>NC_037328.1:84645601-85995601 GCF_002263795.3 Bos taurus
AAAAGAAATATAGAATAAATACACAGAAGAGTTTAAATTGAATATGTCATTGTGTTGATGTGACAATCAGAGGGGTGGGATAAGTGAGAGACCAGCATCAAAAAAAGTGGGGTTCCTGACTCTACCTCAGTATCATGAGGGCCTGGAACATGTACAAGCATCAAGTACTGACTGCATAGTGAATAATGAAAGAATGACTACCATTTGGGGATACTTTTTAGTGTTAAAAGGTGTTTGCATATTGGAAACACTGGAAATCAGGTATTGTTCAAACACCTACTTCCTTGATCATAATCATTAGGGCCAACGGGCCCATGGAAAGACATCACAATGGACTCTAGAGGTACCTTCTATAATTCAGCAATTTAAAAATGTCCACCTGGTGACATGAATCCCAAATATATTTTATCAAACCAACCTTTGTGTTGTCCTTATAACAAATGTACTTCACCCCTTAAATATTTGCATCACACATTAAATCTTTTTCAGCTTAATAAATGAGATAATTAGAATACAAGTTCTAATTCTAGAAGACAACAGAGATTTGTTAACTCTTTTTAAAAAAGTTCTGTAGTTTCACAAAAATAATTTGTTGAGATTAGACCTTACTTTATGGTTTCATCCATGTATGTTCTTTTGGAAAGAGCATTTCTTTCTTGAAAGTTACCCATATATGGCATCTTGTGGTGTGTCAATATATTTTTGTTGTTCAATTGCCAAGTTGTGTCTGACTCTTTGCAACCCCATGGACTGCAGCATGGCATGCCTTCCTGTCCCTTCACCATCTCTCAGAGTTTGCCCAAGTTCATATCCATTGAATCGGTGATGCCATCCAACCATCTCATTCTTTGTGGCCCTCTTCTCCTTCTGCCTTCAATCTTTCATGGTATCAGGGGCTTTTCTAATGAGTTGGCTGTGTCCCTGCATCAGCAGGTGGATTCTTTACTACTTGGCCTCCAGGGAAGTGCCCCATGTGTAAGCTTTTGACCTTTGTTTCCCAATTTGTGAAATGGTGATTATGATCAAGTAAGCAGAAATTTAAGTAATTCAGGAAATTCAAGTAAGTAGTAAGTCACACAAGATGGTGGAGTAGGATGTGTGCACATCTTCTGCAAGAACTCTAAAATTACAACTTGCTGCTGAACAACCATCGAGAGGAGAATGTTGGATCCCACCAAAAAAAGATATCTCACGTCCAAGGGTAAAGGAAGAGCCCTGGCAAGATGGTAGGAGAGGTAAATCGCATTTAGAATCAAACCCCATACCCACTAGAGATGCTCAGAGGGCTCAAACAAAACCTTGTGCACTCCAGGACTCAGAGACCCCACAGAGACTGAGCCAGACCTACCTTTGAGCGTTTTAGTGTCTCCTGCAGAGGCACTGGTCAGCAGTGGCCTGCCGCAGGGGCAGGGGCTCTGGGTGCAGCAGACCTGGGTCATATAGCATGTGGCATAAGCCCTCCTGGAGGAGGTCGCCATTAACTCCACCATAGAGTTGCCAAGCAGACAACTCACAAACTGCAGAACAATTATACCAAACAAATTCTTGCACTGTTAAGTTCTAGGACCCAGAAAAGATTTCCCAACCGGGGGATCTGGTAAAGGGACTGAGAACCCCCAGGGAATTTGACTTTGGAGACCAGTGGGATTCTTACACAGGCCAGGGGGAACAGACTCTTAGGGGGCACAAACAAATCCTTGTGTACACCAGGACCCAGAAGAAAGGAGCAGTGACCACACAAGTCTGTGAGTGTCCAGGAGTCTCTGGCAGAGGTATGTGTCAGTGGTGGCCTGCTGCAGGATCGGGGGCACTGAGTGGGGCAGTGCATGCATGGGACCTTTTGAAGGAAGTCACCATTATCTTCATTACCTCCACCATAGTTTGGTCTCAGGTCAAACAACAGGGAGGGAACCCCGCCCTGCCTATCAACAGAAAATTAGGTTAAAGATTTAGTGAGCATGGCCCCACCTATCAGAACAAGACCAGTTTCCCCCACAGTCAGTCTCTCCCATCAGGAAACTTCCATAAGCCTCTTATCCTTATCCATCAGAGGGCAGAAAGAATGAAAACCACAATCACAGAAAACTAATCAATCTGATCACATGGACCACAGCCTTGTCTAACTCAATGAAACTATGAGCCATGTCATGTAGGGCCACCCAAGATGGACGGGTCATGGTGAAGAGTTCTGACAAAATGTGGTCCAGTGGAGAAGGCACTTCAGTATTCTTGCCTTGAGAACCCCAGTAGGAAAAGGCAAAAAGATATGACACTGAAAGATGAACTCCACAGGGTGGTAGGTGCCCAGTATGCTACTGGAGAAGAGTGCAGAAATAACTCCAGAAAGAATGAAGGATGGAGCCAAAGCAAAAACAACAACCAGTTGTAGATGTGACTGGTGATGGAAGTAAAATCTGATGCTGTAAAAAACAGTGTTGCATAGGAACCTGGAATGTTAGGTCCATGAATCAAGGTAAATTGGAAGTGGTCAAACAGGAGATGGCAAAGGTGAACATAGACATTTCAGGAATCAGTGAGCTAAAAGGGACTGGAATAGGCGAATTTAATTTAGATGACAATTGTATCTACTACTGTGGGCAAGAATCCCTTAGAAGAAAGGGAGTAATCATCATGGTCAACAAAAGGGTTCAAAATGTAGCACATGGGTGCAATCTCAAAAATGACAGAAGGATTTCTGTTTGTTTCCAAGGCAGACCATTCAATATCACAGTAATCCAAATCTATGCCCCAACCAGTAATGCTGAAGAAGCTGAAGTTGAATGGTACTATGAATACGTACAAGATCTTCTAGAAGTAACACCCCCAAAAGATGTCCTTTTCATCACAGGGACTGGCACGCAAAAGTAGGAAGTCAAGAGATACCTGGAGTAACAGGCATTTTGGCCTTGGAGTACAAAATGAAGCAAGGAAAAGACCAATATAGTTTTGTCAAGAGAATGCACTGATCATAGCAAATACCCTCTTTACACAACACAAGAGAAGGCTCTACACATGGACATCACCAGATGGTCAATACCAAAATCAGATTGATTATATTCTTTGCAGCTAAAGATGGAAAAGCTCTATATAGTTAGCAAAAAACAAGACCGTGAGCTGACTGTGGCTCAGATCGTGAACTCCTTATTGTCAAATTCAGACATAAATTGAAGAGAGTAGGAAAAACCACTAGACCATTCAGGTTTGACCTAAATCTAATCCCTTATGATTATACAGTGGAAGTGACAAATAGATTCAAGGGATTAGATCTGATAGAGTTCCTAAAGAACTATGGATGGAGGTCCATGACACAGAACAGAGTGAGTGATCAAGACCATCCCCAAGAAAAACAAATGCAAAAAGACAAAATGGTTGCCTGAGGAGGCCTTACAAATTGCTGAGAAAAGAAGAGAAGCGAAAGGCAAAGGAGAAAAGGAAAGATATACCCATTTGAATGCAGAATTCCCAAAGAATAGCAAGGAGAGATAAGAAAGCCTTTCTCAGTGATCAATGGAAAGAAATAGAGGAAAATAATAGAATGGGAAAGACTAGAGATCTTTTCAAGAAAATTAGAGAGACCAAGGGAATATTTCATGCAAAGATGGGTACAATAAAGGACAGAAATGGTATGGACCTAATAGAAGCAGAAGTATTAAGAAGAGGTGTCAAGAATACACAGAAGAACTATGCAAAAAAGATCTTCATGACCCAGATAATCATGATGGTGTGATCACTCACCTAGAGCCAGACATCCTGGAATGCAAAGTCAAGTGGTCCTTAGGAAGCATTACTACAAACAAAGCTAGCGGAGAAATTCCAGTGATGGAATTCCAATTGAGCTATTTCAAATCCTGAAAGATGATGCTGTGAAAGGGCTCCACTCAATATGCCAGCAAATTTGGAAAACTCAGCAGTGGCTGCAATTGGAAAAGGTCAGTTTTCATTCCAATCCCAAAAGAAAGGAAATGCCAAAGAATGTTCAAACTTCTGCCCAATTGCACTCATCTTACACTCTAGCAAAGTAATGCTCAAAATTCTCCAAGCCAGGCTTCAGCAATACGTGAACCGTGAACTTCCAGATGTTCAAGTTGGATTAAGAATAGGCAGAGGAACCAGAGATCAAATTGCCAGCATCTGTTGGATCATTGAAAAAGCAAAAGAGTTCCAGAAAAACATCTACTTCTGCTTTATTGATTATGCCAAAGCCTTTGACTATGTGGATCACAACAAACTGTGGAAAATTCTAAACAGATGAGAATACCATACCACCTTACCTGCCTCCTGAGAAATCTATATTCAGGTCAAGAAGTAACAGTTAGAACCAGACATGGAACAACAGACTGGTTCCAAATCAGGAAAGGAGTACATCAATGCTGTATATTGTCACCCTGCTTATTTAACTTATATACAGAGTATATCATGTGAAATGCCAGGCTGGATGCAGTACAAGCTGGGATCAAGATTGCAGGGAGTAATATCAATAACCTCAGATATGCAGATGACACCACCCTTATGGCAGAAAGCAAAGAACTAAAGAGCCTCTCGATGAAAGTGAAAGAGGAGAGTGAAAAAGTTGGCTTAAGATACAACATTCAAAAAACTAAGATCATGGATGGTATCCAGTCCCATCACTTCATGGCAAATAGATGGGGAAACAATGGAAACACTGAGAGACTTTATTTTTGGGGGCCCCAAAATCACTTCCGATGGTGACTGCAGCCATGAAATTAAAAGATGATTCCTCCTTGGAAGAAAAGTTTTGACCAACCTAGACAACATATTAAAAAGCAGAGACATTACTTTGCCAACAAAGGACCATCTAGTCAAGGCTATGGTTTTTCCAGTGGTCATGTATGGATGTGAGAGTGGGACTATAAAGAAAGCTGAGCACCGAAGAATTGATGTTTTTGAACTGTGGTGCTGGAGAAGACTCTTGAGTCCCTTGGACTGCAAGGAGATCCAATCAGTCCATCCTAAAGGAAATCAGTCCTGAATATTGGAAGGACTGATGCTGAAACTGAAGCTCCAATCCTTTGGCCATCTGATACGAAGAACTGACTCATTGGAAAAGACCCTGATGCTGCAAAAGATTGAAAGCAGGAGGAGAATGGTTTGACAGAGGATGAGATGGTTGGATGGCCTCACTGACTCAATTGACAGGAGTTTGAGAAAGCTCCGGGAGTTGGTGATGGACAGGGAAGCCTGGCGTGCTGCAGTCCATGGGGTCAGAAAGCGTCAGACACGACTGAGCAACTGAACTGAACTGAAGCAGAAATTATTAATACTTGTTCTTTGTTGAAAACTTTAATGAAAAAATCTTCAAAACTAGTGTTCTATGTGCACAGTTCCTCATTCTAAAAATCAAAATGCAGCAAAGGAGACACAGAAGTAATGAACAAACTTTTGGACTCAGTTGGAGAAGGTGAGTGTGGATGATTTGAGAGAATAGCATTGAAACACGTACATTACCATATGTGAAATAGATGACCAGTGCAAGTTTGATGCATGAAGCAGAACTCCCAAAGCTGATGCTCTGGGACAAGCCAGAGGATAGAGTGGGGAGGGTGGTGGGAGGGGGGTTCAGGACTGGGGAGACACATGTATACTCATGGCCAATTCATGTTGATGTATGGCAAAACCCATCACAATATTGTAAAGTGATTATCCTCCAATTAAAAAATTAATTTTTAAAAATAAAATGCTTCCGGGACAAAGAGTAGCTACTTTTGTTTTAGACCAGTCTTAAGATGATCAGCAGCTATAAGCACTTTATGCATTTTCAGTCAAAGTTTTGAAGTGAAATCATTGACTGGTATCACCAGTACATTTATTATGTAAGCAACTATTGAATTAAAATTGTTTTTCACATAGTATAGTGCTTTTGTAAGGCGTATAAACAAAGTTAAGTCCTTAGGGTTAAAGGAAACTGCAGAATTTTTGCCTAAAAATTTTTTAACAGATACAGGTGGCCTTGAAAATTGGGAGATGGTATTTTTGTAGCACACAATTCCTTGGGAAATATTTGGATCAGAAATGGCTATGAATTCACACCTGTAATATCACTCCTTCATTCAATCCCCATAACTAATTTCTCAACTTATAATTGTGTTTGAATCAACTGAAATAAACCACAAGGCAATTGCTTGTCAGGAGTTGCTATACCCATTGGAGGAGAAAAGTATTAAATTAGCCAGGTGACAGGAAAGAATGGGGAGCTGCACACTGTAGACCCGGTTGCCTGAAATCTGTAAAACATGTCAGTTATTTAGGGGATTCTCAGCAGAGACAAGAGAGGGGCAAAGGGGGAAGTATTCGGGTTGCATTTCTGGGCGGAGTCCCTTCTACTATAGACCCAAGACTCTGAGAACTGAAACTTGGCCCCCTTTGCAAGATTAGGCTTCCCAAATTAGCTGTCTTTGGTGACAGCAAAAATACCTGCCTGTCCACTTAAGCAAGACTCTCCACCTGAGTTAGAAACCAAAAGCACAGCCCAAGCCTGAACAGGTGTTTAATGGGGAAGCTGAAAGGCAGCAGGCTTCCACATGCAGAACCTCTGAGAACATTGCGGTAGGGATTTGGCTGTGTGATAAGCTTCTTTTACTGTTAAGCAAAATTAAAAGCAGATTCTATAATACTGGCACAGAAGCTAAAGAGGGCTTATTTGCTGGACTACTTGGAAATCCTAAGTTTTGTTACATTTTTAGAAAGTAGGCATCAGTTACTGCTATCAACCTGTGGTGAGAAACGCTGTTAAAGTTTCGGTTTGTTAGTGTGTTTCCAACATATTGTTGTTATTCTTACCTTCTTTGAAAAATATGTTTAGTGTAAACTCTATTAGTGTTGCTCCAAAAAATATGTCAAATATCGGAGGCAACTTCACATTTATGGTCTTATTTTATTCACAAATTGCCTGTCTGAGGAGAGTAGTGTGAGGGTCATGATGATCATCTATTTTATAGAGGAGGAATTTGAGGCAATAGAGAGATATGATCTTATGTTTCTTTTGCTAAAACTTTGTTCTGAGAAAACGAATATGATTCCTTTCAAGAAGTTTATTTTTTACCAAAAGACAAATTATAAAACCGTAGGAAAGAAGCTGTAATTTCCCCTTTCCTCAGTCTAAACTGGATCTCCATAATATTTGTCCTCATTGCCCTGTTTTTCTCCTTTCTTGCTACTCTACTGTAGACATACATACTTATTGACGTGATTTGCTTGGTTCCTTCAGACTGTCAATTCCATGAGGCCAAGCACTGTATTTTTACTGTATCCTCAGTGCCCAGCATTCCTGCTTGGCACATAATAGTATGTAAGTGTCCTCAGTTGTGTCTGACTCTTTGCAACCCCGTGGACTGTAGGCCGCTAGGCTCCGTGGAATTTCCAGGCAAAAATACTGAAGTGGGTTGCCATTTCCTTAGCCAGAGGATCTTCCTGACCCAGGGATTGAACCTGCGTCTCCTATGTCTCCTGCATTGGCAGACAGATTCTTCACCACTATCACCATCTGGGATAAATTTCTCTTCAAGGGACAAATGCACAGTGAGCAAACAAACAGCATGTTTATTTTTTGAAAGCATCAAAAAAAGCAAGAATATAGAGAAGTTAGGGGTGAATTAATTCAGATAGAAAAGAAAGAAAATATCTAATTTGTTTGAGACAATTATTGTATGAATGAATAATAATAATCAGATCTTTTTATTTATTTTTTGACTTTTCCAATATCTAAGAAAAGAAACAAAGCTTAAGAGCAGAGAACATATATAGGCAACTGAAGAAGTTAAATAGGTAGTTCTGAAAAAGTTATAAGAAGCTTGAAGTGGTAATGTGAGTAAGTTAAAACCTAGAGATGTATGTTCAAGGGCTTGGAATGTCTTGAAAAGTCCCAAAGTAGTGTACAGACTTAGAATGAAGAGATTCAAGGTGAATTTAAGAATGTATCTAACCATCCCACACTTCCTACTATCTGAGGTGTAGGAGAAACTTTGGTGGATTGCAGAGAGTCACCATCAAAAATTAAGCATAGAACTTTAGCATCTTTAGTGGAAGGAAACTCTAACAGGGAGAGTGCAGGTTAGGGGTCTGCTCCTAGCTCTTTACAGGATTGGCAGAGTAGTCTTGGTAAGTCATTTAGCCATCCTGGTCTACCATTTCTGAGCTTAAATTGGAAAAAGAGATTTTCCAGTTTTAAAGATCTATGGTGTTGTTCTTCTTCCAAGTCTTGCTGTATGTTGTGTATTCTTTCTGGATATAGAGTTCTTGTATTTAAATTTTTTTCACTTAACTGTTCTAATAAAAATTCTGTTTTCATGGGGGAAAATAAAAATTGATATTTCTTTGTGAATTATACCTGTTAGAAACATAGCTGTTTGGACCACAAGGATATAATAAAGGTTCAGGAGTCAACCTTATGATTTCTCATCCCAAATGCAAAATAAATATATGGGAATAAAGAGCCTTTTAAACCCAGTTAAGTGCAGTACTGATATAAATCTCAGGCAGATTTTCATGAAATGGCTTGTCTATGGTCACACCATAGGTTGGTCCCTTGTCCCAGTCCCAGGCTCTTTTAAAGTGTCTAATAATAACATTTCACTGCTTCCCAACATATGGAAGGTGTTAATGTGCTTTCTGAAATATTTAATTGCTATTAGGGATATCTTTGATTTGGCTCTCCTCAGAAGTAATTCTGGACACTTTGATACAATAGGGAATTAGTGGCTGGAATGGGTTAGGTCTGGGAGATCAGCCAAGAGTCTGGCCAGGGAAACAGGTCAAATGGGCTATAAGCTGAGTCCAACCAAGCCAAGGAAGAGACTGTCAGAATAGTGTGCAAGTTGCAGGTTGGACAGGCAGAAGCCCATTCATTTAGTAAGCACTTATTAAGCACTTCATGCACGTAATGCTCTACAGCTAACTCTGTGACTGCTTATCTAATTGTAATCATTTATGTCCATGTTTCCTCTTCCTCTAGTCTGCAATCTGAGACCAGAGATTGGTTCCTCTCTGCAACACCACCCCCTGACCCTTCACCCCCATCTGCTCAAGTACAGTGCCTGGCACATCTACATCATTAGACAAATGCTCATGATAATTACTGTAACCATTGCGGCTTTTGTCTTTACTATTATCTGAAGGAACAACTGTCTAACTTACTAGTAAGCCATGAATTTTAATTGCTCATAACAATCAATTTAGAGAAAATACCCTGGGAAAAAGGAATATAATTAATTACAAGATATAGTTTGATCTTACTCAAAAACACACTCACCTTTATTAAACAATAAAGCTTGGATTCTAACACCTGTATAAATATTGATAAAAGATTCTCCTTTTCAGCAAAGTGTCTATGGAAGGATTGACAAAGATATGTACAGAGACTGACTCATGTGTCGAAAAACTTTAGCTCTTTAGAGTGTAGTTTTCTAAAATTCAAGGTTCAAGAATATTCTGTTATCCTGCCTAGTGGATAATGCCAGAGATCCTGCCATGTGATCTTACAATCCTACAAGCTATCTTGAAACCTCACAAATTTATACATCTCTTCCTATTGTTCGTTTTATAGCTGTGTTATATGCATCAAAATCATTTCCAGCATAATGCTAAACTCAGTGATCCATATGTTTAAAATAAAAAAGATTGAGAACAAGCTTAATGTCCTCCTCTTGGAAGTAGTATAAATTCTTAACATTAAAAATATCAGTGCATGACTCATAAGAATATATGAGAGTAGTTCTGTAGGGCCTTTTTCTTTCCCCATTTTAAAAATAATTTATATACATACCCTCATAATAAACATTTCCTATATGCCTTCAGGTTTTCTCCCCCAAGAAATCCTGTTTATAAGGACACTGCTGTTTAAGGTAAATAATGATACAATTTTGGCCTTTATGATTCCAAACACCAGTAATGTCCTTTCCAGGGCCTTTTCACAATTTGTCTAATCCTCTGTCACCCTCACCATCTTAGGCTAGTTGCTGTTCATGTCCACAAGAGATGAGCTGCAATACCATTATAGGATTCCCTAACAAAAGATTTCCACAATCATTTTCTAGCATCTTGGAGATTGACAAGGTCCCCTCCTGTTTCCCAAGCCCATTTCCCCCCGTACTCCTGGTGATTTCTTTTCTTATATACCAGAAAGCAAGCACCTCGCTGAGTGGTGACCTCTCTGGCTACATGGATACCTGCTAGAAACAACAAACCTCACGTGCTAAAACTGCTCCTTGATGTGTTGGGATGGCCTGATGGCTTCTGTATGATACACTGAGCTGCTTGGAGCTGCCTTTAAAAAAATCAATCCATATTAAAAATAAAAGTTCCTTTTGAAAATTACTCTTCATATTTCTTTGGGGAGGTTGTGGCACATATCAGCTAAAAGTGCTGAAAAATGTCATATAATGAAACCATGGGACTCTGACAGGCCAGGAAAAGAGAGCATGTGTTGAGTAATTACAACACTTTCCAGTGTTCTGTCAATGATTCTGTTTATCAGTCTTTTCTGGTTTGTTTTCTTGTTGAAAAAAAACGGAAAACTTTAAAAGTATTTCAAGATACCAATTTTAATCTTCCATATAGTTTTTTTTCCAAATTGTTTGAGTGTATATATATATATATTTCTGTTTTAGAAAAATATGGGAAATAATTGCCTGTGAATGTACCATAGGGAATAACTATTAATTATCAGTATTCATGATAATTTCCCTAAGACTTAATCCACTATTCTTTTTCTGGTCATTTTTGCTAGTAGATTTTCTGTTTTATTTTGTGTATAAAGTAGATAATATGTGTCAAAATAATTTAAGAAAAAGTATGCACATTTTTTAAAGGAGAGTGCAGTCACCCAGTTCAGTTCAGTTCAGTTGCTCAGTCGTGTCCGACTCTTTGTGACTCCATGAATCGCAGCACGCCAGGCCTCCCTGTCTATCACCAACTCCTGGAGTTTACCCAAACCCAAGTCCATTGAGTCAGTGATGCCATCCAACCATCTCATCCTCTGTTGTCCCCTTCTCCTCCTGCTCTCAATATTTCCTAGAGAAACAAAATAATCAGGGGAAATTCTTTCATAAATAAATCTTTTGTGTCCATTTTCAGTTGGAGAGAATCCCTAGTTGTATATGTTGCTTGAATACTTATATTAATTGCATGTTTATATAAATATGCATGTTTTATATACAGATTCTAATAACATATATACATTTTGTTCATTTTTTTAAAAAATGGTTTTGATAACGTTTTTCACATAACTCAAACATAAGCATGCCAGGTGTGGTGGCTCATAGCTCATTGATGAGGTGGTTCAGGCAAACAGCCAAATGAGAGAGGGTAACTAATGGTGAGCAGCTGTGTTGGTTTAATGGGCCTACAAGAGGATCTAACTTAAGTAAAGTTGTTGCAGTGCTCCAACCACAGATAAGAGTTCGGTTGGTTTTCCTTTCACAGCCTAGTTAATATATGGGGACGTGAACAACACTCCTCATATAGACTCAAAGGATTAAGACAAATTTAAGGTAGGATTTGAAGAGTGTAGAAAAGCATATGTTCAGCCTTTACTAAAATAAAGGAATGTCCCTATCAGCCTGAAGAATTCAGTTAAAAAAAGAAAAGCTTCATAATTACACAGAGATTGATCAACTGTTTCATAGATTTATGATGAGATTTAGGTGATAGTCAAGTCTCAACTTCTCCAAATGGCTCAAGCCTTCCATAAGCCAAACTCTGTAATGACTCAAATTTAAGTTCTCCAGTTCCTTATACTGATCTGATCCAGTTAAGTGAGATGCCTTTCTCCTCAAATTGTGTTTATTTGCATCTTTTGCTATGTGGGTATACTTACAGGATATCTTCTATGACTCCAAACACTGTGGCATCTGCCAAGGGACCTTTCTAGGCATTAAATGGTGTAAAGTGCAGCGTCTTTCTAAGCTAGACAGATCTGGGTTTGAATCCTGGCCCATCTATTTATCTGCTACATGACATCGAGGCTGCTTAATTTCTCTGAACCTCAGTCTTCCCTTTTATAAACCAAGGACAACAATGATTACTCCTATTTTATTTGGTAACCTAGACAGTGTATTAAAAAGCAGTGACATCACTTTGCCAACAAAGGTCCATACAGTCAAAGCTATGGTTTTTCTAGTAGTCATGTAGGGATGTGACAGCTGGACCATAAAGAAGGCTGAGCACCAAGAATTGACGCTTTTGAAATGTGGTGCTGGAGAAGACTCTTGAGAATCGCTTGGACAGCAAGGAGGTCAAACCAGTCAATCCTAAGGAAAATCAACCCTGAATATTCATTGGAAGGACTGAGCCTGAAGCTGAAGCTCTAATACTTTGAAGCGAAGAGCCTGAAGCGAAGAGCCTATTCACTGAGGAAAGACCCTGATGCTCGGGAAGATTGAGGGCAAGAGCAGAAGGGGGCAACAGAGGATGACATGATTGGATGGCATCACCAACTCAATGAACATGAGTTTGAGCAAACTCAGGGAGATAGTGAAGGACAGGGAAGCCTGGTGTGCTGAAGTTCATGGGGTCACAAAGACTCACACATGACTTAGTGACTAAACAAGAGCAAGTTAATTTAATGCCCGTTTTACCAATGAGGCCAGAGAGATTAAGAGACTTACCTTAGGTCACAGAGGTAGAAATTGGCAGAGATAGAATTCAAATCTGAAGAGTTTTTGTTTGTTTTAATGATTCTATATACAGTAATTTTCCCTCTATGATGTTATTCCACCAGCTTACCTTACAGAATTTTAGTAAAGATAAATGGAGCACAGAATGAAGCAGGGCAAAGGCTAATAGAGTTTTGCCAAGAGAACACTCTGGTCACAGCAAACACCCTCTTCCAACAACACAAGAGAAGACTTTACACATGGATGTTACACGTGATCAATACTGAAATCAGATTGATTATATTCTTTGCAGCCAAAGATGGAGAAGCTCTATACAGTCAGCAAAAACAAGACTGGGAGCGGACTGTGGCTCCGATCATGAATTATTGCCAAATTCAGACTCAAATTGAAGAAGGTAGGGAAAACCACTAGACCATTCAGGTATTACCTGAATCAAATCCCTTACAATTATACAGTGGAACTGACAAATAAATTCAAGGGGTTAGACCTGATACACAGAGTGTCTAAAGAACTATGGATGGAGGTTCATGACATTGTACAGGAGACAGTGATTAAGACCATCCTCAAGAAAAAGAAATGCAAAAAGGCAAAATGGTTGTCTGAGGAGGCCTTACAAATAACTGTGAAAAGAAGAGAACTGAAAAGCAAAGGAGAAAAAGAAAGATACATCCATTTGAATGCAAAGTTCCAAAGAATAGCAAGGAAAGGTAAGAAAGCCTTCCTCAGTGATCAATGCAAAGAAATAGAGGAAAATAGTAGAATGGGAAAGACTAGAGATCTCTTCAAGAAAATTAGAGATACCAAGGGAACATTTAATGCAAAGATGGGTACAATAAAGGACAGAAATGGTATGGACCTAACAGAAGCAGAAGATATTAAGAAGAGGTGTCAAGAATACACAGAAGAACTATACAGAAAAGATCTTCATTACCCAGATAATCAGAATGGTGTGATCATTTACCTAGAGCCAGATATTCTGGAATGCAAAGTCAAGTGGTCCTTAGGAAACATCACTACAAACAAAACTAGTGGAGGAGATGGAATCCCAGTTGAGCTATTTCGTATCCTAAAAGATGATGCTGTGAAAGGGCTGCACTCAATATGCCAGCAAATTTGGAAAACTCAGCAGTGGCCACAAGACTGGGAAAGGTCAGTTCTCATTCCAATCCCAAATAAAGGCAATGCCAAAGAATGCTCAAACTACTGCACAATTGCACTCATCTCACACCCTAGCAAAGTAATTCTCAAAATTCTCCAAGCCAGGCTTCAACAGTACGTGAACCATGAACTTCCAGATATTCGATTTGGATTGAGAAAAGCCAGAGGAACCAAAGATAAAATTGCCAACATCTGTTGGATCATCAAAAAAGTGAAAGTTCCAGAAAAACATCCACTTCCACTTTATTGAATATGCCAAAGCCTTTGACTATGTGGATCACAATAAACTTGGAAAATTCTTGAAGAGATGGGAATACCAGACCACCTGACCTGCCTCCTGAGAAATCTGTATGCAGGTCAAGAAGCAACAGTTAGAACTGGACATGGAACAACAGACTGGTTCCAAATCAGGACAGGAGGATGTCAAGGCTATATATTGTCACCCTGCTTATTTAACTTATATGCAAAGTATGTCATGTGAAATGCCAGGCTGGATGAAGCACAAGCTGGAGTCAAGATTGCAGGGAGAAATATCAATAGCCTCAGATATGCAGATGATACCACCCTTATGGCAGAAAGCAAAGAACTAAAGAGCCTCTTGATGAAAGTAAAAGAGAAGAGTGAAAAAGTTGGCTTAAAACTCAACATTCAGAAAACTAAGATCATGGATGGTATGTAGTCTCATCACTTCATGTCAAATAGATGGGGGAACAATGGAAACAGTGAGAGACTATTTTGGGGGGCTCCAAAATCACTGCAGATGGTGACTGCAGCCATGAAATTAAAAGATGCTTCCTCCTTGGAAGAAAAGTTTTGACTAACCTAGACAGCATATTAAAAAACAGAGACATTACTTTGCCAACAAAGGTCCATCTACTCAAAACTATGGTTTTTCCAGCAGTCATGTATGGAAGTGAGAGTTGGACTCTAAAGAAAGTTGAGCACTGAAGAATTGATGCTTTTGAACTGTGGTGTTGGAGAAGATTCTTGAAAGTCCCTTGAACAGCAAAGAGATCCAACTGGTCCATCCTGAAGGAAATCAGTCCTGGATGTTCATTGGAAGGACTGATGCTGAAACTGAAGTTCCAATACTTTGGCCAACTGATGTGAAGAACTGGCTCATTGGAAAAGACCCTGATCCTGGGAAAGATTAAAGACAGGAGAAGAAGGGATCAACAGAGGATGAGATAGTTGGATGGCATCACCGACTCAATGGACATGAGCCTGAGTAAGCTCCGGGAGTTGGTGATGGACAGGGACGCCTGGCGTGCTGGAGTCCATGAGGTTACAAAGAGATGAACTCAACTGAGTACTGAACTGAACTGAACTGACAAATGTTGTGTGTATTTTGACATAGCTGGCACTTAACAAAGGTTTTATTATTAATATTATCCATTATTTCAGTCCTGCTATCTTTGAACATTTGTCTATAATGTACATTTTGGTGCTATCTTTAGTTCTATAAATATGTTTAGTTAGTTTCTTGGGGTAACTTGCATTTCTACATGGCTGGCTTTACCTCTGGACAAAGTAGGAGGCTGCTTATGAAATATGAGTGCAGAGAGATACTTTCCAAATTTGTTAAGCTCTTTCTCAGAATTGGTGTAGTGTCTTTTATCCCATGAACAATATAAGGTTTAAAAATGTAAGTTGGAATACGTGTATACCTGTGGTGGATTCATGCTGATATATGGCAAAACCAATACAATATTATAAAGTTAAAAAATAAAATTAAATTAAAAAAAATAAAAATGTAAGTTCAGTTCAGTCGCTCAGTCGTGTCCGACTCTTTGCCAAGTCCCCCAATAATACTTTGAATTAAATATATTCATTCAAACTTAGTATTTTTTGAGTACCTGACAGGCATCAGGAACTATTTTACGCTATGGGTATATAAGATGAATAAGACAAGTTTTCTGATCATTCTAATTTGATGTAAGAGGAGGGACTAATTGCCTAGGCTGGTGCTGTCTGAGATGGTAGCTGTGAATTGCATGTGGCCACCAAGCACTTGAAATGCTTCTGGTCCACATTGAGATAAGAAAGTATTAAATACTCATTGATTTCAAAGACTGCATTCAAAAAAATAATGTAAAATAGTAATACTTTTAATAATGATTACATATGAAAATATTTTGCAAGATGTCATTAAACTAAACTTTACCTGTTTCTTTTAATGTGGCTACTAGAAAATTTAATTTTCCAAATATGGCTCACATTGGGGTTCATATTGTATTACTCCTGGACACCCCTGGCTTGAGTAATTAGGGAGTTTTGGCAGATGAGTTAGAAATTAATGTTTGTATGCATTTAATTTTACAAAAATTGGATCATGCAATTAATAACTTGTTTGTATTGATAACTATGCTTTTACCACTAATTATAATTGTATGTCTTTCTGTGTCAGGAGGGTAGTTCATTACATGGATGGAGCATCATCTGTTCAACTTGGAGCTGTGAGCAGTTGTGGACTTGAACAGCTTAGAAAGAGTAGAAGGACAAGAACTACGGTGGTGGTCAGTCACTTAAGTTGTGTCTGACTCTTTGTGACCCCATGGGCCATAGCCTGCCACTCTCCTCTGTCCATGGGATTTTCCAGGCAAGAATACTGGCCTGGGTTGCCATTTCCTTCTCAAGGGTATCTTCCTGACTCAGGGACCAAACCCATGTCTCTTGTACTGCAGGTAGATTCTTTACCACTTGAGTCATCAGGGAAGTCCCTAGAATTATGGAGTGGGATGCAGGATGTCATAATTAGAGGAGATGTAGAAGTCTCTGAGGGTTTGAAGGACATACAGGTTTGATCTCTGGGTGAGAAAGATCCCCTTTAGAAGGAAAGGCAACCAACTCCAATATTTTTGCCTGGAAAATCCAATGGACAGAGGAGCTTGGAGGGCCACAGTCCATGGGATTGCAAAAGAGTCAGATATGACTTAGTGACTGAAGAACAACAAAGAAGTCTTTGAGGTCAGAGGCCCATTTTGAGAGATGAGCCACCTGAGGGCCAGAGGTGGTTAGTGGTGATTTTTCTTTTGGCTCTTTTTAAAAAGCTAACACCCAGATATTATAGTGTCCCACACTTTGTGCTAAGCATCTTCTGCATTACCTCCATAGTCTTCCTGACAACCCATTAAGTAGGCAATATTGTTATTTCTGTTCAACAAACCAAGAAACAGGCTTAAAGGAGGTCACACAGCCAATAAATGACAAAGATAGGACTTGAACCAAATCTTTTAAAGTTTTCAGTCAGAATTTACAACTATTGCACCAGCAGTCCCCAGATTTTTTGATTGAACAAATTAACAATTTTTTAAATGGAAAAACCACAGGATTGCTCACATTTTATTTTATCATTAAAACAATGTTATTACTTCTACCACTATTCTTTATAACCATCATTTCATAAAGGTAAGATTATTAAAAATAAAAACAATTGAATACATATAATTTTATTTTTTTAAAAACCTCCCTTTATTGCCCATATTTTTCAGTTTACCATGGAGTGATGAAAACAGGGACAAAGACAGGCATTGGAACTGGGGCTGGTGTGAAGCTCAGTAGGAGGAACTTAGTGCATTTAACTCAGATGCTGATCCATGACCAGGTTCAGATTGCTGGGTTCTTCTGCAAGTTCTTGCTATGCTGTTTAGAAGTGCTGACCCTTGTCATTGTTGTCCTGGTCAGTGTAACATTCTTCACTCCACAGGTACTTTATTGTACCTGATCTGTTTGGGGCAGCCTTGTCCATGGATTATTTATCATTCAGCTTTGGAGATAGTTGGTTTTTTCCATCTCAATTGCTCTACAAGGATGTAAAGCATCGAGGTAGAGTCGTTGGCCTTTAAGAAGCTGGCTCCATTGCACTGGCTTTGTATTTTTGGAGCAGGTCGATGAGACGGACATGCTGTTTGGCTGTCACTGTGTCAACTCTACTTTTATATACAGTTGGCATCTTTTTGCCCTGCTCTCTTTTGCCAGCCGAACAGTTCTGAGCTCCCAGTGCAAATGCGGTCCCTCCCTGGCTTGATGTTTCATCAATTTGGAGGTTTCCTAGAGACTGTGGGATTAAGTTGGTATCATATAGATTTTGTTATTCTTTCTAGTACATATAACATGTTATCACATCATTTATATTTGATGATTATTAAATGGCGTGTCTTTAAAATTTTTTAGTTTCCCCAGAGAAAAGCTCCAAATGTTAAAACTATTAATAAGCTTAGTGTTGCTATTGTTTCTATGTTGACTTTTTTTAGATAGGATTAATACCTAGTGAATTTGAATTAGGTAAAAGAACAAGAAAAAAAGACCCTGAGGTCAAGTATCAGGAAAGTCTTCACAATATTTAAAATAAAATTCAAATGAAAAATTAAGGATTGATGAGAAGAGAAGAAACAGTATTATTAGTGCTGGTGAATGTTTCTTAGGTACTATACCAGAAAGCATGTACCAGAAAGGAAATTAAATGTTTGTTATTTTAAAAGTTTGTTTTTACATTTTGTAATTTTACTTATACCATTTAAAATCAATTTTAGATAATTAATTTCTTCCAGGAGCTCTCTATTCAATTGCACATTGAATAATAAATGCTGAACAATGTCAACATTTTAATCTTTCTCCATTTGGGAAATTGGAATTCTAGTCTTCATTTTTCCATAACTGTTTTTTAATTGATGAAGGAAATTTTTCTTTTATCCCAGGGTTACTAACCTTCCTCAGCCTTTTGTGTATTCCCCAATCAAAAGGTTTTTGAATATCTAAAGAAATGACACCCACTGGTTTGCCTTTATAGATCATTTTGTTACCTCTTTCAAAGCATCTTAACAGGTTGGGGAGCCCAGATTTACCCTAACAAAAGCCACGCTGGTCGCTCCCTTTTGTAACCTCCTCCTCTAAGCAATTTATAACTTTCCCTTCAGTGCATGGCTGAATTGGTTCTACTAGGATCCAAGAGCAGCTGTGGGGGGTCCAGGATTGTTTTCAGAGGTCATCACAGGATCTTTCTAGAAAATTATGGCAGCACTAAAAACTCTCAGCGCCTAGAAGGGTAAAGAGAAAAACTTCCTTTTTTAAAAACCCTGTTGATTTCCGCTTGTTACTTAATCTTTTTAATGATTTTCAACCAGTGGAAGTTTAGATTGTATCCTGAGTCATCTTAGGTTTAGGGTAGCTGCATAATGAGAATTAAAGAAAGGTTAATTCTTGGTTGGGGGAAATAAGAAGTGACCTTCAGGGCACCGTCTTGGAGGGGGGGAAGGAGAAATTTTCAGACTTTTAAATTCCTAAAAGATACTTAAGTTTTAATTTTTTCAGAAATTTAGAATTTAAAATTGTTGAAATTATTAGACTAATAGGCAAAACTCATGCTATTGAAGAATAAAAAAAGATCACAATTAATTCCTTTTTTTATTACACAAAAAGTGATACACAAATACTTTTTCTCTTAGTATCTTCAATAAAACTGGAGCTTATAGACCAAAGTTGCTGTTTGTCTTCCATTCCTTTCCTTAAAGGAAGACATTGTCATCAGTTTGAAATGTATCTTTTCTGTCCTTTTCCTGTTAATTGACATACACATATACTATACAGGTATAGAGAATATATTTTTGATTGTATGTAATTGGGGTCCATATTATAAAAATTGTTTGTGATTTGCTTTTTTCTCTTTATAATATGTCTTGGAAATCTTAACATCTTAATACATATAGATCTACTACGTTCTTTTTAAGGGTCATACAATATTTCATAGCATGAATATACCAGAAGCCATACAACTAGTGTCCAATTGACAGGCATCATCTATGTTTACAAATTTTGTCATTATAAGCAGTAGTGCAATCAATGTACTTGCATAAATACCTGTGGGCATCTTTGAGTATCTGTAGAAGAATTTCCCAGAAGTGGAAGAGCCGGCCTCATTCATTCTCAATAAAATACCCCCTAACATATATGCCTGCCTTTGTGATTCGATTGCTCATACAGCACACAAAAGTTATTTCTAAAATTTGTAAGTCATGTTGCTTTCTGCTTAAAACACTTTGAAGTCCTTCTCTTGCTTTAGGATAATGACTCAACTGCTTGGTAAGATTTTTCAAGTCCTGTCTGACCAATGCTTCAGATCAGATCAGTTGCTCAGTCGTGTCCGACTCTTTGCGACCCCATGAATTGCAGCACGCCAGGCCTCCCTGTCCATCACCAACTCCCGGAGTTCACTCAGACTCACGTCCATCGAGTCAGTGATGCCATCCAGCCATCTCATCCTCTGTCGTCCCCTTTTCCTCCTGCCCCCAATCCCTCCCAGCATCAGAGTCTTTTCCAGTGAGTCAACTCTTCGCATGAGGTGACCAAAGTACTGGAGTTTCAGCTTTAGCATCATTCCTTCCAAAGAAATCCCAGGGTTGATCTCCTTCAGAATGGACTGGTTGGATCTCCTTGCAGTCCAAGGGACTCTCAAGAGTCTTCTCCAGCACCACTGCTTACCCCCTTATTATTCATATTTTTTCATCATTGTACCCTTTATTTAAAAACAAAACAAAGTAAAATAATCAAAGGAGAGGGTGGGACGAATTGAGTGAATAGCATTGAAATATATACATTGCCATGTGTAAAATAGATGGCTAGTGGGAAGTTGCTGTATAACACAGGAAGCTCAACCCAGTGCTTTACAACGACCTAGAGGGGTGGGATATGCGGAGGTAGGAGGAAGGCTCAGGAGGGAGGGGATATATGTATACTTACGCCTGATTCACATTGTTCTACAGCAAAACCAAAAAACAAATTTTTCTTTAAGTTAAAAAAATATATCCTTAGGAACTAAAAAAGAAAATCCTTCAGATTACTTCTCTAACTACAGTGTAATAAAACCAGAAATTAATAACCAAAGAAGAGCCAACAACTCTAAGCACCCAGACATTCAAATAAATCTGGAGCCAAACATGGAAATAAAATTGTAACGGAACCACAGTTAGGATATCCTATCATAAACCTATGGGATTTAGTCAAGATAATGCCTACAGGAAAATTTACAGAATTAGCTACTTTTTTATAAGTAAAAATAGTGAAATAAATGAATTAAGAATCCAACAAAAAGATATAGCAGAATAATAATAAACCAAATAAATATGAAGGAATAGTAAATTCAGAAATTAAAAAATAAAGGGAAAATTACTTAATGGATAAGCCAAATGAAGAGCTGGTTATTTAAAGAAAAAATAAATATAGAACAGACCTCTCTAAGTCTCATGGGTTTTTTATGCTTTAGCCAAATCAAGCTACTTTGGTCATCTGATTTCTCAGTCCCTTCTTCACATCCATATAGGTATTTATACACTCAGCTCCTTCTGTCTGGACACCCCTACCAATTCCTGAATTTTATTCATCTTTAGAACTCAGATCAAAAATAATTTTCTTCAGGAAGCTTTCCCTAAATTGCTCCAATTTCCAGCCTGCACTGCCCCCCAGGCACACACATACACACACGCACACAGATGCACAGATTTCTGAGTGCGATGTCCCTGTGTACATACCCTTATATACACCCTCAATTCTACACACCAAGTGATGCCTCCCTACTTATGTGAATTCTGCCAAATCCCCTGTAGTTTTTCTATCATACCAGTCAGTGATAACGTTCATGGTGTTGCATCAGGCACCACAAGAGGAGATTCTGAAGTATCTCCTGACTTCTAAGGAACATTAAATTATTTCATAGACCCTAGCACAGTGCATGACATTATAAAGGCATTCCTCTGAGATGGGTGATCTTAGATGGGAAAGTGACAGTTCTGTTGAAAATGAAAAATGCAGATTCACAGAATCAGTGCTAGAAAGGCTCTTGGAAATCATCTAGTTTCTTGCTACTCAAAGTGTGCTCAATGGATCAACAGCATTGCCTCACCTGCGAGCTTGTCAGCAAGGCCTCAGCCTTGACCTGCTAAATCCAAACCCGGATTTTAATGAGCTCCCAGATGATTCTCTTGCACATGAAAGTGGGAGAAACACTATTCTAACTTTCAAACTGGCTCTCTATTAAAATCACCCTGGGAGCGTTTTACAAATGTCAGTGCTAGGTCCCACATCCCAGACTTTCTGATTCTGTTGGTTTAGGAAAGGGTCAGGCAGGACATTGCTATTGCTGCTGCTTTTTAACTTCCCAAATGATTCCAAGTGTAATATCCAAGGTTAGAAATCCGTGACTTGGGCCCTTCCTTTTCTGATGCTGTAGACAGCAGTGTGGTGGCCAACTTGTGATTAGAACTCATGTTTACTTATTCTAGTCCTGTGTCCTTTCCCCCATACTAACAGTCGCTGAGTGATCACTTAGAAACCCGATAAAGGATATTTTAATAGCCAAACTCCATTTTCCGAGGAAACAGTGAATTGTCTAAGATGAGTTCTAGCAACTGGATGATAAATCAGATCAAAAAAATTTTGTTTGCTTTTTTTCCCTCTACACCACTCATCACAAGCATTCTGTTCGGTAAGATCCCTGACCCTGCTCAGAGTCTGGGTCAAATCAGCCCTAGAGAAATATGCATATTTATCCTGTTTCAAGGAAGATGGGCCATCCCCTCTCATCACAGAACCTAAAACATACCTATAAAAAAAGATCATTTTTTAATTCCAAATTCAAAAGATGGGCCACCACCTCAGGAAGCACAAATAAAACCCCAGATAATTTGGCACCTGCATCTGAGACCAGCAAGTTTGTTGCTGGGTTTTAGTTTCTAAAAAAAAGTTTTTCCTGGGCTCTTATTTACTCCTCAGATGCGCTGTTCTCAGCAATTGGAGATCAACCCCCACCTCTGATGCAGGTGAGAATGTTTGCTGCTCAACAAGCTGGTAATCCTAGGTGGAGAAGTAAGTGCTTAGAGCACTAGTTGGGAGGGTCTTGGTGCCTTTTCCTTTGGAATGTGATATTATCACTAGATTAAGAGGCTAGACACCTGGTGAGGAAATATTAGCCTTATTCTGTCTGGGTGTTTTTGATGTCTTCCTGGATCATTGCTGGTTGGAGTATTTTCAGTTGCATTACAGATTACATGACCCTGAAATCCTCAGAAATAAAAATAAAAGAGTAATGTAAACATGGCAAATATATACTTAATAAAAGGAAATTTCTAGACTGATGGCCTGCTTGGATTATTTCCAAAGTTTATATTGATTAGGTAGAAAACATTCATCTACAAATGTGGTGAACCTTCATGGTGAGGGGAAGACTGACCACTTATAAGTTGTTTTACTTGGATTCAGTTTACAGGTAAAAAGAGGTAAGCTTCCATTCATATTTCACAAGAATAGCAACTTTACCTTGTAGCTCCAAGAGCAATTATTGAAAACTCTTAGAGTCGATGCAGTTGAAAGCAAAGAGTACACACATGCTCATAGAGATTATCTTGATCCAGAGTGACATTTATGGGAGATGTGATATTGGAGTGGATTTAGCCAAGCTCAAGAAGTTAAAGCTTCTATGGATGACTGAGGAGAAAATAGACACCCACTATCAAATGTTTGGACCAGTCTCAGAGGTTTCTGAGCTCTGATATTTTGGGGAAACTGAAAATTCTCCAACTCCAATATTTGTGATTGGTGACCTCTTATTTTAAAAAATTAAGTACAGAGAAAAATAATCTGGTTAGAAGTGTAGAAGAGCCTTTTCTCTGTGCTCCACTACTTAATTTCTATAAAGAATTGTTATGGAATCTTTTTCTAAAGTTCCTGCATATCCTTGTGGAGACGTTAAAACTTGCATAGAAGAAAGAAAGAGAGAAGGAAAGAAAAGTGGTATCCAAAATTTCTCACCACTTAAGAAACCAAAACTAAAAACCAGGACTTGTGGACACAGCAGGGGAAGGAGAGTGTGGGACGAATTGAGAGAGTGGCATTGACATATATACACTGCTGCTAAGTCACTTCAGTCATGTCCGACTCTGTGTGACCCCATAGACGGCAGCCCACCAGGCTCCCCCGTCCCTGGGATTCTCCAGGCAAGAACATTGGAGTGGGTTGCCATTTCCTTCTCTAGTGCATGAAAGTGAAAAGTGAAAGTGCAGTCGCTTAGTCGTGTCCGTCCCTCAGCGACCCCATGGACTACAGCCTTCCAGGCTCCTCCGTCCATGGGGTTTTCCAGGCAGGAGTACTGGAGTGGGATGTCATTGCCTTCTCCAATATACACATTGCTGCTGCTGTGGCTAAGTCGCTTCAGTTGTGTCCGACTCTGTGCGACCCCATAGACGGAAGCCCACCAGGCTCCCCCGTCCCTGGGATTCTCCAGGCAAGAACACTGGAGTGGGTTGCCTTTCCTTCTCCAATGCATGAAAGTGAAAAGTGAAAGTGAAGTCGCTCAGTCGTGTCCGACTCTCAGTGACCCCATGGACTGCAGCCTACCAGGCTCCTCTGTCCGTGGATTTTCCAGGCAAGAGTACTGGAGTGGGGTGCCATCGCCTTCTCTGAATATATATACACTACCATGTGTAAAATAGATAGCTAGTGGGAAGCTGCTGTATAACACACAGGGAGCCCAGCCTGACACTCTGGATGACCTAGAGGAATGGGATGAGGGGGCAGGGTGGGGGTAGTGGGGGGGAGATTTAAGAGGGAGGGGAGATATATATATATAAAAACACACACACACACACTCATGGCTGATTTGAATTGTTGTATGGCAGAAACCAACACAACATTCTAAAGCAATTATCCTCCAATTAAAAATAAAAATAAAATTAACCAGAAACCATTTTACTGAAGACAGTCAGCTTTTGTTTTCAGTTTTCTTTTTAAATGAAATATTAGAACCCTGTAGAAAAGTACAATATTACTAATGTCTAAGAAATCACTGTTTAGCATTCTAAACATTTTATCATATTTGCTTTGAAATATTTTTTAAGAAATATACCATTACAGATACAGGTAAAGTCTGTTGTGTGCCCCTCTGTTACTGCATTCAAAACACTATAGTAATTTAATGCTTTTATTAAATATGAATGTATCAATAACCACTAGATAATATTGTTTGGCAGGATTTTAAAGTTTACGTATATGGTAATATATTGGCTATATCCTTGTACAAATGTCGTTTTACTTTAAATTATATTTGAAGTGAGATTTTTTTTCCTGTGTTCATTCACACACCTCTAGTTAATTCATTTTACTTCATCAGTTATATAAATTATGATGTGATACATCCATTCTTCTGTTAATAATGAACATTTATATTGTTTCTAAATTTTCATCACAGCATTGTTTATGTTATCTATTTTACTTGTATCTTTGCACTTAGGTATGAAGATTTTTCTAGAAATACACCATGGACTACAATTGCTGGGTTGAGGGTAAGTAGTGTTCAACATGATTATATATTGCCAATGTAGCAGGGCTTTCTAACGCAAAAGATGTGTATCATAATTTTGAACTCCAGTGATACAATTTAAAACCCTCTAATAAGTCTCATATTACAACATGGATCTGCACTCTACAGCCTGCATCTGGGACATATGCTCAGCTCTCTGATGTAAGATGTAAGAAAGAAAGCAAGAGTAGACTTGGTAATGTCTACTAAATGTAAGTAAGACATTTCCTGCTCTGAAATAGAAAAAAATAACATAATAACCACCTCACTGCTGGGAAACAGATCCTTTACTAAACCTCTCTGATGGGCTGAGTAGTTGTGACTTTGACCATGCTGTCAGTAACTGAAAGTTTGATGGTTTTGGTAGAACTTTCACTTGTGGCCTAAGAGAACAACTGACAGGAATAAGAGGTAACAGCAGGTCTTCTGGGCATCTGCTATCAGGCCAATGGAAAACAATTGTTTGAATAGATGCTGCACCATTGTAAGATGCTCTGTCTTTCCATCCCCATCTCAGATTGTTTTTTAACCTCTAGACATGTTTTCATTTTTCTATTAGCACCAAGACCTTTAAATACAAGTTCCAATAATCTGAACTTTTGTCTCTCTCATATCCATTTAAATCTTACCCATTCTTCAAAGGTAAGTTGAACCCCACCTTTTCCTTAGCCCATTCCTTAAGGAGGGCCATTCACCATTGCTACAAAGTTATATTAGAACTTCTGCCTGGACATGTCAGTTGACTCAGCTGATGTATCAGTTCATTTCCCGGTTGCTCAGTTGTGTCCAACTCTTTGCGGCCCCATGGACTGCAGCACCCCAGGCCTCCCTGTCCATCACCAACTCCCGGAGTTTACTCAAACTCATGTTCATTGAGTTGGTGATGCCATCCAGCCATCTCACCCTCTGTTGTCCCCTTCTCCTCCCACCTTCAATCTTTCCCAGCATCAGGGTCTTTTCAAATGAGTCAGTTGTTCACATCAGGTGGCCAAAGTATTGGAGTTTCAGCTTCAGCATCAGTCCTTCCAATGAATACTCAGGACTGATTTCCTTTAGGATGGACTGGTTGGATTTCCTTGCAGTCCAAGGGACTCTCAAGAGTCTTCTCCAACACCACCATTCAAAAGCATGAAATTTATGTCTTTTTGTTTTTTTTTTCCCCCAAGTAGATTGTGAATACCTTGAGGGAAGGAGCCGTGTATATTTCTTTTCTCTTTAAAAGTCCAGTAGGTTTATGAAGCTATAATGAATATTTTCTGAAATTAATTACTTCTTTGTCTTGTCATATATTTATGTCTTCTTTCCCTATGGATTTATAAACATCTTAGCAAAAACTTTAGCTAAGACTTCTGTGTCTCATACAAAATCAGTTGACATACATACACACACACACACACACACACACACACACACACACACATATATATATATATAGCAAATAAGAATATCATGTTCTGGAAAAGAGAGAGATTGATTAGTTTCAACAACAAGTTTTTCCCCCCTCGAGGACTTTGCCATGGAAAAGGTGAGCTCTAATTTCAAGGCAAGTGGGTTCTTCAGGGTTGGATTGTTTCTAATCAAAGTGTTATCATCACAGTAGGAATGAATCTTTTCCATCATTTAATATGTAGCATTTTATGCATGCCTGGTACATAGTAGGCCATCTGTAAACAACTATTGATCCAGGGTTGCATAAATTCAACATGTAGGTCTAGCGTTTATGGAAGCTTACTGCTTTTCCCCCATTATTCCATTTAATCTTTATGACAATCATTTGAAGATGGTAATGTTACCATGATATTACAGATGATAAAACTGAAAACCAGAGATACTAACAGCAGTGTCCACCTTCACAGCTAGAAGGAACAGAGACAGAATACCAAGTTCATTTTGCTTGAATCTTCTAAACCCAAATCTCACACCCTTTTCATTTCATTTTATACTGCCTTGCCTTCAGGAATTTTATTTTGTGGGATGGGTCTTAGGTCAATTCATATATTTCCAAGTCATTAGAGGACTCTCATACTGGATCCTAAACTTGATGGAGAGCCATTTCAAGGAATGACTCTTGAAAAAGCCTGTTGTATATTCACTGAAGAATTTAGGACTGGTGGGCAAGAGATTTTTGACACGAAAAAGGCAAATAGGTGGAGGCCTGTTAACATTAGTTTCAGTGGCAAATATTGCTCTTCATCAATTGTTATTCTTTGATTTCATTACTAAACCTTTACATTCTTAAGTACTTTTTACTTAAGTATACTTTTTGGTTATTTACCCATCTGATTTTGCAATAGAATGAACTCCTGGAACAAACATTTACTCCCTACTTTTCACCTCCCCCCTTAATCCCAGGTAGCGTATAGAACACAAATCTTATTTCTATGATTATCTGTTAATTTTAAGGGAAAAATACAATCCCTGAAATTATATTAGGGATACGTGGACTTGTTTTAGAGCTAGAAGGATACATATATTAGTGATGCTGAGTGACTTGATCAAGATCACAGAGCCATCTCACCTCTTAATGTGCAGACCTAAGATGGGCTCCAGAGATCATCTAATTCAGCCCCCTCATTTTTTGGACAAGTTAACCTAACAGGTGCACACAATCCCAATACCTTTCAAGGTAAATGCCTACAATGTTTTCTCACAATGACCTGGTTCCTCACTGTATAAATGACTGATGCTCTGTGTGCCTTTGTGTTAACTTAAGGTAGACTCTTAAATATACCCACACCCCACAACTAAAATGGATAGAATCAAATGTTCAGTAGCTTTTTGGAAACCTCACCATGGAAACAAAGGTTTGGATTCCCTCAGATTGGATTTCGATGCTCTTCCTCTAGAGCAGATAAATTGAGGCTCCTGCCGGCATAGATTCTGTCAGATGAGACTTTAAATTTCCAAGTAAAAGATTCTTCTCGGCAGGATATTAGAGTATCCTGGTAGTGCACCATTAGCAAGGAATACAGCCTGTCCCAATTCTCTGGGTCGAACCTTTGAAAACCTTGACTGACGGAAAATCTCATTCTTGGCCTCCTGGACTCTTGGATGCACTAAAGAAATGTAACTGTGTTTTGCAGCTAATAGACACTTAAAAATTGCTTCCAAAGAAAACACACCTTGTTGTTCATTAATATAGAAAATGGAGATGCAAAAAAATTCAAAATACATGTTTTGGAGCATAAAAAAAAAAAAAAAAAACCTTCTCTGTCCTAGAAAGTCAGTTCTCCTTCTGGGAAGTAGTTTTTGTTTTGTAGAGAGGAGTCCGGGTTTTATAACTTTAGAAAATGTAACAGTTGCTACGTGGTCAGCTATAGGGAAGGGAGTAGAAAGTAAGGGGCTTATCCATCCTTATTTCCAAGCTGACACAACATGTTTTAAGTGGATAGTGTTTGGTTTCATTACCTTAACAGCATCTCTCTGTGCTCTTTGATGCATCGCTCCAGTGCTTAGTAATTTAGTAACAGGTTGGAAATGGGCTAGGGGTAAAATGAGCTTCTGTTACCATAGGGATAACTATCCAGTTCTTACTTTTGAATTAGCATAGTAGGAGAAGGTGATATTTTGCCCCAGGGTTCAGGAGAAAAATAAAGTTATAAATTATACTATACTTACAAACTTGTTGACTGTATAAGTCCTCTAGAATCAGCTCTTAAAGTACTAGCTGATCAGAGATTGATAAGTTCTAATCAACTCAACATGAGATGTGATAATTTTACATTTGTGTAAAAGAAAAATATGAATGTTTTCATGATGAAAATTACCTGTTCATACTTTGAACTTCTGTAAGACTTGGCTTATTTGAGATGCAGACGAGCTGGTTTTCTAATCTTCTGAGGCATTCCATTAATTATTATTGTCAATCTAAGGAGCTGAATGAAATTCTAGGCATAAAACAGATCAATTCCAGATTTAATATTGAATGTACTATTTAACTTTTGTTCCATTTTGCCTGCTTTATATTAATCTTAAAGAACATCAGTGATTATGCTTCACCGAATCACTTAAAGAAAGGAGTGCCCTTATTAATATCTGAAACAGCTACCAGATGAGATAGTATATATACCAAATTTATGAAAACCTTTTGTAGATCTTTATAGCAACAATTTCCAAATATTCCTTGGCTTACAAAAGAGCATGATTCAGCCAATAAGCTTTACACTGGACACTAGAGTAGTCACTGTGGCCTTTTCGGCCCACACTATAGTCAGAATGATTTCTGACTTAGGTCTTAGAAGTACCTTCTTTCTTTTGAGACTGTTTTTGCGTGTGTATACATTGCGGTTTAAGGCTAACCTTAGTTAAGATCAACAGTGAAGGAAGAATAGTTAGAGGGACTTCCCTGGCGGTCCAGTGATTAAGACATCTTATCCAAAGCAGAGGGTATATGTTCGATCCCTTGTCAGGGAACTAAGATTCCACATGTCTTGTGGCCCAAAAGCTGAAACATAAACAGAAAGTAATAAAGCAAAACAAAACAGAATTATTAATAATATTGTAACAAATTCAAGAAAGACTTTAAAAAATAATAGAACCCTCACATAGCAAATTGTTATTTAACATTTTTTTCTCCAATGTTAATGATTTGCTGGAGTTTATAGGTTCCTGGTTAGAATATTTTAATATAAACATTTCCAAGATTTTCAGGTGTTCTTGATCAGAATTCTGGAAAGTATAATAATGTAAAATTCAAGAAAAGTTAATCATTTGACTGCATTTTATCAAACAGTAACAAATAACATGGATTTTATTTCCTGCAATTCTAATCAATTTATGTGGGGGAAGTAAAGGATACTAAGCTATATGATAAACAGCTTCAAAAATTAGAGATTCATTTGCACTAACAGGTGATTCTTTTGGATTCAAATGTTTTATGAAAGGGCTAGTTATGTTTTAGTGTAAATTTCATTAATCAACTCAGTCAAACTGAGAATTTTAAATGGAGAGGAGAGGAAGTGAAGATTTTGACTACATGGGAGTTAGGTAAAGGGAGTGAATGGTAAAAACAATGACAGTGAAATCTGGGCCACAAGGGATCAGACTCCTGTCCCTCCCCCAGATTTCTCTATTCCTGGCTTCTCCCCAGTTCATCTCTCTCTTCATTTATCACACGAATTTTCAGACTATCCTGTTCAGAAGACCTCTACAAACTTTCTTGGAAGGCAAAGTCTTCTAAATACCAAAGAGTTTACTCTTGGGAATGAAATGCTCTTCTTAGGAAATAAAGAACAAAAGAAATTCATCTTCCCCATTTTATTTTCAAAGAGCTGTGGTAAGAGTCAGTAGTAGAGCATGGCAATACAGGACTACTTAGAAGACAGTTCATGAACTCCCAATCTGTTTTTACATATATACATATAATCTATTTGCTCAGTCTCTTTGTACATGAGTTTGTAGGTCCTTTTGCATGGAGTTGGTTCATTCAGTCTAATGAAAGTGTTCAAGAGAGAGCTACGTGGTCACTTGGTGGAGATTTTGGAGAGAGAGTTTAAGCACGAGTTGTTGCTGTTGCTGTTCAGTGGCCCAGTCATGTCCGACTCTTCATGTCAGGCCTCCTTGTCCCTCACCATCTCCCAAAGTTTGCTCAAGTTCATGTCCATTGCATCAGTGATGTTATCCAGCCATCTCACCCTCTGAAGCTCTTTTCTCCTTCTGCCTTCAATCTTTCCTAACATCAGGGTCTTTTCCAATGAGCTGGCTGTTCATATCAGGTGACCAAAATATTGGAGCTTCAGCTTCAGCATCAGTCCTCCCAATGAGTGAGTATTCAGGGTTGATTTCCTTTAGGACTGACTGGTTTGATCTCCTTGCTGTCAAAGGGACTCTCAAGAGTCTTCTCCAAGCACCACTGTTCAAAGGCATCAGTTCTTCAGTGCTCTGCATTCTTTACTGTCCAGGTCTCACAACCATACATGACTACTGAAAATACTACTGGGCTGAGTCAAATTACCTTCAATGGCTGTGCCAATTTGAGGTCCTTCTAGGAAAGGGGTGGAAAATAAGGTCAGCAAAGTACACTTTTAATCAATTAATAATGTCTACACAATGCCCTTGATTGGAAAGAATTCTGAAGCCATGTCCAAGTTCTTAAGGAGAAATGTTTGTGATCAATAAGTTAGTGTCTACCTTTCTACAAAGGAGTGTTAACCATTTATGACTGTGTTTGCCATCTCTGTCCTAAAAAATTCAGGGAGAGTTGATTATGACCTGCATTTCCCTGTGAAACTGTTTCCATAGTTTTCTGTTCATGTTCAATGATTAAATCTCAAAAACTTCCAGCTATTTTGCATGACAAGCTGTTAGTCTGAAGGAGAGGAGAACAAGAGAGCATGGTTCAGCAGAAGGCACAGTCTTAGAAAATAGCTAAGTTATATTTGTCATCAGCATCTCTTAAATAAAAGGCAATGCTTTAAAAATGTAGACATTTAGATCGGTGTGAGATAATTTGCTGCTATAGCTATAATTAAAAGTGACAAAAAGAGCTGATATGTGATCTTGCAAGGCAATGCAATAATAGACAAAAATGTACAACCTCCACTTAAAACATGACCTGTTGAGTGTAGCATAGGCTTTAAGCAGGACTGACAATAAATCAGTCTTGAAAAATTACGGCCAAGTTTCATGTCTTAGATGAGTCAACCACAGGATTCCCCCATCAAGATGCATAAGGTGAGATATTGGATGTATCTGATTTATATGAACTGCTGTTCACCTGTGTCTTGAAAGGCTGTCGAAAGGGATGTTACCTTTAATCTAAAAGTACTCAACTGCTGGCATTTTGCATTGTCCCTACTCAGAAATGAAGATGTGAGATTTAAGGTATTTCTGAGGAATTTTAAATAATTGCTAGAATCAATTTGAGTTCTGTAAAAACCTGTACATTTCATGGGAGTGAAAACAAAAGGCTATTCACATGGATGATCCCTTGCCAAATTGGGCATGTGAAAGCTTATGAGAATTTGCTTATATACCTTAATATGATGACTTAATGCCTTAAAAATATAACTCCTTCAAATGTCTTAAATTTCAAGAGGGTTTTACTACTTATGTTTTCTTTTAAGAACATGATTCATTTGGAACAGTATTGGTGGGCAAATGATTCCTTAAGAATTACTCTTGGCACCACAGAGGAATTAAAATGTAAGGTTTACAAATTGTGTATGCTAATATGTCAACAAAGCAAGAAAGCAGAAAGATCATTGCAGGTTTTTTTCTCCCAAGTCGAGGGATGGGAGAGCAAATGCATTTCTCTAAATAGAATGGGCACATCAATTAAATGTGAATAATCTTAGAGGAGGTGATTTAAAAATGAGTAGGAAGAACTTGATTTCAGAGTGAGTTGAAGTCAACCAAGTTCTCCAAGCATCCAAGGACCATGCTGTGGATAAAGTGAGTTGAAGGCGTTTCTCGTTACCTCAACCAAAGTGCTTCCCACATGGAACACATTCTTCCCAGACTCTTGCAATGTGCAGTATTTGCCTTTTCAAATAAACTACATACTTTCTTTTGTCAAACAATGATTTCATATTCCCCTTATTGCATTGACTGCCAGGAATATCAGGATTATATTTAGTACTCAATTTCAGAAACACTGTCATTCTAACTTTCTGGCATAATGATTTTTTCCTAGATGATTTCTGCTCTGCCTTAAAAATTGCTACCTTATAAGTGCTATAAAGTTTGTTACCTCAAACTCTTTTTGAGAATATGAAGGGTCTAATTTCTACATAAAATAAAATATGTAAGCATTGTTAAAATAATTTCTTACGTGTTTTGACCTTAAGATCTCAAGATAAATATAGAAATTTGGGCCATTAGGGTCTATATAGGAAAAGAAACTAAAAAAGAGTGGATATACATATATGTATAGTAACAGATTCATTTTGCTGTACACCTGAAACTAACACAACACGCTTTGTGTGTATCTGTTTAATAATCAACAATATCCCAATAAAATTATTTTTAAGAAAGCAATTTGGACCGCTAGGATTGTGCAAATACTTGAAAAACCAAAGTCAAATGGGGCAGGGTTGTTGGGTTAATATGTAAGTTTATGAAAAAAAGCCAAGTGCATATTATTCTTTATGTACACAAAGCACCACCTGCATCTCCTTTCACATGAAATTGTCATCCCTCTGCTGTAGGACTCATGCCTTGCTGATGCCTCCTGTATGAATGTAGCATCTTTGAAAATTTTGCTCAAACACCGATCCTTCTCTGAAACTCTCTCTGTTTGCCTCTCCTTAGAGATGTTTTTCAATTCCTGATACATTAATTTTTTTCACAAGTATTTCTTTATCACTGTCACATGGTGGTTATTTACCTGCATTCATGTTGTTTTCCACCTGTCTCCTACATCATCACTTCTTAATCTTGGCCATGCGCTGGAATCACCAGGAGGGTGAATCCCACCTGCAAAGATTCTGATTTGATTGGTATGAGATTCAGCCTGGGCATCAAGATTTCTGAAATCTTCCCAGGTGGTTCTACCTGCAGTCACAATTGAAAAGGTTAAACCATTGTCATTAGAATGTTGAGAAATTCTTTATCTTTCTCTGCTTTGAGAACAATGCCAGGAACTTAGTGGGTATTTAAAAATGTCTGGCATGGAAGCTATTGGGAAATCTTTCCTTCTGTCAATCTGATCATCTTTAGGGAAGTATGATTATTTCAGTCTCACTCATTTCTTTCTTTATACAGCACACACACATTAAGCAGCTTTGATTTAAAAAAAGTTTTGTGCAAGTCTGCCTTCTAAGGAGAGCTGCATGTAACAGTGTAAGTGATTCACTTCTTGTTCACCCACTACTGCTATAATTTACTGTGTGCCTACTGTGTGCTGGCACAGTTCAGATGCTTTATATATGTTAGGACATTAAATTGCTCACAACATAATCCTGTTTCTATTTTACAATGAACAGAACTGGAGAACAAGACTAAGGCCATAGCTCTGAGGCTGTGATTCACACCCAAGTGTGCCTAATTCAAATCCATTGCTCTTTGCACACACCAGGCTACTGCTAAAAGGCCTTTGGTTTCTGTTGATGCTCTTTGTGTGTATCTGTTTAATATGGATAATGATGAAAAAAAAAGCTTAATTCTAGACTTGTTTTTTAGGCTGTCTTTCCAGTGGTTTGAAGACATAGAGACCATCACATGTCATTTACTGGGATTTGTTTACTAATCTTACAGATGTTCTGTTTGATTGCTGCTGCTGCTAAGTAGCTTCAGTTGTGTTCGACTCTGTGCGACCCCATAGACGGCAGCCCACCAGGCTCCCCCATCCCTGGGATTCTCCAGGCAAGAACACTGGAGTGGGTTGCCATTTCCTTCTCCAATGCATGAAAGTGAAAAGTGAAAGTGAAGTTGCTCAGTCATGTCCGACTCTTCGCGACCCCATGGACTGCAGCCTACCAGGCTCCTCCATCCATGGGATTCTCCAGGCAAGAGTACTGGAGTGGGCTGCCATTGCCTTCTCCCTGTTTGATTGCAATTGGTCACAAATCCTTCCCAACATTCCCTTCCTTTCCAGATCCTGTACGAGACCTCAGCAAGGGTAGATGGGCTGAATGTGGCCGATTTACTGGTTGATACAGTTTGTGCAACTGGAAAACTACTCACCCATCACATGATTCTTTAGTTACAAATGTAGGGACATGAAAAAAAAAAAAAATACAGGTACCAAATTAGACTTCCAAATGTATACCAGTGGCACAGGCTTGCCCCCTGCCCCACCACCCACCTCTTACACACACACACACACACACACACACACATATATTCCATGGCAGTTTTATTAAGTTTGTCTTCATTATTGATAAATATTTTCTTCTGCCTTTCTACAATGTTCAGTTAGAAGATCGACCACAAGCCAAATATTAAAAAAAAAAAAAACAACAGCTATGAACATAAAAGTTTTCTGAGAAAGAAAGAAAATGGTAATTATTATACACAGTATTGACTGTCTATAATCTTTATCTTTCTTTCTCATTCTTTCCTAGCTTCAATTCCCAAATCAGATGATTTTAGCAATCCAATACCATAATCCATTTCTCTGTGATACCTGAAAATTTATTCAAGTTATTTAGAAATGCTTATTTTGGTGCACATTTCTAATAGAAGCAACATTTCTCATAAAATACATCAATACATAAAGGTTGCACTTTAGTAAAAGGGCATATAATACTTTTAAAGTTGCTTCCTAAGAATTTACCACATACTGAAACTTTGCCTGGTAAATTCAAACAAAACCATGGATAAGTTATTTTAGGTTGATCTCACTGAATGAAAATGAAAGCTTGTGTTCCCTTTTTTCTTTGATGTAGTTGTGTGCTGTATTAATGTTTATACAATGATGTCTTTTCTGGTTACTATTTCAGACACATAAAGGTAGAATGAAAACATTCTGTTAATAAGTACTTGAAAGTGGTATCATTAGATAATTTCTTCAATTTAAACATATATTTTTGAACAACTTTGTTCAGGGTTTGGGCCTTCATCGGGAGGTTCTGTTCTAGCACCATTGCTACCGTCTACTCCCCAAACTGCTTTTATATGCCTAGTGAGCCCATGCACTTATAAAAGGAAGACTACCACTCTTTCCAACTTTTTAATAAATGGGGAGTCCAAGATTTTTAGTTTCCACAGAAGCTAATTATTCAAAGGGGCCTATACAATGTTTCCTGGGGAAGGAAATGGCAACCCACTCCAGTATTGTTGCCTGGAGAATCCCATGGACAGAGGAGCCTAGCAGGCTACAGTCCATGGGGTCCCAAGAGTTGGACACAACTTAGCCACTAAAGAGAGATACAATGTTTGGTAGAGACAGAGTTAGACTGAACTAAGGAATTTAGAATGGGAAGTATATCCTCAGGCTCAGTCATTATCAAGGAGAGGCCAAAAAAGGATCTTGAAAGCCTGAAGCAGATCTTGAAAGTCTGAAAGTCTAGTTCTACTGGAGAACCAAATAGGGTTTCACTCTGTGCTGCTGCTGCTGCTAAGTCGCTTCAGTCATGTCCGACTCTGTGTGACCCCATAGACAGCAGCCCACCAGGCTCCCCGGTCCCTGGGATTCTCCAGGCAAGAACACTGGAGTGGGTTGCCATTTCCTTCTCCAATGAATGAAAGTGAAAAGTGAAAGTGAAAGTGAAGTCATGTCTGACTCTTAGCGACCCAGTGGACCGAATGGACTGCAGCCTACCAGGCTCCTCCATCCATGGGATTTTCCAGGCAAGAGTACTGGAGTGGGGTGCCATTGCCTTCTTCGAGGGTTTCACTCTGTAGAATGATTTAATTATATTTTAGGAAGTTTACACATGTGATGGTGAAGACAAGGGATTAGATTCTACAGCAGTGGTCTCAAAGTGTTTCCTGGACCAGCACCTGGAGGTTAAAAATGCAAATTCCCCTGCCCAGACCCCTGCCTAGACTTCCAGCCTAAGGAAGTAGCCCAGGAACCAGTGGTTTAACAATGTTCCCAGTCAGTTCTAGAACTGTTTCAGTCAAGCTTGAGAACCAGTAGTCTGGAGGCAGGATGACTAGATTTGACATATTTCAAAAGTTCAGGTGCTGTATCTAAATTACTCTGCACCAGACATGGAGCAGGTACTTGATGCATATTTGCTGAATAAATTGATAGAGATGATGAGAGCCCAGCCTAATAAAGAAGCAAAATATAATATAGAAACCAAGAAATATTTTAGCTCCATTAGCAATTCAGTCAAGAGCAGAATCAACTCTTAATGAATGTGATTGTATAAATAATTTATGAAAATTTCCCTTATTTGACAGTTTTCTTCCTTTTTTTCTATTTGCTCATTGTAAACTCAAAAAATGTATTGCACTTTCTTAAGAGGAAGCACAATAAATAAAAGGGGGAGAGTTCAATAACTTACACCTGCTTCTGGAAGTCCCTTTTCTACTTACTTGAAAGCTAAACAAGTGACCAAGGAAATGGTAATAGCATGTCAGAAAATGATGACCCAAGACCTGGGGCCATCAGAAAATATGACATTGCTAACTAGGCAGGCAGTCCAGGTTGGAGAAAGATGGGATGGTGAGGACCAGAAGGAGGGGCCAAGTATTCCAGAAGCTACATTGGCATTGTTTTTGAGGAAATTCCAAACTTGCAGCAGAAAGACCAGTAACTCAATCATTAATGTCTTTGAATGCTAAAGGGAATGAAAAAGTGGAATGAAAAATGTCAGTGAAAGAGAGGTGTACCCAAGTATCTACACTCTGCCAATCATTCTGTTGAAACTCGGGAAGCATATCTTATTTAATCCTCACCACTTCACCATGTATTAATATGTCCATTTTATAAGAAGGAACCAGAGGGAGTAATTTGCCCAAGATTGCACAGCCACAAAGTAGTAACACTGGAATACAAATTTAGGCATTCTTACTCTGAAGCCTACATTTAATCTCCTGTTATTAAATACAAGGCATGAGGTTGTTACAGTTTCTGTCCTTTGGAACTTTATAGAGTATATATTTGTTTACATAAACATTATTGAGTTTATAGTTGTATATTGTGGATAAACTAATAGCTTAACTAAAATATTCTGGACTTGAGTTTTGAGGTTTTGGTCAGAAATGCAATCTTTCCTGCTATAGAATGTTGCCTGGGAAAATCAGATGTGAACTGCCACATTCTAGCTCACATTCTTTAAAAGGAATGTAACTTTGCATCTCTTTGATCTTTCTGCCCTTTTTTTTTTTAAGTATCAAATGTTTTTAATTATATTTTCGTACTCTTAAGTAGTAACTGTTTTTTTTTTTTTAAGTCATTGCTTTTTTTATAAAAGCAATACATTCCTCCTTATATTTGATGTGTGTTTCAAGTTCTTTTTTTAAAATTTTATTTTATTTTTAAACTTAACATAATTGTATTAGTTTTGCCAAATATCAAAATGAATCCATCACAGGTATACATGTGTTCCCCATCCTGAACCCTCCTCCCTCCTCCGTCCCCATACCATCCCTCTGGGTCGTCCCAGTGCACTAGCCCCCAGCATCCAGTATCGTGCATCGAACCTGGACTGGCATCTCGTTTCATACATGATATTTTACATGTTTCAATGCCATTCTCCCAAATCTTCCCACCCTCTCCCTCTCCCACAGAGTCCATAAGACTGTTCTATGCATCAGTGTCTCTTTTGCTGTCTCATACACAGGGTTATTGTTATCATCTTTCTAAATTCCATATATATGCGTTAGTATACTGTATTGGTGTTTTTCCTTCTGGCTTACTTCACTCTGTATAATAGGTTCCAGTTTCATCCACCTCATTAGAACTGATTCAAATGTATTCTTTTTAATGGCTGAGTAATACTCCATTGTGTATATGTACCACCGCTTTCTTATCCATTCATCTGCTGATGGACATCTAGGTTGCTTCCATGTCCTGGCTATTATAAACAGTGCTGCGATGAACATTGGGGTACACGTGTCTCTTTCCCTTCTGGTTTCCTCAGTGTGTATGCCCAGCAGTGGGATTGCTGGATCATAAGGCAGTTCTATTTCCAGTTTTTGAAGGAATCTCCACACTGTTCTCCATAGTGGCTGTACTAGTTTGCATTCCCACCAACAGTGTAAGAGGGTTCCCTTTTCTCCACACCCTCTCCAGCATTTATTATTTGTAGACTTTTGGATCGCAGCCATTCTGACTGGTGTGAAATGGTACCTCATAGTGGTCTTGATTTGCATTTCTCTGATAATGAGTGATGTTGAGCATCTTTTCATGTGTTTGTTAGCCATCTGTATGTCTTCTTTGGAGAAATGTCTTTTTAGTTCTTTGGCCCATTTTTTGATTGGGTCATTTATTTTTCTGGAGTTGAGCTGTAGGAGTTGCTTGTATATTTTTGAGATTAGTTGTTTGTCAGTTGCTTCATTTGCTATTATTTTCTCCCATTCTGAAGGCTGTCTTTTCACCTTGCTGATAGTTTCCTTTGATGTGCAGAAGCTTTTAAGGTTAATTAGGTCCCATTTGTTTATTTTTGCTTTTATTTCCAATATTCTGGGAGGTGGGTCATAGAGGATCCTGCTGTGATGTATGTCAGAGAGTGTTTTGCCTATGTTCTCCTCTAGGAGTTTTATAGTTTCTGGTCTTATGTTTAGATCTTTAATCCATTTTGAGTTTATTTTTGTGTATGGTGTTAGAAAGTGTTCTAGTTTCATTCTTTTACAAGTGGTTGACCAGATTTCCCAGCACCACTTGTTAAAGAGATTGTCTTTAATCCATTGTATATTCTTGCCTCCTTTGTCAAAGATAAGGTGTCCATATGTTTCAAGTTCTGATGTGTCTTAAGTTACACTAGTGATATCTAACTATACTTCTGTAAAGAATGAGGTCACAGAATTGTTACATTTCTCCATCCTCTTTCTACATGAATGTTACTTGTGGTCAGCCCACTTGGCAACTCCATCAAATAAGGGTTGGATGCAAGAGAGTTTACTTCAACTCTGGGTGGGACCTTGGTTGGTTTGAGTCTTAAGCCCTTAAAAATTGCTTTAATTTCTTCATCTAAAAAATGGATATCATAATATTTGCTTTGAATTACCTTTTTTGGGGAGTAGTGGTGGGAAGAAATGATTGAATTGGTTAATATGTTGAATCATTATACTTCCTTAAAGGAAACGTGACGTAAGTTAAATATATGTTCTACATGTTTTATTCTATGAACAGGCCTTGTGACTGCTAAAAATCTAGAAGCCTCTTGGGTTAAAAAGGGTGAAGAATAAGAAACTATTCCCATTTTAAAATGTTGTTTATATCATAATTACTAATTCACCATTATCGTAGGGTTTTTCCCTCATCCCTCACTTTCAACAACTGTTCATTCCTGTGGAGCTGTTTGCACAGCTCTTGGGGCCTTGGCAAGTACTCAGTTGATTTGAGGTTGCATAGAAAGAAGTGGTAGACTATAGAGCAATGCCAAAACACTAATGGGATATTCTTGCTTTTGTTTTCTCAAGTGCTAGGAATCTATGTCATGATGAACAAGAGATGGTAAAACTAGGGCCAGAATTCAGCCAATATACACTGGTATAGTGAGGGAATGAAGTCTTTCTCCTCTGGTTGATAGTTACTCCCATTACATCCAACCTACCTTCACCCACTGCCCCAACCTCCTTGATGTCAAGACTCCTTGAATTTCCTGCATCCAGCAACCTCAGGGGTTAATATTTGCCTTAGCAAGGGGCTTCTAGGACCCTGCTCTGGGGACTGTACTGATTGACTGTACCCAGGACTCATATGTGTTAAATATTTTGAATATCTCACTCTGTAACCATGTATAAAACTTAAAAGATCAACCATACTAGACACACTGAAACTCTACAAATTACTTTCATCATCATTGATATGTGAAAATATTTTTGTATATTAATTTCTACAATTTACACTTCTATTACTGCTTTAGGAACTTAAAATCAGTGTTGGATGAGAGGAGACAGGGAGAGAAGAAAGCCATTGGGAAACAAGTTGAATGCCCACAGTCTCTCACTGGAGATGCGTTTGGCCATATTCAATTTTTATTGAACATCTTGAAGTATTTAAAATAAAATGATGTCCTATGGAACCCAGATGCATATCACCAGGTGCTTTCCTCTTAATATTTAAACCATTTTATGGAAGATTTAATCCACATGTTAAATCATTGACTTCAAAAGGTATTCCTTAAGGCTAATCTAAATGATGAAAAACGGGTCTAAAGATCTTGTTCAAAGATGTCATTTATGGCTTAGAGGTCAGAGACTCAGGAAAGATAGAGAAGCTTGGGGGAGTTTCATGAAGTTATTTAAGTATGTGGAATGTTCTAGAGCACAAGGGAACTCTTGAAATTTCATAATCGTAGAATCTTTCTTCATTTCCCAAAGAACATGTTTTTGAGGCAGCGTATAATATAGCTATTTGTTCTCTTGAACACATCTCAGGGAAGAAAAAGAAGTTAGGAAAATGAGCCCATTGTTTTTCAAAATTAGTGACAAACTTCAAAATAATTCCAAACAAACCTCAAATAAAACATTTTCCCCCTACTGTGAATCCTATTTAAACTGTTTGGGTCAGTCTGTTTTAATGAGTCGCATTCATGCTGACACATCCACACACTTCAGACAAAGACGACTGTACCTCTAAACCCATTTAAAAATGATAGATGACTGTCAGCTTTGTGAAAGCAGCGCATGCAGTGGCTTGATAGCGCGGAGTGAAAGCAATCTACAAGTGCAAGTCTGTTTCTTTTGGCAACGGAAGGAGTTGCTAATGGATTCATCATTTTCTGTTAAGCATGAATGTCAAACAAAAAAACATTTAGGGCTCTATTCAGCTGAATTTCCGGCTCGACGCTTGCCAGCCATGGAAGCCCTGTGACTTGGAACCTGTGCAGCCCATGCCTGATTCTTGTTTCCAAAGTTCCGTGGGGCCAGTGCCACGGAACTTGGACTTCTGCCCAGGGATCCTCCTCCTCTCTTTGGCTCCCCCTTCCCCTTTCTCCAGTCCTGTGAAGCCACCAGTCAAGCTTCCTAAATGAATGCTGACTATGGAGGGGAACTGGTTGCCAACTCTTATGACTTCAGCTGACTCCGCCTCAGAATTGCACAGGAAGTTCACTCATACCACTCAAGAAGGGATGGTAGGGTGAAGATTTGCTGTATCCAGGGTTTCTGGGACCTTTGTGCCTTGGAACTTACTGCTTGCTGTGGTCATTGCAGCTTTCTCTTTGGTGTTGTAAATATGTAACATGTTCTGTGCTCTATAATAAAAAACTAAATACAAAAATAGTAAAAGTTAGAATGCCTGGGCTTCAGAAATGCTATGTTCTTTGAATTAACCTTGGGAAGATTTGAACAAAAGTTCTGGCTTCAGAATGCCTTCTACTTTAAAAAAACAAAACAAAACATAAAACCAAAACCTTTTAATTTTGTACTGGGGTTGAGCAGATTAACAAACAATGTTGAGATACAGTCAGGTGAACAGCCAAGGAACTCAGCCTTACATATACATGTATCCATTCTCCCCCAAACTCTCCTCCCATCCAGCCTGCCCCATAATATTGAGCAGCATTTCATGTGCTATAAGTTAAGTTCTTGTTGGTTATCCATTTAAAACATAGCAGAGAATACATCTACTGTTTATATCTTTGACTATAGGAGAGCTGCCTTTGAATGAGGAATTGGTTTCTTCAATTGGGCACACCGTGGGCAGTGGTAGGAGAATGCTGAGGCCAAACAAATCAGCAGCAACCACCCTGGCAGAGGAGAGGTGACAATGACACAAACCCTTCCGTTTATATGCCAGCTCTGCTGCTAACTGTGTAACCTTGGGCAAATCTTTTAACCCCTCAGGGTCTGTTTCCTCATTTGGTTGTTTAGGGGATTAAATGAGCTAACATGAGAATAAGAGTGCTTAAGTTATAAATTAACTATGTAAATGGATATTATTAATTGAACTATTTAAATTAGTACAATTGAGTAATACATACTGAGAGGTAATGTAAGTTGGTCTAATAGGAAGAACTAGGAACGGAGATGTTAAGACACTTCAGTCCAGTTCATTCAGTTGCTCAGTCGTATCCGACTCTTTGCGACCCCATGAATCGCAGCATGCCAGGCCTCCCTGTCCATCACCAACTCCAGGAGTTCACTCAAACTCACATCCATCGAGTTGGTGATGTCATCCAGCCATCTCATCCTCTGTCTTCCCCTTTTCCTCCTGTCCCCAATCCTTCCCGGCATCAGAGTCTTTTCCAGTGAGTCAACTCTTCACATGAGGTGGCCAAAGTATTGGAGTTTCAGCTTTAGCATCAGTCCTTCCAAAGAATACCCAGGGCCGATCTCCTTTAGAATGGACTTGTTGGCTGTTCTTGCAGTCCAAGGGACTCTCAAGAGTCTTCTACAACACCACCGTTCAAAAACATCAATTCTTCGGCGTTCAGCTTTCTTCACAGTCCAACTCTCGCATCCATACATGACCACTGGAAAAACCATAGCCTTGACTAGATGGACCTTTCTGGCAAAGTAATGTCTCTGCTTTTCAGTGTGCTATCTAGGTTGGTCATAACTTTTCTTCCAAGGAGTAAGCGTCTTTTAATTTCAGGCACTTAGATCCTGCCAACTCCATTTTCTGTTCTGCAATTTTCAGAAAAATGAACGTTCCCATTAAGCTGGAGTCAAGATGTATGTCCCATTACTAATTGTATGAGTATACTGTACCATAGCTTCCTACATTGTTTAATTGGTGAAATGGCCCCAGTGGCTCTCTGCTCTCTAAACATCACCCTACTGCCAATCATTCCACTGTTATAACGTTACTGTTTTGCATTTTCTAGTCATTTTCCTCTTCCTATTGCCTATTAAAATGCAAACATAAAGTAGGATAAAAGCCTCTTACTTAGCAGTTAGCACTTTAACAGGTTGTTTTAAACTGGATTAAGATATAGGGTTGATGCTAATGGGCTAGAGAAAGAAATATGGCACCAGAACAAGGAAAGGAAGCCTTCCAATCAACTTCACCTTCTTTGCAGAGTGCCTTGTGTCCCACTTATGTCTAATAGTGATATTGGGATGGAACTTGGAGTAAGTTGTGAAATGTTGCCAATATCCTGTAAATGACAGAACAGTAAATGGTTTAATGTGACATTAATAATGATGACCTCAGGCTAAGACATGCAGGCAGAACTTTTAAAAGAATAAATTAGTAGTCTCCCTTGAAGACATTTTATTCTAAAATATCAAGTGTGTCCTCCCAAATGAAGCCTTTCTTGATTTTCCAAATAGACTCAATCATAGCATATACTTCAAATATGTTTTTCTCACAATGTCATTGACCTCTTTGCTTATTTGTAATGTATACATATTTACTGTGACTTGTGACTCTTTTAACTCTATATTCAATAATGCCTCACACAATGCCTAGCACAATGTAGGAACTTGGGAGATATTTACGAATTTAATAGCTACAGTTTCTGGAAGATAATACAGATTAAGTTATCATTCTCCCAATGCATTGAGGACTTGGTTTACTTAACATTCAAAATTAAAGATATATTTCAGCAGAATATTAAACTTTATAAAGGTTTAGTCACCACATGATCTAAACAATACTTCCACTTAGGTATCAAATGGTGTTTTGTTAAAGCATTTAGCCAAATGTTATATGCCCGTACATCTTAGAGATTTAATCAAATTCATCCAGCAATTATTTATGCTTACACTATTGTGTATTGGCAGAGCTACATCCCAAATGTCACTTTAATCTGCAAGAAATGATCATTCTTGGAATAGATTCCTATTCCACAGGGATGGTTTCAATGAGGAATTTTCAGAATGATGAAACCAGATTTAGCTGGTAGCAATTATTGGTCCATTTCAGATGAGCTCAGCATGAAGAATAAGACTGAAGAAAGATTAAGTCTCAAATACTAAGGGACAGAAAAAAATGAAAAGCGGGACCGAAAGGGCTTGAAACGCAGGAAAGGGCCAGTTATCTGCAGGAAGCTGGTATTCTTATGTGAGATGCATGTGACCCAGTCTGGGTTAGAATGTTATCTCTATGTGATCTGCAGAATTTCTCTCTTGACTATAGCAACCTCAGAAGAGTGAATTAAAGTCTTAAGGAGAAAAATCAATAAAGAAAAAAAAAGATAAAAGCAATATGGCTGGAGAGCATTTCTAAAACCATACAAAAGTCTCTTAAATGGCCATGGAAGACTAACCAGTATTTATAACGGTTTACAGGAATACCAGTAAGAATAGATTTGTTGGCCTCCTTAAAACAGCAAAGAGGTTTCTGGGTGGTTTGTGGCATTTGACTGGTCTTTGTTTCATTATACTGTGTGACATACAGAAACATGAATTGTGCAAAAGACTGCCTGTGATGACAAGAAATCTGTTGAAGAGATATTACGAGTAAGGTAGGATTAGAGTAGTACTTAAGGCTTGCCCAGTGCTATTGATGAACTACAGTACTCTGAGTATCTTTCCTGTGATTAGCTCAACTTTACTCCCAAGCTGGGAATTTCTCTGAACTCTATGCTGAAACAGAAAACATAGGCATGAATCCCAGTAATAATGCTTTTCTAATATATCTTTTAAAATCTGTAAAGTGATTTTTTCCCTTATAATTATAAGAAGTAGAGATCATTTCAAACCTTCTTAAGGCTAATTACTTCTTAATTTAAATGAGAAAATGAAGGAAGTAAGAAAGAAAGATTTGATGAAATGGAAGTGACGGATCTTTGGGAGAGATGTGTAGATTGTATTCCTACTAGTCAAGGAAAGGAATGCCAAACAAAATCTAAAGTTAGGGAACTAGATTTCAAAATGTTAAAGGAAGATATACGTATGACCCTTCCCTGACCAAAGTCTAAGATCCGTATGAGGAAATTATGTGATGCTACATTTACTAATCTGGCATTAATTCATTTGTCCATTTCAGTACAATTTTTCTTGAGTTTCGTATCATGTTACAGGTTCCCTTTTACTAATGAGAAGCTTTCAACTGTGAAATTCTGGCAACATAACCATAAACATTTTTAATTAGGAAGAAAAAATTGTATGCTTTGATGAAAGCCCAAAGTGAAACTTTACAGAATCTTGTAAATCCTGGACTCAGGTAGGTTAAACTTGTGAGAGTCCCAAAGCTAGTAAGCAAAAGAGTTAAAACTCACACTTTGGCTCTGAGCTCCAAAGGAGGTGCTCTTGGCCTCAGAGCAGTGATCTCAAAATTGCTTAATCAATGTGCTCCTGTAGCTAAATATACCCCCATTAGGAGTGATTGCATCGTATAGTTTTAATAGTTCAGAATTTTATCACTTTTTGTCCAATGGAGTCAGTCCCTCCCTCTTCTCCCTTACAAACACACAGACACTCACTTGTAGGCTAACTAAGGAGAGATTTTAAGTACTCCCAGCTCAAACACTGAGTGATGCTGCAACAAACAATTCTTGTAGCCCCTCTACTTTTACCTGGTGCCTTGATGATGGCCTCTTGACCTCTATCTTATTTCCTGCATGAAATCCCAGTGTTGACAATCTGTTTGTCTCATAGTTTTTCCAATGAGTATTTGTATTACTTTAGTGGTTCTACCTCCAGGAATAATAATTTACTTTCTCTTCATTGACCACTAAGTGCTAAGCCTTTCACATATGTCGCCTCTTAATTTTTCAACTACTTGCCAGAACTACTATCTTTGGTGCGTGTGTGCACGCATGCATACGTGCTCAGTCTTTCAGTCCTGTCCCACTCTTTGGATGCCGTGGATTGTAGCCCAACAGGCTCTGTGTAGAACTATACAGAAAAAGATCTTTGTGACCCAAGTAGCCATGATGATGTGATCATTCACCTAGAGCCAGACATCCTGGAATGTGAAGTCAAGTGGGCCTTAGGAAGCATCACTACTAACAAAGCTAGCAGAGGTGATGGAATTCCAGCTGAGCTATTTCAAATCCTAAAAGATGATGCTGTGAAAGTGCTGCACTCAATATGCCAGCAAATTTGAAAAACTCAGTGGCCACAGGACCGGAAAAAGTCAGTTTTCATTCCAATCCCAAAGAAAGGCAGATTAACAAGGCAGTCTGATCAAAGAATGTTCAAACTACTGCACAATTGCACTCATCTTTCATGCTAGCAAAGTAATGCTCAAAATTCTCCAAGCCAGGCTTCAACGGTATGTGAACTATGAACTTCCATGTTCAAGTTGGACTTAGAAAAGGCAGAGGAACCAGAGATCAAATTGCCAACATCTGATGGATCATAGAAAAAGCAAGAAAGTTCAAGAAAAACATCAACTTCTGCTTTATTGACTATGCCTTTGACTGTGTGGATCACAACAAACCATAGGAAATTCTTAAAGAGGTGGAAATACCAGACCACCCTACCTGCCTCTGTATGCAGGTCAAGAAGCAACAGTTAGAATTGGATGTGGAACCACAGACTGGTTCCAAATAGGGAAAGGAGTACATCAAGGCTATATATTGTCACCCTGCTTATTTAACTTATATGCGGAGTACATCATGAGAAACGCTGGGCTGGTTGAAGCACAAGCTGGTATCAAGATTGCTGGGAGAAATATCAATAACCTCAGATATTCAGCTGACACTACCCTTATGGCAGAAAATGAAGAAGAACTAAAGAGCCTCTTGATGAAAGTGAAAGAAGAGAGTGAAAATGTTGGCTTAAAACTCAACATTCAGAAAATTAAAATCATGACATCCATTCTCATCTCTTCATGGCAAATAGATGTGGAAACAATGGAAACAGTGACAGACTTTATTTTCTTGGTCTCCAATATCACTGCAGATGGTGACTGCAGCCATGAAATTGAAAGCCACTTGCTCCTTGGAAGAAAAGCTATGACCAACCTAGGCAGCATATTAAAAAGCAGAGACATTACTTTGCTGACAATAGTCTGTCTAGTCAAAGCTACAGTTTTTCCACTAGTCATGTATAGATGTGAGAGTTTAACTACAAAGAAAACTCAGTGCCAAAGAATTGATGCTTTTGAACTGTGGTGTTGGAGAAGACTCTTGAGAGTCTCTTGGACTGCAAGGAGATCCAGCCAGTCCATCCTAAAAGAAATCAGTCCTGAATATTCACTGGAAGGACTGATGCTGAAGCTGAAACTCCAATACTATGGCCACCTGATGTGAAAAACTGACTCCTTAGAAAAGACCCTGATGCTGGGGGAGATTGAAGGTGGGAGGAGAAGGGGACGACAGAGGATGAGACGGTTGGATGGCATCACCATCCAACGTGAATTTGAGTAAACTCCAGGAGTTGGTAATGGACAGAGAAGCCTGGTGTCCTTCAGTCCATGGGGTCACAAAGAGTTGGATATGCCTGAATGACTGAACTGACTGAGGCTCCTCTGTCCATGGGGTTTTCCAGGCAAGATACTGGAAGGGGTTGTCTTTTCCTACTCCAACCATCTTTCATCTGCTGTCAAATACTTTGGGTATCACGGGATCTGTTTAGCCTGGGCTACATCTCAGGATGCATCCTCATTACCTGCCTTCTCCAATAGTTGGGTGTAAATGTATTTCTGGTCTCCCATAGTCAGCCTTATTCCAGGGGAGAACACAGACATACCCACCCATGTTTTGAAATATAACTCATTCTTGAACTCTGTTTCTTCAGTTCGGCTCTTTTCAGCCACTCAGTCGTGTCCGACTCTTTGTGACCCCATGAATCGCAGCACGCCAGGCCTCCCTGTCCATTACCAACTCCTGGAGTTTACCCAAACTCATGTCCATCGAGCCAGTGATGCCACCCAGCCATCTCATCCTCTGCTGTCCCCTCTCCTCCTGCCCCCAATCCCTCCCAGCATCAGAGTCTTTTCCAATGAGTCAACTCTTCGCATGAGGTGGCCAAACTACTGGAGTTTCAGCTTTAGCATCAGTCCTTCCAAAGATCACCCAGGACTGATCTCCTTTAGAATGGACTGGTTGGATCTCCTTGCAGTCCAAGGGACTCTCAAGAGTCTTCTCCAACACCACAGTTCAAAAGCATCAATTCTCTGGTGCTCAGCTTTCTTCACAGTCCAACTCTCACATCCATACATGACCACTGGAAAAACCATAGACTTGACTAGATGGACCTTTGTTGGCAAAGTAATGTCCCTGGTTTTTAATATGTGCTCTAGGTTGGTCATAACTTTCCTTCCGAGGAGTAAGCGTCTTTTAATTTCATGGCTGCAATCACCATCTGCAGTGATTTTGGAGCCCCAAAAAATAAAATCTGACACTATTTCCACTCTTTCCCCATCTATTTGCCATGAAGTGATGGGACCAGATGCCATGATCTTCGTTTTCTGAATGTTGAGCTGTAAGTCAACTTTTTCACTCTCCTCTTTCACTTTCATCAAGAGGCTTTTTAGTTCCTCTTCACTTTCTGCCATAAGGGTGGTGTCATCTGCATATCTGAGGTTATTGATATTTCTCCCAGCAATCTTGATACCAGCTTGTGCTTCTTCCAGCCCAGCGTTTCTCATGATGTACTCTGCATATAAGTTAAATAAGCAGGGTGACAATATACAGCCTTGACATACTCCTTTTCCTATTTGGAAACAGTCTGTTGTTCCATGTCTAGTTCTAACTGTTGCTTCCTGACCTGTGTACAGATTTCTTAAGAGGCAGGTCAGGTGGTCTGGTATTCCCATCTCTTTCGGAATTTTCCACAGTTGATTGTGATCCACACAGTCAAAGGCTTTGGCATAGTCAATAAAGCAGAAATAGATGTTTTTCTGGAACACTTTGCTTTTTTGATGATCCAGCGGATGTTGGCAATTTGATCTCTGGTTCCTCTGCCTTTTCTAAAACCAGCTTGAACATCTGGAAGTTCACAGTTCACGTATTGCTGAAGCCTGGCTTGGAGAATTTTGAGCATTACTTTACTAGCGTGTGAGATGAGTGCAATTGTGTGGTAGTTTGAGCATTCTTTGGCATTGCCTCTCTTTGGGATTGGAATGAAAACTGACCTTTTCCAGTCCTGTGGCTACTGCTGAGTTTTCTAAATTTGCTGGCATATTGAGCGCAGCACTTTCACAGCATCATCTTTCAGGATTTGAAATAGCTCAAGTGGAATTCTCTCTTTCTTGAACTCTCTCAACTCTCTTTTCTTGAAAACCACTTAGAAGACTATTTTTTTTTTTTTTGAGTCACCTCTATGGGATTGCAAGTCAAAGTTTGTACTATGTTTCTGATAATCTGTCATGAACCTAAATTTAAGCCTTCATTTCCTCATCTAAAAAATGGGAATGATAACATATCTCTCTGAATTGTAATAAAGATTACAATCTCCTATAAAGATAGCACATCGTACTAACAAGCAGGTTTACCAAATGTGAGTGTAGGACTGTGGTAGGTCTAAAAGGCATTGTGTAAGGTTAAAAAAAAAAAAAGTCTCCTAAAAGGTATTCTGATACTGATTAAAACCAGCTTACCTACTTTACTAATTTACCTGTGCATGGAGTGAGGTTCACCTTGTAGAGACCTATAAGAGTTTTGGGAGGATTGTGCTTTTTTGGTGAGGAATGGTTAAGTAGCCATTCCAAAGGGGCTCATTTTGACTCTGATAAAATAGAATGTTCTCATTGTGATCTGGATGGAGAAGGAGAGAACATCTTAATTGACAAGGATTCTGCCCTTATTTTTCTCTATTTTGTATTATTATATTCCATTTTCCTCCAGATGTAGGCAAATTCAAATTTGCTTTGTGGTTGTTACTTCTTTTGAATACTAGTAGTTGCTCAGTAAGTTTTGTATGAATGGGTGAATGAATGAAAATGAGGAGTGATGTTTTAAACATTAAAAACGAATTATAGAAATTTCAAACATGAGAAAGTTGAGAGAATAGTATAGTGAATTTCTATGAACCCCTCCCTATTCAGATTCAATAGTTATCAATTTATGGTCAGTCTTTTCATCTCCACTTGTTTCCTTGCTTGGTTCTTTTAAAGCAAATTCAGATGTCATATAATTTCAAGTGTGTGTTAGTCATTTACTCATGTCAATGCAACCCCCATGGACTGTATGGACTGTAGCCTGCCAGGATCCTCTGTCCATGGACTTTTATTTCCTTTTCCAGGGGATCTTCCAGAACCAGGCATTGAACCCTGATCTCCTGCACTGTAGGAAGATTCTTTACCGCCTGAGTCACTAGGGAATTTCAATATGTAAAACAGCCTCATAAGATCAATACCAAAAATTAAAATCTTTGAAATATGGTCAGCTGAAGATATCCTGGCTTTTTGCACATATATAATTTGTTTAAAATAGGATACAAATAAAGTCCATAAACTGTAATTAATTAATATATCTCAGTTCAGTTCAGTTCAGTCGCTCAGTCGTGTCCAACTCTTTGTGACCCTATGAATTGCAGCACGCCAGGCCTCCCTGTCCATCACCAACTCCCGGAGTTACTTAATTTGTAACTTCTTTTCTGTCTGTTTTTTTCTTACAACTTATCTGTTAAGGTTGTGTGTCTTGTAGAGTTTTTCATTTACTTTTCTGTTCATATCCCCTTGGTATTGCTCCAAATTTTTTCTCTTCCCTCTTTTCCCCATTCATTGATAGCTTGATACAGAGGATAGGTCAGATTCAGGTTTCACTTTCGTTTAATAAGAATATTTTTGTCTAATATTAAACTAAGAATATTAAACTCTACTTACATCTGCATTCCTCTTGTTCTACACCAACATTCCTAATTTTGACACTAAAATTATTATTTATTTGCTTTATCCTACATAAGCCAATAAAAAATTAGACTAATAATAATATGAAGACTAACATCAACAGTGTGGTTACTGAAGCAAGTTAAGTTGTGTTTGCAGTTCTTTGGTCCTTAGAATGTATTCTACTGGGGTGAATATTCCAAACACTGCATTTTAAAGTTGCCTAGGATATTTTGCTTCTGTGTGGTTTTGCTGCCGAACTGGGTGCAGAGCTAGTATACGCATGTCCCCACAATTACATCACTGTGCATCCTCGTCTCCACTTTTGCCTTTTTCTCCTAGCATAGCATAGTGAATAGAGATACACTGCCTTCCTTTTTACAGGAATTGTGTGCATGTGCCAGAACTGACTTGTCTTTCCTATTGATTTGGGGTATTTATAGTATTTAGTTTTCCCAAATAGTGTTATAATGAATGGTTTTGTGCATTTGATGTATTTGAATGTCTTTTCATATTTTGCCAGTGTATATTTGTGATAGATTTTTACAAGGAGGATTTTTGTGTCAAAGAGTAGATGTATTAGGATGTTTATTGTCAAACACTTTTCCATAGGGTTTATACCATTTTTTTCATTTCCATGAGTAAAGCATGGACTCACCCAGCTTCAACCAAAGATTATGTTGTCAAATATCTCAAAGTAGATTTAATTGACATTTCTCTTATTAAGAAGAAGGTTGAACATTTTAATGCTGGGCTGGAAGAAGCACAAGCTGGAATCAAGATTGCTGGGAGAAATATCAATAACCTCAGATATGCAAATGACACCACCCTTATGGCAGAAAGTGAAGAGGAACTAAAAGGCCTCTTGATGAAAGTGAAAGTGGAGAGTGAAAAAGTTGGCTTAAAGCTCAATATTCAGAAAACGAAGATCATGGCATCTGGTCCCATCACTTCATGGCAAATAGATGGGGAAAGAGTGGAAATAGTGTCAGACTTTATTTTTGGGGGGCTCCAAAATCACTGCAGATGGTGATTGCAGCCATGAAATTAAAAGACGCTTACTCCTCGGAAGGAAAGTTATGACCAACCTAGATAGCATATTCAAAAGCACAGACATTACTTTACCAACAAAGGTCCGTCTAGTCAAGGCTATGGTTTTTCCTGTGGTCATGTATGGATGTGAGAATTGGACTGTGAAGAAAGCTGAGCACCGAAGAATTGATGCTTTTGAAGTGTGGTGTTGGAGAAGACTCTTGAGAGTCCCTTGGACTGCAAGGAGATCCAACCAGTCCATTCTAAAGGAGATCAGTCCTGGGTGATCTTTGGAAGGACTGATGCTAAAGCTGAAACTCCAGTAGTTTGGCCACCTCATGCGAAGAGTTGATTCACTGGAAAAGACTCTGATGCTGGGAGGGATTGAGGGCAGGACGAGAAGGGGATGACAGAGGATGAGATGGCTGGATGGCATCACCAACTTGATGGACGTGAGTCTGAGTGAACTCCGGGAGCTGGTGGTGGACAGGGAGGCCTGGCGTGCTGCGATTCATGGGGTTGCAAAGAGCCGGACACGACTGAGTGACTGAACTGAACTGAACTGAAGGGTCATTTGTATTTCTTTTTGATTAAAGTGTCTACTCTCATCTCTAGTGTATCTACCTATAGGATTTTGTGCCTCTCAGTTTTTAAAAGCTTTTTATTTTGGGCTATTAACTCTGTGATATAAGTTGCAAGTATTTTATTCAGTTTGCCATTTGACTTCTTATTTGCTTATGGTGTTTATTTTTGATATTCAATTAAAAATTTGGGTATTATGTACATCATTTCCTCCTCCTTTTGCATTTTCCATAGATATAATTGTGTTATTTTCTTATAACTATTTCTTTTATGATAACTAAGTTGTTTAGATTTCCTGTCTCTGTTAAGATATATTGTGTTTTTCTTGAAAGTAATATGTTTTACTTAGGTTTTCTAATTTATTTGCATTGAGTTGTGCAAATTAGTCTCATGTTTTTTAAAAAAGTTGTTTCCTTCATTTTGATGACTATCTCTCATTTGTCATTTTAATTTCGTGTATTTGCACTGTCTTACTATTAAAAATAAATTATTTTCTCACTGACATATAATATGCAAAAAGCGAATAAATCATAAGTGTACATCTCAGTGAACTGTCACAGTGTACATGGCTGTATAGCGCTGATCCATATCAAGATATGGAACATTACTGGAACTAGAACATCCTGAAATGCTACTGTGTCTCCTCCCATTCACTACAACTTCCCTACTCCTTAAGTAGGTAACTACTGTCTGAATTCCAATATTGTAGAATCATTTTACTTGTTTATCAATTCTATATTAATGAAATTATAGAGACTTACTTCTCCTTTGAGTCTAGCTCCTTTCACTCAGCCTTACATTTGTGAGATTATTCCATGTTGCTACATGTAACAATAGTTCATTCATTTTATTTACTGAATAATATTCTGTTTTCTAATATACCACAATTTAATATCTACTCTACTGTTGATGAACATGTAGATTGTTTCTATTTGGTGGCCAGCTAAGAACAATGATACTGTGAGCATTTGTATTATGTGTCTTCTGGTACACATGTAACATTTTCATGTGGTAGATATTAATATTTATGAGGTGATATGGCTCATGAATCTTGCCGTGTGTTCAGCTTTGGTAAATACTTCCAAAAAGTTTTTTTAAATGGTTGTTCCAACTTACACTCCCCAAAGAAGTATGTAAGACTTCCTGTTGCTCCACATCCTTACTAAACTTGCTATTATCAATCATCTTAAATGTAACTATTCTGGTTTTGGATTTGCATTTCCCATAACCAAGGAGCATCTTTCCTGTGTTTTATTACCCATTTGGTTATGATCTTTATAAAATACCTGTTCAGTTCTTTTGCCCATGTTTCTATTGGATTGTCTGTCTTTTTATTTAAAGGGGTTCTTTATATATTCTGGATAAAGAATCTAGTCAGATTTAAGAATCACAAACATGAACTCAATCTGCATCTTACCTTTTAAGTCCTGAAATGAGTCTTTTGATGAGCAGAAGTTTTACATTTTAATTTAGTCCAATTTAACATTTTTCCCTTTAGGGTTAGTGCTGTTTTTTGTTTTTTTGTTTTTGATTTGAGAAGCCTTTGAGGGGGTATTCTCCTACCTCACATTCTAAAAGCTTAATTGCTTCTTGCATCACATTTAAATCTACAAGCCATCTAGAACTGAATGTTATATGGTATAATGTTAGAATCAAGATTGATATTTTTGTATGAATATCCAATTGGCTGACCACAATTCATAGAGAATCCTCTTCTACTTGTAACTGTAATGTGGCCTCTGCCATAAATAAGTTGTTCTTCTTTGTTTCACTGGTCCGTTTGCCTAAGCTTGAACTAGTGTTATACTGACTTAATGAAGCTGACATCTAGTGGTATAGGTTCTCCAAATATATTCTCCTTCAAATCTACTTTGTCTGTTCTTGTTCTTTGTATTTAAAAAAATAAATTTTAGAAACTTGTTAATTTCTCCTTCCAAAAGCTCTTGCTGGGATTTTGATTGTTGTGGCATTGACTCTATTAATTGATCTGGGGAGAACTAGCATAACTAAGATGAAAAGGAAAGATATACCCATCTGAATGGGTTCCAAAGAATAGCAAGGAGAGATAAGAAAGCCTTCCTCAGTGGTCAATGCAAAGAAATAGAGGAAAACAACAGAATGGGAAAGGCTAGAGAGCTCTTCAAGAAAATTAAAGATACAAAGGGAACATTTCATGCAAAGATGGGCTCAATAAAGGACAGAAATGGTATGGACCTAACAGAAGCAGAGGCTATTAAGAAGAGGTGGCAATAACACACAGAAGAACTGTACAAAAAAATCTTAATGACCCAGATAACCATTATAGTGTGATCATCACCTAGAGCCAGACATCCTGGAATGTGAAGTCAAGTGGGCTTTAGGAATCATCACTACAAAGCTAGTGAGGGTGATGGAATCCTAGTTGAGCTATTTCAAGTCCTAAAGGATGATATTGTTAAAGTGCTGTACTCAATATGCCAGCAAATTTGGAAAACTCAGCAGTGGCCACAGGACTGGAAAAGGTCAGTTTTCATTCCAATCCCAAAGAAAGGCAATGTCAAAGAATGTTCAAACTACTGCACAATTGCACTCATCTCACACGCTAGCAAAGTAACGCTCAAAATTCTCCAAGCCAGGCTTCAACAGTATGTGAACCATAAACTTCCAGATGTTCAAGCTGGTTTTAGAAAAGGCAGAGGAACCAGAGATCAAATTGCCAACATCCTCTGGATCATGGAAAAAGCAAGAGAGTTCCAGAAAAAAATCTACTTCTGCTTTATTGACTATGCCAAAGCTTTTGACTATGTAGATCACAACAAACTGTGGAAAATTCTTAAAGAGATGGGAATACCAGGCCACCTTACCTGCCTCCTGAGAGTCTGTATGCAGATCAAGAAGCAACAGTTAGAACTGGACGTGGATCCGGGGAAAGATTGAAGGCAGGAGAAGGGGGTGACTGAGGATGAGATGGTTGGATGGCATCACCGACTCAACGGACATGAGTTTGAGCAAGCTCTGGGAGTTGGTGATGGACAGGAAAGCCTTGGCATGCTGCTGTCCATGGGGTAGCAAAGAGTCACGTACGTTTGAGTTACTAAACTGAACTGAACATATTTACTTACCAAGTCTTCTAATTTATGAATGAAATATATCTTTTTATTTATTTAGGGATTTTATAATGTCTTTCAATAATATTTCTTAAAATTCTCTGTGTGGAAGTTTTTTGCATATTTTATAAGATTTATTCTGTTATTTAAAGTTGATGCTTTTGTAAATGCTATTTTTCTAATAATTTTTGTTTACATATAAAATACAATAATTTTTTGTAATTTGATTGGATATTGAGACCTTGCTGATTCACTATATATAATGATTTTTCTCTAAATAACTTGAATTTTTGTGTGTATAGTCATGTCAATTTGCAATAATGACAGTACTTTATTACCCTGGCTAGGACTTCCAGTACCATATTAAATAAAAGTGGTAAAAATGGCATCTTTCTGTTATCTCTAATGTCAGAGAAGAGTGTTGGTACTTCAACATTAAGTATTATATTTTCAGTAGGATTTTGTTTTACAACTTTTATCAGATTAAGGGAGTTTCTTTTTTTATTTAATTCATTTTATTTTATTTTTTAACTTTACAATATTGTATTGGTTTTGCCATATATCAACATGAATCCACCACAGGTATACACGTGTTCCCCATCCTGAACCCTCCTCCCTCCTCCCTCCCTGTACCATCCCTCTGGGTAGTTCTAGTCCTAGTTCTTCCAACATTTTTTAAAAAGTAAATGGGTGATTAATTTTATCAAATTCCTTTTCTGTAACTATGGAGTGATAATATAATTTTTATTCTGATTTTTAATGTGAATTACATTGCTTTATTTGAATTGAGGTATAATATACATATATTAAAATGGATAGATTTTCAGTGTACCACTTGATGAATTTTACTTGTGTGTACACTCACATAACTACCATTTAGGTTAAGATTTAGACTGTCTTTATCCACCAGAAAATTTCTTTGTGTCCATTCTAAGTTAATACTCAGAGGTACTCACTATTCTAATCTTTATCATCATGAATCAGTTTTGCTTGTTAAGGTCATATAAATAAAATCATACAGTATGTACTTTTAGTGACTGGATTCTTCTACTCAATATGTTTTTCACTCAGGTGTTATTTAACAATGTATTTTTAATTTCTAGGTGAAATTTCCTTTTAGTTTTTAATTTTGTTGCTACTTTTAGTTTTATTGCATTTTTGTCATATTCTGTTGCTCGTGCTATTTCTTGTTTTTAAAATACATTGAGGCTATCTTTGTGGTTCAGGTATAGGAATATAATTTTTTTTTAAGAATGAAACAGAGATTTACTCTAGTCGTTTGGTGTTCTTGGAAGAAAGGTTTTTGGAGAAGCTCTTTAGTCAACCTTTGAGGTCGGTGGGTAAAGCAGGTAGAAATGCTCTAATCACCTCTTTCAGTGTCACAGTTGTATTCTATTGCTACATTGGAAATCTGTTTTAAATTGGCTTAACTTTAGATTTAACTGAAGTTTTTGTTTTACTGGAATGTTGTTGTATAGTGGAGAGGTCAAGGACTTTCAAAGTCTAGCTCTGCTCTTCACTAGCCCTGAAATTTAGTTACTTAGAATTACTCATATTGGTTTCCTCATCTGTAAAATATAAATAATGTTATTTATGAGATGACTAATGTAAAGCATCTTGTAAGTGGGATACATAGGTATTAAATAGATAACAGCTGTTGCTGTGGTTGTCACTAGTTTAAATAAGCTTAGTCCAACATGCTGTTCTCACCCAGATAGAACAGGGTGAGAGAGAAAATGACATCTATTTCCAGAGCGACTAAGCAGCAATTGAGCCTGGATTGAGAGAGCAGACATTCACTGATCAAGCTTCATTTCTCTAAATTGACATATTATCCCTCATTCATATCCAAATCACCTAGAAAAAGCATCTCAGTAAAGTATAGCAGGCCCTTAAACATTTGTGTGAATTGTAATAAGGATGATTCTTTGCAACATCAGCATGAATTAAGGGCCAGTCTGGTCACCAGGAAATAGATTCTAGTCAGGGGGAAAAGGTCCTTATAACAGGAGAGGGAAGAAAGGCAGGAAATGAAGTGGCAACCAAAGATAATAAGCTTTACTTTCTTCATTACTGTGTGCAGAAATGGGCCTTGCTAAGTAAGGCCACTATTTGAAGCCAGTGATCAGTTTTCACTCACGATGAATAGTGTCAAGTGCTCCCAGAGATTGAAGCCTCTGCTAGGGATTTTGCATTCTTTTTTACGGCAGTCAGTCCAAAATTATACCTTTACTTCACCTCTGTAATGAAGGGACGTCTCTGTAGCTCAGATGGTAAAAGAATCTGCCTTCGGTGCAGGAGACCCAGGTTTGATCCCTGGGTCAGGAAGATCCCCTGGAGGTGGGAATGGCAACCCACTCCAGTATTCTTGCCTGGAGAATACATGGGCAGAGGAGCCTGGTGGGCTACAGTCTGTGGGATGGCAAAGAGTCAGACCTGACTCAGCGACGAACACTACTACTACTACTTCAGTTCTGTGGTACTTTCAGTTTGTCCTTCTGGCTTATAGCCAAATCCTTGTGCTCAGTCTCATTTGTGACTCTCTTCTAGTTGGAGAAGAATGTGAAGAATGAAGATTTGGAAATAGAGGGGGCAGTACAGTGGGAGAAAAGGCTATGTAGACGATACACCACAGGGAACTCTTACCTGTGACATTCAGTACTTCCCGAGGTTACAGGGAACAAACTGTTCGCAGTCAGTTGTGAAGAGCAGGCTGTGGTCCTTCCTGTTGAGACTGCAGTGGGGAATGACTGGTTGTGATAATAGCAGTGTGCTCCAGGGTTGGTTGATGCTGTGACAGCACCGTGCTTGCATGAAACCCACTGCCAAGGCTTACCACCTCATTGGGACTGTTGACAACTTCCTTTTCTACTTGACTCATGTTGCAATCACCTGAGAAGCATGTTGTCCAAAATTTCAAAGAGGGCCGAGCACAGTTACTAGAACAGAGAACACTGAGTGGGCATTATTCATTGACAGGTAAAAGATGAGAAAAAAGATCAACGAAAGGAGGTGTAAGGTGTGATTGTTGAGAATCATGCTTTTCGTATTCAAGTTCAGCTGGTTTTACGTGGCTCTATGTGTTGCCACTCAGCATCTCATAACCAAGTCATGACTGAGTAAACATGCATACAGCTAGCTTGCCCAATGGTCAGTGTTTAAGCATGATATGCTGATCTTTGTTAGGCTTCCAGCTTTCTTAAAAAGTCATACATTTCCATAATTCTGACTTCAAAATATACGTGTTATGTGTACACGTGCTTATGTCTGTTGTCAGCATTTTTTCATATAAATGTTTGAATATACTGATAAAACAGAACTAGTTGAGTTCAGAATTTGTGAAGTTTCAGGGATGGCTTCATACTTGAACTTGTAAGTTTTAATTTTTGTTACTAGTTGAATGTTGATGTGATCAGTGCAGGAATCAACAAAAAAAGGACTGGAAAGTGGATGTGAGATGGTAATATCACCTAACATAAGAACAACTGGATCTGGATTCTGTTGAAGATCCAGAAATCATGCTTGTGAATTAGCCCCAGGATGCTCAGCCCCAGAGAGAGGCATTCACACTAACTCAAGGGCATCCAAAGTCATTCAAATTAGAAACCCTATTTTATGAATTCATTGAGAAATATCACTAGATCATTCAGGTTGCCATAAAACTCTCTTCCTATGGCCAAAGTATATGAGAAGCCAAATCATAATCAGAGGCTTTTTTTTTTCAATCCAGAAAGTATCCTCAATCAGAAACAGTCAAAACCTAAGCGATTATTATTTTACCTTCTAATAGGCAGATATACTTGGAAAGTGAGAGATTGCTTGATGAACACAGACAGAACAGGGATTTTTATATCAATGGAAAAGTGTGAGAGAGTCAGGCCAAAACAACTTAGGATATTTATCCAACACAAGCAATAATCTTGATAGTTGCTTTGACCGCTTACATTGATCTCTAAACATGGGACCATGAATACTCCCAAACCCTATAGTTATGACTTCCTCCTCCTGTGAAGCACCCACTTTCCCCCACTAATCTCAAAACACACGTGCCTGCATGTGTGCTAAGTTGCTTCAGTCGTGTCTGACTCTTTGTGACACTATGGCCTGTATCTCTTCAGGCTCCTCTGTCCATTGGCTTCTCCAGGCAAGAATACTGGAATGGGTTGCCATACCCTCCGCCAGGGGTTTCTCTGAACCCAGGGAGCAAACCCACATCTCTTAAGGTGTGTTCTTTACCACTAGCACCAACTGGGAAGGCCCCTCAAAACACACGCCCACTTCTAATTGCCATGTTCATTCTTTCATTTCTTAATATGCACTTAGGAAAAGGAACTAATTACCGAGTCAGAGGATGAGCATGTTTCTGTAGGTAATGTCAGATTGGTTTCCACAATGAGTTTATCAATTTACACTCTGTTTTCCTGGCTGGTTAGCTTAGTCAGTTAGAGAGTGGTGCTAAAAACCGCAGGTTTGATCTCAATCCTTGTATAAGCCAAGTTTGCTTGATATTTTGGGCTTCCCAGGTAGCTCAGCAGTAAAGAATCTGCCTGGCAATGGACCAGATAAAGGTTCAATCCCTGGGTGGGTAAGATTGTCTGGAGAAGGAAATGGCAGCCCACTCCAGTGTGCTTGCCTGGGAAATCCCCATGGACAGAGGAGCCTGGAGGGCTTCAGTTCATGGGGTTTCAAAGAGTCGGACATGACTTAGTGACCAAACAACACTAACATCCATGTATACTTTCTTTTGTTCCACATTCTACTCAGCTCTTGTATTTTTAAGTTTTGGCAAACATTTGTAAAATGATATCTTGATTGTGATTTTAACATATTTCTCTGTTATTAGTAAAATTGAACTTTTTATCTGTTTCTTGGCCATGCCTCTTATGTACATCTGTTGAAATGATCACACACATTTTTCTTTAACCAGTTAATACAGTGAATTTCAATAAGACATTTTCCCATGTTTAACTCACATTGGATTCAAGTTGTTATGAGAGAGTATCTTTTTAAAAAGAGCTGACTTAGTTTAATAATATTTGATTTAGGATTTTTTGCATTTGGGTTCAAAGGTGAGCTTGGCTTATCAGTTAAGTGTTTTCTTATTGTCAGGCCTGATGAGTCCTAGTCACAACATCTCCATCTCAGCTCAGTTTTTCTGTATTCAGAAAAAGACTGGTAGTTTTTCTTTTTTTGAGAAAACTTTGAACTGTTAATTTATTCCCCTCATTATTTTAGAACAATTCAAGTTTCCAGTAACTGTTGGGTCAAGTTTGATCATTTTTTCCTAGGATTTTTCAGTTTTAACTTGTTTTAAATTAAAAAAAAAAATTTAGTGGGGTATAATTTATATGTAGTAGATGCATATGGAAGAATTTTGACAAATATATACACTTTTGTAACCAACACTCTAAAGATGTAGAGTATTTTCATCACTGCAGAAAGTTTTTTCATGCTCTTTTTCAGGGAATCTTGCTTTCTACTGATAGCTTGCAGTGAACGATGTCAGATTCGTGATCTCTGAAGAAGAAGATTTAGCTTCGGGACCAGGGACCAGGTTTGATCACTCAAAAGCTTTTGTGTAGCAGACTTTTATTAAAGTGAAAAAGGGACAGAGAAAGCTTCTGACATAGACATCAGAAAGGGGATGGAAAATGCCCCCCTTCACTAGTGTTAGCAAGGGAGTTAAATACTTTTTAATTAATTATTACAATAAATCAAAAGAATGTCTCAAGTTTGTGAAAATTTTACCAGACCCACTCCCACAATTTACATTTTAGAATAACAGAATCAGAACTTAACAACAGAAAGATCCTACCAGACCCACTCCAATATACATTCTAAAATATCAGGATTAGTTAGAAGGTTTTCAGGAAGGAGAAACTGTCCTCAAGCAGGATACATTGTTGTTATATAATCCTTAGTACAGAGTTTAAACTGAGTTGTTTGTTGTGTAATCATCAGTTTCAGACTTAAAGAAAAAAAATGTTTTATGTGACTAAGACTTGGAGAAGGAAATGGCAACCCTCTCCAGTACTCTTGCCTGGAAAATCCTGTGGATGGAGGAGCATGGTAGGCTACAGTGCATGGAGTCGCAAAGAGTTGGATACGACTGAGTGACTTTAAAAAAAAAAAAAAAAAAGACTAAGGAATGTAGAGGGGAAAAAAATAGACATTTGTCCTTTCCTCCTCCTTGAGAACTCCAGACCCCTATCTCCTCGAAAGCCCCAGACCCCTTTCTCCTTCTTGGGGACCCCAGACTTCTTATCAACCTGCCTAGGAATTGACACTCTCACTATCTCTAAAAAACATTGTCAGTTCTGATTTCTACCATAGATAAGTCTTGTTTGTTCTTGAATGTCATAGAAAAGGAATTATATCATGTGTAGTCTTTTGAATTTGGATTCTTTCTCTCTCTCTTTTTTTAAATTGAGATTTCTTCATATTGTTGAAGTATCAATGGTTTGTTAGTTTTGGTTGCTGAATAATATTCCGTTATATAAATATTCCACAGTTTGTTTATCTGTTCTCCTATTAATGGGCATGTTCACTCTTTCCACTTTTGGCTGTTACAAATAGAGCTGTTCTGAACATTTTTATGCAAGTCTCTTTACGGATATGTTTTCATTTCTCTCGGGTAAATAGATGAGAGCAGAATTCCTGGGTTATTGAATAAGTGAGTGGTAAACTTGATAAGAAATTACCTTACCATTTTTCAGAGTGGTTTTAGGATTTTACATTCTGCAAGCAAAATAGGAGAGTTCTGGTTTATCAGCTTTTTTGCTAATATTTAATATTATCAGGTTTTTCAATCTTAGTCATTCAAGTGGGTGTATAGTGATTTCTCACTATGGTTTTAACTTGTACCTCTCTAACAATTACTGATTTTAAGCATCTTTTCATGAGCATGCCTGCCATTCATATATATTTTTTAATAAAGATCTGTTGATGGTTTTTGACTACTTTAAAACTTGGTTCTCTTTTTTTTCTATTAACTTTTAGTTCTTTATATTTTCTGGATATAGGTCCTTTGTCAAAAGTATAAGTGGTAAACATATTCTCTCAGCATGTAGTTTGTCTTTTTATTTTCTTAATTGTGTCTTTTGATACACAGAGGTTTTTAATTTTGGTGATATAATTTATCCAGTTTTTAAATTAGTGCTTTTTGTGTACTGAGAAATCTTTGCATCTTCTCCACAATTGTCAGGATATTCCCCTGTGTGTTCTAGCTCATGTATAATTTTGGCTTTTACATTTGGATATATGAATTATCTTGAAAATTTTTTTTCATGGTGTGAGATAGAAGATCCAGTTATTTTCCACATGGACATCATGTTATTCCAGCACTGTCTATAGAAAAGACTTTTTTGTGTGTGTGTGTAATAAAGTTTTATTAAAGTATAAAGGAGATAGAGAAAGCTTCTGACATAGGCATCAGAAGGGGGTAGAAAGAGTACCCGCTTGCTAGTGTTAAGAATGAAGTTATATAATCCATAGAATATCTGGAGGTTGTAAAGACCTCATCAGACCTACTCTCATAATTTACGTTTTAAGATAACACTGTCCTCAGGCAAGATACATCCTTGTAAAGACCAGGTCTACTCTCATAATTAACATTTTAAGATAACAGAAGGTTGAATCTAAAGACTGTCCTTAGGCAGGATACATTATTGGTATATAATCTTAAGGAATGTGGAGAAAGAAAAAAAGTTTGTCCTTTCTTTTTCCTTGAGAATTCCAGACCCCTCTCTCCTTGGGGACCTCTAGACTCCCTATCAACCTGTCTAGGAACTGACTCTCTCATTCTCCCCCTTTTTTTTAGGAGAATTATGTTGTCTAGGGAAAAGGGGCATCGTTCTCATTTTATAACTACTTTCGAGCTGACAAGGGGCGTTGTCCCTAAATTGGTGAGGCAACATATTTTCCTAATCCTCATATTAAGGATATCTGATCCAGGGGCCCCAAATAGTAGCTGTAGGAAGCCACAGCAGTAGCAGGAGTTTGAGCAACCATTTGTAACTTAAAAGCTTTCATGCGGCTAGAAACAAATCCAGTTATACAATTACAGATGCAGGGAGCAAACAGCAAGAACAAAACAACCAGAATTATTGTAATTAAGATAGTTGTCCACCATGGGGAACTAGTTAACGTTTCTCAAAGTGAGGCAATTGAGGCTTCAGGAGTATCCATGGCCCTAATCATCTTGTTCATGTGGTTAGTAAAATGAGTAACATTCGTGCTCATATCAGGTATATATGTACAGCATTGGGTATGAACAATGGCACAAGTTCCTCCTTGTGTAGCTGTCAGAATATCTAGAGCCAATCTGTTTTGTAAAACCACCTTTCTAATTTGTGCTTATTCAGCATTAAGAGCTGAAATAGCCTTTTGAGAATCTTGTAATGTCTGTTGAGTAAAATTAGTCAAAGCATCCACTCGTAACATAACATCTGTAGTTCTCAAAGAGGGAACAAATGCTGTAACCGAATAATCATACCAATGAAATACAGACCTTGCCCACCGAGTTTTACTCTTTCTACCCCCTTTTGACGCCTATGTCAGAAGCTTTCTCTATCTCCTTTATACTTTAATAAAACTTTATTACACAAAAGCTCTGAGCGATCAAGCCTCGTCTCTGGCCCTGGATTGAATTCTTCTCCTCCGGGGGCCAAGAATCCCGGTGTATTCGCGTGATTCAACAACAACCTTTCATCTTGGGGGCTCATCCGGGATCCTTCAGGACAAGATGGGCCTGATAACCTATGTGAGCTTACTTCTACTGACTCCAAATATCCTGAGTCTGCCGTTGGATCCTCAAGACAATGTCTTCCTGTCCTGGGCTCACTCCTATGCTGCATTCCACAATCGATCTAACTGCTGGGTCTGTGGAGCGCTCCCCTCTTCATCAGTGGAAGGCTTCCCGTGGTGGACATCCCCACTTCAAGGAAAAGACTTTCTCCAAGTCTGTGAATACCTTCGACAACAATCACATGCGATGCCTCTTCTTCATCTGGTGACATCTACCAACCCTAAAATGGACTGGTGCAACACTTTGTACTCTAACTATGGACATAATGTTTTAAAAACTTTTAATTTTGATTATACATTGTCTCGGTTCAATGACTATTTTGCTACATATAAGGTAAATATGTCTAGATCTAATGGTTTTTTACCTGACGTTTATTAAATATGAGATGAGGTTACATGGCTAACTCCTGAAAAAGGACGTTTAATATCTACTGCCTCTATATGCTGGGAACAAACAGAGCCATCCCCAAAAGTTAGCCAACAACTTAATTACAATGATTGGAAACAATTGGGATATTTGTCTCAGGAAACATGCAATGTAATCATTCCCGTGTTTTCCAATCCCAGTTCAGGTTCTCCCTTTGTCTGGCCAGGCACAAATTAGGACTGGATATCTCAGTCACGCTGGCTTGCTCCAAACGGGACTTATTAGATATGTGGCTCTTACCTATGGGCATGGCTTCCCCCTGGTTGGATAGGGAGATGCACCCTGGGTGTAGCCTTTACTCATGGCTTTATATTTTCAGAGCTTCCAAAAAAGCCTGCTAATTTACCCCACCTTAAAACTCGGTGGGCAAGAAAAGACTTTTCTTTCTGTATTGAATTACTTAGCTGTCCTTTTTGAAAATCAATTGACCACATTTAATGGGAATCTGTTTTTGGACTTTCTCTTATACTCCATTGATATATATATATATATATATATATCCTTAAGCCAAAACAACACTGTGTTAATTTATCATCATGGGAAGCCCTCAGCCTTTGTTGTCCTATTTTTATTATTGTCATGGATATTCTGCTTTATTTTCAGTATTTCTATCTAAAGCTACTAGGATTATGATTGCTATTGTAATCGGTCGATATTTGGCTTCTAATCTTTGAACATGGCATCTCTCCTTTATTTGAGTTACTTTTCTCAGCAAAATTGTATAGTTTCCAGTGTAAAGTCCTTGAAAATTTTGCTATATTTATTCTTAAAACTATTAAAATGTTGATGTTGTAGCAAATGGTATTTTAACATTTTCATTTTCAATTGTTTGTTGCTAGAGCATAAAAGTACAGGTTGCGTGTAGACATGGATTTACACTCCATAAGCTTGTTAAGTTCCCTTATTAGTGTCAGTATCTGATTTAATTAAATTTTTCTACATACAAATTTGCTGTATGCAAAGAAAGACAATTTTAGGGACTTCCCTGGTGATCAGTGGTTAAGACTCTGTACTTCTACTGCAGAGGGCACAGGTTTGATCCCTGGTTGGGGAAACTAAGATCTCACATGCTACATGGTGCCACCAAAAGAAAAAAAAAGCATTTTTTTTTTGTTTCTAAAGTCCTTATTAGATTTTATGATTTTTATGGTTATGTTGACTTCATAAAATAAGATGGGTCATATAGCCTCCTCCATTTCTTGAAAGAATTTGTGTAAAATTAGTACTATATTTTCTGTAGAAATAAACTCTGGGTATGTAGTTTTCTTTCTGAGAATATTTTTCAATTCCAAATTCAATTTTTAAAAGTAGATAAGGAGCTCTTCAGGTTTCCGTTTCTTCTTGTGTCAGTTTGGTAATTTGTATCTGTCCAAAATGTCTCCATTTCATCTAAATTGTTGAATATATTGGCATAAAATTGTTCCTAGCATTACTTTATTGATCTTTTAATGTTTTTAGGTTCTGAATGGATGTTTTCTTTTTATGTACCCTTTTTCTTGATCAATCTTGCTATAGGTTTATCAATCTTATTAATCTTTACAGAGAATCAAGTTTTGTTTTTGTCATTTTTCTCTATGTTTTATTTTCTATTTTATTTATATTATCATCATTGTTTCCTTTCTTCTTTTTACTTTGGGCTTAATTTGACTCTTTTTTTTTTCTAATTTCTTTAAGTAAAAATTTAGATCACAGATTTTAAAATTCTTTTATTTTCTAATATAAGCTACACATTTTTTTTCTCAGTAAATTGCTTAGATATTTTTTTAAATTATCATTTAGTTGAAAAAATTTTCTAAATTTTTGTGAGTTGCTACTTTTCCCATGCTTATTTAGAAACTTATTTCCAGATATTTGGGACATCAAGCCAAGTTTTCACATTTTTTTCACATAAAAGAATACACTACTAATGATTTTTACGTATCTGTATCTCCAATTTAACCTTTTTTTCTTCCTTTTAGGTAGATTTTATTTTAAAAAGTAGGTTTAGATTCATAGCAAGAAAGTTGTGGGAGAGTTCCTGTATATTCTCCCCACACTCACATCTTCTCCTACTATCAACATCCTACACTACAAAGTACAGTTTTTTTTTTTTTTAACCATTGTTGGACCTAAACTGACACATCATTAAAGCCCAAAGTCTACAATTTAGAGAACCCTCTTGGTATTGAGCATTCAATGTATTTGACAAATGTATTATGACAAGTGTCAAATATAATATACAGAATAGTGTAATTGCCCTAAAAATCCTCTGTTCCCTGCCTATTCACCACTCTCTCCTGAGCCCCCACAGCCATCTATCTTTTTTACTGTCTTCATAGTTTTGCCTCTGTTATGTAAATAGAATCATACATACGCAGTCTTTTTAAGTTGGCTTCTTTCATTAGTAAATAGACACATGACTCTTCTTTCTGTTTTCATGAGTTGATAATGTATTTCTTTTTAGAGCTGAATAATATTTCATAGTCTGGATTTATCACATTTTATTAGTCCATTTACCTACTGAAGAACATCTTGGTTGCTTCCTCATTTTGACAATTATGAATAAAGCTGCTATAAACATCTGTGTGCAGGTTTTTTTGTAGTTCTCAGCCCATTTCAGTAAATACCAAAAAGTGCAATTGCTAGATTGTATGGTATTGTATCATTTATCTAATTTTGTAAGAAACTGTCAAACTGCCTTCTAAAGTGACTGCATTATTTTTCATTTCCACTAGCAATATATGAGAATTCCTGTTGCTCCACATTCTTTTCAGCATTTAACATTGTCAGCATTCTGGATTTTCTCCATGCTTCTCATACAGCTCAATATGGAAGAAAAAAAAAAAAATCCCAATCCAAAAATGGGCAGAAAATCTAAATAGACATTTCTCCAAAGAGAATATACAGATGGCCAAGAGGCACATGAAAAGATGTTTAACATCACTAATAGAGAAATGCAAATCAAAACTACAATGATGTATCACTTCACACCAGTCAAAATGGCTATCATCAAGAAATCCACAATCAGTCAATGCTGGAGAGGATGTGGAGAGAATGGAAGCGTCCTGCACTGTTGGTGGGAATGTAAATTGGTACAACCACTGTGTGAACAGTATGGAGGTTCCTTAAAACACTAAAAATGAACCTACAATCCCATTCCTGGGCTTATATCTGGAGAAAAACATGGTCCAAAGAGATACATGTTAGCCCAATGTTCAATGCAGTACTGTTTACAATAACAAAGACATGGAAGCAACCTAAATGGCCACTGGCAGTGGAAATAATGCCATTTGCAGCAACATGGATGGATCTAGAGACTGTCATCCTGAGTGAAGTAAGTCAGACAGAAAGAGAAATGTGGTATGATATCCATTATACGTGCGATCTAAAAGGACATGATACAAATTAACTTATTTACCAAACAGAAACAGAATCACAGACTTAGAATTTACTTTTGACTTAGAATTTATTTTTGGTTACCAAGGTGAAGGTTGAGGGGATGGAATAGTTAGAGAGTTTGAGTTTAACAGGTTCACACTGCTATATTTAAAATGAATAATCAATAAGGACTCACTATATAGTACACAACCCTGCATTTCTGTAATAACTTAAACAGGAAAAGAATTTGAAAAAGAATTGATACTTGAATATGTATAACGGAATCAGTTGGTGTACACCTGAAACTGACATAGCATTGTTGATCAATTGTTGTGTGTGTGTACGCTCAGTTGTGTCCAACTCTTTGTGACCCCAGCCCGTCAGGCTCCTCTGTCCCTGGAATTTTCCTGGCAAGAATTCCGGTAGTCTTCTTGACCCACGAACTTAACCCGTGTCTCTTTCATCTCCTGCTTTGGCAGGAGGATTCTTTGTCACTAGAGCCACATCATCAACTATACTCCAATATAAAATAAAAATTTCTTAAAAAAAATTTATCTCCAGAAAATTCATTAATCAGTAAGTCTGGCACCTTTCCTTGCAAGATATGGCAGTCTGTTTAGTTGCTTAGTAAGTTCTGTTTACCTTTTCCTAAGATTTTTAGAGGAAATTAATAGTTTATTGGCTGAATTGCCTGTTCTTCATATTAAAGATGTACCATCTTTATTTGCTTTAATATAATTACTTTTTAAAGAATCACAACCACCATTATCATCATGGTCATTGATTACTAACAATATCAGTGAACATATACTGAGTTTGGAGTACTAGGGTTTTACATGGATTTATATAATTCATAGAAGTGTTTCTTATCATGAAATTTTTTATCCAGGAGAATTAAATGATAGCGCTTTAAGATACTATATAATTCTGTTTCTTTTCCTGATCTTTCTTCTATGACAGTGATTCTTTATTCTTACACATTGTATTTGATATTTTACATCTATCAAACTAACGAGGTAATTTTGAAGTAGTTAATTCCTAAAGGAAGCATTAAGGTGCCCTAAAGAACTGGAATTAGGAGAAATAAATTGCTCTTAGAAATTAAACCTCAAAATCACCTTACAACGATGTAAAATACAGACTTCTAGGCCAGAAAGACTTGAAGTTGATTGTTGTTGTTCAGTCTCTCGGTCGTGTCCAACTCTTTGCAACCCCATGAACTACAGCATGCCCGGTTTCCCTGTCCTTTACTATCTCCCTGAGTTTGCTCAAACTCAAGTCCATTGAGTCAATGATGCCATCCAACCATCTCATCTTCTATCACTCTCTTCTTCTCCCTCCCTCAATCTTTCCCAGCATCAGGGTCTTTTCCAATGAGTTGGCTCATCGCATTAGGTGGTCAAAATATAGAAGCTTCAGCTTCGGCATCAGTCCTTCCAATGACTATTCAGGGTTGATTTCCTTTAGGACTGACTGGTTTGAACTCCTTGCTGTCCAAGGGACTCTCAAGAGTCTTCTCCAGCACCACAATTTGAAACATCAATTCTTCAGGGCTCAGCCTTCTTTATGATCTGACTCTCACATCTGTACATGACTACTGAAAAAACTGTAGCAGACCTTTGTTGTCTAGCTGATGTCTGTGCTTTTTAATATGCTATCTAGCTTTGTCATAGCTTTTCTTCCAAGGATCATGTCTTTTAATTTCGTGGCTGCACTCACCATCTGCTGGGTTTTGGAGCCCAAGAAAATAAAATATGTCACTATCTCCAATTTTTCACCATCTATTTACCATGAAGTGATGGGACTGGATGCCATGATCTTAGTTTTTTGAATGTTGAGTTTTAAGCCAGCTTTTTCTCTCTCCTCTTTCACCCTCATCAAGAGGCTCTTTAGTTCCTCCTCGCTTTCTGCCATTAGAGGCATATCTGAGGTTGTTGATATTACTCCCAGCAGTCTTTATTCAAGCTTGTGAGTCTTCCACCTCAGCATTCTGCATGATGTACACTGCATGTAAGTTAAATAAGCAGGGGGACAATATACAGCTTGAGCTACTCCTTTCCTAATTTTGAACCACTCCATTGTTCCATGTCCAGTTCTAACTGTTGCTTCTTGACCTGCATACAGGTTTTGCAGGAAACAGGTAAGGTGGTCTGGTATTCCCATCTCTTGAAGAATTTCCCACAGTTTGTTGTGATCCACACAGTCAAAGGCTTTAGCATAGTCAGTGGAGCAGATGTAGATGGTTTTTTGGAATTCCCTTGCTTTTTCTGTGATCCAACAGATGTCGGCAATTTGACCTCTGGATCTTCTAAATCCAGTTTATACATCTGGAAGTTCTTGGTTCATGTACTGTTGAAGGCTATCTTGAAGGATTTTGAGCATTACCTTGCTAGCATGTAAAATGAGTGCAATTGTACAGTAGTTTGAGCATTCTTTGACATTGCCTTTCTTTGAGATTGAAATGAAAATTGACCTTTTCCAGTCCTGTGGCCATTGCTGAGTTTTCCAAATTTGCTGGCATATTGAGTGCAACACTTTAAAGCATCATCTTTTAGGATTTGAAATAGCTCAGTTGGAAGTTCATTCCCTCCAGTAGCTTTGCCCATAATAATGCTTCCTAAGGCCACTTGACTTCACACTCCAGGACGTCTGGCTGTAGGTTGGTGACCACACCATTGTAGTTATCTGGCTCAATAAGACCTTTTCTGTACAGTTCTTCTCTGTGTTCTTGTCACCTCTTCTTAATCTCTTATGCTTCTGCTAGGTTCTTACCATTCCTGTCCTTTATTGTGCCCATCTTTGCATGAAATGTTCCCTTGGTATCTCCAATTTTCTTGACAAGATCTTTAGTCTTTCCCATTCTATTGTTTTCCTGTTTCTTTGCATTATTCACGTAAGGTTTTCTTATCTCTCTTTGCTTTCTTATCTCTCTCTGAAACTCTGCATTCAATTGGGTATATCTTTCACTTTCTCCTTTGCCGTTCACTTCTCTTCTGTTTCAGTTGTTTGTAAGGCCTCCTCAGACAACCACTTTGCCTTCTTGCATTTTTTTCTTAGAGATGGTTTTGGGCACCACTTGCTGTAAAATGTTATGAACCTTCATCCATAGCTTTTTGGGCACTCTGTCTACCAGATCTAATCCTGTGAATTTATTGGTCACCTCCTCTGTGCAATCATAAGGGATTTGATTTAGGTCATATCTGGACTTAGTTCATACTAACTACCCAAGCTGATTAGATGGTATCATCTACTAGATTCCTCCACACCTTACCTGCTTCCTCACCTTATCACTTTCCCACTGCCTCAGCTAAGCTTTTTTCCCACCACTTCACTGAATTCTCTCTTGCCAAAGTCACAAATATCCTCCTTGTTGCCTAATCCACTGACCAAATCTTGATCCTTAGAGTATGAACTCTACTCTTGGGAAAACTTTTCTTATAATTAGTGCTCCCACCATCTTGAAGCAGTTTCTTCTTCTGGTTTCAGGAACCACATGTGCTGCTGACTTTTCCCCTGTCTCGTTGGTTACTCTTCCTCAGTCTCCTATGTTGCACTCTGTATTCCTGCTTCTAAATTGGAGTTGCTTCAGACCTTGAACTTGGGATCTCCCCATCTCTGTCTTCATTCAGTATCCTGGGGGGTTATCTTCAAGTCCTTGGCTTTAAAAACCAACCTCTTTACTGCTGCTAAGTTGCTTCAGTCATGTCTGACTCTATGTGACCCCATAGATGGCAGCCTACCAGGCTCCCCTGTCCCTGGGATTCTCCAGGCAAGAACACTGCAGTGGGTTGCCATTTCCTTATCCAATGTATGAAAGTGAGAAACGAGAGTGAAGTCGCTCAGTTGTGCCCAATTCTTAGCGACCCCATGGACTGCAGCCTACCAGGCTCCTCCGCCCCATGGGATTTTCCAGGCAAGAGTGCTGGAGTGGGTTGCCAGTGCCTTCTCTGAACCTATTTACTGATGACCCTCAAATTTTTATCTTCAAACCCAGCCTCTTCTCTCTTGATAAGAGACTTTGTTGTTGTTGTGTAGTCACTAAATTGTGTCTGGCTTTTTTGTGACCCCATGGATTGTAGCCTGACAGGCTCCTCTGTCTGTGGGATTTCCCAGGCAAGAATACTGGAAAGGGTTACCATTTTGACAGGGAGACTACAGACTATTTATACAACTGCCTACTCAAAATCTGCTTTTGAAGTCTGATAGGAATCCTAAACTCATCATGTCCAAAACCAAAGTCTTGATTGTCTGTTTTTACCCAAATATGCATCTCTATTCACTTATTGATCAGGCCAGTATTTGAGTGCATTCTTCAAAATACATTCCATATCCCCCCACATTTATTACCTTGTTTAGCTTTTTCTGCTCAGCTTCAAAGTACCGTCATCTCTAACTTGGCCCCGTGGTAGGTACCTATCTTGCTTCCCTATTGCCACTTATGTCCGTCTTTAGTCAGTTCTTCATTATGGCTAAGAACTCCATGTTCTCAGCTACAGTGATCTTTTAAAGAAGAAAATATGAGCATATCACTTTCCTCTTCAAATACTCTAATAGCTTCTATCACATTAGTAGCATAAGATCCAAAATTCATTATCATGTCCTTATAACCTTATAAGAACCTTTGCGATCTTGCCCTTGACTGCCTCTCCCAAATCATCTTACTATTCTCCTCTTTGCCATTGAACTCGAGTCACATTGGTCTCCTGTTTCTCAAACATGTCAAGCATGTTCCCTTCACAAGGCCTTTCCTTTGTTTGAACACTAGTCTCATGTCCATTTGGCTTGCTTCCTTATTTCATTATAGCCTTTGTTCAAATATCATCCCCTTGGAAACATCTTCACTGTGCACTCAATTTAAGTAGAGCTCTCTTAAGTAGATCTCAACCCTTTGTTTTTTCCCTGCTTTATTTCTTCTTTGTAACACTTACTACTATTTTCATTCAATCAATTTATAGACATATATTTTTGCTATCTGTCTCCTTCATTTGGAATATAAGATTTATGAGGACAGAAATTTTATCTGAAGCTCTTAGAATCACCATTTATCACCAATACCTAGGCATTCATTAAACATGTACTTGTGTGGAATAGATTAATATTTTGACATTTTGGTTTTTCCTCTAGTCCTTTAAAATTTAGTCCATATGCATTCACCCTTCAGAAACAGTTTCCTTTTTAGTGTGCTGAAAAAATCAGGTTCCTGACCTGATAAGGGAGATCTGAGACAATGGTCAATTTATGAAAGAAATGGATGGGGAGGTTCTCAGAAAGCCACCTTATTGTAGTGACTCCATCTGCACTTTTTGTGTGTTTGTAATGTTTTCATGCAAAACTTTGCTAGTTGGTTTTTTTCATACAAAAGAGCAGGTGCTGGAAGATATGAAATGAGTACATTGGATCATGGGCTCAGAATGGATTGCATTTATTACATGGTCGTGGTGAAGAGCATAGCTCTGGACTGAGACTCGGTTTGAGTTTTCTACCACTCAGCTGTCATGTGATTTGGGGCAAAATATTTAATCTTTCTATTACTTTATTTCTTCTTCTGTTAAGTAGAAGGAAGAAGAGTATATACATTATAGGATTATTGTCAGCACATACACAAAGCTTAGAATAGTGTCCACTACATTATAAGCACTCAACAAATAAGTATTGCTAAATTATGAAAATAATTATGATTATTCCCTCATTTCTGTTAGTCTTTCAAAGATCAAAGCAACTACTGTAGTTTTATCACAGGGATGGATTGAGGAAAAGGTGAAAAATTTCTTTGAGTTCTTTTCTTATCACTTAATCTGTTACTCCTTTAATTTGGAAAAACTTGTTCAGCGGAAGAAAAGCTTGTCATCTATCTAGGTCCCAGCAGGGGGGTAGAGGGTAACAAGAAGGTTACAAAATGCGCTGCAAATATCAAATGGCAGGAAGCATGTCAAAATTAATTCCTCCTAATTTTGCAGCTGGACTGTGAACGATAGTTACAGTGAGACCTCCTAGAGGAGATATTAGCTGACAATCCAACTCCCAAATGCTGGAGTAAGATGAGGGCATTACTGATGCAACCATGATCTCCTGGCTTTGCAGAGTGACTTCCATGTTCACACTCAGACTAACACCAGCACACCGGAGACTTCATAGTCTTGTTAAAAAAAGTAAACATTCAGTGAAAAGTGTCTATTTTCCCTCTTGTTCAAGTCTTGGCTCCACTATGTATTAGCTTTGATAAAAGGTTATTTGAAACAAAACACAAAACCTGTAAGAACAACATTTACTGCACACTAGCTATTCACCTTCCAAAGTATTTCACATGTAAATTCATTTAATCCTCACAATTACTTAATGAAATAGGTATTATTATTATCCTGATGTTACAGGAGAAACTTAAACAGCTTCAAGAGGTTTAGGAATGTATCCACAGTCACACAATTGGAAATGATGGAGCTGGGATTCCAGAATGGGAAATCTGACTCCAGAGGCCAGAAGCTTAAGCACACCACAATATTGTCTGGGAAAATTTTTAAGCAGGCACATTTTGTGCAAGTTTTGGTTATCACTACTATAATTATCACAATTAGATCTCCTCTACATATGGAGATTTGTCCATTTCTCCTTTTAAAGGTATTTATGGATGAGTGCAAGGTACTAGACGACACAGGAGAATCCTCAGAAGCCTTATAGAACTTTGCACACAACCATGTGACTAGGACCAAATTCACCCATGTCTATTCTGTTGGCTCATTCTTGTCAGCTGCCTTGTTTGAGACAGTTACCTGACTTAGTTAACAATGTAGTTGTATTCTTTGGTTTTTCCAGCAGAGTTGTAGGAAGGCCCATTGTCTCTTTCCTTCAGCTCCATGTCAGTGCTGGAGGGACTAAAAATGGGACAGCCAATCCTCTTTAGCTGTCTTTGCTGTATGTGTGAATTTTAATAAGTGCTTTCTGTAGTTAGGTTCCACTTTTCAAGTAGAAATGAAATAATAGCAGTCAAGAATCTTGCTAAAGCAAATAATTGCCTAGAAATGTCCCCCTACTAAGTACTTACTCCTTATTCCTTGAGGCTGATCTGGATGTGAGATTGGAGGTGTTTCTTCCTTCTAGAACTGGTTGTTGTTGTTGTTCAGTAGCTAAGTCATGTCTGACTCTTTGCAACCATATGAACTGTAGCATTCTAGGCTTCCCTGTCCTTTACTATCTCCCTGAGTTTGCTCAAACTCATGTCCATTGAATCAGTCATGCCACCCAACCAATTCATCCTCTGTCACCCGTTCTCCTCCTGCCTTCAATCTTTCCCAGCATCAGGGTCTTTTCCAGTGAGTCGGCTCTTCACATCAGGTGGCCAAAGTATTGGATCTTCAGCTTCATCATCAGTCCTTCTAATGAATATTCAGGGCTGATTCCCTTTAGGATTGACTGATTTGATCTCCTTCCTGTCCAAGGGACTCTCAAGAGTCTTCTCCAGCACCACAGTTCGAAAGCATCAATTCTTCAGCACTCAGCTTTCTTTGTAGTCCAACTCTCATATCCTTACATGACTCTGGAAAAACCATACCTTTGACTATGCTAATCTTTGTTAGCAAAGTGATGTCTCTACTTAAGACCTACAAGACCTCCTAGAACTAACACCAAAAAAAGATGTCCTTTTCGTCATAGGGGACTAGAATGCAAAAGTAGGAAGTCAAGAGATACCTGGAATAACACGCAAGTTTGGCCTTGGAGTAAAATGATGGCCATGGGATAATATGGCCATAGCAGCCTGAAGAGGCTTTGGTGGCCTGGGAAATAGCTTTGCAAAGATTGCTCTGGAGATGGAGGTGGGAGCAGGAATAGTGACCAGCACCCCAGTTCCCAGCATGGAGCCAGTGGCTGTGGAAGACTGGCCCTGGGTGACCAGTGGAGTACCGTGGTACCATCCACTCCTGGGTGACTCAGTGACTGTGATGAGACAGAGGGGACCATGGTCCATGGTGAAGCCCCTTCCCTGTAGAGACTTGATTAAGGATGTTTTGACTAAACTTCCTCCCAATGTTAAACTCATGATACAGTGCAAATGGGGTGAGACTACTCTTCCCCTTCTGATTTTGGCACTTGTGTTCATATATTGGGGTGATAGAGGAGTGTGAGCTTTAGAGGCAAGTGGAAAAAGCTGATTTTATTTACAAGTTGCTGAGACTCTCGGCACATTACTTGTTTATTTTGTAAAATGGGATTCATAATACACTCTAGATGAGTGATACATGGCATAAAAAGGCATATATGTATATATAAAATATATGACATAAAATATACTCAGTAAATGGCATTATTATTCATTGTAATACTTAACAAATTTTAGGGACTCTGTATTCAATCTATGAAGACATGTCCTAAATTATCCTTTTGTTTGGATCCATATTGCCGAAATACTAAGAGACTTCCTGAAAAAATAGTTTTCCTTTCAATAGATGAGACTGTAGTCAAGTTTGCAGAGACATATGGGAAATACCACAGCCAGAACAAACCTTCAAAAATAGGGTAATGCAGACTGCTTATCCTGAGTACAGTATGCCAGTGTGTCTTTAAAACCACTTCAATCCTCTGTATGTCATTTTCTTCACCTGTAAAGTTAGAATGTTAGCTATCTGCAAATTTCCTACTAGCTCAAAACTTCTGTTGGCTTATTGGCGAGGTGAGAGATAGCATGAGTCAGAGTTTAGAAACAATGGGTTTAAATTAAGAAAATGCTCCCCAAAATGAAAGTTACATTCTGTAGCCCCTAAGAACAGAATATTACTATCTTGACCACAAAGCTTCCCTGTACAACAAAAATGCAAATTCAAGAAATTAATTGAACTGTAAGGTACAGTGTATTAAAAACATCTCCTGAAGCTAGGAAAACAGGCTGGCCTCAGGAATGTTGTCTACAACTATTTCCAATGGCTTATTCATTTCCATTTTTTTTTAACAAACATTTATTTCTTGAACATTTTTTTCGCACAGGTTATTGGACATAACCTGGGTTATCAACTGTTAATAAACATTCTCCACCCACACAAGTTGAACAGTGTGATATCATTTATGCTATGACAAGTTTTGCATTTAGAAAGCCAGAGAAATATTAGTGACTTACTCTAAAACTTTGTTGATTATGGTACTTTATGAATATAATGTTAAAAAATTAATTAATTAATTAAAAAAATAAAAGGGAATTTCCTGGCAGTCCAGTGGTTAAGACTGCATGATTTCACTGCTGTGAACATGGGTTCCATCCTTGGCCAAGGAACTAAGACCTAGCAAACTGTGAGGTGCAACCAAAAACAAACAAATAAATAAAATACATATAACATTTAACACTATATTAAGTAGGAAATAAGAACATCAACCATAATGATCTCTGAGCCTCTTGAAGGCAGGAACTATCTAACTCATCTTTATTTTCCCAGTACCTGACACAGGCAAAAGGAAATTTAAATATTGAAGAGAATATTTAACATTTGTGCCATGGATATTTTGAATTGATTTCTTGAGTTAGTACAACAATTTCTCAAGTGTTTTGCTAATTTTTCTCAAGTTTTATTTTCCTGCTGATTTTATCATTTAATCTTAAAAAAAAAGTTCTATGAGTTATTTTGAAAAGTAGGAGTAATTCTTCACATGGAATCTAATAGTGAATCAAAAATCCATCTACCCTTTGTGCTTAGTCGCTCAGTCATGTCTGACTCTTTTCAACTCCATGGACTGTAGCCTGCCAGGCTCCTCTAGGGGATTCTCTAGGCAAGAATACTAGAGTGGGTTGCTATGCCTTCCTCCAGGGTATCTTCTCAACCCAGGTCTTCTGTATTGCAAGCAGCTTCTTTACAATCTGAGCCACCAGGGAAGCCCATCTACCCTTTTAAGACTAGTTATTTCTCTTCGGTTCCAACTATTGCTTAGTTCCAACTAAGTCGCTTCAGTCGTTTTCGACTCTGTGCTACCCCATAGACGGCAGCCCACCAGGCTCCCCCATCCCTGGGATTCTCCATGCTAGAACACTGGAGTGGGTTGCCATTGCCTTCTCCAATGCATGAAAGTGAAAAGTGAAAGAAGTCGCTCAGTCATGTCCGACTCTTAGCGACCCCATGGACTGCAGTCTACCAGGCTCCTTCATCCATGGGATTTTCCAGGCAAGAGTACTGCAGTGGGGTGCCATTCCAACTATTAGATGCTCCTATAGAACATGTGGTTTGGAGCAAAGCAAGTTGTTGCTTTCTAGCTAACTTGGAAATTTAACCTTTACTTAACCACTCTAGCCTCAGTTTCCTTGTTTGTAAAATGTCTTTGTTGTTGCTTGTTTGTTTTTTGTTCTTGTTATTAGACATAAAATATAGGAACCTCTAGCACAATGCCTGGCACATACAGGAAGGAGCTACTATTACTGTCTTATTATGAAGCTATTTGCCCCACAACTAAGATATGACATTTTCTGCAGGAAAATCAAGCAAGACCTGCTGCTGTCACTTTATTAAGTCTAGACAATATCTCTTCTAGGCTTGAAGATAAGATGTGGAGTTTTAGAATTATCACATGAGATTAAACCTCTCCCCAAGTTCCTGAGCATTCACTCAGTCTGACCTACTAGAAATGATTCATGTGCAAACACCCTCTCTGATTCATAACAAGGAAGGAAATCATCCTGTCATTCCCAGAAGCCTGCAGAGCCAGCCTCATTTGGCAGAGACTGTGGGGCTCCCAGCTTCCGGGCACAGGCTTTGGCTGCATTCTGAACGCTTGGTAATGACCAAATTGGTGAGGAATATAGCTAAGCAGCAGGGCTGACGACTCATGGAGGTACTGTGGGTAATTAGAGATTCATTACAATCCCATAGTTTGTATCATGGCTCGGGGTCAACACAGGGTCACTGCACATGGCAAACTTAGGGAGCTGTGTCTGGAAGGATGACGCCAGCTAGGAGGGGCTGCAAGAGTGAAGCGGACAGGGATGAGGAGCCAGGGGGCCTGAGGCATAGATACACAGCCAGGGACTGGCGACAGCCCGGATGTGGGGCAGCGGACCCCGCAGGCTCTGAGGAAGGGAGCAAAACACAAGCAGCTGAACTGGCTTCCCCACCGCCATCCCTGCCATCTCCAATTAACCTTCTAGGCCAAGGGTTCCCAGAGACTGGCATGTCAGGGGCCAGTCCAATTTCAAAAAATAATTGGGGCCTGACGTAGGGTAGCCAACTTTTTATTTTGCAGAGTAAGGACATTGAAAACAAACAAAACAGTTGCCATCCACTATCACCATCATTTCACAAGAGAAAGAGGATTTTTACACTAAATAATGTAAGAAGGACATAATCTCAGGATAAATGACAGTCATGTAAATTTAATTAATTTAGCTCACCAAGTTGTGGTTATTTTTCTCATTACCATGAAGACTTACGAAAACTCTCTTGCAGGATGGCTTTAGGTTTTCCCTCCAGATTTTCCACAATGGTAAGATTCAGGGAATAGTTTTATAAAGAATATTCATGAAGATAAAAATAACACTACAGATTTCATGAACTTTAGGGAGAGAAACTCTATTAAGATTTAAGTAGAACTTTATGAAGAAAAAATGACTTCCATCCGTTTTCTATACAAAAAGGAGAAAAAAGAGAATATTATCTATTAAATCAAAATTCTGCTATAAAAATACACCGATGGATTTAAATAGGATTTTTGACCAGATATTTCTTCCAGGTGACATAGCAACGGCAGCATACCTGTAGCACTCTTTCATTTGCAAAGGATTTTCACATATATAATCTTATTTGATTCTCCAAACAACCCTAGCTATTTATAAAATCCTGTTATTATCATATCACCCATTTTATGGATGAGGAAACAGGGTAAGATTTGCCCAAGCTTATACATTTGGTAAATTATGGGTCTAGGACTAAACCGATGTCTTTTGATTCCAAAATCTGTGCTCTTTCTTTGTCTACTGTATGTGTTAAGGAAAGAAAGAAATACTTGGACATAATTTCCCATGTTCAATCTATTTTATTCTCTGGAAAATGATTATCACACTTTGGGAAAATCTTATAAACAACTAAAATTTCAGCCATGGTAGACTGAAACAAAAATCTATGCTCTCAGTCCCCAGACACTCTAATTACCGAGTGGTATCTCAATCCTGGCATATTTCAAGCCGCATTTTGATATTCCAAGTGGACTACCCTGCGGGGTTCAGTTCAGTCCAGTTCAGTCGCTCAGTCATGTCCAACTCTGTGACCCCATGAATCGCAGCACACCAGGCCTCCCTGTCCATCACCAACTCCTGGAGTTCACTCAAACTCATGTCCATCGAGTTGGTGATGCCATCTAGCCATCTCATCCTCTGTAGTATTATACAAAAGAGAAAAGCAGGAAGCATTTAGTTAATAAAAAAAAAAAAAACATGTCAGTGCTTTACCTGTAGCTCATTTTGTGTTTTTAATTTTTCAAAAAATTTTCCTTTAAAAAAACTTTTGTACCTCTTTCTGCTCCATCAAATTGACTAATTTAACTTGCTGCTTATCTGTTCACATTCAGATCTGGGAGATGTCTTGTTGCTCTAATTCAGCCTTTCCAAAAGCAGAGATCACGGGCAGGGAAGCTATGGGTCAAGGGGAATTCAGTCTGGGTGAAGGATGGCTGGGATGTGTTCCCGTGTGTATGTCCAGCTGGAGGTAGATGGATTCTGCATCTGCACAGGCTGAGGGAGCGCTGGTGACAACGCTTCGCCTGAAACATGCAGGCCCTCCCTAGGCACAGGGAATGGCTTCCCTCCATCCATATTTGGGGTATCCTGTGCAGCTCTGCCATAATAATCATCTAGCTGGAGTTGAAATGCTTCTTCAACTCTGGGCCTGCTTTCAGCTTTATTTCCCCTCTAATACTAATGAATAGCAATATCCAGAACTGATAGAAAAGGAGGAATTCATTTTTCAAGGGAAGAAGGGCTTTGACCTTAGAGATTAAAATCAAGGATTCTCTTGTCTACATCCCTTTGAAATTGTGAAGGGCTTTTGTGTTTTGCTTTTACAGACTAGTAGACCAGACTTCTAGGTAGGCTGGAACTTAGAGCTTTTTAAATTCTGAAATTCTTTGAAAATGAAAGGAATTTTATAATTTATGGTTTTCATACACTAATATGTGTATCTCATTTGCTTGATTAATGGAGCCAAGATATGATCCTAATTAGCTCCTAACCCTAAGTTTAAAAAATCCTTCATGTGAATTCAAATAAGGTTTGTATCTGAGGTAATGGAATTGCACCATAACTCAGACACATTAGTGTTAATTTCTTCATTTTTGAGACTACACTATGGTTATGAAGATATAATCATTGATGGAAGTACAATGATGGTTACATGGAAACTGTACTATTTTTCAAGTTCTTCAGTCTTAAGCTATTTAAAAATCAAAGTTATCAAGAACAACCCAATTCTTCATATAGCTTTCTCCTAGAAAACTAAGAAATCTCCAAGAAGTCAAAAACATCCATGGAGAAGGGATGTGCCATATATTTACATGTTCAGAATGTTGTGGATTTTTTGTCTAGGTAGTTTAAAACAATAATCTAAAATATTTATTTGGATGGTAATTACCGTGCCTTTCATGAATAGCTGATTATTTTTCTCATGTGCTAGCAGGCCAAAGGATCTTCACTAAGAACTAGTAAAAGATATCTTTCTATTTAAGGAAACTATAAAACAGGCTTTTGGAAATTAATAGTACTTATGATCCATTGTGAAAAATACTTGGCATATGGGTTTCATAGACATTATCTCATTTAATCCTCATAATAACTGCAAGGTAGTTATTACTGTTTCCTTTTTACAGAAAAAAAAAAACTGAGACACATAGAGGCTGAGTAACTGATGCAAGGCCATCCAACTATAAAGTGCCAGACTCTCTCCAGAACAAGTTCTTGAAGTTTTTATGCCACCACAAAAGTTAGTCAACTGCTGGATTTTGATGAGAAAGTGTATATTTTCTAATTCACTTAGCTATTCTTTAACATAAATTCTACTGTAAATTTATTGTACTCTGCAGGTTTTTTCTTCTGTAAATTTATCATCCAATCATTCAGTGATTGACTCATTCATTCAATAAACTTCTATGGGATGCCTAAAATATGCCTCTTGATGAAAGTGAAAGTGGAGAGTAAAAAAGTTGGCTTAAAGCTCAACATTCAGAAAATGAAGATCATGGCATCTGGTCCCATCACTTCATGACAAATAGATGGGGAAAGAGTGGAAACAGTGTCAGACTTTATTTTTCTGGGCTCCCAAATCACTGTAGATGGTGACTGCAGCCATGAAATTAAAAGACGCTTACTCCTTGGAAGGAAAGTTATGACCAACCTAGATAGCATATTCAAAAGCAGAGTCATTACTTTGCCAACAAAGGTCCGTCTAGTCAAGGCTATGGTTTTTCCTGTGGTCGTGTATGGATATGAGAATTGGACTGTGAAGAAAGCTGAGTGCTGAAGAATTGATGCTTTTGAAGTGTGGTGTTGGAGAAGACTCTTGAGAGTCCCTTGGACTGCAAGGAGATCCAAAGAGTCCATTCTGAAGGAGATCAGCCCTGGGATTTCTTTGGAAGGAATGATGCTAAAGCTGAAACTCCAGTACTTTGGCCACCTCATGTGAAGAGTTGACTCATTGGAAAAGACTCTGATGCTGGGAGGGATTGGTGGCAGGAGGAGAAGGGGATGACAGAGGATGAGATGCTGGATGGCATCACTGACTCGATGGACGTGAGTCTGAGTGAACTCCAGGAGTTGGTGATGGACAGGGAGGCCTGGCGTGCTGCGATTCATGGGGTAGCAAAGAGTCAGACACAACTGAGTGACTGAACTGAACTGAAAATATGCCCAGCAAAAGCATAAATACAGAATAATGCCCTTGCTCATACAGAGGTAAACAAGTAGATATATAAATATTTAAAAAGATAGCAATAAGCTGCGATTTCCCTGGTGGTTAAAAACCACCAGGTCCAGTGGTTAAGATTCTGCCTTCCAGTGCAGAGGGTCCACACTGTTTGATCCGTGGTGGGAAAACTAAGGTCCCTCATTCCATGGGGTGCAGCCGAAAATAAATAAATGAATAAAAATAGCAATAAGTCTATTGAAAACAAAGTGAAAAGGGTGAAGGCAATGAAGGATGCAGTGGGAGTGAGGTGGGAGATGATGCTGCTATCTTAGATGAAGGCCTGAGCAGCCTCTCAGAAGAGATAGCAGATGAGCAAAGACAAGAGACATGAGGGGAAATTCCATGGGAAAAGGGACAGCAAGTACAGAGGCCCTGAGGAGGGAAGGGCATGGAGATCCCTTGGGGCTGGAGTTCAGGGAGCCAGGAGAGTGGTCAGAGGCACAGAGGGGAGGTATCTGGAGGTTGTCACCAGGGTTTGATAGCCAGTGATGGGAAGCAATTGGAAAAAGACCTGGTCAAATTTACATCTGAAAAGAATGACTCTGGCTTCTGTCTGGAAACTGTGAGCAAGGAGGCCAGGATGGAAACAAGGAGACTTTGGAGGGGGTGCTGGTAAGGGAGCACCAGGCTTAGAAGAGGGCATGAGTTTCCTTCTACCCTGCCTCTAAGATCTGTGACTTCTTGACAATAAACTCTGACACTGAATGTATTTTGGCTTTACAATGGAGGGATCCCAGCCTGCCAAGCTGTGGGCATAGAACAAATAACACATTTTGTATTCTCAGTGTCTCTGGGAAAGGAAGAAAGAAATGACAGGCAGAAGGGAACAAAGCATGTGTATGTTTTGCCATTGTCTCTAAAAGTGGATAATGTGCATTCTGCTGCCCTCCCCTTTTCAACTCTCATAGGGCTTATTTCTGCCTCACTAATTTTTACATAATCACATGTGACCTTTCTGTGCAACTTCCTTCAAGAAGATAGATCTCTACTTTCCAAGAATACTAGAAGCTCCTAATGGTAGATACAGTGTTGATAATAGCTCTTATATTCAGTAACTAGAACCGTAGTGAATATTAAGAATGTATACCTTTAGAATGACTTAATATTTAGGTCATTGAATGGGTGCAATTGGAGTGTGATATTTAAAGCTGACAGAAAGTGCTTGGCTTTGTTGGATGTCTCCTTGCTCAGACACATCCTATCCAAAGGACATTCCATGGACCATTGTTCCACAGGATGTTAACAGCTGGCATTTGAAAATAGGGTTTTGTGGTCACAGGGTTTTGGGGCATCTATGGATCACAATAAACTGTGGAAAATTCTGAAAGAGATGGGAATACCAGACCACCTGACCTGCCTCTTGAGAAACCTATAATACAGGTCAGGAAGCAACAGTTAGAACTGGACATTGAACAACAGACTGGTTCCAAATAGGAAAAGGAGTACGTCAAGGCTGTATATTGTCACCCTGCTTATTTAACTTATATGCAGAGTACATCATGAGAAACGCTGGGGTGGAGGAAGCACAAACTGGAATCAAGATTGCCAGGAGAAATATCAATAACCTCAGATATGCAGATGACACCACCCTTATGGCAGAAAGTGAAGAGGAACTAAAGAGCCTCTTGATAAAAGTGAAAGAGGGGAGTGAAAAAGTTGGCTTAAAGTTCAACTTTCAGAAAACTAACATCATGGCATCTGGTCCCATCACTTCATGGCAAATAGATGAGGAAACAGTGGAAACAGTGGCTGACTTTATTTTTCTGGGCTCCAAAATCACCACAGATGGTGATTGCAGCCATGAAATTAAAAGACACTTATTCCTTGAAAGGAAAGTTATGACCAACCTAGATAGCATATTCAAAAGCAGAGACATTACTTTGCCAACAAAGGTCTGTCTAGTCAAGGCTATAGTTTTTCCTGTGGTCAGGTATGGATGTGAGAGTTGGACTGTGAAGAAGGCTGAGCACCGAAGAATTGATGCTTTTGAACTGTGGTGTTGGAGAAGACTCTTGAGAGTCCCTTGGACTGCAAGGAGATCCAACCAGTCCATTCTAAAGGAGATCAGTCCTGGGTGATCTTTGGAAGGACTGATGCTAAAGCTGAAACTCCAGTAGTTTGGCCACCTCATGTGAAGAGTTGACTCATTGGAAGAGACTCTGATGCTGGGAGGGATTGGGGGCAGGAGGAGAAGGGGACGACAGAGGATGAGATGGCTGGATGGCATCACCGACTCGATGGACGTGAGTTCGGGTGAACTCCGGGAGTTGGTGATGGACAGGGAGCCCTGGAGTACTGCAGTCCATGGAGTCACAAAGAGTTGGACACGACTGAGTGACTGAACTGAACTGAACTGATGGGTGAAATGGAATGACATAAATTATTTCACTATAGGGCTTCTCAGTGGTTTTTCCATGCTACTATCCATTGTGACTATCCAAAGACTGACATAACTTTATTAATAGTCTTTCCCTGATTATTAGTATTTGGCCAAAGAACTCTGTTTTCATGGAAATGTTTTTCCGAGAGCATCTCCTGAGATTGGAGTAATAAAATCTTGCAAAAGAGTTCAGTAGAAATCATAACAGATAATAAAGTAGGTAGACTTTTTTTCTGACTCTTTAAAAAGGCTAAACCCTGTAGCAAGTAAGAAGGATTAGCAAAGCTTGAATTGTCTTTTTCAAACTGATCATCATAAAGACAGCATTTAAACATACTTTCTATTGTAATCTTAACAAAATGTTGACTATGCTTACCATCCTGGTGTGAAATAAAGAATTCACAAATCAAATTTTATTTCAGAATCTATTGTTAAATAGTCAATTAATTTGTTGGAGTCCAATAAAAGAAGTCATTTACCAGTTTTTTCAATTATAAACTAAAATTTAAACTACGACATTTTAATTAGCTAAAACCAGTATCAAAGTTTTTTTGCTGGAAATGGTTTCTGAAGACCTGCTGTTGTGGCTACTACAGTACTTTACTGTTATACTTTCACCTGGGCCTGGAAATAGCGAACCTTATCCAGTTCTGCTCTTTGCACGGTCATGTGATCAAGAAGCAGCTGTAAGCAGACTACGTTATTCAGAAATGGCTGCAGTGGTTGGACAGTGTCTCTTAAATTAATCCATGTATGTCATTCTGGGCATTGTCCAGACTTATAGCAGTTATGAGAAAGATATGCTTAAATAGTCAAAAGCAACACCAGCAGAGCATATAGAGGCTAATTTGGAGCTAAATAGGGTGGTGCACGCATGAGTGCTAAGTTGCTTCAGTCGTATCTGACTCTTTGAGACCCTATAGACTGTAGCCCTCCAGGCCCCTCTGTTCGCAGGTTCTCCAGACAAGAATAATGGAGTGGGTTGCTATTTCCTTCTCCAAATTTGAGTGGTGTTATAACTGAAAGATCCTACTGATTTTAACTGAGAGAGCTGATGCCCACCTTCCTTACATTAACATCCATCAGAACCTGGTTGAGAATAATAACTAAATAACAGGTATACTGAAAAAGACTCTAAAGTGAAATAACTTAACAAACCTTATTGAAGATGGCGTTATACCCCAAGGAGCCAAGACACAGACATTTGACATCCCAGTGACTCTTCCCAGATCTTTCTGTTAGTGCAACCTTCTCCTAGGAGATTAGATCTTAAGAATTGTGGCTTGTTGTTTGGCCTTTATTCAGTTCATTTTAATGTCTATTATCTGGGAGAATATTAATTAAGCCAATTTGCTCTTTCACTTTACATCTGTAGCTTATAACTCACAATATATTAGTAACGTAATCTGATTAAGTTTTTTTTTTCCCTTAGTCTAAACATTTTTATAGGTCTCAGGTAATTAAACTTAATATGTGGCATAAAGTGCTCTCTTAAGAACAAGCAGTTGATATTTGCTCTAGTTTAGAAAGAAAAAGCAAGACGTCAAGGGACACAGGTTTTGGAAGCTCTTCTAAGATAGACTCCTGGCTTTGTGAGCTTTGGCCCAATTCATTATGTTGAACTACAAAGATACACTTGTTATGTCACCATTTTGCAAGACCTAGTATGTTTATGGTACCACCTCCTCTGAGATGACTTTCTGAGTTCCCACGGCCTGCAGTGAAGTCCAACATTCTTGGTGTGCCTTAAAAGGCCTTCTACCTATAGCTTTACACACACTGTTACCTTGACCTGAAAAAATCTCCAACTCTTGATTCCCGACCCATCCTGTGACTCCTTCTTTTCCCTCTAGGCCTTCCCTGACACCACTTGTACCCCTTAATTTTACCTACCATTCCTCACCTATCTGATGCAACATGTGCCCATGCGTTCACATTCATATACAGACACATAGAGGTAAGTACTTCTGCTGGCAGTATATTGCTTAACATTTATCTCCCTCACCGATCCCTAAGCTCCTTAAAGCACACATCACATCTCTCTTAGTCATTGTACATTCCTCACATGTACCATAGTGCTAGGAAAACAGTTGCTCAACTAGGAATAAGCAAATCAATAGAGAGCGTTGCTATGATGTTTACAGTGTTCATAACAGTGATTTTACTGAAGCTCTATTATTGGGGCTTTTCTTTACCTTAGTTAAAAATTAATAGTATGAAAGTTTAAAGAATTAAAAAAAATAGCTTATAGGCATCAGTTAGGATTTCTGCAGAATCAAAGGCCTCATACTTAAAAAGAATGTAGATTCTACAAAAATTATTATAAAAGCCTGAAATCCTATCAGTGGCAAATATTCTTTACTTTTTGCAAGCTGCTTAGGAAGAGTTTATAAATATTTTAGGTCTGATGGCCATAGAAAAGTATGTCCTCAGCATCTGAAGATTTAACAATTGCCATCCTAGTTAGCTTCCCAGGTGCTATAGTGCTAAAGAACCTGCTTGCCAGTGTAGGTAGACGTAAGAGATGTGGGTTTGATCCCTGGGTCAGGAAGATCCCCTAGAGGAGGAGATGGAAACCCACTCCAGTATTCCAGTATAGAGAATCCCGTGGACAGAGGAGCCTGGAGGGCTACAGTCCCTGGAATCGCAAAGAGTTGGACACCACTGAAGCAACTTAGCACATAGCACATTTTAGTCAGCTTAGGGTATGTAGTCATTTACAATTTTTCTGAGGCACAAAATTTAATCACATGATTAATGCATCTTGATTGTGAATATAAAGCAGTTTTTTCTACTCATTATTTAATGTAGTACCTCTTTAAGAATATGCAACAATACCCAGTGATGAGAAATAGACTTAGTGAAAATAGAAAAGGCAATAAATTTGTAGTGTGAAGATACACACAGAACATAATTTATGGAACATCCAGGATCATTTCATTTTCTCTAGTTAGGGATATTAGGGACTTGGGGTATATCCCTCATAAATGTTGAGGGTCTTGTTTATGCATTTGACATTTTTGCACAGTGTAGCTGTCAATCCAGGATAGAAGAGAGTTGCTGCCACTGATTATATTGTAAAGCACTGGAAAATTTGCCTGTGCTTGGAAACTATATTTAAATGTATATTGGCTGAAAATAGCATTGACAACAAACTATTATTTTGTGAAAGACCAGAAAGCATTTGAATGCTCTGGCAAAATATTGGCCAATTTGACCATCTTAATTTGTCTAGGCTGGGGGTGGACCAGAATTATTTTTTGCTATATTATTATCCAGTTCTTCTGGGATGTGGGGATTTTCCCTTCTCTAACTCTCCCTCCCCACAGCCCCTGTCTTTCCCTTTGCAGAGCTAACATCTCTGGATGTTGCTCCATTATGGGAAGGTATAGTTTTTGGTGATCCAAAAACTGGGTATGTTCATGGACATGTAACCTGTGCAGTCACACAGGGACCCCCACTCAGAAGGGTCTACTTTCCTGTTGCCATCTTGAAATTTTTAATCATTTTATCTTTGAACTTGGGTTTTCTGTATGTCCAGTGAGGCTATGGGGCATGAGCTTGCACAAAGGAAATGCACACAGTCTGAGTGTCACCATTCATTTCTTCTTCATTCTCATACAGTATTCACAATGCCCAACAAGCACAGAGTTTTGGTAGACCCACAATGTGTGGGACTTCAGTGAGACTCAAATTGAGTACAGAACTTGCTTCTAATGCTAAAACAAAGCAGTAATGTTCTAAACACGAAAGCCCAAGAAATCCATGAAATTCTAACTCAACATCTGTTATTAATACTTCCTCGTATTAGCCACCCGCATAGGCTGAAATGATGACATAGAGGAAAAGGGAAATACAGGGCAACTCATAGTTCAGTCTTCCCTTACTTATCACTAAGCCAAAGTATTGATGCAATGTGCATATAGCAAGAAGTGAAATAAAAACATTTACTTAGTTTTGTGCAATTTTTCACACGTGGAACAGTTCACGCATGGATCAGCAGCACTTGAGCACCCTGTTTTCCTGATGATAAGGTGCCAACAGTAGGTCACCACAGTACATTGAGTGGAGTTCCCTGTGCTAAACACATTGTTACTGAAAATTCTGTCCTTGTCCCTGATGCTGATGAAAATAATGAGAACAAGATATTGAGAATAAAGGAAAAAGAAATCTATTGATTTGCCAATAAATGAAGTGAGTAGCCAACTAGCGTCTTGAAATCAACCATTCTGGAAAGAAGCAAGCATAAAGAAAAGTCTTGCGACTGGGGTTAAGATAAGTGGAACAAGCAAAACAGCATGAAGTCCTGCCCACATTAATCAGTAACAAAAAATGCTGAGTTTAGTTCCTAGAAACTGAGGGAGAAGAGAAAAACAGTTTTGCTTAGAAATTATTCATCAAATAGTATTAGCCTCATGGCCCCATTATGATGGTCTCTAGGACCATCCATGTTGCTGCAACTGGCATTATTTCATTCTTTTCATGGCTGAGTAGTATTCCATTGTATATATGTACTACATCTTCTATATGTACTATACACATTCATTTGTTGAGGACATTTTGGTTGTTTCTATGTCTTGGCTATTGTAATTAGTGCTGCTATGAACATAAGGGTGCATGTATCTGTTTGAATTATGATTTTCTCTAGTTGTATATCCAAGAGTAGGCTTGCTGGGTCATATGACAATTCTCTTTTTAGCTGTTTTGAGGAACCTCCTTACTGTTTTTCATAGTGGCTGTACCAATTTACATTCCTACCAACAGTGTAGGAGGGTTCCCTTTTTTCTACACCATCCCCAGAATTTATTATTTTCAGACTTTTTAATGATGGCCATTCTGAGCAGTGAGGTGGCAGTTTTGATTTGCATTTCTCTAAGAATTAATGACACACAACTAGCCAATCTGATCACATGGACCACAGCCTTGTCTAACTCAATGAAACTATGAGCCATCCTGTATAGGGCCACCCAAGATGGGCGGGCCATGGTGGAGAGGTCTCACAGAATGTGGTCCACTGGAGAAAGAAATGGAAAACCACTTCAGTATTCTTGCCTTGAGAACCCCATGAACATTATGAAAAGGCAAAAAGATAGGACACTGAAAGATGAACTCCCCAGGTCGGTAGGTGCCCAATATGGTACTGGAGATCAGTGGAGAAAAAACTCCAGCAAGAATGAAGGGATGGAGCCAAAGCAAAACAACAACTAGTTGTGGATGTGACTGGTGATGGAAGCAGGCAGGGTTCAATGCTGTAAAGAGCAATATTGCATAGGAACTTGGAATGTTAGGTCCATGAATCAAGGCAAATTGGAAGTGGTCAAACAGGAGATGACAAGAGTGAACATCAACATGCTAGGAATCAGTGAACTAAGATGAAGTGGAATGGGTGAATTTAACTCAGATGACCATTATATCTAATACTGTGGGCAAGAATCCCTTAGAAGAAATAGAGTAGCCATCATGGTCAACAAAAGAGTCCAAATGCAGTACTTGGATGCAATCTCAAAAATGACAGAATGATCTCTGTTCGTTTCCAAGGCAAACCATTCAATATCAAGGTAATTCAAGCCTAGGCCCCGACCAATAATGCTGAAGAAGCTGAAGTTGAACAGTTCTATGAAGATCTACAAGATCTTCTAGAACACCCAAAAAAGGTGTCCTTTTCATTATAGGGAACTGGAATGCAAAAGTAGGAAGTCAAGAAACACCTGGAGTAACGGGCAAATTTGACCTTGGAGTACAGAATGAAGCAGGGCAAAGGCTAATAGAGTTTTGCCAAGAGAATGCACTGGTCAGAGCAAACACCCTCTTCCAACAACACAAGAGAAGACTCTACACATGGACATCACCAGATGGATGACACCGAAATCATATTGATTATATTCTTTGCAGCCAAAAATGAAGAAGCTCTATACAGTCAGCAAAAACAAGACTGGGAGCTGACTGTAGCTTGGATCATGAACTGCTTATTGCCAAATTCAGACTGAAATTGAAGAAAGTGGAGAAAACCACTAGACCATTCAGGTATGACCTAAATTAAATCCCTTATGACTATACAGTGGAAGTGAGAAATAGATTTAAGGGACTAGATCTGATAGAAGAGTGCTTGATGAACTATGAATGGAAGTTTGTGACGTTGTACAGGAAACAGGAAACAGGAATCAGGACCATCTCCAGGAAAAAGAAATGCAAAAAACAAAACACTGTCTGAGGAGGCCTTACAAATAGTTGTGAAAAGAAGGGAAGTGAAAAGCAAAGGAGAAAAGGAAAGATATACCCATTTGAATGCAGAGTTCCAAAGAATAACAAAGAGAGATAAGAAAGCCTTCCTCAGTGATCGGTGGAAAGAAATAGAGGAAAACCTTCAAATGGGAAAGACTAGCTCTCTTCAAGAAAATTAGAGATACCAAGGGAACATTTCATGCAAACATGGGCTCGGTAAAGGACAGAAATGGTATGGACCTAACAGAAGCAGAAGATATTAAGAAGAGGTGGCAAGAATACACAGAAGAACTGTACAAAAAAGATCTTCATGACCCAGATAATCATGATGGTGTGATCACTCACCTAGAGCCAGACATCCTGGAAGGTGAAGTCAAGTGGGCCTTAGGAAGCATCACTACGAACAAAGCTAAGGGAGGTGATGGAATTCTAGTTGAGCTATTTCAAATCCTGAAAGATGATGCTGTGAAAGTGCTGCCCTCAATATGCCAACAAATTTGGAAAACTCAGCAGTGGCCACAGGACTGGAAAAGGTCAATTTTCATCCTAATCCTAAAGAAAGGCAATGCCAAAGAATGCTCAAACTGCCGCAAAATTGCACTCATCTCACACGCAAGTAAAGTAATGCTTAAAATTCTCCAAGCCAGGCTTCAGCAATATGTGAACCATGAACTTCCAGATGTTCAAGCTGGATTTAGAAAAGGCAGAGGAACCAGAGATCAAATTGCCATCATTCGCTGGGTCATCAAAAAAGCAAGAGAGTTCCAGAAAAACATCTATTTCTGCTTTATTGACTATGTCAAAGCCTTTGACTGTTTGTATCACAATAAACTGTGGAAATTCTGAAAGAGATAGGAATTTCAGACCACCTGACCTGCCTCTTGAGAAACCTATATGCAGGTCAGGAAGCAACATTTAGAACTGGACATGGAACCACAGACTGTTTCCAAATAGGAAAAGGAGTATGTTAAGGTTGTATATTGTCACCCTGCTTATTTAACTTATATACAGAGTACATCATGAGAAACGATGGGCTGGAAGAAGCACAAGCTGGAATCAAGATTGTCGGGAGAAATATCAATAACCTCAGGTATGCAGCTGACACCACCCTTATGGCAGAAAGTGAAGAGGAACTCAAAAGCCTCTTGATGAAAGTGAAAGAGGAGAGTGAAAAAGTTGGCTTAAAGCTCAACATTCAGAAAACGAAGATCATGGCATCTGGTCCCATCACTTCATGGCAAATAGATGGGGAAACAGTGGAAACAGTGTCAGACTTTATTTTTCTGGGCTCCAAAATCACTGCAGATGGTGATTGCAGCCATGAAATTAAAAGACACTTACTCCTTGGAAGGAAAGTTATTACCAACCTAGACAGCATATTAAAAATCAGAGACATTACTTTGTTAACAAAGGTCTGTCTAGTCAAGGCTATGGTTTTTCCAGTGGTCATGTATGGATATGAGAGTTGGTCTATAAAGAAAGCTGAGTGTTGAAGAATTGATGCTTTTGAACTGTGGTGTTGGAGACTCTTGAGAGTCCCTTGAACTGCGAGGAGATCCAACCAGTCCATCCTAAAGGAGATCAGTCCTGAGTGTTCATTGGAAGGACTGATGCTGAAGCTGAAACTCCAATACTTTGGCCACCTGATGCAAAAAGTTGACTCATTTGAAAAGACTGTGATGCTGGGAAAGATTGAGGGCAGGAGGAGAAGGAATTGACAGAGGATGAGATGGTTGGATCGCATCACCAACTGTATGGACTTGGGTTTGGGTGAACTCCAGGAGTTGGTGATGGACAAGGAGGCATGGTGGTACTGCAGTTCATCGGTCACAAAGAGTCGGACATGACTGAGTGACTGAACTGAACTGTGCAATGTTTCCACTGTTCTGCCAAGAACAAAATACATATGCTTGTATGTATTATGAAAAACGAATTGTGTAATTTCAATGAGTCTGTATTTGAATCTGCATTTGAGTTAATGCTCTTTAATAAAACTCACATTGTATAAGAAAAAGATGAGTGTTAAAATTCATGTCAATAATTTAAATTTTTTATATCATCCTCTGCTTAGAAAACATTAAATAGCAAATAAAAAACACCATTAGAAGTTAAGAGAAAGAAACCACAGAGAAAAAAGAAAAACACTTTTTTAAAATACCATTTTTTCCCCCACCATGATGCATGTGGCATCTTAGTTCTCCAACCAGAGATCAAACCCATACCCCCTGCATTGGGAGTACAGAGTCTAAACCACTGGACCACCAGAGAAGTCCCTGTTTTAATACCTTTAGTTACACATTTTTCTTGCTTTTCAAGCAAGAGGCCACACATTTTCATTTTGCAATGAGTCCTGCAAACATGCAGCCAGCTCTGGTCACAGCTGGTCTCTCTGCTGACAACCACTGGGACTGCTGGAACCTCTGACCTCCACTACCTTTCCCAAACCCTCTTCCCTAGAGAGTGCTCAGACATGGTCAGATGCTCAGTCATGTCTGACTCTTTGCAACACCATTGACTGTAGCCCGCCAGGTTCCTCTGTCCGTGGGATTGCCCAGGCAAGAATACTGCAGTGGGTTGTCATTTACTCCTGTAGGGGATCTTCCTGACCCAGGGATTGAATCTGTGTCTCTTACATCTCCTGCATTGGCAAGCAGATTCTTTACCACTAGTGCCACATAAAATTATCCTGAAGAGGCTGGGAGTTGCTCGTATGTGCTGAACCCATATGGATGGGAGAGGGAAAGTTTAGCTCAATCATGAAGTCCAGGTATATCCAGTGCAGTAGTTTAAAAATTTCCAAACACTCTGCTATTTAGCAGGTAGTGCTACTAGTCATTACCCTAATGCTTTGCATGAAATTGCTGGCACCTTGGAAACTGCTTAATGATACATAAAATTCTATTTTTCCTGTGTGGAATGCCACTGGGCAAGTGGGTATTACTTATAGATGTATAAATATTGTGCATATTAGCATGAAGAGTCACTTACAAGTCAATAAGCTTTCTCAACTGTAGAAGAACAAAAGAGAAAAAAATCACAGAGAAGTGAATAATTTCATAGGATTTCGTTCAATGGTTTCTTAACCTTGGTAAGGCAAACCGTTTCTATAAAAGAGTGACTTTAATTTTATTTTGAAGGTAATACAAAGGCAACACTAAATTAGTTTTCCATTTTACCCCTTAGCCTTGAAAGAAGGAAAAATATTTGCTTTTATTTTAGAATCCTTAAAGGAACAACAGAAGATTTTTGAACTATGACAAAGCTCATGCTCATTGTTGCCTCTCTTTAATCCTTTTTTTTTTCCCATTTTGTTCTTTGGATCTGCTCCATTCTGATTCATCTTTATTTACTTATTTTGTCATGCAAAAATCCTAGGAGCATATTTGCAAAACCAATTATAAGGACAAGTGCACCAGCACAGTTATTACTTGCTAGCATCTGAGGTCAAGCGGTGGCCTTACCTGTCACGGGGCTCACCCTATGGGACAAGTCTTAGGTTTCAGGTTCCAATTCCAGAAGCTAGAATCTTTTTGCTTGTTTTTGGCATTATTCTCATTACCTTTGTATGTCATCATATCTGTGGAAATAATTTAGTAAAATGCATACATGAGAACTTGGAGGAAGGGGGTCTCAGAAAGTTGAGTTGAATCTATTCTTATAGCTTGTGACCATACAAATTAGCCTTTTGGGGCCTACACTTCTCATTCACAAAATAAAGAAAAACCCTGCTTATAGAGTAGCTAATAAAGATTAGATAAGATGTCTTATGAACACATCTTCTGATTTCTGATTCATGTTAGCACTCTATGATTTCTTTTTTTATTTTCCTTTTTCCTTCCATATAAAACTGCACATGCTTAAAATAAACTTACTATTTTTTTAAAGAAGTAAAATTTTTACCTATATAAAAATTTCAAAAACGTGTACTGGTATGTCCTACTCTGTTAGGCCTCTTCCCTTGGTAACCATAGAATAACTTTCTGAAATTCTCCTGGTATATGTAAAGATCTAATATTTACCTAGCTAACTCCTCATTTTTTATTTAAAAAAAAATGAGATCATGCTGATGAGCAGTTTATTAACATCTTTACATAGTAGCCTACAGTTCACAGTTCAATTCTCTTTAACTGCTCCTTACTATCCTACTTTGTGGATGCTCCACAATTTATTTTTAATTGACTCTTGGTTTGTTTCCATTTTTTTTTTTTTTTTGTGATCCCAGAAAGTGAGTATCATTATTTGCATATCCGGGAGTTGGTGATGGATAGGGAGGCCTGGCGTGCTGGTATTCATGGGGTCGCAAAGAGTCGGACAGGACTGAGTGACTGCTCTGATCTGATCTGATCCATCCGGATAGGTACTCCTGTGGGATACATTTCTGGAAGTATAGCTGCTGGGTTGAAAGTCACATCTATTGTTACTTTGAATCTTTTCTGTGGTTCCCCTGCCCCAACTCCAGTTCCACCATTGATCTATCCCAAGCCTGTCAAAAGAACTAATCTAAATTATCTACAATGATAATTTTATGTAATAATAATATCATTCTACCAATCATTTCTTAGAATTTTGTGAAGAACAAATACTGTTGGTGAGAAGCCTATGTTAATTCTAAAATACTTAAATAAAATTTAGTATAAATTAAATTGTAAAAAGTCAGGATAGGTAGTAACAAACTTTACTAGTTAGAATCAAGTAAAAGGGCTTGACCCTCTAGAAATTTGGGACTAGAACATCAGGGGAGGTTTTTTGGGAAGACTAGAGGCTTGTTCTGAAATCATTCCACATGTGTAGACATCTACTCTGTGAGTGCTAATCTTATAAACTACAAACCTTCTCTGGAGTCCTTTTTATTGAAACCATCCTGGGTCTTAAACATAAGGGCCAAACAAAAGTATCATGAAAGAGGCCCTCCCTCTGTGGGGCCTTCCCTTGCGTTATGGTCACAAAGGGAGACACTCATGTTTTTCTCCAACTCGGTGAATTGTGAACTTCCCTAGGTGATTTTAGAAGCTCAAATTACAAATAGCTTCCTAATTGTCTTTGAAAACCACCCTTCCTATGAGTGTTGAGTTATTGCTGATTGAGTCTTATCCTTAGGTTTTACTGTGTCCTCGCTGACAAGTCCTGGATCCAAGGAAAATAGAAATGCTCTGAAAGCAAATCTGTTCCTACCTATAAGAAAATGCCATTATTCAGTTGCTGCCATAGACAGGAAAACAATGTGTGCCTTTCATCCCTCTATTTCTCTAACAGTCCCCATTGTATCTGCCTTGTCCACAAATGGGTTCCATCATGCAGGAAGTGACATGGCGCACTGAGTTTAAGCATACTCTTTATTTTTGTTGAGTTGGGTGACAGTAAATGTCTAGCTCCATAACAAGAGAAAGTTTATGGTAACTGATGTCACAGTGAAGATGGCTCACTAATCCTCTGATTAGTTCATCTGAACAAACTTTGGCAATTGAAGCAATGTTATAAATTTAAATTGTGTGACTTCAAGTCATATTTTTCAGTAAAGAACTTCTTTTGAGTAATTATAAAATAAGTTGGTAGTCTCTTTCATAAGTAAAAATGTTTTCAAGGTCACATAGCTAGGTCAAACTCAGATCTTTCAGTTTTCAGAATCTAAGGTTTTCTATCACACTAGGTCATCTCTCATATAAAAGGGAGCCTGACTTCTATTTAAAGTTTTAATTTTGTAATACTTGAGTTCTGCCCCTAAAGCAGACATTTTCTTCACAAATCAGTGATCCTGGAAAGAGTCGTTTTTTCTACTTCCCAATAATCTCTGTAAATTATATGAAATGGCATTCTGTTTATTGATCATCACATCAGATGAAAATGGCTACGAAGATTTTTATCAAACTTGAAGAATGTATTTGAGCTTCTCTGACTTGAATCACAGGCTACAGTATATAAGAAATTTATTTTGGGAAGGGATCCCAAAAGATATAGATAATAATCATCTGGTTTAATTGGAACTAGGGCACCCAGGAAAAACCTATGTGACTGCCAGCTGGCAGATATGAGGGGCAGAGAAAACACAGAGGACAAAGAAAGCAGCAGGTGGCCTGTAGGAGCCTGTTCGTAGGTTACAAAGGAACACTGCCCCATGCTAGAGCGGCTTCTCATGTGGATAGCTCAGTGTGCCATGGTTTGTGGTGAGTTGCAGCTGGGATTTGCTTATGTAAGGATGGTTAGGAATTCTATAATATCTTGGATTGATAAAATAATAGAATAAGCCTCAGTTTGGGTTCTCTCTAGATGCAAAACGGCTTCCACATCTCAGCATATAATAATTCTTTGAATTATTAAGGAGTATTAGACAGAAAGGTACAGCAGGCAGCATGCCTAGCTACTCATCAGGAATTTTCAGAGTCGACAGCTAGGGTGAATCTATACCCCAAGCCAAGAAAGTCCCCATTTAAGTCTGTAGTTTGTATGAGTTATTAATGGCACCCTCTTTTCCCTTCGGAGGTTTTCAGGCTTGCTTGATGAATTATAAGATTGCCCCAACCATAGCTAATATAAGTTTGCAGTACTTGGGTTGAGTCATGAGAGTTTGTCATGCCCTGGAGACCAGGCCTCCAACTAGCAGGAACTTTAATGGCCAATCTTGGACCTTGGCTCAGACCACAGCCTCTTGGTGAGGAGCTGCCCATCAGCACTGGAGCCATAAGCCCCTTCTCGCAGCAGAACAAACCAGTCAGAGCAGGCCGCTATTGCCAGAACTGGCAGAGTTTTCCCCTCCTGAAGGCTCACACTTGTTTGGCCATAGCTGGTTCCTGCGAGGTCTCAGGCTTTACACTATAGACAACAGGGTGGGTGGACGCATCCTCTGGGTGACACAGTATCCTCTTTATCCCACTACGTCTCTCACACCAGCTGTTGCTGCTCACTATTCTCGAAACCCTCTTGTCATCCAAGCCTTTTCACACCGCTCCTTCTCCCATGCTTCCTCTTCTCCATCTAATCTCCCGAGCTCCTGCCCTCAGGCTGACCCATCTCCCAGTGGCATGGTCAGCCCACTGAGGGCAGACAAGACTTACCCAAATTCTTTGGATCCCCAGTACCTTAAATCTGAAAGATGCTCAGAAACTGTTTGCGGATAATGCCAGTTTTCATTAACAAACCATATCCACCACTTTTTGGTGCCAGTACCATTCTTCCCTTCCAGCTGATGTAAAGAGCTTACAGAACAGCAATTTTCATTTTGCCAAAAGCTTACATATTTGTATCTCTCTTTACCTCTTTCACTTTCATGCATTGGAGAAGGAAATGGCAACCCACTCCAGTATTCTTGCCTGGAGAACCCCAGGGACAGAGGAGCCTAGTGGGCTGCCGTCTATGGGGTCGCACAGAGTCGGACACGACTGAAGCGACTTAGCAGCAGCAGCAGCTACCTCATTGTATCTTAATATAAAATGAACCAATGTCACCAATATAAAATGAACCAAAACACTCTGAAAGCTCCTGAAGAAAGAAGTTAATATGAAAACATAAATAATTAGAAACTTGCATTTGGGGCAGTGTTTTTAGGAAGGCCCCCAAAACAATGTATGTATGTTATTTGCAAAGGGAAGGAGGACCAAGAACATAGTCTTCTCCCCTTAACACTGAGTGGCTTTGTTTGCCATCTTGGCTAACTGCCCCCTTGGAGTGCCCTCAGAGTCCTGAGGGGATGGGACCCAGGATAAATACTTGCCTGTGAGTTTCTTGAGGCCAGGATCTGCTTATCATTTTTTTCTGCATTTACGGAAATGTGGCAGGTGTTCAAAAACTTTCCTTAAATACTATGGTGGCAAGAAAGACCATGGCTTCAGGCACAGATTGAGAATTATACACAGGGTGGAATAGGATTCTGAGTGCTGAAGGAGGCATTAAAGGGAGTTCTTAAGGTGCACGCAACACTTTAGCTTGGGATCGGCACCATGGCTTTCACCTCCTGGAAGACCAGATCCTTGCCAGATACGGTTCTTATTCAGAACAATCCAAGATTCTTATTCAACTGTGGCACACAAATCCCTAGGGACTTGCCACACACTGGCTTTATTCCCTGCCCCACTCCAGTTTAAGATATTTTGTTGGAGAAACACCAGGCTGCTCCCCGCAACATTGGACTGAATGTTTTTGTTGTTTCCTTTGCCCTGTCACCTTTCCCACCTGCAAAGTACTTCTTCAAGCCTCAGCCCAGGTGCTGTCTATGGCAGAAGCACCCCTAAGAACACCCCCACCTCTTCTGTGTTCCTGCATCAACGTGGGCATAACTTATGTCATTGTATTGGAATTAACTTATTTGGTTTTTGCCTCTCCCAAATAGTAAGCTCTGTGAGTCAAGAACCTTCTGATCTTCACCCTGGTGCCGCCCCCACCAAACTCAGCAGCATTCTTGGAATAATTTAGGGAGCTCAATTAAACTTTGTGGAACTGAACTGAGTTGTGTCTACATGTAGGTGAACATCACTATGTGTTAAAACTGCATGGATGAGGCATTAAATTACTATAAATTCGGTGTTTTCTGTCTTATCTTCTTTAACAAGTTAGAGGCTAAATTTAGACAGTTCCTTGCTTGCGTATTTATTTGTAATTAGATTGAGGATTTTCAGGGAAAGGAAAAGGAAAGTCAACCTATGAGTTTGTTTGTTTCTTCCACTCCAGATCATTTTCTATAAGGATGATACCTCAGAGCCGAGATCAAAGATAATCATGCCTGTCTTAGAAACCCCCAGGTTATTTTTAAGTAAAACAAAATGGTATGATTAGAAAAGATTATGTTTAGAAATATAATTATTTCCTAACTTCTGAGTACATGCCTTGAGAGTGCTACTATGAATGCACGCACTGACAAAATATTCCATTAAAGGATAGACTTGTTTACAGCAAAAACATTTCAATGCAACAAGGTTATCCACTCAACAGTTTCTCGCAGTACATTGTAATTATATAGTGTAATTTAAAAAATTCTGATTAGGAGGAAAACATGTGAATTCTAATTATTTCTGAAAGCTTATATATTAAAAATGTCCAATTTAAGGTAAATTGGACCAAATTTAGGATGTCTAAACTGAAGAATCTTATTGGTATCATCTTGAGAAAGGAATTGATAAGATATAATTGATACAAAGTTTGAAAATAAGCATTGCCTTTTATCACCTCACTGAAGTACAGCCAAATATACCCTTTACCTGCACAGTTGACAAGCCAGTGGCTAACTACAATTACGTGAGACACCTCAGCCCATATTCCAGAAGTTTAATATAGACAATTCATTTTTCATAAGAGTGATTATGCAGAGAATTTGCAATGATGATTGGATGTCACTTACCCATCATTCCAAAGGTATATCTTTCCAGCAATTAGGTCACCATCCAAGCTCTGTTACTGTTAGAAGGTCAGGATCTCAAAGTAAAAGCATTCAGTGCTGTGGAAGAGCTCCAGAGAACTGTCCACTATACCTCTGAATGTGTCAGCTGGGATCAAGGATTCTGGAATAAAGAACATGGACTGGATAAGTTCCCCAACTGTTTTGCTCTTAACTTGTCTTAGGTGGGCTAACAGAATTGAAAGGACGTAAAAAGATTTCAGCTCATTCAGTAAGTATTTTCCTAAAGATCCATGAACACTGTGCAAGACTCAAAAAGACATTGCATGTTTCCTGCTCTGAAGTAACTTAGGGGCTAAATTAGAAGATGTGATTTAAGTATAAACATTTCAAGAACATAAAGTATAATCCATTTTCAAGAAATGTCAGGGGAGATCAAGGAAGTATCAAGGAACAGGAGCAGTGGCAAGGGTCAGTCTCCCTGCCTGCCTGGGGCTGGTTTCCAGGTCACAGATGTTGCAGATGTAGACTGCAGGATGTGCTTGTGCTCTGTGGTCTTGATGAAGACCTGATTTCAGAGCAAAATATCTTTGTCCTCTGCTGATATGCTTGATTGGATAATGCCAAGTAGAAGTTGTGGTTCCATTTTGATCCAGGGACTCCTCACCTTGAAATGGCAAGAATCTGGGTCTTCAAAAAACATTGTTTTGGCAAGTAGACCTTACGCTGTTCTGCCAACAATAGACAAATGGAAGGGCTACCGAGTATGTAGTAGGGGAGAAGTAAGTCAAGAAAATGCATTTGAAGGTGAGATTTTTAAATCACCAAGCATGAGAGAGAACTCTAAAGAAGCTTTGATTTCAGATGTTTCTAGTAACATGCCATGTGGGAAAACAAGTCTGATATTCACAGGGATGGAGACCTCTGGTGAAATTCCTGGGTCAGCTTAATTTCTGATGAAGAGAAGAAAATTCAGGACAAATTCTCTTCATTTTGACACTTGACATTAGATGTATTCTAAAACAAAGGACTGGATTCAAATGTACAAAGGTTCTCTAACACTTAAATTTTTTTCTTACTTTTATTTGTATAATTTATTTGGCAAGTATATTTAAATGCCTATCTTTTAAAAATTAGATATCTTCATCACAGTTTTCAGTGTGCCAAGTTACAGCCGACACGCATAAAGAAGCTTCAAGGCGTGGTAGAAGTCTATTTCTTTTGCCTCCTAGCATCCATTCCTCCTTTACAAAATTGTATTACTATACTCTGAGGAGTCGTCTTGCCCTCATTGTGTGCGGTCCTGTGGGCCTACTAATGAAAGGACACGACCTCCGCCTCTCCAGGCGTAACAGGTAAGAAACTGGTCCAGGCCTGGTCTATCTGAGCTGGTCACATTGAATGGTCCACTAGAATTCTTCACTGGGATTTTATAGATAAATTCTAGGAAAAGGAGCTCAATCTTTTCTCCTGAGATCATTAGGGTGTGATGCAATCCTGAGGCTGTCTGGCCTCCCTGGCTCCAGTTGTATAAGAATGCTTATCAGGTGTAGGAAAGATGAGGCCAATAATTAAGAGAAAGAGAAGGGGAAAAAAAAAAAAAACAGAGACAAGAGATGAAGAGAAAAGAGAGTTAGTGTGAGCATGCATACATGTGAGGGGAAATCAGCTGGTGAGACCTTTTGAGTCTCCTTCAGTCTCTGTGCCTTTTGTTCATCCCCAAATTTCTCAACCATGTGAACCAAGTATTTGCTTAAGCTAGCTTGAGTTGGATCTCTTTTCATCAGTAACAGAAAGAATCCAGTCTTAGTCATAAGGTTAAAACTATATTGTTAATTCCATTCCTACTAAAGAGGCAGTAGAAACCATCCATCCCTTTGTCCATTCATTTATTCATTCATTCATTCATCCATTTATGTAGCTAATATCTAATGGGAACTTACTGTGTTCCAGGCTCTCTGCATAGCACTTTGGATACAAAGATGACTGAGATGTGATCTCAGTCCTCAAGAAGTTTCCAACCTTAGAGAGAGAAATAGATATTTGAATGAATTATTCATATTAAAAGTGAGAGATTTAAAAGTGCTGATATGAATACACACACATAGCTATATGGAATCCATTACATCTCCCCGGGAAGTTAGAGAGAGTTGAGTAATAAAGTAATAGGCAGGGGTGAACAGACAAAGAATGCACTGCCCCTTGGGAGCTCAGGGGTGTGAGGGTCAGGGGCAGTGCTGTCTTCAAGAGACATCTAGGAGTTCGATGGGATTTGGTGCTTACCAAGGCAGTAGGCAGAGCAGGGATTGCCACAAAATTTGTAACTTGAATTTCTAGGTAGAAATTAAAGACATCAATCAACTTCAGGATTATGAGGAAAAGAGCAGGTGTCAGGGAGAAGGTAGCAGGTCATCTTTTGGAAATATTAACTTGTGGGATGTGGAAGAGATGATGTTTAAAAGACAGCTGTTAATGTGAGTATAGAACTTAAGAGTATCAGTTTCAGAAAGTCTTAAAAATGTAGTGGGTAAAGCCCCAATAGTATGGATGAGATCTTTCACAGAAAAGCTTTAACACTGAGGAGAACAGTGCACTGAGGATGAAACTCCTTGGGAAACATCAATATTTAAAGAGTAGGAATAAGAGGAGGAGCTGATGCTATAGAGAAAGGAAGTGAGAAAGCCTAATACATAAGAAGGGCTTCTTATTTTTTTGAATATAGATATTACTAGAAAAAAATTTGAAAGTAAGGATGCAGTGTAAGGGTATATAAATGGAAGATAAAATTACAAATGATTAAGACTGATCTGTTCCTGTTGTAAAATGGTCCTTTGGATACATCTATCCTGAATTTTTTTTTTACTATTAAGTCTAATGGCTCTATAGCCTATAGGATTAGACCTTAATATTTGCCCAACTGGAAAGAGTCCATCACCTAAGAGTATGGTGTTTTTGCATTGAGGAACAGCCTCACTGTGTTAGTGGGGACTCCTGGTACTAGATATCTTCCCATTGACTTTCATGCCAGAGTCTCCCACTGAGTCACTGTATGTAGGAGAGCACTAAGGCAAGCATTATTTTTAGTGCCCAGAAGGGGTTGCCATGGCACACTCCTACCACCTTTTGAAGGAGGCGGGGTTTCCTTTGCTGAGTGTCAGGCTTCTTGATTCTGAGAATCTTCTTCTCTGTTCATTGGAGGAATAGCTGACATTTTCTTCATGATCATGACTGTAAATTGGAGACAACTGGGGAAAAAAAGGTTCATAGGAAAAGAAAAAATCTTTTTACAGCATCTTTTAGAAACTGTGACAATTGCATCCTGATAATTATTCACTTAGTTTCAGAGGTTTCAGGAGTTCAAACAGAGGGAGCATGATTCATAAAATTTAAATAGTAGCAGGTAAAGTCAGATCTGTGACAGGGAGCAGGAGGCTGCCAAGGTGCAATTAGAGATTTCTGGATCACGGGGCAGAGAAGGTGAAACTAATTAAAATGGCTGCAACTTCAGGCCGTGGCCTTACTCAGAAGACTTCAAAACGTTCTTGAAATTTTAGTTAGCACATTTAAATGATTAGCTCAGATGGTGTTCCAACTTTCTCAAGTAAAATTTGTCAATAGGTCGCAATATGGATGTTAGGGACAAAAGCTTAGAAAACATTCACCGTATGACTCTCACAGGCAGAACGGAAAATGACCTGATCAGTCTTTTCCAAATAATAATTAACATACATAGGACCTCCCGGGTGCCCTCCACGTTGTAAGTGCTTTAGTTATTCATTTGATTATTGTAACAACTCTATGAGTTAGGTTTCATTATTATCCTCATTTTGCAAGATAGGAGATTAAAGAACAGGGAGTTAGGGACTTATCCAAGGCCATTTTGTGTGTGCACTCAGTCAGGTCCGACTCTGTGACCCCATAGATTGCAGCTTACCAGGCTCCTCTGACCATGGAACTTCGCAGTCAAGAATACTGGAGTGGGTTGCCATTTCCTATCCAGGGGATCTTCCCAACCCAGGGATTGAACCCACATCTCCTGTGTCTCCTATATTGGCATGAAGATTCTTTACCACTGAGCCACCCGGGAAGCCTAGCAAATTCAAGACCATATAGCTGGTAAATGGCATAACCCAGGACTCAAACCTGGGTTCTCTGGCTGCAGAGTCTGAATCCCCAGAATTTTTAGAATGATATGCTTTTTTTTTTTTTTACATTATTTTCTGATTAAGTATCATGTAGGACAAAGTGCTTTGTAAAAACTAACAACACCATCCCAATAAAAGGAAGAAAGCATGGAGAAGAAAAGGGGAGTTGGAGAAAAAATATTAAGATAAGAAAGGAAGTAAAAGAGGAAGACATAGGAGAGAAAGAAAAGGAGGAAGAGAAAATGGATGAAAATCAAAAAGGAGATGAGAGGGAGACACCTTCTGTAGAGTGGCAACATCAAGGCTAACTGGCTCCATGCTTACGGTCCAGCTGAGTTCCCTACAGTGAACATCCACCACATTCCTTCATTCCAGCCAGGAAACACAAGGACCGCAAAGCCATTACTTGTTCCTCCCAATTCTGCTGCCCTGAATGTTTTCTCTTTCCCTCTCTCAGATTCCCTCCACACATGCCCACCTTCTCCATCCTTCAAAACCACACAAGTCAGCCTGGCAAACCTTTGCTGACTAGTTTTTAGTAAGTTTTAGAACACTTCAAGAGAAAAACCACAGAATTTTAGTTTGCCCAGCTTTAGGCATTCTCCATTTGACTACATTCAATTTACCTTGACTCATTGGACCTGACATTCCACGTTCCTATGCAGTATGAATGGACATGAACTTGGGCAAATTCTGAAAGATGGTGAGGGGTAGGGAGGCCTGGTGAGCTGCCATCCATGGGGTTGCAGAGAGTCGGACACCACTTGGTGACTGAACCACAATGATGACAAGGCATTCTCTGGTTCAAACTGCTCATTTTACAAAAGAGGGAAACTGAGGCCCATAGAAGGTAAATAGTTTGACTAGGGTCACTACAGCTGTGACAGTGTTGGAAGCCACTCCAGGTCTCCTTCCACTACATGTTACTGCCCTGAATCTGTAAGCTGATTGTATGTGTCTCCTCTCATCACCTGGACTGTCGCATTCACGAACCAGGACCAGGTCTTTCTTGACTTTTGTGTTGTCCACTTCACTTAGCACAATGTAGCACATAGTAGATGCTCAAAAAATGATTGGCAGATTAAGAACTAATGAATGTTCTCTTTGGGTAGCAAAAAAAATGCTTAGAAATAGTAAAGAAGGCTAAAAAGAGAGATCATAAGCTCTGCTCTATGCAGAATATTTTCTGTAGCACTTACCTAAGAGTAGTTACAACTCTCACAGATTAGAGATTCTCTTCAATTTTTGAAAGTAAATGTGTGTTTTAATAATAATCTAAACCAATGCATCCTCATTAGCCCTTTTTTGTGTTATATTATGCAAACAGAATAGTTATCTCTTTCTCAGGGCAGTAGGAAACTTATCTAGTGACAAAATATATGAATTTTCCTTTCTTAACGTTCTCTACAAATGGTAAATAGAGCAAAGGAACATCTTAAACCATGCTAACAAAGGCCTCATTAAACACTTGCTGGCAACTGATCAAGATTAATGTGTGGGTATATTCACTGGAAAAAGTGCATGGAAGGCTCTTACTTATTAAACATAACAAATTACAAAGAAATAAATTGGTTCATTACCTTTAATTGGAGCATCCCCAATTGACTACATTATCAGGGTCAAATAGGACAGCAGATATGAACCTTGGGCGAATATCACTTTGTACTACACATTTATCAATTATCACAATAGTAGTATTAATAACCAGTAATAATGACACTCTTAAAAGCAGTACTAACAGTGTTGTGAAACCAGAAATCACAAGAGGCAGGAGAATGAGTGACAGACCACACAGACATGCAGTGATGAGAAAGTCCTCTTGTTTTCATGGAGACATATATGCTGAAAGCTTTCCAAAAATAAAAGGAAGACACAACAGGTATTAAATGACTATTCTGTGCTATGCTCAGCACTGTATCACAAACATGGCCTAGTTTAACCCTCACCAACCACCTTGCAGAAGATATTTTCAACCCTATTTTCTAAGTGAGGATAATAAGATTTCAAGAGGTGATGTTGTCTGTGTTTGTAAATGGTGAGCCTGGATTCAAACCCAGTACTGTGTGACTTCAGATATCATGGTGGACATTGTCGATGTCCCACTCAATATCCATGGCCATTCTTTGTTCACAAGTCAAAGGTATTGAGCAACTCTGTGTATCCATAGCACCTGGACTCCTTACCAGCCCCACACAGTAAATCTTGACGTGTCTAGTGACCTCTTGCCAGTGATTGATCTATGGTTTACAGTGACCCATCACTGGTCAATGGAACATGAGGACCTGTCTGCTCTGGAGGCTTCTGGGAATATTCTTCTTGCTTATAAAAATGGAGCCACAGAAGAGAGACTTTGGCCCTTGGAAACTGTTGTAATTTGTAATCAAGAGGACTACAATTGACCTGCTGACATTAAGAGGGAGGAAAGCCGTGAAGTACCTGGGTCGATAACTGTGCTGGATTCACAATCTAAGATGGCCCTAGCTCCAGCCTTCTTGTTATGTGGAATCATATATTTTCCTTTTTGCTTAGTCTACTTTAATTTTGCAGGCCAAAATATCTTCCCAGATCCAAACTCTATGTCCTTTCAACAAAACTGAGATTGAATTACAAATGAAATAAAAACACTGCTGTCTAAGAGAGATTTTAGGCAAGCTGAAATTGTCCAAAGCATGTGAGGAAATAAGGCTCTCAAAGAAAATAGCAGAGGCCAGTCAGACAGGAAAGTGGTGAGTGTGTTTACACTGACTGTGCTGGGCCAAGGGCTTAATACCAACTGCAGGTTTCACCTCTAATGACACCTTTCTTCTGAGAAGCTTAAGGGACTTAGGACAGAGGGCGTCCTTTGTTTGGGATAGCCTCTGATGAATGTATTCTCTTTGGTCCTTTAGTTCTCTTAACAGAAGGTAGCATCCTTTTGGGATGAGTCCAACCTTGTAGAAAGGAGTAAAAATTGGCCAAGCCAGAAACACTTCTTACTATCCCTTCCTGTCTGCACATTCCATGGTGTGCTTGCCCAGATCATAGAGCTCTTCTTTCCTGAGGCTCATCACCTGTTTCACTTGTAGGATTTCTGAGCACTGACCCATTCCAGTTATCACTCATTCACTTGTTCCTACCAGAATTTTTTTCCTTTTCATCATCTGGCCCCAAGCTAAAGTGAATAGTATTGGGTACACTTTTGCATCCACATTTAGCCCTCCTTTGATTTTAAAGGGGTTTCTCCTTTCTGGTGACATCATCTGTTGTTTTAAGAGCTGATGCTGAGGTCTCTAATAGAAGAAGCCATTGAGACAAAGGCGTCTGCCAAGAGCAGAATTGTCCAGAGGTCATCAATGTGCTGGGATGGGTGTGTCTTTTTTGGCTTTCTGGGTGGCCCCCACACCCTCCCCACTCCCCGCCACTTCACAGATTTAGCCCATCTTGTTCTTTTCCCTCCTGCCTGCCTATATTGGCAGTTAGTGGCTGTTGGGGTGGAGGGGGGAAGTCCATTGCTGTTTGACATCACCACTCTCCCACCCCCATCTACCCCCAAACTTGATACATTCCAATCAGCAGCCTTTGTGGCTGGCCATTTGAGCCAAATGAGCCTGAGAGGAGCCAGAATTAAGATGACTTGCTCCATTCAGCTCAGTGATGCAACAGGAAGCCAGAAAGTGCTGTTTAGCACAGCCGACTACATGCAGGCACTTGGCTGCCTCCTTCCCTGGGTGATAGTGAACAGGGTGGGATTTCTTGGCCCAGAATGACCTGTGAAGAGTCTGCCTGGAGACAAGAACAGGGTCTGGGTGGTACCTAGACGTCCCTTTTAGTTGTTGTGTAGGGCTCGGTTTAAGAGGATTGACCCCAGGGAATTCCTTCCCTCCAGCTTACCTTATGAGCTGTCCCAGTCGGCCTCAAATCCACTCGGGGTGCAGATTCCCACACTGAAGGCTAATCATGCCTTCATCAGAATTTATATGATTTGCTGGTTCTGCAGAATCCTCTTTCTAACTGACCACACATTTACAATGTGCTGTTCCTGGATGCTGTCTGCATGCCCTGAGCAGTGTCAAGCATTATTAACATCTACAAGCTTTGCTCAAGATTGATATTTTTGATCATCCGGGTGGTTTTCACTTTCACTTCACTCCATCCAAATTGATTTTTTTTTTTTACTTCAGTCTTTCATTCTCCCCTCCCTCTCTCTCTCCTTCCTTCCTGTCTTGCATTTTATTCTACTCATGTATCTGTTACTAGTTTCCACTGCTATTATGCTTGGTATTTAAAGATAGCCTGACATCAGAATAGGGTTTCTTGGGGTCCTGGGCATGACTGTTGGGCTTCCCTGGTGGTGCAGAGAGTAAAGCGTCTGCCTGCAATGTGGAAGACCTGGTATCAATCTTGAGCAAATCTTGCAGATGTTAATAATGCATGATGGTGGTTCCTGGTTTCCTTTGATGACCCTTTCCCATGTCAGCTACACAACAGGGGACTCTAGGTCCTCCAGGAAAGGCTGATTTCTAAGTAAATGGGTGCAACCCAGGGAGTCTCAAAAGCTGTGACACACAGCTTAGCGTGGGTTATACTATATGACCCAGGTCAATATTGCTTTCTCTCGGAAGCCTTCTCTAAACGTGAAATCCACATTCCAGGCTGGCTTAAAAAAAAAAAAAAGAATCCTTCCTCTCTTCTCCCACAGCACCTTTTCCATTGCTGATACCCTTACATGTCTGTTTCTCCAAATAGCGAGATCCTTGTGGGAAAAGCTGGATATCAAACATGTCTGTAGCCCAAATGCCTGGCACATTGTCTAGCAAATTAATAAGTGCCCAATAAAATGGTTGTTGGCTCAATAAATGAATGAAGTAGGCCTGTGAATTCTCTTTGGAAAACACTGGTTCAAATTTACTTCACTTTCTTCTCTTTGGGAATAAATGCCCAGGCTGTATGAATATATAATGGATAAAAATGATGGACAAGGCACATCCCCTAAATAAACGATATCTAATTAATTTGAAGTACCCCAAGATATTTCATTTGGAAGCTGGTAAAGGAATACATGCCCAATAGACCATCAAACAAGGAATACCAGATCTTTTTTTTATCAAAGGTCATTGGATAGATGCATCTGTATCACTTACTAATGAATCTCAAGTTCTGGGTTGTCTGGGTGATCGAGTATATTATAAGTGATGCCATAAGTGTTATAAAGTTATCAAAGTGAAGAAGAGGAAATTTAAGGCAGAGCCAAAGGAACCCCTGAAATAAAATTTAAAGATCTGCTTAAAGGTATGGAAGTAAAGATATGCTTATGCTATGTCCCCAGACTGCCTTATCTCCTCACAAATCTTGCTTTTTGTCCTGTGTGCTTTCGTTTCTTGGAGTCAGTTGTCATCTTCACTTTTTCAGTCCCTGTACACATTCTCAATCTCTGCATCTTTCTAGCTTTCAGCCTTACCTGGCCTCTTCTATAATCTCTTTTGCATAAAATATTTCTGGAGGAGTTAACAGTAGGGATGCCTCTTACATATCAACCAGCAAATGCCCTGCACATCTTTACACATCTACCCATTGCTAACAAGCAGCCAGACATAAGGGTTTTCTCAACTTAATGAATAATCTGGTGCCCTTTCCCTAGGAACAATCCTGGAATTTGTTGCAGGAAAATTCATAGGCTGCTTTTAGGAGCTTTGTAATGGATTGCTACCAGTTGACGACATCTTATCTTGGTTTCCTTAAGAGCAAGCAATCATACACTTCGACATACAAGCAAACTTTGCTTTCTGATGCCAAGCTGGCAAAAAGTACGGTCCCTGGTATTGATCTGTGAAAGGGAAAAGGCATCAGGATTAAAGTTTCTAATTTATTATATCTCTTAAAAATAGTTGATAAATTAATGGGTTTTTTTCCCCCAAAGTACAAGCAACAGATTGCATGAATACTTGCTTGAGCTGAACTCACCTTGCAGTCACTCAGCTCCCTAGAAGTTAACAAAAAGGTTTTAAGATAGAAACTGAACCATTTAGCCTTCATTAATCATTCATACTGTTCAAACACATCATCCAGTAACTGAAGAGGAGTTAATGGTAGCTAAGCTCGAGTCTGTTGTCAAAAGTAGGTTTAACTTTCTATGAACTCACTGGACACAAAGAATGCTGCTGCTTACTATTCCAAATGTCACCAGCTAGGAGCAAACGAATGACTACTAATGGTAATTAAATACCTCTGAAGCCATTTGTACCACTAACAAAGAGTTACTGTCAGAACTTGAAGGAGGTCCATCTGCCCATTTTGAAAGAATGTTAATATTATATAAGTGATAAAGCAGACAGCAACAACTAAATAAACAGACAAACAAATAAGTTTGGTGATAACACTTCTCTAGGTGAACAGTTGATTTCTTTGGTCTTTCCTTTGGAAACAAGAGATTGATGAAAATATTCTGTAGTCTTTACTTGTTTCAGTCCCACTTTGGCCCCTGAAGTAATTAGAAGGAAGTTTTTTGTAAAGGCTCTTCCATCTATATTTTCAAAGCTGTGGCAAAAAATGTTCGGTATTCTGTTTAACCTTTTTTCTTCCTGTCTTGCATACCTCCTAAATTCAGTTTCTACTATTAACTGTTTAATTTCACATGCTCTCATCTCCATACGTGAAGGGGGGAAAAAAAGGAATGTGGATTTTTCTGCTGTCTGTCTTCAGAGCACAGAACCCCACAGTTGTTATTTTTACACAGATGCATTGACAGCCCAGGGCTTTTCTTTGGTAGTCTCGTCTAGTTTATTGCCTCTAAATTCCTACAAGAGGCTGTCTAACCTGCTGGAAGTCCACTGTGGTTTCCTCTGCATCTTCATCTTGTTCTGTGATGAGACAAAATATGAACAGATAGTGAATGAAAGAACTAAAGGATGAAGAATATCTAAATGCTTTTGAAAGGCACCTAAAATTATATCTACAGCAGCCAGAATAAAAGTGCACAGAGGGTATTGAGAGCAAGCTAATGCATCCATCAATCCTTTCAAAAGGCAGTTTCTTGTAAAACTATGTTGTTGGTCAGTCGTTAAGTTGTGTCCGATTCTTTGCTACCCTATGGACTGCAGAATGCCAGGCCTCCCTGTCCTTCACTGTCTCCTGAAGTTTGTTCAAATTCATGTCCATTGAGTTGATGATGCTACCTAACCATCTCATTCTCTGTTGTCCCCTTCTTCTCCTGCCCTCAATCTTTCCCACCATCAGAGTCTTTTCCAATGAGTTGGCTCTTCACATCAGGTGGCCAAAGTATTGGAGCTTCAGCATCAGTCCTTCTAATAAATATTCAGGGCTGAATTCCTTTAGGGTTGACTGGGTTGACAAGTCTCCTTGCTGTCCAAGGGACTCTCAAGAGTCTTCTCCAGCACCACAGTTCAAAAACATCAGTTCGCATGTGCTCAGCCTTCTTTATGGTCCAACTCTCACATCCATGTGTGACTACTGGAAAAACCATAGCTTTGACTATACAGACCTTTTGTTGGCAAAGTAATGCCTCTGTTTTTTAATATGCTGTCTAGGTTGGTCATAGCTTTCCTTCCAAGAAGCATACATCTTTTAATTTCATGGCTGGAGTCACCATTCATGGTGATTTTGTAGTCCAAGAAAATGAAATCTGTCTTTGCATCTAATTTTCCCTCTTCTATTTGCCATGAAGTGATGGGGCCAAATGCCAAGATCTTAGTTTTTTGAATGTTGAGTTTTAAGCCAGCTTTTTTACTCTCCTTTTTCATCTTAATCAAGAGGCTATTTAGTTCCTCTTCACTTTCTGCCATTAGAATGAAATCATTTGGATATCTGAGGTTGTTGATATATCTCCCAAAAATCTTGATTCCAGCTTGTGAGTCATCCAGCCTGGCATTTCACATGATGTACTCTGCACATTGGCTTCCCTGGTAGCTCAGCTCATAAAAAAAAAAAAAAAAAAAAAAGAGTCCGCATACAATGCGAGAGACCTGAGTTTTATCCCTGGGTTAGGAAGATCCCCTGGAGAAGGGAACGGCTACCCACTCCAGTATTCTGGCCTGGAGAATTCCATGGACTGTATAGTCCATGGGCTCTCAAAGAGTTGGACACAAAATCCTGAAAGATGATGCTGTTAAAGTGCTGCACTCAATATGCCAGCAAAGTTGGAAAACTCAGCAGTGGCCACAGGACTGGAAAAGGTCAATTTTCATTCCAATCCCAAAGAAAGGCAATGCCAAAGAATGCTCAAACTACCACACAACTGCATTCATCTCACATGCTAGTAAAGTAATGCTCAAAATTCTCCAAGCCAGGCTTCAGCAATATGTGAACCGTGAACTTCCTGATGTTCAAGCTGGATTTAGAAAAGGCAGAGGAACAAGAGATCAAATTGCCAACATCCGCTGGATCATGGAAAAAGCAAGAAAGTTCCAGAAAAACATCTATTTCTGCTTTATTGACTATGCCAAAGCCTTTGACTGTGTGGATCACAATCAACTGTGGAAAACTCTGAAAGAGATGGGAATACCAGACCACCTGATCTGCCTCTTGAGAAATTTGTATGCAGGTCAGGAAGCAACAGTTAGAACTGGACATGGAACAACAGACTGTTTCCAAATAGGAAAAGGAGTACGTCAAGGCTGTATATTGTCACCCTGCTTATTTAACTTACATGCAGAGTACATCATGAGAAACGCTGGACTGGAAGAAACACAAGCTGGAATCAAGATTGCCGGGAGAAATATCAATAACCTCAGATATGCAGCTGACACCACCCTTATGGCAGAAAGTGAAGAGGAACTCAAAAGCCTCTTGATGAAAGTGAAAGAGGAGAGTGAAAAAGTTGGCTTAAAGCTCAACATTCAGAAAACGAAGATCATGGCATCTGGTCCCATCACTTCATGGCAAATAGATGGGGAAACAGTGGAAACAGTGAGACACATTATTTTTTTGGGCTCCAAGATCACTGCAGATGGTGACTGCAGCCATGAAATTAAAAGACACTTACTCCTTGGAAGGAAAGTTATGACCAACCTAGATAGCATAATTCAAAAGCAGAGACATTACTTTGCCAACAAAGGTTCGTCTAGTCAAGGCTATGGTTTTTCCTGTGGTCATGTATGGATGTGAGAGTTGGACTGTGAAGAAGGCTGAGTGCCGAAGAATTTATGCTTTTGAACTGTGGTGTTAGAAAACACTCTTGAGAGTCCCTTGGACTGTAAGGAAATCCAACCAATCCATTCTGAAGGAGATCAGCCCTGGGATTTCTTTGGAAGGAATGATGCTAAAGCTGAAACTCCAGTACGCTGGCCACCTCATGCAAAGAGTTGACTCATTGAAAAAGACTGTGATGCTGGGAGGGATTAGGGGCAGGAGGAGAAGGGGACGACAGAGGATGAGATGGCTGGATGGCATCACTGACTCGATGGACGTGAGTCTGGGTGAACTCCGGGAGTTGGTGATGGACAGGGAAGCCTGGTGTGCTGTGATTCATGGGGTCGCAAAGAGTCAGACACGACTAAGCGACTGAACTGAACTGAACTGAGCGGCTTTCACTCACTCACTCACTGTACGTGTAAATTAAATAAACAGTGTGATAATTTACAGCCTTGTCATACTCCTTTCCCAATTTTGAACCAGTCAGTTGTTCCATGTAAGGTTATAACTGTTGCTTCTTGTCCCTTACAGGTTTCTAAGGAGACAGATGAGGTGGTCTGGTATTCCCATCTCTTTAATAATTTTCCAATTTGTTGTGATCCACACAGTCAAAGGCTCTACCATAGTCAGTGAAGCAGAAGCAGATATTTTTTCTGGAATTCCCTTGCTTTCTCTATGATCCAATGAATGTTGGCAATTTTATCTCTGGTTCTTCTGCCTTTTCTAAACCCAGTTTGTACATCTGGAAGTTCTCGGTTCACATACTGCTGAAGCCTAGCTTGAAGGATTTTGAGTATGATCTTGCTAGCGTGTGAAATGAGCTCAATTGTCTGATAGTTTGAACATTCTTTGGCACTGTCCTTCTTTGGGATTGGAATGCAAACTGATCTTTTCCAGTCCTGTGGCCACTGCTGACTTTTCCAAATTCGCTGGCATATTGAATGCAGCACTTTAACAGCATCATCTTCAGGATTTGAAATAGCTCAGGTGGAATTCCATCACCTCCACTAGCTTCATTTTTAGTAATGCTTTCCAAGGCCCAGTTGACTTCACACTCCAGGGTGTCTGACTCTAAGTTAATGACCACACCAAGTCATTAAGACCTTTTTTGAATAGTTTTTCTCTGTATTCTTGCCACCTTTTCTTAATCTCTTCTGCCTTGGTTAGGTCCTTATCACTTCTGTCCTTTATCATGCCCATTCCTGCGTGAAATGTTCTTTTGATATCTCTAATTTTCTAGAAGAGGTCTCTACTCTTTCCCATTCTATTGTTTTCCTTACTTTGCATTGCTCATTGAAGAAGGCCTTCTTATCTCTCCTTGCCATTCTCTGGAACTCTGCATTCATTTGGGTATATCTTCCCCTTTCTCCATTGCTTTTTGCTTCTTTTATTTCCTCAACTATTTGTAAAGCCTCCTCAGACAACCATTTTGCCTTCTTGCATTGTTTTTCTTTGGGATGGTTTTGATCAATACCTCCTGTACAATGTTATGGACCTCTGTCCATAGTTCTTCAGGGACTCTGTTTGCAGGATCTGATCCCTTGAATCTACTCGTCACCTTCACTGTTTAATCATAAGGAATTTGATTTAGGTCATACCTAAATGGCCTAGCGGTTTTCCCTACTTCTTCAATTTAAGCCTGAATTTTGCTATAAGCATCCCATGATCACAGTTAATAGCAGGTCTTGTTTTTACTGACTGCACAGAGTTTCTCCATCTTCAGCTGCGACGAATGTAATCAATCTGATTTCAGTATTGACCATTTGGTGGTGTCCACATGTAAAGTCATCTTTTGTGTTGCTGGAAAAGGCTGTTTGCTATGATCAATGTGTTTTCTTGACATTGTTAGCCTCTCTTAACTCTGTTAAGCTTTGCCCTCCTTTATTTTGTACTTCAAGGCCAAACTTGCTTGTTACTCCGACTTTTGCATTCCAGTCCCCTATGATGAAAAGGGTGTCTTTTTTGGTGTTAGTTCTGGAAGATCTTGTAGGTCTTTATAGAACTGGTCAACTTCAGTTTCTTCAGCATCAGTGGTTGGGGCATAGACTTGGATTACTGTTGTATTGAATGCTTTTGCCTTGGAAATGAACCAAGATCATTCTGTCATTTTTGAGACTGTACCCAAGTACTGCATTTCACACTCTTTTATTGACTATGAGGGCTACTCCATTTCTTCTAAGGGATTCTTGCCCACAGTAGTAGACATAATGGTCATCTGAACTAAATTTGCCCATCCCAGTCCATTTTAGTTCACTGATTCCGAAAGATGTTGATGTTCACACTTGTTATCCCCTGCTTGACCATGTCCGATTTACCTTGATTCATGGACCTAACATTCCAGGTTCCTATGCAATATTGTCCTTTACAGCACTGGACTTCACTTTCACCACTAAACACATCCACAGCTGAGCATCATTCCCACTTTGGCCCAGCTGCTTCGTTCTTTCTGGAGTTATTGGAAATTGCCCTTTGCTCTTCCCCAGTAGCATATTGGACACCTTCCTACCTGGGGGCCTTATCTTCTGGTGTCATATCTTTTTGCCTTTTCATACTGCTCATGGGGTTCTCATGGCAAGAATACTGGAGTAGTTTGCCATTCCCTCCTCCAGTGGACCATGCTTTGTTAGAGCTCTCTACTGTGACCCGTCCACCTTGGATGGCCCTGTGTGGCATGGCTCATAGCTTTACTGAGTTATGCAAGCCTCTTCGCCGTGACAAGGCTGTGATTCATGAAGGCATGCAAAGAAATGGACTTCTTTAAATCAGCCTAAAGGTCTTTAATAGCTCTTTTTTGCCAGGAGGTAAAAGTACTTGTATGTCTGGTGGCTCAGTTCTAGTGGGAAGAGAAAGTGGCAGGCAAAGAAGAGGAGTAGTAAGGGACTTAGTAGCAGTTGTGTAGTGAGGGTAAACGAGTAGCAAGAACTTAAGACATTTATCTCTGACTTACATAATGCTTAAAGCAGTGCTGGAGAAGGAATAAGAAAACAACATCATGGAGACACGGAGATCAGAGCTAGGGAAAAGAAAGGTGTATAAAATCTAAAATGGCAGACTGTATAAATTACGTTTTTATGTTTCAAATAACAGAAAACTTACACTGTTTAAAGCAGTGGGAGAATTTATTGACTTAATAGATCAGGGAAGACTGGAGGTAGGGCAGGCTTAAAGACTTATCTAGCTCAGAAATGCCTTGAAGATGACATGACATAATGTTGAGATAAAAACTCAGTTCAGGTCAGTCACTCAGTCCTGTCTGAGTCTTTGAGACCCCATGGCCTGAAGCACACCTGGCTTCCCTGTCCTTTGCCATCTCTTGGAGCTTGCTCAAACTCATGTCCATTGAGTCAGTGATGCCATCGAACCATCCCATTTGTCATCCCCTTCTCCTCCTGCCTTCAATCTTTCCCAGCATCAGGGTCATTTCTAATGAGTCAGCTCTTCACATCAGGTGGCCAAAGTATTGGAGTTTCAGCTTTAGCATCAGTCTGTCCAGTGAATATTCAGGACTGATTTCCTTTAGGATTGACTGGTTTGGTCTCCTTGCAGTCCAAGGGACTTTCAAGAGTCTTCTCCAACACCACAGTTCAAAAGCATCTATTCTTCAGCACTCAACTTTCTTTATGGTTCAACTCACATCCATACGTGACTACTGGAAAAAACCATAGCTTTGACTAGAAGGAAATTTGTTGGAAAAGTAATGTCTCTGCTTTTGAATATGCTGTCTAGATTTGTCATAGCTTTTCTTCCAAGGAGCAAATGTCTTTTAATTTCATGGCTGCATTCACCATCTGCAGTGATTTTGGAGCCCAAGAAAATAAAAGTCTGTCACTGTTCCCACTGTTTCCTCATCTATTTCCCATGAAGTGATGGGGACAGATGCCATGATCTTAGTTTTTTGGATGTTGAGTTTTAAGCCAGCTTTTTCACTCTCCTCTTTCACTTTCATCAAGAGGCTGTTTAGTTCTTCTCCACTTTCTGTCATAAAGGTGGTGTCATCTGTATATATTGATACTTCTCCCTGCAATCTTGATTCCAGCTTGTGCTTCATTAGGTGAGTAATTAGTATATGGTAAAACACTCAATAAGTCTGGACTATTATCGTCATCTTCAGAACATCCTCTTGATCATAGAAGCATTTTATGCTTTTCTAATTTCTATTCAGCAGAGGTTCTATGGATGGGAGAAAATGGATCTTGGCTGTGGTCTCCTTGTCACTCAGACTCCATTCCAGAATTCTCCAATGAGGTGCATTTGGATTTCTTTTGCTTGTTTACTTGAACTATGAACTGCACTGGATAATCACTTTTTCTATATATTAGACTGCTTTTAAATATAAGAACATTTTGAGAACCACCCAGCTCTTTCTTCTAGTGTTAAACAACAAACCAAAGGACATAATGATGTTGTGGCTTACAATTATGTAAAGTTTAAAAATAAAATAAAATTTAAAAAAAAGAAAAGAAAAAAAAATGGCGTTGTAGTAGGTGGGCACAGCTAATGAGGTGAATGTATTGGCATTATCTTAGGCAGAGTTGCCTGCTAGTGCAGGGTAACAGTTTGTATCTCCAAGCCCAGCTGTAAGTGGTAAGAAGTCCCCAAAGAGATTTTGAGAAATATTATAAGGCCTATCAGAACACAGCAAGGAAAACTCTGTGATCAATTAGTGATGCCTGCCAAGGGCACTGGAATTAGAAAGGTTTGATGTACATTTATGTATTTATCAAAGTCTTTTTAAAACACAAGTTGATTACAGAAACAAGCAGGTTTCTTATTGGGGGCTGCTATTGCTAGCTACAGCCATCTTCAGTAGATTAAAGTTTATCTGTGTGAGGTCTAAAATCACCACATGCCTATTTTATTTAGACTTTAATCCCATGACCATTGTTTTCACCATCGGTAAATGACTCTAAGGTGTAAAATCCTGCACTATTTGAAGGCAGGAAGCAGGGATGATGTTTTACATTTCACAGTCCATTGGTTAGATCAGTGACAATTTTTGAGATATGCAATTTATGCTATTACTTAGCTCCCAAATTAGTGAGAGGAGGGAAGAAATAAAGTTGTCAAAATCTTTCTTTAGTACTATTACATTGTCTCATTCCTTACTCAGGAGGCCGCAGTGGCTCCCTATTGCGAATAAGCATATCTTTTTAACTTTTAAGATATTCTATAAGCCAACTCCACACCCTATGTTTCTAGACTTCTTTTTTACAACTCACTAACAGTGATAGTCCTCTCCAGAGCATCCCAAAGCTGCACAGTACCCAGCTTATTTTTCTTGATTATAGTCCCATGTTTGTTGGTTTGATCTTCCCAACCAGATTATTTGCTTTTAAAAAATAGGGTTATGTCTTATGAACTTCTCAATGCATTGATTGCAATGAAAGCAGGTACTAATTGATAAGGCCCCTGAGGATAGGGGCCTTCTTAAAAGTTACTGGGTTCAGTAAATATTTGTTGATCTTGTTTCTTGATTGCAGTGTTTCAATAAATATTTGATTGATTTCCTGATTAAAAAGAGAGACCAAAGTGATGTATTCCTACTATTCTTCTGTTACAAATTCATTGTAGCAGATATTCTGTCTGTATAAAGGAAACAATAAGATGTTGTTTACAACATGGATTGATTGACTTTGGGAAAAAATACATCATTCTAATTGTTTGCCTCAGGCAGCTTTTTGGGAGAAACCTGAGTATCTGGTTAATTTCTGAAGAGTGATTTATAGTATATTATACATGGCTAATGAGAACAGGGCAACTCTGGACAGATATCTCTAGGTATACCTTATAGCTATAAATTATGCTTAATAATTACAAGTTAATAATTCCAAACCCTTCCTATGTTAAAACGTTTGATTCATAGACACTCTTACCCCAATCTTGAAAAACTGTATTACCCCAATATGTTATAAAACAGTAAAAGCAATTATTTAAATAATAGGATTCTTCTGTAATTTTTTGGACTATGTATTAAAATTGTATTAGAGTCATTTACAAACCCCGAATTTATTTATTTTCTTTTGTTCCAACTAAAATCATGAATGATTTAAAGGGAAAAGATTGAGAAAGAATGGACATGTATGAAGCCAAAGTGATACTGGTTTTATTAGTAAAGCATGTTTATGCAGAAATTGTTAAACATAAAAGACAACTTTGTTTAGCAACAAATAGGCAGGTGTAGAAATATAATGTTATAATATTATTGATGATTGTGGGGAAAAGTTACTCTTAGTCCTGTATTTAAATCACAGAAGTATAGTAAAATGATTTGAACTCTGGGATGTGAAAGTATGTGACATTCCCTTCCTCTCTTTCTTTCTCTCTGTCACCTCCTGCCCCGCTGCTATCTCCCCATTACTCCTGAATTCATCTGATTATATTAGATCTAACTTCTTACTCAAAACAAGGTGCTTTACAAGAGAATTCCAACATGGAATTAAATCCTGGAGTACAAGTGCACTCACAACTGTTTGTTTTGGGCCCCTCCCCAGTAGGCTAATATCTGAATACTAGAATGAGGTTGTATATCAGTATTCCTAAGCAGGAGGAATACTGTGGCTCTTGTCTTATTCAACTACATGACACCACTCAGTGCACGGTCTCTCACTTTGTGCCTTTGCACATATCATGCCTTATTGCTAGAAAAACTCTTCCCTGCCAGTCTCACCTCGATGATGTCTATTTATCCATTAGGTCCTGATTAGCCTCCATACACCCAAACACCCTCCACATACTCCCACCTCTCACTAGGTCAGGGACCCTCTCTGTCTCAATGTGCTCACAGCACTCTGAACTTGGCCTCTTTCATAGCAGGTGAAATCTATATCGTCACTTGTCACCTTACTTGATTTTCTTCACACTTGCTCCTTGAGGACAGGGAGATGTTTTAATTTACACAAAATGCCAGCACCTTGTCCAGGGCCTGGCACTGAATGGAAACTCTGTGTGTATTGGTTTAATGAGTAGATAGTTGATAATATTTTATTCAAAAATTCTTCACAGTTATTGAATAAATACAAGCAGTTTTATCACTAGATTATTAACTTTTCAAGGGTGAAAACTATATCTGACTTGTTTATGAATAATCCTCAGTGCCTACCTCAGTCTTTTGCACACTGATGTGTTGGAAGAAATGATTGCTGCAGGGACTAAATTGTTACTTTCAGATATAACCAATAACTATAATAAGGTCCTTGATATTTCCTAGTTAATAAAAGTTGGGGCAGGAGGAAGTTGGTTTTCTCAACAGAGAATACTAGTTTGTAATTTTTATAGAAATTGTTGGTTGATGCTTCTAGAGCAAGGTTTCCAAAATTTATCTGATAGTAAGAATCATCCGAGGGCCATTCACCAAAATATAGCTCCCTTGTTCCCATCGCAGACCTACTACATTAAAATCTCCAGAATTGGTATTTTCCTATGACTCCAGAGGTTTGGGATACTATGGACTTAAAATCAGTTTTACCTGAGTGCTCTGATATCCACATTTTATATTCAAAATGATAAAATTGCTTTATCCTCAGATTATACAAGGTGCTTTCTAGCTTAGTGCATCTGAATGATTCCAAATACTAAAAAAATTTCAGTTAGTAGAAGTCCATAATAATCAGGATTCCTTTGTGAACCAGATTTTCTGACTTGATTAGCCTTGGGCCTGTTCGAATTAAACAAAATTTCAAAAAGAGACAGTGAAACTTTAAAAGCATCTCATCAAGGGAAAAATTGAGAATGACTCCTTTTTCAGGGATTTGGCTGTTCCAACAAACTGATGGTCCTCCGCAGGTGAGCCTCTAACCTTCTCCCTTGTACACCAGACCTGTGTGTATTAGCTCCCTGCCACCACTGTAAAGCAAGTTACAAGGAACAAAAGACATTAGCCTTCCGGCGCTTAGGAGGGAGGTAGCCTGCAGAAACACACAGGAGACACAGAACAAACAAGGAAGAGCTAACTGACTAATGAACAGGACAGGAAACCAAACCAGAAAAATAAACAGGCAGAGAAAGCAACTGGTGATCAAACAAAGGAGCAGAGTGACTCTGCCGAACCTAGGAGTCTGGTGCTCACCTGGGGCCCACATGCTGAACAGGTGAAGGAAAGCAGCTGGGCTGAAACCTTTTGTGGGTGCCAGCTCCCTCTCCTCCCCACTCTGAAATAGTTAGGGTGGCAGAGCAACCAGGAGAGCTGTGTCTGTGACCCTGTTCTCTCTTTCCCTGATGGAAGATCAATGAATACTTTATTATGAAGGGCCCATTAGAAATGGCAATGATTACAGCAAACAAGTATCAGGAAGGGGGGACTGAAACTTATCAAGGCTATAATGTTCACTGGGTTAAAAGAAAGTTTCTGCTTCTGCTGTATAACTATGTTCAGCTATAGCCACATTACAGGTAAGGATGACAGTAAAAGTGGTTATCAATAAATATTTGTAATTTGTTTGCAATACAAAAATCCTTTCTTTGGGAGGCTTCAATGTAAGTTGTTGTTGTTGTTAAGTCACTTCAGTCGTGTACGACTCTGTGCGACCTCATAGACTCTTGGCAGCCCACCAGGCTCCCCCATCCCTGGGATCCTCCAGGCAAGAACAGTGGAGTGGGCTGCCATTTCCTTCTCCAATGCATGAAAGCGAGAAGTCAATGTAAGTGGACACACATATTAAATACAACTGTTGTTGTTACTGAGTAGTATGGGACTCTTTTGCAACCACATGAACAGTAGCCCACCAGGCTCCTCTGTCCATGGGATTTCCCAGGCAAGAATACTGGAGTGGGTAGCTGTTCTCTTCTCCAGGGGATCTTCCTGACCCAGGGATCTAACTGGCATCTCCTGCATTGCAGGCAGATTCTTTACCACTGAGCCATCAGGGAAGCCCACTAAATTCAACTAATACATATTTATTAAGCACCAATATTATATAACACACATATTAAATATATTTTATTAAAGACAGTGAACCCAGTGGGGATGCTGCATGTGTAAAAATGCCTGAAAAGACTGGCTTTATTATTAACACGTTTCTCAAATACTTACTGAAGTTTATTTGGGGGTGGGATAAAGCTGTGAGTGGGGAAATGTTGAATATTCAAAAGATTGATTCTTTTTATAAAGGGACACAATGAAATTTGCCATTTTTTGATTCATGCACAGCTTTTCATAGAGGAAAAATCCAAATTCTATTTTTTTAGTGAAATTATATTTGTCCTGCTTGAAAACACTCTTACAAATTTTCTTAAGGGAAAAACTTCAAAAGTAAGTTAGAACCATTTCTGTATTTCTTAAGTTTAGATTAATCAGAGAGAGAAATGTTTGTCATGACTACAGAGCCAGAAGATGCACAAATATGAGCCATGAAAATTTTATGTGTTTCTAAAACGTGAGGCACAAATTTGGCTTTACAATTTCTAGCAGCCAATGAAAAGAGGGAAACACTGCCAGCTACAAGATCCAGTATATATTTAATACATGAAAGCAAAAAAAACAAACCAACTTTTTCAAACAAAGAACAAAAAATGGATATTGAGACTAGAGAGAAATGTGTCATGTAACTGCTCTTAGAATTCTAAGCAACAGAAAAAAAATCTATATAGTCCTTATAATACCCTTTGCTCAAATTTCTTATTTTTACTTTATCTTGCTGAATTGTATAAATTATTGTAAAAATTTAAATGTTTACAACAAGGTTGAGATAAGTCAAAAGAGAAAAAATACACCTGTTTGAATTAGGAAATGGAAACCCACCCTTCTGGAGTCCCATTTGCTCTTAGTTTTCTAAGTATCTATTTGGTCTTACTGCATTACTTTTCTCAGGAAAACTTTGAGAATGTCTTTGTCACTCTACAAATAAAAAGTTCTTTTGGATTATTGCACCAGAGAAATAAAAAGCTGTGACTTTCTTCACCCTGACAGTTCTGAGCCCATCTTGTGGATTTCCCAAAAAAGGAGCTAAGTCCATGTCTCTCCATTCGTGTTGACCTTTAAACAGAATGCACCATAGAGAATAGCCTGGAACTTGAACTTATTTAAAAAAAATAAAATTGTTCCTCCCCCTTGGACATTTGTTGTTTTTCCAAACCTGCTCTAAACGTTCCCATCTCTGTCCCTTTGCCCTAGTTAGTGTCTGCCTCTGGAATGCTCTTCACTTCCCACATCTGGGTCTTGGCAGCTTGTAAAAATCATACATCTTTGCTAAGCCATTCCAAATGCCACTTCCTCCCAGAAGACTTGCCTGTTTACCCAACTGTGATCACCCCCAATAAAATCTCCCAGAGTTCCTTGATTAACATAGAACAAGAACACCTTCTGCACTGTACCTTAAGACACCTTAAGACATGTACGTGTGTATGTGCTCAGTTGCTCAGCCATGTCCAACTCTATGTGACCCCATAGACTGCAACCCTCCAGGCTCCTCTCCATGAAATTTCCCAGCAAGGATACTGGAGTGGGTTGCCATTTTCTATTCCAGGGGTTCTTCCTGACCCAGGGATTGAGCTCACTTCTCCTGTATTGGCAGGCAGATTCTTTACCATTGAGCCACCTGGGAAGTCCCCTAGACACGGATGGGTGAGCTTTATTTTGTCAATTTGAGCAAAAGTTCCCTGGGCTATGTTTTTTCTTTTTTTGCAACTTCCCAAGAATCTGTAATTTTTCAAAATAAAAAGTTTAAAAAAATTCCCCAAGGATATTCTCCTTTATACATCTCTACCCAAAGATCTAGGACAGTGATATGCCCTCAGCAGTAGACCCTTGATGAAGACTGTGGGGTAAATGTCCATGAATGAACACTGAGGCAGTGCATGTAAATGGGATTTAAACTTAGAAAACCTGGGTTTGGATCTTAGCTTTCCTTCCTTCTTGGGAAAATCTGGGACAAATTGCTTAGTCTTTCTAAGCCTCAATTTTTCATCTGTCAACTGAGAATAATAATAATAAGTCACTTCACTGGGCTATTATGAGGATTAAGTGAGATAACAAATGTGCTAGTATTTCATTAGCTTGTGAGCACTGTGGCAATGTTAGTTATTATGATGACTGGTACTAAAGAATTGTACCTACACAAACCCTCAGAGTTGCCCTTAATGTCGGTCAGTTGTATTACTAGGTGGTAGATTTCTTCAGCAGTTTCAGCTTGGCGCCCTTCCTATCTCCCTGTCACACTTTATGACATTCTAGAAGCACTCTTTATCTTTCAGTCCCTCCCAACTGTCCCCAGAATGACCTATTCTATCCTCTTGAGTAGGATTTTGAGAGATATAGTTGGAAGAACAGAAAACCAGAACACCTTCATAAAGTTGTGCTCTGGAGCATTTGTAACAGGACTATACATTAACAGTCAAAACAGTTCTAATTCAATTTACGCTCTGAACATCATTATTCAATGTGAAATATTGTGTAAAGAAAGTCCCTGACTTATAAACACCAACTCATGAACAGTTCATATTTGGCAAGGGTCCTAGGACAAGGACTTCAGCTGTATACCACCACAAATTCTGGACAGGCCATTGATGATCTCTTTGTAGGAGACAGTGAGGAACTTCCTGGGAAGAAACTCCATCAGCCGAGAGAATGGAGTTCATAGACGGGGTGCAACAACAGTGGTGTGTCATGCCTTTGTCCTGAGCTGAAACAAGGAATCCCCTTTCCTATGGGAACCAAGTTGTTTGTAATGTGTGGCTTCCAAAGAGCTCTGAGAATTCTAGACTGAGAGGTTTTGCTGTGATCTAACCTTTCTTACATGGGTTATAACATCCTCATGGGACTATGCAATTCATATTCCAAGCAACCAATTTCTTCAGCCATGTCTTCCAGACTGAGAAGTCTATATGCAGAAGAACTCGACTCACTTATTTTATATTATACTCACTTCATAAGAGGGACTCGCTTCATATTGGTTGAATTAAATGAGATAATTTAGGGATCATCTATTTTAGCCAGTACAGCCTTGGGACAGAGAAAACATTTTCTCATCCTCAGGGCTTCATTGGTCTGCTTTCTCCTAAGTCAAATGACATTTTCCTGTTAAGTATATGGCCCACAGCACTGAGCTCTATCATATATTGTCTATAATTCATCAACATAGTGATACAAAGATAATTAACATATTTTCTTTTCATTTGGTTAAGTGCTATACTTGGTCCCATTTTTACTCCATCTCTACTGAAATCAGTAGTTAGATATGATTTCTTTTGTGCTAAAAATAACAAAGATAGTATTTGGAATAAATCAGAATGGATGAACTGATAAATTATTTATAGCAATTTCCAGCATCCTGCCAATATGTTTTGTAATGTAGTTGAATCTCAGTTTTTAATGAAGGAACCTATGAAAATCTGCTGGGGTGAAAACCATGACCTCTAAATGATACTACAAAGGAGCCTATCACATGGCTGGGTGGACCCTTCTGTTCCCATCGTCTCATGAGGGCTTCACCTCCAGCTGAACTTACCTGGTCCAAGGCAGGGGAGTTGGTCTGTACAAAACCTGACTAAGACAGGAAAGGTGGAGTGAGGGAGAAGCCCAGCTCTGAAAGGGGATAAAACAAACCACCTTGGGGGACTATTGTGTGCCATTTCAAAAGTCTGTTTTGACTAATGCTCTGTGCTATTCAACTTTACATCCTTAATCTGTTGTGTCTGTTTCTAGTAAAAATAATAATAATAATAATTGGGGGAAATTAAGGACAATGAAAGAGTATTACTGAATACAAATAGAAGAGAGATAAAAGCAGTCTTATGGAGGAAATGCTGCTGCAGCTCTGATGATACATCTAAATGTGAATTTCATTGATCCCATTTTTACCACTTGTGCTTCAGCAAAAAAGCATTAGACTTGATATAGTCTTGCTCCCTAAGTTCCCCAGATTGTTAATGGACCTTTTGCTGTTCAGAGAAATCCAACAGACCTGCTCACTTTGAGTTGTTAAATATTAAATGTTAGAGCTTTTATGTTCTTGGAGATCATTTGCTCCAAACTTCTCACTGAGCAGATGAGGAAACTGAGGCTTGGAAATGTTAAATGACTTGCCCAAGGTCACACAGCAGCTAATGAAAAAGTCATGTAGTAGTTTGTGTCCTTTGAATCCTGGCTTCATCCTTTCTACTACATATTCCTCTTCCATACCCTGCTGTCTTCACCAGAGACATATGCATAAGGTCTGAACCCTAACAAATGTTTACTTGAAACCATGCTGTTACTCCATGTCCCCATTGTTTTAATTCTTAGTAAGGGTCTTCAAAAAACATTAGGAAGACACTGTATGGAAAAGAGTTATTCTGTATTTAGCCATGAGGTTCTCTGAATTTAAAATACCAATAGTAGAAGATAGTGAAACAGTGATAAAACATTTAAGAAGAGGGCAAATCAGATGATGAAGACAGCAGAAGCCTGACCTGCATTAATACCACTCTAAGGGGAGCAAGGGAGACTTCGTTTGTAAATGAGGAAGAAAGAAGTTGTGATGTGTTTGTGCAAAACTTCAAATCATTTAACCAGACAAAGCAAAGTTTAACTTAGCCCCAAGAACGCTATGAATCACTGGGGTGGTAGAAGGCGAAACTCTGTTTGATACTCATAATTATAAAACTGTGAACAGAAATTGCTCATGTAAAATAAACTTTCCGTTGTGTTGCAACATGTTGGAGAAACAGATAGAGATGGCTTGAAAAATCTTAATGGTTGAAATTCCTGCAGCTTTTTGCAAAGGGCTGGCTATATGAATTGAAATCTAAATTTATCATCATGTCTGTGCTCCAGCACACTGGATAATGATCTAGTCTAAGGAATTGTCAGTTTTGCTGATAATATTTTAAATTGTGCATTTGTTAAATGCAAACTTACTTTAAGATGTCGGCACCCCACTCCAGTACTTTTGCCTAGAAAATCGCATGGACAGAGGAGCCTAGTAGCCTGCAGTCCATGGGGTTGCGAAGAGTCGGACATGACTGAGGAACTTCGCTTTCACTTTTCACTTTCATGCATTGGAGAAGGAAATGGCAACCCACTCCAGTGTTCTTGCCTGGAGAATCCCAGGGACGGGGAAGCCTGGTGGGCTGCCGTCTCTGGGGTTGCACAGAGTCAGACACGACTAAAGCGACTTAGCAGCAGCAGCAGTAGCCCCAATGGCTCTCTATTTTGCCATCCAAAGTTAAACTTGGAGCAATGTAGTGAAGAAGTAAAAGGACCTATGTTCTATGAATTAAAACAAGATGGAAATAAGAAATTAAGTTATTATTACTCATCAAAAATAATTTTGTCTTTTTATTATGAAATTTTCAGAGAGAAATAAGAGAGAACCATATAATACACATCCACCTACCCATCACTTAGATTTAAATTTTTAACATTTGCCATATTTGCTTCATACATTTTATTTATGAATTCTTTTGAAGTAAATTTCAGACACCATGACATTTCACTTCTAAACATTTAATATTCATTTATAAAACTATGAATATTTTAGGATAACCACAACACCAGTATCTCTACTAATATAATTAACAAATATTTCCTAATAGTGCCTAAAACACAATTCATACTCAATTTACCACATATATATTTTATAGCTGGATTTGCTAAACCAGGATCCAATCAAGACTACAACATTACATTTAGCTGTTATGACTCTTTAATTCCTTGTAATCCAAACCAATAGCACCTATCTACTCCCTCTACCAACATACATCTTTTTTTACATGATTACAGGCTAATTGCCCTGTAGAATGTCATACTATTTTTGGTGATGGTTTAACTTTTTCTTCTATTCTCTGTTGTTTCCTGTGAAAGGAAAGTTTTGCTTAGAGGTCTGACTAAATTTAATTGAAATATTTTTCAGCAGGAATATTTCATAGAAACTTAATTTTTCCACTCCTCCATATACATCTAAGAAAAATGAGAGCCCATGGCCACCAAAAAAGTCATTATAAGAATGTTCATAATAGCATTACTTAGAATCACTCCAAATTAGAAGTGAGTATCTGTTAACAAAAGAGTGAATAAACAAAATGCAAGATATTCATACAATAGAGCACTTCAAAAGGAATTAAAAAGAAATAAAAAATCCATACATTAGTATGGATACATCTTAAAGGCATTTTTCTGAGTGAAAGAAACCATTCACTTAAGTGTACATATCTTATGATCTCATTTATTTGAAGTTCAAGAACCTACAAAATTCATCTGTGATGTTAGTGGTTAACTGTGGGCACGGGGAAACTGGCTGACTATAAAGGGTAGGACGGAATTTTCTGGATGATGGAAAAGTTCTATATCTTGGCTTGATAACCTGGGTGCTCAGAGTTTTCAAAACTCTTTGAACTACCTTGAGTTTTACAGCATATAAGTAACAGCCTAATAAAAGGAAAAAAATAGGTGGCTCTAGACACTTCATGTTGCAATTTTCAAGACACAGGTGGTTAGTATTAGTGAAACTAGGATTGATCACTAGAAAACATAAACATTTTAGTTGCACTTTTTAATTTAAAAAAAACCTGAGAGAGAGCACAATGAGAATTTAAAGATCAGAGTCATCTTTTGGAGATAGTCCAATTTTTTCCCTCAAAATCAGACTGAGCCCTCTGAAAATGAAAAGGTCATTCTTGCTCTTTTGTGAGAAACAAGGGTAATATAGTGGATGAACTGGAAAGTAAAGCTTATGTAAAACTAACAAGTAGGGAGATACTGATCCAGAAAGATGAGAAATTTAGCAAAGAGGGAGGGGGAAAAGTTCCCAGGAAGCCACCCACCTACAAAATCAGAAGGCAGTAAAATGTACTTTTCCAAGAGAGGGCGGCTCAGGAGCCAGGCCCCTGCTTGGTTTCTGCAGAGTCTTCCAGTGCAGGGCCCTCAGTGAATACCCGCTTGGTGCCCAACCACAGCTGTCACACCCTGGACTTCAGGGCCAGGGCCTGAGCCTGAAGAGGGGACAGGACTGCCCAGTTCTTAGCTGCTTCATGGGGCTCAGCACTACTCAGCATAGGGGCTTGTGTGTATCCAGGTTAGATGGGAGAATCTGAGAGCTCACTAAAATGTTTGTCCTCATAATTCCCAGAGGGGTTATTGCTTCACTGATGGTGTTTAATCATACCATGACATGATTCAACATCCATGCAAAAAGAAATTTTGCCATCACCCAGAGGGCTAGGGCTTCTGTATTTGACTTATTCATAATGGTGAGTCTGACTTTAAGAAAAGCTGAGGTACAAAATCCTAGACACTAAAAACTGTTTTCACGTGGCAGTCTGTAGGGATGGTTTACATTCACATTGCAAAAGGATGTTTCACTTTATAAAAATGGTTACCATGCAGGTTTCTTAGATCATCTCCCCCTCCCACATTGGTCCCAGGACTCATAGTCAGTCATTCCTTCTCTCCCAGCTGGCGAGAACACAGGCCATGCATCACCAAGCCATAGGCGACTTTCCGGAGACGGGAAGGGATTTATGTTTTCTTTGTGATGTGTGCGCTGTATTATGAAATCTTCTTTCTGCTAAGTATTTCAGAGCCTTAAATCTATAATCTTCCAAAAGTTCTCCTTAAGGAAAGGTATGGAAGAATAATTATTAAAACATGTATTGAATGAAAACATGTTCTGTCTTAAGGATAAACTATAAATCAAGTTAAAAGGATATTGTCTCACCAGACTGTATTATTGAAATATGATAATGCTCTGTAGACTCCTCTGATTTTTATTTATTCATTTTACCCTCTTTCCAATGTATATTTAAAAATGTTTACAAAATATATGTAATTCCAAAGGATAAAACAAAAAAAATGGGCAAATCAAGATAGAAAGAAGATATGGATATGGAAATAAAACCAAGGCAAAGGTTAACATGTGCCATTATGTCCTGTCTAGTACTAGAGCAGGAATAGATTTAGCTCTGAGCTTACTAGACTCAGGTGTAACAATAAAACCTTGTGCGGGAGAAATTCCTCCAGCAGGTCTTCATAAAGGGAAAGGTGTGATGAAAAAGACTTTTCCCATCTCCACCTCAGATAGTAAGTTTCAGTTAATTACTTCTCATGCTGCCTCTCAGTGAATGGCTAAGGCCAAAGTAAAATTTAATCAAAGCATTTGTCCAAAGAACTGCCACCTCCCAGAAACCAAAGTGTGATCTAAGCATGTAGCCTTTGTAACAACAGCTTGATTTAGAGAAATGTATGGGCAGCATATCCTTCAAATTGTCTTCCTTGAATACAATATTTCTTGCTTGTGTAATTTTTAAGAAAAGGCGGGTAGAGAGGTTAAGGTTATACCTCTGGCAACAAGTGAAATAACAACGGAGCTTTTTATTGAGCACTTAATATGTGCCATACAGTCTAAGCACTTGACATATATTATTTAATCCTCAGGATGATGCTATGAGGCTAGCATTCGCATTTTTAACAGATGATTTAAAGAGGCATGGGAAGGTAAAAGTTGAGCAGCTGCTAAGTATTAGGGAATAAAAACTGGGCAGTCTGACTCCACTGTGTTATACTGATTTCAGGAATATAGCCCTGATGGCTCACTGGCATAGCTCAGAGCCTGGAGAAGGAAAGATTTGGTTTATGTCTTCCCCATTTTGGAAACCTGACCCTGTCAACTGTCTGAAGACGTCCATCTGACCTCTGCGAGAATATGATTTTGTCTGTTTTTAACAATCTCAGAATAATAGTATAGGTCCAGAAAGATATGTGCAAGAGAAAGATAGCTACCTACCTTTCGTAGGATACCTTTCTAGGACATAGGAAAACATGTCTCTTCCCAGTCAGAGGAGTCTCCCCAGGTCTGTCATCCAGTCTCATATGTTTTAGAACATTTTATGTTAACCTAAAAGTGCAGTTAGAAGCCTACTAAAGTGAATTGATCTTGATATATATGAAGTGCTTTACACTTAAGTTTAGTTCATTGAAAAGCTTTAAATTCTTCAGCCAGCGGTTCTCAAAGTGTGGTCCCTGGACTGGTAGCATCAACATATCCTGAGAAGAGACTGGATATGTAAATTCTGAGGCCACACACGGACCTACTGTTTCAGAAATTCTGGGGGCAGGGCCCAGCAATCTAAGGTTGAAAATGTCCTCCAGGTGATTCTGATGTACCCTAAATATTGAGAACAGCTGCCCTAAATCATTGTGGCAGAAATAACTAACAGGATATGGTTTTTACCTCTCCAGAGGTAATTGTTGTTGTTTCCGTTCAGTTGCTAAGTCTTGTCTGATTCTATGTAACCCCAAGGACTTCAGCACACCAGGCTTCCTGTCTGTCACTATCTCCCAAAGTTTGCTTACACTCATGTCCATTGAGTTGGGGAGGCCATCCAACCATCTCATCCTCAGTTGCCCCCTTCTCCTCCTGCCCTCAGTTTTTTTTCCTAGCATCAAAGTCTTTTCCAATGAATTGGCTCTTCAAATCAGGTGACCAACATATTGGAGCTTCAGCATCAGTCCTTCCAATGACTATTCAGGGTCAGTTTCCTTAGGATGAACTGGTTTGATATCCTTGCTGTCCAAGGGACTCTCAAGAGTCTTCTCTAGCATCACAATTCAAAAGAACCAATTCTTCAGTGCTCAGCCTTCTTTATAGTCCAACTCTCACATCCATACATGACTATTGGAAAAACCATAGCTTTGACTATATGGACCTTTGTTGGCAAAGTGATGTCTCTGCTTCTTAATATGCTGTCTAGGTCTGTCACAGCTTTCCTTCCAAGGAGCAAGCATCTTTTAATTTCATGGCTGCAGTCACCATCCACAGTGATTTTGAAGTCCAAGAAAAGAAAATCTGTCACTGTTTCCACTTTTTCCCCATCTATTTACTGTGAAGTGATGGGACCGTATGCCATGATCTTAATTTTCTGAATGTTGATTTTTAAGCCAGCTTTTTCACTCTCCTCTTTCACCCTCATCAAGAGACTCTTTAGTTCTGCTTCACTTTCTGCCAAGAGGTAATACTATGTTGGAATTGGAAGGAACCTTGGCAATGACCTCCCAGAACCAATTTCCTTTCTCATAGATGACAAAACTGAGGCTCATGGAAGTAGAGTGATTTGCTTGAGATCACAAGGCAGTTTGGGCTTGAGCCCAATTTTCTTGACTCCAGGTCTGAAATTTTTCTTCTGGTACCAATTCTTCTTTGTTCTTCAGTGGTGATTTTTCTCTTGCTCTTTCTGCAGTGTCTCCATGGGAAGAACCTTATAAAATTGGTTGTCGTATTCATTCCCCTGAATGTTTCTCATCTTGACACTAGACACACCTAAGAAGGTGTAGATAATTCACTTTCTCATGTCATCCTGTTCTGTGTATATTGAAAATGCTCCAACCCAGTGAAGTCCTCTTTAGAACTCCTGACACTCATGTTTTTAAAAGCTTAAGAAGAACTTACATTCGATTTTCTGACAGACCCCAAGATGAGCTTTCAAATCATTGGTTGCAAGGATCATCAGGAATGCAAAAATCCTAAATGATGCCTTTTCATTAAAGTTTCTAATTTCCCTGAGTTTTCTAAAACTTTTAAAAACAGAGAACCTGAGAAGACAAGTTACTTAACTTTCCTGTGCCTCAGTTTCCTTGCATAAAACGATGCTTCACTTAAAGAAATGTTAGGCAAATTAGGTAAAATGATATACACCAAGCTCAGGACCTCACATAAAGTAGATGCCTAATAACTGTTAGTTCATTCTCCCTTTCTTCCTAATTTTGTTGGTCTTAATATCTGACAGGTGATTGGAGGTATCATGTAATTATTCATGGCTTTTCAAAGACAAAAAAGAACCTGCCTGCCAATGCAGGAGACATGAAAGATGCAGGTTTGATCCCTGAGTCAGGAAGATCCCCTGGAGAAGGAAATGGCAACCCACTCCAGTGTTCTTGCTTGAAGAATCCCATGGACAGAGGATCTTCATGGGCTACAGTGCATAGGTTGCAAAGAGTGGGACAGGACTGAAGCAACTTAGCATGCACACATGTGGAAATATCAATTTCAGATACATTCACATATAAAGGAGACATTTTAAAAAGAAAGACAAACAGGAGCAGTTCACCTTCTTCCATAAGAAGTGGCTGGCTGATGTCTATTTTTCATCGTTCCCTGTGGTTGTCCTAAGGGATTTGCCCTGTTTTGTATTAATTGGACTCATATGCCCTAACCTTTCCATCATCATCTTCTTTCCTGGGATAGGGAAAACCAGATGACAAGCCCTAATGAAGAAAAATACGTCATCTGTTTGGCTTCGGGAGAGTGGGCATAAAGGAATGGACTCTGTGTTATGCTTTAGGGGTACATCAGTAATTTTTAGACCAGTAATTCAGGTTGACATTGAATAAAAAAATTTTATCACTTATGATTTTCCAATGATATGGGTGAATATTAGTGCAATGGAGGATAAAAATAGTCCCTTGAATTGTGTTATAGTTTCCCAAGTTCTGCAAAATTCAAACATGGATTTCATATTTTTGAAAAGAATACATATTTTAAAGGCTTCCCTGGTGGTTCAGACAGTAAAGAATCGGCCTGCAATGCAAGAGACCCAGGTTCGATCCCCGGGTTGGGAAGATCCCCTGGAGAAGGAAATGGCAACTCACTCCAGTATTCTTGCCTGGGAAATCCCATGGACAGAAGAGCCTCGTGGATTACAGTCCATAGAGTTGCAAAAAAGTGGGACACGACTTAGTGACTAAACAACATATTTTAAAATGTAAGAAATTGAGCTTTATGCTACATTGGTATACCAACTTCGCCTTTTTTAAAAGTCTGTCTACGAATCCTCACCTATCATTTCACTTACCTTCTGACTTTTGTTTTACGATATCATGGATATCATTTTTCTATAACACAACACTGCCCAGTGTATATTTTCTAACCATTAGGGCAGGGTGCCTGACCTGCAACCGCAGTTCTTCAGTCATCATCAGTATTACTTAATATTCATCTTTACAATCTGTGGAATTAGGAGGTAATAAAATTATTCACAACAAACTACAGAGGTTTGTGGTAACTTAATCTGGTTCCCCACCGAATGTCATAGAATGCTTTTGGGAGACGGACACAATATTCCAACTGCTTTGCAATACTTCATGAAAGTAGTTGTTTGTTCTGTTTTGGTATTGTTTAGAAGTATCTTAAAAATGTTTTGAAGTATATATTCTACTTCCACTGCACTCTGCACTAATTTGGAAATTTAATAATTGACGCTCCCTAACCAAACACTAGGTCAAACTCTGAAAACTTGTCCTGTCACTTTGCTATGAACATATACTTCTCAAATTAGAATACAAATGACAAAAGCTAAGAGAAATGGATGGTTATTCAACCCCAAGAGACGAAGGGAAAAGAAAGTCACCTTTGCGAGGGTTAACTTTCTCAGAATCAGATATTGGTCTAAGCTACAGTTTCACGTCCCCCACCCGGCTGCCAGAAGGGCAGTGAGAGAGGCAAGGGCGATGCTGGAGATAATTGGTGGTTTCTCATGCAGTTCTGTTTACCTCGGAGAAAGGCTCAGATTCATGGGGTGGCTCATCTGTTTGTTTCCCAGGAGTGTCCTCCTCATCAGGTACAAATGACTTGTTGTTCCCCCTGTCCCGTCTGCCTCCTTGGTGACGGATAGACGAGAACTGTTCCCTGTGCTCTGGGACTCTAATGTGATCTGGGTCGTGCTGGTGGCAGGAGGGGCGGGGGTGCGGGGCATGGAGGGGAACAAGGGGAAGTTAACACTAGGGGAACTACAGTCTTTCTTGGAAAAGAAAGTGTGTTTGTGTTCTAGGGCTAGCGCCCTTCTCTCACAGCTGCTATAATATTGATCTAGCTGTGATTCAGGATTCGATGTTAACATCACCCTCGTCAGTGGGAAAGTGAGCCAGGGAAATGGAGAACTCAGTATTTCTTCTGATGAAGCAACTCAAAGAAACTAAATATTACAAGGAGAGTGGGTGACAGAGAGAAGGAACACCACTTCTTTGAGTCTCCCGGCAGATACAGGAGGCTTGAAATGAATTGTAATACCTTTGGCTTTTATATACATAACCCAGGGGCTTGAAGCTCGATTGTACATTAGTCAAAATCACTCAGTCAAGGGAGGTGATCTCAGGATACATAATAAGCAGGAGGAAATTGAGGCAAGAAGATTAGCAGCTTGCCCAGATCCCCATGCTTAATACCATTGACAGAGCTGAGAACTCACAATGTCCTTTTTATCCCATGACCAGTGGGTTGGATGGATGGCCACCACACAGGAGCTTGCAGGACCCTATAAGAGCTCATGGCTCTCAGCTCTTAAGCGTTTCCACTATTTGCTTGTTAGCATGCCTTGAATTTCCACCACCAGCAAGACAAGTGTTTGAACAAGTTATTGTATCTCTACAAGAAAGCCCTTTAAGGAATCTATTGATAACCCCCATGCTTCAAGTGTCCACTATGTGTTGCCCAAGTACTTTTTAATACAATATTTCTAATCCTTAAAATAGCCCTGCCAGGTAAGTAGTAATATATTGGTGTAAAATTAAGAAGCAACTGAGGGTCAGTAGAGTTCAAGCAGGAGAAGGCAATGGCACCCCACTCCAGTACTGTTGCCTGGAAAATCCCATGGACGGAGGAGCCTAGTAGGCTGCAGTCCATGGGGTCGCTAAGAGTCGGACACGACTGAGCGACTTCACTTTCACTTTTCACTTTCATGCATTGGAGAAGGAAATGACAACCCACTCCAGTGTTCTTGCCTGGAGAGTCTCAGGGACAGGGGAGCCTGGTGGGCTGCCGTCTATGGGGTCGCACAGAGTCGGACACGACTGAAGCGACTTAGCAGCAGCAGCAGCAGCAGCAGAGTTCAAGGAACCTGCCCAAGGAGGAAAATGAAGTTCTGAGGATTTAAATAACTTGCACTAGTTCACACAGATAAGAAACGCTGAAGCCCCAAATTGAAGGATGCCAAGTCCCAAAGCCTGTACTCTTCTGTGGAGCCATGCTTCTTCTTTTAACCTATTCTAGGGAGAGCTTAAGCTGGCTGCAGCTTTCCTTGATAAGTTTATCAAAGATTAACAGACTAATCACCTTGCACACTGGAGTGAGATTGAGAAAAAGGGAGAGAGGCAGGTGGTGGGGTTTCAGGAAGCTGAGTATAGGAGAGAAGGGGAGCTGGCCTAAACTATGAGGCATACTTTGCCTCAGTCATAGCTGTGCCCCATCAGGTCTCCTGGCAGGTGAATGTGCCACAGCCCTGTGCTGCCACTCATCTTCTCAGGCACCTGCTCACTCAGAAGAGAACTCCTTACATGTCACATTCCCCTCATCATAGCACTTCTACATTGGTGGACACGATGATAGCCAACCTCGTTACACAATTGGATGCTCCTTAACATCCCTTCTTGGTGGCTCCTTATCCAAGTAGACTGGGAGTTGCTCCAGGGCAAGTAAGGCCTGTATCTCATTTATGTCCGAGCTACCAAGAGAGTGTCTTGAAACACATAAATGCTCATATGGAAAAACAATTAGAGAAGTGTTGGTAATGACTTCAGTTTATTTGCTGTCTTCATCACCATGGCCAATAGGAGATGAAAATTTGGTGTTGAGGCAAGAAGGAATAATGGGACCTTACCTCCAAATGTAAGCACTTAGATGTTTATTAATATATGACTATAAGCAAGGTGTTATGAGAGATACAAAGATTTGGAGAACTCTTTGGTGGCATTTGCAATATAGTTGAGGAAACAGAAAAATTGAGAACAAAGTATATTAGAAATTAAGGTGCCTAAAAGCAGAATTCAATGAATTCTGTAATGCAGTTTTAGTGATACCATGGTGGAGAAACTCTTTGATATGAGAAATATTTAATAGAGAAAATGATATATATGACCTTGACTTTGAAGGATAAGTAGACAGAGGACAAGGATTACTATTTCGATCAACAGAAAAAGTGAAAGTGAATGTGTTAGTCACTCAGTGGTGTCTGACTCTTTGCAACTCCATGGACTGTAGCCCACCAGGCTCCTCCATCCATGGTGATTCTCCAGGCAAGAATACTGGAGTGAGTTGCCATGCTCTCCTCCAGGGGATCTTCTCAACCCAGGGATCGAACCCAGGTCTCCCACATTGCAGGCACATTCTTTACCACCTGAGCTACCAGGGAAGCCTGGTACCACCTGAGCTACCAGGGAAGCCTGGACGAAAGAAGAAAGTTTAATTAGAGGTGGCTTTGTTTAGAGGAATGGCAAATAAAGAAATACACTTGGAAGATAGAATACACAGAGAGATGTAGTGGCAGATGGGAAGGAAAATGAGTTTATGGAGAGCCTAAACCTTATTTTAGAGGAAGAGAGGAACCAGTGAAGATTTTTGAGAAGGAAAGCAACGTGATCAGACTTGAGTTTCAGAGCTACCCTGTAGATGATATGGAAAGGAAATTGCTCTGTGAAAGCAGGCAGCGAAGTGATTTCTTGACTATTTTCTTTGCTCCTAGGGTAAGAGTCCTTTGCAACATTTACTTTGCGGAGGCCATAAAACCACATCAAAACGAATCATGCACTATCGTCCTCTAAGTTTCTGGTTCCAGTGGGCCTGATGCAATGCTTCGGTTTACTGAAATTTCAGGTAATCAGAGCGGGAGGGAAACCATTTTAGCAAACACAGGCCATTTGTGTGGAACACTAGATCAACTCACAAACACAGTCTGTGTCAAGGAGAGCGAGAAGCATTGCCAGGCAGGTGGTGGAGGGCCCTCCTATCTCCAGTGCCCAGTATCCAGCTGAGGGAGGGGTCCATTTTGTCTCACCCTGGACAGTTAGGACTTGAGACACCTTCTGCCACGAATCTTGGTACCTTGACCCCAGGAGCACTTTGCCTGGTCTGGGCAGTTGGTGTTTTTGTTCCATCAGGCATAATGCTGCCGAGCACTTAGAGGCACATTTTCCGCACAGTGTGTACGGATTTAGTGGTACGACTCCCATTCACGTTAATGGAAATCCCGCCAGGAAATCTCCATCTGGGCCGCACTGAAAATTCACCCCTGATTGTTCTGTTTGATTTGTTTCACCTGTGTCTTCCTCCGCTCTGTTCTGAGGATGTTTGTGGGCTCGTTAGTGCCAGCCTGAACTCAGCACTGAGTCTTAATCCCCCGTCAAAGTGAGGAGGCTCAGAGGTATCTTTATTGCTGAAGGTAAGTGTGGATTTAGAGTGGCTTTATTTGAAGCTATAGTGGTTCTAAGAAAGTCAATGATCCCCTGGGTGCTGCTTTCAGGGTAGATATATGCTCATCTCCAAAGGTGAATTTTGTTGTGTTCCATACAGAAGTGAGAAAAAACAAGGGAATCCCCAATACGATGGGGGAGCCCCTGGAACCACCTGCCTGGGGGGTCAGGGCACAGTGGAGTCCAGTCCTGAGAAGACACAGGCCAGTCAAGTTCCCAGGTGTGGAGAGCACCCAGGGAGAGGAGATCAACCCACTCCAACACACGCTCACTCATCCTTCTTTAACACGATGTGCCGCATATGCACTTTTGAGGGTAGCAGCAGAGATTATTGCTAAAGGTCCTGAACTGTTACATAGTTTTCTCTAAAATTCAGTTACTTTAATTTAATAGTGTCTTTCAGAGCAGCTTGATTTGCTCTTGCCCATTTAGGAACCACAGCTTGCTGATTATTGCACTCTTCATGATGTTGGAACATGGTAGCTTGTCTGACACCAGGACTCAGCTGATGCATTGCTTCTGTGCTTGGCCACTGTTGCATGTCCCTTCTGAAGTTTGCGCTGGTCTGAGCACATGTTTATGTCCTTTCCACGCACTCTTGTGCACCAACAATTAAATGAGACCTAAAGATGTAAGCTCTGACTCCTCCCTTAGGATCTCAGTGCTATACATTTGGGAAACTCAACTTCAGATTCAGGGTAGAACTTGGACTTTCAGCTTCCTCACCACCTAAAAATATGCTTAAGACTCTGGACTCTGAACTAAGACTCAGACGGTCAGGGCTGACATCCACTGTGTGTCCATGAACACAGGATTCAATCAATCCAAGTCATGGTTTTCACCTCTGTAAAATAGATACTAATAGTGCTATGAAGTTGGTACTAGGGTAAAACTTAAATGAAATAATCTATGCAAAGAACTTAGTACTGTGTCTCCTTCATAAGAAGAGCTCAAAAACTGATTACTATAATTAATTATCATTACTTCTGCAACTCCAAATAATAGTGTGGGTATATGTAGAAGCAGAAACAATTTAAAAGAGATTTTAAGTATGCTACTTTTCATTCTGTGTATTGCTTGCTTCTTAACATACTGTGTTCTCTAGAAAATAATCTTTAAAGCGTAACTATAATAATAATAAGGCGGCATTATATATGTGTAACACTATGTGGTTTACCCCAGCAGTCTTGCAAGATAGACAGAAATAATATACTCTCCTCATTTCTCAGGTTGGGAAACTGAGTCACGGAATGGTAAATGGCTTCCCAAATGCACATATCAATAGCTAGTATGTGATGTGACTAAGACAGTCTCAATTTTTATCTAAATACAATGTGTTCTATATTTGCAGGGAAAACACAATATGGAAAGAAAATAATAATAGGATTTTCTGAGCAAAGAAAATGGAAGGGAAGAAATCTAGGGATGCTGATGTAATTCATTATCAGAAGAAGCCAAATAGCATCACTCTGATATCCTTGTACAGGTAGTGATCTTAGACCTGAAGATTAATTGGAAATGATTTGGAAGAAACATAATTCTCATTCTGCAGTAGCAACTCGTTTTCTTAAGGGTAATTTCACTCTTAAGTTATCTCAAATTCTACCAGAAAGATATAAGCAAGAATATTGCAGCACAGCCTTCTCAAGGAGTGGTTTTTCATCTGCATTTTTATCATCATCATGAATTGTTTATTAAGAAACAAATTTCCTATAGGGGCACACTAAAAAAATAAAAAAATACACACACGTGCACACACACACAACTGTCCAAACAGTGAAAATCTCCTAGAATTCATCTTTGTCTCCATGAGTAAATAATCAAATGCAATTTCACAAAAGTAAATACATATACAAACGAAATAACATTAAACCAAATGAGTCAGTGATAAGCGAGTTATACTATATAATTGTATACAGTTAAACTATATAACCACCAGCTTCCCTGGGGGCTCAGACAGTAAGGCGTCTGCTTACAATGAGGGAGACCTGGGTTGGGAAGATCCCCTGGAGAAGGAAATGGCAACCCACTCTAGTACTCTTGCCTTGAAAATCCCATGGACAGAGGAGCCTGGTAGGTTACAGTCCATGGGGTCACAAAGAGTTGGACATGACTGAGCGACTTCATTTTCACTTTTCTTTTTCACTATATAATTGAAAATCTGGATCTCTGTTAGGGATTTCATTTTTCATGCTAAATTTGAGTCTGAAGTATTTTCTGAGCTGGGAAGAAAAGCAGCAAATGCTGTAGAGACTGCTTATGTTTTCAGCCTCTTGAGGACTAGTCTGAACTCTTACTTTGCCTTGTACCTCAAGCACTTGTCAAAGAGTTGACATATACTAGATTGTGGGTAAATGACATCAGGCAAACCAAGTGAGATAACAGAATAGGTCAACAATTAGTTGGAGCTATATTGACAGAAGGAAAATTCCAACAGCATCCTGGAAGGCTTCATGGAAGAAGCAACTACATTAAACAAAGGAGTTTGACCATTATTTCATTCCCAGCAAGCCTCTGTGGAAGTCTGGCCACATGATCTAAACTCTGACTTGCTGCGGAAAGGAAATGTAAGACTGTCCCTACTGCTCATTCTCAAAGGAAGACTAGAGATTTTAAAAATTTTATGCTCAAATAATTTTTATTTTTAATGAAATTGTTGCCTAGTGTAATGATGTGAAAAGCTCACTTTATTTTGTTGTATCTTGTCAAGCATGTAGCAGAACGTTCAGCTTGTAGTTTACCAACAAACTAAGTCTTTGGCTTCATTGATCAGTTAGATATGGGAGGAAGAAGGGAACTGTAGATCGATCCCTGGAAAAGAACGCTAGAAGGAATTTCTCTTCCAAGAATTTTCCACCTCTTTTAACTCTTAATCTCTTGATTCAGAAAGCCATTCAAATGAAAACTTTAATTGAAAACAAGAAAAAGACAAACTGTCTCTTCAAAAATCCCCCTAGAGTTTAAGGGTTCCTCCGTGTTCTAGAATCCCATGCCTCCTCCTGCACAATTTGATTCACTCCTAGGAAACAACACCTCCTCTCCTTCAGTAATGCCTGTATTTCCTTCTTTCTCTTAGCTGTAACTATACTCAGAACCAGTTTGGCTAAGTTGGCTGATTTAGTGGTTACCAGACAGAAGAGTCTTACTCGCTTGCGTGTTAGCTCAGACTCAACAAGGAGGTGGTCACCAGATCCTTGGCAGCTCCTTGTGAGAGGTGAGGCTGTTTAGGCACCGCTTGGAATGAAACTAGAATTCCCAAAGCATCTCATGAAAACTAGACGTTCTTTTGTTAGAGCTTGATCCTGTTTCAAAAGCTCTCTATAACATGGGAGACTGTGCTTGTTAATAAATGTGTATACTTTCCTTTTCCTGTATGTGGTAGCCCATTGAAATGAGAACACTATGGCCAAGTTCATCATTTTGCACATACACATTCACTTACAAGAATTCCAGGCCTGGTCCTCTGTGCCAAAGACCTTTCAGTGTTCCCTCCAGCTGGAAAAAAATAGTTAGGAAAATAGCAAGAAAATTTTGCTATTGTCTCCAGTGATTTGACTTGGTTTGTTTAATAAATATTGAATTTACACATAGTAGAGGGATGAGGTTCAACCAAAGTTCAAAGCAGAAAGTGATATAAAACACAGAGGTCATGGGGTGGCATGCACACCTATCACCAAGTTAAAATTATGTTTTGATGTTTGTAGTCCTTTGTAGTGATTGTTAGGGCTGTTTGTTTTGTGGCAACAATATTGTAGTTTCATGTGCTTCGTGTTATTTGTTTTGCTTTTTCCAGTTGCTAATGGTTTGGGACTCTCATGCGTTCATATCAAATTTTGAAATGTCTTGGATGTTTTTGTTTACTGAATTTTTAAAAACAGTTTTATTTATTTACTTTGGCTGTACTGAGTTTTCGTTGCAGCGCAGGCTTCTCATCATGGTTCTTGTTCTTGCTTCTCTTGTGGCTCCCAAGCTGTAGGGCATAGGCTCAGTAGTTGTGGCATACTGGTTTGCGTAGTTGCTCTGTGGCATGTGGGATCTTCCCAGACAGAGAGATTGAACCCATGCCTCCTGCATTGGCAGGCAGATTCTTTACCACTGAGCCACCAGGAAAGCCCTCTTCATTAAATTTTGAATCCGAAATCAGAACCAATTTGCAAAAATACAGCTGATGTCATAAATTTCTCTGATGTGACTGGTATTTATTTCTTCAGTTATGACATCACTATCCTTTTATCTCTGAATAATGTGGAAAGCAAGTCTTAATCTTAGTTGAGGACATATGAAAAGGGAAGACTGAAAACTGAATCACCTATTAATAATGTTGCTTCCCCCTAATAACTAATAGTTGAGCAATTAATCTCTACTAAGTAATTACTTTTATGTTATTTTATATAATCTTCATATGAATCCTAAAAGGAGATACTACTGTTTTACATTTAACAAATAATCTAGGGACATTATATAATTTACCAAAGGGCACAATATCATAAGCGCCAGACTCCCAGATTCAAGCCCAGACAGTCTGAGTCCAGAGCCCCCATGGTTAGCTGCTTTTTTATGCTATTGCTTTATGTCGGTTTTTCATCCTCCACCAGCTCTTACATACTAGTCTTCAATACCCTTAGGCGTTAGTGGATCTGTGCCTTCTGCTAGACTTAAAATATTTTGAGTCTAAGAATTACTTCCTTAAGCAAATGTGTAATCTTACAGTTCTTCAAAGATAGTAGGTGCTCTTATTAAATTACGTTTAGTCCTTGATGCTCCTCATAATCTACATGTTCTCAACATACAGATGAATTAGCTCCAAGTTCTTTCCTGAACTCCCAACCAGTTCTTTAAAGTGCCCATGAGACATCAACTGAGTCTTGCAGCTGATAACTCCAATGCAACTTGTCCCATATCCAGTTTAGCATTATCACCTTTCCCTTTCCCCGGATTAGTTCTCTTCTGTATTCTCTGCATCTGTTTACAACACCCCTATCCATCATGTGCCTGGTTGAAAACTTAGGAGACATTTTTCACATCTCTGTTTTCAACATCTTTCTCATCATCCAGAAAAATATAGAGCCTTTTAGAAAAGCTATCGCACATTTTATCACAATTTAATATTCATCCTTTCCTTTAAACCACATGCATTGAGTGAGCACCCACTCTCTATCAGGTGCTTTTCTAGCGACACAAAGATGACTAAGATGAGGCCATCCTCTGAGAAGACATAATGTAGTGACAAGGAAAGAGCCTGGATATAGAGTATAGCTCTTTCTGTTATCCTAAAGAGGAAATAACTCCATGAAGACAAGATTAAAAAAAAAAATCTGATGTCTAGTATAGTATTGATACCTGACACATAGTAGTTCATATATATAAAGGTTTAAATAATAAATGAATTAAACTATGCACCTCCCACTGCATAGTATCAATTCTTTCTCTTGTACCTCACATGATATGGCACTGATGCTTGCCCCCATTGAATTCTTATTTGACTTGGTTTATTCTGTGGTGAGTTGTTAGATATGACCTCTCAGCCTAAATTATTAGCTCTCTGAGTCAAGGGGTTGGATCTGTAATCCGCACAACTCAGTGCAGTGCTTCAGGGTCAAGAGACACGCAGTATTTATTGAACTGAGTGGGCACCTGGGCCCTGTTGGTAGACCGTATGGGAGTCATGTGACACTAACTGTTGTTGCTTTAAGTTCTAGTTTATGCTTTTATCTCAGTGATGGGTCATTAGTAGGTTGGACTTTGGGGTTTCCACCTGGATTCTTTTACTGTAGACTTGAGGTTAGGAAACAACCAGTTTAGGACAAAATCACTCACTGAGTTCAGAAAAGGGCCACACCCGTCTTCTGAGACGGAGGTGGAGCCCCACTTAGTTAAATGGTAGGTAAACAGTAAGTGGGGCACGAGGCAAAGCTTGATGGTGTCTGCCAAACCTGTCCCTTCTTTTCGCAACTTAGATTTGCTGCAGCCTCACACATGCATGAGACAGTGAAGAGGGAACGATCAAGTTATTTACTTGTTTATCACTAGAATCAGCAAGATTTTTTTTCCCCCTTAAGCAATTAAAATGAATAGCACAGTAGAGCAAGAATTGCAAACACTGGTTCCTTATAAAAGAATATGTGAACTGATTCTGATAACACCAACGGCTACCTGACATACATTCTTCCTACAGTGTTTTAACAAGCTGGACTATTTTTAGGGAAATTCTTTGCCTTGAACTAAATTTATGGCCTTAAAGTCTTCTCGTCTATTTTTTGTGTGTGCGTGCTCCAACGGTTCAATTTATAACTGACACCTTTACTACCTACCAGCATATCGGTTTCATCTCCCAGAGGAAGAGAAAACCAGACCCTGTGACTAGTGAACTGGATTGAAAATCTAGTCTAATGCTGACAGATAAATGCACTAATTTTCTTCTGTGACCGGTTCTGCATTGCAGGGTGAGCCTGCTTCTAACAACTCCCTCAAAAGGCTCTGTAACCCGTCCAAAAGATGATGTCAAGTGCTACAAGGACCCAGGTCAGCCCTGCCTCATGGGTAACAGTTACCCCAGTGATAAAGTTACCAGGCAGGTTTTGAATGAGATTGTGTTTTTAAATGAAAGACTGGCTGGAAATGTAGACTTGGACCAAGCATTAATAGGAGAAAATTTGAGACAAACAGAGGTTAGCATTTGGTTTCTTTGTGATGTTCAGCGAAGGTCAGGGAAGGTTCTAATACAGAAGGAACCCAAAGTTTCAATGAGGAGTAAGTGGTATTCCACTAATGTGCGAGCATGTAGCCTAGACAAAGTGAACTCTAGGTATAGCCAAGAGCTGTTTTGTGACATGGAAGCCCTAGTTGTTCAACTGGAACTAGTCACTTAATTTGGATAAATCCCTGAGCAGTTGAAAACCTGCTGAGTGTCTTGTTTAATTTTATTATAAGGAAGAAATACCATTCCTCCACGCCGACCCCTTCATGCTGACTGTTTAGATCAAATGGGGAGGAAGACAGAAACAGCAGGCATGGAACTGTCAGAGAGCCTTCGAAATTAGCTTTATAATTTTCCTCCTTTACTACTAGAGTCATGGCTGTGGAGGCCACTCATGAATGGACCAGAGCCCGAATGGAAACCATGTTCCCATTATCCATCTGTTGTGTTTCTTCACAAAGGTTTAAGTGCAAGATTGATTGTGCATATCTGACAATGTGAAGTACCTCTGGGTACAGAGACTAGAAACAGTTTCTCACTCTGGACAAAAGAAAGAAGACATACATCCGGAAGATGAATGGTGGAAAACCAGGCAGTAGGGACATAGAAGATACTTGTGTTGTTAAAAAATAAGAAGAGGAAGCAGAAGGAGAAGAAAGAGAAGGAAAAATATTGAGAAATCTGAAATTTGAAATATATGGGTTTGAAGTACCTATACAAGTTGACTTAGAAAAAATTAAGCTCTCTTTATAGCAAACATAGCTAATGAGAAATCATGTCCTCACGAAAAACAAGCCATATGTAGAGAAAAGAATGTTCAAAGCGCAAACCAACTGCAACTAAAAGGAAGAACCAGATTGTTCACTAAAATGAAGAGTTTATTACTGTTGGCATAAACAAAGCTAAAATATTTTCAATTTTAAAAAGACAACAAAAACTGGAAACTGTGTTGTGTGGATGGTAATCAACAAGGGAACTGAAAACACAGAAACGCACAGCATCCATGCTGTCGGGCTCGTCTCCGTTCAAGATGGAAATTAGACTCACTGACGCTTGCTCTTATAAACCCAAGAAGACGCGTTTCCTGACGCTCCACCAGCTGCTGCCCAGCCCGCTCTGGCCCAAGCAGCCGGCCCAGGCTCAGCCTAGCACAGGGGAGCCGGCAGGTCCACGGTGGTAAAGCCTGGCCCCGCCTCCTTCCTCCAAGCCACCTGTTTCTTTCTCTAGTGCTCTCCTTGTTTGGGAAGGAAATTGCTTGGTCAGTGATTGGTCAGTCAATCCTGACTCCATAGGATTTTAGAGGAGTCTTCTTTCTCTCCTGCTTCATCGTAAAAGTGGACTTTGCTTGAAATCTTTCCCATAGGAAGACAGAAAAGTCAGAAAACTTATATCTTCACCATATAGCACTTGACCTTCAAAGCCCTTTCCCACACTTTATCTCATCCAGCAGCACTATCCTATGAAGTGGCAGGGCCAGTGTTCTTCAGCCCATTTTGCAGATAGTGATGACCCTGAGGCTCAGAGAGGTTAAGTGTTTTGCCCAAATGCACAGCTGGTAAATGAAGTCTGGGGCAAGACACAGACTCCCAGGCTTGTACTTTTTCCAGAACACATCAGATTTTGTCACAATAAGCATATGCAGCTCTCTGCAAAGAACTTTGAAATCATATAGATGACAAAAGGTGGTTTTCAGTTCTGTTTACTTGTGTGTATTGCTACTGCTGCTTTACTTTCACACTTCAAAATTATTTATTTGATCTGCCTCTTGAGAGGCAGGTGATTATGTTTTTATATGTTTCATTTATATAATCATAGCTTTAGTTATATGTTACTTACATGTCCTTGGGATCTCTCATTAGATAGGAGAGAGAGATACCAAATAGAGGTTATAGACATGACTTTTTAAATATCCATTTCTATTTGGTCCCTAAAGAAACAGTGTCACTTGACAGAATTTCGTGTTTTTCTCTAAGCCTCATTGAAGACTTAGGCAAACTTTTAATGCCCACAGATTTTTGAAACAAGAATTTAGGAGGAATTCTTGATCACGTTACACCCAATATCTTCCAATGATTTTAAAGTTTCACTAGAGGGCACTCCCACTTCATGGCCAGGAGGCAGGAAGGACAAAGGACCAGAGTGGTCTGGATGCTTAACTGGTTGTGCACACTATTTTGTTTTCTTTCTCACTGTCTCTTCCTCTTTCTCATCCATTGTACAAAAAACAAAGTGCAATTATACAGGTCTTCCTTTAAACATATGAATAGAAATGAACTATGTTAAAAATCTAGCGAACATCTCCAACTGTGAATTATGGTTCACCTCGTGACATAAGACACATTATTCAAAATCTTCAGCATTGAATTTTTGGTTGTCAACATAAATGAGTACAAAATATAGTGTGAAATGTTAGCTTAGTACATCAAGAAATATGTCCTTATTGGGCAACTCGAGGAGGAAAGCCACTGGTTGCCCAGCACTTATTTCCAGCTTGTAAGATCTTAACAGTCACCTCTTCTGGTAAAATTTTGGGTAAACCCAAATTATAAAGATGTGTGGGGTTAGGAAACTAGGAAATTGAAGAAAGATCCAAATGGACAATCAAATGAAATTGCTTTAAAGTAAATTGGACATTAGGTCCTGCTTTCTAGTTCATACACTTTTATGTAACAAAGAGTCTGAAGACAGTTCAGATTTTAACATGTATTTTAGCAAAACAATAAATAAAGCATTTTTATGGGAGGGAAATAAGGTATTTCAAAGTCAGAAGGAAAGCAGCTGATTTGCCAAGTGTAGAGCCCCACAGAGCCCTCAGGCTTGAAGTTTTAAACTGATCTCAACCCTTTGGGGGTTTGAATTTCTTCACTGTTGGCAAAACACAACTTCCTGCTTCAAAGAGAAATAGCATTAAGAAGGCCTGTTGAAGAGAGATTCAAAAGACTTCTTGGACACCAAATCACTCTTAAAAAACACCATTTTGATGAGTTTAGTGCAGATTAATCAGAAACATATGGATTAAAGTTTTCTTTTAAATTACATTGGTTTATTAAATAAGGGGAAAGGGGCGTGGTAAAATATGTTTTAGGCTTTACAAAGCCCCAAAACATTCAAAAAGTGAGTTAAGATGCTGATGCACCCAGGGAAGTAACCAGACTTTTCTTTGGTCCAATTGAACCATCCTTATTCAATTTAAATTTATATCAAGGGCAAAATAAACATTGTGACTTTCTGCCATTATTATCCACAGAGGGAAAGAGAGAAACACACATTTGTTTCAACCATGGACTTATAAACTTCAGTGAAAATGTAGCCTTATATATTTATTTCACAATGATGCAAACTTGATTATTCATATGACCTAAAACGTTTCACAATGTTTGAATAGAAGGCAGCGCCTCCAAAGCCTAAACTGAAGATTCCTTGGGAAATTTATCTCAAATAACGAGTTACTGGAATTAAATTCTTCTCTGACACCTCTAGAAGTAAAATACACCGGATGGAAAAGACCTACAATGATCATCATTGAGAAATTTTTTCACTGTAATGGGTAATATTAGAACAATGTTACTATTAACTGCCAAACCAGCCAAGAGTGAAGAAGCCTTGAACAAATCATGTTTTATTTGGCAAAACTAATACAATTATGTAAAGTTTAAAAATAAAATAAAATTAGGAAAAAAAAATAAAGAAATCTAAGGTGAATAGCAAAGCAAGCACAGATAATTAAGAGTTGAAGACAGAAAACACTAGAAATTGATAGATCCTACTGAACTTACACCTGTAGTTCAAGTAATCACTTAGAAATGTAGCACAATTAAAAGTTAGGATATAACTAAGAGATTTTACAAGTCATAAAATAATAGTTTCTCCCTCCTGAAAATAAATCAAGGGATATTACAGATGGTTGCCTTTATCTTTGGAAAAATATGTGTAGAATATATAAAAATATAGCTATATATCTTTACCCTATGAAGTGTTTAATAATCATTTGTAGTAAGATAAAGCAAATTTAAGAAGTTCTTTCTTCAGAAATTTTTCTAATAAATCTTAGCTTTCATACAACCAAATAAGAATGTTTTCCCCAGGGAGTGTGTTATTGAACAGTTGGTCTATAATCAAAAGGTTCTTCCTAGAAATCATGTCTGGCTTTCCTTTTAAACATGTACATGGAAAATAATTCCAACCTCTATCAAGCATTGGATTTAGCCCACTATCATGCACAAACGTACCTGCCTGCTAACTTAGAGACTGGGCAGGTATTTTGCTAAGGTGCAGTATTTCTGTCCCAGGTCATAGCTTGAGTGATTCTCCCTTTCAAGGTCCCCAAAGCTTCATCTGTCACTCTTATTGTCAAATGCTCTATTTTTCCTTTCCCTGCCAGCAGTGATTTCAATTTGGGTTTGACTTCAAGACAGGTCACATTGTATCTGTGATGTCAATGGAAAGGGGATAAAAGTCATTAAAGATATTTGTTATTTTGAAAGGTTAAAAGAGTTTTTCTTGGTGGGTAACACTTTCTCTGGAAAGAACCTCAACTAATTGTCTGACCAGGGAATGGGCACCTAAGTGAGAAAAAATATACTTAATAAAGCATTGGCGTCTATTATTTTTCCCCTTTTATTGTCCAGTGCCCCTGGGCCTGGTGGGCTTTCTGGAGGCATCTGAGCTCAATATTCCTTCAAACAGCAGAGCAATGATTACACTGCTGGCTGATTCGCTTTCTGTCTGCCCTAGGTAAGGAATTCTTGCTTCAGACACAATTTATTATAGAAACTGTTGCTAGGGTTCTAGAAATTGTGTGTATATCCATAAAAGAGACCCCAAAAGACAGATTGGGGTTTCACTTAAAATACCGTTTTGTTGTGCTTAATTCTCACCTCACTTAACATCCATTGCTCTGTAGCAAGAGTAAGAAATTTAGAATGTTTTCTAAAGGGCCAGTGATACCTATATGATTTGAGTCCTTCCAAGAAAGGCAACAATTTTAAAAGGCAATGAACTCAAGAACAATAGACCAGACTTGCACCAACACACAACATCCATCTGTGCAATGCTTTGAAAAGGAAAAAGAAACAATCTGTGACATTTATATTTGTCAGGTTATGGGGGGAAAATAATCCACAAAGCAAAAATGCAACACTTACAGTTATATTAGATTTTGATTTTTTTTAAAGGGCCCTCATGGATTAAGAATAATCAAAATGTAATAGGTTCATATTTGAGTGGGAAAGAAAAGTTTTTTTTTTTTCTCTCTCTTGATATCGTTCACATGTGGATGGCAACGATTCTCTGACAGTCACCATCTTCTAAAATGTAGTTACCCGAACACATCTGAATAACACAAAAGAGAAAGGCACATTTTGATGTGTTGAGGAAAGTTGTTTTGACAAATGTCAATGCCTGGGTCTTGCTGGCTGAGGCCTGTTGTTAACTTCCCAAGACTACATGCATGCTATAGCTTATGCCACTCTGTCAGGGGAAATTGGACATACCCAACACAATTTCATTTCCATTTCTCTATGACATTACAAGTTTCCTTGGCAGCAAAATCACATATTCTTATCACAAAAATAAATGAGAGAAAAGAAGACATACATTCCTGTCAAGTTATGTCAAGACATATTTGGTGTGTATTTCACTTCACTATCGCTGACAGCAAAGATGTCATGTATTCTTAATACAAAGTAAAGAAGTATTTTCCTTTTTTTCCCTTGCTAGGCATCAATTTCATTTTATTCACTTACAAGCACTGGTGACAGGAAAGTGTCTTTTTAAAACAAGGCTTTTAAAAAAAAAGCAAAAAAAATAGAAAAATAGTTTTTGTGTTCTACTGGATTCTGAATGGACATATTGTACATGGGTTTAACTTGACAATATCATAACAACCACAATAATAGTCATCTATCATCACTTTATTACCCATTTTCACAACACACATTCATTATTCTGATTTAATTCTTTCCATGCATGTGATAGGATCTGGGTTAAAATAAGTCATGAAGGTAATCATTTTCTGTTAAAGGTGCTAATGGAATGAGAAAGAGAAAAAGGAAGGACAGCAGGATGGAAAGATGAAGGAAGGAAGGAAGGACAAAAGGAAGGAAGGAAAGAAAAAAAGAGAAAAACTTAGTTTACTCAAGAAGTGAAATAGGTTCTTAACACTTGAAGATGCAGCTACTAAGTGTAAGCACTAAGGAAAGTTAGCAGTGAATTGTCATTTGGACAGTTCCTATTAACTGCTTTTCATCTTTTACTACATTATATTCCATTTAACTATGATATTTTTATAAACATGTATTAGACTTGAATTTAGTTAGTTTCCTTGATGGAAAGGGGTGGAGCTCTTGCTTCTAAGAATGGACACCCAAACCACACTCACTGGGCCAACACCACCCAGGACAGCAGGGGCTCCCCGAGCCAATCTTGCTCTGTCTTCAGGAGGAGCCTTCCCCGGGAACCTTTGCTTATAGCTCTTTGAATGCCACAGGACTCTTATCTGTGACACTTATAAATCCATCATTTTAGAAACTATTTAGTCAAACAACTTCATTTTACAGCTTAAAAATGAAAACCTAGAGCAGTTGAGATCAAACAGTTTGTAATCAAGTTGGACTTAGGAAATAGTACCTGATCTGATAGTAATGAAGGACCACTCAAGATGTTTATGTAGGAAAGTATGCAAAGAATTGACTCATTGGAAAAGACCCTGATGCTGGGAAAGATTAAAGGAAGGAGGAGAAAGGGATGACAAAAGATGAGATGGTTGGATGGCACCACCGACTTGATGGACATGAGTCTGAGCAAACTCTGGGAGTTGGTGATGGACAGGGAAGCCTGGTGTGCAGCAGTCCATGCGGTCGCAAAGAGTTGGACATGACTGAGTGACTGAACTGAACTGAATATGATAAAAGTCATGAGCGTGCATCACTGTTTTCTAGAGTTTTGGATTTCACAGTCTAAAAAAATTCTGAGAAACTCATAGACCTCCTGACGTGTGCACATACATGAAACTAAAGATGGAGAGGGCAAATACAGTGTTTCATCTTTTTTTCTTTTGTCAGCTAGAGAAAGAAAAGGAAATGGACACCTAATAAGTCACTGAATAAATATGTATTCAAGTTTTATATGAGATTCTTTTAATATGGAAAAAGTTACGAAATTCTGAAATTTTTTCAAAACTGAAATTTAAATTACTCCCTGGAGATTCTGATTCCACAGGTTGAGGTTGAGGCCAGGTTTGGGAGAACCACTGATTTATTCTACCCTATCCTCCAAAGAGGGACCCTTTCCCCTAATCTCAGAGAGACAATAGCACAGGCTCTGCTGGATGCCTGCTCCACTTCAGGCCCTTTCTCCTTGAAAGAGTTTTTAAAAATCTGTGTCTGCAACGAGCTGGAGGTTTGGGGTCCAGAGATGGGCACCACAGGCTCAGCTCATTTTCTTCACACATAAAAAGAGGATTATAAGAAGACTTCCCATCACAGGACTGTATTGAGGATTAAATAGGAATATAAATGAGGGAACGTCTGTGTAAACTACAAAACATTCTACAAATATTAGTTACTGTTAATACTATTCAGGAGCTGGCATTTGACTTACCAATTCTCTTCAAGGGTTGAATTGAAAATAACATCCCACCACCCCTCATATGAACACAGAAATTCTCAAAGAACATCCTAAACAGGTAAATTTTGTTCTAAGGAGCCTGCAGTGATTCTTTGGATTTTACTCATTATAACATTAAAATAACTGAATATCAGGAGGGACATCTTGGAATCACACAGTTATTTCCTGGAACCTTCATCAATAAAAAACACCACAATTGCCCCCTTCTCCTGACTGATGTTTGTATTGTATATTTAGAGCATATTCCTTTTCTTAGAGCACCCAAAAGCACAAAAGAGGCCAAGACAGTGCTCATTGGTACCCACACTAGCTAATTCCTACAGCATCAGGAGCATTGAATTCAACTCATGTTAGAGCCGAAAAGTACTTTAGACTTCATAGTTCAGCTCCCTCATTTTATAGATGAGGAAACAGAGACGCTTTCAATGAGGAGTGACTTGCCCAACCCAGCACACATCTCCCGGACCGGGGTTCTTTCTGCAACACCACAACTGTGAAGCCTTATCCAGTTGTTCCTATTCTACCAGCAAATATGCGTCAGCATACACAAATGCATATGTGATCACATATTCATATGTCAAACATACAGAAACAGCAAGCGGGCCTGTGATGATCCTTCCTCTCTGCCTCCAGGGACCGGGTACATCCATTCATTATTCCTTTCTTTGTTGATGCTTTTACTGATGCATTCATTCAACGATTAAGTGATCCTCAAATATTTAGTGTACATCTACTGTATGCAAAGCACTGGGCTTGAGAAAGCAGAAAATAGGAAAAGCAAAGGTTGAATGGCAGAGAAGACTTAACACGTGTGGGAAATAAATCATCACTGAAGTGTCAAGGTCCAGTGCAAAACGCAAGAGTTAGAGCAAGACGGCCCGTTTCAGTAACCCAAAGAATGATATAGATGACTGACAGTAAATTTGCAGCAGCTGGAAAATGAAAATCTAGGTGAGAAATAAACATCCATTAAAAACAGTCAAACAAATAAGCAAGGAAAATCTGTTAATTAAGGGCTCAGTAAAATGCAATTTCCGTGCTATCAAGCTCTGGTCTGTCTCATGCACCAGCGTAGCATCAATGCCTAGGAAATGGCCCGGCACACAGTGGGTGTTCAACGAATGCTTGTAAACTGAATGGTATAGGTGTAGGATGTGCACTCCTAGAACACGAGTCCTCAGTGCCTATCCTGGGGTGGGAATTGAAACCATAATTAAGTGGACTTGAGATGGCATACATGTTAAATGTTTGATCCAGAGCTTCGGGCCTTCTCATTATGGCTGGTTTTGAGGAAGTGACAGAATTCAAGGAGTGATTCTTAAGTGAGTTCATTCCTTGAGGAATGAACAGATACCAATTTTTTATTGTTTCAATATTTTTAAACAACTTTTATGTTCTGAAAAAGCTGGATATTTAAAAAATATAAGAACATATTTATAAGGCTGCACATTTTTCCCTTTCAACTCAGGCTCCATTATGGCTTGGCATGGTACTAGTCTTTTCAGTTTTCAATATTTTGTTCATCATGGATTTTTTTGCATTAATTTCAATTTTTAAAAATATTGCATTAATATTGTATTTATTTCGATTATGAATTTTTTGCTCCCCTACTCCTTAAGTTTTGTGCCCAAAGCTAGTGTCTAGCTTGCCTTAAGATAATCCTAACCTGAAGAACAACCGCTTGGATTTTCCTGATGGTCCAGTGGTTAAGAATCCACCTGCCATTGCAGGGGACACTGGTTCCATCCTTGCTACAGGAAGATTCTACATGCCCCAGGCAATATAAGCCCTTGGCCCACAACTACCGAGCCTGTGCACCAGAGCCCTCAAGCTGCAGCTACTGAAGCCTACGCCCTGCAGCCGGTGCTCTGCAACAAGAGAAGCCACTGCAATCGGAAGTCCACTTACAAGTACAGAGTAGCCCCAGCTAGCCGCAACTAGAGAAAACCTGTGAATAGTAACAAAGACCCAGCACAGCCAAAAATAAATAAGTAAAAGGAGTAAAAAAAAAACAAAAACCAGCTTCTTCCACAGTGCTTCCTTGAAACCTTGGTGGGGTTTCTTTATACTTCAGGGTCAGATGAATCTGCCTTAGGAGACCCTGGAGAATGAAGTGACATGGAGAAAACAAGTGGGCCCTGAAAAGTTGGGAAAACTCACACCTTTAGCAATAAAATTGCATTTCAGATGCACTAGGGTAGATTCTAAAGGTGAATTTACTAATGTGAATTATTTTAAAGCAAGGGGTCACTTTGTTTATATCATATATTTGATTTTTTTAAACTGGTTTCGGGGCTTCCCTGGTGGCTCAGACAGTAAAGAATCTGCTGGGTTTTTTACTCAAGGCATACATATGGCTTCTTGCTCAAAATGACTATTATCTTCATTTTTTCCCCTCATTAATATATAAGAGAAGGAATAAGAGTGATATGAGATAGAAACTCACCAGTGGATGAAGAGAGGGAACAACTGAGGGAGCAATCTGTGAAAAGCCTCGGAAATCAGAAACTCTGACTTAAAAAATGGTTGGGACTGGGAGATCTGGGTGGGAGAGGAAAGTGTTTAAAAGTCTTAATTCAGAACCAGTTTTAAATCTTCCCATAATAGTTAAATGGAATTTCTTATGGACAAAAATAATTAGCTCCTTTTATGAGGTCTAAAACAACTATAACTGTGCAAGATAATTGTATTGTTTTTTAAACTAATTATAAAAGTATTACATGCACATAGTTTATAAAGTTAGAAAATATTACAATAGAGAAGAAAATAATAATCACCCATAATCTTGCCACCCAGAGATAGCCATTGTTGGTACTTTAGAATATTTCCTTTCAGTCTTATTACTATCTATGTGATATCATACTCCATTTGCAGTTCTGTATCTTTTTAACTTAATAGTATATTAAGTATTCCCCTTATATTTTTAATAATATTAAGATATATCATTTATAGGGCTTCCCAGGTGGTACTAGTGGTAAAGGACCCATCTGCCAATGCAGGAGACATAAGAGATGTAGGTTCAATCCCTAGGTTGGGAAGATCCCGTGGAGAAAGGCGTGGCAACCCACTCCAGTATTCTCGCCTAGAGAATTCCATGGACAGAGAAGCCTGGCAAGCTTCAGTTCATGGGGTCACAAAGAGCTGGACTTGAGTGAAGCTAGTTAGCTCAGTATAGCACTCATATCATTTGTAATAACTGCATAATATTCCATCCTGTGGATTTAACAAGTCCCCTGTTGTTGGACATGAAATTTATTTTTAGTTATTGCCATTATGGAAATTCTGTAATAAATATATTTCTACATATTTTATTCACTGAATATCTGTCTTTTGGCTTAGGATAGATTTCTAAAAGTGGAAATATTTTTTTTTTTAGTTTTGAAGTTTTAGCTCTGTTTTACTTTTTTAAAGATGTAACACATGCTGTTTCTCACTTTGCGATATATGCTTTCTTCTGGTCTCTCTGTTGATTGAGTGTCTATTAGCAATGCCACTGCAGATGGTGATTGCAGCCATGAAATTAAAAGACACTTACTCCTTGGAAGGAAAGTTAGGACCAACCTAGACAGCATATTAAAAAGCAGAGACATTAGTTTGCCAGCAAAGGTCTGTCTAGTCAAGGCTATGGTTTTTCCAGTGGTCATGAATGGATGTGAGAGTTGGACTATAAAGAAAGCTGAGTGCCGAAGAATTGATGCTTTTGAAGTGTGGTGTTGGAGAAGACTCTTGAGAGTCTCTTGGACTGCAAGGAGATCCAACCAGTCCATCACTGATTTGATGGACATGAGTTTGAGCAAACTCTGGGAGTTAGTGATGGACAGGGAAGCCTGGTGTGCTGCAGTCCATGGGGTTACAAAGAGTCAGACTTGACTTAGTTGACTGAACAACTGAATGACTAAACTGAACTGAAGCAATGTCAAGATTATAACAATTGGGAAAATGTATCAGTGAAAATGCTAATACTAGATATTTCAATCAGATTTTTTTCTGATGATGTCAAATGCTTTATTTTTTTCTTTAAAGATTCTTTGCGTTATTAAGAGTTATTAAGTGTTTGCCTTTTTTTCTAATGCTTTGTTGTTTTTTTTACATTATGCTCAAGAAAATAAATAGGAAGAAGTACAGTCTCCTTTGTACTTCAACTCTTCAGACATTTGTTGTTGTTCAGTTGTTCAGTCAACTAAGTCATGTCTGACTCTTTGTAACCCCATGGACTGCAGCACACCAGGCTTCCCTGTCCATCACCAACTCCCAGAGTTTGCTCAAACTCCTGTCCATCAAATCAGTGATGCCATCCAACCATCTCATTCTCTGTTGTCCCCTTCATCTCCTGCCTTCAATCTTTCCCAGCATCAGGGTCTTTTCCAATGAGTCTTCACATCAGGTGGCTAAAGTACTAGAGCTTCAGCTTCAGCATCAGTTCTTCCAATGAATATTCAGGGTTGATTTCCTTCAGGATTGACTGGTTTGGTCCCCTTGCAATCCAAGGGACTCTCAAGAGTCTTCTCCAGCACCACAGTTCAAAAGCATCAATTCTTGGGCACTCAGCCTTCTTTATGGTCCAACTCTCGCATCCATATGTGACTAGTGGAAAAACTAAGAACCAGCGTTGGTTCAATATTAGAGTTGGTGAACTGAGGAAATGACCATATTTCTTTTCCTTTCCAATTTTAGCTAATCTGATATTTTTCAGAAAGTATGTAGACAGATTTATTAGCACTCCCTCAAGCTGTTGGTTCTTGAGTTTATGGATGAGAACCCCAGGGCCCCTTGAGCAGCCTCTTGTTAGCCCCACACCCTCACCAGTCACCAGGGCCTTTTCTCCTACATTGCCTCAGATGGCTGTATAAGTCCTTATGGAGCCAGATCCTCCAGGCCCTTGAAGAACCATTGCCCAGTGAGTTTAATGTAGTTGATGAGCATTAGATACATCTTTGGAACCACCCATGATTGTTGCATCACCTTCTCTCCTCCCCAGCTCCTAAAAATAATCAATATTCATCCTTTTTTCTGTACTTGTGTCAGAAACTGTGCTAAACTCCTTACAAACATCATCTATCACATAGTAACTTTATGAAATGGTTACTATTATTATTTCCATTTTACAGATGAGGAAGCTAAGGCCAAAAGACCGCATGGTTCAGACCCCCGAGCCCATGTAGTCACTGTGCTCTGCTGCCCACGTGCACGTTCTCACACCTTGGTTTCACTCTGAGTAGACAGGATCTGTTAGGTGCCTAATGGCAAACTGAACTCGCCTGACAGGAGATAAGAGAGAAAAAGCTCCTCACTTTGGGGATGGAAGAATGAGGTAGAGGCAGATCAGCAAGTAAATGTCAAAGTGAGGCTCTTCCCTTCTCCTTCCTGAGTCTCTCTTCTCTCTTAGAAACTGCTCTGTCTCCCTGGCCTCTCCTCTACCCCAGGAACTCTTTCTGACTTGGCACTGCCCAAAGTTTACCTCTTCAGTAATCTAATGGCTGCAGCTCCTGACAAAGTGGCTCTCGCTTGAACAATGCCGAGACTGAAGGAGACACTACCTCTTTAACCTCTGCTGAGCTCTGCTCTGTCCAGACTAGTCTGCTCGCTCAGCATTCACACAGCATACCTCATAATGCCGGGCTGCATATTACGTCGAACTGCTACTCCAGCCTATCCTCATCTCCCAAATTAAAGTCTCTCGGAGAACCAGTGTGTAGAAAAACCTTCAGATCAGAGCATTGAGGCCTAGTTTCTTAGTCTCTATTTGCCATGGATTCAGCCGGCATTTTGCAAGTGCCTATAATGGAGCAGGTGGTTGTCTAGACAAAGGGAAGCACACCCAAATGAGAAATATGGATGCCTGTCCTTGAGAAACTCCAATGGGGAGCCATGAAAATTAGATCAACTAACTTGTTATTGTTGTTCAGTGGCTCAGTCGAGTCCAACTCTTTGCAACCCCATGGACTGCAGCATACCAGGCTTCCCTGTCCTTCACCATCTCTCAGAGCTTGCTCAAACTTATGGCCATTGAGTCGGTGATGCCATCCAGCCATCTTGTCCTCTGTCATCCCCTTCTCCTCCTGCATTCCATCTTTCCCAGCATCAGGGTCTTTTCCAATGATTCATCTTTTTGGATCAGATGGCCAAAGTATTGGAGCTTCAGCATCAGTCTGTCCAGTGAATATTCAGGATTGATTTCCTTTAGAATTGACTGGTTTGATAGAAGGGTAATTAATGTTTTCATTGTCTGATACACAGATCGTTAGTCTCTCCATGCCCCACCTCCGTCTTTGAAGGTGTCTGCCTGCCAGCAGATTGCTGTAGAACACAGTATGAATGTGCCACTTCCTTGTTTGAGACTGTCAGTGATGCTCTGTCACCAGAGAGGCAAAACCTTGACTTAGACTGCTGTGCAAGTCTCTTCATAGCTTGATATCTACCTGCCCATCTTGCTTCAGCTCTTTCTGTCCCACATGTCCCTGCACACAACCAGGCCAACTATTTCATATTGTGTTTTCTGTCTCCTCTCCCTGTAACCTTTTCCAACCCCCAAAGTGAAAGTGTTAGTCACTTAGTCATGTCCAACTCTTTGCAACCCCATAGACTGTAGCCAGACTCCTCTGTCCATGGAATTCTCCAGGTAGATCAGGAAGGGGATCTTCCTGACCTAGGGATCAAACCTGTGTCTTCTGTACCGCAAGCAAATTTTTTATTGTCTGAGCCACCAGGGAAGCTCACTCCTTTGGGTTCCCTCTGTCCCGTGCTTACGTTTAATAGCTCTTCTCACTCCATTTGTCTCTTCTACTTGACTGTGAGTTTTGGGGAATGATGACTGTGACTCACACAGTGTCTAGCTCATGTGCTGTGTTGTGTTTAGTCACTGAGTCCTGTCTGACTCTTTGTGACCCCATGGACTGTAGCCCACCTGGCTCCTCTGTCCATAGGGATTCTCCAGGCAAGAATACTGGAGTGGGTTGCCATGCCCTTCTCCAGGGAATCTTCCTGACCCAGGGTCTCCTGCATTGCAGCCAGATTCTTTACTGTCTGAGCCACCAGCTCCCAATATGGGTGCTTAATGAATGTTTGCTGATTGAAAGAGGAAGGGGAAAACCCAAATGATTCTTAGGCTGTATAGAGTGATTGTATTTCAACAGTTTGATCTTCCCAAGCCCCTTAAATAATCACACAGCAGAACTACTGTCTGTTTATGTCCAGTCCTCATGGTGGGAGCAAGTAAATATCTCCAGGTCTCTTGTACTAAGGAAAGAAGCCTGTAATTGCTCGTACTTCTCTTCAAAGGAGCATTTATTCTAACAGTGGAGACCTTCTGGGCTACTCTGGTTCAATGATTATCACCAAGTGTAATTCCATAAGACACAGTCTTGAATAACCCAGTCAGGAATGAGTCAGAGGCTCAACACCATTGTGATTTGGCCCCAGTATGCAGTGCGGACAGCAAAGCCAGTGGGGATCCACCAGGATAGTAGGCGACTCAAGGCAGAGAAGCAGGGAGGACTTGCTGGGAATTGGGTTGGGATACTGAGGCCTTCAGAAAGCTTCAAAACTAAAGAAGTCTTTAGTTCTACCTTCTTTGTCTCAGTCAACTCCAGAAATACTTTCTGTGTTCCAGCTTCCACAGTCCCTCCACTCCTATCCCAGGACCAATGCCCAGCCAGCTCTTTCTCCTGGGGGAGCTTGGGTCCAGATTTCTACTTTCCTGATTAATTTCTGAGAGAAGACCTTGACCAGAGAACCAACTCAGAAAATCACCCTTGGTTCCAGTCCCACTGTGGTCAACCTCACCAGCCTGGGAAGTTTTTATGGGAAAGAGGAGTGTATTCAAATATGAATACCCTCACGTGAAAATGAATGTCGGTCAGTCGTGTCTGACTCTTGGTGACCCCAGGGACTATACAGTCCATGGAATTCTCCAGGTCAGAATACTGGAGTGGGTAGCCTTTCCCTTCTCCAGGGATCTTCCCAACCCAGGGATCAAACCCAGGTCTCCTGCATTGCAGGCAGATTCTTTACCAGCTGAGCCACAAGGGAAACTCAAGAACACTGGAGTGGGTAGCCTATTCCTTTTCTAGCGGGATCTTCCTGACCCAGGAATCAAAGTGGGGTCTCCTGCATTGCAGGTGGATTCTTTACCAACAGCTATCAGGGAAGCCTCTATCCTATTGGGTCACTCACAAAATCCATATCTGAGAATCCTCTTGGACTTTATAATCTATGCTTGCCTCTTAGCATAATCATCTGCCTCATTTATAAAGAGAAATAGAATTTAGAAAAGGTTCTTCTTTCAATCTTGGGTGCCTGATACAAAGAGCCAACTCATTAGTAAAGACCCTGATGCTGGGGAAGATTGAAGGCGGGAGGAGACGGGGACAACAGAGAATGAGATGGTTGGATGGCATTACCAATTTGTTGGACATGAGTTTGAACAAACTCCAGGAGACTGTGAAGGACAGGGAAGCCTGGCGTGCTGCAGTCCATAGGATCACAAAGAGTTGGACACGACTGAGTGACGGAACAGCAACTTCTTTGAATCTTGTATCTAATTTTAGAATTTCTATTTTTCTTTCCAATTACATGCCCTGTTCCTCTCCTGAATTTGCTCTGCTCTCTCTCCCTTTTCTCTCTCTCTCTCATACACACACACACACACACACACACACAAGTACCTTGATTGTTTTCCATTGTCATATCTTTGTTTATGCTGATCCACCTGCCTAGCATTGATATTTACCTAAACCCAACTTCTCCTTCAAAATCAATCTAAGCCAGTCTTCTTCCATATTCTTACAGTACTTTCCTCCTCCAAGCCCATTCTTAGCACTCACTGAACTATGTTGAAGTGGGATATTAATGGGTCTTTCTCCAGACTAGGTTCTAAGCTTCTTAGAGAAAGTCTCCTCCTTATCGGTATCTCTCTCAGGACCCAGCTCATGGCAGACACTCAGTAAATACTGACCAAACCCAATGCTTCTGTGGTGCTTTCCCTGACCGTGGCAGCCCATGCCAATTCCTCCCTCCTTCCAGCTCTGTTTACACCACTCAGGACTGTGTAGTTTGATGCCTATAACTGTTCTTGAATTGGTTCATGCTCTGTCAGTTTTGTTCTTGCAGTTAGATTCTCAAAGCTGGAGATCACGTCATATATTCCTTCTGTCACCCCCAGTGTGCCTAGAAGTGCTGGGTGGAGAGAGCCATAAAAAGTAATCGTCAATTACAGAGTGAAGTAAGCCAGAAAGAAAAACACTAATACAGTATACTAATGCATATATATGGAATTTAGAAAAATGGTAATGATAACCCTGTATGAGAGAGAGCAAAAGAGACACAGATGTATACAACAGTCTTTTGGACTCTGAGGGAGAGGGAGAGGGTGGGATGATTTGGGGGAATGGCATTGAAACATGTATAATATCATATATGAAACAAATTGCCAGTCCAGGTTCAATGCATGGTACTGGATGCTTGGGGCTGGTGCACTGGGTCGACCCAGAGGGATGGTACGGGGAGGGAGGTGGGAGGGGGGTTCAGGATGGGGAACACGTGTACACCCGTGGCATATTCATGTTGATGTATGGCAAAACCAATACAATATTGTAAAGTTATTAGCCTCCAATTAAAATAAATAAATTTATGTTAAAAAATAAAGATAAATAAATAAAATGTAAATAGATTCTCAACATTCCAAACATATTCAAATCATCCAAATTTGGTTATTTATTTGTTGGGTTCTTGTTTCTATTTCTTAAAAAAGCATTTACAAATAAGTGACAACTTTAATTAAATGGAGTTATTACATTGGAGGGGTGGGCAGAACACTGGAAGTTTATGAATAATTGTTCTTATAGAACATAGTTATCTCTACAACAAGATCAAAAATTTACTTTATGTTCCTCTCCTTACATTTTAAGAAAGAGGCTTTTTCATATTTGTTTGAGAATAAAAATATTTTAAGTTTTCACACCTGAAAAAAAAAAAGAAAATTACGATTATATTATTGTAACTGTAAATTGTAAATTATGCTTTCTCAGAAAGGAAGGGCTGATCACAAACTGATCATGAACCACAGCAAAACAGAGGGATTTGAATAATTATGTGGCCTCTGATTTTCTCAGGAGTGGTATTGTCCTGGTCAAACATGGTGAGTTTTAGTTTTTGCAACTAAGTCCCATTTACTGGGAACATTTTATGAGCCAGGCATTTTATTGACCATGTTAAAGTCATGAAGACACTGCAGGACAGATCAGATAATTTTGTCCCCATTTTACACTTAAAGAAATTGAAGTTTTGTAGGGTTTGCTGACTTGCCCAAGGTCACCCAGTTGGACAGAAAAGATCCAAGAGCCAAATGCAGTTTTGTGAAATTCCACAGCCTGGACTCGCTCTGTGCGTTACAAAGTTTAGCCTGGCCAAACTCTCTCTGAGCCTTCTTTCCTGTTGTGCCTCAGTCACTAGAAAGATCCCACCACTGTGTGTGTCTCTGGTTCAGAGAATTAGAGGTGGCCAAGGTTACTGAGTTCCTGTTGGCGATCCTGGACTGTCCAGTTTTCCCTGGGGCTGTGGAAAGCCTAGAGGCTCCTACAGTAATCTGGTTTACCCAGAATCCAAGAGGCTGGGAGTGACCTAGGGCCAGTAAGGAGGCTCCCAAGGGTCAGTGCTAATTGGGGCAGATGCCCTAGGGGTACATAGCCCAGACTGTTCCCAAGGAGTTCAGCTGGAACCAGATTGCCTCAGGAATGTGAGTGAAGCAAACAACTGCTTGATTGTTTGAGCCCCTACTCTTGGTACCGGGTGCTGCTTTCCAGCTAAATGTAGGCCAACAGGATTTCTGAAAACTGTTTGCAAAGCTGAACTGCAACACTTCCTTCATTTGCATTTAAAAAATAAACTCAGCCTGCAAGTGGGCATTAGCCAAGCCCTTCCTGAAAGTTGAGCGAAAGTGTAATGCAATAGACCTCAGCCCCCCAAAAGCTCCTCTCCCCAGTCCACATGCAAGCAGAGGTGGGTTTGTTTTGTAAGCCTCTCTTTCTGTCTCAACTCTAGCTTGAGGCCTTGAACAAGGAGCAGGTGCTTTTCTTCTGTGGTGAAACGGCCTTTTCGAGGGACTTGCAGGTAGTACTAGAACTTCTTTCTAGCACTACTATTTTAGACCCTTCATCTTACATATCCTACATTTTAAACACATGTTTATAACCATCCCCATTCTATAATGTCCGTCACTCGAATTAAGCTTAGGACAACACCTTGATTCCCTTCTTGCTATCTCAATGAAAAGACTCAGTATCAATCAGAAGTGGCTACCACTTTCTCTGGCCAGCCAATCTGCTCCTGCCCTCTCATTCCTGAACTCCTACATCACATGGTCAGCTGAGAGTTTTGTGCACCATTTACTGGGTTTGGAGAAAGCGGTTGCTTCTATCTTACTAGTCTTCTGTATCTCTTGCATTAGATCCAGTCTACAAAATGATAATAATATGCAAATAAAATATAAACTTGGCAAATTTAATCTCATCGTAATATTCCCACTTTTCCAAAATAAAAACTCATTATAAAAGTACCAGGATATAGCCTTTTGGGTCTCACTGATTTTATCTCAGGGAAAAATATATCTGCTTACAGAATGAGTTAACACAAGCAAATTAAGGTTTCTAGATGAGTTCTGAAGATGATCTCCATCTTTTTTTTTTTCTCCTTCTGGACTTTATTCACATCAGTGTTTCCTTACACATGAAAGATGTCACCACTGCCTTGATTGTTCTCTGTGGGCAGATGTGGCTGAAATGGACAATGCATAATCAACATGTGGCCAATATATTTATAAATAAAGTGATAGGGACAATTTCAGGAAATGTTTTTTTTCCCCCTAAAATATTTTCCTGCCTTTTGAAACTTAACATTTATCATCCTATAAGAATGGAGTTTTTAAAGGAAGCAGTAGGTAGAGTCATCTGTTAGATATTCTTGCCTTAGAGGACTAAACAAAATTATTATTTTTCATTGATTTGAATGCAGTTCTGGGTTGTGTTTGCATGTTTGTTTGGTGATGTTATTTATAAAAACTATGATTGTTGGAATAACTAGGGAGTGGGAAAGGATAAAGACCTATTCAGAGAAGTTTGATTTGTTTTCTGTGTCTGTAGTCAAATTACTTATAAATGATATGCCATATTACATAATGTTTGCAATTTTTTTGGTCAGAAACACATATATGTGCTGTGGGGTTGAATTCACCAAAACTTCATTTTAAATCATGTAGGTCTCTGAGCCATTTCCACCAAAATGTGGTAAAATGCAGAAGTTGGCAATTCAATTTTATTCTGCCTTTCAAGAAGGAAGGCCAGATAAGCTTTGCTTGTTCACGTCAGTGATAATATTCATCAGTGAGGCCTAAATCTAATTCTGTAGGCTCGCTATCGCTTTGTTGTACTGTCATTTTTGAACCTCAATCTTCTCTCCCTTTCTCTCTCTCTCTCCCACTCCTTCTCTTTTTTTAATCACAGCAAAAAAGTTTCTTAAGAGCTTAACTTACAGCCAAGTGCCGGCTCCCCTATTTAATTTGTCCTGCTTCCCCACAGCACTTGTACTTTATGTTCAGGCAGAGGTGAGGTCAGTTCTCAGGGCCTGGCTCTCTGGACACCCTCAATGATGACCTCATTAGAGTCACAGATGTTTGCTGCACTTTGGGAGATCTGGAAAAAACAGAGCAGTAAACTAGGCCAGCTTGCAGTAAGGCTGTTACCCACAATTCAAGATAAAATGCTGGATAGTTCCCACTAGGTTCTGGTCGGCTAGGAAACGGCAACTTATTAATCTTGTGTCAGAGAGCCAGCTGCAGCCGTGGCAGTTACCATATTTCACCACCAACTCCATGTCTGGACAGCCATTGTCTTTTTTTTATGAAAAAACTCTACAAATCAGCTGCGTTCTCTCTTTCCCTCTCCCTCTCGGTTCCCCCTTTAACTTAGCGAAGCCCCCGCTTGTCCTCCTTGGAGAAATGGCACTCCAGCCCTGATAGAGTTCGGGTGTGTCGTCCATCCTGTGGTTGGTTTACTAATTCAGAGAGACTGCTTACTTTCCAACTTTAATGATATTCCCTCAGCATATCACTTTGGTTGCCTGGCGACCGGATTTGAGCTAGGCCTCTCATTTGATTCCCACACATCAGACCCTGAAAAGCACTTTTTTTTTTTCCCCTGTCCCTCAGCTTTTGATTCTTTCTGCTCTGAAACCCTTCCCCCTGCGGTGTCGGTATGGGTGGGCAGAGCGGGGTAGAGGAGGGCAAGGGTGAAGCGCGGCCTGTGGCGCACTGGTCACACATCAAGGCCTCCAAACAAAGCCTCCAGGAACCCTTCCTGACAAACACAAATTCCCCTCAGAAAAAGCAAATTTGGCTTTCCCTTCATAGTGTGGGTGTCATTTTAAGACTTTGCTTAGATACTTTATTAAATCTGATGCTTTTCATTGTTTTTCATGCTGTTTCTCACCAAAGACTTCCTCTTATCAACAAGTTGCTCTAGGACTGAGCAAACAGATTCAGTGAAGGACTGAAATCATCTCATAAAAGAGAGCCTGTCACCTGTGTCCTTACAGGTTTTAATATTATAATGTGTCTGCTAGTAGAACTGTCTGCTTTAATTTTGCCGTAACACACCCCTTTTCCCACAGTGAAGAACATTTTATGCTAAAATCTGCATGCTAAAATTCAAACTGCTACTGCAGAAGAAAATGGAAGATTTGCCTCTTTGGGTCTTTTTTAAAGAAAAATAGAGATGCTTACATCCATTGTTTGGAAAGGCTCAAGTGAGAAAAATTGCAATGAGCATGTATATGTGTGTTTTGTGGTTGAGGAGACTCAAAAAAGAAGAAAAAAAAGAAAGTAAAAGAAAAATTCATATGAAGTGCATTTGAAATTTTCCGTAGTATTACTTCAGTCATTTAAATGAAATTTCAAGTGCTGTGATTGTGTTCAGTAACAAAAAACAGTGGGAGAATTTAATGAGCTAGTTAGTTGTACTGACTAGCGTTAGTGCCTATACCAATACATGCAGATTTCAAATATACACGTATACAGTTTACATATGTATTTACATACCTGTCTATATAGTTAGATGTATATTTGTAGACGGCTTTTGAAATATTAAAGTCTCCACATACATGTCTTTTTTGATGATCAGTCTATTGTAAAATGTAGTTCAAATATTCGTGTTAGAGTTTATTTTCTCACAGATCCCTGAAAGCTTTGCTCATGTAACTCCCATTCTCATGTGCAAATCCCCTGTGTATTGATGGGCGAATGGACTTCTAATTCCACACTAGAGCTGAAAGTAGGATTCTTAACCTTTACTCTCTTGTTGTTGAACTTATATTAGGCTAACAAAAGTTCTTTACCTTTTTTTCAGCAATGATTAAAAATGTATACAAAGTTACTGCTTTTCCACTAACACCTTTTCGGATTCCTCCCCATACGCTCACCCCCACATCACCCTCCATTTTCTGCTACCTGCTCCCTGATTACTTACTTAGTTACTAAGTAGTTAAGGGAGACAGTTTCATACTGTACATTCCTACATGCCAAAAAAGAATGCTTTCAGATTAGTGTTAAGCTTCGTTTTTTTTCTGTTCAGAGTTGTAATTAATACGTTATTTGCATTTTAGCTGTGCAGATGGGCAAAGTAGATATCTATTTATACATTCTATTGATTCAGTTATTGTAATATTTGGTAGCTTTATACTTCATGTGTGCCAAGAACATTCTGGTTTTTGAAAACTGCATGATATATATATATATTAAACCCAGTAGATATTGAATGAGTGCTATATAAAATATTTCTATGGTCAGAGCTACTAATAAAACAAGATAAGCAGGCTCCCTTCAATTTTATTTTTTCCTTCTGTATTGCATGATTGGTAGATCAGACCAAGAAGATAAAACTCAATATAAAAATACAGTATAAGTGCACCAATGCCAGCATCTCATATTTGGGCTGTGATTAAGGAGGCAGAGGGTCAAGTGGAAAAGAAAATCCGATTGTTTGCAGGAAACTATTCGGGGAAGCGGGCAGTGGGGGTGACATTTGGATACTCAAGACAGAACATTCAACACAGTGAGTGGAATGACTTAAATAACTGTGAAGAATATCTCAAACATCCTTACCCCCAAAAAAGTCAAAACCCCCAATAAAGAGTTGACCTGAGTTTTTGTGATTTTTCATTACTATTCAAATGTTAAAAACTAATACTAAAAATCAATGTTGCATTCTTCCTCTAATTTAATGCAAAGTACAATTATTATTCTATTTACTCTCTACTTCCTCACTCTAATTGAATCTAAGCTAGAAATTAAAAAAAAAAAAAACAAAAAACTAGGAACACCTTGAGAAAGAATTTCCTTAAAATATTTTCAGTCTTGCAAATATCAAGTTTCTAAAAATCCTGTGATGGAAACCTGATCATTTCTAGTTCCTTTTCAGAGTGTAGACCACTGGATCAGCCTGTACTTTTGGATGCTTGCCTAAATTGTTTTGTCTGCAATTCCCACCACTAACTACTCACCTAGGCTGCAGAACTGTCCTCTGATTCTACAGACCCTTGTATATTTGAAAAGAACAGAGAACATGAGTAGGGAATGGGTGGTGTTGCACTCCTTTTCTCTGTAGAGGACAAAAGAGAATCAAGCTTGAGTATGGAAAAATAAAGACTTATTGGTCATAAATGGATGACCATCAGAAACTTAGAATTATATTGTGGTTCGTTATTTTCATGGTGACAGGGTGTACATTTATGTAAGTTAAAAGAACAGGGAGAAAAAAAATTTTGGTTCATGGTTGTTGACCCAAATGAGTGCTTCATTGGCAAAGAACTCACCATGATTTGTACTATTATTATCATCGCTGATGTGTGTGCAAAGCGCAGTTGTATTAAAAGTAGTAAATATGTTCCATACTCAACTGACAACTTGCTATTGTTTATATGCTGCTTTTATAAATGATGCCTATAAATACTGAGGCGTTTCCGTAAGTTGCAACTTATGGAAATGAATAAAAAATGGGGAAATATGGATATGTGTCCTTATCCTTGTCATAATACCTGAGCTTCAGTTTCTTAAGCTGTGTAGCCAGAGAACTGAGTCATGTAGTTTCCTAATAGTTTTCAAAGAATCCTACTGTATGTTCTACAGTCTCTGTGAGGAAGGGCCTCGGTGATAATTCCTGTTTCTGTGTCATGGAGAAGAAAAAAGTTCCATGTACATGTGTGTGAAAATGCTTAAGAACCACATGACTATTGCGGCCTTTCTAACATGATACCACTCAACTGGATCCACATGGTGAATATCTACATTATCACAGTTTTAAAAACAAAGGCTCATGAAGTGGGGGGAATACAAAAAAAGAAACCACCACCCAATCTTGACTCCCAGAAGAAATCGGAAACCCCTCAATTTACTCCTTTTTGTGCATCTGAAAGCTTTTTAAAAGTCAAGACTGGCTTCTTTTTGAACATTTCTAGGAGATCTCACTGTTCTTGTTGTTGCATGCACCGAGTTTAAATTCTCAGCACAGATGAACACAGCCCAGCGGAAGTTCTAATCCTCAAAAAGTAGACAAATAACAGGGAAACTCCAACGGCCCCTTAATACAGCTGAGCTCTCAGGCCTCCCCGGGATGTGGGATTCTGAGTGGTGCCCGAGTTGGGGTTGCTATTTTGTTTGTCCCCATGAGCCCCACCTCGGCGTGCCGATGCACTGATGTAAGAATTCCAAATGAGCTTGCTCAGAAGGGCCCAGATTAGCTGGGTTGCTAGGATCTCGCCATTCCAACCCCCTTTTCCACTTCAGTGGACTGAGCTTTTGACACTATGAAAAGCACCATTTAAAATTAATTAAAGCTTCTTATTTGGTACCAAATCTCATCACTGCCGACTACATTTAATATGTTTTATGTGTGGTTTTAAGTCCCTGTCGCATCATGTGTTGTATGATCCTGCAATGAAGCAGCTGCAAGTTAGAAAACATAGAAGCAACCTGAATTTAGCTCTTTGCTGTTTTATCTGGTGTGTTAAACTACAAAGCTGGTGTTCTAGTCTCCTGGGTAATGCAGATTTCACTAAATGATAGAGTGGTGTCTTGTGTGGCATTGAAGGCAGGAGATCTGAGTTCTAGTCCTGCTCAGTCACTAATTTGTTACTAGGAGGATGGGCAAAATAGTTAATTTTTAAAAACTTCAGTTTCTTCATCTGTAGAAAAAAGGAGCTAGCCTGGAATCTCATACAGTAAATTTAGTTGGAATGTTTTAGGACTCTGAGTGTAGGAGGCAGGGATGTACTGAAGGTTAGACTTCCAAGTTTTGGGTCAACTGATCTAGGTTTAAATCTTGGTTTAACAGTTTAGTGTACAGCGTTGAGCAAGCGACCTTATGGCTTGTTCAAACTCTCAGTTTTATCATCTGTAAGATGAGGTCAATAACTGTACCTCCCACATAAGGATTTTTGTGAAGATTAAACGAGATAATGCATGTAAGCACTTAAACAGTACCCCATGCATAGTAAGTCCTCAATAAATGCAAGCTAGTATCATTATAAGAGCTGTAAAAGGGATCATTTGCTGCTGCTGCATTTGGATTCACTCTCATTAATAATCAAAGTCGTGTGAATTTTCAACTCCCAACATATGCTAGAAACAATGTCTTCAAATTCAAGATATTTTGTCACTTAAATGAGCCACAAATTATTTTCCAGTCTATTTGCTTCAAATGACTGATTAATAACTCTCTCCAAAGTCAGAGGCCAACTTGTCCATCTCATTGTGTTTTTCCAAAAATAATGTGTCAAATAAATTAAATAATAATAGTAATAAAAATAAAAACTTTGAGGCACAGGAAAATCTTGTGGGCAGACGAAAAAGAAGTAAAACCTTAAAAAAAAAACTGTAACACAAATACAAGTAATTTACTTGACTGATGTGCTTCCAGGAGTCTTGACTTTTTATGGTGCCATTTTTAATACAGTTTGCATTGCTAAATTATATTACATATTTGTCTGGACTGTGGCAATCCCTCCTCAGTCTTTTGTGCATATGATTTGACAGAGGGAAAAAAGAAAATTTGAGAAGAAGAGAGTATGATAATCCTGAATTGCATACCAGAAGACTGGTGCATGTGGGAGATGAAAGTTTTTGTTTATTGACTGGTGAATCTAGTGAGAAATATATGCTTGTATAGAATCATTCTCCATGTGTAAGTAATCCAGTATTTGAAGTTTCTTAAAGATTTAGCAAAAGATATCACATTTGTTATCCATGAAAAAATTTGACGTTCAGCAAATAGGGTGCTTCTTAAAACATCATTGTATCCTTTTATTTTTAAATTTTTCATCTGGTTCACACTCTGAAATATAGTTTTAGAAAAGCATCAACATAAAAACTACACAGAAAAACAGACTGATGTGCACAATAAGTGGTGAGGAACCTTCCATTTACCTGATGCAGCAGCAGAAAACACAGGCAGCTGCTCTGTTAATGCTTTAAGCAAGGTCAGGAATCAGCCCACGTTTTAAACAAGTGACTAATTCAAACTGGAAAATTCTTTGGTTACAGTAGTTTGTGGAGCTGTCCTGAATAGAAATGCCCTGCAAAGCTTTTCCATTATTAGGTAAAGCTTTCTTTTTTTTTTTTAATTTTTTATTTTTAAACTTTACAAATTGTATTAGTTTTGCCAAATATCAAAATGAATCTGCCACAGGTATACATGTGTTCCCCATCCTGAACCTTCCTTAGGTATCCGTTGGGAAGTTTATAGATCTGTGTATTGTCTTAATTCTAAAACTTCTGGCAAGTTACTACCTCTGAGTCTCAGTTTCTTCATCCATAAAATGGGAAGCACAATAATATGTTTCTCATGAGTTCATTGCAATGTGTCATTCATGTAATATTTGTAGTATCTGCTATATATTCAGTGCCTGTTACTGGTGCAAGTTTTCACTAAATGCTGTTTGCCATCGCTGGTGTTACAGCAGGGCATGAAAAAGGGTTTAGATATTATTGTGTTTTACCACGAGGCTGATCACATCTGAGCCATCCCTACCAACATTATGTGTAGTTTGGTTTAATAGGACATCAAAACAAAACCCTGAGAAACATATGATTATCTCAAAAAGCACCAGAATGCTTTTCTCAGTGTAGGAGTGCTCCAAATACAAGGGGTTTTCTAGGAGGAGCAAATAAAACTATTTCCTTGCATAGAACCAGCCTTAACATTTAATAGCCAGCATACAGCTACTTTCAAAAGAAAGCCCTACTGTTCTGGACCTTTTGTTTCCTGGGTATGACTGAGAATCTCTGTGTATGACTGAGATCAACAGCTAGATATCCAGGAGCTGGCAGATCAAATATTATTTCCCTCTAATGTTGCTGTTTGCAACTTAGCAAAATACTAGTATGTTTGTTTGACCCTCTAGCTAGGTAAAACAGTTAATTAATAAGAGTCAAATAGAAGTAAGGAGGGAAAAATTATACAGTTATTAGTTATACTTAAAAAGAGGAAATAAATATGAAAATGTTTATTCCCCTTGACAGGCAATGATAGAATATGCACTCAATTTAAATTTTATTTGTGTTTCTGTTTCCCCCCCTAAGTTTTATCATTGTAACATTTTATTAAGTTCAACTCTTAAATGTTTTCAGTTGCAAAAAGACATGTGTGATTCTTAATGTATTGCTCTAACAAAACAATTTATTTGGTAGCAATGGGATCAACTGTGGACATGAGATTTGATAAAACATTAAAATATGTCTCCAAGCAGATCATTTTGTTGCTAAAAATGTACTTTTAACTTAAATTATTACAAATGACCGTGCTTCTTAATGTGTATATATATATATATATACACTGAGAAGTCTTAACATATCTCCCATCTAGTATTGCATCATGCAAAAAAATAACACAGATACTAATTGCTTTTTTCTCCCATTTAGTGTTAAAAAATTATTTTAAGCCAGAAAAAATTAATCAATTTACATGAGCTCTGATAGCAAGCAAACTATGAATAAACTTTTCCGTTTTCATCCTGAGAGTCTGTAATAACATAAAGAAGATAATTAATGATGACAGATCAGGCCTTCTGAACTGTAACTATAGAAAGAAGCTGGTTTTATTTCTTAAGTGTGATAAGAACAAAGTGACCTCACTAATACCTGCTCAAGTTTGGTAAAAAGTGATCTTTCAAATAACCTCAATCCAGAGTCAAGGTATTTAGTGACACCTTGTTAGTAAAAAGCAACAAACCATAGAACCTGCACTGAGTAGAATACAAATAAATGAGTAGAGCTTTTATAAGTCAAAACACAGCAAGGCAGTCCATTTGCAGGTTGCTTTCCAAATTAATGTTGCTACTAGAGGCTACCAGAATAAGTGGTAAAGCTAGTCTATCTCTGCTACACATATTTAAATAATAATATTAAAATTAAGAATTATCTATAACAACAATAGCCAAATAATTGCCCACAGAGATGCAAAATTAAATGCAAAGTTAGTTTGGTCTATAATTTGATCAATTTATAATTCCTCGGTGATGTTTCTGTGTTTGAACTCACATGACTAATATCCCCTCTCCACTTTTGTTAAGCCCCATTTTGAACACAGATTTATCTCAAATGAATCTCTAAAGAGAGAAACAATGTAAGTACACATTCTCCTTTCCTGTCAGAATAGAATCAACAAGGGATTAATCCCTTGTTGCAGGTTTGTTTTTTGTTTTTGTTTTAACATCCTCCCCACTCTTTCCTTCTACCTCCAAAGACTAGGGACTTCTGCTTCCCTTGTTTTCCTAGAGACTCTTTGAAAAACATCAACCCCCCCAGTAGGCTTTAGGAAGTTTGCTGATCCTATCAGCTTAAGCTACATTCACAGGAAGGCCCAGTATCCAGGCTCACTATCTGAAACTGGGTGAAGACATCAGACTCTCTGCTTGCTACTGGTGTATGACAAAGATTAAACATTAGTAACTGGGTACTTGGAACTGATTGATCAGTTAGGATTTCACCCTCCAGTTCCTAAAAATAATTTTCACCTTGTACCAATCACCTCTCTTTAAATCCTGGCTCAAATATTAGAGTAATTATGGATTAAGGCAAAGTTTTTTGGTCTTAGAGAGGAGACCAATACCTAATTTTGAATTCAGCATCCTAATTTTGAACATCCTCAGCTCAAAGGTTGGGGTTGCTCAATTTGACATAGCTAAAGAACATCAATGATTTCACACTTAGGAGTTGGTGAAATACTTGAGATTTGAAAATAGATTTGTTTCCTGTGAAATTGGGTGAAATGCTCATTAACCATCAAGAAAAAGATGTTCCCAGGCTTTACCATTTGGAAAGAATAGGGGAAGAGTGCCATTGCAATGATAGTATCAGATATAAAGCTATGGGAGCCTTACACCTGTACTGTGTAAGGATGAGAGAAGGTAATTCCCCTATTTGGTTGGAAGAATGAAATCCTAGTTTCTACTAGTTAATTAAGCAGTTAGCATAAACAGCTCAGATGGACCAAACAGCTCCAGAAGCAAAGTCCTTAGAACCAAAATAAGTGTGCTTTCCTTCACTTCATAAAAGTACTAGAAGAGGACTAAAGGAAAAATCAAGTATTCATAATTTTGTGTACTTAGCCCCAAACAGTACAAATAATAAATGTGTTTTCTGATTTTAAAAAATTTAGCTTTTTAAAATCCATTAAGATAAGAAATAAAGGGCAAAGAGGACACATCTACAGGGAAAAACAGAGAATCTTTCTTCTGAAGTGAACCCTGCACTACTGAACTTAAAGCCCCCTGTGCCCCATTCATCCTCATTACCTAACCCCTTGACCTCTCAGAAACTTAATACATTTCCTGTTTTACTAGTACTCACACCCCCGGAAGTCTCTTCTTTATGTGGTATGTAGCATTTCCTTACTTTACTATACCAACAGAAAGTCAATATATTATCATGTACCTAGAATGAGTCATGTCTCTTCTCTTGGTATAAATGGAACTCGATATTAAAATTAAAACACAAAGGGAATAGAGTTTTTACAAGTCAGGTAAATGCCAAGTGAATGTTAGGGAAAACAGTTTGCAAAATGGAAAGTGTGATACCAATTAAGGGATTATTACAACTCGATTGTTTCCTTTGAGTGTTTATTTTCACTGGGAAATAAAATGGGGCCTTCAAGAAGGAATTTGTAGTTTATGTTTCGTTTCATTATGTTTCATTTGTAGTTTATGTTTTATTTTCAAAGTGGTAAAACATAAGAACTAAATACTTAAATAAAAATAGTTTTTTAAAAACCTTCCACCGATATCATTTGGATTCTAAATTCTTTGCAGGAATTCTAAATTATATGGCAGACTTGATTTTTTTTGAGTGACCTCTGTTTGATATTGAAGTCATAATAAATGGTATTTGAATTTCAATTTCTTAAATGCACTTGCTTTGCTAAGAAATAAATCATTAATCCAAATATTAACCAACTCACCATCATTTATGGTGGATGAGTACTCAGTTACATTTTTCAAAATCAGTATTTCAAACCTCCCCTCTCTCCCACAATCCGGTCCTCAATATAGGGAAACAAAAAAGAAGGGGCTCTACTTAAGTTAATTCTGTTTAATTCCACATATTTTATCAAAATGTTTAATTTAGAGGTAATAATTTAGTTTAAAGATAGCTGTTTAGACAAACTAGATATGTTAAAGAACTTGATACCAAAAATGTTGAGTGTCAGTGAAATGTAGCTGAAAGCCAATAGGATTGGCCATCTAATGGCGATTAAGTATGCTATAAATTTAAATCTTTGAAATACTTGTTGAGATTTATTCAGGCAGACAAACAAAGATAACAAAAGTCTTTTGTGTGTTTGTCAGTCATTTCCACTCCTCTGTTGTTGTAGTGTCAAATAATGTCAGTTATTTAAGGGCAATTACTGTAATTTTAAATTCTCAACAAATTAAACTATAAAGACTAGAAGTCCAAGAAGGACCCTACTCATTTTTCTACATTTCCTATCTTCAATTTATAAAGGTAAGTTTTAATTGTTTGAATGTTTAGAGAGGAAAAAGATTTTCTGGTATTGGTGATTTTTTTTAACTACCCATGTTTGGGTATTTCTTTTTCATTGAACTGTTTTATGAAATTTTCCCAAAGGCACTACGCTTTCTTAAATGAGTAAGTGAAATGATTTTTAATTAGGCTTTATTTTTTAAAATACTGAATAGCTATATTTTTAATCCTCTTTTACATTTTGTATGTACAATTTAATGATGTTAGGTTAGGGTCTAGAAAAAAAATTGTTCAGGGAAGCAAAATAGATCTTCAGATGTGTGAGAAAAATATACATTTAATTTGTGTTTGATAATAGAATGTTCTACCAATAAAAATCTTGAAAGTGAAATGTAAGCATAATTAATTTGAATTGGATCATTAAAGTAGTTTCATAAAATAATTTAAAGTGAAGCAGGAAAATAATTACCTCCCATCATCTTTAAGCTATGTTGACAAAGTTTAAATGTTACATAATTTAAGAGGAAGGATTCAACACATTTTATATTTCATGAGATCTTTTTTTAAGATTTAGAGCAGCATCTAGGATTTCTTTGCAGTAATAAAGACAATGATCCATTATGTTCTTCTATTACTAATTATTCTGTAAAGATTGTCTGTTCCAAAAGATAATTAAAAAGGGTGAAATTTAATTCCATTAAACAGAACTCAGCTGGGACATAATGAAATTTTGCTATGAAGTTGAAGACTTTGAAGCCAAATAAAAAGCTTTTACATAGATAGAGCAAATGAGATTGTAAAACTCACACCTTATTTATGCAGGGCATATTTAAAAGATGCTAGGATAGGATTATGTTTACTCATGATGAGTTTTAAGTGTTCAGGTAGAACAAACATTCATAAAGTATGTTTCTTTTCTTTCCTTTGAGAATTTTCATGATGGACAGAGGCACTTTTGGATTCTAGGTTTAGATTCTAGGTTTGTTTAGTCATTTATTAAACAATAATGTTTTGCATATCTGCCCTGCACCTGCCTCTAGACAAAATATTAAGGGTACCAAGACTAATAGGGAGGTAGTGACTGCTCCGAAGGAGCCCGCTGTCTCATTCTTCTATGATGATCAACTGAGTCCATTTCATTTAGCAATAACTTTTAAAGTGTCCACCAAGACTTGAGCTTATCAGAGCTTTTATTAAACTTTTGCTTTGTATGTCTTAAAAGTTTGTACAGATGGAAAGGACTCAGTCCTCACTCTCAAAGAGTTTATCATCCACCAGAGGTAGACATGTGTACTTATAGCTGTAGTAAAATTTTAATGGAGTTATAAGAATCTTTGATTCCCTACCTGACCTCTTGTCTATTACCCTTTACACAACTTTGCACCAGGTTCACTACACTGTCCTTAGCTCTTTAATACATCTTCCACTCTAGACAGGGCAACATGGCAAATACTGTACTGACTGTGTTCACCTCTGTGTTCATATCACACATATGTGTAGCACATGTGATTTGTTGTTGTTTAGTTGCTAAGTCGTGTCTGACCATCTGCAACCTTCTAGACTGTAGCCCACCAGGCACCTCTATCCATGGGGTTTCCCAGGCAATAATACTGGAGGGGGTTGCCATCTCCTTCTCCAGGGGCTCTTCCCGACCCAGGGATCAAACCTGTGTCTCATGCATCGGCAGGTGGATTCTTTACTGCTGAGCCACGAGGGAAGCACATTGTAGGTGTCAATGAGTGAATAGGAGATAAAATGTCCACCAGCCATTGGTGACAAGTTGCCCTCATGGCAAAGACAATGACTCACAGAGTTCCAAAGGATTTAATTTCTCAAAAAGCACATAGTTGTTAAAAGCAAAAATGGGATTTGAAATCAGATCTAGATGGCTCCAAAGGCTCATCCTTTTCAAATACTGGGAGAGTTGTACTGCTGAAAGGGGCTCTAGGTAATAGAGAAGGTGAGGCCAGTTGTTTTATGTTGTTTTTTCAGAAATAATAGAACAGAGTGCTTAGTTCAGAGTTCCTTAGTTCTAAGCAGAGCAGAGTGGAGGAAGCACCCCCAACAGGGGAGATATATACAGAAGAAAATGGACCTAAGAGAAATGGGCCTTTATACAGATAATACAGTCTCACAAAATAAAAGGAAAACAATGGCACCCCACTGCAGTACTCTTGCCTGGAAAATCCCATGGACGGAGGGGCCTGGTGGGCTGCAGTCCATGGGGTCGCTAGGAGTCGGACACGACTGAGCTTTTGACTTCACTTTCACTTTTCACTTTCATGCATTGGAGAAGGAAATGGCAACCCACTCCATTGTTCTTGCCTGGAGAATCCCAGGGACGGGGAAGCCTGGTGGGCTGCCATCTATGGGGTCGCACAGAGTCGGACATGACTGAAGCGACTTAGCAGCAGCAGCATTGCTCACTAAACCTAGCAGAGAAGGCAGGGGCATCCCTAGTCCAAGAGAGAGTAAGAGATCACAGGCTCTAACAAGGTCAAAATCACTAATCCTAGAGGAAGCCAGTTTTTGAAGCCCTCCCTCCAAGTTCAGGAGATCTTGAGAATGGCTTGTACTCAACCAAGAACAGGTTTGTGAATAAATAAGAGCTCCTTTCAAAAAATCTTTTAATGGTCAATCTGGAATGACACTTCATTTGAAGTCCATAGACCTTAAGTATAAAGACTGATGATATTTCAATTGCTTAAATTTTGGCTCAAGGTTACTTTTACTTAAAGAGCTTAGGCCTGAATTATTGAAAGTTCTGGCCATTCTCAATAATGTCTCATTATTTGAGACACTCATTTGGCTCCCAAGATAAAAAGAACATTATGCTGTGTATCTGGGATCCACGTAAAAACCAATTCAGATGCATTGCACCTGCTTGAGCTGGTGGAATTGTTCTCTCTCTTTTCCTTTTCTTCTCTCCTCTTCTTCTCTCCTCTCCTCTTCCCTTCCCCTTTTTTTCCCTCTCTCTCCCTCACTCTATATTAATCGCTATTTCTATCTCTGCTTCTCTACCTCTCCTTCTATCTCTGTCTCATCCTTAGTGTGTCCATAGATCAAAAAGTTTATGGCCCTGTATGGTAGACATATAACAGTCCTCAAAGTGGTCCACAACTTAGTCCCCCAAACTGTAATTACATTACATTACATGGCAAAGAGAATTAAGGTTGCAGATGTAATTAAAGTTGCTATTCAACTGACTTTGAGATGTAAAGATTATCCTGGATTATCCACATGGGCCCAGTGTAATCACAAGGGTTCTTAGATGGAAGAGAGATGTGGGAGAGAGAGAATCAGATTGATTGCACTATGAGAAGGTCTTGACCTAACACTGATGACTTTGAAGATGGAGAAGGAAGACCACGAGCCAAGGAATGTGGATGATCTCTAGAAGCTGAAAAATGTTAAAAAACAGGTTGTCCCCTGGAACCTGAGGGAAAAATATAGCCTTGCAGCACCTTGATGAAACCCATTTTTGACTTTGGACTTCCAGAAAAAAAAATGTGTTGTTTTTAAACCACCAAATTTGTAGTGAGTTGTTATAGCAGCCATAGGAAACAAATACACCCTGGGAGCAATTGATAGCTTTCTAGTCACTGGACAAAGCTAACAACACAGAAAGAAGAGCAGAGATAAAGAAATTAGGCCCTTGGTGAAGTAGTTTAGCCACAGACATCCACCATATCTCTGGGGGAGAAGGAACAAATATTCTTACAGAAGGATCCCAAATAATAAATGAAGAAGCACGAAAGAAATAGAAACCCACCTTTAGAAGACCATAGTAGCAATTGCTCCCAAGAAGATGCAGTGATGAATGCTAAAATTAGTTGATGAAACTTTAAGAAGTTGGATATTTGCATAGTTTTAAAGTATCTCTACCTCAAAATACTTATTAAGTAAAGTGATAGTTCATATTCCACAAATCCTTTGATACTTCTTTCTCTAGGAGATATAGATTAGCCTACCTCCCAGTGAAGTGTGGACTGGGCTTAATGAATCCCTTTCCAATTGAATATGGAAAGAGAAAAATGATAACTTTAGAAGGGAGAAATACAAATTGATCAACATTCTATAAAATATCTGAGTGGTACTGCTTAGAAGTGTAGGGGTCATGAAAATCAGAGAAAGACAGAGCCCATCATGGATTGGAGGAAACTAAGAGGATGTAACAGCTAAATGCGATGGAGGATCTGAATTTAGGCCCTGAAACAGAGAAATAACATTAGTGGAAAAACTAGTGAAATCTGAATAGTCTGTAGTTCAGTCAATAGTATTGTACCAAAGATGATTTCTTCATTTTGGTGATTGTATTGTGGTTATATAAGTTAAAAGTGGAAGCTGGATGGGAGGTATATAAGAACTCTCTGTAGTACTTTGGCAAATCTTCTATAAATATAAAAGTATTCAAAAATAAAAAGTTGAAAGACAGAACAAACTGAGGAAAATACTTAATATAGTTGGCAGAAAAATGATTGACAGCCTTACAAAGGGGCTTTTATAAACCCATTGAAAAGTGGGCATGAAAGATAAATAAGCAATTTATAGTGAGAAATACAAATAGACATATAAGAATAATCAACCTTACTAAGAATCAAAGTTGTGAAAAATAAAATCTGTCCCCCTTTTTCAGCCTATCTAATTAGTAAATGTTAAGAAAAGATAATAAAAATACTTCTTTGAGGTTATGAAAAGAATAGTCTCATATGTTCTTGTTAGAATATAAATTGATACAACTTTTATGGATAATTTATCAACACATAAATAAACCTTTAAAAATATACAAATCTTTAGGGTAGAAACTCCACCTTGTGTTATGGAGCTAACTATAGATGTTTAAAAAATTCTTCTTTATTGTGTGTCTGAATTTTTTTAAACAGTGAGCATGTATCATATTTAAAATTAGGATTTTTAGAAACTATTTAAAAAGAGATAATCACAACAGAATACTATAAAGACAGAAAGATAAGATTAGAAAAGAAGATTTAATGACATAAAGATGCTCACAATATTTTGTGAAGTGAAGAAAATGAGATTAAAAGATATCACTTCTAATGTGATCTATTTTTATATAAAATAAATAGTATGCTTTTTTAAGAGACTGAAAGATTATATACCAAAATGTGAATTGTGGCTATTTTTGTGTGTGATAAGTTAACATATGATTTTCACATTTTTCTTCTTTATATTTTCTCTAAGAAACATATATTGCTTTTTGTATTAAAGTTCTTCCATGAGTAAATAAAAAGTGGCATAAGAAAATGACAATCCGTCCATTTCAATCAGTCTTAGTTATTTATCATCAAAACCTATTTCTGGACTGTAGGTCTGTATGTGCTGCCTGCTTTCCTTCAAGTTTACAGCACTTTCAGCCTATGTGTATTACAGGCTTTGGTGATCTGTTTTTGAAAGAGAGCAACTTTGATCCAGGCCCACAGCTGTGGGAGTGGACTCTGAATTGAGGTTGGCTATGGTTAGAAGCAAAAATAAATCTTTTGTTGGGAATACGACTATTTTTATTGACAGAAAGATAACCCTAAACAGATAATAAGCAAGATTCAAATCAGGCTTAAGAGGGAGGGAAACTTCTCATTCATTTTTCAGAAACAGTTGGAGAAGCATTGCCTCATAAAAGAACACAGCTCTAGGTTGATGAAAAACACAGCAGATAAATTCATCCGGAGACAGGAGAACATTCCACAAAAGAGCTCATTGCTAATGCAGGTCTGAGTACCTGTCTCAGAATCTTGGTGTCATCTCTGACTTTTACCTTGGCCTCAGTACTCTCATAGACATTAGTCACAGAAGCTGAGATTAGTGGAAGGATAGTCTAAGACTCTTTGGCACATAAATGGCTAATTAACTCCTGATTGGATCCTATTAAATCCCCATTTCCTTTTGAATTTCATCCAGCCTTTTCCTCTACCCCCTAAAAATTCATAAATACTGTATAAAAAAACCAAAATGGTAGCCGAGGGTCTTAATTACCTAATCTTACTTCTGCATTGGTGTCTGAAAATAACATATTCACTTTTTCTCTTAAGCAGTCACTTAGGTTGCTCATGGGCAATGATCAGCCAGGCAAAACATGCACAAATCCAGGCCCAAACCCACAGTCCCAAACAGAAAAAGGATTCCCATGGGGAAAGGTGATATTTACATTACATAAGTGATACTAAAGCAAATCCTGTTCATTTAGGTGGAAAAACATGAGTAAAACCCTTGAGACAGATTAATGGCAAGGGTGTGTTTCAGAAGTGAGGGCGAAGGCCAAGAATTCCTCTCCATGTGAGTGCCGCTGGTCCTGAGTTTTCTCGCACAGACAGCCCAGGGAGGCCTCTCATGCCTTGCCCCTTTTCCTGCCTCCTCCCTGTTTCAAGAAGGCAGAACAGACCAAGGGAAAACAGGAGAGCTTTAAAAAAAAATTATTTAGCTACACTGGGTCTTAATTGTGGCACTGAGACTCTTCATTGCATCATGCGGGATCTTTTCATTGTGGCACACAAACGCTCTTGTTGTGGCACGTGGGCTCCACAGCACATGGGCTCAGTAGTTGTGGCGCACCAACCTAGTTGCTCTGCAGCATGTGGGATCTTATTTTCCCTGACCAAGAGGGGAACCCACATCCCCTGCTCTACAAGGTGGAGTCTCAACCACCGGGCCACCAGGGAAGTCCCCTTAAGAGAGGACAGCTTTGATGTCAGCCACAATTGTGGTTGCAACCTGTCACCATGAGCCATGTGACCTCAGGCAAGTGAATAAGTCCCTTTGAGGGCCTCAGTTTCCCTCATCTGTAGAATGAGGAATAGTAAAATTCCTTCAAAGACTACAATTGTGAGGACTCAATGTGGCTCTGTGCAAAATAGCAGACACCCTTGAAATGACGGTGATTATCAGCATGACCTTCTCACTTGTGGACTGAGTCTTCATTTGAAAATATGGATCCTGGTACCCTGCCCTGAAATATTTAAAAGGAGTACCTGTACAAAGATGAGGGGAAGCGATCTTTTCCCTCTATTACATAAGTGGAAAGAAACATCTGAATATAAATAGTGTCAGCAGCACTAACATCACATTCTAATGATCTAGTATTATCTGGCTAAAGATAGGGAAAATTCTTCCAGTGATGAATTTTTAACATTGAAATTTGACTTACCTCTTGTATTCCACTACCTTAAATCCATTGTGGAAACAGGCTGAGCATAAATAGTCAACTCTCTCCTGGTTGTTTGGGTGAAAGCAGGTGCTGATTGAGAAGACAGGGGTCAGTGTGTGTGGGGGGAGTTAAAAACAAATGTCTTGTGAGGTAAATAACTTGAACAATAAGAATAGAGATCGTTCTTAAACAGGAACCCAGGTCACTTGAGTGTCTTTACTCTGGGAGCCTCTCTGTTCTGTTCAGTATGACAGTAAGTTGCAAAGCACAGCCTTCTTGGCTTGGCTTGGCTGCATTCTCTGTTCTCTTATCTATTTCCCTTTGTGTCATGCATCAGGATTTTTCTCTCACCTGATTAGCGTTTTTCTGCCACAGTCTACCCTCTCGCCTTCCTTTTGTCCCCAGTGTCCTTCATGTTGGTTCTTACATTACCTTGCCCCTAATTGTCATCATGAGTAGATGTTCAATGCCATCTTTTGTTGGAAAATAGACACAGAGCATCTGAAACTACCCAAATGCCTTCCGTTTCTGCTCTCCACACCAGCCTTACATAAGCCCTTCCTGATTGCTTCGTCAGACGGGATTGTCAAGGGCACCATGGTGTATACTACCTGTTAACTTGGTGTCATTTCCTCTCCTTGCATCACTAAAGGAACATTCTATTTGAGCCCAAAACTTATATTTGGCTTCTGTGTTTAGATGAAACTTTCTTCCCCACAATGTTTTCTCTCTACTCCCAGATCATTACAGAACTCATAGCACCCAATATTGTAATAAACATATTTAGGAACTGTGCCTCCCTCTCTATTAATGCTGGATTATCCAGAGACAAATTAAATACACACTTAGGGTTCTGGGAAAGCAGAGACATTAAACCAAACAAACTACTAAAAATGCCAACACCAAAAACTCTACAGAAACTACAAAACAAACAGCAATTAGAAATTCTGAAAAGAAGCAGTTTTAATTTAGAACATTTCATTTGTGAGTCTTTATAACATTTAAATTGTGTTTTGAATTGCATGTGGGAAGGGAACACCACAAACCATCCGAGATTTAGGACCTGCTAAATTCTTACTGTGTCTGGTCTTAATGAAGACTTCTTAAGTGAAGTCTTGACTAGTCCCCTGAATCTGAACTCAAAATCAAGTGTTTCTGCATAAGGACATTTTTCAGGGGTTAGACTCTCAAAGGGTTCTGAGAGCCTGAACTGTTTAAGAAGAACTGCACTGTTTGATTCACCTTCATTTATCTGGGGCTAGGGCTGTGCCCACAGAGTGGGCATGTAATCCTGGTTGATTTGCAGTGAGTCTTTCTGAGTACTAAAGCTTATTATTTTTGACATTTTTTTTTGTATGAGAGGTAATCAGTGATTCTGTGACCCTACTCTGTCATGGTTATTAATATTTTTATCTACCCGGCTTCAAAACACAATGTTTTTCTTTAATTTCTTAGAGAGTTTTTTCTTTATTAGAGGATTCCTAGTGCTTTGGTAAGCTTAGAAAAGTCTCAGCATTGAATTTAGTAAAAAGGGTCGTTTGCTGAGTTTTAATATCAGGGTTTGCTATCCCTTAAAATCAGAAATGTTTCTCGGTACCCTATCTTCTTGTTTGTCCATTTAAATCCAACCTGTTATTATTTTGCTTGTTTTTAAAATAGGCTGGTGTTGTCTGAAGGCAAAGTAAATCCAGAGAATTTTATTCCCATTATCTGTTATGTTCTCCAGTATCTGTGTGTCCTAGAATCCCTGGGAAGCTTGTTAAACATGTGGATTCTAGAGCTTCACCCACAGAGGATCGAGATAACTGGTCCAGAGTCTGCATTTTTAACAAGGACCTCAACTGATTCTGAGAAGGATGCTCTGACTTTGAAAACCACTGTTCTGTACCGCCTCACTCTCTCCATGAATATTCTTTGAGGTTTTAATATAAATTTGGGAGGGGGGAATGAGCATATATCATTCATAATTCCCCTTTGGTTCTGCCTTTCCTTGAGACAAAGTAAATGTGGAAAACTGCTCTAGGGAAAAGTGACCAGCCCTGTTTGAAACGTGAAGAATTTGTTTTGTTTTTGGAGTCGCAAGAGTCAGACTTAGCTACTAAATCACCACCACCAAACTAATGGGTGAAAACCCAAGTAGTACGGCAGAGAAAGTCCTTCCTTCATTGTCCGCTTCTTCTTGGATGCTGGAGCATGTCAATTTTAACACTGACATTTGCAAGACCCACAACCAATGGACTCCTGAGGATGATGGCAGACATTTATGGCCCTTAGCCCTTCTGTTTTTGTTTGTTCTCACACGCAGCTACATCCTTACTGTATTATACCTATTTGTGGAGTGCTGGCCTGTTGTTGCAGATAAACATGTTGATAGGACTCAGCCTTTCTTCTCACACACAGTCCTGACAAGGGGGCACTGTGCTTGGTTTTGTTTTGTTTGCTCTGAGAATGTTTATTGGATACTTGTGTATGATGACTACAGCTAGTTGACTTTGCATACATTTCGTATAGTTCTCACAGCACCTGCAACTAAGGCTGTTGTTGTTACATTCTATGATATATCACTCTGATGATAATAGTGATACCCATTCACCCCAAGGACTGAAACCCCAACATTCTGCTGTTGCCTTGTCTCCTCCTGGAGCTCTCAGAGGTGCAAGGTGAGCACCATTTCTTTGATGCAGTAATAAGAAATACACTAATTTTAAAAATTGAGGTACAATGACATTGAGTTTGGGGTATATTACACAATGATTTGGTATTTATACATATTTACTACAAAGTCAGTACAATATGTCTATTTCGCCATACACACAAAATTTTTTTTCTTGTGATGAGAACTTATAAGAATTACTCTCTTAGCAAATTTCAAATATGCAACACAGTATTAACTATAGTCACCATATTGTACATTGCATCTCCGTGACTTGTTTATTTTATAATTGGAATTTTGAACCTTTTGACTCCCTTCACCCATTTCCTCCCTCCTTGTTTCTGGCAACCACCAATCTGTTCTATCTATGACAGGCTTGTTTTTTTTTAAGCCTCCACATTGAAAATCATACAGTATTTGTCTTTCTTTGACTTATTTCATTTAGCCCTCAAGGTCCATTCATGTTGTCACAAATGGCAAGTTTTGATTATTTTATATGGCTGAATAATATTCCATTGTATGAGTATACCACATTTTCTTTTTTTTTTCCTGTTTTGATTGTTTTCCTTTTTTTGAATTTCTAATTTAATTAGTTTTAGTTAAAGATAATTGGTTCAGAATATTGTATGGTTTCTGCCATACATCAACATGAGTTACCCATAGGTATACATATGTCCCTTCCCTCTTGGACCTCCCTCCCACCTCTCACCCCATCCCACCTCTCTAGGTTGTCACAGAGCACTGGTTTGAGCTCCCTGAGTCACACAGCAAATTCCCACTGGCTATGCGTTTTACATATGGTACAGTATATGTTTCCATGCTACTGTCTCCATTCAGCCCACCCTCTTCTTCCCTGCTGTGTCCACAAGCCTGACATTTTAGCCATTCATCTGTCAGTGGATACTTGGGTTGTTTCCATATCTTGACTACTGCAAGTAATGTTGCAATGAACGTGGGGGTGCAGATACTTTCTTATTTTCAAAATAAGAAATAATACTGGCATTCTGCCTCAAGGAAACAGCCAAGATCAGCTCATAAAAATAACTGAGATCTAGATGCTGTTTCAGGGTTCTGTGGCCACTGAAAAACGACTGTCAGATAGAAGAGTGCTGGCAGGTGGGAAGAGTTCCGCCTAAAACCTGGCCTCATACTCCACTCTGTCACTTTCAAGCCCTGATACTTGGGGCAAGTTACCTAATCCGCACGTGTGCCTCAATTTCGTCGCATATAAACCAGGAATATGAAAACATGTCTTTTGGCATTGTCACGAGGATTAAATGAGATAACTTGTGTCTGGCACATACCAATTCACAAATACACTTTGCAAATGCTTTTTTTGTTGTTGTTTTTTAACTAGATAAAGATGAATCTTCCCCATTGACATATTTTTCTTTAGAAAGATAACAGTACATGCTTTTAGCATAAACCTGTATCTGACTTCTGTATAGTCATGGGCAAGATAAGGCACCAGAAGTCTTTTAGAATTTTTTTAGGTGAGTTGTATTAGTCGGTGTTAAAGAAGCAAAAACCTTTTACTACAGATTGAGAAGCAAGAGAAAGGAAAAAGTTGGCCTCTTTAAACAATGAGGGATTTTTTTTTTTTTTGTCAGTATCTTAAAGAGGCTTTTCTTATATAAACAGGAGTATTTGCTGGTCAGTACCCAGATTTTTTTTTCTTTTGATGTATATTAAAAAAATTAAAAGGAATATTCTTAGAAAGACATCTGTGCCTGGGGTGACTCACATTTGATCAATCCCTGTGAACTGAGCTTTTCAGGGGATGTGCAATTATTTGCTCAGTTAGGCTTAAACTTTTTATTTATCTAATCACCCCCCTGTAATGCTTTGATCTGAACTTCCAAGGCCTATTTTTCAACCACTTTAGCTACATATTTTAAGTCTTATGGTCTAATCAACCCCAGCCCATAAAACATGCAATGTCCTGTTTAATGCATCCTATTAGGAAATCAGCTGCCACATGGATTTTGAAATCTCCCACTTTGTGACTGGGTGCGCTGTTTGGAAGTGTCATTAATGTCATTATTCTGGGAGAGCAGGAGAGAACCGGCAGCGGAGTGCACCCTCCGAGCCCGGGCTGGCTTCCCCCTGCTAGTGCTTGCCGAGTGACTCAGAGGTGAATCACCCATCTCTGCAGGTGTATGCTCCGGAGTTCTGGAAGCCTTCCACAGCCCAGCAGGGGCAAATGTTTACTTCATTAGTTCACGGGGTTACTCAGTAGATCCAGCTTACTTAATTTGACCATATAATAGCTTTGAAATGAGTGTCTGTATATGTTTATATATTTATGTATATATTTATATTCCAGGAGTGCACTGCAACTTAGAAATTGAAAAGTAAAATCTATCACTGAATAATTAGAAACTGAGTTCATTTGAAATCTTTGGAAAGAAAAATAATTCCTATGTATATCATTTTTCTTGCAAAACCCATTCTTGGTAATGGGATTCCTCTGTTCTCTCTGGTTGGCCCATGTGAGGGACCAAGAATTAGCAGATTCTATTAATAATTCCTTTCTCATCCTTGGAGTTTATTTGAGTATGTTCAAAAATGCTGGCACATCAGAGAGTTTTTCTTTTTAAAGAACCCTCAATTTTTCTGTGGAAGCAAAAGGATAAATATAAAGATAAATGTATTTCTTTACTTTGTTAATCTCTGAACAAACCTTACTTTTATATGGTGGTGGTGGTTTAGTTGCTAAGTTGTGTCCAACTCTTGTGACCCCATGGTCTGTAGCCTGCCAAGTTCCTCTGTCCGTGGGATTTCCCAGGCAAGAATCCTGGAGGGAGTTGTCATTTCCTTCTCCAGGGGCTCTTCTCCAGGGATTGAACCCACATCGCCTGCAGAGAGGCAGATTCTTTTACCACTGAGCCACCAGGAAGGTCCCCTGTTACACAGTAGCAGTGTCTGATAAAGATAACAGCTCTCAATTAAATAAAGAAATAAGAATTGACGATTGCAATACAGCCACATTGTATAAATTGGCTAAAAATTGATAGTCATTAATCAAGATCCATAACACAACATTGTACACAATGGTAATTGCTAACATTTGGTTTCTTCTTATGTTCCACACCATTTAAAGCACTTTACATATGTCGTTTAATTATCAGAACAACCCTATAACTAATGTTGGTACTATTAGTGTCTCCATTTTACAGATGAGAAACTCTAGGCAGAGAAAGATTAAGTAAGTTGCCCAAGGTCACACACAGATAATAAGTGATGAAGCCAGAATTTAAACCCAGTCAGACCCTAGAGCTTGGATTACAGAGTACCACATTATTATGTTCTAGTGATAGGTTTTTAAACAAACACAGCAGAATGTATACATACAAAGGAATCCTGCCCACTCCAAATAGTCACTCATGTATAGTTATGTTAGTTATTTTTTGTGACATGTACACACTGCTGTGTGTTAGTGTTAGTTGCTCAGTCTTGCCCTACTCTTTGAGACCCCATGGACTGTAGGACCGCCAGGCTCCTCTGTCCATGGAATTTTCTAGCAAAGAATACTAGAGTGAGTAGCCATTTCCTTCTCCAGGAGATCTTCCCGACACAGGGATTGAACCTGGGTCTCCTGCATTGCAGGCAGATTCTTTACTGTCTAAACCACCAGGAAATACTCTATGCTTATTCCAAATGTTCTCATGGCTCAACAAATCTAGAACTTTCTCTCTCTTAAATTTTTTTTTCCTTTTAAAAATTTCCTCAGAAACTAGGGTTTGTTGCTCTGAATGTCACCAGTAAAAGCTTTACTTGTTGAGGTTGGATTTGATTTTTGGAAACAATCAACAGTAATTCAGAACCCAGGTTGGTGAACAGAGGAGGAGTCAAGTTTGGTAAGATCACTATACCCTAAACTGTCGCCAAAGATAATTTTCAAATAAGGGTTCTAAAATGTTTTGTGAAATGGCAATACCATTAAAATAAAGGTATAAGCGTGCAGAGGTCATTCTGGTGAACATTAGAGAGAGAGTAGTAGTAATAGTAATAGATGTATCCGATACAGTGATTCATTCTTGTTTTTTCACTTTTTTAATTGAACTATAATTGATTTACATTGTTGTGCTAATCTCTGCTATATAGCAAAGTGACTCGGTTATACAATGTATACATTCTTTTTTTGATGTTCTTTTCCATTATGGTTTATCATGGGATATTGAATATAGTTCCCTGTGCTATACAGTAAGATCTTGTTGTTTATCCATTCTAAATGTAATAGTTGGCATCTGGTGATGGTTTAGTTGCTAAGTTGTGTCCAACTCTGCAACCTCATGGACTGTAGCCCTCCAGGCTCATCTGTCCATGGGATTTTCCAGGCCAGAATACTGCAGTGGGTTGCCATTTTCTTCTTCAGGGGATCTTCCTAACCCAACGATCAAAACCAGGTCTTCTGCATTGCAGGCAGATTCTTTATAGATTGAGCCACCAGGGTTGGTATATTATATATATGAACCCCCAACTCCTAGTCCATTGCTCCCCCTTTCCCCCTACCCTCTGGCAACCACAAGTCTGTTCTCTATGTCTATGAGAATGTATGTCTATGTCTCTGTTTCTGTTTTGCAAATAGTTTCATTTGTGCAATAGTTTAGATTCCACACTTAAGTGATATCATATGCTATTTGTCTTTCTCTTTTTGACTTACTTCACTTAGTATGATAATCTCTAGTTGCATCCATGTTGCAACTAGAGCTTATTTCATTCTTTTTTATGGCTGAGTGGTATTCTATTGTATATATGTACCACATCTTCTTTACAGTGATTCATTCTCTAGACTTATGAAACCACAGTATTAGGTCACAGTTCAATAGATGCCTTTTGGCCACCTGAACTGGGAGAATACCTTCGACTGTCTTCTGTATATAAATATGCATGTGTATGTATATAAATGTGTGTGTGTGTGTACTCAAGATCTTGCCAAGAAAGAGATGATAACTTAAAATGGGTAAATAAAGCCACAATTGACAGCGATATGAGCAGTTTGTGGAAACCAACAACAGAAAGTGCAGATCCTGGAGGAGCAGCAGGGGGCGCCATCACACCCCTCAGCAGGAAGGGATGGGCGAGGTAAGGAGGATGGGCTACGGAGAGAGCTGCCTCTGGGGCCAACAGAGTAGGTGTCCACTGCTCCCTCTCCTCCTGCTAGTGACCCATTGACCAAACCCACAGGAGTCCAGACAGCAGAGACTATCCATTAGACAGACCCTGCTGCTACTGCTACTGCTAAGTCACTTCAGTCATGTCCGACTCTGTGCTACCCAGTAGATGGCAGCCCACCAGGCTCCCCCTTTCCTGGGATTCTCCAGGCAAGAACACTGGAGTGGGTTGCCATTTCCTCCTCCAATGCATGAAAGTGAAAAGTGAAAGTGAAGTCGCTCAGTCGTGTCTGACTCCTAGCGACCCCATGGACTGCAGCCCACCAGGCCCCTCCATCCATGGGATTTTCCAGGCAAGGGTACTGGAGTGGGTTGCCATTGCCTTCTCCAGACAGACCCTAGAGATCACCTATTTGGGGCAAAGGGCAGTGTGAGAGACATCCCAGAATAGCAAATAAAAGCATAGGGACAGCTGTGTTCAGGGGACCACCCCTGCATGTGATTATTGAGAATCTGAATTTCTACTTTCTTCTCAAGCCTGCTTTCTATCTGGATCATACCTTTCCTAGGAGAGAGGAACTAGGACATAGTAAAGATGTTTCCTATCCACCTTACTTTCTGGTGTCTAAACTGCCCTGGAGGTGGGAGGAGAGGAAGAATCTGCTGTCTATGGAGTAGCTGCTACATGTGCTCGTTGTTATTCCTATGTTAAAAAAGATTCATTATGTGAAGATGGTGTCATTTTACCTCCACTCTCTTCCTCCCCCAAACCTGTACCTACAGGCTAATTATGAGAGAAACATCAGTCAAGGGACATTCTACAAAGTATCTAAGCAGTGCTTCTCAAATATATCAAGGTCTTCAAACACACAGAAGTCTGAGAAACCATCACTTCCAGGAAGAGCCTGAGGAGACATGATCAATAAATGGAACATGGTGTCCTGAGTGGGATCCTGGAAGAGACAAAGGACATTAGGTAAAAATAATGGAAATCTGCACAGAATGTGTTTAGTTTATAATAATGTGTAAGTAGTAAAATATAAATAATGTGTAATGATGTTCATTATAATGTATCTACATTGGCTCATTAATTGTGACAACTGTATCATACAAATGTAAGATACTAACAGGGAATAGTAATAATAATATGCTGGGTACAGAGTATGAGGGAACTCTGTACTATCCTTCACAACTTCTCTGTAAATCTATTTTTAAATAAAAATTTTATGTAAAAGAATAAAAACCTAGTGCTTAGCCTTTTTGGGTTTCCCTGATAGCTCGGTTGGTAAAGAATCCACCTGCAATGCAAGAGACCCCGGTTCAATTCCTGAGTCTGGAAGATCCTCTGGAGAAGGGATAGGCTACCCACTCCAGTATTCTGGCCTGGAGAATTCTTGGGCTTCCCTTGTGGCTCAGCTGGTAAAGAATCTGCCTGCAATGCAGGAGACTTGGGTTTGATCCCTGGGTTGGGAAGGTCCCCTGGAGAGGAGAAAGGCTACCCATTCCAGTATTCTGGCCCAGAGAATTCCATTAGTTAGAGAATAAGAATGAGTAGGAGGAGTAAGGCAAAAAACTCTTCTTAGTTTCCCCATCTTGGCTGTTATTTGGTGGTAATGTCCAGCCAGCATTCTGGCATCAGGAGTTCCTGCCACTTTTTGACTGGGCACCTCAAGCTAATGCTTAAATGTTCTCCCCTTATGATGTAAAGTTTTATATTAGATCAAACAGTAGTCACTTAATATGAAGGGCACCAATAATATTCTCTTAAAAAACCAACCCGCACTGCTTTAAAAAAGGAAAAAAAAGGCAAAACAAAAAAAAAAAAAAAAGAAAGAAGAAAAAGGTGATGTGCCTGGTAAAAATAAAAAGGGCACTTTAGTCAATATTGTAGTAATACAAAATTTAATATTATAAATAATATTAATAATAGAAATAATGAATTCTACTCTGAAAGCCAGTTTTTAATACCAAAAATTTACCAGAAGACTGTTGTTTTGGAAATGAACTGTCCCGTAGTGATGCCATGGACAAAAGAGCCTGGAGAGCTACAGTCCATGGGGTCCCAAAGCTACAGCCCATGGGGTCAGACACGACTGAGGGACTAACACTTGAATAGTGATGCCAACCACCACTCATACCTCTAACATGTGTGTGTGTGTGTGTGTGTATGGGTTTCCCCAGTGGCTCAGCAGCAAAGAATCTGCCTGTGATGCAGGAGTCACAGGAGGCATGGGTTTGATCCCTGGATCAGAAAGATCCTTTGGAGGAGGGCATGGAAACCCACTCTAGTATTCTTGCCTGGAGAATCCCATGGACGGAGGAGCCTGGTGGGCAACAGTCCACAGGGTAGCAAAGAGTCGGACACGATTGAAGCAACTTAGCACAGCACAGAACATATATGTATATAGGACATATGTGTGTACATAGATATACACCACAGCACAGATCACACATTGTCCACGAGGCATGTGCACAGGGATATAGGAGAACCACTTTTTGGTGTATAAGCCTCTGGGCCATCCTCACAGTCCCTGAGGTCCAGTGAAGGCCACACATTTCACTCTATTTTGTATTGAGCTCCAGTCTCTACTGGGACTGAGAAGCAAGGAGGGTCCGAGGCCGAGGGGGTGCCTGGTAGCCACCAAACTTGCAAAGCCCCTGACACAGGTGGAGCTGCTCTGAGATGCCTGCCCGCTGATTCCCCGCCTACCCTGTTCCGCCCTTCATGTGCATGGGCCGTGTCTCAGCATGGGTGGTGTGTGCACTGTGGAGATGCTGCCCTGGCAATGAGCCTCAGTCTTTTCCAGTACAGGAAAGGTTTGTCTGTTTCCCCAAACACAAAGGAGGAGGAAGAGAGGCAGTGGGGTGGAGGGAGAGGTGTGTGGACTTTGCCGCCTGTGAAACTGGCGTTGAATCGGCTTCCACCCTTTGGCTGTCATGTGTCCTTGGGTCAGTCCCTTAAAGTCTGTTTTCTCATCTCAGAAATAGGGATGTGACCCAGAGAAGATGCCTGTGAACTGTGTCACATTTGATGAGAAGTCATCCAATGGGAGTTATTCCTGGAAGCTAAAGACACGGCCTCTTGTACAAGGCCATGAGCGATAGCATTTTCCTCTCTATAACCCCAGCCACCATTTGCCACGGAGTCACTGTTGGCAGTTTTCGTTCAGGTGTTTAGCCTTTCATTTTTGTCAGCTTCTTCCTCTTTCTAGGCTGAATCTGAGGATTCTTTGAATCTCATACAGCTATCTAGAAAAGATGCACAGGGGTTTATACTAGGCAAGATTTATTCAATGAATGAATCAACCAACCTTTCAAGGCAATTCCATAGCCTGTGTACATGTGGATGCCGAAGTAGGTGTGTATATCACGCATGAGCACAAACAGAACCCCATGGATGACATCCTTCTTCGAGCATACACGGGCAACTCAACAAACACACCCTTGTGAAAGCCATACCGGCGTATTCCTGACTCAGTGAGCTGAGCCACAAGTCCTATGGATTTCAAACAGTTCTCTGCACTAACTTAAATCAATTTTTTAAATGTGTGAATGAATGGATGCTCTGAAATTGGATATTAAAGCGTTTCTGCAAAAAAAGTGCCAAAGAATAGCTACATATATTCATGGACAAATTTCCAACTTTAAGCAGGCTTTTGAAGTTTTAGGAGAATATTGTTTCCAGTGCCTACTTCAAACATGAAAGCGAAGATGTGCCAAATTCTGAAGTGCTCTTCCTACTTCCACTAATGGGAATTCAATTCTGTCAAGATAATGCTATTCTAATTGCTCACCAAAAATAATGGCCACATCCTATTTATGATGAGTTCTTTGCAATTCTAAAAGATCTGTTCTAAAATATTAGGCTCATATTACATTTCCCAGCTCAGACCTGATCAGCATTTTTCTTCTTCACTTTTGGAACATTTTCTCTGGGAGTGACAAGAACATACACAGTAAAGAGTACCTCCAGTCCATCTTGTATGCCCAGAAAGTTCACCAGAAGGCATGTCACATGAAAAATCATAGATATAGAATTATGTGGTTTAAAAGAAAGAATAAAAACGAAAACCACTGACTTTGCAACCTACATCTGGCTTCACTACTTACACGCTGTGTGATCCTGGGAAAGTTAGTAACTTCTCCATCTTATTTCCTCAATGGTAAAATGTGGGGTAAAATACCCACTTCCCTTGGGACCATGGAACACTTTAAATGAGATAATAAACAGAAAGTATCGGGAATATAGTTGGAAGAGTTGGAACACAAAAACTTTGGCTCTAAATTGGATAAAAAAACCAAAAAATTTATGAGAAAGGATCTTTCCTTCTTTGAAGAAACCTCAAGCTCCCTGCCATGGGTGTTGAAATCTGAGCTTCAGTGACCATTAACCTCCATAATCTCCTTGAGTCCTGCGAATCACAAGAAATGAAAGGCCTGACAGTGCCGTGATGACTGTCTAGCAGTGGTGCAGAAATGTGATCTGCTCAGGAAGGTCTCCCCTAAAAACAGCATTTTCAAGACTTGTCAAGCCAGAATTCCTGCATCAGTAATGTCCTTGCTATGGGTGAGAGATGCAACTATAGCCTTACAGTCTCAATAATTCTCATTGCACATCTGCACCCTCCATCATTTGTGTGTACCTAGTGTTCAGCACTATACCTGGCACAAAGCAGGTCTTCTCCAAAGGTTTGTTGATAGAAGGAGGAACCAGAGAAATTTATGGATGAGCTCCCGTTCCTGTTCTCTTTTTGTCATTCTCCATGCATAGTTCCCCACCTATCTTTCCTGCTTCATTCAGGCTATCAGTCCTGCCTTTTACTTATCTCTTGGCAACACTCACCTCCTCCAGGAAGCCTCCCTTGATCTGTCATACTCCCAACCCCAGCCACAGAGTCTAGTGCTTGATCTTTCTTCAGAGTTAATATGGCTTTTGGATAATGCTTTTGCCCTGGAGTTGCCCCATATTTTTATCTAGTATTTTTCCATCAACCCCTTCTAGGGCAGGAATTGTCTTTAATGACTTGAAAAATATTGTATTTTTTTAAAATGAGGTTTTGATGTATTTAGGTAGGAGACCATATACTACAGGTGTACTTATACAAAGTGAAATTAGACAATGGTCCTGTCTTCAGAAAGTTTACTTGACAGGGAAGGTAAGACCTAAAACTACAGAGCAGGAAGTGAAGAGTACAGAAAGACTGACGTGGTGAAGGGATGATGGGAGAGAGGAAAAGTTCCCATCACACCTAGCAGATGTCACCAGCAGGGTGAACTGTCAGAGGAGGCGCCATCTGAATCCTGGAAATACCCTAGGAAAAGCACTGCTGGCAGAGGAGAAAACCTGTGCAAAGGCATGGGAAAGGGAGGGTGGCGGGTGCTTATATCGCATTTTACAATTCTTAAAGGGCGTCACACTCTGTTTTCATTTGTTTCTGCAGAACAGCCAATGAGGAAGACAAGGCAGAGGTTCCCGGGCTACATTCACAGGAGTACAGAGAGGCTAAGGGACTCACCCAAACTGGCGTTGAACTAGGACACAGCTGTGACTGGAACTGAGGTCTGACTCCAGGTCCACAAGTGAAAACTCCCTCTTCAGAGTGATGGCATCTGTGGAAATGACTCATTCTTGCTAAACTGATGACCAATGGCTTAGGTGCATTCAAATGATATACCTCTTGTGCCTGGGAGGCAGCAATCTAAGAAGCTCTGTGGGTACCTGGAAGAACTATGAAAGCCCTGGATGCTGGAGTGGATGCGGATCACAGACGCATTCTTCTGGGTCAGCTCTGAACAGTGGAGGACTGTGTAAGGTGTGTGACATCATAACGGAGGGGAAGCCTCGAATTATGGTGGAGGTTAGGGTCACTGCACCCTTGCTCTGAGCTGGACACTGTGTCCTGTGTATTACCTGGATTCTTCCACTTGATCTTCACACCAAAACTATGAGGTAGGTTCTCATTCCAAGTTTAGAGGCTGGAGAAATGGAAGCTTAGAAAAGTGCTCAGCTGGTAAGGGGTAGAGTCAGCATTCAGATGCAACAGTAAGTGGCTGTGTCTTTACCAGTGAGCTAGAGGTTCATAATCACTTGTGTGCCACAGACTCCTTTAGACATCTGATAAAGCCCACAGACCACTTCTGAGAAAAATGCTTTTAAATGGATAAGATGTGTAGGTCTTATGAAGAAAACCAATTATATTAAAATTTTAATTGCTAAAATATTAGCAAATTTTGTATATAGCAATATAAGTGCTTCTTTGTTAATTAGTTAAATAATTAGAGCTGGTAGCGGGTCATGATTTGGAAGTCCTGATGAATGTCAACAAGATTTTGAGATAAAAACAACAACTGTAATGAAAATATCTGTGATTTCTGCTGATGACAAAATCATGGGTGCCAGTAATACTATTGTTTTGTTCACTCAAAATAGGAGAAAATGCTGAATTTCAGTAAAAAGCTAGTGAAAATTAAAAAGCTGTTGTTTCCATTCCAGTTTAAAATTCTCCTGAATTCTCTTCAGTAACCCGAGGCTAGGGACTCCTGGGCCAGGCTAGATAGTGGTTAGGATCTTGATGGGCAGAGTTCTTGCAGCCCAACCCTTCCTGCAGCCCCAGGGCCACCTTGATTGGTGATGGGAGCTTTAAAACACCTCCTAGGGCAAAGCAGATCAATCTCTGTGGGGTAGGAAACTGTGCTGATGGATCTTACAGGGCTGCAATCTGATCAAAGAGCTATAAAAGTAAACACAGGAGAGAGAGAGGGGCAGGGGCTCTCAGTGATGGAAGATGGGTGGTGAAGGGGTGAGAAGAGGAGGGCCAGGGACTCCAGCCAGGTCCTGCACACAGTGAGTACCTAGAAGTCTGAGGAGCAGAGCTCAGGTGAGGCAAGATGAAGAGCAGGGAGAAGGGGGAGGCGAATACTCTCCTTTTCCTCCACTAGAGATAGCACGAAAGAATGGGAATAGGAAGTAAAACCATATTGTCCAAAACAAATTGTCCTCACTTTCCAGCCCTACAGCCTTAGGTAAATCACATTCCATTTCCAAACCTCCGTTGCCTTATCTATGTGGGAGGAACTGAAACACTGAACTCACAGGCCCTCTGGAGGGTTAACAAACTGATTGGCACTTGGCAGAGTGCCTGGCACATGGTTGTTGCTCAATACAATTAGGCTGAACTATATGAGATTGATGTTTCTGAAGGTCAAGAATGGTTGGATATGGTTAGTTTCATACGATTCCAATTACAGTTCCTGGAAAACAAGGGAAGCTGCTGAGAGCATACCCAGCTCCATGTGGTGGGGTTGGATGTACATGGAACTAACGGCATCCAGTCACCTATATTCCCACCACACCTCCTGTGGGAGATGTTTGAGGGGTGTTCCTGAAAACTTTCTTCCCCACCTTCTTCCCATGCCAGAGTAAATTCTATAAAGAGATGCTCTGGCAGTTTTCTCTTTGGCATTCCAGGGACTGATAAATCACAGATCACTCTAAGGCACAGTATGGACTCCTGTGATCTGTCAGCGAAGAAGAGGCAGATGCAGGAGGAGAAAGGACCTTACTACATTCCTTTGACCAGTTCTCCTATTCATACTTTTCTCAGCAAATAAAAGCACAGAGTGGGGATTGGAAAACCCTGTGGGCTAGTTCAGTTCAGTTCAGTCACTCAGTTGTATCCGACTCTTTGTGACCGCGTGAACCGCAGCACGCCAGGCCTCCCTGTCCATCACCAACTCCCAGAGTCCACCCAAACCCATGTCCCTTGAGTCAGTGATGCCATTCAACCATCTCATCCTCTGTCGTCCCCTTCTCCTCCTGCCCTCAATCTTTCCCAGCATCAGGGTCTTTTCCAATGAGTCAATTCTTCCCATGAGGTGGCCAAAGTATTGGAGTTTCAGCTTCAACATCAGTCCTTCAAATGAACACCCAGGACTGATCTCCTTTAGGATGGACTGGTTGGATCCCCTTGCAGTCCAAGGGACTCTCAAGAGTCTTCTCCAACACCACACTTCAAAAGCATCAACTCTTTGGTGCCCAACTTTCTTTATAGTCCAACTCTCACATCCATATATGACTACTGAAAAAACCATAGCCTTGACTAGACGGATCTTTGTTGGCAAAGAAATATCTCTGCTTTTTAATATGCTGTCTAGGTTGGTCATAACTTGCCTTTCAAGGAGTAAGCGTCTTTTAATTTCATGGCTGCAGTCACCATCTGCAATGATTTTGGAGCCCAGAAAAATGAAGTCAGCCACTGTATCCACTGTTTCTCCATCTATTTGCCATGAAGTGATGGGACTGGATGCCATGATCTTTGCTTTCTGAATGTTGAGCTTTAAGCCAACTTTTTCACTCTCCTCTTTCACTTTCATCAAGAGGCTCTTTAGTTCTTCTTCACTTTCTGCCATAAGGGTGGCGTCATCTGCATATCTGAGGTTATTGATATTTCTCCCGGCAATCTTGATTCCAGCTTGTGCTTCCTTCAGCCACGTGTTTCTCATGATGTACACTGCATATAAGTTAAATAAACAGGGTGACAATATACAGCCTTGACATACTCCTTTTCCTATTTGGAACCATTCTGTTGTTCCATGTCCATTTCTAACTCTTTCTTCCTGACCTGCATACAGGTTTCTCAAGAGGCAGGTCAGGTGGTCTGGTATTCCCATCTCTTTCAGAATTTTCCACAGTTGATTGTGATCCACACAGTCAAAGTCTTTGGCATAGTCAATAAAGCAGAAATAGAAGTTTTTCTGGAACTCTCTTGTTTTTTAGATGATCCAGCAAATGTTGGCAATTTGATCTCTTACTCCTCTGCCTTTTCTGAAACCAGCTTGAACATCTGGAAGTTCACGGTTCACATATTGCTGAAGCCTGGCTTGGAGAATTTTGAGCATTACTTCACTAGTGTGTGAGATGAGTGCAATTGTGTTGTAGTGTGAGCATTCTTTGGCATTGCCTTTCTTTGGGATTGTAATGAAAACTGACTTTTTCCAGTCCTGTGGCCACTGCTGAGTTTTCCAAATTTGCTGGCATATTGAGTGCAGCACTTTCACAGAATCATCTTTCAGGATTTGAAATAGCTCAACTGGAATTCCATCACTTCCACTAGCTTTGTTCATAGTGATGCTTCCTAAGGCCCACTTGACTTCACATTCCAGGATGTCTGGCTCTAGGTGAGTGATCACACCATTGTGATTATCTGGGTCGTGAAGATCTTTTTTGTACAGTTCTTCTGTGTATGCTTGCCACCTCGGCTTCTGTTAGGTCCCTACCATTTCTGTCCTTTACTGAGCCCATCTTTGCATGAAATGTTTCCTTGGTTTCTCTAATTATCTTCAAGAGATCTCTAGTCTTTCCCATTCTGTTATTTTCCTCTATTTCTTTGCATTGATCACTGAGGAAGGCTTTCTTATCTCTCCTTGCTGTTCTTTGGAACTCTGGATTCAGATGGATATATCTTTCCCTTTCTCCTTTGCTTTTCACTTCTCTTCTTTTCATAGCTATTTGTAAGGCCTCCTCAGACAGCCATTTTGCTTTTTTGCATTTCTTTTCTTGGGGATGTTCTTGTTTCTTGTCTCCTGTACAATGTCACAAACCTCTATCCATAGTTCATCAGGCACTCTCTCTGTCAAATCTAGTCCCTTAAATCTATTTCTCACTTCCACTGTATAGTCATAAGGGATTTGATTTAGGTCGTACCTGAATGGTCTAGTGGTTTTCTCCACTTTATTCAATTTAAGTCTGAATTTGGCAATAAAAAGTTCATGATCTGAACTACAGTCAGCTCCTGGTCTTGTTTTGCTGACTGTATAGAGCTTCTCCATCTTTGGCTGCAAAGAATATAATCAATATGATTTTGGTGTTGACCATCTGGTGGTGTCCATGTGTACAGTCTTGTCTTGTGTTGTGGGAAGAGGGTGTTTGCTATGACCAGTGCATTCTCTTGGCAGAACTCTATTAGTCTTTGCCCTGCTTCATTCTGCACTCCAAGGCCAAATTTGCCTGTTACTCCAGGTGTTTCTTGACTTCCTACTGTTGCATTCCAGTTCCCTATAATGAAAAGGACATCTTTTTTCAGTGTTAGTTCTAGAAGGTCTTGTAGGTCTTCATAGAACTGTTCAACTTCAGCTTCTTCAGTGTTACTGGTCGGGGCATAGACTTGGATTACTGCGATATTGAATGGTTTGCCTTGGAAATGAACAGAGATCATTCCGTCATTTTTGAGACTGCATCCAAGTACTGTGGGCTAGACCTGGGTTCAAATCCATGTTCTGTACTTAACACTTAATTGCTTGTTTCACTTGGACCCATCACAACCACCCTGAACCTCAATCCCCTCTTCTGTAGGAAGGGGATGTTAGAACAGAGCATCTCCAAGATCTCGTCCATGGGTAACCTTGACCATGGAGACTTTGGTTTGCTCCTCAGCTCTGCGCTTGGCAGGCCACAGGGTCATTGTAGGTCTCAGTTTAGGGATCAGCTCAGCATTTTAACAGTAACTCACCCCCATGTAGTGCATTTCTTGGAACCCAAGTTTGAAGATGCAGCTGTAGAACAGGGTACATGTCTGAAGAGCCTCACAGAGGGGCCTTGTGATAAACAAAGTTAGAGTCCACAGAAGCATCCGAAATGAGGCAGAGGAGTAACTGTTTAGGTTTGTTTGGCACTAAAGTATATTTAAAAGTTTATTTCATATTAAATTATAAAAACCGTATGGAAAAGTGATTATAAACTCTTTTTTCAGTAATAAAACAGCCCTTGGGGCACAGAAGCACATAGGCTTAATACACCTAAAAATATCTTATTTTTCTACAGCTTGATTGAAACTGATGTAGGTGTGCTTGGCATCTGACTTGGGGAGGTCGTGCCTTTTCTTCTTCTGCTAATAATACTGTTTGGCAGCTTTACACTCTATCTTACCACAGATCTTTGCCAAAACTTGAATTTACTTCCGTCAGATTAACTGTCTCCAAAAACAAACTGGCATTTCTTCTAAGGGCTCCGATTAAAAGGATAAGCTTGAGTGACACTCCCTTAAATGGCTGGATGTTCTCACAGGGCTAGGAAATCAGAACTGGAAAAGCAGCAGGGCTGAATTTAGTCACATGGCTGCTCAGGCATTTGGACAGGGAGAGGGGCTGCCCTTTCCCTCTGCTGTGTTTAGAAACCCTGGGTGAATTATGATTTTGAATACATACCTCTCAAAAAACTGTGAGAAGAAAACCACTGCTTTGTTCTAGGTCCCAACCCTCCAGTTCTTTGTTTTAAATATCATTTTTACTAATTTTGCTGGTCAAATTATGTTGGCTCCCCCAAAGCACCAAGGAAATAGGGGCCTTTTCTAGTTGCACAGCTGAATGCATATGGAATTTGAATGAGTCCACTATGTATGGTCCAACGAACTTTCTGTCTTTAACATTCCAGTAGACAGAGAGGAGAGTCCAGGGAAGACAGAAAGCAAGAAAAGGGGAAGGAAGCACTGGCTAGTTTTTCCCTCTCTCTTGTTTATAATTTGATCCCTCAAGAATAAGAATCAGGGTTAAAATAATTTTCCAAGCAGATATTTTTCTTTTTATCTTTTATTATTGTGTGCAATGTATTTATTTATGTTGAGGAAACAATAGGTAAGGGATAGAGAAGAAAGAAATAGGTTACTGATTCTTGTAGGTTACAAATTTGAATGCCTAACACAAGAAAAAATTCAAGTGAGATAACATTTCAAGAATCACATTGAAATGTGGCTCTTAGACACACATTCACTCTCTCTTTCTTACAACTGTCTATCCCCCTATAAGTAAGAGTACCTTGAAAGAACTCTGTGAAAAATCTATGGAAAACTCTTTATCAGCTGTAAATACTATGTTAAATTTTCTAATCCTATGTTGATATTAACTATCTAAAAATGAAGGACAAAATAGCTATTATTATTAATTTTATCCCATAACTTTTATTACTCTGCCTGAGAAGATATAGGATCAATAATTAATATAATCATTAATTAAATAACTTTTAATTAATGCTAAGGGGGAAAAAAATTTGCTTGGATTGTTATATTGAGTTAAATTTTTTTATTGCCCAGATCCAAATTTCTTTGAGTTAGAGCCTTGGCTTATCTAAGTATGGTTATGCCAAAGCATAAACAGACTGTCATTGTGCTTAGCTTAGCGTGGCTATCAGTGAGCTCTGCTAGGGGTGGGAGAAATGTCAGCTTTGCCATTTCTTGTTCATTTGTATTCACATTATTAATATTACCTTCAACACGTGGTTTCATTGTATGAATGTTTTAAAGCCATTAATCCACATTATGCAGGACACTGTAGTTAAAACTAGATAATGTAATTCACAATTCCCTTTAGCCAAGTGCAGGAGAATTGTAATGCCTGACAATGTACTGAAAACAACCTAAGAGTTGAGGCTGTCTGGTCAGCCCCCTGGGCCATGATCCCTCTACCAGGATCCCTCCTGCTCTGTATAAGACTACACTCATCCAACACATGGGACAAGCCAAGGCCTCAGGGTCAGCCCCCACACTGGGCATTGAAGTCAGAATATATAAGTCAGTTGTATATAAATCAATATATTTGCTTATAAAATTATAATACATAACATACACACACATATATAATAAAAGTGAACCATTTTTTTTTCTACTTTTACCTGTAAGGATAAGCTTAATCTGATTTTGAGGTCACTTCTTGAGGTAATTTACACAAAGATAAAATACATATTGTTATCTTCATTTTACTAATAAGGAAAATTAAGTTGCTGCGGGTCACAGTTAGCAATTTTCCCTTTTTTTGGTAGCCTGTGTTTTTCCATAGTCTTATGAATGTGAAAGTGAAGTTGCTCAGTCATGTCTGACTCTTTGCAACCCCATGGACTGTAGCCTACCAGGCTCCTCTGTCCATGGGATTTCCCAGTGATTTTCCAGGCAAGAGTACTGGAGTGGTTTGCCATTTCCTTCTCCAGCGGATCTTCCCAACCCAGGGATCGAACCCAGGTCTCCTGCATTGTAGGCAGACGCTTTACCATCTGAGCCACCAGGGAAGAGCCATGATTTTCCATAACTACTGGCAGAAAAAGAAAATAAAAACATCAAGTAGTTTCAGATCAGATCAGATCAGTCGCTCAGTCGTGTCCGACTCTTTGCAACCCGATGAATCGCAGCACGCCAGGCCTCCCTGTCCATCACCAACTCCCGGAGTTCACTCAGACTCACGTCCATCGAGTCAGTGATGCCATCCAGCCATCTCATCCTCTGTCGTCCCCTTCTCCTCCTGCCCCCAATCCCTCCTAGCATCAGAGTCTTTTCCAGTGAGTCAACTCTTTGCATGAGGTGGCCAAAGTACTGGAGTTTCAGCTTTAGCATCATTCCTTCCAAAGAAATCCCAGGGCTGATCTCTTTCAGAATGGACTGGTTGGATCTCCTTGCAGTCCAAGGGATTCTCAAGAGTCTTCTCCAACACCACACTTCAAAAGCATCAATTCTTCAGTGCTCAGCCTTCTTCACAGTCCAACTCTCACATCCATACATGACCACAGGAAAAACCATAGCCTTGACTAGATGGACCTTTGTTGGCAAAGTAATGTCTCTGCTTTTGAATATGCTATCTAGGTTGCTCATAACTTTTCTTCCAAGGAGTAAGCGTCTTTTAATTTCATGGCTGCAGTCACCATCTGTAGTGATTTTGGAGCCCAGAAAAATAAAGTCTGACACTGTTTCCACTGTTTCCCCATCTATTTCCCATGATGTGGTGGGACCAGATGCCATGAGTTTCGTTTTCTGAATGTTGAGCTTTAAGCCAACTTTCTCACTCTCCACTTTCACTTTCATCAAGAGGCTTTTGAGTCAACACTGTTTTTGTTTCTCTAAGATTTGTTTTAGGGAGGAAACATTTTCATTGATAGGATATGGGGAAAAGAAACTTGCAAACCAATTACTAATAATGATCAGTAAAACTGAGTGGGATCTAACCTAGAATTAGCTCAATTGTACCCTGATATTAATAATCAATGTTGCATCATTTCTATTATCTGGTTATTCTAACGATCCCTCCATTTTTCTCCTTCTCATCCACCAGTTTTGTCTCCAGATCATCCTTTGCACCAGAACATCTACCAACTAAGGATAGGCTTCTTTTTTGGCACAGGCTCAGAATTTTAATGTTTACATGTAAAATAACTCCAGTAAAATGGAAGGATGATTTTAAATGTTGCTTGGAAGTATAACTCAAGCTCACCTCATTCATTTTATGTGATACTGTTAATATTATAGAAATAATATGTACTTGTTTTATATAAAATTTGGAGAATATAGAAAAAAATGAAAAGAAAAATTACTCATAACCCAATATAATCAAAGTTAACATTTTGGTATATTATCTTCTAATATTATTCATATTTTTCTTTGCATAGTTGTGATCATATTGCATACATAACTCTTTTTTTGCCTTAAATAAATATGATAAACATCATTCATGTTTACTAATTCTTATTAGAAATATTTCCTAAGTATAAGTTCCTGTGGAAGCATACTTTTATATGCACAAAAATCCTTGAGGTAAGAGAATAAATATTATGTAGGTAAGTGGGAAATAGATGGGGAAACAGTGGAAACAGTGTCAGACTTTATTTTGGGGGGCTCTAAAATCACTGCAGATGGTGACTGCAGCCATGAAATTAAAAGATGCTTACTCCTTGGAAGGAAAGTTATGACCAACCTAGATAACATATTCAAAAGCAGAGACATTACTTTGCCAACAAAGGTCCGTCTAGTCAAGGCTATGGTTTTTCCTGTGGTCATGTATGGATATGAGAGTTGGACTGTGAAGAAAGCTGAGTGCTGAAGAATTGATGCTTTTGAAGTGTGGTGTTGGAGAATTCTCTTGAGAATCCCTTGGACTGCAAGGAGATCCATCCATTCTGAAGGAGATCAGTCCTGGGTGTTCTTTGGAAAGACTGATGCTAAAGCTGAAACTCCAATACTTTGGCCACCTGATGCGAAGAGTTGACTCATTGGAAAAGACTCTGATGCTGGGAGGGATTGGGGCCAGGAGGAGAAGGGGACGACAGAGGATGAGATGGCTGGATGGCATCACTGACTCGATGGACGTGAGTCTGAGTGAACTCCAGGAGTTGGTGATGGACAGGGAGGCCTGGCATGCTGCGATTCATGGGGTCGCAAAGAGTCGGACACGACTGAGTGACTGAATTGAACTGAACTGAAGTATAGTTAACTGCAGATTCCAACTCCAATGGGATATATGAATAGATTGAATAGTTAATTAATTACATTTTCCTTCCTTTTGGTGACTAATTCATGTGAATTTTACTAAGTGGATGAAAGATATTTTGTATTTTTCTAATACTTGTCTTCACACAGGAAAGAGAAAGTAACCCGAGAATACAGTAACTGGCAGAGGGAAACCATTTTTTAAAAAAATTACAAATAATGCATAAATATTATTCATACTTTATATTGTACTAAGTATTAAATAAAAGTTCATTGTGTATATAATATTTTAATAAATCATTTTAAAGGTACAGTTTCTTATTGCTTCTAATACCTTTAGTGTGGATTACTGACATGAAATGTTAGCCACTATTTTATAAATATATTTCTTCACCAGCCAAGATTACCTTAAAAAGCAAAAAGCTAACTTCTACATAACAATTTTCATTCCTTAAAATAGTAAGAAATGTATATAATGAAATAAGAAAAATAAAATGTTTATAAAACTCTCCCTGAATATAAGCTGCTACATGGAGAATAACTACATAAGAAAGTGGGATGATGAAAAGAATATTGCTAATGTCAATTCTGTTTTCTCATAAGCATCATTTTCAATAAAGACGCTTGCTTTATGGCCAGTTATAATTATTTTAAATCAAATAAAGGGACAAATTAAGAAGTGTTTTCCTATGCATATATCCGTGTGTGTGTGTATGTATATATACATATATATTTTTTGATATTTAATACATATAAACCAAATTTGATTACCTTACATAAGCTATATATAGGCATTACATATACATACAGGTACTGTGGAAACAAAAACAAAAATTCTTTGAAAATTTAGTCAATATGTATATGAATATATAGTTCAATTTAGACAAAAATATTTGGATTATTTAATGGCATTCTACAGCTAATTCTACTGCATTTGTTTAAATTTTTTCAGGAAAAAAGCAAAGCTTTTTTGTTTGTTTTCTTACAGATACATATTTTTATTGGCATGTAGTTGTTTTACAATGTTGTGTTAATTTCTATACAGCAAAGTGACTCAGTTATACACATATACACATTCTTTTTTATATTCTTTTCCACTATGGTTTATCCCAAGATGTTGAATATAGTTATGGTCCCCTGTGTAATACAGTAGGAGCTTGTTTATTCATCCTGTATGTAATAGTTTGCATCTACTAATTCCAAATTCCCAGTTCTTCCCTCCTTCACCCTGCCTCCCCCATAGCAAGCACAATTCTGCTCTCTCTGTCAGTGAGTCTGTTTCTCTTTTTTAGATAGGTTCATTTATGCTGTATATTAGATTCCACATATAAGTGATATCAGATGGTATTTGTCTTTCTCTTTTTCACCTACTTTTCTCAGTATGATAATCTCTAGCTGCATCCATGTTGCTGCAAATGACATTATTTCATTCTTTTTTCAATTCAGTTCAGTTCAGTCGCTCAGTCGTGTCCGACTCTTTGCGACCCCATGAATCGAAGCACGCCAGGCCTCCCTGTCCATCACCAACTCCCAGAGTTTACCCAAACTCATGTCCATTAAGTCGGTGATGCCATCCAGCCGTCTCATCCTCTGTCGTCCCCTTCTCCTCCTGCCCCCAATCCCTCCCAGCATCAGGGTCTTTTCCAATGAGTCAACTCTTCGCATGAGGTGGCTAAAGTATTGGAGTTTCAGCTTCAGCAGCTATTCTTCCAATGAACACCCAGGACTGATCTCCTTTAGGATGGACTGGTTGGATCCCCTTGCAGTCCAAGGGACTCTCAAGAGTCTTCTCTGACATCACAGTTCAAAAGCATCAATTCTTCGGGATGCTGGATCCTATAGTAATTCTATTTTTAATTTTCTGAGAAACATCTGTACTATTTTCTGCAGTGGCTACACCAACTTACATTCCTACCAATAGTGTAGGAGGGTTTCCATTTCTCCACACCTTCTCCAGCACTTAAGAAAGTTTTTAAATGGTTCTTGCTCTTGAATAAAACCAGTCCTCTGTGTTTTGACCACAGAATATATTAAGGTCTAAAATTCTCTGTGGCTGTGAAGGTGCTTAAATTATTTCAGTCCTGGACAACCCCATTTTAAGCACTGAAAAAAGTGAAGAATTTCATCAACCAGATGTTTCTTTCATTTCTTTCTTCTCCATGCTTTCTTCCTCTCTTCCTTCCTTCCTTCTGTTTTTAACTGATTTCATGGAATTTCTTTAACATACTATGGTCTTGTAGTCAAACTATAGACAATCTAATTTGTTAATCTTTTATTTTCTGGAAATTCCTTTAAGTATACTTAACACAGATTCCAAGGCAAGCTCTTTGAATATTTTTCACTGAATTGGTAATTAAAAAAAAAAATCACTTCTTAGTCAAAATAAACTTTGAATTTCAGAAAGGATAGTGTTCTTGCTCCAGAATTCTCAGGTATATCTGACAAACAGTTGGAACCCTGGAGTAATCTCAATGAGCCTCAGTTTCACCATTGGCAAAACATAAATGCTAATAATACTTTCCTTAGAGGGATGCTGTACATTTGAAGTGAAATGGCATTTGTGCACCCTCCTTGGCAGAATGCCTGGCACATAGCAGATGCTCAATAAACAGTAGCGCTCAGTTATTTAATATGTCATTTCCTTGTATGTGTGATGCAAACAGTCCTGAACTCATGCTATATGCCCAAATGTTCAGTTCTTTTGCTCAAGGTAACCAAAGGACTGTTATAGAACTCAGGGTAAGTACATTTAATTCTCAGATGGCATATTTGTTGACATTAGTCATTATATATAAATTGTGGAAACAGAAAGACAAGCAATTATGCCTAGAAATACTAGAACTTACAACAAAGACTTAATTTATAAAACACATTTTTATGTGTTGATTGTGGTCAGGAACTAAAAAGGAATCAAAGTTCTGATAAAAGATTATGAAAATTAAAAGGAGTTGTGAAAAAAAACTATACAAACTCTCCCAAAACACTTTTTTGAATATTCTGAGCCTGGCATGATAGCATCTGAGATTTTTAATATGCTTCGAGGGTATTCTACTGACCTAACAGAATTTCATATATATGCCTAAAAGAAAGCATAACATTTGCTGTATTTAACCACTTTTGAAAATCAGTTAAGGGCCTCATGCACAACTGTTGTTCAGTCGCTCAGTCATGCCCAACTCTTTGTGACCCCATGAACTGCAGCATGCCAGGCTTCCCTGTCTTTCACTATCCCCCAGAGTTTGCTCAAACTCATGTCCATTGAGTCAGTGATGCCATCCAACCATCTCATTCTCTATCACCCCCTTCTCCTGCCCTCAGTCTTTCCCAGCATCAGGGTCTTCTCCAATGAATCACCTCTTCGCATCAGGTGGCCAAAGTATTAGAACTTCAGCTTCAGCAACAGTCCTTGCAATGAATATTCAGGATTGATTTCCTTTAGGATTGACTCTTTCGATCTTGCTGTCCAAGGGACTCTCAAGAGTTTTCTGCAGGAACTTTCCAGAACGCTCGGTGAAAAGCGGAGGAGCGGCGGCTGCCCGAGCTGCACACAGCAACGCGCTCCTTCCCGCTCCCATAAAAAAAAAAAAAAAAAAGAGTTTTCTGCAGCACTACAGTTTGAAAGGATCAATTCTTCAGCACTCATGCACAATAGAGAGCAGATATTAGAACAGTCTTGTACTGGAACTTAAAGTTATGATAAGAAATGCAAGAAAAGCTGCTCCACTCTAACAGGTTGGAAATAGAAAACAAAAACAAAAACAGGCTGGAAAAGAAACAAATAAGAGCTTTTCACCTGGGCTTATTTATCTTTTTATGACTTAAAACAAAACAAAGCAAAATAAAATACTCAAACCAAAACCCCCCAGCAATAATTCTGTTGTACAACTCCAAATTTTTATACCATAAACAGTCAAATTTATTTGGTGACTGCTGAGTGGCATGGAGTCTGTCAACATAATGCCTCAAAACGTGAACCAAGGCAGATTGGAAAACAAATTGAAAGCCTAGATTAGAGTGACTGTAGTTTCTTTCAGTTCAGTTCAGTTCAGTCGCTCAGTCGTGTCCGACTCTTCGCGACCCCATGAATCGCAGCACGCCAGGCCTTCCTGTCCATCACCAACTCCCAGAGTTTACCCAAACTCATGTCCATTGAGTCGGTGATGCCATCCAGCCTTCTCATCCTCTGTCATCCCCTTCTCCTGCCCCCAGTCCCTCCCAGCATCAGGGTCTTTTCCAATGAGTCAACTCTTCGCATCAGGTGGCCAAAGTACTGGAGTTTCAGCTTCAGCATCATTCCCTCCAAATAAATCCCAGGGCTGATCTCCTTTAGAATGGACTGGTTGGATCTCCTTGCAGTCCAAGGGACTCTTAAGAGTCTTCTCCAACACCACAGTTCAAAGCATCAATTCTTCGACGCTCAGCTTTCTTCACAGTCTAACTCTAACATCCATACATGACCACAGGAAAAACCATAGCCTTGACTAGACGGACCTTTGTTGGCAAAGTAATGTCTCTGCTTTTGAATATGCTATCTAGCTTGGTCATAACTTTCCTTCCAAGGAGTAAGCATCTTTTAATATCATGGCTGCAGTCACCATCTGCAGTAGTTTCTTTAAAGTGATCTAAAAAACATAAACTTCATCTTATTAAAGAAGAAAATCTCCTAGCCTGCTTGCTTTCTGTAAGGGAAAACTATTCCTTCAAATCATAATTTCTCCACCTTTTGTTCTGTGGCAGAGCTTCATGTTTCAATATAGTAAATAAAGATGTGATTGGAAATGAGGGAAGGTCAAGGCACGCAGCTCTCTCTTTCTCTCCCTAAAGATCTTATGGGGTTTTCAATCAATTCAGTCAAGGGCAAAACGAATTAATTAGTTGAAAGTGATATTTCAAATAAAACAATTAGGACTTTAATGCAGTTTTGTAGGGGGTGGGGACTTCACCCAGACCCCTGCCTTTTGTCAAAATGAGTTTGATTTCAAAGTCAATTTTAAAAATTAAAAGCAAAGCCTTGGATTGCAACAAAAATATTTAACTATTTGTAGTGTGTGAATTTTTACCTACCCTTGCTGAGTGAATGAGAAAGTTTAAACAGATTTCTTCTGCCATTTTATTTAGGAAAAGAAAGAAATGAAACAAACAAAGGTTGGCATTGGGGGGTGTATGTGTGATTTATCCTGCTGCAGTTCTCAGAGGTATTCTGAGTTTCAGAGCTATTCTGAAAACTCTCCCTGGCATACTATTAGATACACAAATGATAGATTAGAGTATGCATGATAAAAATGAGATGTTCAGTTCAGTTCAGTCGCTCAGTCGTGTCCGACTCTTTGCGACCCCATGAATCGCAGCACGCCAAGCCTCCCTGTCCATCACCAACTCCCAGAGTTCAGTCAAACTCATGTCCATCGAGTCAGTGATGCCATCCAGCCATCTCATCCTCTGTCGTCCCCTTCTCCTCCTGCCCCCAAGCCTTCCCAGCATCAGAGTCTTTTCCAATGAGTCAACTCTTCGCATGAGGTGGCCAAAGTACTGGAGTTTCAGCTTTAGCATCATTCCTTCCAAAGAACACCCAGGGCTGATCTCCTTCAGAATGGACTGGTTGGATCTCCTTGCAGTGTAATGAGATGTACTATGTAGTAAATGATCAATGTAAGAGGAAGTCAGCAATTTTTCTATTCCATATTGAGTATAAACATCCTAACATGTTAAAACTTTTGAAATTACATACACACTATATAATTCTATAAGTTAAATTGAAAATATAAATAATAATGTATTTATACAATGATTCATAAATTGTGAGCCGTTTTGCCCGTAATCTACAAAAATGTAAATTAACTCTATAAAATTATAAGGTTAACAAAATTAACCCTATAAAATTTTTTTAAGAGGAACAATGGAGTGGATTTTAAAGTAATATTTCTTAGGACCAAAATCACTGCATGGTTGCTATCTGGGAAGCTAGGTACCACTCCAATTTTAGTATATATAGTGTAATTTAGCAAAGCCCTAAAAAGTGCTAAGCATAATGGGGGAGTACCATTGAGTATTATTGATTGATCTATCAAAGAAAATGAATGCTGTGAATGTAAACCAAACTGCACAGCGAGTAACAACTACAGGCTTAAAATGGTCTCCCAACGGCAAGCCAAATGAGCACCTGGTGAGGACAGAGCGGCAGGATGACTGACGCACTCAGAGGGGCGAGGCTGAGTGGATTCTGCTTGAATCTGATTGATGACCATGTCTTTGGCAGCCATCCTCAGCTGTGCTTCCCCTTGGAAATATTAAAAGTCTGTTGCCCCCAAACCTAGGTAACCATACACATACAGTAACTAAGATAAGTAAAGGGCAAAATAACTTTTTAGTAAATGGAAACTTTCTTACTTCAGAGCCATCCCCAACACTACCGGTCCTGGTCATTCCCCGATGAACAACTTTGATAGGAGTATTTTCAGCCGTATCACTAATCGGTCTACTCTTACTCTTTGCTTTAATGTAAAACCAAAGGGGAAAAAGTGATTTCAAAGGCACCTGCAATCTGACGTGTGTGAGCAGAACTGAAAAATTTTTTTTTCAAAATTGGATTAATTAGCATTATCGGAAAAACAAAAGGGAACAAAGCCACGGGTAAGTAGTGCATTAATCATATTGCTAGTAATTAGTGCCACAATAGAAATACAAGACAAAACGAAGAAGTTGGAAATAGTTCTGAAACTAGTCATATTTTGTAGGTATCACTAGCTAAGAAATAGACATACTTGGACATGCAAAGAGGACAAGAATAAAACAGAATCTCAAAAATCACCTAATGTTGAAAGACTCAACTGCATAAATCCTGAATCCCAGAGAAATGGAGAATTGATGTATTTATAGTGTCTAATATCCAGAGTTTAAAAAACTAGGAAAGAAGAGGATGAGGGAGGATGGGAATAATTGGAGGAACAGACTATATTTCTACTTTAAAAAGAGAGAGCCTATGCAGTTATAACAAAGGTCCAGCCAAACGCCAAATACGCACAGTCATTTTTAAACACAGAAATAGTGAGATTTTTTTTTCACTTTGAATGTATGATTGGATGACATTGGCGAATGCAAAACCTTTCTCAAAGTGATAAAATATTAAATTAATTGTAGCTTTCAAAGAATGAAACCATTTGTATGGTCAATTTCTTGGCCTTAGATTTTCTGTATCAGAGTCTATTCCTAGAATCCTTTATAAAAGTGTTTCATAGGAAAATGCTGATTTGTGTTGATTCATTTTACAAATGGAAACTGAGCCCAGTGAAGTACAGAAGAATAGAGGAAGACTAAAATTTTTCTTATTGTTCTGAATAGCCCATATAAAGTCATTCACCTTCCTGTCCGCCAATTTTTCTTACCCAGAAAAAGAAAAATCGAAAAAATAAATATCTAGTCTGAGGGTTACCTCCTTGAAGATGGCTTTTTGGGGGGTGTATGGGACTTTGTTTTTCTTATTTATTAAAAAAAAAGAAAAGAAAAGGACATACCTCTGTGAATGGAGACAGGTAATGCTGGAGTTGATTTTCATCTCGAGGGCTGTAGAGCCCTAGTGGTAGTTGATAAGAGATATCTCAGAAACCAGATGGATGGGAGATATTTGCCTGGGAACAGCCCTCTTAGACGTCTTCTGGACCTCCACTCCCATTTTCAAGCTTCACTAAATACCTCCCTCAGTCTTTGAACCTTTCTTTTCAGCACTCCCATTTCCCTCTCACTGTGCCTGTCTTCTCCACTGGCTTATCTTCTTTCATTCCTCACTTATCCCTATCATTTCTTTTCTCTTCACAAACTTTTTACACTTTCACAAATTATTTTAATGTTCTTTAGCAAGTGAGTCTGGGAGTCCGTCACCACCTGGCTCTCTCTGTCTCTTACCTTGATCAAGTTATTTTTCAGTTTTGTACTTTCCCTATTTATATGATAGTAATAGCAGCATCTATTATCTTGAATCATCTCAACATTTCAGATTAAGAAAATCTAGTCAACAAAACCCACCCATACTTAACTTGGCTAATTAAGTAGCTAATATATTTTGAATGATCTTTTTAATATTAAAAACAAAAACTTTAGAAATATATCTCCACAAATGGTCATGTGTAAAGAATATACATAGCATCAGGCATCTAGAAGTTATAAAGGAAAAGGGTGATAACTCTGACCATATTAAAATAATAAGTGCTTATATGGACAAAAAAATAAAGTTAAAATATTAAAAACATACTGGGAGGAAATTTGTCTAATATATGTGAAACAAGACTAAACACATAAACAGCCTTTGTGAAATTAATAAGAAAATATGAATCATTCAATATAAAATGGACAAAGGACACAAATAGGCAAATATTAGAAAATAAAATATAAATAGCCAGTAAATTAGTAAGTGTTCATCATCACTCAATAATTATAAAAGTGCAAATTAAAGTGCTAATGTACCACTTTCATCTACCAGGTAAAGATTTTGAAACTTCAACAATGCTATTGTTGACAAAAACCTGGAAAAATGGGTGCTCATTCATAAATACATTAAACAAGTATTTACTGAATTCTACTCTGAAACACTGATGATGGGATGGCAAATTGTGACTCTGAATATACTGGTTCAGAGAACCTAAGGAACCTACCCAAGGTCATCTGCAGCTGACCAAGTTGACATTAGATCTAAACCCCAGTCCTTTGAATTGTGAATCTTTTTTTGTAGAATCAGACCCACTATGGATTCTCCAGAGGTGTTAGTTTACCTTTCCCTGTGATTGATTTTCTTGAAAGTAATGGCCTTCAAACTCAAATCTTGGGATGTCACACTATAATTCTCTGGAATCCCAAAGCCCCAGTCCCTGTTCCCTGATGCAGCCACACCTGAGTTACTTCTGGATGAGAAACCAATTTGACTGTTACACTTCCCCAGTTGTCAGCATGTCTGGGAGAACACCTAGGTGTGCAATCGCAGCCTTCTGAAAGGACCGTGTTTTGTTTACTAACAATGAAGAGGATGATGATGATGATAATTAGTAAATAATGATTTCATGGTGAATTACAGTTTACAAAGGGTTTGACATATATGATTGAAAATGTAGTCTCTACAACAAACCTGTTTACAAAGTGTTATTGTCATCTAAATTTTACAGATGAGAAAACAGAGAGCCAAAGAATCTTTCTAAGATCTGCAGGTTTTAACTGGAAGAGCCAGGAGCAGAATCCATGCCTCTCTGATAACAAATCTCATGCCCTTTACTGATATCTGTGGTTTGCTGCTCTCCCACTTAACAGATTGTTGTAAATGTAGCTAAGAATATCAGTCTATACTTATTGCCAACTTTTAAATTAAAAATCTACCCTTGCATATGAACTTGCAGCTTTCCTTTTGACCATATATAGCTGGATAAAGGTTTTTTCCCAATTAAATATATTCCTAAATTCTCAATAATTTAATCAGCCTTTAAATGAATACTATGCCTTCCTGTTTTTTTGAAATGGGCAGCTTTGCTTTTTTTTAAAGATTTATAAAACCATAATTGTATTTTATGAAGCCAGACAAGCTATAAAACTGAAGAAGACTAACATAAGCAAGACTTGGAGATGTAAATGTTATTAATCCACGGTGTTGCTGGTTGCAAAGGAAAGAGAACGGGAATTCCTTTTTCTTTATAAGTGTTGTTTTGCTTCCCTTAGACCTCTCTTTCCTCCAGTTACAGACAAAGAAAGAGGGCCACAAAATGAAGGACAGGGAGTAAAAGGACATTTGTATTAGGTGAGCTTGTGAGCTTGTTAAGGGAGAAAAAAATCATTTGGGGAGGTTTTCTTTGCTTCTTGCTCATCTCCTACCTTACCACATCTCCCAGCCTCCACTCGGAAACTTGGTAGGTTTTTTAGAGAATAGCTAGATTCTTAGTCACTGAATGTTTAGACTTCATTGGAACATTGGAAGCATAAAGCAAAGCATAAAGAGCAAACCAGTCAATGCTAAAGGAAAGCAGTCCTGAATATTCATTGGAAGGACTGATGCTGAAGCTGAAGCTCCAATACTTTGACCACCTGATGCAAAGAACTGACTCGTTGGAAAAGACCCTGATGGGAAAGATTGAAGGCAGGAGGAGAAGGGGACGACAGAGGATGACATGGTTGGATGGCATCGCCGACTCAATGGACGTGAGTTTGAGCAAGCTCCGGGAATTGGTGATGGATAGGGAAGCCTGGTTTGCTGCAGTCCATGGGGTTGATAAGTCAGACATGACCAAACGACTGAACTGAGCTGAAAGCAAATCTGGATTTAGAATCAAGTTCACAAGACTCCCAGACTGTTTCTCCCACCACGAGAGGAATTTGACCAATAATTGCTGCAATGAGTCCCCTCTTCCAATCTTATGCAAATTCATGCTCTTTTATGATGAAGTGTTTTACATAGAATAGAAGAGAACTGCATCCTAAATTTTCCATGCAGCTCTTTGGAATATAACTTATTCAAAAGGCAGAGCTTTCACCATTGACAATAACAACCCACAGACATGGTAGGCAGTATGGTGTGGTGAAAGAACCCCCACTGGCCTGGGAACTGGGTTCCAGTTCTGACAGCATCTTACAGCCTCTAGGAAATCAGGCCTCTCTCTGGATCTCAGTGCCTCACCTTTGTGGTGAGGGGGTTGGACTAGATAACCCAGCTCTAAAGTGTTGTGTCTAAGATGAGCACTGTAATAAAAAAAAATGAACGTGATTATATCAATATGCTTCAAAAGACATTTTATCATGTCACATATACTCTTTCACCAGGGAAGGGAGAAGAAAACACTAATGTGACTTGATTTTACTTTTGCAATGTGTCACTGATCTTTTATGCCTAACTAGGAGAAGGTTTTTACTAAGAGGACAGTGTTTGAAAGGATGAATACACCACCTCAAAGTGGTAATTGGTGCCTTTCTTACCAGTAGGAGCAGCCCCATTTACAATAGTGTCTGCAAAATTGGTGGTTCCAAACCCATGCTTCCTCAATCACAACTCTGAAGAACAAGTCTTTCTGGAGATTATAGAGCCATTTATTGAATTCCCATAACATAGATTAGAATAACATTGAGTCCATTTAGAACCAGGGTTAAATTTACAGTTTCTCTTCAGACTCAAACATTTTTAGTGTGTTCACCTTTTATGCTCTTAAAACTGTATTACTTACTGATGTTGCCACCTGTTCTTATCTTATCTCACCCCATCTTACCTTTCCTTACCTTATCTCGGCCTCTGAAGTCATTGCACTAGTATTAAGACACCTTCTAAACAAAAAGCTTTTGTTCTCCATAGAATATTTCTAAGTCCTCTTTCCCCTCTACCCTGACATAGAAAGGCACCTTGGTTCTCCTTTCTTTCTGAGTTATTTAGATGGAAGTTAAAAAAAACAAACAGGAGCCAAGCAAATATTTTGTTGAATATGAGCAGATACACACGTGCACACATCCCCGTCCCCAAACCAATTAGGAAAGCACACTGCCGTCAATTGCAGGAAGGCCAGGGGCACCCAGGCCTTTTGTTTAAGCAGGTGCTTGGGAAACAAGGAGACATCAGCCAGACTTGGGGCCTTGTGTGAAGGTCTGGCTTCAGTCATCGCTTGTTGTTGAGCACCAGGAGCAAAAATGTAGTCAATAATGCAAAGAAAATCCTACTAAGAGATCTGGGCCCAGAAACTAATCCGGGCAAGTATGACTTGTGTCTCTGTAGTTTCATAAGGGAAGATTGCTTTGGTATTTAATTAGTGAATGGGTGAATTTAACAAGAAAGTATTTCCCTTTTGAGTCCCTGAAAAGTCATAAGCAGTCCAGGAAGGATATTGAATTTTTCACAGCTATCACAACAGCGTGGATGGCATTTCTTGAATACTAGCATGTATCACAATATGCCAAAGTGGAGCATGGCATTTGGAGGAGACTTCTATTTGCAAATATGAGTGAGAATTAAAAATAGACTGGGAGTAGATGGGTGCTCCTTGATGGGGATTATCCATCTCAAGAGGTGTGGGGCCGGAATAGGAAAGGAGATGGGGTATTATTTGGCTTTAGTCTTTCAATTTACTGGCAGAGGGTGCCTGTCCACCACCACTACTGGTCATATTAAACATCTACATGAGGACCTCCTTGATGGCTCAGAGACAAGGGTTCAGTCCCTGACCTGAGAAGATCTCACATGCCTCAAAGCAATTAAGCCCCTGTGCCACGACTATTGAGCCTGTGCTCTAGAGCTTGGGAGCCGCACATGCCAGAACTGCTGAAGTCCCCAAGCCCTAGAGCCCATGCTCCTCATCAAGAGAAGCCACTGCAAGTGAGAAGCCTGAGCACTGCAACAAAGAGTAGTCCCCACTCGCCACGACTAGCGAAAAGCCTGTGCAGCAACAAAGACCCAGCACAGGCAATAAATAAATAATTTTCTAAAACACTAGGTGAGCCCACCTGTGAATATGCAGTCCTTATGCCCAAAGAGGGAGAGGGGCAGGAGGAAGGAAGGAAAGAGGGAAAGAAGAGCCACTGACCTTTACTGAGCACTTGCTACATGCCAGTCTTGGCTGTGGGTGCTGGCAGCACCCTGGCTGGAAAGAGGTGAATGAGAGAAGGGAAGCAGAGTTAATGGGGCTTTTGACAGAACTGTGTTTCTATTCCTACTTTCTTGGCCTGGAAACTACTCCTGTCCTCTTCCACTTTTTTTCTTTCCCTCTCTCTGGATGTCATCTGGAGTTGGCTCATCACATCTCTCTCAGGCTCCTCCTAACCCTGAGAATGGAAGCTGAGGAAGGCATACCTCACCTATCCCCTGAGGGTGGGAGGAAAACCGCAGCCTGTCAGGGGCATGGACACTGAGGTGAGAATGCTGGGAACCTACAGGCTCTGCTTGAGGAAGACCTGCTTTGGGTTGCAGGTCTGCCATTTACAGGCCATGGGATCTTGGGTAAATTACTGTGTTTTATTTTTCCTTTGAACTTTATGTAGTGCTTAAAAGCACAGGTTCTTGAGCCAGCCCACCTAGGTAGATTTAAACTTAGGCTCTGCCATTTCTTGGCTAGGTGACCTTGGGCGAGTTATTCAACCTGTTTGCCTCATGTCCTCATCAATAACAATAGGGATGACAGTATCTTTTGCTTGTGAGGGTTAGAGAAGATACTGGGAGTAAACTGGCAGGACAGTGCCTGGCATAGAATAAGTACTCGAAGATTTTTTTCTTTATTTCTAGGCATGTTAACCTTGCTTGACAGATTCGTTGTCATCAATCTTTGAGAAGTAATTTTGAGCATTTTTTCCCCCCAAAAGCCACTTCTTGGTAACTAGCTAAAGTGTATTTACATATGTTCTTATTTATTTTTTGCTATGGTTGGTTCTTTCTCAGGTTGCAAAGAAATCATCCTGTGGAATAATAATAGTTCACCAAATTTTTGCACCAGTTTTCCCCATGTCCCTGTAGCTTTTTAGATCAGAAGAACCACATCTGAACCACAGCCAGCAGCGCATGGGGGCAATGGCCAGTTATTATTATCTATGTTTCATGTGAGACGATGATGATGACTCACAGAGGGCAGGCGGAATGCAGGACCCAAGGTGGTGCAGGGCACAGGGGGTGTCCTGACCTCAGAACCCAGCTCACCACCAGACAGGTTCAAACCCCACTAGCCGTCCACACTTGCCACTTCCTGAATCCCCACACCCTGAAACAATAATAATCTGTGACTGATTTCTATCCTGTTTTGTAAAGCACTTGAGCACTGTGGTGATAATGTTACATACATGTCAAGTAGAGAGGCAAAAACAGCATCCGGAAGGCAGAAGGCAATTTGAAGCATGCAAAATGGGGTTACTGGCATGGAAACTCAGTGACATCTAATTCCCATTGTGCCAGCATTATGTAAATACATAAGTAGGTGGAATTTTGTTGAAACATTTCTTAATTATTACCAATTACCATTGCATTTTTAAGGCCAATGTTTCCAAGAGAGTTTTGGGAAAGACTTGCACATTTGTAATTGTGTCTTACAGCTAGTAATATTTTCTTGGAACCCAAGCATTTAGAAACTTTTGAGATGCTCTTGGGTTTGTGACTTGAAATTGCCAATAAAATGTAGAGCATTTAGATAAAAATGATATGTGATAAAATCTAGAATTATAGGCTATGAAACTTAAAAGAGGTATTGGTATAGTCTAGTTTGGTGATCTCCCCACTCATTTTTACAAGTGAGAAAATTGGGGTGCAGAGAGATTATTTATTCAGGTTTGCGTTGATTTTTAGTTTTAATAATATTTGTTATACAGTCAGTTGCCAGATTCCAAAACCACTGATTCTTCCACTTCTTTATACTGAGTTTATGAAATCGAGACAATTAAAATGTTAGCAAACAGTGCTAATGACAGCATCACTTAGGAAAGTTCACCTCTGTATTATAATTTATTTTCCCAATTTATAATTTATCTGGGAGGCTTTGCATGTTTATTCACTACATGTTTATGATCAATTCAAAATTGTATAGATTATTCAGTTATAAGTGTTCTCTTAATTCAACCTTTCTGACAATTACATTTGCTTTTGATTCTCCCAGAAAATGGAATTTAAGTTTTATTGAAGATCTTTCAACTCTACATCACACTTCTACACGCCTTCGCTTTTGTGCTTCGGCAAGTGTTAGGATCACTGATGGTCCCATGCCCCAAGCTTTATATTCCCACATGTCTGAGCCTCCCTAAGCCTCACTCCCAGAGAGGAGACTTGTTCTTTCTTTCACATCTGTGCCAAACAGAGCCTTTCTCTCCTTTAAGCCTGCTGGAAAGCTGTTACTAATATCCAAACCAATCTTCATGTTTTATTTCTCCGTTTCATCCAAACCTTTTCTCAGGGAAGTCTATTTCCATTTATCCACCAGATGCTCATTTTTTAAGGTGATTTCTTTAATGAATATATCTTAAAATCATACCCTTTGCCTCTGAGGAAATCAGCGCTTTTAATTTTTTTTTAAGTGACTAATGTCAGCGAATAAGGCACCATCAAAGGGAAATAAATGGTGGCCACATGTCACACACTGCTGTGTGACCACATTCAAAACAGTGAAACCTGCTCTGGCTCTGCTCACCCAGCTTACACGGAAACATTCGTGTGGACCATGTTTTAGTCCTTATGTGTGCGTGTCTGTGTGCATGTTTGGTGCCATTTCTACTTTTCCACACAGGTTAAAAGAAATAATTATATGTTTGTGTTTTTTTCCCCCCAGTCTGAGGTGGGGAGCCACAGTTTTTTCTGAATCACATTTTTCATTTGAGTGCCATGTTCACTTTGATAAGAGATCATTCTCTTGTTTTTATATCTCACTGCCAAAAGGGACTGCTGGTTATCTCTGATTGCAGGCAATTCGAACTTTAAGTAAGCCTGTCTTTATCAACTACTGTTTTAACAGCTGATTAATTAGTGCTGCGGAGATCCCGGGGAGGCCTTTATCTGAAGAGCAGTTCAACCATTAGCAAAGGAAACTTCCTTGTGCACCAGCAGCTCAGATAACAAGGTAAGATAATAGTTCACAGTCCTCCTCTGGCTAATGCAAACAGGAGCACTCCCTCTTATCCCAACACAGAGGCCAGGGAGAAAAGCTCAGCCAAATTCTCAAAATACTGTGATCTCTGCTGGTCAAAATCGGTCATTTTTGTGAGTACTTTTCAGAATAGCACTTTGCAGCTATACAGAACACCTGGCACTTGGAAGCCCAAATAATACTGGACAACTATTGGCTATCTACAGGATTTCCCAGGTAGCTCAGAGGTGAAGAAATCACTGGCCAATGCCAGAGACCCAGGAGACACCAGTTCAATCCCTGGATCAGGAAGATCCCCTGGAATAGGAAATGGCAACCCCCTCCAGTATCCTTGCCTGAGAAATCCCATGGACAGAAGAGCCTGGTGGGCTATGGTCCATGGTGTTGCAAAAAAGTCAGACATGACTTAGCGATGGAGTACACATTGGCTCTTTACGGGAAGTCAAACCCCAGTAGGATTCAGCAAGAAGCATGGTGGGATTTGCCTTATCAGTTGACAGTTTGCACACCGGGAGTCAGCCTCCTTATTAGCTAGTCTCGAACAAGCCACTTATGCTCCCTGTAATGCAGTTGCTCTGTCTGTAAAATGGTGCTAATAATAGTGCTTAGCATTATTGTGAGTATTAAGTGAGCCAATGCTTCCAATGTTCTTAGAATCTGTCTGACATATGAAATGTCAATGTCATTACTAAGTTAGGAAAGATGCAAATAACTTAGGTTCTTCAAATCCTAATAGAATTAACTGGAGGTAACTGAATACAACCAGACTGAATCTGGGGCTGTGATTAGTCATAGACTGTTAAAACTGTTACCCCACTACCACCACTATTAATGATTTCTACTAGCAGCAACTATCTAATCATTGTAATAAGAGTTAACATTATTATAAGCACTTTATATATATATATATTCAACCACTACAATCCTATGAGGTAGGTCCTATTTTTATTCCCATTTTACAGCTGATGGAATTGAAGCCCAGAGAACTGAAATGACCTGCACAAGGTCATGCAACTTATAATGCTAAAACAGATTTGACCTCAAGCTGTCTGACTGCAAACTATATGCTCTTCACCAGTCACTGTTGTGATCACATTATTATTACTCCATACTCATTTGGAGATGTTCAGAGTTGAAGTGATTTATCCAAGACCCATGGCTACTAAAGAAACGAGCCAAAATTCAAAACTAAATCTTCCCTGTTTCCCTTATACTGTGATGGCTATTCAGTGTGGAAGTTTGAGGGAAGGGAATGTCTAGTTTAAGGGAAGAAAAGTGATAAGGGACCCAGGAATGTGGGTTTGACTCATTTGACTTTTACCCCTTGGGATTCCCTCAAAGGCTCTGGCCTTTGTTCTGAACCTGTTTCTTCTAATACTTGGTAGGAAGCAGGAACCCTGCTTCAGTCATGTTTATACCCATCTCCTAACCTAGGTTAGCACATAGTAGGAAGGCATAGGGTAGCTCTAGTAGAAGGCCAGTACAGGGGAAGAAGTATTATTTAAATTAATCAGTGCAGAACATTATAAAAGTTAATAAAAATAAATTATTATTACTGGTAAGAGAATGTGGTTTAACCAGACTTGAAAAGCCCTGTTTTATTAGTTTACTAGATTAGAACAACTAGAATATTTCAAAGGTAAAGTAGAGAAAAGCCTGGGGCATCCTTTGAAGAGGAGTAAAATAAGCCAAGCACATGTTTAGAACTAGAGGTTCATTTCATTTAAGAAGAGGCAGTATGTCATCTGTACCGGATTGCCTTTTTCCTTTATAAGATACTGAATGGTCTGTAGATGTAAAGCGACAGTGCTTTTCTGACTATAATTAATTTTGAATGGGAAACATGAAGGCACTTTTGGAGAGCATAGACTCTAGCATAAACCTCCACTACTTAATTCTCTACCTATCTAGGAAATTCAAAACCACTTTTCCTGCTAAATTTCTCAAAAGATTCACCTCCGGTCTTCTGTGGTAGATGCATCAAAGGGACTAATTGACCCCCTTAGGACATATCCTCAACCATCAATCCCTCAGCTGAGTAGGAAATGTCACATCAATTACAGAAGAAAGTTGGAAAGACACTGGAATCGGGACTAGGCTACGGTACTTGAGGAACTTGTTCAGCTATTGCATAAACATTTATGACAGACCTAATGTGGACAAGGCTCCGGGGGATGTAGCGATGAATCTCCCATGCCCTTTCCCTCCAGGAGTATTCAGTTACAGCATAAATTACAAGAAGCAGAGGTGTTAAGTGCCATAAAAGATGTGCCAGTGAAATGCTAGGGGAGATTAAGAGCCCAGAGCAGGTGATCAGCTGTGGTGCGGGCTGTGGTGTGCTGTCATCATCCCTGTTCTTCTGCGGCTTTCCCTAAGAGTGAAAACAGAAGATGTCACACGAGATGAAAATGTTTTCTGAGCAAAACCAAGAATAAATAATGTGAAAGTTCATATGTGTGCAAAACTTATTTACATTAGCATTAATTATAAATAAAAGGAACTATATAGAGGATTTATTTGATGAGCTACTCTTCAGCTATTAAAAAATCACGTGAAATAATATTTGGCAGAAGAAAATCATGGTATATTACTACCATTTTCATGCCTGAAAATGATCATGTGTGTGTGTGTGTGTGTGTGTGTGTGTGTGTGTGTGTGTGTGTTGGTATATAACAAAAGTTTGAAAGCACAAGAGGTGAAATTAACCACGGTTATCACTTAGTGGTAGAATTATGAGTGATTTTTTTTCACTGTGATTCTTATGTTTTCCAGGTTTTCTGAGCTAGCGTGTATGACTTTTGTGTTAGTATTACAAACAAATTTTAATAAAAGGTCCCTATATCCATCCTTTCCAAAACTTGCATTCTTAGAGCCCACAAACTGGGCAGTCAATACTATTAATAGCATTCCACTAGATTGCTTTTGTTTGTTCTTGAGACAGCTTCTTCTCTTTGGATTGTCCTGTTCTCTTGGATATAACTGTGACTAAAACCAAACTGGAAAAGCCCTGTTTTGTTGGTTTTGCCACCATGTAACTTGAGTTTTTACTGGTGACTATTTCTTATTTGGTTTCTCATGGGAATATTTTTCTCTTCTCTCTGTCTAAATATTTGCATGTTTATGTCATACTTGCCTCTCTTGTTTCCCTGGGGCACCTGTCCTGGGGATAACTAGGGTGTGGATGGCAATGGTGGGGATAACCATGATGCCTGATGGGAGCCTTGGCCCAGGGCTGCTCCCAGGAAGGTGGGTTCCCAGGGCTCATCTTTTGGTGAGGGTTCCAGGTAGCTCTGGTCCCTGGAACACATAGCAGTGGGGACTTGCTTCACTGCTGTGGCCCCTCCCTCACCTCTTCCCAGGCTCACCTTTGTCTTACTTCACCATGATTGTCACTATTTCTCTGATTAAATATCCAAACACAGGGAGTTCTGAGGGGTCCTAAGAACTGGCAAGAGGTGGGGAGTTATTAAAAAAAAAAAAAAAGAGGTGGGCATTTCTTGGTTGCTTGATTCTTTTCAGCCAACCTTAAATGGTTTGCAGAACCAGCTTCATGGGCCTATGATCTGTACACACAGGGCCCCACACGCAGGAGGACCATGTTCCTGACTCTTTGCTGTCTTAAAATTCTTAATAAGTTTTGAACAAGGGACCTTGCATTTTCATTTTACAGAGGGCTCTGCCAATTATGTAGCTGGTCCTGATGGTTTTATCTCCAGCTGGACTCTTGTTTGGAGAGACAGAGTGGAAAGACCATGATATTTAAAATCAGGCAGGTCCATGTTTGAATCCCAGCTCTGCCACCTAGCTGTGTGATCAAGTTGCTTGATCTCTGAGTCTTAGTTTCCCCATTTGTAAAACAGGTATAGAGATACCTGCTTTACAAAGCTGATGTAGAGATGAACATAGGTATAGCTTCTAATATGCATTAGACAATAAATAATACTATCATTATTATTATTATTGAATAATGATAGCTGTAAGACATCTCTCCCCTCAAATATAATCTTGCTCTTAAAGTTTATCTTTCACTTCGATTAAGGAAACTTAAATTAGTTTATTCTAATGCCCAGGCTGGATGGTGTCCAGGTCAGCATCTAGTACCATCTCATGCCAACCCTGAATCTAGACTCGGCGTGTCTCCTTAACATCCTCTACAGGAAGGCTGGGGTGATCTTTCTCTACCCAGTTTTTCTGGAGTGTTACCTGGGGTTACGTGAAACTTCCATGTTTCCTTTCCTTCCTCCCCTAGGTGATAGGGAGCTTGCTTGCTCAGTCACATCAGTCATGTCTAACTCTATGACCCCATGGACTATAGCCCACCAGACTCCTCTGTCCATGGGGATTCTCCAGGCAAGAATACTAGAGCGGGTTACCATGTCCTCCTCTAGGGGATCTTCCCAACCCAGGGATTGAACCTGGGTCTCCTGCATTGCAGGCAGATTCTTTACCGCTAATAAGGAGTCCTTCTGCAAACAAAACTCCTAATGAGTGACTTTGAAGTTCCTGAAGTTACGTTTTAGGTTCAGTCCCTTTCCTGTCCTAGCTCCACAACTGCTTTCAGGTCTCACTTGATCTCAGATCTGCTTTTGCTCTATTGCCTGTATCTAAAGCTCTGGTAGAAAGAATACATCCTTGCATGATAGCTTAAATTTTAATAGAATCTCATCTTTTTCAGAACATTCGTGTCATTTTTGTGCCATTTGATCTCTGAAACTCTACTAAAAAGGGGTTAGAATGCTATCACCATTTTCTCAAATGAGAGAATGAATATTAGCAAGATAAAGTGACTTATTCAAGGATACCCAGGAAGCTGGTGATAAGCTATGTGTAGTGAGAATATGTCCCATTCATTTATTAATTCATTCATTAGTTCATTGAATCTCTACCATGCTTTGTGCTGGGGTCACAGTGGTAATAAAAGCAGACATTGCCCTTACATTCAGGCACCTTAGAGTCTATTTGGGAGACACAGATGTTAAAGGATAATCACAACAATAAATGTAAATTTTCGATTGTGGCAAATGCTGGGAAGAAGCACTCACAGTCAAGTTCTGACTGGTCAAAAGGTTCCTCGATCAAGTTGCTTCTTTGATAAAAGCAAGATGCCACTCTGTGTTTACAAACTTTCATTTATTTGTCTGTTTATGTGATACTTTAGCTCACTAAGTGCAACACAACTTGTTTCACTGAGTATATATTAACAACTTTAGAGTCTTCTTTCCCTTTGGCTATTCTCAACGCTGATGCTTTGCCACAGGGGTAAGCTATAGTGGAGCAATCTGAGTTATGACGGTCTAGCTGGGTAACAGAGAATTGAGAAATATTATACTGTTTTGATCCTTGGGAATCACTTACCTTCAGAAAAGTTTGCCATCTTAACCTTGCACTCTTGACCCAGAGCATCATGGCCCACAGCACCCACCCGCTTGCTGGGGTCCGGAAGGGAAGAGTGGGCACCCAGCAGTATTACACTGGAGGCTGAGGACACTCCTTGCTTATTACCATGCTGATCTTACTCTGACATTTGTTTATGTATCCAAAAACATTCCTCTGGGCACCATGCCAGACACTGGAGACAGAGTAGGAAACATGATGCATAAGACCCCTGGTTCCTGGAGCGTATTGGAGTCAGGCAATAAGCAAACACATGAATGAAAATCTATTGGCAAAATGTGGAAGTTCTATGAGGAAAAGAGACAGCCACCCAGAGAAAAACTAAAATGAGCCTGAAGTAAGTTCTCTCAGAGCAGAAAGTGACAATTGAGCTGAGATGTTAAGATTGAGACAGAGTTCACACAGGTGAGTTGAAAGAGGGCAAGCTTTCCAGGCAGAGGGAACAGCACATGAAGAGAGGCACAAAAAAGAGAGGGACAGAGAGACGGACAGATGTAAGACGCATCTGAAAAGGCAGTTATTGGTGATATTTTACAAAAGCCTAAATCAAATGCGAACTAAATATCTTAATTCCAGGACAAAGGCACACTTTGTATATTTTTCAAGTTTCTTTGGGTGGATGCAGTTTCATAGATGACATCTTTACAATGGCCTAAGGTACTGCGACAATCAGAGTGTTTCCTTTTATTTGGCTTTGCTCCCCTTTATGAAGTGGCTTGAATGTTGAGGGCTGCTTTCCCCACCTTTGGCCTATCTCTGTTCTTACGCTAGACCAATTTTCTGCTTTGTATTTGCAGTGCTAGCCTTTGAAACAGAACTTCTACCTCTGTCACCACCTCGAGAGGGGATGGCTCTCCATTGCTCTCCTGATTGTCTGAAAGCTCCTATTTTGTCTGTATCAAGTGATGGCTTCTTTCTCTTGGCCAAGTGCGTGTTACTTTAATGTAGCCCTGAAAGCAGTTTTATAATCTGAAGAATAAACAGATTGCTTGTCAAATTCTCTTTGTTCTGTTATGACCTACTAACATTTACACTGCTTCACAGAAACATGAGGAAAGGGTTGGTTGCCTACATCAACTTTTTCCATTGCAGGAAAACATGATGGTGCTGGCTCTCAGGCCAAGGGGTGGCACCCCCACCTCAAGGCCATAACCAACCCAGTGTGGCTGAATGTTCAGTTGTTTTTCACAATTTTGAATCATTTTAGAAAATTCCCTAGAAAGAATGGATGCATGTATGAGACTTTTTTTTTCATAAAAATTTCCTTCTGTAAAGCCATTGTTTGGGGACTCATTTTTTTCCCTTATTGCATTTGAGTTAGATGTTAAATATGCATTTCTAAGAATCCATGATTTTTAAATTACAAAAGCCGTGAACATGGAGAAGTGTTTCTTAGCGATAAAGGAAGGGCTTTCAGAAAATTCTACAATGGCATTGAGAGGTGATATAGTGAGGTACCCCCATCTCAATTTCATTCCCTCCTCTTATAAACACCTTCAGCCCTGGAAGACCTTCTGTTGCAGCCCATTTCGTCTTTGGACAGCTCAGATCATTAGGAAATTCTTCCTCACATGGAACTAGCATCCACCTTTATTTTCTACCCACTGGCTGCACTCTACTCTGCACAGGGCAGCAGAGACACTTTCTCCACTGAAATATTGTTGAGGAAAGAACAGTGAACTCAATTTCTCTAGGCATCTGGTTTGAATTAGCTATTTCACAAACCCTTTTCTCATAACTGGCACCAAATTTCTTTATAATTAAAAATAAAACATATTTTCACCTTACAAACAAAGATATCCAAACATCTTCAAGTGGAAAATGTCCCAATATTTTCTTGTTCTAGGGAGGCAGTTTTCCTTCCAAAGGCTTTAAAGAGAAAATGAACATTTTTCTGAACATAGTGATTTGATTTTTTTTTTTCTTTTCATGGAATCTTAGGAAAATATTGTGACTTAGGATGAGCTGAACAGTGAGAGTCAATGATCTCTGCCACCTGGAGACTGGATGCCACCACAGCTCTACCCTTTCCTAAAGCCCCACGAGCACAGTCTATCCCCAAAGAACCCGTGATTGCTGGTCCAAATAATTGCTGGGCTTAGCTGCCAGATTCATTCAGAAATTGCTGGTATTGTCCTCTGTAAAATGATATGTCCCTATGATCGCTCTCTCTTTTCAGCAAACCAGAGTCCTGGATATAATTTGATCTTCATTATGGAGAGGGAAGCTGCATCAGATAATAGGAGACCTGAAGAGTTTAAGTAGCAGAGGATCAACCTCACATTCCCCATCCAGCTCTGCTCTCCAGCCTGGGCAGTTGTTCATGGCTCAAATTAATTCGATAGGACCTGGGGAAAGAATATTTTGAGTCCAAGACCTGAGGCCCTCTCTAAACTTCCATCCACGAAATCTGCCCAAATCTTAGATTTACATCTCACAAAGGGAAATGCCAAGACTACTTTGCACAAGTAGTGCGCCTCTCCCACCTGCCTCCAGAAGCCTCTGGGTAGCAATTTGTCATAGCCTCTGCATTTGACAGAGGGCTAGGAATTAGAGGAGGTGTTTTGCTCTCCCGTCACTTGTCTCCTCACTGTATAATTATCTGAGTTCCTAGGTGCTGCAGTGATACGTGAAGAAATCCAAAGAAGAAATACAATATGTCTTCATTGTCTTTTGTCATTAGCCCTCAATTAAATATTTCTTACCCTGGGCTAAGGTAGCACTGGGTGGAACAAGCCATGGGCTGCGAGCCAGAAGAAGTGAGTCTTAATCTCTCTTCCACTTACCATCTCTGAGGTTTGATGTTTTCTTCTATAAAACCAGAAGATAAGCTAGATTATATCTGAAATTCCTTTGGGGGCTGAATTTTTTTTTTTTTATTCTGTGACTATAATTTGTACTTAAAAGCCTGATTAAAAAAAAAATACTAAGTGCAGTGTTAGTCCCTTGGAGTCCCCATGGACTGTAGCCTGCCAGACTCTTCTGTCCATGGAATTCTCCAGGCAAGAATAATGGAGTGACTTGCCATTCTGTTCTCCAGGGGATATTCCCAACCCAGTGATCAAATATGGGTCTCCTGCATTTCAGGCAGATTCTTTACCATCTGAGCCACTAGGGAAGCCCACATACTAAGTGAGGATAGTTAAAATCAGTTGATGAGTATCTATTGAGTTTTCCTCTACAAGGTAATTTTTAAGTTTGCCTGATCACTTGAAATGTTAGTGAGGTGGCAGGACTTCAAGCCATAGTTTTTATGTAAACAAAGTACTTTTTTTGTTGTTGGAAGCAACTCAGGAAATATTCTAAAGCAACCTATGCACTTCACAGGCTTTATAATAAATTCTGAGAAATGTACTTGCTTTATGTATATGTTTCTCATATCTCATCATGCCTAAAAAGCAGTGAGATTAGTTTCTAAAAGCCACACCCAAAGAAGTCGTCATGTGTCACATACTTCATGTCTTCCTTTCCATGGGAAAGTCACATTTTAGGGATAAAGAATTTAATACCCCTGCTCTTTTGTCATTGACAGAGAAAGCAAGTAAAAAACAAATAAAACCAAAAAATTTCTACAACTAAATTCAGGTCTTAAGTAATAATATTATTTTATATTTGAATGATACTTTAAAATTCTTCAAAGCATTTTCACGTAAATTATTTTATTAGCTTCTCCCATTACCCTTGTGAAGTGCAGAGGAGGTAAAGTTATCTGCACTTTATAAGTCAAGAAACAAAAGCTCGGAGGTAAAACTTACTAGAGAAAAAAGACACGGACCCTGGAATCTTGGAGTTCCATTAAACTGGATTTCTTTCCCAACAGACTTTAGCATTTGGGGAACATTGCATTAATCTTGCTTTTCCTGAAATGAAAAGTCATCAAACAAATCTAAAAGGCAAGCTCCTTGGGTCTCAGATGGCTGGTGTCTCTTGCATGGTGTCAAGCATCCATGGTCCCTTTGTTCAAAGCATTTTGAAGGGAATTAAAAAAAAAAAATCCTGACTGTGTCTAATAACCACAGCCTGTGGTAGACATGTAGGGAAATGACATCCAAAGCTCTGAATGTGCTTCGAGAAATTCCATGCAGCCAACCTGGAGGATTTTCTAGGCTGCTGACAGTGACTAAAATCACTGTGTACTTCCTCAGAGAAAAAGTTATTGTATAAAATACAGCTTTGATGCACTCAAATGTCTAAACACTTCTTCAAGAATGGGTTGCCTTTTCTGTGTGAATTTTAGATTGACAAATGAGTGACATCGTGCTGCAAGCGCGTGGTTTGGTTTGGAATCTTTTTCCTATCTCTAATATCCCTGGACTTGAGCAGCAAGGTCAGGGTGGCAGTCACATTATAAGAGTTCACAAGTGTAAGCCAACAGCCTGAAGAGCCATCTTGCATCATTGGAGTGACCCCTGCACACCTCCTGCGGGTCACCGTACACTTCCTAGCTTGAGGCCTTTGCACGAGCCATGCAAGCTGTGAAATGATTCCTTTCCATGAAACCCTGGAACAAAGAAGTTCACTCTGCTGTCTGGTAAGCCTTGCTGAGCTATCTAGAATTGTGGTTTAAGCTCCACAGCCTTGAACTTTTGGCAAACAATATCGTTTCTTTCAAATGATGATAATAGCAAGCGAGGCTACTATCATTATTACTTTCTCTTTCAGTCTTTTTTTTTCCTCCATGAGCATTTCAAGGTTTTGGAGGCAGGGGAAAAAAAAAAAAAATCCAGGTTTGCAGGTCAGTAGTAACAACTTTGGACAAAACTTCTTCAATAAAGCTTCACACTATTTGATTTAACTGATTTGAAAGCAATAACTTGCAGAGACAAGTAACATCTTGCAAAACCTGTTGGTCGTTCAGCTTTGTCATCTGATTTCTTAAGGAGAATACCAAGTACTTTTAGATTTTAACACCCTCTGTTTCATGGTGCCTTAGGAAAGTCAAATATTTCAGAAAAGTTATGTCCTAGGAGAAGTCAGTATTAAAGATTTATTTAATGAAAGGAGATATAATTCATAGGGCAGAGCTAGAAGTACATGAATGGTGTCTGGACTCTAGCATGAAATCACTGTTTCAGAATCCCTCAAGTATCTTTGACTAGGGAAAATTTGGGTTGGTTTAATTTCTTGGAATGCATCAAACTGGTAGAGACTTGTAATAGGAATATGAATCACAGTCTCTTAGAGTTCAGAGGAGCTTTGGTGCCTTTTAGTCCAAACTCCCCTACAATACAGTAATTTCCCCAATGATGGTACAGACTCTGCTTGGATATCCCCAGTGATGGAGAGCTCATGCCTTCACTAGGCAGCTTACCCCATGTTGAATAGTTTTCCTTTTTGGAGATTTCTTCTTTGAGCTAGAACTTTCTAACCTTTTAACTCCCATATACTTCTGGTCTTTGGAATATGGTGAATAAATAAATGTCCTCTTCCACTTAATGTCACATTTGGAGACAAATGTGATTATAAACTTGAATACTTGTTTCCCTGAAACAAGTATCCCTCTGAAAAAAAAAAAATGTCCCCTAGACTACCAGAACTTTGATTTTAAAAATAAACATTTGAGATGGCAGAGATGGGCTTCCTACGTGGCTTTGTGGTAAAGAATCTGCCTAACAATACAAGCGACGTGGGTTTGATCCCTGGGTCGGGAATATCCTCTGGAGAAGGAAATGGCAACCCACTCCAGTATTCTTACCTGGAGAATTCCATGGACAGAGAAGCCTGGCGAGCTACAGTCCATGGGGTTGCAAAGAGTTGGCCTTGACTTGAAGACTAAACAACAACAAAATAGCAGAGATAGTCAATGTTCTTGGTCAAGATTTAATATATTAAAGGTGTTATATGTTTCTCATGCACGCATGTGTGCTCAGTCACCACAGTCATGTCCAACGCTTTGTGACCCCATGGACAGTAGCCCACCCAGCTCCTCTGTCCATGGGATTTTCCCAGGTGAGTATACTGGAGTGGGTTGCCATTTCCTTCTCCAGGGGATCTTCTCAACCCAGGGATCAAACCTGTGTCTCCTACGTCTTCTACACTGCAAGTGGGTTCTTTACTACTGAACCACTGGGGAAGACCCACATTTCCCTATAGTAATCTATATATATATATATATTCTATATGGTCCCAGTCAATAAATATATAAATTATAAACAATGTAGGTTGTTTTTTCTCTAGAGCTGTCAAAACTCATTCAACTTACTATAGGCTTACTATGTATAAGGCACTATTCCAGCTACTGTGTATAATAAGGCAGATAAAATTGCTTACTCATAAGGCTTACATTCTAGTGCAGAAAGATAGAAAATATTATTTAAGAAAGCTTTAAGTGAGATGAAGAGAATATAACAGAGCAGTAGTGTAGAGAATGACTAGGGTTGATGTGTGAGTGGTGTATTTAGCTAGGATAGGTGGGGAAGCCTCTGGCAGAGATGACATTTGAGCTAAAACCCTGAAAACATCAGTCCTATGACCCACAGGGAAAGGAATCCTCCCAACAGAGGAAACAGCAAAAGTAAAGACCCTGAGACAACCAATTGTGTTCAAGGACTGCAAGGAGGCCAGTGTTGCTGGAGTGGAGTAGATGAAGGTGAGGATGATGAGTGGGGTGGTCAGTCAACAAGCACTCAGGTTCTTTAGAGCCTGCAACTCATGGTGAGAAGCTGGATTTCATCAGAGAAATTGAAGTTGGGTAGTGATAAGGTCTTATTTGAGAAGATCACTCTCTCTACTGTGCAAAGAATCAACTGCAGAGGAATGAGGCAGAGGGGAGGCAAGAGTGGAAACAGACCAGTTTGAGGTCCAGGACTGAAAAAATGAAGGCTTAAGTTACAGCAGTAGTAGAGGAGATAGGAGGGAGGAGAAGGGACTTTGTGTTGTATTTCAGAAGTCATACTGACAGATTTTGCTAATGGATGGAATAAGGAGTGTGAGAGGAAGAGAGGAGCCAAGGACAATGCCAAAGTTTTGGCCTCAGCATGAGAGAGAAGTAGCACTGAAATTTGTACCTCTGGTTAAGATTAAGGGGGCAGCAAATGGATATAGGGGACAAGAAACAAGATTTTTGTCTTGGGCATATTAAGTGTGTCCACCAAACACCCAAAGCAGAGATGTCTATAGACTATTGGAGACACGTGTAGAGCTCAGAGGGGAGAGATCAGGGTTGGAGGCATAGAGTATTGAAATTTGTAGCATTAGAGAAGATCAACCAGATGGAGGACAGGAGAGAAGAGTAGAGCAGGGGAGGAGGGGAGACGAGGAGAGGAGAAACAAGAGGGGCAGGTGGGGGAGAGGTGAGGGGCTCTAGCACTTAGAGAGTAGATTTAAAACATGAGACATTTAAAACATAGAAGGAAAGACCAATGAGGATGGACTAAAAGCAGGAGAATGTGGTGGCCTCAAAGACTCAGGAGAAGATATATAAGTAAAGAAAGAGAAATCACCTGTGTCAAATGATATTGAACGTCAAGTAGAATGCAAGCAGAGATCTGACCATGGAGTTGCCAAATGGAAGATAAAAGCTGCTTCAGGGATGTGGTGGAAAGGAAGACCTAATGCAGTGGTTGAGGAGAGGATGGGGCGTGAGAGCAAACACAACTTAAGGATTTCTGCTGAAAAGATGATCAAACAAATGGGGCAAAAAAAAAAAAAAGACTGGAAAACAGAGCCAAGGGTTTTTCCTTTTCTTTTTTCTTGAATGGTGATGTTAAAGGCATATTTAGTTGCATAGTTAGCAAGGAGATAATGATGACTGAATATGAAGAACTGCAAGAGCAAAAAGGTATGCAGATGAAGACTGTAGGTGGAGAGAGGCTCCAGATAGGGACAGGAATGCTCTGCTGTGCAGAAGGAAAGGCCAGATGTAAGGTGCAGACTGGTGTTCCTGATGGAGGGATGATCTCCTTTTGACTTGATCACGTGAGTTAATATAATTTTATCTGGAAAAATAAACATGCCTAAGGAACCAGAAAAATGTGGAAAGAGAGTAGTGGTGGGGGTATCAGATCTTGCAGAAATTAAAATGTTTGCTATTATTTAAAAATGAGAAAGAAAATCCAGAAATAGAGCATAACACATCTGAAGTCATGTATGATGAAAGTAGCCTTTTAAATCAGTAAAGATGGGTTAATAAATAAAGACATTAAGATACAAGTCTACTTGTTTGGAGGACTATGAATTTTGATCTCTGCTCCACTCTTTAAAGCAAAATAAATTCTAGATGGGTCAAACATTTAAGCATAGAAAATGCCATAAAAATATTTTTAAATGGGAAATTTAAAAAATATATAGTTTTGGCATAGAAAAGGTATGACACAAAACTCAGAAAGGAAAGAAATAGATTAATTTAACTGAGTAAAAGTTTAATTAAAATATAAAATTAAAAAAAACAAATTTAATGAAATAAAATACTACTATGTGAAAATATCCCATAAACAAAGGCAAAAGAGAAACTATAATCTAGAAAATAATATTTGTTGTTATATGTATGACAAAGGGCTAAGTTTCTTAATATGCAAATAACTCAGGGATCAATTCAAGACAAAGACCAATAATTGAACTGAAAAAACAGGTGAAATATATGAGCAGGGAATTCATAGAAAAAGGCATACTAGTTCCCAACACATACAGAATTAATGCTCAACCTCACTCATAAAATAAGAAATGCAAAATACAACAATAATAAGAGACTCCCTTGGCTGCCCAGTGGTTATGACTTTGCCTTCCAATGTAGGAGATGCAGGATCAATCCCTCTTCAGGGAGCTAAGATCCCACATGCCTTGTGCCCAAAAAACCAAAACATAAACAAAAGCAATATTGTAACAAATTCAATAAAGACTTTAAAAATGGTCCACATTAAAAAAAAAATCCTTAAAAAAAAGTAAGATACCATTTTCCACCTATTCTTAAATTATGAAAATAGCTAGAGCTGGTGAAGGGGTGGCTAAACAGACAATTCCAGAGGGGCAATTTGGAAATTATTAATAGGAAGAAGAACAACAAACATTCATGTGCCCTTTGATCCAGTAACATCAACTGTAGGGATTCAAACTGTTTATATTCTTTTATGAATGCACAATGAATAATCAGAAATATTTATTGCAATAAAAAATGAGAGAAAACCTAGATGCTTATCTATAGAATATCACTTAATTTACTATAACAATCAAAAGGAATTGTTAATCAAACTGGGATACATTCATGTTATAGTATATTATTTTGCAACAATTAACAAGAATAAGGTATAATATATATATACATACACACACATATATATATAAGTATTATTTCTATAATAAGAAAACTAATTTAAAAATTATATCCAGACCCAAGCACCTATAAATGTATCATCTAATATGTGCAGAATGCAGTTTGTGACTAACGTGTTCCTTGAAATGAGACCAGCAATCAAATCTCCATATTGGCTTTGAGTTTGTTCACTCATTCATTCATCAAATACTCATGGAGGATCCCCTGGGTCCCAGGCTCTCTCTGCCTTTCTGAAATACAGGCATAAATGAAGCCAACCACACTCCTGTGTGAGTGTCACTGCTGATCACTTTGTCATAACTGTGGGTCAAGAGCTGTTGCCCAAATCATTGCACAAGAACCTGACTGGCCTGCAGGACACATTGGTGAGCAACCTTCCCTGATTAATTACCATCATGGAGTGCTTAGTGGGAGCTTAACAAGAGCTGACCTAAGTATTTTCTCACCATAGATTTCAGGGGAATTTGAACTCACATGTTTCTGACTCACAGGGAGTTTAAGTACACGTTGGGCTGTTGTGACAGGAAGACTGGATATCCAAGATTCTTCTGTCATAGCTATGACTTGAAAGGGTAAAGACCATCACATTCTACCGATAATTTGATAGAATCACAATTGATTCTTTTTTCTGTTTTTAAAATCCAAGCACAGCATGTTTTAGCAGTACCGATTTGGCCCTCCTGTTTTACAAAGATTGATTGGGGTACTATTAATAGTCCACAATGGCAAGGGCTGCCCAAGTGGTGCTAGTGGTAAAGAACCTGCCAATACAGGAGACGCAGAAGACTCGTGTTGGACTCCTGGGTAGGGAAGATCCCCTGGAGGACAGCATGACAACCCACTCCAGTATTCTTGCGTGGAGAATCCTATAAACAGAGGAACCTGACGGGCTACAGTCCATGGGGTAGCAGAGAGTCAGACATGACTGAAACAACTTAGCACGCATGTATATGATAGCATATTTTGGGATAAGTAGGAAGGCAAAATTTCCCTCCTGCTGTATGCACCTAAGTTCAGATACACAAACGTTACAAAACAGATTTCTGTACTGGGGAAGAGAGGCTAGATTTTCCTCAACAACTCCTGTTTGTTAGGCATTGAAATCCGTGTTTTGTGTGTATTGTTTGACTTAATCCTCTCCCACCCCCCACTGGTTGATTCCACAGAAGGAATTGGGAATGGGATTTAGAGACCAAGGCTTAGATCCCAGCCCTGATGTGTATTAGGTGTGCTGTGAGTGAGTGGTCTGTCTGTGCCCCAGGGAACTGGGGCTATAACACCCCCTCTCTGAACTGTGTCGAGACTACACATGGGGTTATGTGAGGGCCTGGCCCAGTGCCTGGTACCTCGCAGTTAAGTAGAGAACATGAATCCTTTTGGTTTCCCTTCCCATTTTCTTTTAAACTGCTTCTTTCCACGTTGTTCCAGAGATTCCCCCAGTCAGTCTGGCTTCAATTTCCTTTTCCTGTCCAGGCCTGGCACAGCTCGGGATCCTCATTGCCCAGGAAGCCGGGCTTGGGCAGCCCAACCTATTCCCAGTCTGCCAGCTTTATGCTCACTTCTTCTCCTTAAATAGATGCTCTTATTTTTCAATCTATAAGAGCTTATTATATATGTCATAATGGAAACTGAATTCAAGTTGGGGGCGAGGTCCTCTTCTAGTATTTACTAGAAGGCACCAAGTTCAAAATAAAAATAAAACATCTCTAGATTCATATCCAGTGAATTTTTACAAGCACATACCACACATCCTGCAGATGGTGATTGCAGCCATGAAATTAAAAGACACTTACTCCTTGGAAGCAAAGTTACGACCAACCTAGACAGCATATTAAAAAGCAGAGACATTACTTTGCCAACAAAGGTCCATCTAGTCAAGGCTATAGTTTTTCCAGCAGTCATGTATGGATGTGAGAGTTGGACTATAAAGAAAGCTGAGCACAGAAGAATTGATGCTTTTGAACTGTGGTGTTGGAGAAGACTCTTGAGAGTCCCTTGGACTGCAAGGAGATCCATCCATTCTGAAGGAGATCAGTCCTGGATGTTCTTTGGAAAGACTGATGCTGAAGCTGAAACTCCAATATTTTGGCCACCTCATGCAAAGAGTTGACTCACTGGAAAAGACTCTGATTCTGGGAGGGATTGGGGGCAGGAGGAGAAGGGGATGACAGAGGATGAGATGGCTGGATGGCATCACCGACTCGATGGACATGAGTTTGAGTGAACTCCGGGAGTTGGTGATGGACAGGGAGGTCTGGCGTGCTGCGATTCGTGGGGTCGCAAAGAGTCGGACACAACTGAGCATCTGAACTGAACTGAACTGAAGCGCACATCCTCTGTTGTACTGTGTATGTGTGCCTATATTTTTCTTATTTAGGTCTCAAAACAATCTGATGAAATAGATTATGCTAGCCTCGCTTGCAGGTAAGAAACTGAGGCTTAGTTGAGAGGCCAGGAATGACTTCTCCATGGTCATTCAGCTCATGGCATCCAAGTCAAGATAGAAAACCCACTCCTTTGACTAACAGATTTGTGATCTCCCCTTGGCATCACAGAGAAGTTGTGACTAACTCACAGCTTCCCAGGAGCACGCAAGGGAACAAAAAAGTCTCCCCAAATCAGCTAGCACACTTTTTCTCAGGGTATAACTGGGCATTACAGCCTTTGTCAACTACATTATACCCATCCTTACCAAACACCTATATTTGCATTCATCTGCAGCAACCCCAAAGAATTCAGAGAACCAAAATCATCCAGTTATTGCTGAAAGCTTTCTCCTGTGTCACCACAGCCAGGATAAAATTGGTTAATGACAACTTGGAGACAACAATGTCTGCCATGTCCTCTTCAGTAAGCTCTTTGACTTAAATGAGAAATTCACTGCGCTTCTTTGTAGCTAAACAAAGCCTGCATCTTGTTGTAAGTAATAGAACTTATTTATACTTGATATCCTTTGAAAAGTGGTGACACTTCAGCAACTCAAGCAGAAAGTCTTCCCTAATTCTTCCAGATGAAGGGACACATCATTATCAGATAAGAGTGTTGTTAATATTTGAATATTGGCGTAAACCTAGCCATCCATTTCCAAAACTGAGATCCACCAGAGGGAGATGAATGTGTGAGTGTGTGTGTGTGTGTGTGTGTGTGTGTCTTGTTGCAGCTTCTCAGTGTTTGGAGAGCATCTGTCATAACAGAAGGATCACTGGGTACCGAATCCTGCATGACCAGTTCATTCTCTGCAGCTCCATGACGAGCTTGTAGTTATGCTTGGCTTCTCTTGTTGTCGAGATTTGGGCCAGCGTTTCTTGCTTGTCATTCTTCATTCTTGTCTTGCATTTTGGGTGAGTCATTGCCATTCTTGTCACTGAAGCTTTATGGGGTGAAACTCTGGGTCTCTTTTTCTGTCATCCCAGATAGTCCTATTGCATGAGTTTACCTTTAATAATGTTTTGTTTTGCAGATACCCAGGTATGTTAGACCAAAGCCAGGATGCAAATTATGCTTTCCTTTTCATAATGCCTGGCCTGTAGGAAAATCCTAACTTTGGGAAAATGGTTGACAAAACTTCCATGTGGTCTTTAAGTCTACCTCCACCCATCACTCCCAACACACACATATTCCACTTCTGGCCCTAGGTTCATACCTTGTCCTAGCCCATGTGTGATGTTCAACAAATCACTCCTTCTCTCTAGTCTCTGTTTCCTTCTCCATAAGATGAGGGTGCAGGTCTCTCTTGGTGTGCTTCATGTCACTGCCCCTCCTATGCTCAAGGAAGACATCCCTAGTTGAACACCAAGCTCTTTCCTTGATGAGACTGGAAATGGCTACAAGATCCTTAATACAACACTCTTGATATACACGTGTAGATGATACATCCTTCAAATAACTTTTGGGGATACTTTCTTTCTCAAAATCTCTCTATCCAAGTTAGACTCTTTTATAGGATATTTGGATTACAGAGTTCAGATTTATAGAAGAAGAATAAAGGGAGTACCAATCATTGATACTCATAAAATTTTTCCCTAATGGCTTAGCAAAAATGGCTTGTGCCAGTTATTCTGGTGAGATTTGCAGGGAGAGTCAGATATCAGAGGTTTTGATAGGTTTAATTGATACTTTTATAAAATTAACCTGAAAATCTTGTCTTTAAATGCTGGTTGGATGGAGGGAATTGCCTTGCTATTTTATTGCAAAGAAGAGATATAATGTTTGGGGAATATTTTATTAATTTTGTTAACAAACACTACAGCATTTACCAAGTGCCATTCTTTACTCGAAGTACATTTCAAATATTGTAAATATTTGAAAATCACAATAGCTCTATGATGTAGGTACCATTAATACCCTCATCTTATGGGTGATGAAATCAAGACTCAGGGTGGTTAAGGAACTTACCCACAGTCACACAGCTGATCAAGGGTGGAGCAAGGATTAAATCTATCATTCCACCCTTGGATGAAGCTCTTAACCACTATGCCCTTTGCCCTATTTAAGTTGTAGAAAATCTACAAGGCCTGAACTGTCTGCTGTGGATTCTTGGAAAAAAAAAACAACGACAAGGAGAGGTTGCCTTCAACCAATATTACCCATACCAGAGCAATAATGCTGTGAGGATCAAATTACATAGTATATGCAAAGGATCTGACACACTAAATGGGTGTTTAAACCAAACTCCTGCTTTCCGTTCAGCCTTTCCCTATAAAGAAGGCTGCAAATACATGAATCCAGAGAAAAATCAAGGATACATGTTCTCTGTACACAAAAAATATTTTAATACTGAATTCTGAAATAAATTGTTATTAAAATTACTGGTGTAGAAATCATATAAATGAATACAACCAGTGATTTGAAGAATATGGAAAATGAAGAGAAATCATTCATTTTTTAGGAAAATTTAGTGGAGTACTTTACATAGAAAATGTATTCTATGGTAATAATCTAAAGCCTCAAGTTCACTGATTTTACACTGTATGAGGGCTGGAACTTCTTACTCCTACGCACCTTTTTGTGGTTCCCTTTGTTATGGAGACATGCAGACACTGAGATTTCTTTTTATTTGACCTGATGAGATATTTATCAAGACTCTTCTCACTTCAAAACACTGTCCCATTCATCTTTTTCTTAAAAGGTAGCATTGAGGTTCTAAGAGTTCAGAGGGTCTCCTGACAACTAGAACTTTCTTCTCAATTCATTCTGGCCATGCTTTTCACTCAGATGCTGTTGAAGGTATTCAGCAATGGACTCCATGGATGGTATCATCCATTGATTGGGGTTCCTTTGTAGGTGGTCCTACTGAGCACAGAACATCCTAATAATGCCTATTTCAGCATGAAAGAGTCAGAGAAGGAGGTACAGAGGAGGCTTGAAGAAGAGTGGGACTTTGAATGAAAGGAGCCATCTGAATTGTCAAGGCATGAGGGTGTGCTGGGCTGGGGAAACTCGAGTTGGGAGCAAAAGGAAGGGAAGAAGATTGACCTTTAGAAAGAGAAAGCTTAATTTTTATTCTATATGCACAGTGATGTACAGGTTAAGTCTGTTTTGTTGCAAGTTGCAACAGAAAACTCATTTGAAACTGGTTTAAATGGGGAGCAGTGGATAGCAAAGGTTGGGGTGTGTCGCTGGTTCACATAACTGAAAAATCCTCACAGCAACTTGGTCTGGGGTTGGCATAGTGCCCAAGGATTCTCCCCTAGCAATGAGGATTGCCAACGTGTTGCTTAAGCCTCCAAGTTTGTTTTGGTGACGTCATCTTGGAGGCAGACTGGAGACTGGACTGGAGATAAGAAAATCATAAGTTTAGCTATCTGAAAGGGCAACCGCTGCTTTAGTTCAGGAAAGAAATGATGAGGGGCGGGACTCTGGCAGAAGTAGTAGGTACAAAAAGGACATTAGGTGGTCTAGTGATTAAATATTAGGGATGCATGGAGGGAGAAACTTAAAACGATTTTTAAGTTCCTGCCTTGGGCAATTGGAGAAAAGTTGGACTTTTCATTAAGATAGAAATATAAGAGGTTTCATGTGGAGAGATAGATAAAACTGATTTTGAATTACCACTGCAACATTCAGGTGCTGATTTCTAGTAGGCTGTTGGATACATTCGTCTGGTGCTCAGAAAACCACCATGGGCTGGAGATATGGATGTGGAGCTCATCAGACCATATGGGCCACCCAATATCATTTAAAGGTTTTGGAAGATGACAGGGAAGATCAGCAAAAGGAAATCAAAAGGGCAGTCAGAGAGGCACAAGAAGAATTAAGACAGTCTCCACAAAACCAAGAAAGAAAGAGGAGGAAAAGTATAAAATTATAGGTGAAATGAGTAAAAAAGAAGAGATGGAGAACGTCCATAGGACATAGCAAATAAAAAGATCACTATCAAGCCAGGTCAATGGTGGAATCTACACCTTCAACAATCAATGCTAAAAATAATCACAAGCACTGATTAAATCAAGCAAATCAACCTGTTTATTGATCAACTGCTAGGTGAAAGACCACATGCCAAGTGATGGAGAAACAAGAATCAAAATCAGTCTGCTGTCTCTGAGCACCAAGAACATAAATTCATTACTTTATGTTTAATTTGAATTCAATCTGGCATTATAACTTAATTTGAAACATGAGCTGAATTTATTCAGAGGGGTTAAGCTTTCTAAAAAGGGAAGGTGGTTTATATACCAAAGTGTGTAATCAAGATCAGAGGATTTAGTTTTAAAAAAATCAATCATGTATGATTGTGCTCATCAAAATTATTCTTCGTTATCTCCATTTAAACCCTAATAAGTAATGCAACTTTATCCTATTTCTGGAGTGTTCTTGCCACTAGAACAGCTTCCAACTCTTCCTGCTCAATGACTTAATACAGAGGAGGCTCTTTAATGACTCCAGTCCCAGCACTGCTTGAAAGCACTTCTTCAGTTTCTCCCTCTATTTTCTATTCCTTTGAATCAAGCATACGAATGGCATCTACCTGAAAGACGGTTGCTTCACCTCGCTTATCTGCCTTTTTAGCTCCTAAACTTCCAGTGTTTCATCTTAGTCTCTCTTGTAATGCAATATGACTTTTGAATTGTACTGCAGTCCTTCCCAGGTCTCTGGGAGAAAGTGAAAAGTCCACCATGCAGAGGAGTCCATAGTTCCCATGACCTCATAGGTACTGGCTTAAATTGTAAAGCCAGCACTTGAAAAGTCTGAGCAGATTTGTGATCTAGTCTGATGCAGGGATTCTTCATCCATATCCATGGATAACCTGTCATCAGATTATTGTGGTTGATAGGTCTTCCCTAAACTCACAAATCTTCAAATATTTCCAGGAGTATCTAGACCAAATCAAATTTTCTGTGGCTTGCATGAACTCAACCAAACTGAAATGGGACTTGCATCTTTTTCTTTCTAATCTCATGGTCTCAGCTGGGCGGTCTCCCTTGCTGTATTTTCCTTGCTCCTGGCCACCATTTTCTGTCTTTTTTCTTCTAATGATGGAAAGTATGTGATGAAATTGAAGGCAAGTGGAAAGAAATTCTGAAGAATATGCTATTTTCCAACCTCCCTGCCTCTGTGCCCCTCCTCTGGTGTGGACCATCAATGGCCAGTTGTTTCTGTGTAGTGTGTATGTGTGATTGGCACTCCCTGCAATTACCCTTTCCACAGCCTCTGCCCCCGAGCGGTGTGGCTTCTTGGGTTACTGATGGCCTCCCAACAAACCTGACTTTGTTCTTTAAACCATCTTCTCTCAATGCCATCTCATTAAAGTATATTGCCAGTGAAAGCAGCCCTGACAAATGTCTTCCCACTTTTAACCTGGTCTGAAACGGCCTGCCCAACTTTTCTTGTTGAATGGGCTAAATATTCCAAGATAGTTTAGTAGAAACATGAAAAACACCAATTCATGGTGTCACCTATATTTTTAAGAAATTGTGTTAAGCACCAGCCACCAGCATATTAAATGATCGTCTTACTCCAATTATGTGACAAGCATAATTTCATTCTGCTTCTTTGAGTCTTAAGTATAAATTGTGACAGGATTCAAGACCTAGGCAGAAAGGGAAACAAGGGGTGGCTGAAAAGTCCAGGGGCCATGGGGACTCCAAATGTTGAGTGTCTTGTGGGAATCTTTGGGAACAGAAGCTTTTTCTTATTCAAAAGTGGTAAAATGTTCTGGTTCTAGATGGAAAGCTGTTAGTAAAAGGTTTTTGAATGTAAAAATAATTACACCGTTAATAATTTCAAATATCATGAAGACAAGACGCAGCCCCATCTCTTGTCAGAAGGCCCCAGCCCCAGCCCTGGTTTATTAAGAATCAATAATAAGGCAGGAGCAGAGCAGGGCCGTGGAGCTGGCAGTTCCTGATGGAGGGCACCACCCTGCTCGCATTGGCAGCAGACAGTGAGCACTTCTTCTGGATCCCTGAGCTTCACACCTAGCTGGCCTATCGCCCTCCTGCCTCCCTGAAGGGAAATGCCTCCTCAGAAAGAAAGGAAGAATTTAAATAAAATAAATTTTTAAAGGAAAGAACGAAAGGAAGGGAGAGTTTAAGGAACGGGCTCCTTGTCCTAGATACCCATTAATTCACTTATTTGTCAATATTTACTGAGCATTTTCCAAGGAGACTACACAGTGAAGTGGCTAAAAGTATTGACTTGGGTTCAAACTTCTTGGGTCAGATTTCAGCTCCACCACTTTGCTGTTCTTTGACCTTAGGTAGCAAGGCTAAGACACAATATTTAGCTTCCTCATGCCTCATCTGCCCCATCTGTAAAATGGGGTTGTAGATTAATTGGGAAAATCTGTATTAAGTGGCTAAGACAATGCTTGGGGCTTAGTAAGCTCTGATTAACTGTTGAGATTATTATTTATGGGGTAAATTATCATTATGTAGGAGGTAAAATTCTAAAAATTACAATAACATATTTCTGCCCTAAAGAAATTTATATGTGCACATCTAATATATGTGAAAAATAAATACACTTAAATCTCCTGAAAGGAGCTGATGTGAAATGTGAAAGGACTTAAAAGTTGAGAAAAGGTATTGAAATTACAAATAGATACGTATTTGACTGACTAGACAGTCTGTTTCATGGTTGTGTTACTATTTACATAGATCTGGTCTTATTCTTTTCAAAAGATTAGAATCTGACATTATTTACTTCTATCCATCTGAATTTTTTTTGCGGCGGCGGGGTGGGGGGGGTGCTTCTGTCTTTTTTTTTAAATCAGGGCTACATTGCTATTTGCAAAGGCAGACCCAGCACTCCTCCTTCACACAGAGTTTATAAAAGCCAGCAGCATGATCAATAATTCATACACATGGATAGTAATACCAGAAAAGAAGGAATAAAAGCTAAAGATCTAACTACTCTGACCTTTACCATTCCAGCTGGATAATAATAGGAGTAACTCAATGTGTGTGGTCTAAAAGCTACTATACGATTTGATTCTCAACGAGATGGGGAGGGAATTAGAGATGCTCAGATGAGCTCCTCCAATTTGAATTATGAACAACAGCAAAACAATTGTACCTACTTATGCCTCCTAACTGTATCCCTATAACACACATATTTCTTATTTTACCGACGTGGAGGCTGACACACAAAAAGTGAAGTGTTGGCTACATCAGCTAAAAGTCATGAGTGTCCATGTGAAAGACATATTTTTTGTGCCAGTGCTTAAATTCACTCAGATGGTCTCTCTACTGATAAATAAATAAAATAAAGTGCAGATAAAACATACCTCTTGCATTGCAGGTATGTTCTTGGCAGCAGAGAAACTAGGGTTCAAACTAGGAGTTGATGTGAAGTCCCTGCTCTTTCCATGATATTATGGACCCTTTTCTTTTTGGTTATTTATATTTGGTTATTTGGTTATGCATGTAATAGGCGTAGCAACAGTAAAGTTAATATTAGCCAACCAAGCCTATGGATTGACAAACAGGTATATAATACTTTTCTACCAGAAGTTGCAGTTAGACTGAAAGGAATTACTCGAGCATTGTTTTTGTTATTGTTTCATAAATAGAGACATGTTTGTCCCAAGATAGATTTCTTAATACATAAATTCAACTGTACATTACAAAGACTGTTTCCACAAATTTAAGGATTAGATTGTACCCCTCTGGCTCAATCAGTAAAGAACATACCTGCAACGCAAGAGACCACCTGAAAAGGAGGAGACCTGGGTTTGATCCCTGGATCAGATCAGGAAGATCCCCTGGAGAAGGTAATGGCAACCCACTCCAGTATTCTTGCCTGGAAAATTCCATGGACAGAGGAGCCGGGTGGGTCCATGGAATCACAGAGTTGGATGTGATTTAGTGGCTAAACCATAAATATTAAATGTTTATGTTTAGATACTTTACAAACTTTACCAAAGTTTAAAATTAATAGTTAATCACATTTCACAGAGAAGGGGAGGGTGTACAAGAGCTTTGGTGAAATGGGAAATACCTCTTAGGGTTTATAGCAATAAGTACCTGCAAACTTCCATCAGAAGTCAGTCTGTAGCAGTCAAGAGCAGTCATCCTGGCTTAGACCGGAGCAATTTAAACATAGAATATGGAAGCTGCTTAATCTTTCTGATGTTAGTTTCTTTATCTATAAAATGGAATAATAATGGCTAGATGGTTGTGAGAGTTAAATGATATCCCTTGCCTGACACACGGCAGTCACTTGTTAAATGTTGTTTGCCTGCAGTTCCTTCTACTCCAGTGATCTCCATTTTTTTTTTTTTTTTAAAGACTACCTTCAGAATGTACTATTTTCCCAGGCATTAAGTGTGATTTCCCACAGAGAAAGGGACACCCAGGATCATTTTTTTCTAATCTGTCTTTGTCCAAGCTTTGCCCATGTGGCCTGGCACACTTATGTCCGCCAGTGGTGGCATGATCACACAGAACTTCGGATGGTGCTTGTCACAGAGTTGACTTTCTGTTGCAAACTGTCAACATCTAGAAGCTGAACACTCATCTGTTTATTATCAGGCCCCCTGACTCCTTGAGAGAAAGCATGTCTGCTGGCCTCCTCCGTGGTCTTAAGATGCTTCACCAGATCATTCCAGGGCTTGACTTCAGGGCAGCTGGGGCAGGGGTGCGGGAGATGCAAAGATAGTTATCACTCCAACTTTGAAATGGCCGCAGAGCAGAAATGTAACAGAAATCAAAATCACTAACACTAATGAGGCTTCCTCGTTGAGCCCAGCTCTCTTCCTGTCACCCTCCACGGCCCCAGAAGAGAGTGGAGGATTATAGGTTTGGTGGAATCCTTGGGGCACAGTCAAAGAGTCTGAGGTTTTGTTTGAAAGTCTGTTTGCAGACAGTAAAAATGGATTAAATTGCCTCTCCAACACAAAGAAATGCCAGGTCTCAGTAGAGGTAAGACACCAGAGACTTAAAGTGCTACTAGAAGCAAAATAATGAAAAGAGTCCAAAATGCTGGATCAACACTATATCCCTTATGTTTAAGAATATCTTCATTAGTTGAGATGGAAAGAACCAAAGGAATAATCCATTTAACAATATATCTTTTCTTCTTGAAACACAACAGGTTACTTAAAGATCATAGTATATATTATACATTCTTTTTTTAAAAGCACAACATAACGGTATTCCTTTTGTTCTATTTTATATTGCTACTCCCTCCTGTACATTTTAGATGCTTTATGTGTATAACTTCTAGAAGTGATGTGGGTGGGTCAAATTGTATTTACAAAGTGCCATTGGAATCCAAAGATTAAATAAAGATGAAACTTCCGAATCTGTTAAATTGCAACAGTTCAAAGTATTCTAAGAGGTTTAGTGATTTCTTATTACTTTAATGCATGTTGAAAGTACCAGATTATGTGTCTAGGAGAAAACTGGGGAAAAAAATATTCAAGATGATTATAGCAAGATCATACTAATAAAAAAGACCTATATACTATATTGAGAAAGATACCGATGACTATCTAAGCTCTAACACACTAACATTTTCAACTGATAGTACCTAGTAGAGACCCTGTGAGAAAGACCAATTATGTGAGCATCCCCCCTCCCCCAAAATAGCCTAAATCATTGTTAACATAACACAAGGAGAGTAGTAGCTCTTTCCAAAGCTGAGTTAATATTTTCAAATGTGTAAAATAGACAGCTGGTGGAAACCTGTAGTACAACACAGGGAGCTCAGCTCAGTGCTCTGTGAGGCCCTAGAGGGGTGGGATGGGTAAGCGGTGAGATGGAGGTTCAAGAGGGAATATAGGTATACATATTGCTGATTCACTAAGCACAAACTAACATAACATTGCAAAACAATTATATTCCAACCAAAATTTTTAAAAATGTAAGTCAACATGTGTAAGGTACATTGCATATCTATTTTGTTAGATACTTGTGATCAGTTTTGCCTTTCTTTTCATGTTCCTGTGTGTGTCTGCACCTGTGCCTACAAGTTTCTGGGCAGTCCTCTGTACAACAGACACTGTGCTTGGCATAAGGGCATGGTTCCTGCCCCAGGGTGAGCACCATTCCAAACACTGCAGTGACCTGTGCGTGGGCTAAGGAAGCCTTAAGAGGCATCAGCTATAGAGACGGCATATGGCCTGAGAGATGATAGAAAACTCGAGGAGTGGGCACTCCAAGTGATCTCTGAGGAATATTAGAGATTACTTTGAAAGTGCTTTTCTTTTTATAACAAAACATATCATTTTAAAAAAATCAATAGAATTGTTTTTGGAGCAGTTTCAGGTTTACATAAAATTGAATAGATAGCACAGAGTATACCTCCTCCTTCCCCCTGCCTCCGCCACCCTACAGTTTTCCCTGTTATTAACATCTTGCATTAATAAGTACATTTGTTATAACTGATGAACCAACATAAATTTATTATTAACTGTAAAGGTCACAGTTTACACCAGGGTTCTCTCTTTATGTTCTACAGTTCCATGGATTTTGATAATTGTATAGTGTGATGCCCATCATTATAACATAATACAGAAGAGTTTCAATCCCTAAAAAATCTCTGTGTACCACCTATTCATACCTCCCTCCCATTTTTCCAAGCCCCTGGCCACCACTAATCTTCCTCCTGACTCAATAGTTTTGGCTTCTCCACAATGTCCGATGGTTGGAAGCACATCCCCAGATGGCAGAAATTCCCAGCTCAGGGATTACTGTTTTAATATGGGGGCTTTGAGGACCTCGGACAAAAAGGAAAGTATCTCCCATTGTGGAATTTCAAGTAATGTGACAAGGCTTTAGGCAAAGGCTCTTCGTGGCATTTGAAATACACCGTAATTTTTAAAGTCGACTCAAAAATCCTTCATAATCTCACCAAGAAATTGTTCTGGGTTTGAATTTATTCATATGAGAAACCATATAAAGATGTAAAGTCAAAATCATATTTAGTTATGCATTCTCAAACTGAATCTATTAAAAAGAACGCAATTGCCTGACAGCAGGGCCATCCGCATTCGAATGTCCAGCCACAGCTGAAATGATGACTGGAACCCAGGGGAGAGGTTCAAGTTGTCTGCCCTATTTGGGATTTCCTCTGCATACCCATAATTGTTAAAATGGTGAGAATTCCTAAAATGTCCCTAATATAACATTTTAGGTTATGTCAGATGGTTCCACTAAGAGAGAAATCACCCGTTTATACCATCTTCTTTTGAATTGACACATATATTTGGTTTTGAACCTATTATAAATTACCTGCTCTTTGACAAGATTGTTTTTGTGTTCTCTCGCTAATATGTGTGTGCATCTCCACGTGACTCCTCTGCCTTTTTCTGTCTGCTGTTATATAAGATCTTACTGCTGTCTTCACCATGATCACACTTCGACAGTCAAAAAAAAAAAAAAAAAACGATGTATTTCAGGTGTTTGAGATGAAGGAGGTTGCGTGAGTTTAACCTTCCTTGGTATCCTTGTGAGCTTTCTGTATTTAATACTTGTTTTATCTGAAGCCTGTGGAGGTTCTAAACTATTAGAAGACACACTTTCTGAGAACTACCTTTCTAGTAGCCTGAAGATATATCATTGATGTTGGGCAACAAAGTTATTCTCTGTAATCCTCTTGATGTTGTAAATGAAAAAGAAGACGGAGCCAGCACCATCTGAACTTTGGGCAAACCATTTGCTCAAAAGGATCATCAAAGGACCAAGCCCTGCCAAAATAATATTTTTTTTAAAAAAATCCAGCAGAAAGGAAAACATTGAGGAGCACGCACAAAAAATGAAATTGGTGCAAATTAACTCCATTGTGATTGGAGAGCAATACAAAACAAACTCCCACCACAGCCTCGAAAGGAAAGCCACACAAGACAGACATTGAAGTTGTAGCCTCACAGTAGCCATCTTTTAACAGCTTTCTTTCTTCAATGCTTTAACCTAAAAAAAAAAAAAGAAAGAAAGAAAGAAAAAGAAGAGAAAAGAAAGAAAAAAAAGGAAAGAAAGAGAAAACCTACCCATTGTTAGGCCCCTATTCATCCTTCATTCAAAGTCATTCGCTATGCATTAATTACCATTCTCTTCAATGCACTGGGAGCTCCCAAACACGGCCTGTTTTCAAAGAGGCACACTTCCAGGCCTCTGCTATTTATATGCAGAGCCTGCTGAAATTTTCATCCCAATACTTTGAGATCCCCCTCCATTTTTGCATACTGTAATTGTTCATAAGGGGACAAAAAGACAAAAGGATGATTCCTTGTTTCCAGGACAGTTGTTTGCATCTCTTTCATTTTCTTTCCAGCTGTGACTGGCAGCGGTAGGTTCTTTAGCAGGTGTCCTGCCTGCCCTATGGTAATTTTTAACTTTCCTTCACTTTCTTTTATGTCTGACACATTCGTAGAGACTTCTTTTTTCACCCCTGATGCATGGTACTGTTTTTTCCACCTTTCTTATGTCAGTCTAATATCTGGATTTTTCCTTAATATGTCACTCTCCTTAGGAGCCATTTAGGAAGAAGGAAAAAGACTGAGTCAAGAGTTCAAAATCTCACGTAGACATTTTAACTATTAGTAATTGGATCTCTGACACCCACTTCACTGACAATCCTCTGGGTCTGGTCACTCTGAAATTTGTGAAAACTACGATGTTGGTTAATAAGAAATTAATGTACAGTTGACAAAAAGAAACCTTGTTCCAATGTCACTCCTTGGTAGAAAGCTTTAATTTTCTAAAACTGTTTAAATATCCGAAGATGTAAACAACTGATTCTGCAACTGTACTAATAATTAAAACTTAATTAGGAAACATATTTGTGAGTCAGTTCAGATATTCCTGTTCCAGCTCATTCAGGAGGTAAAAAGAAAAAGAATTAATGAACTGTATACACCTATAGTTCTATACACACTTAATAAGAATGCAAAGATTTCAAGAAAATTGTAAAAACTTAAAACAACACATCCAAACATAGAATGCTGGACTTGAAGAAAGATTATTATTATTATTATTTTTTAATAGTTGAGGACACTGAGGCTTAGAAAGATTGTGACTTGTGCAAAGTCACTCTGGACTAATGAAAGATATATTCTGGTCCTATGCTACCAACCACAACATATTTTCCATGACATCCTTGCTGCTTAGAAAAGTTTTGTAGACTTTCATGGGCACTTCATAAGCACGCACAGATAAGACTGCACAGTAAGGCTCACCCAACCCTGGCACAAGCACAGGCCATGAACTCCAGCATCCTAAGGAAACAGACACATTTCTGCATGATGATTTACAATGCCTGAAATACACTAGGTTCTTTAGAAATGATTGCTGCTATTATTACTAGTGTTACCATTGGTATCAGTGTGGGTCCCCTCCTGGCACTATTTTTAGTTGAAGACCAGTATCTTCCTTTATGCATGTGGGCAGGTTCCATTTTGAAAATTGTAGCATGTGTGTATATATATATGTATGTGTGTATATATATATGTATGTGTGTGTGTGTATATATATATATACATATATATATATATATATTAAAGGGGTTTCCTGGTGGCTCTGATGGTGAAGAATCCACTTGCAATGCGGGAGACCTTGGTTCGATCCCTGGGTTGGGAAGATCCCCCTGGAGGAGAGCGTGGCAACCCACTCCAGTATTCTTGCCTGAAGAATCCCCATGGACAGAGGAATATGGAGGGCTACAGTCCATGGAGTCACAAAGAGTCAGACACAACTGAGTGACTAAGCACAGCATAGCACATTAATATAGATATTCAGATAAAAGATCCCATGTATGAAGACAAAAGTATCTACTTCACTACCATAATCAGGATCTCTGATAGGTAGAATACCTTGGAAAATATAGTTTATAATAACACTAGCTCAGAGTTGCAAGAGATCTCATGGATTATCTAGATCAACTGCCCTCCCATTGATAAAACTCCTCCTATACTTAGACTTCATACACCAAATAGTTTAATGTGTCATAAAATGGACCTAACAACAATTTGAAAGAAAATGAATCCTAATAACAATAGCCATGGTTTATGAAATGTTTATTTTATCAAGCACTATATTACAGGTGCCTTATATATATAATTATTTCTAGTGCTTACAAACAACTTTGCAAGTTAAGTATTCCTACTAATTCTATTTTAGTATATGACCCAGTGGAGTCTGCAAGGGATGAATCGTCGAATGTGTAAGAGTCAGGAAGAGGCAGATCCAGGATTTCAACTTGGACCTGCACAACAATGAAGTCCAAGTTCATTCCCTGATCACGTCTGACATCCAGATTCTTCGATAAAAGACAAAGGCTCCAAAACTCTGAAGAAATGTGCTTTATTCTTTTTTCCTATTTTCCCTATGAATTACTTTTTGTATTCTATACTGATCATCAAAGGATATTATCTTTGAATTGATACACCTGTTTTTTTCCAATCTGAACCCTGGCCAATTTTTGAGCCATTTTATGCATTCAAGGAATCTAAGCTTCAGACTAGAAATGAGCTAAAGTTCTTGACTTAATCCAGGTGAAATGCCACCTGATGTATGTAGTAGCCTTGAAATGAATAATTTTAGTTTAATCACATGAACATTTACATGACACCCTACAGTGGGAGGTATGTGCATTCAGACCCTGGCTCTGGGGGTCTCTGCGGAGCCTCAGCAACTCTCTGAGCCTCAACTTCCCACCAGTCAGATGGAGAGGTTAGTACCTCTCTTGGAAATGACTCTGATGCTGGGAAAGATTGAAGTCAAGAGGAGAAGGGGGTGGCAGAGGATGAGATGGTTAGATAGCATCACTGACTCAATGGACATGAGTTTGAGCAAGCTCCAGGAAACAGTGAAGGACAGGGAAGCCTGGTGTACTGCAGTCCATGGGGGTTCCAAGGTGATGGACACGGCTCAGCAGATGTCTTAACAACATCAGTCTAATAGAGTGGGACCAGTGCTAGGGGAGGTCATGAGATCCTGCAGGTAAACTGCAGGTTTTATAAACTAAAATGCATGATACAAAATTTCATAATTAATAATGATTCATTTATGAAGCCTCTAGGATTTAAGATGACTTTTTTTGAATATTTGAAAAATAAATTATCTTGGAGTAATAAGGAAATAAAAATTCCTTTGCTCTGAAGCAGTACCAAAATACCACCACCATCTTTTGGCTTCTTGAGAAGAGATACCTAACAGCAACTTCTGTCTCATTTTTGTTGCTTGTTTTTAAAGGCCATGTTCAATTTCTTAAAATAAGGAGGTAAAAAAGTCACCCAAAGTAAGTACGACAGAAATGTAATTTTATTCTTTGGTTCCTAGGCATTTAAGATTTTAAAAAAAAATTATGGGAAAGTAACTAATAAAATATAAAAGGTAATGCAAACATTAGAACTATAGACCCCTAGGACTGGATAAAGGCTTTTAGAAACAATCTAGTCTGCACCCCCATTTGACTCATGATGAAACCTAGACTCTCAGAGAGAAAGTGATTGCCCAAGTTCACCCAGCCCATGAACTTGGAGCAGGAATACAAACGCAGCTCCTTCTAATTCAAAACCCAGGTCTCTTTTTGCTGCACCACAGGCCTTTGTTCCCACCATCAAGGACACCTGGAGGGCTTGCAGTTTACTTTGTTAAGGCTGTAAACTCCTAGTAAAAATGTTTGTCTTCAATTTCACACACCCTTCAGGATATCACAGCTGCCGCAGAAACCCCCCAGGCAGCATAGGCCAGACTAGAGACGCACCAGTGCTGTGTGTGTGTGTGTGTGTGTGTGTGTGTGTGTGTGTGTGTGTGTCTGGGGGAGGTGGGGGTGCCAGGCAATGGCCTGGAGAGGCAGCACATGAAGGGTTTCTAAGAAAAATTGAAAGCAAAAGATTTCTCTATCCACTTCTCAGGGCTTTCTTTAACAACATTTCTATAGCTACAACTCCTTATGAAAACAATAAAATGACTAATGCTTTAAAGATAAGAAACGCAAATATTACCCTATCATTGCAAAGCTCCGTTACCCCTTTACAGAGCATGGATTTCCACAGGGAATCACTTTGGATGATATTACCACCAAACGCACGGTTTGAACATCTGGTTATTACTGCTGACCAGGCACCGGACACTATTATCTCCTAGACTGCACAAAATACCTTCCTTTTATTGTCTCTACGCTTATGGTTTAAGAAAGAGTACTTTAGGCCTATTTGTAAGTGTGTTGGAATCGTAAAAAAAAAAAAAGAACATAATCAAGCCAAAAACAAACCCAAAAGACCTTTTAGGGAAAGTTTTACAGGAAGTCAGCCAAAGAACTTTTGTAAAATACAGAAGTTTTTAATTAGTGGTCACAATAGGTAACCAAAAAGGAAACATCCACATGGTGTTATACTCGAAGCTAATGTTTCTCTCCATTTTTAACATTAAAATTGAATAAGATATAAGCCTCCTTTCCAATGTTCACACTTTTTACTTTGGCATTAAAAAAATTTTTTTATTTAAGTATAGTCGATTCACAATGTTGTGCTTATTTCTGCTGTAAAGCAAAGTGATTCCGTTTTACATATATATAATCTTTTTCACATTCTTTTCCAGTTTGGTTTATCACAGAATACTGACTATTGTTCCCAGTGCTATACAGTAGGACCTGATTGTTAATCTGTTCTATGTATAAGTGTTGCACCTGCTAATCCCAAACTCCCAATCCTTCCCTCCTCCATGGCATTTTTTCTCATGTTTTTTACTTCAGCATTTGTTGACCTTATATGAGAAGTCTGATTTGTGTACCACTGGCAGGAAATTTTTGTTTTCTTTGAACATAACAAGTCTGTAGCATTACTTGGAATTCTTCTGTGACAGATACTTGTATAGACATTTATCAGTGATTATGATGGTCATTTTGGGTTACTAGACAGGGAAAGAGCCCTCTGTCAACTGTTGTTTACTTTCTAAAACGTTTTCTTATTTTCCTCTTCAAAAGAGAATTTTTTTATTCATCAAAGATTACTAAGCTCTTAAGGGAAGTATAACCGATTATTAATGTCAGTCTTTTGTAAAAATATTAGTTTCTAACATTGTGCCTTTCGGTAACTAAGTAATGTTATATAAGGCAATTTTCCCTGATGTACTTAAATTTATAAAGTGTTAATAAAATGCAGTTTTATTATATTTTTTTGAAACCATAGAGCAAAAATAGCTCCCACATGGACAATGGGATTCAGCCTAAATTCCCCCTAACTGGTGTTCAGGGCATATTTAATGTTAATCTTGTGGAAAATCAATAGGCTCCCTCCTTGTAATTCTCCTACTCCACTCCCAGGTTTTCTACCTTCCCTGCCACTTCCTTTACCATTCTGACAAACACTGTGTTAAAACCATCATCTGAAATTCTAAGAAATAAGAATGTAGCAATAAAATAAGTAAAAAATCTACAGTAAATGTCAATACTTAAGAGCTCTCAGAGAAGGTTAATAATATTAATGATGTTTTATCCTCTAACTTAAATGATTGGTCCCCATGTTTTTCAGGTTTTATACCATATATGTTATCCGTGTCTGTTTATATGTTTACATGAATAAAAACCATAAAGTGGTAATATAAAAAAACATTGGGAAAATTCTCTACGGACAGATTTTTAAGAGTGAAAGTTATCTGAAACATTGTCTAAATGCTTTGTAATTGAAATTAGACAAGTCTTAGAACTCTGAAGACAGAGAGTAAGCTATAAATAATAATATCACCATTTATTGAACACCTACTTCGTGTCCCATGCTACCATAGGTGCTCCATGCACTTCGGAGCCTTGCCAGCCTCTAAGGTTAGTGTTATGAACTCCATTTTATAGATTCAAGGATGTTAGAGAGCTTGTTCAGAGCCACAGCTAGTAAACTATAAAGCTACATCTTAAACCCAAGTTTGTTTTCCTTTACAAATGCAGTTAATATAATACATAAATGATTTAGTGTTAGAAATATGGATTGTTAATGGCAATTATAATCTACTTGTGAGCATATGATTTTTTTAAGGGAAAAGTGGAAGAAATGTAATTTTGTTTTCTTCTCTTGATTTCCACCCTGTCTAGTCTTTGAGCGCGGAGATCATTTTTACTTATCTTTATATGCTAGCCTTTGGAACATAATAAGGATTCTCATAACTAGGCCATGTCATGAATTGTGAACTGGCTCTAAATACAATCCAGGAATGCTGCTATGCTACTCTCTAAGATACTGCTAAAAAATCAAATATAACTTGGAGTGTTGAGGGGTAAATTAAGTAAGAAAAAGAATATATTTTAAAATATAAATCTGAATACTTCCTTTGGTTGCCGATTCTTAATGTCTCCTTTACATATAAGCTGCAAGATGATCAAACTGCTAGATTTTCAGGGGGCTCCTCAATGATACCCAAGGGCAATATGGTGGGGTCACATTGGTGACTGTGGCCTGGGAAGATGTTGAATTTCACCAAATATTTTGTTTTAGCCATTCGAATTGCTCAGCTACATCTTGATTAACATAGCACATACATTAAGAAAGGTTATAGCTTCTTCCTTGGAGAGCAAATTTACTCACAATTACCCTTCTAAGGGGAGTGGACAAACGTGGCTGACAGGTGACCTTTTAACCTCCCAGGCACTTCCATCCCCGGGGCATTTTGCTCTGAAATGTACAGCCAGTGCTGTTTGTTTGCGCTCTCCTCTTTACCCTGTTGTTTGTTTTGCCCACACTGCTTTGTTTGCACTGAACGCAGGTAAAACTGCAGCACCAGCACAGCCTCCAGCCTGACACGGAAACAGCACCTGGGCCGGGGAAGCCTCAAGAGTGCTACCCAGCGTGTAGACCCGAAGTGCAGCATCATTTCTCTTACTGTTCGAAAGACCCTGATTTAGCAAAACACATTTTTAAGGTGCTCATGCACGCTTTCTTTTCCTAAGCTCTGTTCCTGTGCATTGTTTTCCATTAGCAATGGGTATGTGTTCAGGTTACCTTGTTACACATATATCCGATTGCTCATTCATGCCTTAACTCTTGACTCATATTTATGACTTCTCTTTATGATCACGTCTCATTACAGCCATTCCCTCACCTTGATTTCAAGGCTCACATGAAAACAAAATCCATTTCTTAAAAGTCCTGTGTCATTAGGCAGAAGACTTAACTCACCTAGAACTTAGTTTTTCTATTTGAACACTGGGATAATATTTGAGACGTCTATCTCGGTGAAAATAAAAGTAGAGATACCGGCTGAGGCTGGTAAAACTCAAAACTCAATTCTTCCCCTCATTCTGAGTACCGCACATGCCACAAGACAGAGGAGAAGCAGCATGGTTGATAGGAAAGCCTGGTCCCTAACTTGCTGTGTGGTTTGCAGGAAGCCACCCCCTCTCTCCAGGTCTCAGTTTCCTTGTTCCTTAAGGGAGGATGTCTGCTCTCATGTTCTAAGAACTTCCTGCCCAAGAGAAAGCACTTCCGCTCTCCACCTATGCCCTTTGCTGCCTTAACCTCAGTGTATGCTTATAGATCACTGGCTTCATGTGCTTTTCTCCACTTTTTAAATAGTGCAGTGGAACTATCTCTGAGGCACAGGGGGCTGCTCTCCCAGAGGCGTTAATGGGAAAGGAGTAGAAAACAGCTTAGCCATTGGGTGAGGTGCAGTTCCTTGGAGATAAAGATGGGGACTCTGGTCATCTCCAAGGGTAGCAGGCACATTCCTTCCTCCTCACTGGGATCAGCACCGTCACACAGGGCCGCCACCACCACTCCACCAGGGAGGTTTACATCAGCTTGCTCTTCCATCTTAAAAGTCAGAAGATAGTAAGAAAAGCATTTACATTATTGTAGATACTGTGAGGCAGCCACTGTGCTACATGCTTTACACACCTTATCTCATTTCATGCCATGACACTCCTAGGAAGTCAGTACTTGCTATTATCCCCATTGCGTAGAAAAACAAACTAAGATCCTTCCACAGTTAAGTGACCCAGACAGTTTCCAAGGCAGGATCATCTGATTCTCACTGTTTTGCTCTTTCTAGTGTTTTCTGCAGCCTCACCTCACCATGGGTGATTCGTGAAGGAAACATCTCAACAACATCATTCTCACTATTATTAGTATTCTATTAAAAAAAAAAAAAAAAAGTCTCAGGTGGATTTGGAGGATATAAATGTCTAGATAAGTATTAAAAATTTCCTTTCCAAAATGGCTCTGCAGCTTTCATCAGACCTAACCTGGTGCCTGGAAACCTTTTGAGCCGCTGGCAGCCAATTGCTCATTTGATTCCCTTACTCTTTGAAGAGAGGCTGGCCATCTATTTTTAAATGAAATAAAACTAATTTCATTTCAAGAATTCTTTGGAACGTTTCATGACAGTCATTGAGATAACTGGGGACATCCTGGAGTGTCACAAAACCAAGGTTGGAATCAGTGTTCTAAGGAGCAAAGAAGCAAATTAATTTTTCTTCAAATAGTTTTCTGTATGAAAACTCAACTTTCTAAGGCTTTCATTGTGTGTTTTGGCTTCCTTTTCCTTATTTTCCTTTCTCTTCTTTATTTACAGTGCATAGACAGCTGCAGAACTCATTAATGTATCTCTTAACCTAATAAGCTTTCTTCCTGTGAAACAATGCCCTTCGTCCCAGGAATGTACAGGTTTTTTGAGCCAGGAAGAAGGCTGTGACCTTCTGAACCATTCCGCTGTCAGGCTGAGCAAAGGTAACTCATGAAACACTGTCAAGGTATAGGAAAAAACAGCACAGCAAGACAGTACCCTGTCTTAATAATAGGAAAAATACATTTTCAAAGAGTTGCGCTGGGTTTCTTTTGAAGATTCTGCTCCTGGTTGTCAAGGTATCTGACCTAACCTGATTGAATTCTGGAATAAGCAGAGCTTTAGAAGAGGGAACCTACATGCTGTCATCATGATGTGTTTATAGGCAAAGCCAAAACAGTTCCCAGGGAAAATTAAATATAAATGTCTAGTTCAGGGTGGCCCATTTAAAGCTTAAATCTCGTAAAATTTAAGTATGACTGCCATGCGACCTTTTAAATCTGCCATCTGTCTGTTTACCTGTCAGTGACAATGTTTTTGTTTACTTCCAGTCTCTTTAACGACTTCTTGCTTTACCTTTCATATTTATTTAGTATTCAAACATTCATTCATTCATTCACTCATTCCATTAACCCTGCAAATACAGCACTTCCACAAAACGGTTTTCTATCAGCCAGCTCTGTTACTTTTGGAGAAGTCATTTAACTACTCCGAGTTTCAGTTTCCTCTTCTGTTAAAACGTAGAATTGGACAGAATCTCTTTCAGCAATTTTATCCTATTACTTCTAAACAAATCCCCAACCCATAACACAGACTTTTATATTGATACATCACTCATCCAAGCCAAGAAGCAAATATAATATTTTGAAGCTTGTTAAAAACAACTCTCCCTACTAACTGTATTTTTGGTAACTGGCAACCCAACCAACTAGCTTGATGCAGGTCTGACCACAGATTTTTGCCAGTGAAGTGGTTGACGTGTCCTAAAAGTCCACAAACTTGATCCTCTGATTATTTTAGTGTTATTTGCTTATTATTTTTTAAGCTCTCTAGCACTGAGTCCATGAAGTAGAACATTTGATACTTAGTACTTAATATTTCCATTGCCTCAGTAATAGAACTAGACTGGGACCAGTCAGAAAGACTGTGGCATAGGCAGCCACCTGTCCTCAGTGTCCACCCTCTTGATTTTCCCTTTAATAGTAAGAGACCTGAGTTGCAGATAAGCACAGACAATAAAAGTCTGCATTTCTCGGACTCCCTTGTAACTAGGTGTACCTGTGAAGCTGCATCTGAGCCAATGAGATGGGAGCTGAAGCGATGTCTGTCATTCTGAGTCATGTCCTCAAAGTCAAACCCACTTGCCATGCATTATTCCTTGCATCCTTCCTGCTGTCTGGCAAGTGCTGATGGCTCAAACAAATAACCCTTGAAACATTGAGAATGCCAATGTGGCCTACTAGGCAGGAACCATTAGACAGTTAGTAGAAAGAGGTAAATAAACTTCTAGCTTATTTAGAAGTAAATAAACTTCTAGCTTCTAGCTGGGCTTCCCTTGTATCTCAGACAATAAAGAATCTGCCTGCAATTGGGTTTGATTCCTGAGTGGGGAAGATACCCTGGAGAAGGAAATGGCAACCCACTCCAGTATTCTTGCCTGCAGTAATCCCATGGACAAAGGAGCCTGGCAGGTTACAGTCTATGGAGTCGCAAGAAGCGGACAAGCCTGAGCGACTAAACACACACAGCACCAGCTTATTGATGCCATTGTATGTCACAGATACTTTGTTACAACAGCTTAGCCCACACCTTCACTAACACATCCTTAGTTCTGTACCTAACAAAGGAAAATAGCCTCAGAAGGAGTAACAAATATTAAATATTTTAAATATAACATTTAGGGAGGAAGGTAAAATGATGATAGATTATACTGATTTTCAAGTATATTCTGAAGGGTGTAGAGGGGAGTAGTGTCAGAAAAATTAGGGAAAAAATGATGAATGCCATTTAAGGATCTTTTTAAAGTCAGGGGTGACTCCTGTGCCAGCTGAGCCTTAGAATGCAAAGAAAACTTGAATGTCAGAGATAAGAACCTCTGATCAAGCATCTTATTTTGTTCCCTTTTTGTTATTAGATTCTTCTGCCTGGATGGTAAACAGAGGCTTGGCAACACTGAGTTCGTTATTGTTTTGCCACTGACCAGAGGTGACATGCGTCAAGTTACCAAATCACCAAGCCTCAGTTTTTCCACATATAAAAGGGGAACAAAAATAGAATGCTCCATACAGAATTGTTGTAAAAATCAAAATAACATATATACTCTAACGGTGCTTGGCACCTAGTGAGTTCTCCTTGAATAAGGACTATTATTATTATTATTATTGTTCTTTTTGATTAGTAGCCTGGCAGTGCTGCTGCTATTGATTCAGCTGCAATCTGGCCAGTATTTTACTTTTTCTGGGTGGACTGAGTGAGGCTTTCTACAGAATGCCCCATGAGAGCAATGCATGCGCTCAACTCCTAACTCCATGTCCGCAGCTCAGGCAGACGGAGAGCAGTCCACAGCTCCCCAGTGTTCGTGCAGCATGAGGGTGAGCGTATTTTCTCAGACATTTAGTAAGAGGCTTTGGGTAACTGGCTACTCTGCTCAGAGTTTCGAACTTCGTAAAATTACCTGAGCAGGCCAAGTTCATATTCCGAGTCTCATTTGCAAATACAGAGCCTCAGGCCCTATGCTCCTCACTTACAAGCTTTCTTCTCCTGATCCTTCTTTGAGGATTATTTTTCAAATAATACTTACACAGCTCTCCAAGCGCCTGCCTCAAAGGACCCTCATCTTTTTGATGCACTTCCCTTCTGCATATTATGGTGCTCTCATTTGGAAAGGGAAGAATTTTAAATGTATGTCACGGAATGTCTGAATCCTCTTACATACTTTCTAGTTACCCTTGAAATATTTTTGTGCAGGTTAAAGGGACTGCACGGTTTCTTCAGAATCAGAACCTTCTTTGTGCTGCATTCAGAAGGTTTTGACTGGGATGATCTCTTCAGGGATCCAAAGTGGGGAGCTGAAACAAAGGACTCTTGCTTCTCGTATTGTCACATTTGCCCAAATATATCCCTCTTATCATCCAGATACAAATAAATCCCAATTAAAGCAAATTAAAAAAAAACTAAACAGGTTGTAAAGACATCATGACCTGTGTGTTCAAAGCTCTTCCAAGTCTACTGCAGCATAGGATTTCCACATTTTAAAAAATATCTGCCTGATGTTTGAGAGTCTAATGATGGTGACATTTATTTCCACTGAATTCAGGCCAGCTCAACTCTTTAGATAGCAAAGATTATTTATTAAATGCCTCCTAGGGGCCAGATAAGACAGAGGGCTTAGGGCTTTGCAGTAGCTAATCCTTAAAGTTAGTAGTACAATTATGCCCATTTTAAAGTCAGAGAGAGGCTTGGAACACAAGGTCACACAGACAGCGAGTGAATGAGTAAAGATTCAAACCCAGGTCTATCAGTACGAAGACCGCTGCCACCGTTAGTATTTCTTCCTCTCGGGCTGGGGACTTGATTGGGATTAAGCAGCTTCACTTCATAATAAAACTGAAGTGCGTATCTCAGAATTGCCTTAGGTGAAGACTAGCCACATTTTACCTTTGTCATACTGCAAGTTCATGGTTTTGGCAGGTATAGCGATCTTGTAACAAAAACAAAAGGAGTTATTTTGTTAAAGATGCTTGTTTCTTTGCTTCTTATTATAGACACAATGAAGGGAAAGAAACTTAATGGGATTCAGTACAAATTCAGATTATTTTAAACTGTATCTCTCTGTGTTAACATGCATACCCCAAATACGTGAAGGGGTATACCCCAAATACTGACAAGTTTCCCTTAATTAATGGAGGATAGAAGGAATCAGTTTGCCAAATTAATTGCCCTTCTTCTCTGCACCCCAAAGATCTCAATCTATAGCCCCTCAAACAATATATCTTTCAAGAAAGAACTCTAGGAATTTTAGGAGAGTATTTCTGTCCAGCAGTTAGCAGAGTTAGCAGCCAGAAAGCACCCAGCGCTCCATGCTCAGCTTTCACCTCAGTCCTTGCTCATGACCATTTAACAGACAGTGTGTAATTTAGGGCAATTACTTGGCTGATGTCTCTTATTATCCCTCCTTGCCCTCCCCCAGGAGAGCCAGTTTCAATCTCTGGGTCGGGAAGATCCGCTGGAGATGAGAATGACAACCTATTCCAGTATTTTTGCCTGGGAAATCCCATGGAGAAAGGAGCCTGGTGGGCTACAGTCCATAGGGTTGCAAAGAGTCAGACACGACTGAGAGACTAACACTTTCACTTTGCCCTCCCCCAAATTTCCACTGTACCTATCCTCTTTCACTATTTACATTTTTCTCAAAAAAGAAATAAAACCTGGAAGTGAGTCAGACTCACTTGGCCTAGAGGCTACACCAGATTACTATAGCAGGAGAGCAAGGTCCCCCCAGTAAGACCAAAGAAACATTCAGCCCAGAGAGAGTGGATGCTGACAGGTAAATCAAGCAGAAGTGGCATGTGACTTGTTGTTTAGCTGCTCAGTCATGTTCAACTCTTTGAGAACCCAAGGACTTTAGCCCACCAGGCTCCTCTGTCCATGGGATTTTCCAGGTAAAACCCAGGAGTGAGTTGCCATTTCCTCTTCCAGGGGATCTTCCCTACCCAGAGACCGAATCCAGGTCTTCTGCATTGGCAGGTGGATGCTTTAGTGCTGAGCCACCAGGAAAGCCCATCACGTGGCTGGGGGGCTGCAAGTCTCTAATCTGACATCTCAGACACTGTACCCTTCAAATGAGCAGTATGTGGAGGAGTAGTAAAGGCAGCATCTTCCATGTAGTGGTTAAAAAAAGAACTAAACAAAACTATTAAACAATTTGGGGAGAAAATTCTTATCTAGAGGATACATTTAAAAACAATTATTTATGAATTTTATAATTTGTTAAGCATTTAACACCTGTGATATCCCTAATAGAAAAAGAGAAACTACCAACAAGGATCTACTGTATAACATATGGAATTTTGCACAGTGTTATGTGGCAGCCTGGATGGGAGTGGGGTTTGAGGGAAATGGATACATATATGGTTTTATCTTGAGCTACCCTACCCTGATATGGTATTAGCATTTTATAGTGAATAGTCATCACATTTAATAATGATAATGATTTGATATATAAAGCTTTGTACTATTTTCAAAGTGCTTTTTCATAACTAATATTTGCTAAAGATTTTGGAGTTTACTATGTGCCAGGAGCATTCTTAAAGCTTTACATGGGTTATTCCATTGGATCCTTGGCAACTTTGTGAGACATCATAATCTCCATTTCATAGATGGAAAAACTAATGTTCAGGTAACTTTTTCAAGATCCAAAAGCAGTAACTGCAGACCTGTGGTTCTCTTCTGTTCTATTCCTGTGTAGTTCAGTTCAGTTCACTTAGTCATGTCCTACTCTTTGTGACCCCATGGACTATAGCATGTCAGGCTTCCCTATCCATCACCAGGAGCTTACTCAAGCTCATGTCTATTGAGTCAATGATGTCATCCAACCATCTCATTATCTGTCGTACCTTTCTCCCACCTTCAATCTTTCAATCTTTCAAGTTTCAGCTTCAGCATCAGTCCTTCCAATGAATATTCAGGACTTATTTCCTTTAGGATGCACTGGTTGGATCTCCTTGCAGTCCAAGGGACTCTCAAGAGTCTTCTCCAACACCACAGTTCAAAAGCATCAATTCTTTGGCACTCAGCTTTCTTTATAGTCCAACTTTCACATCCATACATGGCTACTGGAAAAACCATAACTTTGACTATACAGACCTTTGTTGGCAAAGTAATGTCTCTGTTTTTTAATATGCTATCTAGGTTGGTCATTGCTTTTCTTCCAAGGAGCAATCATCTTTTAATTTCATGGATGTAGGAACCATCCCCAGTGTTTTTGCAGCTCAAGAAAATAAAGTCTGTCACTGTTTCCATTGTTTCCCCATCTATTTGCCATGAAGTGATGGGACTGGATGCCATGATCTTAGTTTCCTGAATGCTGAGTTTTAAGCCAACATTTTCCACTCTCCTCTTTCACTTTCATCAAGAGGCTCTTTAGTTCTTCTTTACTTTCAGCCATAAGGGTGGTGTCATCTGCATATCTGAGGTTATTGATATTTCTCCCAGCAATCTTGATTCCAGCTTGTGTTTCATCCAGCCTGGCATTTCTCATGATGTACTCTGCATATAAGTTAAATAAGCAGGGTGACAATATACAGACTTGACATACTCCTTTTCCCATTGGAATAAGTCTGTTGTTCCATGTCCAGTTCTAACTGTTGTTTCTTGACCTGCATAGAGATTTCTCAGGAGGCAGGTAAAGTGGTCTAGGCAATGGCACCCCACTCCAGTACTCTTGCCTGGAGGATCCATGTATGGGGGAGCCTGGTGGGCTGCAGTCCATGGAGTTGCTAAGAGTCGGACACGACTGAGTGACTTCCCTTTCATTTTTCACTTGCATGCATTGGAGAAGGAAATGGTGGCCAACTCCAGTGTTCTTGCCTGGAGAATCCCAGGGATGGGGAGGCCGGGTGGGCTGCCGTCTACGGGGTCGCACAGAGTTGGACACGCCTGAAGCAACTTAGCAGCATTCCCATCTCTTTAAGAATTTTCCATGGTTTGTTGTGATCTACACAGTCAAAGGCTTCAGTGTAATCAATAAAGCAGAAGTAGATGTTTTTCTGAAACTCTCTTCCTTTTTCAATGATCCAACGGATGTTGGCAATTTGATCTCTGGTTCCTCTGCTTTTTTGAAATCCAGTTTGAATGTATGGAAGTTCACAGTTCGCATACTGTTGAAGCCTGGCTTGGAGAGTTTTGAGCATTATTTCGCTAGCATGTGAGATGAGTGCAATTGTGCAATAGTTTGAGCATTCTTTGGCATTGCCTTTCTTTGGGATTGGAATGAAAACTGACCTTTTCCAATCCTGTGGCCACTGCTCTGTTTTGCAGATTTGCTGGCATATTGAGTGCAACACTTTTATAGCATCATCTTTTAGGGTTTGAAATAGCTCAACTGGGATTCCATCACCTCCACTAGCTTTGTTCATGGTGATGCTTCCGAAGGTCTACTTGACATCTCATTCCAGGGTGTCTGGCTCTAGGTGAGCGATCACACCACCTTAGTTATCTATTTCTATGTACTCCGTACTAGTAACCTCTATCATTATTACAAAGCAACAATGAATAGACTTGGAGCATTTTTAAACAACATTTATCAACATCTACAATCTTGTCTTTGTCATTCAAAGAGAAACAGATATTTCAATATCCTCTCATACATGTTGCATACTTTCCTAGCATTTAGGGCCTGCCAAGACTTGATGCTAGATGGCCTACCTGATTTCTTGTAGATGGTCCTATCTTGCCTGTGATGTTATTTGAGTATGTTCCATTCATCCAGGGCATTGTTGGAATAGTGACCTAATTATAGACTGCTGTGTCTTCTCTCTGCCTAAGAGTAGATGTGGCCCCAATAAGGTTGAAGCCCAGAGCTTTCCTCTGAAGGCGTAGAGGACAGGGAAGTTCATTCTTTGGAGATGCTTCCTAGAGTGAGGGAAGTTTAAAGTGCAGAAAATGGATAGATATAAGAAAACACATTCCTGACATTTATAGATGAAGACTTATAGTTAAACAATTGAACTATCAGATATTTCATTTAAATATTTTAATTTTGTCAGGCCAGCTCGTTGGAGGTATTTATTTTCATCCATAAGATACAGACTGCCAAAAAGTAAAATAAAAACAATTAAAAAGACTTTGGGGGCTATGTTTATTAAATTGATTGCTATGACTCAATTCTTTCTCTGCCTTAGTTCTTGAAATGAATGTTACAGAAATACAGAGTTTAATTATATACTTACTGTAGGGCTATTTCTAATGTTCAGAGTATTACAGAAAGATAAAAATAGACTTTGTTCCACATTAAGTATCAATTGTGGGTGATTAAGGCATGATGTTCTCTAGAGTCCTAACTACTGAGTCCTATTCTGTTATAATTGACATCCTTATAATCACTATCTATAGCAAAGAATATGGGCTACACACACACACTCATACATCACATACACATCACATCACATCACACACATACACACATACCACACACCACACAGAAATACACATGTATCACTTGTTCTCCCACTTCCTGAAAATAGTCCCCTTACCATTTATATTGCTTAGATTTTAACATTTCTCATTTCAAGTCAGTGTCTTTAAGATAAGACTATTGAAATCAATGGTTCACATTTTCCATCCCTCTTCACAAAGCAGTATGTCTGATTCAGTTCAAAACTGAGGCATAGGAAGCATATGCTTAAGGGATGCCCATTAATCTGGTCAACTTATCAGGTTCATTAATCTGAGAATCTCAAACTGCCCATCACTCCTCTTGCTTTGCTGCTCTCTAACCAAGTTCCTCATCTTTCATAATTTCACACCGCTGATATCTCATCCTGACTGTTAGATCCAGTCTTCAAATTGCCTTTTCCTGAATTATGTCACAATTCTTCCTCTAAGCCTCTTTAGGTTCCCATCATCCATGAAATAAAATCTGTCTCTCCTTTTTGCCTAGAGGGAGCACAGCACAAATGAAACTCAAGTTGCCTCAGAACCACCCTCACTGCTTCCCTCAAGGGTCCCCAGCCCTGCCACCAAACACATCCTTTGGGTCAACCAGGCAGAGCCTCTCTCTTAGCCAGGCATGTTCTTCCTCACTCTGTTTGGAATAGAAGAATCCTATTTTTTTCTAAAAGATAAAACTGAAAAAATCATTAACCAAGGAGAGTTTCTCCTTTTTCAAGGAGAGTGAAAAAGTTGGCTTAAAGCTCAACATTCAGAAAACTAAGATCATGACATCCAGTCCCATCACTTCATGGAAAATAGAAGGGGAAACAGTGGAAACAGTGGCTGACTTTATTTTCTTGAGCTCCAAAATCACTGCAGATGGTGATTGCAGCCATGAAATTAAAAGATGCTTACTCCTTGGAAGGAGAGTTATGACTAAACTAGATAGCATATTGAAGAGCAGAGACATTACTCTGCCAACAAAGGTCCATATAGTAAAGGCTATGGTTTTTCCAGTGGTCATGTATGGATGTGAGAGTTGGACTGTGAAGAAGGCTGAGCACTGAAGAATTGATGCTTTTGAACTGTGGTGTTGGAGAAGACTCTTGAGAGTCCCTTGGACTGCAAGGAGATCCAACCAGTCCATCCTAAAGGAGATCAGTCCTGGGTGTTCATTGGAAGGACTGATGTTGAAGCTAAAGCTCCAATCCTTTGGCCACCTGATGCGAAGAGCTGACTTATTTGAAAAGACCCTGATGCTGGGAAAGATTGAGGGCAAGAGGAGAAGGGTATGACAGAGGATGAGATGGTAGGATGGCATCACTGACTCGATGGACATGGGTTTGGGTGGACTCCAGGAATTGGTGATGGACAGGGAGGCCTGGTGTGCTGCGGTTTATGGGGTCACAAAGAGTCAGAGACGACTGAGCAACTGAACTGAACTGAAGGAAAGTTTACTAAAATAGGAAATTGCTTTGTCTAATTCTCACAGGACAGTCTTTTCTTCCATATTCTTTTTACTTTCTTTTCCCATCTCCTGAAAGCTCCAACCACTATCCCTTCTCTGTGATATGACAGAAGCCACCATAGTGTGACTTTCAAATCTTTCTTCATCTTTTCATTTTATTCTGGCTGGTATTAGACTGAGTTGTTTATTGTTTTTTTTTCTCTCTCCAATGAAATTTTAAGTGCCTCAAAACGGGGATCATGCATTACTCATCTTTTTCATATGCAGAATTGTATTTTAATTCTGTAGTTTGGCTTTAGACTGAGAATCTGATGCTTTTGCAATAATAAATACAAAAGTCTTAATTTAGCAACTGAAAAACTATATCTACATAAACTGCATAGTACTCACAAAGCAAACATCCAATAAATGTTGATTGGAATATTGACTGAATCACACATTTATAGAATGAATTGTTGAGGCAGAACATTCTCTATTCTATCCTAGTTTAGCTACAGCACAAGCTGATGAAGAACAAATAAAATTGTTGATTAAGTTCTCTTCTTTTGTTTCTTTAATATTTTCTTCATTGCCAACTATAAACCCATGAAAAGGGATTTTTTTTTCCCCTTCAAAAAACTGACACTGGGTTAGTATATACAGTTTTATTAATCTTTAAATAAATGCACATTATTAAGTCAAGTTCTCATTGAGAGATTGGGAAATTTATGCTCTGGCAACCAAACTCTTTAGAAGAAGCTCAAGATACACATAAATCCTCTATACATCATTACAGATGATAATGAATTAGTAACTTACATTTATGAGTTGTTTAGTTGCTAAGTTGTAGTTGATCCTTTTGCCACCCCATGGACCATAGCCTGCCTGGCTTCTCTGTCTATGGGATTTCCCAGGCAAAAATACTGGAGGGTATTGCTATTTCTTTCTTTGGGTGATCTTCCGGACCCAGGAATCGAACCCACGTCTCCTGAATTGGCAGGGGGATTCTTTACCACTAAGCCACCTGGGAAGCCCACATTTATGAGTACTTTGTCATTTATAAGGTGTTTTCACATATAGTATTCTCTGAAGGTCGCTCAGTCGTGTCTGACTCTTTGTGACCCCGTGGACTGTAGTCCATGGAATTCTCCAGGCCAGAATACTGGAGTGTGTAGCCTTTCCTTTCTCCAGGGGACTTCTCAACCCAGGGACCGAACCCGGATCTCCTGCATTGTGGGCAGATTCTTTACCAGCTAAGCCACAAGGGGAGCCCATAGTATTCCCTAATCCTCACAGAAAACTTGTAAGGTAGGTTATAACCTCATTTGCAGGTAAAGAACTCATGAGTTTAATGTCTTTCGAAAGGTCATGCAGATAGGATACAGCAGAATTAAGTCTAGAGCCCAAGTCTTTTGACTCCAAATCCAATGCTCTGCATTGCATAACACAGAAATAGAGCAAGCCTGGGTCCCTCTGCATAGAAAAAGAAAAGCAAGGTCTGCACAACCACACAGGTTGAAAACAAATTGAGACTCTGGAGATAATGCTGCCTCCCTTTGTAAGAATTTTGGGGATAAGAGAAAAGTCTTGAGTAATAAAGTGAATCATGCTTGTAGGGAGAAGTATCAGGAAAAAAAAAAAAAAAAGGCAGAACAGAAGCATCCAAGAGGCCAGTACAAAGCTAACACCTCTGAGAAGGCAATTAGAAACAAAACGTCAAACAAGCTATGACTTTATCCTAAAATGTGTTGCACCTGGAATGAAGTTTGGATCACTACTTGACCCCAAGGAGGACTGCAACTGGACTAGAGAATGGTCTCAGCATTCCCAGTGCCTGTCATTGGAGATATTGGAGGCAACTTCTAGTATAGAATTAAACTAACGTAATTGAAATGAGGGTTTCCCAGGTAGCTCAGGGGTAAAGAATCTGCCTGCCAGTGCAGGAGACATGTGTTCAATCCCTGGGTTAGGAAGATCCCCTGAAGAAGGAAATGGTAACCCACTCCAGTATTCTTGCCTGGAAAATCCCATGGAGAGAGGAGCCTGGCAGGATACAGTCCATAGGGTTGCAAAGGGTCAAACAAGACTGAGAGACTCCACAACGACAACAAAATTGAAATGAGTACAGGGATGCTATGCGTGGACAGACCTAAATGTTTTAGTCTTTTCAGTCCAGAAAGGCCAAAACAAAAAGGTACAGGAAAAAAATCTATAAATAGCAAACAGCATGGTTAATGTAAACATGTCCACAAAATCCTAAAGTTAATGGAACACAAGGAAAGCTCCTAGAAGTTAAATAAGATGAATACAGGCTCTGTAAGAAGAAGTCCTCTCTGTATCACGTCAGATACTACTAATGCAAATGTAAGCAAAATGTTTCAAAAGTTGGCTGACCTGGTCAATCATAAGGCTCCATGATTCCCAGCAGAAATAGGGTTGATTCAAACATTTCACATATATTTACTGCTTCATTCAGCAAACACACATTATTGAGTGTGTAGGATGTGTCAGATCTATACAATATGCTAGCAATGCTACATTGTACAAAAACGGCAGTTCTCAGTCTCCTGGAACTTGCAGTCTGACTCACATACGTGAGGATGATGGACTCATGGATATGTCTTGTGGGTCCTGGATAGACCTCAGGTTTGATCTCCAATTGCAGCTTCTGTATCTTTTGCTCTCCCCTCTCCTGCTAATTTGGAGCAGAAAAGCAGGGAGCTGTTGGTGTTGAATGGGAGGATTTAGCACTAAACAAGCAATTATCAGCTATTCACAGTAGCATAGAAAAAGAAAACAAACGACCAGAGACCCTCTAAGACCCAATAGGGGAGCTTCATGTTAATGTAGTCAACTGCTCTGTCTTTTTCAAGCTCTCTAATACAATCTGAATTCCAAATATTTTTATTAAGTAGGCACTATGGTAGAAAATGTGGTACAACAATTTATAGGATATCTGTACCTTTATTACACATGTATTAGTATTATATACCAAGTATATACACCAAGCACTGTCTTAAGTACTTTATGTTCATTATTGAAACTGATCCTCAAAACAACTCAACAAGATAGTTTATATTATTATCACAGTCTTGATGATAAGGAAGCTGAAGCTCTGGGTGGTTCTTTAGTCCAGGGTAAACCTTACCCAAAGTAAGATAGGTACATAAATCCTGAAGTCAGGATTTGAAACTAGTTTTGCCTGATTTCAGAATCCATCTTAATTAGATGCAACAGTGTCTCTAAGCCTCTGCCTTCACTGATCTTAGTCTTCTAGGAGAGAAAGACAATTTAAAATACCATTTTGAGATTAGTTATAGCTGTTGCAAGAAAAGCAGGCATTGGGTTACTATGGTGACATACGGAAAATCATTAAATCTAGCTTTGAGGGTCAGAAGAGGTGGCATCTAAGCCAAGTCCTGAAGGATGTGCAGGCATTAACTTCATAAAGGGTAGAAGGAAGCAAGGAAGAGGAAACAGTACGTGCAAAGATCCAGAGGCAGGTCCGGGGGAAATGCAAGTACCGAGACCAGTAACCACCCAGCCTTCATGTGGCATGTATTGCAAAAATGCTTTCAAATAAACGACCTCACCCTTACCAGGTTGCAGCATGAGGGCACGTGAGTATTCTGGTCATGCTTGCAAATCTGATATGAGTTTAGTGGGAAACCCTACACCCTACCATGAATCACTGCACAGAGGTCTGGAGTCCTGGCCACCTCGGGGCAGTGCAGCCTGGGAGGAGAGCATGCTGACACATGGCCAATGCAGGCTCAGCCGTGGTCACTCTTCTATCTGTGACTGCCTGACAGGTGGTGACTGGCTGTTCCTTCTTTGTCACCAGATGGTGCTGGAATTCTCAGACTTTGGTTCTACATCAAAGCATACATTTGAATGAAGGGAAATAGACTGAGTAACCAAAAAGAGCCAGTTTTACCCTGGCAGGCCAGAGGATGCAAAATATGGAGCTGGGAAGGCAAAGCCATTGGATTTGAGGTGAAGTCACGAAGGAAATGAAGACAAGTCTTTATCATAAGTATCTGTCTTGTGGCATCTTCCCTAGGGCTATTATTTCAGGACTTTCATTAGTTTAAAATAATGTGGACTCGGTGTCATTGATCAGCACAATTTCATGCATTTATTTCTCCATCTTACATGGAGAAATGAAAAGACTTCAGAAACACAGAGACCTGGATTCAAGCCTTGGCCCTAGGACTTACTAGCTGTGTGGCCTTGGGCAAGTTGCTTATCCTTATCTTTAGAATGAGGATAATAATGCAGACTTTCAATGACAGACGTGGGGATTAAAGATGTAATGTATGTAAAGCATCTAGTCTGCCCCTCTGTAGGCATTCAACAAATGGTAATTATTATTATGATTATATTGACATTTAAAGGAGAGATTTTCAGAGACTTAACTCAAATTTTGACTAGTGGTGGGAGTTTAGGGCTGCTGGAGATAGATATTTTTGTAAGTATTGATGATTTTATGAATCAAATGATAATTTAAATTCACTAGGCATTTTTGCCATTTAAAGGAATCCTGTAGTTAAGTAACTATGTTTTAAAATAAGAAATTTACACCAGTATCTAACTGGTACCAGTACATTTATGGGAATAAGAGACAAAAATATTGAAGTTGAAACTCCCAGGAAAAATAAGTCCGTGATTCCTTCATGAAAAGAGATTCTGGTGATTTGTAATTTTTGTAACACTTTGAAGCTTTATTGCTTCTGATTAACCAAGTGCTCTAGTACTCTAATGTGAAAAACCAAACTTGCCAACTGGTAGGAAAGAGGGTGTGCTTTTACTTTTCTTCTAAAATTGAATAGACTAGATATTCATGTTTGATTTATTTAGCATCTGTGCTGAAGGAGAGCATTCAAGAAAAGCACAGTTTTGGAAAGATCTCTGGGCTAGGAATCAGAAGATCTGAGTTTTAATTCTGACGCTGTACCAGCTAGGAATAAGAACTTAGGCACACACAAAAAACAGGAAAACACAAAGTTATCACCTTCTCATTGGGATGAAGCGGTGATGGTCACCAGGGTGGTTATCACGCAGAAATCAAGTGTGATGAAACTTACTCTCAGTATCTGCATTCATTTATGGCTAAAAGTTAGGTAGCTCAGGAAGTTTAATTAAAGCATTTAGGCTTATCCATAAAACTCAGTAATTATTTGTCACTCACTATACTTATATGTTTAAAAATCCTAGAGAGCTTTAATTTTATAATGCTAGTCATAATATTAATTAACCTCTTCCCCTTTGATAAATATATTTTGGGATATAACAAATATTATGGGGAAGGTCTATCTTAGCATCCTAAATTTAGAACCCTAGAATATTACTAGAAGATTTAACAGCTGCCAACAAAGGTATACCTTTCAATCTGTCTTAAAGGAATCCTGCTCAATTAGAGAATTTTGCAAACAAAAGACTTTACACAAAATCAATTTTCTAAGGGTCATATGAGTTTTTCATTACTTAAATGAATTTAAGGGCTTCATTTGAGGAAACATAAATCACTTACCTGATTTTAAACCACCCATGTTTCCCCTAATGGTGTTTACTAAGTCTGAAAGGCATTTATTTAAAATAAGTAGAGTAACTTGTACATTGATTAAACTGTCTATCTCTTTAGGTAGATCATGGAATTGCAATTTAGCATATAGAGTTGAAGAGAGCATCAATTAAAGATATAGCTAAGCTTAGTCAGGTGCTCATCAGAGGTAGGATTAAAGACTGTTTTGTTTTTTTTTTTTTAAAGCAAACCCCTAAGTATGCAAAACCTAAATGCAATAATATAATGAAAGCCCAAAATCAAACCAATTGAGATAAAAATGAAGCACTTACCTAGTATGATCACCTGAAAAGCACGGCAAATTCCTGAAAATTGCAGGAATTCATATTGCAAAGTACTCAGCAATACTTCTGTGTAGTTCTATAGAAAGCACAGAAAATCCTGCAATATCTTGCAAAGTGCTCCACAGGTATCCGATACTTTTGAACTGATATCATTCTACCTTCCTCAGTGGGTCCAAATCATGTAACCACTGGTCTTCAAGTGATGAAAAGGTAAGCCCTGGAGAAATGGAGGATTGGTTTTCAGTTTTGAGGATGGGCTAGAGATCAAAAATCTACTACTCAGAGGTACCCTGGATACCAAAAAAATACAAATAAAAAAATTCCCTTTTGATTATTTTTTAGAAGTATTTGCTTCTAAAAAGGACAGGATCCCCCAACCCTCCAAACCATATTTTAATAACCCAACAATGGGAGAGAAATATTTGACAGAGGGTGTATTGGATGTTGATGGTCTCCAACTGCTTCAAAATCTGCATAAATAAAACTCCAACAAATCCCTACACAATGAACCAACTGAATGGGGCTCTATTTATCTGCCGCTGAAGAATAAAGGGCCAAGCCAATCCTATTGACAGTTAAGTCTGCAGTTTCCAACATATCACTGAGGTCACTAACCCACCACTACAGGATGGGCTGACATAAACAGCTGATGTACTCAACAAAAATTAGGGCTCAAATCAATTCACTGCTCAAACCCAATTTCAGGAGCACTTGGTTTTCACAGTTTGGGTTGATCAAATTAAGAGATCGGATTCGATTCATATTTCAGTAATGAAGATCAGGACTGGGAACTGATATATTGAAAGGTATATTTTTCCGTTTCTTCTCCACATAAAATATTCATAGCTGGCATGTTCTACAGTGTACTCTGACAGTGTAACAGCTGCCAAAAACCTGGTACCTGAGGCCACTTTTACATCAATAAATTATCGAAGGTTACATCTGTAGCAAGATAGCTTTATTTTGCCATGCAAATAATACCAAGGTACATAACATAGTTATCCCAGCTTTTGTTCCCTTGAGGGTGGACTATTGTTACACTCCGTGCTGCAAAGCAAGCTGGGAAGTTCCAACCAAGAGGTAAGGAGGAGAAATACTTGCCTTTGTGCTCTAATAGAGGCAGTATGATGTTAGGGATAGGTCATAATTTGTGGTCAAACATCAGAAGCTGTGTGAAAGTGACCAGATTATTTCACCTCTCTGAAACACAGGTTGCCATCATTAAAATAGGGATGTTTCTCTATGTCCCCACATGGTCATTGAGATCAATAAGTAGACAATGTCTCTAAATGGTCTGCCACAACGTGGACAGTCAGTTAATATAATTCAGGTGCTGCTGCTGCTGCTGCTGCTAAGTTGCTTCAGTCATGTCCGACTCTGTGCGACCCCATAGACGGTAGCCCAACATGCTTCCCCGTCCCTGGGATTCTCCAGGCCAAGAACACTGGAGTGGGTTGCCATTTCCTTCTCCAGTGCATGAAAGTGAAAAGTGAAAGTGAAGTCGCTTAGCCGTGTCTGACTCTAGCGACCCCATGGACTGCAGCCTACCAGGCTCCTCCATCCATGGGATTTTCCAGGCAAAAGTACTGGAGTGGGGTGCCATTGCCTTCTCCAAATTCAGGTGCTACCTTCTAACAATATATCACATTGTATTTTAACACCAAAGTATTGCATTTATCACAAGTCCTAGAGAGCTTCTCTCTCTCCTTAGGAAAATTAGCTGAGGGTAGAAATTCAATTTTCTAGAGTTCTGAAGAATTTGATTTCATAAATGGAAGATTTCTTCCTTTGTCATTCTCGCCCTCTTTATCCTTCCTTTCTTGGATCTCTGGAGATTTCCTTCCTGTCCAGAGGAATATGCTGAATATTCCAATAAAACCACTAGCAATATAGTCCAGTATCGATGTTAAAGACTTCGTATTTTGAAAGTACTTTTAAAACTTTATCACTAAACTCTTTTTCCATTAAAAAAAAAAAATGTAATGAGAACAAGTGGGGTGACTCACACCAAAGGCCGCAGAAAAATCTGGTAGACAGCATGGGGTTCATGCTTGGCTTTGTGGCTCAGCTCTGTTGAATAGTCATCCTGCCAACTCATGCTCAGGTTCAGTGTCAGCAGTGTGCCAGCCTGCAGGGGGAACTTTAAAAACAAGGTTCCGATTGCTCCAAACTGAGGTAGAATCTCTTGGATGCCATTTCCACACACCCCCAGGCCAAAACACATGCCTGTGAGACTCCTTGCAAAGTGAGACTTTTTGCAGACTAGATTCACTTTTGATCTTTTAGCTACTTAAAAAAATTAATTTAAAAAACCTCAATAATAGGAAGGCTTTCTGGAAGGAAAAGAAATGTAGATGGGTCTTCAGGTTCCCTAGGATTTGAACTCTGGAAGCTAGAGAGTGGGAGTTCTAGGAGAAAGGAATCTTTGTGATACTCCACACTTGTGTGCTGAAGACTTTAACCAAAGCTGCTCTCAGGAGTTGGCATCCTGGGAAAAGAATGGCTTCCAGAAGCAAGGAAGGTTTTGGGAGGTTCCTGGCCCAGTGGATCTTTGAAGAGATCAAGTCCTGAGCCTTTGGAGCGCGAGAACTGACTCCAAGACCTTGGACTACCAGAGAACTAACCCTAGGGAGTATCAAATAATGAGAACTCACACAAAGGAAACCACTTGAATACAAGACCCAGCATCACCCAACCACCAGTAGCACTCCATGCAGGACACCTCATCTAAACAACAAACAAAACAAAATGCAAACCCAATCATCAGCAGACAGGATTACCATCTCACTCAGTTTTGCCATCAGAGGAAAAACAAACAAACAAAAAGCTCAGCACAAATCTCACCCTATACAAAGCTTACACAAACCACTGGACCAACCTTAGGAGGGCAGAAGCCAAAAGGAAGAAAGAATTCAACCTGGAAGCCTGAGAAAAGGAGACCTCAAACACAATAAGTTAAGAAAATAATAATAATGAAAAGGCAGAGAAATACTACACAAATGAAGAAACAAACTAGAAACACAGAAGTCCAAATAAATGAAGAGGAAATAGGCAAACTACCTGAAAAAGAATTCAGAATAATGATGGTGAAGATGATCACAAACCTTGAAAACGGAATGGAGAAAATGTAAGAATCAATTAACAAAGACATGGAAAGATTAAAGAATAAACATACGGAGACAACACAATTACTGAAATTAAAAATACTCTAGAAGGAATCAATAGCAGAACGTCTGAAGCAGAAGAACTAATCAGTGAGCTGGAAGATAAAATAGTAGAAAGAACTTCTGAAGAGCAGAATAAAGTAAAGAGAATAAAAAGAACTGAGGATAGCCTCAGAGATCTCTGGGACAATATTAGATACACAAACATTCAAATTATAGGGGCCTCAGAAGAAGAAGAGAAAAAGAAAGGGTATGAGAAAATTTTTGAAGAGATTATAGTTGAAAATCTCCCCACAAGGAAAAGAAAATAGTCAATCAAGTTCAAGAGGTACAAAGAATCCCATACAGGAGAAACCCAAGGAGAAACACATCAAGACACATACTAATCAAACTAACAAAGACTAAACACAAAGAAAGAATATTAAATGCAGCAAGGGAAAAGCAACAATTGACATACAAGGGAAACCCCAAATGTTTAACAGATCTTTCAGCAGAAACCCTGAAAGCCAGAAGGGAATGGCAGGATATATTTAAAGTACTGAAAGGGAAAAATCTACAACCAAGATTACTGTACATTCAAAATTGATGAAGAAATAAAAAGCTTTTCAGAGAAGCAAAAGTTAAGAGAATTCAATACCACCAAACCAGCTTTACAAGGGACTTATATAGTCAAGAAATACAAGAGAAGAAAAAGATCTACAAAATCAACCCCAAACAATTAAGAAAATGGCAATAGGGACATATATAACAATAATTACTTTAAATGTCAAGGCTATGGTTTTTCCAGTAGTCACGTATGGATGTGAGAGTTGGACAGTGAAGAAAGCTGAGCACCAAAGAATTGATGCTTTTGAACTGTGGTGTTGGAGAAGACTCTTGAGAGTCCCTTGGACTGCAAGGAGATCCAACCAGTCCATCTTAAAGGAGATCAGTCCTGGGTGTTCATCGGAAGGGCTGATGTTGAAGCTGAAACTCCAATACTTTGGCCACCTCATGCAAAGAGTTGATTCGTTGGAAAAGACCCTAAGGTCTTCCCCTTGGGAAGGACTGGGGGCAGGAGGAGAAGGGGACGACAGAGGATGAGATGGCTGGGTGACATAACCAACTCGATGGACATGGGTTTGGGTAGACTCCGGGAGTTGGTGATAGACAGGGAGGCCTGGCGTGCTGCGATTCATGGGGTCGCAAAGAGCTGGACACGACTGAGTGACTGAACTGAACTGAACTGAAACAGATTTAATGCCAAAGACACAGACTGGCTGAATGGGTAAAAAACACGATCCACATATACGCTGTCTACAAGAAACCCACTTCAGACCTAAAGACACATATAGACTGAAAGTGAGAGGATGGAAAGCTATATTCCATGCAAATGGGAAGCAATAGAAAGCTAGAGTAGCAATCCTCATATCAGACAGAATAGATCTTAAAATAAAGAAGATTACAAGAGATAAGGAAGGACACCACATAATGATCAAGGGATCAACCCAAGAGGAAGACATAGCAATTGTAACTATCTGTGCACCCAACATAGGAGCACCTCAATACACAAGACAAACACTAACATACATAAAAGAAGAAATTGACAGTAACACAATAATATAGGAGACTTCAATACCCCATTTACACCAGTGGATAGATGATTAAAACAGAAAATTAATAAGGAAACACAAATCTTAAATGATACATTAGATGAGATGGATCTCATTGATATGTTCAGGACATTCCATCTAAATGCAGACAAATATACCTTCTTCTCAAGTGCACATGGAACATTCTCCAGCATAGACTACATCTTGGGTCACAAATCAAACCTCAGTAAATTTAAAGAAATTGAAATTGTATCAAGCATCTTCTCCAACCACAAAGCTGTGAGACTCGATATCAATTACAAGGGGAAAACTGTAAAAAACACAAACACATGGAGATTAAACAATACGCTTCTAAATAACCAACAGGTTATTGAAGAAATCAAAAGGGAAATAAAATTTTAGAAACAAAAGACAATGAAAACACAACTCAAAACCCATGGGATGCAGCAAAAGCAGCTCTAAGAGGAAAGTTTATAGCAATACAATCCTACCTCAAGAAACAAGAAAAACATTAAATAGCTAACCCAACTTTACACCTAAAGCAGCTGGAAAAAGGGGGGAAAAAAAAACAAAAACAAAATCACAAATTAGTAGAAAGAAAGAATCATAAAGATCAGAGCAGAAATAACTGAAAAAGAAATGAAAGGAAAAATAGTAAAGATTGATAAAATTAAAGCTGGTTCTTTGAGAAGATAAACAAAACTGACAAACATTTAGCCAGATTCATCAATAACAAAAGAGGGAAGAATCAAATCAACAAAATTAAAAATGAAAAAGGAGAGGTCCAACAGACAATGCATAAATACAAAGGATTATAAGAGACTATTATGAACAACTATATGGCAATAAAAACGATAACCTGGAAGAAATGGACATATTCTTAGAAAAGTTCAATCTTCCAAGATAAACCAGTAAGAAATAAAAATTATGAACAACCAAATTACAACCACTGAAACTGAAGCTGTAATCAAAAATCTCCCAAAAAACAAAACCCCAGGACCAGATGGCTTCACAGGAGAATTCTATCAAACATTTAGAGAAGCGCTAGTGCCTATTCTCCTAAAACTCTTAAAAAAATTCAGAGGAAGGAACACTTAACTCATTCTATGAGGCCACCATCATCTTGATACCAAAAACCAGACATACACAACACAAAAAAGAGGACTATAGGTCAATATCACTGATGAACATAGATATAAAAATCCTCAACAAAATTTTAGCAAACAATTCAGCAACACATCAAAAAGCTCATATATCATGATCAAGCTGGGTTTATTTTAGGGATACAAGGATTCTTCCATATATGCAAATCAATCAATGTGATACCATATTGTGAAAGATAAAAACCATATGATAATCTCAATTGATGCAGGAAAAAGACTTTGACAAAATTAAGCACCCATTTATGATTAAAACTCATCCAAAAATGGGCATAGAAGGAGCCTACCACAACATAGTAAAGGCCATATATGGAAAGCCTACAGCAAACATTATTCTCAGTGGTGAAAAACTGAAAGCCTTCCCCCTAAGATCAGGAACAAGACAAGGGTGTCCACTTTCACCACTATTATTCAACATAGTTCTGGAAGTCCTAGCTACAGCAATCAGAGAAGAAAAAGAACTAAAAGGAATCCAGATTGGAAAAGAAGAAGTAAAGTTCTCACTGTTTGCACATGACATGATACTGTACATAGAAAACCCTAAAGATAGTATCAGAAAATTACTAGAGCTAATTAGTGCATTTAGCAAAGTTTCAGGATACAAAATCAATACACAGAAATCACTTGCATTTCTATATAATAACAATGAAAAATCAGAAAGAGAAATTAAGGAATCAAGCCCGTTCACCATTACAACAAAAAGAATTAAATATCTAGGAATAAACTTACCTAAGGAGACAAATGGAGAAGGCAATGGCACCCCACTCCAGTACTCTTGCCTGGAAAGTTCCATGGACGGAGGAGCCTGGTAGGCTGCAGTCCAAGGGATCATGAAGATCTGGACACAACTAAGAGACTTCACTTTCACTTTTCACTTTCACGCATTGGAGAAGGAAATGGCAACCCACTCCAGTGTTCTTGCCTGAAGAATCCCAGGGACGGGGGAGCCTGGTGGGCTGCCATCTATGGGGTTGCACAGAGTCGGACATGACTGAAGCAACTTAGCAGCAGCAGCAGCAAGGAGACAAAAGAACTGTACACATAAATTTATAAGACACTAATGAAAGAAATCAAAGATGACATAAACAGACGGAGAGATATTCCATGTTCCTGGGTAGGAAGAATCAATATTGTGAATATAACTATACTACCAAATGCAATCTACAGATTCAATGTGATCCCTATAAAATTACCAATGGCATTTTTCACATAACTAGAATGAAAAATTTCACAATTCATATGGAAACACAAAAGACCCTGAATAGCCAAAGCAGTCTTGAGAAAGAAGAATGGAGCTGGAGGAATCAACCTTCCTGGCTTCAGATTATACTACAGAGCTACAGTCATCAAGATAGTATGGTACTGGCACAAAAACAGAAATATAGACCAATGGAACCATATAGAAAGCCCCCAAATAAACTCATGCACCTATGGGTACCTTATTTTTGACAAAGGAGGCAAGAATATACAATGGGGCAAAGATGGCTTCTTCAATAAATGGTGCTGGGAAAACTGGAAAGCTACATGTAAAAGAATAGAATTAGAACACTTCCTAACAAAATACACAAAGATAACTCAAAATGGATTAAAGACCTAAATGTAGGATCAGAAACTATAAAACTCTTAGAGGAAAACACAGGCGGAACACTCGATGACATAAATCAAAGCAAGATTCTCTAAGACCCACCTTCTAGAGTAATGGAAATAAAAACAAAAGTAAACAAGTGGGAGCTGATTAAACTTAAAATCTTTTGCACAGCAAAGGAAACTAAGCAAAGTGAAAAGACAACCCTCAGAATGGGAGAAAATAATAGCAAATGAAACAACTGACAAAGGATTAATCTCCAAAATATACACGCAGTTCATACAACTCAATATCAGAAAACAAACAACCCAATCAAAAAGTGGGAAAAAGACCTAAAGAGACATTTCTCCAAAGAAGACATACAGATGGCTAACAAACACATAAAAAGATGCTCAATGTCTCTTATTATTAGAGAAATGCAAATCAAAACTACAATGAGATATCACTTCACATCAGTTAAAATGGCCATCATCAAAAAGTCTACAAATAATAAATGCTGGAGAGGGTGTGGAGAAAAGGGAATGCTCTTGCACTGTTGGTGGGAATGTAAACTGATACAGCTACTATGGAAGATAGTATTTAATAATTCCTAGTTATTAAAAAACTAGGAATAAAATCACCATATGACGCAGCAATCCCACTCTTAAGCATATACCCTGAGGATACAAAAATAGAAAAAGACACAAGTATCCTATTGCTCATTGCAGCACTATTTATAATAGCTAGAACATGGAAGCAATCTAGATGTTCATCAACAGATGAATGGATAAAGAAGTTGTGGTACAAACACACAATGGAATATTACTCAGCCATAAAAAGGAAGGCATTTGAGTCAGTTCGAATGAGGTGGATGAACCTAGAATCTATTATACATAGTGAAGTAAGTCAGAAAGAGAAAAATAAATATTGTATTCTAATGCTATACATGGGATCTAGAAAAATAGTACTGAAGAATTTATTTAAGGGCAGCAATGGAGAAACAGACATAGAGAATAGACTTATGGACATAGGGAGAGGGGAGGAAAGGGTGAGATGTATGGAAAGAGTAACATGGAAACTTACATTACCATAAGTAAAATACATAGCCAATGAGACTTTGCTGTATGGCTCAGGAAACTCAAACAGGAGCTCTGTATCAACTTAGAGGGATGTGATGGGGAGGGAGATGGGTTCAGTTCAGTTCAGTCGCTCAATCATATCTGACTCTTTGTGACCCCATGAACCGCAGCATGCCAGGCCTCCCTGTCCATCACCAACTCCCAGAGTTCACCAAAACCCATGTCCATTGTGTCGGTAATGCCATCCAACCATCTCATCCTCTGTCATCCCCTTCTCCTCCTGCCCTCAATCTTTCCCAGCATCAGGGTCTTTTCAAATGAGTCAGCTCTTCACATCAGGTAGCCAAAGGATTTGAGTTGCAGCTTCAACATCAGTTCCTCCAATGAACACCCAGGACTAATCTTTAGGATAGACTGGCTGGATCTCCTTGCAGTCCAAGGGACTCTCAATAGTCTTCTCCAACACCACAGTTCAAAAGCATCAATTCTTTGGCCCTCAGCTTTCTTTATAATCCAACTCTCACATCCATACATGACTACGGGAAAAACCATAGCTTGACTACACGGACCTTTGTTGGCAAAGTCCTGCTTTTGAATATGCTATCTAGGTTGGTTGTAACTTTCCTTCCAAGGATTAAGCATCTTTTAATTTCATGGCTGCAATCACCATCTGCAGTGATTTTGGAGCCCAGAAAAATAAAGTCTGACACTGTGTCCACTGTCTCCCCATCTATTTCCCATGAAGTGATGGGACTGGATACCATGATCTTAGTTTTCTGAATGTTGAGCTTTAAGCCAACTTTTTCACTCTCTTCTTTCACTTTCATCAAGAGGCTCTTTAGTTCTTCTTCACTTTCTGCCACAAGAGTGCTGTCATCTGCATACCTGAGGTTATTGATATTTCTCCCGACAATCTTGATTCCAGCTTGTGCTTCCTCCAGCCCAGCGTTTCTCATGATGTACTCTGCATAGAAGTAAAATAAGCAGGGTGACAATATACAGCCTTGACATACTCCTTTTGCTATTTGGAACCAGTCTGTTGTTCCATGTCCAGTTCTAACTGTTGCTTCCTGACCTGCATACAGGTTTCTCAAGAGGCAGGTCAGGTGGTCTGGTATTCCCATCTCTTTCAGAATTTTCCACAGTTGATTGTGATCCACACAGTCGAAGGCTTTGGCATAGTCAATAAAGCAGAAATAGATGTTTTTCTGGAACTCTCTTGCTTTTTCAATGATCCAGCGGATGTTGGCAATTTGATATCTTGTTCTTCTGCCTTTTCTAAAACCAGCTTGAACATCTGGAAGTTCACGGTTCACATATTTCTGAAGCCTGGCTTGGAGAATTTTGAGCATTACTTTACTAGCATGTGAGATGAGTGCAGTTGTGCAGTAGTTGAGCATTCTTTGGCATCACTTTTCTTTGGGATTTGAATGAAAACTAACCTTTTCCAGTCCTGTGGCCACTGCTGAGTCTTCCAAATTTGCTGGTATATTGAGTGCAGCACTTTCACAGCATCATCTTTCAGGAGTTGAAATAGCTGAACTGGAATTCCATCACCTCCACTAGCTTTGTTCCTAGTGATGCTTCCTAAGGCCCACTTGACTTCACATTCCAGGATGTCCAGCTCTAGCTGAGTGTGAGTGATCACACCATTGTGATTATCTGGGTTGTGAAGATCTTTTTTGTACAGTTCTGTGTATTCTTGCCACCTCTTCTTAATATCTTCTGCTTCTGTTAGGTCCCTACCATTTCTGTCCTTTATTGAGCCCATCTTTGCATGAAGTGTTCCCTTGGTATCTCTAATTTTCTTGAAGAGATCTCTAGTCTTCCCCATTCTATTGTTTTCCTCTATTTCTTTGCATTGATCACTGAGGAAGGCTTTCTTATCTGGCCTTGCTATTCTTTGGAACCCTGCATTCAAATGGGTATATCTTTCCTTTTCTCCTTTGCTTTTTGTTTCTCTTCTTTTCACAGCTATTTGTAAGGCCTCCTCAGACAGCCATTTTCCTGTTTTGTATTTCTTTTTCTTGGGGATGGTCTTGCTCCCTGTCTCCTGTACAGTGTCATGAACCTCCGTCCATAGTTCATCAGGCACTCTGTCTATCAAATCTAGTCCACTGAATCTATTTCTCACTTCTACTGTATAGTCATAAGGGATTTGATTTAGGTCATACCTTAATGGTCTAGTGGTTTTCCCCACTTTATTCAATTTAAGTCTGAATTTGGCAATAAGGTGGTCATGATCTGAGCTACAGTCTGCTCCCAGTCTTGTTTTTGCTGAGTGTATACAGCTTTTCCATCTTTGTCTGAAAAGGACACAATCAATCTGATTTTGGTTTTTGACCATCTGGTGATGTCCATGTGTAGAGTCTTTTCCTATGTTTTGGGAGATTCAAAAGGCAGAGGATATATGTATACCTATGGATGACTCATGTTGAGGTTTGATAGAAAACAACAAACTTTTGTAAAGCAATTATCCTTCAATTAAAAATAAATAAATTAAAAAAAAAAACAATAACAGTTAAGTTTATTGATTCTGTTTGCCAGATATGATTCTAGTCTCTTTAAAGGCATTATATCTAATTCCCACAAATGAGGCATTTTTTTAAACTCAATTTATAGATTGAACTTGATAGTGAGGATAAATGACTTGCCTGTGTCTAAAAGTCTAAAGAATATGAATCTAGTCCAGTGTGGCTTCAAAACCAGCACTTTCCAAGACTCCACACTGCCTCCTTGAATCAGTTGTTATTTAGTCACTAAGTCATGTTTGACTCTTTGGGATCCTATGGACTGTAACCTGACAGGCTCCTCTGTTCTATGGGATTTCCCAGGCAAGAAAACTAGAGTGGAGGTACATTTCCTCCTCCAGGGGATCTTCCCCACCCAGGGTTCGAACCCACGTCTCCCGCATTGGCAGGCTGATTCTTGACCGCTGAACCACCAGGCAAGCCCCTTGAATCCATTAGTTATATGTTAACACTGAAACATAGGTCAAGGAATCCTCAACCTAACTTCCTTACTCATTAATCCCCTTTGTTGAGCAGTGCCCTGATCCCACCCAGTAGAGTAAGGAGGGGAAGCAACAAAGAAGTTTGACCTGGTTGCCAAGAAAATCACCCTCTCAGTAGTATTCAACAGAAGCACACCCAGTGAACCTGGCAGGCCCAGTAGCCCAGCCCTGTCTTAGTAACAGGAAGCATAGATTTTTTTTTCCCCCATTGACATGTCAACAAGGGCCTCAGTGAAGGAATATAGGTTCCTACGTGACGTACTGTGATACCTGACCATCACAGGATGATCTCAAATCCGAGTCTGAATCCCAGAGCATCACTGGCTCTTTTCCCTTCCTGGAAGAGGTGGTGCTATTCAGGGGCAGGGCCTACAGTGTGTCAGAAACTACCCAAGCCCTGCGGAATCAGCGCAAAGGGATGAAAGCCTCCATTTTGCAGAAGTTGAGTGTTTTGTTCGTCTGGAAGAGAGCATTTTGCATCTTGGAAAGCTCTTGGCTTCAGGCCCATCCATCCCAGGGGTGTGCCACGAGTTCTGTTCTTCAGAAAGAGGCCAACGTCTGATGCACTTGGTCTTCTGAGTACAGCACTGTGACTTCCATCCTGCCCCCAACTCAGTTACCACCTAGGTCAAATGCCTGCACCTCGGGAGCTTGGAAAACACATCCCAAGATAGTATGGCCTCAAGCAGACAAAGACAGACTCCGAGGTAGCACGTCTCCTCTCTCACTGCCAACTTGCCCAGTATTTGACTTCAGTGGAAATGGCTGTTTGTTGGCTAGGTTCATTAGTGAAAAATGTTTCAACAGCTCCATTTAACAACCTGGAATGTCCTTTGGAGAAGGCCAAATTAATGTGATTTTTTTACCTTAAGAAGCTTAGAAACATAGCTGCTGCTAACTCAATAATTACATTGTCCTGCCAGCAACAATTCAATATTTTTTTCTCGCCGGAGGGTTACAACACATTTGCACCATGGGGAAGCTTTTTCTCTTTACATCTCAAAACTGTACCACAAACTCTTCCTTTATTCATAACTGCGAGATCTCCAGCTGAGATAGGCACTTTTGTATTGCTCTAGATGACAGTTTTCTGTGTTCTTTCCAAGCACAGGGGGTTTAATAAACATATCTGGCAGGCCTTCCATAGCTGGAGGGCCCAGGATGACACTGTGTGCAAACAATATGCTCACGCTGGAGGGAAACAAGTTTATTCAATTATTCAATTAATAGATTACAGTCAAGATACTTGTTATCCTAAATGAAAAATGGGACAAGAACTCCAAGAATTAGGGTAGGTCCCAGGATTAGTAATAGCAGGCAATATGGCATATACAGATCATGATGATCTGGCCCAAAACATGAAAACGCACTGACCAACCATCCATACACACACACGCCTGTTCAAACACATGTGCACATGCACACACACACAGGTACACACACACATACAGGTACACACACATATGCAGGTTCACACACACTTGTGACTGTACCCTTAGGTAGGGGGACTTAGACGCCTAGAATCAAATATTATAAAGGCCTTAAAAACTCATTAAATACTTCAGGATGTTTTAGTCCTGAGTCTGGAGCTTAGGGATGAAGAAGAGGTTGGTGTCAGAAGGAGCAGGTATATGAGCAGCCCTATATTCCATTCTCATAGGATTCTAAGAAAATTCTAGAAAGAGATATTGGTAGAAATTTCTCTGTGAAAACAAAGTGTTTTTTCAGGGTTTCATGATTAACTGCCTTTTTGCTCAAGGGTAAGTCCTTTCCTCGATGCAGAATGTTTTAGAATGTTCTCCACATCAGAACTTCCTACTTTGAAGTTTCCTACTTGGTTTCAGAGGGAAGTTTATCCAGTTTGTATAGATAATTTAAGATCTCCTTAATGAAAAATGGACTACTACAGTCAAACGTATGATTTAGGGGCAGGGAGCCACCTTTCAGGGTATTGGTATGTTATGTTGATACAAAAGTCACTTTGAAGAGAGTGGGTGGGATAAATCTGGAAAGCTACCATGTGCTTGATGAGGAAATTTTGATTTTTTGCTGTAGGGAATGGGGGAGGCATTGAAGATTTTTGAGTTGCAGTCATTTTCCTTGCCCTATCCCAGCTGTACCATTTTAATGTCCTGGCTTTTAGTTAGAATCTGCAGATTTAAAGACTTGGGATATAGTTCAAATGTGCCAGAAGTACTCTCAATGAAATGGAAATCTGGTTAGCATTCTAGGCAGCCCAGGAGTAGTTATTTGTAGTGCAGATCAGTAGAGGAGCAATTCTTTAAGTGTTCCAGTCTGGAGTTATTACTTTGAAAGTCTTCTTATCTGTAAAGATATAAACTCCTCAGTTATGCTGTTAATTTGATGTCAAGGTAACTGTAAGTGTATTTTTTACTATACTGTGGTACTGAGGAGACCATTTCCATTTTACTGAGTGGACAATTAAGCCAGTGAAACGTTTTCCAAAAGTGACTAAGGAATAAGACAGGAAATACATTTCCAAATAGTAAAATCTTTTGATTCTTTCAGGAGAGATTGGGAAAGGCCCCCAGGCATCTTTAGTTCTTTCCTCTGTGAGCTTTAGCCAGGTGGGAGGCTAGACAAACAATTTCTCCAGCAAGCAAGTGGGCATAGGAAGTTAAGCAGATGGTGTATTTTAGCTGCTAAGGAAGCTAGCCAAGGCAAGAGCCCGAAGTTGAAAATTGAATCACTCCATTCTCAAGGGCAGAATTGTTCCTAAGTTCATGGTTGTCTCCCAACAAATGGATCAAGACAGCCTTTTATGTGTCTGTCAGTTGTGACCTTGCCCTAGCTCTCCCAGCTGGAGTCACTAATGTTCTCTACAGCAGGCTCAGCCAGTCCCCATCCCACCCCCTGTCCAGTCCCTGGGCCAAACCAGAGCAGGGCAAGCCTCGGCCTGTCCAGATGGCTGGCTCTAATTAGAGGGTGAGGACACCATGGCCAAGCTGGAAGTAAATGCTGCAGATACCTTTTCCAAGAGTGGCAGGTACAGCTTTAAACTAAGTGCATGTATGCAGAGTCAAAGGTTGCATCTAAATGTGCATATGTATGAGAGGGCTAAGCCTGAAAAGGCAGTTTAAAAGGGTTATTCGAAGATGGGGCAGAAATAGATATGCACAGTTGGAACTCTCAAGCATATAGAGACAGGGAGGAAAAAAAGGTAAATGAGAGAGAAGTCTGGGACATTCCTGAGTTAAAGACTACTGCCTATTACCTTGGCTGGTACTTTAAGCCAAGGTTACCAGGTGGTCAGCTGCTTGCAAAAGGACACAGGCAGAAGAAAGAGAACAGGGCCCAGGTGACCAGCTGGTAGGACCTGAAATTAGTCTTGTTACCATGAATTTACTGTCTGGTCTGCCTACCAAGAGCCTAGGGACACATCTGGCCTCTGAGTCCTTCTGAGCCTTTTCTGGTCTTCATCACCTTGGCCATGCTTTCTGCTGCTGTTATCTTGCAAATGGGGCTCTAGATCCCAGAGCTTTTGTCTGGTGCCCAGATGATGCCCTTCTTAAATTTTCCAGGAGAAATCAACACAATATTGTAAAGCAATTATCCTTCAATTAGACAGAAATTAATTTTAAAAAGTCTTCCAGCTCTTGGCTCCAAGGACCCTACTGCTTTGGTCTCCTCTTCATGGCATATGTTTTAAGTGGGCTGATGACCTGAGTGCTGTCACCTGAATGACTTTGATTGACAACTGTCCTTAAGACTCTAATTTCTGATTTCCATCCACCAGATTAGATCTGCTAGAGTACTGCCTTGGATCAAATAGTGACTCTATGTACACCATGTATTGGATAACTGAGGTCCTGACGGAGCCAGTCTTATAGCCCATAAGCTTTCCCAGATTTCCTCCACTGCTGCTGGGTTCTTCCTTCTCTCTTTTGAAGAGGGTAGTTGAAGTCTCAGTCCATCTTGTGCTTGAAACTGCTCCAGTTAGGGTGGTGTTTTCTGCATGCCTCCAGCTCTTCCAGTATGAAAAGCTTGGAATTCTCCAGGCAAGAGAATCCTGGAGTGGGTAGCCATTCCCTTCTCCAGGGCATCTTCCTGACTCAGGGATAAAACCTGGGTCTCCTGCATTGCAGGCAGAATCTTTACTGTCTGAGCCACCAGGGAAGCATGAACAACAATTCCATAGAGAGTCTTAGAGTCATTCCACAAAGAAGGAACTCATAAATGATAGGATATATTAAAGAAAAGTGCTTTGTAAATTGAAAAATTCTATGTAACTTAGTATTATTAACGGTGGAGGAGGAGAGACCAATATAAATGAAAGGCATACCACATACACTTAATTCTTAGAGGATATTGGAATACAGTTACTATATTCTTATTTACAGACAGAGCCAATAAGGCTCAGGAAGGTTGAGTAACTTACCTAAGTCACTCAACTCATAAATGACAGATCTGGAATTTCAACCTAGATCTGTCTATTTCTCAAACCCATAATTTTTCTTCCATACAGGACTGCCTCTACATAGCCACCAACATTGCATAAAGTTAAAAACAGAAAACTTATGGATCAAAGAATATATAATAAGATACTAATTATATGGTAATGACAAATTGCAAACGCAGTTTGGGAAGAGCAAAAGACTGAGAGGATTGAGTATCTTTGTGGGTTTCTTAGAGGGGATGGGACTTAAGGTGAGCTTTGAAAATTGGCAGAATTTAGATGAGGGGGAGGGTATTTCTGGGAAGACAATCAGCAGGGGTGAACCCAATGGGTGGAAATGGTGCTGAGAAGGCTGGTGACATCAGTTTGGTTGAATTGTATGGGACAGACAAGCATAGGAACATCAAAAACCAGGCCAAAGAGTTAGACATCATGGGGTAGGAAGTAGGGAGCCAGAATCACATGGAGACTCTAACTCAAAGCAGCCTCAGTCATTATAACGTTTCTTTTTACTCACAGCCAAGAAGGAAGGCTGCAGCCAGCTGGGGCCCCATCTCAAAACTTTCTCCCACCACATTCATTATGGTGAATCACTCATGAAATTAAGGTATGAGCTATGCGCATGATGATGAGGATGTGAAAGGGATAATGTTACACATCCAATATTCCACACACCAAGTTGCTGAAATTGGTTGTCATCTTCCAAACCAGACTTGGAGTAGAACTCTGCTCTCCCATTTTTACCCATAACTACAATTTTTCTTTGACAAACAGGGACTTCTACTTATTTATCTGTTTCTATATTCTTTTCCTCTCAAACAAAAACATGATTGTAAAAATGAATGCAGTGTGGTGGAGAGTGGTGGAGAACAGAGAGAAAGGATGAAGCCAGAAGGGACTGGTCCCACGAGACGAACTGTTGGGTTGGCCTTCCTCCCAAAGTGGCAGCAATTCACTTGTGATATGTGAGTCCAGCCAAATGGAATCACATTTCTTGTTCAGAAAGACTGTTTGAGAGTTCTCATTATTTAGCAAAGGAACAATCCTACTATGAGCTAACTGTGATAGCTTTACTTCTAGTATTCAGTGGCAGAAATGAGGAAAAGGTTGAACTCATTTATAAAGCTCTCACTAGAAAGAACGCTCGATCTTGAATCAGCCCTTATTAATGTTGTAGGGTTGCCATAGGAAAATACGACAGTTTCTTACTGTTTTGGAGGTAGGTTTGTTTTTTCCTGAGACCTCTCTTTGGCTTGCACATGGTTGCTTTTTTCACTGTGTCTTTTCATGGCGTTTTCTCTGTGTATACACACACCTGTTGTATGTTTCTCCACTTATAAAAACTTGAGCCCTGTTGGATTAGAGCCCCACTTTTACAACCTCATTTAATTTTTTTTTTTTTTTTTTGCTGTTCTAGTATGCCAAGGTTTTCCCTCTTATTATTATTTGTTGTCGTTGTTCAGTCACTAAGTCATGTCCGAATCTTTGTGACTCCATGGATTGTTGCCCGCCAGGCTCCTCCTATGGAGAAGTCAATGGCACCCCACTCCAGTACTCTTGCCTGGAAAATCCCATGGATGGAGGAGCCTGGTGGGCTGCAGTCCATGGGGTCGCTAAGAGTCGGACACGACTGAGCGACTTCACTTTCACTTTTCACTTTCATGCTTTAGAGAAGGAAATGGCAACCCACTCCAGTATTCTTGCCTGGAGAATCCCAGGGACGGGGGAGCCTGGTGGGCTGCCATCTATGGGGTCACACAGAGTCGGACACGACTGAAGCGACTCAGCAGCAGCAGGCTCCTCCTATAGTTCATTTACAATTCGGTGTTAGCTACTGCTGTACAGCAAAGTGAATAGGTTATACACGCATTCACTCTTTTTTTAGATTCTTTTCCCATCTAGGTCGTTAGAGTCTTGAGTTCCCTATGCTTTACAGTAGGTACTAATTAGTTACCTATTTTATATATAGTAGCAAGAGAGTTCCAGAAAAACATCTATTTCTGCTTTATTGACTATGCCAAAGCCTTCGACTGTGTGGATCACAATCAACTGTGGAAAATTCTGAAATAGATGGGAATACCAGACCACCTGACCAGCCTCTTGAGAAACTTGTATACAGGTCAGGAAGTAACAGTTAGAACTGGACATGGAACAACAGACTGGTTCCAAATAGCAAAAGGAGTATGTCAAGGCTGTATATTGTCACCCTGCTTATTTAACTTATATGCAGAGTACATCATGAGAAATGCTGGACTGGAAGAAGCACAAGCTGGAATCAACATTGCAGGGATAAATATCAATAACCTTAGATATGCAGATGTCATCACCCTTATGGCAGAAAGTGAAGAGGAACTAAAAAGCCTCTTGATGAAAGTGAAAGTGGAGAGTGAAAAAATTGGATTAAAGCTCAACATTGAAAAAACAAAGATCATGGCATGTGGTCCCATCACTTCATGGGAAATAGACAGGGAAACAGTGGAAACAGTGTCAGACTTTATCTTTGGGGGCTCCAAAATCACTGAAGATGGTGATTGCAGCCATGAAATTAAAAGACACTTACTCCTTGGAAGGAAAGTTATGACCAACCTAGATAGCATATTCAAAAGCAGAGACATTACTTTGCCAACAAAGGTCCATCTAGTCAAGGCTATGGTTTTTCCAGTAGTCATGTATGGATGTGAGAGTTGGACTGTGAAGAAAGCTGAGTGCCAAAGAATTGATGCTTTTGAACTGTGGTGTTGGAGAAGACTCTTGAGAGTCCGTTGGACTGCAAGGAGATTGAACCAGTCCATTCTGAAGGAGATCAGTCCTGGGTGTTCTTTGGAAGGACTGATGCTGAAGCCAAAACTCCAGTACTTTGGCCACCTCATGTGAAGAGTTGACTCATTGAAAAAGACTGTGATGCTGGGAGGGATTGGGGGCAGGAGGAGAAGGGGGCAACAGAGGATGAGATGGCTGGATGGCATCACTGACTCAATGGATGTGAGCTTGAGTGAACTCCGGGATATGGTGATGGACAGGGAGGCCTGTTCACAGGGTCACAAAGAGTAGGACATGACTGAGCAACTGAACTGAACTGAGCGTTTATATGTCAATCCCAATCTCCCAATTTATCACCCCCCTGCTCTTTCCTCATTGGTAACCATAAGTTTGTTTCCTACATTTGTGATTCTATTTGGGTTTTGTAAGTAAGTTTGACCTCATTTAATCTTAATAATCTCCTTTTAAAGACCTTATCTCCAAATATAGTCACACTAGGGTTTAGGGATTCAACACATAAACTTTGGGGGAGGGCATGATTCAGTCCATAACAAACCTAATACAATTTAAATGGAAATATAGAATTATGGAAAGATTGCATACATGTACATAATTATTAATTAATTTCTCACATTACTTTGAATTGTAGTAGCTTATGTCTAGTGGATTTTCTTCAAGCCACCTAACAGTGAAAGGAATGTAGGGTGAGGGGAGAAAAGTGTGCCTGAGGCAAAGAGCACTGTGGATAGATGAGTGTGGTCCTAGACTTTCCATGTCACCTTGGGAAAATCACTTGACTCATCTATGTGTCAATATCCTTATCTCTTAAAGGAGAGTCTTAAAAAAAAAAAAATCTCTAGGGTCATTTCTAACTACAATATTTACGAATTTGTGACTTTGCTTTACAATTTTGTCAATCAAAGGTTATTCATTCAGAGATGAAGGAGGCTATAGGTAGTGTCCACTTGCTGAAACTGCTTACACCTGAGCATAAATATTTGCATTTTGCCCAACAGCAATGTCTCTTCAATAGAAGACAGAAGTGAGGTCTGACAGGTATCAGGTTCCTCTGGTCACCAGAGTCACTTTGGGCCACTGAAGCTGTGACTTGGTATCTGGGTAGTTAGGGTTGAAATTGGGGAGACATAAGTGCCAAATCTAGACTTTATTTGATGACATATATATATATATTAGTTCAGTTCATTTGCTCAGTCGTGTCCGACTCTTTGCAACCCCAGGAATCACAGCACCCCAGGCCTCCCTGTCCATCACCAACTCCTGGAGTTCACTCAGTCTCACGTCCATCGAGTCAGTGATGCCATCCAGCCATCTCATCCTCTGTTGTCCCCTTCTCCTCCTGCCCCCAAGCCTTCCCAGCATCAGAGTCTTTTCCAATGAGTCAACTCTTCACATGAGATGGCCAAAGTACTGGAGTTTCAGCTTTAGCATCATTCCTTCCAAAGAAATCCCAAGGTTGATCTCCTTCAGAATGGACTGGTTGGATCTCCTTGCAGTCCAAGGGACTCTCAAGAGTCTTCGCCAACACCACAGTTCAAAAGCATCAATTCTTCGGCGCTCAGCCTTCTTCACAGTCCAACTCTCACATCCATACATGACCACAGGAAAAACTATAGCCTTGACTAGACGGACCTTTGCTGGCAAAGTAATGTCTCTGCTTTTGAAAATGCTATCTAGGTTGGTCATAACTTTCCTTCCAAGGAGTAAGCATCTTTTAATTTCATGGCTGCAGTCACCATCTGCAGTGATTTTGGAGCCCCCAAAGATAAAGTCTGACACTGTTTCCACTGTTTCCCCATCTATTTCCCATGAAGTGATGGGACCGGATGCCATGATCTTCATTTTCTGAATGATGAGCTTTAAGCCAACTTTTTCACTCTCCACTTTCACTTTCATCAAGAGGCTTTTTAGTTCCTCTTCACTTTCTGCCATAAGGGTGATGTCATCTGCATACATGAGGTTATTGATATTTCTCTTGGCAATCTTGATTCCAGCTTGTGCTTCTTCCAGCCCAGCGTTTCTCATGATGTACTCTGCATATAAGTTAAATAAACAGAGTGACAATATACAGCCTTGACGTACTCCTTTTCCTATTTGGAACCAGTCTGTTGTTCCATGTCCAGTTCTAACTGTTGCTTCCTGACCTGCATACTGATTTCTCAAGGGGCAGATCAGGTGGTCTGGTATTCCCATCTCTTTCAGAATTTCCCACAGTTTATTGTGATCCACACAGTCAAAGGCTTTGGCATAGTCAATTAAGCAGAAATAGATGTTTTTCTGGAACTCTCTTTCTTTTTCCATGATCCAGCAGATGTTGGCAATTTGATCTCTGGTTCCTCTGCCTTTTCTAAAACCAGCTTGAACATCAGGAAGTTCACGGTTCACATATTGCTGAAGCCTGGCTTGGAGAATTTTGAGCATTACTTTAGTAGCATGTGAGATGAGTGCAATTGTGCGGTAGTTTGAGCATTCTTTGGCATAGCCTTTCTTTGGGATTGGAATGAAAACTGACCTTTTCCCGTCCTGTGGCCACTGCTGAGTTTTCCAAATTTGCTGGCGTATTGAGTGCAGCACTTTCACAGCATCATCTTTCAGGATTTGAAATAGCTCAACTGGAATTCCATCATCTCCACTAGCTTTGTTCGTAGTGATGCTTCCTAAGGCCCACTTGACTTCACATTCCAGGCTGTCTGGCTATAGGTCAGTGATCATACCATCGTGATTATCTGGGTCGTGAAGATCTTTTTTGTACAGTTCTGTGTATTCTTTCCATCTCTTCTTAATATCTTCTGCTTCTGTTAGGTGCATACCATTTCTGTCCTTACACAACCCACATAACATACTCTTTGTCAAAAGCCAAGATGCAGTCATTTGGGCCTCTGTTTTTGTTTTTAATTATGCGTTTTCCTAGACTTCTTTTTTCCCAATGGGCCTATGCCTCACAATTAGCATATACCAACTTTGTTTAATCAGGTTGCTCATTTTAAAAGATGTCCACTCTGCATGTGGTATCCACAGTGTTGCCGGTAAATGATACGTGTAATTGATGATCAATATATGTTACCAAAATGTTTATGGTTATAATGAAAGAAAATGAGAGAAACCCTCCAGGGTGGAAGGTTAGATGTACAGTGAATCTATAGTTAAGGCAAAAACATAATTTTTGCTATTCTTTTGAGATACAAAAGAGGAAAAAATGAAAGATGAGAGAAGAAAATATATACAGATAAAATTAAAACCAATACTGTTTAGTTTAGAATATGTTGAACTTGCATTGTTTTTGAAATATGCTCACTAGTACAAACTACTTACAAAATTAACCTGTTTAATGTTACACTTGTCGTGTCTTACTTGCTCCTATATTAATATAGTATAATAATATATGTAATATAATGTTATATTTGCCATCACATGAGAATTATGGCAACCCAGTGTTTTATGAGGACAGAGTCACAAAAACTTCCTTTTTAATTACTGTAAAGCTTAAAATATAGATTTTCTAAGCAATCTTTAATTTATATTTGTGAAACCACAGTAAAAATGGATCCTTTAATTTAGCTCCAAAAAGTAATGTGCATTCTAGTAGAATTTCCTTCCATAGTTCATCCTATTCATTAGTTGTTTACTTATTCAATAGAAACTATATGCCAAGCATCTGGCTCTGCACTAGTAACTTATTACACTGCCCTTGATGTTCATAGGACCTAAAGTCTAACAAATAAGTAAACACATGCATAGAAAGTAAGTGATGAGTGTAACAAGGGAAATAAGATGATGTGATAAACCAGTGGTTCTCAAAGTGTGGTCCTTAGACCACCACTTCAGAACTTGCTAGAAATGAAAATTTCTGGGTCCTACTGAATGAGAAACTAATGTAACAATCTGTGTTTTAACAAGTTGTCCAGGGAATGTGATGCACAACAAAGCTGAAAAACCTCTATGATAGAAGGATTTCTGGCAGGACACGAGGGAACTTTAGATAGAGGATTCAGGAAATGCCTCTCTGAGGATTTGGGACTGAGGTTTGAATATAGAGAAGGGGCCAGTCGAGAAAGCAACTTGGAGAGGCATTTTTTATACAACATGACTAAGACCTTGAGGCAGAAAAGTTCAGTGAGTGTGAGACATAGAAAGAAGGCCAGTGTGGCTGGAACACCACGAGAAAAGTGGCCTGAGACCATGTTGAAGAGGCAGGCAGAGGAGGGTGTGAAGCAGATGGTTGGTAAGTGTCTGGAAAGAAAAAACAACTACAAAGAGTGTGTAGCAAGAAGAACAAATCATTTAGGACTCTACACCATGAAATTCTCTTTACTTAAAAGAAAGATGAAGATTCCCTCTAAATATGAGCCTTTATTTCTCTCTTCATTGACCTGCTTACTCGTATATGTGATAAAAACCAAATTTATATAACTGAATGGGTTTGTTTTAATCTGATTTATGTTTAAAGTAGCATTTAGAATTCTCTAGCCATGAGTTTATATCATATATAATATATGGCAAATTTGTGATCAATATTTCAGCAATGTTGGTAGCAACTGAAGGTTTATTGTTCTTGAGGAACTCACAAACTGTTGGGACAAAAGTTAGCAGCATGCATCTTTGGTAATTTCAATGAAGAATTGGATCTAGTTCTCGGTGCTTTTTAGAGAAGCAACTTAACATATGATCTGTCTCCCCTATTCGAAATATATTCATTAGTGGATTGAGAAAATAAGATAATATGGCAGACAGACTCTACTGGGACTCTCATGATCCTAGAATTCATAGCCTTGTGTGGTTTCCTCTCCTTGAGTGTGGGCAGGACCTGACTAATAGCTTCTAATAGACTATGGCAAAGGTGACAGGAGATTGCATGTATGTGACTCTCTCTCCGTTGGTGGTTTTGAGCAAGCTGCCATGATGTGAGGTTCTATATGGAGAGATCCATGCAATAAGGAGCTAAGGGTAGCCTTGGGCCAGCAGCTGGAGGGAGACTGAAGTCCTCAGTTCAGCAACCTGCAAGGAACAGAATGCTGCAGTAATTTTGTGAGCTTAGACTCCTATACTTTCTCAACTGAACCTCTGGTGAGATTGCAGCCCCATCAGATACCTTAATTGTAGCCTATTATTGGGAAGGCAATGGCACCCCACTCCAGTACACTTGCCTGGAAAATCCAATGGACGGAGGAGCCTGGTAGGCTGCAGTCCATGGGGTCGCTAAGAGTCGGACACGACTGAGCTACTTCACTTTCACTTTTCACTTTCATGCATTGGAGACCCAATGGCAACCCACTCCACAGTGTTCTTGCCTGGAGAATCCCAGGGACCGGGGAGCCTTGTGGGCTGACGTCTGTGGGGTCGCACAGAGTCGGACACGACTGAAGTGACTTAGCAGCACTAAAGCAAAGGACCTAGCTAAGCCATGTCTGGTTACAAACTCACAGAAACTATGCAATAATAAATGTGTTGTTTTTAGCACCAAATAATATTGTTATGTAATGACAAATAATTAATATAGGTAGAGTCGGACACGACTGAGCGACTTCACTTTCACTTTACACTTTCATGCATTGGAGGAGGAAATGGCAACCCACTCCAGTGTTCTTGCCTGGAGAATCCCAGGGATGGCGGGGCCTGGTGGTGGGCTGCCGTCTATGGGGTCACACAGAGTCGGACACGACTGAAGCGACTTAGCAGCAGCAGCAGCAGCAGTAATAGCTCATGTTAGTTGAGTGTTTTCCCTGGGCCAAGTGATGTTTTAAATACTTTCAGATCAGATCAGATCAGTCGCTCAGTCGTGTCCTACTCTTTGCGACCCCAGGAATCGCAGCACACCAGGCCTCCCTGTCCATCACCAACTCCCGGAATTCACTCAGTCTCACGTCCATCAAGTCAGTGATGCCATCCAGCCATCTCATCCTCTGTCCTTCCCTTCTCCTCCTGCCCCCAATCCCTCCCAGCATCAGAGTCTTTTCCAATGAGTCAACTCTTCACATGAGGTGGCCAAAGTACTGGAGTTTCAGCTTTAGCATCATTCCTTCCAAAGAAATCCCAAGGCTGATCTCCTTCAGAATGGACTGGTTGGATCTCCTTGCAGTCCAAGGGACTCTCAAGAGTCTTCTCCAACACCACAGTTCAAAAGCATCAATTCTTCAGTGCTCAGCCTTCTTCACAGTCCAACTCTCACATCCATACATGACTACTGGAAAAACCATAACCTTGACTAGACGAACCTTTGTTGGCAAAGTAATGTCTCTGCTTTTGAATATGCTATCTGGGTTGGTCATAACTTTCCCTCCAAGGAGTAAGCGTCTTTTAATTTCATGGCTGCAGTCACCATCTGTAGTGATTTTGGAGCCCCCAAAAAACAAAGTCTGACACTGTTTCCCTGTCTATTTCCCATGAAGTGATGGGACCGGATGCCATGATCTTCATTTTCTGAATGTTGAGCTTTAAGCCAACTTTTTCACTCTCCACTTTCACTTTCATCAAGAGGCTTTTTAGTTCCTCTTCACTTTCTGCCATAAGGGCAGTGTCATCTGCATATCTGAGATTATTGATAGTTCTCCTGGCAATCTTGATTCCAGCTTGTGCTTCTTCCAGTCCAGCGTTTCTCATGATGTACTCTGCATATAAGTTAAATAAACAGAGTGACAATATACAGCCTTGATGAACTCCTTTTCCTATTTGGAACCAGTCTGTCATTCCATGTCCAGTTCTAACTGTTGCTTCCTGACCTGCATACAAATTTCTCAAGAGGCAGATCAGGTGGTCTGGTATTCCCATCTCTTTCAGAATTTTCCACAGTTTGTTGTGATCCACACAGTCAAAGGCTTTGGCATAGTCAATAAAGTAGAAATAGATGCTTTTCTGGAACTCTCTTTCTTTTTCCATGATCCAGCAGATGTTGGCAATTTGATCTCTGGTTCCTCTGCCTTTTCTAAAACCAGCTTGAACATCAGGAAGTTCAGGGTTCACATATTACTGAAGCCTGTCCTGGAGAATTTTGAGCATTACTTTAGTAGCATGTGAGATGAGTGCAATTGTGCGGTAGTTTGAGCATTCTTTGGCATAGCCTTTCTTTGGGATTGGAATGAAAACTGACCTTTTCCCCTTCTGTGGCCACTGCTGAGTTTTCCAAATTTTCTGGCATATTGAGTGCAGCACTTTCACAGCATCATCTTTCAGGATTTGGAATAGCTCAACTGGAATTCCATCACCTCCACTAGCTTTGTTCGTAGTGATGCTTTCTAAGGCCCACTTGACTTCACATTCCAGGATGTCTGGCTCTAGGTCAGTGATCACACCATCGTGATTATCTGGGTCGTGAAGATCTTTTTTGTACAGTTCTTCTGTGTATTTTTGCCATTTCTTCTTAATATCTTCTGCTTCTGATAGGTCCATACCATTAAGTACTTTACATAAATTAAATCATTTAAAAATGACTACCATTTACAGATGAGAAAACTGAGGCACAGAGCAGTTCAGTTACTTGCCGAAGGCTATTTCCTAGTAGGGGAAATAGTTGGGATCCAAACCCAAAGTCTACATTTTTAACCACTACACCATACATGGCGCCTCCCAATCTGCCTCTTTATTACACCAGTTGTAACTATTTAGAAAGCTGAGGTTGGAGATGTCAACAGACCCAAGAAATAATATAAGATATTCAGTGGGAATTTCTCTGAAATCATTTGAAGGTGTCCTATTTTTTCCTTTGATTCTTCAAGATTTATTTGAATTCATACATGTTATTGAGTCAGAAAGTGTCCACTGAGATGATTAGATAAGAATTTAAAATGATTATGATTTGTAAAGAATGAATAAAAGCTATAAATTATTAATGTATCTAATTAATAATTGCAAATTATATTTGCATAGCTCTAATCTTTGTAAAGCACTCTAAGATGTTATCACAGTATTTCCCCACAGTAACCTTTTGAGAGAGAGTGGATATTATTCTCACCTATGAGATGCTAAAGCCCAGTAGCCATGTGGTCCTGTGAGAGTACTAATTACATAATCATACAATCCTAAAGACTAAAGAGGCTTCAGAAGTTGTATGGACAAGTGACTCAACTAAAATTATACCACAGAGGATTAAATTATTCTTTATCCTTTTCCTGTCAAGAGGAGGACTTGACCCCTCAAGTCAGGGAGAGCGGAGTGAGCAGTATTAGAGTAAGAGGTACCAAGCCACAGCCACGGAGGCCACAGATAGAGAAGGAACTAGGTTCAAAGTGGTACACCTTTTTCTCTCTTGTCTAAGCATCTGAGATTGGGAATCAAAGATGGAGACCAACCATGCCTCGCAGGTGATCACTCAGTCTCTACTCAAACACTGTGTGATCTACTTCCTCTCCTGCCTGGTCTCCTACCACTCTCACCCTTGCTGGTTTCATTTTGGCCCCTGTGACCTCCTTGCTGTCTTCAGAACATGACAGACTCTTTCTCCTATCATGGTCTTTGCACTGTCTGTTCCTCTCTCTTAGAAAGTTTCTTTCATCAGACCTTCTCATGGCTTCCAGTTGTCTGCTCAAATATCACCCCCAAGACACATTCCTATCCCAAAAAAGACCTCCTCTGCATCCTTTTATTCCCTTAATCTGCTTGATTTTCTTTCAAAGCACATATCACTACTGGAAACTATGTTTTTTGTCTGTTTGTTCCACTGGAATATAAACTCTGAGTGTGGGGACCTTGCTTTCTTGTTCCCTGTTGAATTTTCAGTTCTTAACAGCAGTGCCTGTGACATAAAAGATGCTCAATAAATATTTGTTGAGTAGGTGAATGAGTGAATGAACCCAGGGCAGAGTCCTGTGGCAGGACGCAGGGCAACTTCTCTCAGCGTGACATGGGCTGATTGCTTAAGCAACTGGAAATCCATCAAAATAATATTACTAATCAATTTCCCTATCAGGTTTGTAAGAAAATTTCTCAAAGATCTTGGGGAATCAAGATACTCCCCTCGCCTACTGTGTCAGTTTCCTATTGCTGCTGTAACAAATAACCACAAATTTAGTGACTTAAAACCACATTGATTTATTACCTTACAGTTTTGGAGATCAGAAGTTCAAATGGGTCTCACTGAGATAAAAATCAAGATATCTGTAAGGCCACGATCCTTCTGGAAGCTCTAGAGGAGAATTGCTTTCTTGCCTTTTCCAGCTTTTAGAGGCTGCTGGCATTCCTAGGCTCATAGCACCCTTTCATCTTCAAAGGCAGCAATGGCCAGTAGAGTCTTTTATAGAGAGCATCACTCTGACACTGACTCTTCTGCCTCCCTCTTCCACATTTCAGAAGCCCTGTGACTATGCTGGGCCCATCCAGATAATCCAGGGTCATCTCCCCCATTCAAAGTCAACTGATTAGCAACTTTTATCCTATCTACAGTCTTAATTTCTCTTTGCTGTATAATCTGATTTATTCACAGGTTCAAGAATGAGGTTATCTTTGGGAGCTATTATTCTGCCTATGGGCTTCCCAGGTGGTGCTAGTGGTGAAAAGCCTGCCTGTCAATGCAGGAGACATAAGAGGCGCAGGTTCCATCACGGGTCAGGAAGATCCCCTGGAGGAGGGCGTGGCCACATACTCCAATATTCTTGTCTGGAGAATCCCATGGACAGAGGAGTCTGGTGGACTACAGTTCATGGAATGGCAAAGAGGTGGACACAGCTGAAGTGACTTAGCACACACGGTCTGCCTGTACCTGCCAATCCATAATGTGACGTGTGTGCATGGGTGTTTCTCTTCAGTAATCAGAAGTTGTTCTTGGAGAATCATGTTAACTCAATGTGTGCTTCTGTCGTCACAGGGATTGAACCCAGGTCTCCCACATTTCAGGAAGATTCTTTACTCTCTGAGCTACTAGGGAAGCCCTCTCTCATTACAGCGTGCTCACAAACTCTCTAACATAAAAATATACTTTTGATAGACAACAACCGTAGGTTCATCATATCAATGCTTCATCTTTCTAACTCTTTAGAAAGTAGGGATGGTGTTTGCCCCTCAGTCGTCTGACTTAAGACGACTTAAGACCAGCGAATCTGGTGCTTTGATCATATCTTTAAGGTATTTCAGCATCCTGGGATGCAGTTCTTCTAAACATATTTTTCTCATTAAGGACACTTATACACTCTCTTCATCTGTCGTGGCTTTGTTTCCTCTTTGCATCGCTTGATCTGCCCACTCAGTTTGAAGATTATTCTTCTTAGATCTGTCTACAGGCAAATAGAAGTAATTCCTGTTAACAAAGCAAAAGATTCCCCAAGCAAGGGTACTTGACATTAATCAGAGTCAGACCTCATCACATTCTATATTCCCCATGGTTTAGAGGACGTGTTTACCTGCGCCCTCCACTTTCATTTCCACAACTCTCTGTCTTATTTTTCTTGCTTGAAAGCAACTCTTTGTGTCTTTACCATTTTCTTTTTGCCAGTTTCAACTCCTTCAGGTTTCATTTGAATACACTCTTTAGGATCTCTCTTTGGTATGTTTGGTATTTATGAATCTTAAACATGGGAGTGAGAAGATCAACTCCAAGCCCTCATGAGCAAGGAATGGTCCATCTCAGGTCCCATGTGGCTGAGCAGGCTGTGGTCTAATCCTGCCACTGTAAGGGCTGGTCCATGGCACTGCCCAGCCAGTGTCTTCCATCCTCATGCTTTCCTTCTTCCTTCTCTCTTAGGAGCCCCTTTAAATACAAGCTCATCAGAGGGCCCCCCATGGCAGTCACAAAAGATTCTTTAGATGTGCCTGCCTTTATTCACATTGACATTTTTCATGCATATATGATCAGAATTACATTTTTCAGACTCCCCTCTCTCCTTTGAGCTATGTTCCCTTTTAAAGTCTCTGTCTATAGAATGATGCCATTTCTTTGATTTAGGGGAAGAAAAATGCATCCTCGTTGCCTAAAGAACACATTTGACTGTGCTCAGTCTTCCCTCCTTCAACTATTTTTAATTCTAAAAACTGTACTTATTTCCTCTCATAATCCCCACCCCTTTCACAGGCCTTCCGTTCCTAACAAAAATTAAGTTCAGAGCAGCAGTAACCTCTGCCTTCTGGAAGATCAAACTGATGGAAAAGCACAGCCAGGTAACTATTTATCTGATTTCTTGATTTTAACACAATAAAACTGCCTGCCAATAGTTTGATGGTACATGTCCCATTTTCTAATTTTGTAATCTTTCTGAACTTTACTTTGCCCATCTATCAAAAAGAGGAAATATCTATCTTATTAGTTCTCTTAGGCTTTCCAGGGAGGATCAAATGAAAAAAAAAATGTGTTAAAATGTCTTGGAAAGTGAAAACTAAATAAAGAGTTCTTATTTGTTTTTCCCAAGGTCCAAAGTATGTGAGGAAAGAACTGCAGAAGTATTATACATGAGCTGCCTGTCTGAGAAAAGGCAAGAGAAATGGATCCAAGTGCCTGACAATACAGAAATGCAGAGTTATTGCTCGCAGGTATTCATACCACGCTCTGTTGCGTGCCTACAATTCAGAAAGAATAAGGAGAACTTGGGGAAAGGGATGCAAGTGTTGGGAAGTAAAATCTATGCAGAAAAATGAAACTGACAGGCCTCAATCAGGAAAAAAAAACTTTTATAAGATGACCCATTTTTTCAACAAACAGTTACTAAGTGTGTAGGGCTTCAGGGGAGGAGTGAAAATGTAAAAGGGATGACCTCTGCCCTCAATGAGTTATCCACTGAGTAAATACTTATTTTCATATTCCAAACATTTACTCAGAAAATGGTTTCAAGTATCTACTAAAGAAACATGAACATCTAACTTGTTGAGTACGGAGCAGTAAAGATAAAAACATGATATTTGTTTACCATATAGAAATATGTAAATAACAGTATAATGTAAAAGCTTCTACATCAGTCAGGATGGGCTGAGCTATGCTGTCATAAAAAGCAACTCCCAAATTTTGATCACATAAAATAATTTCTCCTTCATGCCACTTATCTTCTGAATATGGAGGATATCACCATCAAACCAAGTTTTAGAAGACTGCATCTCATTCCCATGGTTGCCAATATACAACATGGATAGGACCAATATTAATATGTTTACTAACCATGAATGAAGGGTGAAAAGAAATCACGCTCAATGTTTCCAAGTCAGAGTTTCAGGGTGACCTCCTAGAGCTACAAGAGGTCCATTGTTGAAGGCCTCCCTGTCCATCTGACTCTTAGACCTCTCCCTCCATCCTGCCATGTGTAGAACTGGGCTCTTTGAAGTCTCATTCAGGCTACTCCCTCTGCCCAGAATATATCCCCTAACTCCCATAGCCACACCACTGCATAACTAAATCTAGTACTGGGCTAAGTTGGCAGCATAAATTAGACACAAAGGAGTACTTTCTTAAAAGAAATTCTAGTCTTAGAAAACCAGAAGAGTGGTGCTCCTTTTAGCTGGAAAGTTCTAGTATGAGTCCTCCTGAATAGCATTTATCCAACACATCTCTTTGGGGCTGCTGGGTACCAACTGCTGTCCTGGGCACCAGAGCTTCAATGCTGAGAACACTGATCTGTTCTCTGCCTTCGTGGAACTTTGCACAGACGTGGACATTAGTAATTAGTCAGATAATTACACAAATGGATATTCCAAACTGCAACAGATGCTAGAAAGGAGAAAAATGGAGTGCTGTGTTTATAATGAAAATCCTGGGAAGGTTTACTTAGGCAAGTGGCATTTGAGCTGAGACCTGAGGGATGAATTGCAGTTAACTGAGGATAGGAGATGAACTCATGAACTAGGTCAGTAATTTTTTTTAACTTAAAAAAAAAAAATGGAATCCAGACTAATCCAGACTAGTTCTATCGTTGCATCATTCTCAATCACTAGCTTTGAATTCTTCTTCTTTCTGTTGGAAAGTATGGAGTTATGAGCTGTGTACTCTGAACTGTACACGTCTTTGAAGATATTTATTAAGGTGGGTTTTTTGGCCTGTGAATATCATTTCTCCCATGTGTCTCTATGACCAAAGGTTGGGAGCTAGTGGAGAAGATGACTTATCAAAGGGAATTCCAAGCTGATGATTCTACCACGTGTCAGGAGAAAGGTCATTCACAATAGAGAGTGTCAAATATTACAAAACGTGATTTAACAATCCTTACTGGTATGATGTCAACAATAATAGAAGGATGATTGGTTTATTTTTTAAATTTTTTCCATGAAAGATACTTTCATCAGCTTAGTGCTGAGGCAAAAACATCTTAAGTGCTGACATGATACAAATTAAATATCACTTGTTTTTTTAAAAGCTTGCTCTATTTCCTCCTCATATCACAATCCAGTATGTGCCACATGTACATGTATGTGATGCATTTTATACATATTCACCCTCATAACTTGACAGTAAGGAGGGATCTTGCAGTCATTTCTAAAAGCAGACAAAAGGCCGTTGGTTCTGCTCCGCACGATGGTTTGTGAAGACAGCATATCACACGCTTCCGTTAGTGATTATATAGCTCTATCCATCTGTCTGACTCTGGAGGTTGGGAGACAAGATACAGCTCCCACCGTCCCCGTAAACAAAAGTAGACCATGCTGTCACCAGTCAGACACGCCAGCTAATTGGAGCTGTCGACAGACACAATATTCTGTGTCAACAGCTCTAGTAACAGTTTGAAACAGCAATGATATGTTGGTTGATGGTGAGGATGACACATGTGTCTCTAATAGCATGCTAGAAATCTGACATAACTGGAAAAGAATTACTAAAATGTGTTCCTGGCCTCTGGTATTCCTGTTGGTACTTCCCAGCCTCCACAGAGGTTGGGCAGGAGGAGTGGGGGTTAGGGGGAGAGGGTGGTTGTAACACACCTCTCTCCATATTGCTTCACAGGCTGACAGCTTAATTTGAAACTCATAATGTCTAACTTTAAAATGAATCTTGCTAAAAAGACTTGTTTCAACAAGCCACCAAATCATAACCTCTTTGGGAAAATTAAAAAAGCAAAATAACTTATTTGTACAGCTTATTAAGTTGAAACCAAAATAGAATGGAAACATTTTGTAAATTTACCATTTCTATAACTATACGTTTATACTGATCATCAGGAAAGTAATGCTTCAAGTTAGATGTATACAAATGCTCATGTGTATAGATGTGGCTTATTCTTCAACCTCATTTCATGATAGACAAAATAGGCCCAAAATACAAACAGTTTTGACAAGGCTTTAGAACACAAATGCATGATGTACTTTAATCTCTGTGTAAATCTCTGTGTAAAGCTAAGAAGGCTTTACACCAGGTATTATATCAATAAAAAGTTACAGTCCCTTGTAAATTTCTAATAATTTATTTATCCTCTAAATAATTTAATCATATGACTGACTGGGTTTGAACTTTAGCTCAGCCACTTACTAGCTTGGGTAAGTTAGTCAACCTCTCTGGGTCTCAATTTTCTCATCTATAAAATAGAAATTAGATAATCTCCCTCATAGGGTTATAAGGATTAAATGGGTTATTACATTTCAAGTGTGTAGAACAGTACCTGGTACCTCACATAGTAAGCAGTCAATACATATTATTATTATTATTGTAGGCTCATTTCCAAGGAAGCCCTTTAGTGATTAATGAAAACAAGAAAAGAAATCCAAAACATTTCAAACACCAAAGAGCAGAGGCTTGGGAGCCAAACAGGCCTGGATTTAAATCCTTGTTTGGACCTTGGGCAAGTCACTTAACCTTTCTGAACATTTTTCTTTGTCTGCATGAGTTGATAATACCTGCATAAGTGTTGATTTGAGGCAATTTGAAGCACAGAGCAATTCCCAATACATACTAAATATTTTCCATATCATAGCAAGTATTATTATTACTAGTTTGCATTATAGAACACTTATTTTTGACTAATTATCTTATTCTATTACTAATTCTTTGAAATAAAATAATGATAACCACTTTCCCAAGGAAATTATGGTGCTCAGAGTAGTTAAGCAGAGGGTCAGTGGGGATGGAGTTACTGAAGTTTGGTTAAGTTGCTGTTTTTCAGCTCTGGGACCAGAGTGATACTTAGCCATTTCCATTGCCTCTTGGCCAGGTAACCAAACAACTGAAAGCCTCTTCATTTATTTTTTTCATCCAGGCCTGAAAATGTGATGTCTTCAGAGGCCTCTGTCCCTCACGTTTATAATCACCAGGTTTCCCAGGTGGCTCAGTGGTAAGCAATCTGCCTGCCAACGCAGGAAATGCAAGAGATGTAGGTTCAATCCCTGGGTCACGGAGATCCCCTGGAGGAGGAAATGGCAACCCACTCCAGTATTCTTGCCTGGGAAATCCCATGGACAGAGGAGCCTGGTGGGCTATAGTCCATGGGGTCACAAAGAATAGGATATGACTGAGCACATACGCACCAATCACTACTTACTCATACTTCGTTGCTCTTTCCATATTCCTTGGCCCATTATAAAGATGAATAAACTGAGGCAGTAACACTCACCACAAAACCACCACCACCACCACCAACAACAATACAAACGCACATCAAACTTAGATCATCTTGCTCTTTGAAGCTATGAGGAAGACAAAGAAAGAACCTTTCTCTGATAGGCAGGTAAGATCCTTTTATGATTAACAGGCCACAAAAGAGGATTCTGTGCAAAAGGAATTTCTGTGGCCAAGTCAATGGCCTATATCAACAATACATTCTTTAAAAATCTTACTGTTACCGTTTTACATGAATATAAAAATAACCCAACACTATGCAACACAACCTTGTCTGGTTACCTCATGGCACGCGAAACATAAAGTGTTTAGCCCTCACTTCCTAAGAAGATATGGGGCTTTGCCCTCTGAGAGACTAGATGGGCAGCTGAGCTGTGACCACAGGCTTGCTTTCTAGAATTAACAAGTCCCTTTTTGAGAGCATAAGAAGCAGCCTTGGCTTTTTCATTACTATGCTCAGATCACTTGAACCTGCTAGCCTAGCTACTCATCCAGTGCCTCTGCCCTTCACCGCCATTACTAGGACCATGTGTGTGATCCTTTACACTTCCCCCACTCTGAGCCTTTAGCCATGGCCTGAGCCTGATGCACTGCTTCTTTCATGTCTCTACATGACCAAAGTCAGAAAACCCCATCCATTCTTCAGGGACCCTCTTGCAGAGGCTCCCCTTCAGAAAGGTTTCCTTCATTGTCACTACTCTCGTCCCAGGTGGTGGGTAAATTTCTCCCTCTTTTGAATGCTTCCTAATATGGCACTTAGTATTTTCTTCCATGCATTTTAATTAGTTATATACAAGCTTTTTTTCCCCCTGTGTTGTCAAATCCTTGATAGTAGAATTCAGGCCAGATTTGTTTTTGTTTTCTGTATAGAACTTAGCAAGTAGTAGATACTCTCCATATTTCTTGGTTATTTAAATGAATGAATTCCTCTCATCTCTTTACACTTCACATATTTAAACTGCCCATGCATGAATGGATGAAACTTAAATCACGCAATATTTCCAGGAGAAGGAAAGGCTTATATTGAACATGCTGCTGCTGCTGCTAAGTCACTTCAGTAGTGTCCGACTCTGTGCGACTCCATAGACGGCAGCCCATCAAGCTCCCCCGCCCCTGGGATTCTCCAGGTAAGAATACTGGAGTGGGTTGCCATTTGAACACGGTGGTGATTTAAACAATGGAGCTTTAGGTACTTTTTTGACATCAACCTCATTTCTTCTCTAGGCCCTGGGCTACTTGGAGATTGGTTTGCAGCACTGTATTTGCTTTAACCAATTCCATTATTAAAGTAATCAAGGTGTTTTAACTTGAAATCTATCATAAAAGAATTTTCCCCATATGATTATGAAGACTCATTCACATCAGTGATATATTTGCTAATTCCTCCTATAAAAGTAGCTAAATATGCATAAGCCTTAACAAATCACCTTGCTTTTCTACACATAATCTCTAAGTCAAGAATCAATTACAGGTAAGCAGCTTTTCAGGCAATGAAGCAGAGGTGCCCATGGCACACCCTATGAGGTGCAACTCAACAGGGCACAGTGTAAATGGCACCCTGGCATGGTACAGACCACGGCCTGTGTGGCTGCATGAAGTTCTCCAAGTTGCGAAAACTTCAGAGAAACAACCATAGTTTATATAATACAGAGTGTTTTCACTCTTTACTATTTCAAATCCTAAAAGATGATGCTGTGAAAGTGCTGCACTCAATATGCCAGCAAATTTGGAAAACTCAGCAGTGGCCACAGAACTGGAAAAGGTCAGTTTGTATTCCAATCCCCAAAAAAGGCAATGCCAAAGAATGCTCAAACTATCGCACAATTGCACTCATCTCACACGCTAGTAAAGTAATGCTCAAAATTCTCCAAGCCAGGCTTCAACAGTACATGAACTGTGAACTTCCAGATGTTCAAGCTGGATTTAGAAAAGGCAGAGGAACCAGAGATCAAATTGTCAACATCTGTTGGATCATAGAAAAAGCAAGAGAGTTCCAGAAAAACATTTATTGACTATGCCAAAGACTTTGACTATGTGGATCACAACAAACTGTAGAAAATTCTTCAAGAGATGGGAAATACCAGACCACCTGACCTGCCTCTTGAGAAACCTGTATGCAGGTTAGGAAGCAACAGTTAGAACTGGACATGGAACAACAGACTGGTTCCAAGTAGGAAAAGGAGTACGTCAAGGCTGTATATTGTCACCCTGCTTATTTTACTTCTATGCAGAGTACATCATGAGAAATGCTGGGCTGGAGGAAGCACAAGCTGGAATCAAGATTGCCGGGAGAAATATCAATAATCTCAGATATGCAGATGACACCACCTTTATGGCAGAAAGTTAAGAAGAACTAAAGAGCCTCTTGATGAAAGTGAAAGAGGAGAGTGAAAAAGTTGGCATAAAGCTCAACATTCAGAAAACTAAGATCATGGCATCTGGTCCCACCACTTCATAGCAAATAGATGGGGAAACAGTGGAAACAGTGAGACACTTTATTTTGGGGGGCTCCAAAATCACTGTAGATGGTGATTTCAGCCATGAAATTAAAAGACACTATTCCTTGGAAGGAAAGTTAGGACCAACCTAGACAGATATTCAAAAGCAGAGACATTACTTTGCCAACAAAGGTGTGTTTAGTCAAAGCTATGGTTTTTCCAGTAGTCGTGTATGGATGTGAGAGTTCGACTATAAAGAAAACTGAGCGCCAAAGAATTGATGCTTTTGACCTGTGGTGTTGGAGAAGACTGTTGAGAGTCCCTTGGACTGCAAGGCGATCCAACCAGTCCATCCTAAAGGAAATCAGTCCTGAATATTCATTGGAAGGACTAATGCTGAAGCTGAAGCTCTAATACTTTGGCCACCTGATGCGAAGAGCCAACTCATTTGAACAGACCCTGATGCTGGGAAAGATTGAAGGCGGGAGAAGGGGACGACAGAGGATGAGATGGTTGGATGGCATCACCGACTCAATGGACATGAGTTTGATTAAAAACTCCAGAGTTGGTGATGGACAGGGAGGCCTGCCGTCTGTGGTCCATGGGGTTGCAAAGAGTGGGACACAACTGAGTGACTGAACTGAACTGACTGATTTTCACACTTACATCAAGGAAAATGAATAAACCAGTCTTATTATATTTGAGAAATAGTTTCATAATTTAAAATAATTTTTTATTATGTTTGATTACAACTCACTGTGGGGCTTCCCAGGTGATGCCAGTGGTAAAGAATCTGCCTGCCAATGCAGGAGACACAAGAGACATGGATTTGATTCTTAGCTAGGGAAGATTGCCTGGAAGAGGAAATGGCAATCCATTCCAGTATTCTTAACTAGAGAATCCCATGGACAGAGGAGCCTGGAGGGCTACAGTGCATGGGGTTGCAAAGTACATACGAATGAGTAAACCATAATTCCTTATCTTAGAGATTATCACTCCATTCATATTAACCTTTTTGTTGCATTTCCTTCTGGTCCATCTATATGCACATAAAATATATATATGTGTATATATATATATATATATATATATATATATGTATCCTATACTCTCTCTGCTACTTCTTAAAACTTTACATTATGTAAAATAGCATTTCTCAAACTTACCTATTGACTAAAATAACCTCAAGAACTTATTTTAAATACAGATCTTTCAGAATTCTCCACCTAAGAACCAATTCATTCAGTCTGAGTTGGGGCCTCGAGTTGGTATTTTTAACAGCTACTTCCTACTACATGATTTTTATGTTCAGATGGTAAATCAGTAATCAGAAATACTGATTTAGTACGTACATTCCCCAGGTATTCAGGTGATTTCTGAACAGAAGAATACTGTTCAACCTAATTCTCCCAACCCTTTAAGCCAAGGACAGTAAGTGCTAAGGAAAATTGAGTGCACCGAGCAAATAATAAAGTGACTCTGATGACCCAACTCTTCTTAACATTCCAGCCCTGGCCTCAAAGGGAGTGAAATCCAGACAATCCCCATGAGGTAGGATGGGTTACAGATAATGTTGGTCATTTATATCCCTGGAAACCAGATTCCAGAGACCTTCCATGAAATCTCTTGGAAAATGTCTCTTAGGTCAGAAGGAAGCCATATGTGGTAGTCTGCCTGTTTATTCCCAACCGATGCCTGTTGTTCTGGCACATGTTATTAACAATATAATGCCTTCTCTCACTCACTAATAGTGTTCCAATTTGGGCAATAATTTATATGAACACTAACTTGTAGAGTTACCGCCACCCTCCTCTCTAATCCATATATTAGAAATGAGGTTTACTCTGTATTGGCTCCTTCATATCTAAGATTTTTTTCTTCCAAGTTGAGATCTTATTAATGAATCAACTGCTCTCTTTTATGAAAAGACAACATTTAATAAGACTGAGAATCAAACCATTCTCATGATTAGATCTTCCTGGCCAGTGAAAATTATTATTTTTACTTTTTTTTAAAGACACTTGCAGTTCATAAACCAGTTAAGATGTGCTCTCTTTTCCTTATTACTCCCAGGAAGATAAAACAAATTTCAAGAGATCTTCTAAACACTCTGTCACAAAAAGTTCTGCAAAAATTGCATTTTCATTGCTATAAAAGCTTCCACTTAACATTCACCTATTATAAACAATTAGCTTTTTTATTTTCAGTATGATAACTATAATTGTGATTAGTATCTCCATTCATGGATCTTCAGTCATTATTTCTTTAGGGCAGAGTCCTAAAAGATAACTATGATATTTTAAAGCAACTTTACTTCCTCAAGAGAACCCTCCCCTTTTCTTCAAATGTTACAATGTTAATGTTACAAAGAATTCTGGACAAAATTAATGGAATAACCTGCAAAACTCTCATGGCTATGCCTAAGAATGTATGACTGATAAAGAGGAGATGCAAGCATTTCGGCTAAAATCTAGGACAACCAAAACATTAGTCTTGCCTTTAAAACAACAGTTAGGTGCCTGAATTGCTGCCTGATACTGAGCCATGGATCTGAAGCTCCTGCTCCTTCCTTCGACTTCCTCAGATGGAACAGGAAGGAATGGTTGCATCTGCTCTGAACTGAGTGCACTAGAGACTAGTTGCTCACCATCATCTGGCTAATTTCTGAAGACAGCATTCCATGGTCACGGAAAAATTAAGACGAGGTGACACTCAGAATTAAGAAAATAAAGTGAGGGTTAAAGAGACATGGTACTTCCTGCAACCAGTTAATAAAAGGAAGACCCACTTAAAAAATTTTTATTTATTTTAATTGGAGGCTAATTACTTTACAATATTGTAGTGGTTTTTGCCATACATTGACATGAATCAGCCATGAGTGTACATGTGTTCCCCATCCTGAACCCCCCTCTCACCTCCCTCCCCATCCCATTCCTCAAGGTCATTCCAGTACACGGACCCTGAGCACCCTTTCTCATGGATCAAACCTGGACTGGTGATCTGTTTCACATATGATAATATACATGTTTCAATGCTACTCTGTCAAATCATCCCACCCTCGCCTTCTCCCACAGAGTCCAAAAGACTTCTATACATCTGTGTCTCTTTTGGTGTCTTGCATATAGGGTCATCATTACCATCTTTCTAAATTCCATATATATGTGTTAATATACTGTATTGGTATTTTTCTTTCTGACTTACTTCACTCTGTATAATAGGCTCCAGTTTCATCCACCTCATTGGAACTGATTCAAATGTATTCTTTTTAATGGCTGAGTAATATTCCATTGGAGTTTCAGCTTCAGCATCAGTCCTTCCAATGAACACCCAGGACTGATCTTTAGGATGGACTGATTGGATCTACTTCCAGTCCAAGGGACTCTCAAGAGTCTTCTCCAACACTACAGTTCAAAAGCATCAATTCTTTGGCACTCAGCTTTCTTCACCGACTCGATGGACATGAGTTTGGGTAAACTCTGGGAGTCGGTGATGGACAGGGAGGCCTGGCATGCTGCGATTCATGGGGTTGCAAAGAGTCGGACACGACTGAGTGACTGAACTGAACTAAATATTCCATTGTGTATATGTACCACAGCTTTCTTATCCATTTATCTGCCGATGGACATCTAGGTTGGAGGAAGACCCACTTTTAAGTAGTTGCAGTCACCAATATTATAATAAGTATGTGATCAATTAGTCATTCACTATTCATTCACTTTGTCTTTCTACAAACATTTATTGAGTATCATCAGTTTGTAATATTTACAAATATCAAATCATTGTCATACTCCTTAGATTAATGTAATGTTGTATATCAATTATGAGAGTCGCTCCATTGTATCCAACTCTTTGTGACCCCATGGACTATACAGCCCATGGAATTCTCCAGGCCAGAATACTGGAGTGGATAGCCTTTCCCTTCTCTAGGGGATCTTTCCAACCCAGGGATGGAACCTAGGTCTCCTGCATTGCAGGTGGATTCTTCACCAGCTAAGCCATAAGGGAAGCACAAGAATACTGGAGTGGGTAGCTTATCCCTTCTCCAGGGGATCTTCCCAACCCAGGAATTGAACTGGGGTCTCCTGAATTGCAGGCAGATTCTTTACTAACTGAGCTATCAGGGAAGCCCTATATCAATTATACCTCCATAAAAATACATATATATTTGTTGAGTAATATTACTGTTCAAGGTAATGAAAATAAAATAATGAACAAAACAAAAATCACTAACATCCTAGAGACTATATTCTAATAGGGGAGATAGATTGTAAACAAGATAAATAAGTAAAATATTTAAGATATTAGTCATAAGTGCTAAGGAGAAAAAAATTAAACAAGGAAGAAGAATATGAAAAGTTGGGGTTTAAATTCTAGTTAGGGCTTCCTGGGAAGATCCACTGAGAAAGTGAGTTTTAAGTAAACACATGTAGAAGAGGAGCTAGCAATGTAGGAGCTAGCTATCTGGGGGAAGAATATTTCCAGAAGAGACCATAGGAAGAGCAAAGGTCCCGGGGCAGGATGGAGCCTGGGGTATTCAAAGAATTGCCAGGCCACTGAGGCAGAGTGAGTTGGGGTCAGAAAGGTATGGGGTGAGGAGTAGTTTTCTAGATCATCAGAATGATGTTTTGGTTTGTATTCTGAAAGAAATAGGGAACCACAGCAGGATATTTTGGTGGAGCAGTTGTTAAGATTTTGAGTGGAAGAGTAACATTATTTGACTTATACTGAAACAATTCCACTTTTGCCTTGAGAAGACTTGATGGGCATGGGGGATAGGAAGAAGGGAGATCAAAAGATGAAGAAGGGTGGCAGACAGAGAAACTGCTTGGAAGATTATGTGCAATAATACCAGGTGAGAGGGGATGGTATTTGTATAATATTGTGGAAGTAGAGGTGTTGAGAAGTGGATAAATGTTGGATGTGTTGTAAAGATGGGGCCAAGAGAATCTGCTGATTGATCAGATTTGGGATGGGAGAAAAAGAGAGGCATCAAGGATGACCCTGCAGTTCTTGTCTTGAACAGGGTGCTATTAGCTGAGATGAAGTCTATAAGATGAGGCAATTTGTAATGTTGGGGGGGAACTCTGTGTACTAGTTTGGTGTGAGATGTCTGTTAACCATCTGAGTGTAGACTTCAATCAGGCAGTTGAATAGCCAGGTATGGAATTCAGGAGTGTGGTCAAGATGGAAGAGATGGGTATGGGAGCCACCAGTATATGGATACTGTGTAAAGCTGTTGGACTTGATAAGAATCTCACAAGGATGTGTTTATATGGAAAAGATGACCAAGGAGGACATACCAGTGTTACAGTGAAATCAGAAACTAAGTTGTTTAAAAAAAAGGTACTTTTCTTGTGTATGTGGGTTTGTCAGCTGGCATGTGTACCATGTTAGAATGTTTCTCAGAGGTGCTGTGTGCAGGTGGGCGATCTGACTCACCTATGTCCTCCATGGGGCCTAGCAGAGAGACACTATTAGTAAGCATGAAAGAAAGAGTTGAATTGGCTGGAATAAGTATCATATACATTTAAGATTTAGCTTCACTTTTTCTACCTGAAATTCCTACATTTCAAGTCTTAACGTTCAAACTAGTTGCTGGTAAAATCGTTTTAGTGCGAAAACATTTCTCTAAACCAGAGCATTAAAGTGTAAAACAATTAGATATTTTCATTAAGCTGTCCAGGAATTTAGGAGCTGCTACAATCTAAATGTTGACTATTTTTAAAGAGGGTTTAACCTAGGCTGACCCTAAATGACTAATGATCACATTTTAGAAGCTTTTAAATGAATTATAACAGTTTTAAAAGAGCACACATGACCTGAAATAGTATAGAAATATTCAAGTATTCACATATAGGTGAGTACTAAGAAACTCTAAACTTTAATTGGAACATGAAACACCTGCAAAATAACACAAAAATTACAATCTCAAAGCAAGCATCATTTAAGGAGTACTAATTGGGGTCACAAAAATCAAAATCTATTTGATTGGTTCAGAACCAATACATTGAATGGTTTTGTTGTAACGAACAAAGTGTAATTACTCAAGGGTCTGTGTTCCCCTGGAAAATCAGCCTCAGCTGGTTCAGAAAGTGTAAGTCTGACTCTGGGTTTGGGGGGTAAATTGTATTCCTAAGATGAAATAGGGAAAAATATTTTTATTTTTTTTAAATTTTATTTTATTTTTAAACTTTACAATATTGTATTAGTTTTGCCCAACATCGAAATGAATCCGCCACAGGTAAAAAAATTAAAAGAATAAGAATAGAGAAAATGAAAAAAATAAATTGATAAGAGTTAGAATACTCGTAGTCGGTTTCAGTGTAACTTTATGGGTCAACTCTTTATTCAATGCCAATTCTCTACTTAAGATATTATAAGACTGATAAATTTATAGAGTGTAATTTACTACATTTGAAAACAATACATGTTCTTGGAAATATGTTAAATTCTTCAGTTATTCATTGAATTTTTGTTAAGTGAATGTCTACCTAGAAAACATTTTCGAACTCCAAAGATTAATAAATGGAGTTAGACAAGACAAAAATAACAGTGAATATTTCTTTCCATCCTCAAACCTCCCTCAGCCACAAGACTCTAAAGCACATATTGACATGGAGAGGGTTATGTGTGCATTTTTAGCATGAGCGTTCATTCATGATGTCAGAAGATCTAAGCAGAGATTCCAACTAAACTATTTTCTCCCTGGAGTTGTGCAGCAGGTTCCAGAAGGCCCCAGGAGGAATCAGTATAAACACTGTGACCGTTATTTACTCTAACTGGGACTCCAGCAGCTGGGCTGTTTGCATGATATGCAAATGAGCACATCATTCAAGGAAGAAAGGATGAATGCTCTGGCACTTGCAGGGCAAACATTAACTGCTATGGGAAAAAGGCCAGCAAAAGAGAAAGCAGACAGAAGCGAGTGGGTGGTGAGGGGCAGGACAAGAAACATCTTCCAAAGAGGCAAAATGCAGGAGGCAGACACTGCTTGCTGGGAACCGTTCAGCACTCTCAGCCTCAGTAAACAACAGATGGGTGTGTGCTGCAGCCCATCTCCAGCGGGAACAGTGAATTTCCTCTCCACCCAATTTCTTGCTTGGGACTGCATTCACAAAACCCTTATGTGGAAAGCTACTAAGAGATACAGAGGGAAGATACCAATGGAAAGAGCAAAGACTCAGGGGATTAAGAGGGCATAGAGTAATATTGGGAAAAACATGGCTAGAATCAGACAGAACTTGGCAAAAGTTTCAGTTTTACAACCTAACAGCTGTGGATAGCTGTTAAGAGTCTCAATTTGTCTTTGTCTCAGTTTTCTCATCTGTAAAATGGACATAATAGAATTATCTCAGAGTAGGATCACTGTAGGACTTAATAGATCTTTTTTTATGTAAGGTGGGCTTCCCTGGTGGCTCAGATGGTAAAGAATCTGCCTGCAATGCAGGAGACCTGGATTTGATCCTTGGGTCAGGAAGATCCCCTGGAAAAGGGAGTGGCTACCCACTATGGTATTCTTGCTTTGGGAATTCTGTGGACAGAGGAGCCTGGTGGGCTGTAGTCTATGGAGTCACAAACAGTTGGACACAACCTAGGCTTCCCTGGTAGCTCAGGTGATGAAGAATCCGCCTGCAGTATAGGAGACTGGGGTTCGATTCCTGGGTCAGGATGTTCCCTTGGAGAAGGGCATGGCAACCCACTCCAGTATTCTTGCCTGGAGAATCATCATGGGCAGAGGAGCCTGGCGGGCTACAGTCCATGGGGTTGCAAAGAGTCAGACAAGACTGAGCGACTAAGCACAGCACAGTAGAAGGTACCTCCTACCAACATAACACTAACTGGTCAGTGTTAGAACTAGGACTTGAATTATCTGGGGCTTTTGACTTCAGAGTGCATCAGATTTTAGGAAGTCTGGAGATCCAGAGATTGTGGAGATGCCAAAGAAATAACCTGATGGCCTTTCTATATTTAAAGGTTGCTCAATTCAATAAAGAAAGTTCACATAGTTCCGAAGCAAGTCTATCTCCAAAAACATAAGTCATAAGACTTGTGAGTAAAATCCATTTTTTAAAAAACTTCAGCTTAACCAAGCCTGGTGGAAGCTTACAGGCTCCAATGCACTTGTTGACTTAATTACATATATGCATAGAGTGTGAAGTAAAAGAATATCAGTACACTGAGTGTCTGTGTACCCACAGCATAATCTGGGCACACCTGCCTCTTCTCCCCACTTAGAAGTAAACCCCACTGAATTATACATTTATAACTCCTGTTTGTCTTTAAACTCTTACCTGATATTTTGTAGCCCAAAATAATATGTTATTTGGTTGGCAAGTTTCCATACTTGAAAGAAATGGATTCATACTATGTTTTTGGTTCATTAGCTTTTAACTTATTACATTTTAAAATTCATGTTACAGGCCATCTATTTTGATTGTTATATAATATTCTCCTATATGACTATTCCACAATGCATTATCCAATATCTTCTCTTGATGTACAGTTGAGTTTTTATTTTATTGTTGTATTTTTGTACCTGTCTCCTGTTTCAAGAATTTCTCTGAGATGTTTATTTCCTTAGATAATATGAGTATAGGTGGTTGAAAAAAAACATGTATTTCTCATTTGTTGAGTGTCATGTTCTCATGACACTCATGTCATGTATGAGTATACATGACATGATGTATGTATAGTATATGGATTGGGATGTATAGTATATCCATTGGGATGTATAGTATATCCATTGGGAACAAGTGTTATTTACACTGTGTTAAACTTCTATAGCCTTACTTAATTTTTGTCTGTTTGATCTGTTATGTAGAACAGTGCATTGTTTCTCCAACTACAGTGGTGCATGGATAGCTTTATTGATTTTACTTTATGTATTTTGAGGCCATGATATTATAGATAGACAAATTTTAAAATGTTATACTTTCCTAGTTAACTGAACATTTTTCATAATGAAGTTGTCCTCAGTCTTGTTTCCTTAAAGTTCATTTGGCTGGATTTTGGAATATTTTGCCTAGATAATTTTGTGGAGAGTTTCATTTTGAATCCCTTTATTTTCAGTTCTATATCCCTATGCTTTTTAAGGGTCTCATAAGCATCATATGTTTTGTGTGTGTGTGCCCAGTTGTATCGAAGAAGGCAATGACACCCCACTCCAGTACTCTTGCCTGGAAAATCCCATGGGTGGAGGAGCCTGGTAGGCTGCAGTCCATGGGGTTGCTAAGAGTCGGACACGACTGAGCGACTTCACTTTCACTTTTCACTTTCATGCATTGGAGAAGTAAATGGCAACCCACTCCAGTGTTCTTGCCTGGAGAATCCCAGGGACAGGGCAGCCTGGTGGGCTGCTGTCTGTGGGGTCGCACAGAGTCGGACACGACTGAAGCGACTTAGCAGCAGCAGCAGCAGCCCAGTTGTACCTGACTCTTTGTGACCCCTTGGGCTATAGCCCTCCGGGCTCCTCTGTCCATGAGATTTTCAGGCAAGAATACTGGAGTGGGTTGTCATTTCCTCCCCCAAGGGATCTTCTTAACCCAGGGATTGAACTCGAGTCTCCTGCATTGACAGGAGGGTTGTTTACCACTAAGTCACCTGGGAATTGGGTTTTCAAAGAATCCAATCCAGCAATCTTAAAATAGGCATATTTCATTCATATTGCTAATATATTTGGATTTATCTCTTCCATATTATTGCTGCTTTCTATTTGTCTTTCCTTTTTGTTTCTCTCTTCTTGACTTCTTTTAGGTTAAATATTTTTCTCTTTCCATTTTCCCCTCTTCTAATTTAGATGTATATTTTGTTTCTATTCTTTCAGTGATTATCCTAGTATTTTAAATGTGTTTTTACTTTATTAAAGCCTACAATTATTGATAATAAGTTTACCCTTCTCTTAAACTATATAACCATATAGTTATATGCTTCTCTTAAACTGTAATTATGCAAAACATAGAACATTAACTCCAACAACAACTTTCCAAATTATATTTTCTTATTGTCCTATGTTTTACTTCTACCTTTTAACCTCACAAATTGGTGGTTATTGTTATACAGCCAATGTCTGCTTAAATTTACTTACTATTTACCATTTTGAAAAATTCTTCCCTATGGTATCTAAAAATTCCCACACGGGATCACTTTCCTCCTGACTGAGGTATATTCTTTAGATGGTATATTCACTCAATATATATATATTTGTCTGAAAATAATTTTTTCATCCTTGTTTCTGGAGAATATTTTCATAAGGAATATAATTCCAGGTTTTCTCAACACCTACACAGCATCACTCCACTATTGTCAAACTTCCATTGTTGCTGCTAAGATGTTGGCTGACAGTCTAATTACACCTTTATAGGTAACCCTTCTTTTGTCTCCAGCTAACACTAAAAAAGATTTTAAAGACCCAGATGACCATGATGGTGTGATCACTCACCTATAGCCAGACATCCTGGAGCGTGAAGTCAAGTGGGCCTTAGGAAGCATCACTATGAACAAAGCTAGTGGGGGTGATGGAATTCCAGTTGAGCTATTTCAAATCCTAAAAGATGCTGCTGTAAAAGTGCTGCACTCAATATGCCAGTAAATTTGGAAAACTCAGCAGTGGCCACAGGACTGGAAAAGGTCAGTTTTCATTCCAATCTCAAAGAAAGTTCAAACTACTGCACAATTGTGCTCATCTCACATGCTACCAAGTAATGCTCAAAATTCTCCAAGCTAGGCTTGAACAGTACATGAACTGAGAACTTCCAGATATTCAAACCTGGATGTAGAAAAGGCAGAGGAACTGGAAATCAAATTGCCAACATCCATTGGATCATAGTAAAAGCAAGAGAATTCCAGAAAAACATCTACTTCTGCTTTATTGATTATGTGAAAGCCTTTGACTGTGTGAATCACAACAAATTGTGGAAAATTCTTAGAGAGATGGGAATACCAGAACACCTGACCTGCCTCATGAGAAATCTGTATGCAGGTCAAGAAGCAAGAGTTAGAATCGGACATGGAAAATGGACTGGTTCCAAATAGGGAAAGGAGTATGTCAAGGCTGTATATCGTCACCCTGCTTGTTTAACTTATATGCAAAGTACATCATGTGAAATGCTGGACTGCATAAAGCACAAGCTGGAATCAAGATTTCCAGGAGAAGTATCAATAACCTCAAATATGCAGATGACACCACCCTATGGCAGAAAGCCAAGAGGAACCTAAAAAGCCTCTTGATGAAAGTGGAAGAGGAGAGTGAAAAGCTGGCTTAAAACTCAACGTTCAAACAACTAAGATCATAGCATCCAGTCCCATCACTTCTTGGCAAATAGATGGGGAAACAATGGAAACCATAACAGACTTTATTTTCTCAGCTTCCAGAATCACCGCAGATAGTGACTGAAGCCATGAAATTAAGATACTTGCTCCTTGAAGAAAAGCTATGACAAACCTAGACAGTATATTAAAGAGCAGAGACATTACTTTGCCAACAAAGGCACGTCTAGTCAAAGCTATGTTTTTTTTCTAGTAGTCATGTATGGATGTGAGAATTGTAGTATAAAGAAATCTGAGTGCTGAAGAATTGATTCTTTTGAACTGTGGTGTTGGAAAAGACCCTTGAGAGTTCCCTGGACTGCAAAGAGATCAAACCAGTTAATCTAAAAGAAATCAGTGCTGAATATTCATTCGAAGGACTGATGCTGAAGCTGAAACTCCAGTACTTTGGCCACTTGATGCAAAGAACTGACTCCTTAGAAAAGACCCTGATGCTGGGAAAGATTGAAGGCAGGAGGAGAAGGGGACAACAGAGGATGAGGTGGTTGGATGGCATCACTGACTCAATAGGCATGAGTTTGAGCAAGCTCTGGGAGTTGATGATCAACAGGGAGCCTGGCAAGTTGCAGTCCATGGGGTGGCAGAGAGTTGAACACGACTGAGCAACTAAACTGAACCATTAAGACACATTTTTTTTTTCTTCATTGTTCTGCATTTTCACTAAGGCTGGTTTAAATATTATTTATTTTTTACTATTATTTTTAGGTTTCTCTGGGCCTCTCATATCTAAGAAATGTGTTTCTCATAATTTCAGCCATCAGTTTTTCATGTATTGCCTCATGCACACATTCTCTCTTTTCTCTTTTCTGAAACTCTACCTACATATTACTTAATTGCTCAATACTTGGAGCTATTTGTGCTGCATCCTACGTCATTTCATAAGATCTTTCTTCCAATTCATTATTCACTTTTCAGCTATGTATAATCTTCTCTTAATTCCATCCATTGAGTTTCTAATTTCAATTACTATATCTTGCTCTTTTAAAGGGGCTTCCCAGGTGGCACCAGTGGTAAACAGCTGGCCTGCCAATGCAAGAGACATAAGAGATGCATGGTCGATCTCTGGGTCGGGAAGTTTCCCTGGAGGAGGGCATGGCAACCACTCCAGTATTCTTGCCTGGAGAAGTCCATGGACAGAGCTTTGGTGGTCTGCAGTACATAGGGTAACAAAGAGTCAGACACGACTGAAGCAACTTCGCATGTATGCTCTTTTAAAACCGTTGTTTGGAAATGTTTTAGATTCTTGATCTTTACTCCTAACTACAGCCTTTTCTTTTATTCCTTTAAATATATAAATATATTTATTTTACATTTGTTTCAGACATTTCCAATTGAATCTGAAGCTTTTGCTGATCTGATTATGTTGGTGTCTTGTTTTCACATATAGTATATAATTTTTGACTCTGAATTCATGTTTATCAGAAAGTCAATCTTTGGGGATTATTTGGGTCTGAGTAGCCGAGGTAGGTTTTTCCAAACCGTTGCATGTCCTAGATATGTGGGCTGGCTTACCTGGTACCTCTTAACACGTAATTATTGGCTTTTAGGCTTGCAGCCAACCCAGATAGTATGGGTAGGACTTCAAACTTGGGCAAGTAGCTGAGGTTACTCAGCTCCTTGAAAGAAAAGCTATGACAAACCTAGACAACATATTAAAAAGCAGAGACATTACTTTGTCAACAAAAGTCCGTATAGTCAAAGCTATATTTTTTTTCCAGTAGTCATGTATGGATGTGAGAGTTGGACCATAAAGAGAGCTGAATGCTTTCCAAGGATACTCAGATTTTTTTTCTCCTCTTCTCATCACCAAGACTTGAAAGAGGTCATTTTTCATACCATTTCCAGGGAATTCAGGTTTTTACATTTTTACTCTTAATCTGAAGCTATAACTCTTTGAGACTCTGGCTTTATGTCAGAGGTCTCCTAATTAAATCCCTCTCTTTGAGTAGGTCCTATGTTTTGTCTCCTGTCCACAGTGTGAAAATTAAAACTCAAAGTCACTGAGGTTCAACCGGCTTCAGGGTGTTCTGCTTGCCTCTCTGAGTTTCTTCTTCTTTCATTTAGTGTTTGATCTTTCAGGAATCTTTATCTCTTACTATCTCATCAGTACCTTTAAAAATATTTTTAATATATTTTGTACAGCATATATTTAAACAAGAGAGTCAGCCAAGATCTCTAGGTGGCAATACTACTAGATGTGGAAGCTATAATGAATTTCCAGTAAGTAGGAGATGAAATCTGTCCTTCAGCACTTTAAGATCTGTCATATATTTTCTTCCTTAATTTTTGTTGTCAGAAATGTTTTAGATCTAAATACATCAAAATATATTAAGGTGGGTATCATTTTTGTTATAGAAAATCCCATAGGAGCTTTATAATTCAGTATCCAAACACTTTGATGTTGCACAAAGTAAAACAAGCTTTGAACCTCTGGAATAAAAGCTTACCAAAGGCTTTATCATCATTATGGCCTTTTAATATTTTGTACAAACTTAGCCCTCTTTAGAATTAATATCAAGTTGATAGATGTGTGATATTTGTGTTGATCTTTTAAGTCTAGGGTCTCTAAATGAGATGTGCATACCTCTTAAGAGTGCAAAAGTTTATCCCCTGAGATACAGGAAGAAATTACTAGAACTTTCATTGACAAATATTTTTATCTTAAAAATCAAAAGGAATTAATATTTACTAGTGTTTAGTATGAAAATGGACACATATCAGTAACTAATCTGGATATCCTAAAGGAAGAGAAAACAATTCACAGTATGGAGAATTAGCAGTGGACCCTCTCTTTTTCTCCCTGACTGGACACTGCAATTTACTACAGTATACATATACACAGTTCAGTACATTTCCAGATTATAATTTCTGGTTGAAGTTAACCATCTCAAAATGGACATGTAGCTTTTAAAGTTTTTCTGTAAATAAGCTGTGGATCCAAACACCTGTGGCAGATTCATTTTGATATTTGGCAAAACTAATACAATTATGTAAAGTTTAAAAATAAAAAAATAAAAATAAGTACATGTAGACAATAAGGAAATGACAGAGATGATACTTCTACTCCTAGTATAAACTCTTTGCTGACTATATCACAAAGAAAAAATTAATGATGATCTTATGAGATCTAACAAGACATTTTCTTTCTCCAGAAAAATAAAGTATTGTCAAGAAGGCTTTTTGAAATCTGAATTTGCACTCATTGTTATTAATAAATTTGTCATTGTTGTTTAGTCTCTAAGTCATTGTCTAACTCTTTGGTGATCCCGTGGACTGTAGCCTGCTAGGCTCCTCTGTGCATGGGATTTCCTAGGCAAGAATACTGGAGTGGGTTGCCATTTCCTTTCACAGGGGATCTTCCCACTCAGAGATTGAACCCATGTCTCCTGCATTGGCAGGTGGATTCTTTACCACTAAGCTACCAGGGAAGCCCTTATTAATAATAGTCTTGCCTTAAGTGTATTTTTCTCTGAGACATAAGCTAAAGATAGTATTTGTATGTTACATATTAATAAAATAAATAAGTACAAATTATTGGGATACATACTTAACAATTGCTTATTGTTTGGAATGTTTGAAACTTACTACCTAGGCATCTCTTCAAGAATTCCACACACACACACCCCTAATAATTATTTTCTAATTAGTGTATCTTACACAGGCACTGCTCTTTAACTGATTCACTATTATCCTTTAGAATGATTAATTTGGACAAAGATTCACTCCACGTTCACATGCAGTGATCACCACTCTCTACCCACTTTCAATTATTTGATGAGCTCTACTTTATTTTCAAAACTTTTTACCTCATCTTAGGAGTACTTTCAGCAATTCCATTGCTCTTACAGTTAGTTGGACATGATGGGGTAAATAATTCTGGTAAAACATCTCAGAGCTATGCACAAACACTGGGAATAACAGACCAAGATAAAGTGTGCTGCTTTCACAAGACCATTAATGCCATCGAAGTTGAAATCCTCACGTATGAAGCCTGGTATAGTTCCTGTTTGTGAATGCTTTTAGATTGGAAATTTTTAAGTAAAGCACTTTCTACATATTCAAAAAGCTCTGAGAATCTGTGAAAAATTGCGTTTATTGATATAATGCACCCACCTTAGCCAAACCCAATTGCTGAAGACTGTTTTTTAGCTTGTAAAGACTATGTACGCCCTGCCATTCCAATCTCTGTGAAGAAAGCAGAAAAACCAGTGCAAAACTAGCCAGAATCAGAACAAGAAAGATTGTCCCCCCAATCAGCTGCCTCTTCCCCCCTCTTTTCATGAGTATAAATGCAATGTAAGTTACTCTTGGATTTCAAGAGAACAAGGGTTATTTATTCTGAACATAATAAACTTATGATCTCCTGAATCTCATCATCATTAATTTGGACAAAGATTCAGTTTCCATCACATCATGCTGCTGTGCCCTGAAGTTTCATAATCATTTTGTCTATTGATTGATTTCTTGATGATAAATCAAATACATGAGATTCATTGGTAACATATTAGATGCAAAAGAAAACATACACAAAAGGTAGATTTAAAGAAAAAAGTTATAACTGAAAGTTTAAATGACTAAAATATTAACTAAAATACCTAGAAGTTATAAATGAATCACTGTGCAGTACACTTGAAATTAGCACAATATTGTATATCAACTACACTTCAATTTAAAAAACAATAGAACAACAATAAATCAAATAAAAGTTGAAGTGCCACTACTTTATTATTTTGCACATTTCTGGTGCATGGCCTACTTTAGCAGTTGTTGTTGGGAGGGATTGAGGGCAGGAGGAGAAGGGGACGACAGAGGATGAGATGGCTGGATGGCATCACTGACTCGATGGACGTGAGTCTGAGTGAACTCCGGGAGTTGGTGATGGACAGGAAAGCCTAGCATGCTACAATTCATGGGGTCGCAAAGAGTCGGACACGACTGAGTGACTGAATTGAACTCAACTGAACTGAAGTCAAGTCTGACTCTGTGACCCCATGGACTGCTGCAGACCAGGCCTCCTTTTAGCAGTTATTGGTGGATTAAGTTTGACAGACTCAAAGAGACTTTTCTGGCTTCTTGGCTTCCTTTGCCTTTTTTACTACCTGAGGATAAATAATCATAAGTGACAGACACAAATTTAAAAGAGCTTGCAAAGAACATTGGGAAATGGTGGAAGGTGGCATAGTATGTAGTTTTAAACCAAAGAATAATCCCAAATTCAACCAGAAGTGGACCTTAGAAGACATCCCTACCACTTACCCTCTTAATTCCTTTCACCTTCTCCTACCAAATGCTTTCAAGTTTTCACTATTACATGGGAATTCTCCTAAGTGTTCATTATCATGAAACCAAAAGCAATTCTTTAAAGACTTGCTGTCATTAGTAACATTGTGTCTTTTTATAAGGTTGCTATGGCTCAGATCAGACTAATGGGTTGTGAGCCAAGAAAAGCACAACAATCCATAATACATGGTACATGACAATCATAAATTGAACGCTCAGTTCATAAAACTACTCCAGGCATAATGATTATTAAAATTCTAACTATGAGAGAATGCAGTGGTAATAAAGGGTATGTGGGAAGGGAATAATACAGAAGAGATGCTCAAAGCACATGAAGATATAGAATAAATCATTTCTTTTGTAACTGCTGTATTTGCTGCTCACTGGTGCCTGCTCCTCATTGTCACTACACCTGGCAAATGACAGGACATGATTTATAATCAGCTGATGAACACAAATATGTGTTTTGTGTTGGAGTTTCCTCCTCCACCTCTTCTCTTCTTTCATTTGCTTTCTTCTTATCCATCTTTTATTTCTTTATTTATTTGAATGGCTATTTCTCACATCCTGCAAAACATACATAAAGCCTCTTACTTGGGCTTTTTCACCAAAAAAGACACCTTTATAATAGATACAAAACTGAGATCAGGAATACATGAGAAGATACATATTAAAATAAAATTAAAAGATTACTCTAAAAGTGTGCTAAACACTTCACTATTCAAATAGGTTGAAATACCTTAAGTGAGAGCATCTGGGTAACCTGTAGCATCCTGATACGTGATAACTGCTGCAACTATCCTCCAAGTTATTTTCACTGTATCTTAGGTGGGCATATAGGCCACAGGGCTTCTTCAGATACAAACTGATGAGCAATTACTGATGAGAGAAAGGTCATAATAGGTTTACAGAAATCTGGGCTGGCTTTGGGACCATTTAGAGGAAACCATTTGGCCATATTGTTAGAAAGATTATAAGGAAATAGTTTAAGGTAGTTAGAGACAAGCAAACAAAAGACAGGCAAACAGAGCTATATAACTTCTACTTTCACCTCCTGCCTACTGCATTACTTCTAGCATTATAGGAGAAATAACATGACTGAAAGGTTAAGGAATGGGCAAGGTTTACCTGGTAGAAAGTAGATTGAATACTGTTGGCTAAACCTTCTTTAAAATGACAAGTTGTAACATTTAATAAAATACCAACTGAAAGTAAGAAGTTGGAAAGGACTCAAACTGGATTTGGTCATGGTTTATTTCCTCCTTCCTAAGTGTGTATCTTTTATGAAGAGAGAAAGATAAAATTGAGATGGAGGAATAGGGTGGGCAGGGGTTAGTGGAGAGGGAAAAAGATAGAGGGAATTGTTTACTTGAAAACTAAATGTCTATGATGACACTTCTGCCACTATATTTGCTCCAAATGTTATACAATAAATTGATAAGTTCTAAATTGTATTCAATCAATAAATATTTATTGAGCATTTATTCTGTGTCAAAACTTTCAGTTCAGTTCAGTTGCTCAGTGTGTCTGACTCTTTGTGACCCCATGAGTCGCAGCACCCCAGGCCTCCCTGTCCATCACTATGTCCCGGAGTTCACCCAGAGTCACGTCCATCGAGTCAGTGATGCCATCCAGCCATCTCATCCTCTGTTGTCCCCTTCTCCTCCTGCCCCCAATCCCTTCCAGCATCACAGTCTTTTCCAATGAGTCAACTCTTTGCATGAGGTGGCCAAAGTACTGGAGCTTCAGCTTTAGCATCATTCCTTCCAAAGAACACCCAAGGCTGATCTCCTTTAGAATGGACTGGTTGGATCTCCTTGCAGTCCAAGGGACTCTCAAGAGTCTTCTCCAACACCACAGGTCAAAAGCATCAATTCTTCGGCGCTCAGCCTTCTTCACAGTCCAACTCTCACATCCATACATGACCACAGGAAAAACCATAGCCTTGACTAGATGAACCTTTGTTGGCAAAGTAATGTCTCTGCTTTTGAATATGCTATCTAGGTTGGTCATAACTTTCCTTCCAAGGAGAAAGCGTCTTTTAATTTCATGGCTGCAGTCACCATTTGCAGTGATTTTGGAGCCCCCCAAAATAAAGTCTGACACTGTTCCCACTGTTTCCCCATCTATTACTCATAAAGTGATGGGACCAGATGCCATGATCTTCATTTTCTGAATGTTGAGCTTTAAGTCAACTTTTTCACTCTCCACTTTCACTCTCATCAAGAGGCTTTTTAGTTCCTCTTGACTTTCTGCCATAAGGGTGGTGTCATCTGCATATCTGAGGTTATTGATATTTCTCCTGGCAATCTCGATTCCAGCTTGTGCTTCTTCCAATCCAGCGTTTCTCATGATGTACTCTGCATATAAGTTAAATAAGCAGGATGACCATATACAGCCTTGACAAAGCTCAAATATCTTTCCTTTTAGCATGTAAAACTTCTTTACCTGAGGGCTGTAGGTCTTTTAAAGGTTTATATAAATGGTACTGGTCTCAGCAGACTTAAAAGGTCTGACACCTTTTAAGGTGTCTACCGTTCCTTAGACTAAGCAGACTGGTGAGATTAAGAAACTTAAAAACTTAAAAAGAAAGAAGGAAAGAAAAAGAAAGTTACACACAAATACATACAAAAATACCAGAAAGATACTTTGTGATTTGACAAACAACAATAATAGTCTCTTTACTATTTGCTGGATATTTGTAATATTAATAAAACTGTTTAAATTAATTCAAAATTTCTCCTTTGTTTTAATATGGCTTCTAGTTTTCTAACCAAACGATTTTCATAGGTTTTATATAAGCAATTTAACATTGGGGTCTTTACTGAAATCCCACAGTTCTCTTTTTCACGTCATCTGGCACACTTCAAAATTGGGCATGTTCCTTTAATAAGTAGGATTGGTAAGTGTCTTGGTGAACGTCAGTTAGAGGGAAACATTTATAGGACTAATTTTTTTTAAGCAAATGATTGGAACAAAACAAATATGGCATACTTCTGATCTGAACAAGTAAATAGAAAAGATTTTGGCTTACTCATTTTTAAAGGCTGGGAAGAATGATGTATTGAGTAGATATCTGCCTTTCTTAAATGAACTGTACCACTGAATAACAAAATGAGAACAGATTTCTCTGTATAGAATTATTTCAGTTATTAAATGGAGAAGGAATAAAATAATTATAATACACACTTTGCAATCGCTAATAACAAATCTAAGTAATGCACAGCAATTTGTGTTAACATCAGAAAGTAGGCAACCAGCTTGGACACAGTCTCATGCCCCCTGACTTATATAACCTGCCATGATTTTGTAGCAGAATGTGAGGTAAAATATGACTATCTGATGAAGCGTATACCTTTCTAAACTTGCTTAGTGCCATTAGAATTTTGTATATAGTTAGTGCAGTAATTTTCCTTCATGTCAACAAGAATGGGCACTGAAGATGGTGTGTTCTTCATTCACATATTTCAATTCCTTGCTGTTTTGTTAAATCTTCCCTGAATGGATAAAGAACAATCCTTTAGAAGGAACAGTAGAACCTAGGGTTAATTCCATGAAGTTAATCTTATCTGTGCTCTATTTCTGACATTCTGGGTGATTTTTACTACTCCTTATCTTTACTTATCTTTTAAAGGAGAATAACTTTCTCTGAGTCTGGACTAAATTAATTAATAGTTTTAAAATCTGTCCTTTTTTTTTCTCTTTGCCAAAGACACAGATAATTATGATTATGGGTTTTAAAGGTTCTAATAAGAAAAAAATCTCTATACTTTTAATACTGTCTCCTGATTGCTTGACATTAAAGTTTTTTCATGATACAGCTGAGCCTTGGGCCCTGAGAAGAGTTCCATTTGAAAATAGAATCCTGAATTTAAAATATCCCTAAGGTTATTAATTTCTACTTAATTACTATTGTTAAGGCAAGAGGGGAATTTCCATATTTACTGTAAAATTTACTGTAAAAAATATTTACTTACATATTTACTGTAAAATCACTACTGGACAGCTGAATAAGCTTCTCCTTACTTCTGCCTTTCTTCAGGCAAAAATTTTTTTTTTTTATTAATTTCTTTTCTTTTCTTTTCCAGTGCTGTTTGTGGTATGGCAAGGCCTCCTCAGTCACCCTCAAGCCATTCTCCAACTGCCACTCACTTTGGATTATTTTCTTCTGCTACCAAGTTTTTTTTTTTTTATGAATATTTTATGTAATTTATTATTATTTTTTTCCAACTACAATTTTATTTTATTTTTAAACTTTACAAAATTGTATTAGTTTTGCCAAATATCAAAATGAATCCGCCACAGGTATACATGTGTTCCCCATCCTGAACCCTCCTTCCTCCTCCCTCCCCATACCATCCCTCTGGGTCCTCCCAGTGCACTAGCCCCAAGCATCCAGTATTGTGCATCGAACCTGGACTGGCAACTCATTTCATACATGATATTTTACATGTTTCAATGCCATTCTCCCAAATCTTCCCACCCTCTCCCTCTCCCACAGAGTCCATAAGACTGTTCTATACATCAGTGTCTCTTTTGCTGTCTCGTACACAGCTACCAAGTTTTTTAAAAAGAATATATTGGTAGAAGGTTGGGGGAAATCCATGGTAAAGTAGCTGGTTCTCCTCCAAAAAGCCACACCTACTCTCCTGCGCACTGCTGACGTAAGTCACAAGACAATGGCCCACAGTCCGTTGGTCCATTGGCGCTGAGCGCTGAAGGGGAGAGAGCTCTGGCTGTGGTATCGGAAGACCTTCTCTGTGTGGCGATTAACCTCGTGATCTTGAGCAAGTCATTGCTCCTCTGAGTTTCAGTATCTTCCAATGTGAGTTAAAGAGAACACTCTGCCAGGCAGTTGTCAAAAACTTTGGCAAGATTCATTTGAATAATTTTTAATGAGGTGGATGAAACTGGAGCCTATTATACAGAGTGAAGTAAGTCAGAAAGAAAAATACCAATACAGTATATTAACGCATATATATGGAATTTAGAAAGATGGTAACGATGACCCTATATGCAAGACAGCAAAAGAGACACAGATATAAAGAATAGACTTTTGGACTCGGTGGGAGAAGGTGAGGGTGGGATGGTTTGAGAGAATAGCATTGAAACATGTATATTACCATATGTGAAATAGATCACCAACCCAGGTTTTAGGGATGAGATGGGAAGGGAGGTGGGAGGGGGGTTCAGGATGGGGGACACATGTACACTCATGGCTGATTCATGTCAATGTATGGCAAAAACCACTACAATATTGTAAAATAATTAGCTTCCAATTAAAAATAAATAAATAAATTTTTAAAAAAATCTTTGACAAGATTCAAATGAGCTAATGTGCATTCTGCACACTCAAGATTGCTAAAATCAATGTACTATTGTCATCATTTCCAGGGTTTCATTTAGGAATTCTAATTTGAAGTATGGTTCAGAGGTAAAGAATTCACCTGCAATGCAGGAGACACGGATTGGATCCCAGGGTCAGGCAGATCCCCTGAAGAAGGGAATGGCTACTCACTCCAGTGTTCTTGCCTGGAGAATTCCCTGGACAGAGGAGCCTGGTGAACTACAGCCCTACAGTTCATGGGTTTGCAAAGAGTTGGACAAGACTGAGCAGTAGCACACACCCACACAATCCAATATCCTGAACTCTGTGGTCTGAAAGATGATTTCAGATCCAACCAATCATTCAGTACCTCTCTCTCTCTCTCTCTCTCTCTCTCTCTCTCTCACACACACACACACACACACACACACACACACACCATTTCCCTGGGGATGGAGGGAAAGAAGCCTATTAAGAGCATTTTTCTGACTTAAAGGATGTTTCCTTCAACATCAGCCACACTTACTTGCCCTCCAGTCTCTAGAACCACCACCTCATCGGCTGGCCCCAGACTCCATCTCCATCTCCATTAGCCCTCTGAGCTGAATCTCTGGGCTCAGTCGGCACATTCAAGATTCCTCACTCATGCTCGAAAAGCCTTTGTCTTTGAAATGTCTCCTCTCCTTGAGGGAGAGGGGCTGCTCCCCTGGGGAGGTCTCCTCTGTTCCCCCTCTCTCACAGAGACCCACTTCTTCACCAGAATTTCTTCTCAGAGGACACTAGCTAGAATATCAGCACATCTGCGTCCAATTAAAATTCCACTTTTCTCTGCCTCAAGTTTCCTGAGCACACCCAGACACCACAGTGATTTTTGCAGAGTTTGCTGCAAGTAAATACCCTTAGTAATATTGTCCCAGTTTGTTCCCCTCTTCTGCCACTGAGGCAGCCCCCTAGATTGCTGGCTGACAAGCTTTTTGTTTTACATGAACACCTGTATAGTCTTCATTTAAATTCATCAGCTGTTATCATACCACAGATAATCTCTCTCCCCTTCTCCTGGCCACACATTCTCTTTTGCCAAATGACCCAAAAGTATGTTGCAGATTTCATGATACTTTACCTGTAAATACCTCTCAAGTATGTATTTCCTCAGTATAAGGACATTCTCTAGTATAATCATGTACCATTACTGTAACTGAGAAATCAACAGTAACTCAGTACTATCCAATTTTTGAAATTGGAATGAAATTTCATTTCATTTTATTGGAATGAAAAATATCAGTTTTCATTCCAATCCCAAAGAAAGGCAATGCCAAAGAATGTTCAAACTACTGCACAATTGCACTCATCTCACATGCTAGCAAAGTAATGCTCAAAATTCTCCAAGCCAAGCTTCAACAGTACATGAATCAAGAACTTCCAGATGTTCAACCTGGATTTAGAAAAGGCAAAAAGAAACCAGAGATCAAATTGCCAACAACCGTTGGATAATTGAAAAAGGAAGAGAGTTCCACAAAGGCATCTACTTCTGCTTTATTGACGACACCAAAGTCTTTGTGTAGTCTTTTCCACAAACTGTGGAAAATTCTTAAAGAGATGGGAATACCAGACCACCTGACTTGCCTCTTGAGAAATCTGTAAGCAGGTCAAGAAGCAACAGTTAGAACCAGACATAGAACAAAGGCTGGTTCTAAATTGGGAAAGGAGTACGTCAAGGCTGTATATTGTCACCCTGCTTATTTAACTCATGGACTGCACCCTTCCAGGCTCCTCCATCCATGGGATTTTCCAGGCAAGAGTACTGGAGTGGGGTGCTATTGCCTTCTCTGTATATGCAGAGTACATCATGCAAAATGCCAGGCTGGATGAAGCACAAGCTGGAATCAAGATTGCCGGGAGAAATACCAACAACCTCAGATATGCAGATGACACCACCCTTATGGCAGAAGGCAAAGAAGAACTAAAGAGTCTCCTGATAAAAGTGAAAGAGGAGAGTGAAAAAGTTGGCTTAAAGCTCAACATTCAGAAAACTAAGATCATGGCATCCAGTCCCATCACTTCATGGCAAATAGATGGGGAAACAATGGAAATAGTGACAGACTTTATTTTTGGGGTTCCGAAATCATTGCAGATGATGACTGCAGTCATAAAATTAAAAGACACTTGCTCTTTGGAAAAAAAGTTATGACCAACCTAGACAGCATATTAAAAAGCAGAGACATTACTTTGCCAACCAAGGTCCATCTAGTCAAAGCTGTGTTTTTTCCAATAGTCCTGTATGATGTGAGAGTTGGAGTATAAAAAAAGCTGAAGAATTGATGCTGTTGAACTGTAGTGTTGGAGAAGACTCTTGAGAGTCCCTTGGACTACAAAGAAATCCAACCAGTCCATTCTAAAGGAAATCAGTCCTAAAAATTCATTGGAAGGACTGATGCTGAAACTCCAATACTTTGGCCACATGATACAAAGAACTGACTCCTTGAAAAAGACCCTGATGCTGGGAAAGTTTTAAGGCAGGAAGAGAAGAAGACAACAGAGGATGAGATGGCTGGATGGCATCACTGACTCAATGGATATGAGTTTGAGTAGGTTCCGGGAGTTGATGATGGACAGGGAAGCCTGGTGTGCTGCAGTCCATGGGGTCGCAAAGAGTCGGATATGACTTAGTGACTGAACAGTACTATCATCCTACATGCTGTTTATAATTCAAATTTCCTTTGTTATCCTCCAAATATCCCTTGTAGCTCCTTTGTTTCCAGTTCAAATGCAGTCAAGTTTCTAGCACTGCATTTGCCTCTTGTGTTTTTTGGGCGCTTCAAAAGATTCATGAATTTTGCCATTAATCAATGTTTCCTATTCATTTTAGTGGCAAGAAAGCTTAGACCAAATTTTCTCCTAATTCCCATGCTATGGACTGAATTGTGTCCCCCACAAAAAAAAAATTATATGTTAAAGCCTAACCCTGGATCAGTCATGTCAGATTCTTTGTGACCCCATGGACTGTATAGTCCATGGAATGCTCCAGGCCAGAATATTGGAGTGGGTAGCCTTTCCCTTCTCCAGGGGATTTTCCCAACCCGGGGATCAAACCCAGGTCTCCCACATTGCAGGTGAATTCTTTACCAGCTGAGCCACAAGGGAAGCCCATATATTTGGAGACAGAGCTGCTAAAGAGATGATTAAGTTCAAATAAGACCATTGGGATTGGCCCCAATTCAATCTGGCTGTTGTTCTTTCAAGAAAAGATTGGGACATATAGGGAAACACCAGGGATGTGTGTGGGCAGAGGAAAGACCATGCGAAGACACAGCAAGAGGGTACCATCTACAAAACAACAAAAGAAGCCTCAGAGGAAACCAACTTTGCTGATACCTGGATCTTTGACTTCCAGCTTCCAGAATTATAAGAGAATACGTTTGTTTATGCCATTCAGTCAGTTGTACTTTGTTATGGCAGCTCTAGCAAATTAATGTAAATTTTGACTGCAAAAAGTGGGGCACTGCCATAACAAATATCTAAAAATGTGGAAGTGGTTTTATAAATGGTTCATGGGTAGAAACTGGAAAAGTTTTGAGGTGAATGTGAGAAAAAGTCAAGATTGCCTTGAAGAGATTGTTGGCAGACATGGACATTAAAGGTGATTGTGGTGAGGTCTCAGACAGAAATGAGAGATGTGGTATTAGACTCTGGAAGAAAGGCAATTTTTTATCATAAAGTGGCAGAGAACTTGGCTGAATTGTGATCTAGTGTGGAAGGTAGGATTTGTGAGTGACAAACTTGATTATTTAGCTGGGGACATCTCTAAGCAAAGTATTGAAGGTATGACCTGCTTTGTAGCTCCTTTTTACAGTAAAATGCAAAAGAGGAGAGACAGATTGAAGGAATTATTAAGCACAAAGGAACCAGAACTTGAGGATTTGGAAAACTCAGTTCAGTTCAGTTGCTCAGTCGTGTCCGACTCTTTGCGACCCCATGAATCGCAGCACACCAGGCCTCCCTGTCCATCACCAACTCCCAGAGTTCACTCAAACTCATTTCCATCAAGTTGGTGATGCCATCCAGCCATCTCATCCTCTGTTGTCCCCTTCTCCTCCTGCCCCCAATCCCTCCCAGCATCAGAGTCTTTTCCAGTGAGTCAACTCTTTGCATGAGGTGGCCAAAGTATTGGAGTTTCAGCTTTAGCATCATTCCTTCCAAAGAACACAGCCTATCTCTATTGCAAAAATCTGATAAAGTGTGTTTTGAAGAGAATCAGTTCAGTTCGGTCACTCAGTTGTGTCTTACTCTTTGTGATCCCATGGACTGCAGCACGCCAGACTTCCCTGTCCATCAGCAACTCCCGGAGCCTACTCAAACGAATAGCAAGGGCATTGTTACTAGACAATCACTCCCTAAAGAGACCAAGGGTCAGCCATAATTATATACACAATCCCTCCCTTTTGGGCCTCCCTGTCATCCCCCAATCCCACTCCTCTAGGTTATAATTTATGGCATATTTAAAAGTTGTTGTACAGCAGAGATCAACAAAACATTGCAAAAAATAAATTATGTCTTCATCTCCATTGCTGCCACGCAACTAGGTTCATCAGTACCATCTTTCTAGATTCCATATATATGTTAATATACAATACTTATAATTATATATAATAATATATAATTCTGTTTCTGACTTACTTCACTCTGTATAATAGGCTCTAGGTCAATCCACCTCATTAACACTGACTCCAATGTGTTCCTTTTTATGGCTGAGTAGTATTCAATTGTATATATGTACTACAATGGAGATGCAGACATAGAGAACAGACTTATGGATATGGAGGGTGGGAGCGGGGGAAGGAGAGAGTGAGACAAATGGAGAGAGTAACATGGAAACATATACGCTACCATAAGCAAAAAAGATCACCAGTGGGAATTTGCTATATGACTCAGGGAACTCAAACCAGGATTCTATGACAACCTAGAGGGGATGGATGGGGTGGGAGGTGGGAGGGAGTTTCAAGAGGAGGAAACATATGTATACCCATGGCTGATTCATGTTGGTGTATGGCAGAACCAACACAATATTGTAAAGCAATTATCCTTCAATTAAAATAAATTAAAAAATATATATTTTAAAATAAAATCACTAAAAAAATAAGAGACCAAGGGTGTGACTCATGTATCCACTCAGCGCATCTCAACAGAAGCCAGAAACAGAGATGGAATGCACAGAAAAACACTTCCAGCTTATACAAAAGGTGACAGAGATGCGACAAAATGAAAGAAGGCTGTTGGACTTGAACTACATCAACTCTTCCCTAGGTCTCCTGCTAGACCACCCTGCAGATTTTGTACTTGCTAGTCTCCATATTTGCCATAACATAGTCTGTTAGCCAATACAGACACACACACACACACACACACACACACACACCCTCATTGGCTCTTTTTTTCTGGAAAACCTTGACTGATAGATAAACCCCACAAGTATGGAGATCTATAGTTTTAACATGGCCTGATTTCTCTTTTGTGTCTTTGATATGTCCAAATCTTTATTTTTTCTCATCCATATTTAATATAACTTATTGCATTCCATCGGAAAAGGCAATGGCACCCCAATCCCATGGATGGAGGAGCCTGGAAGGCTGCAGTCAATGGGGTCACTGAGGGTCGGACACGACTAAGCGACTTCACTTTTACTTTTCACTTTCATGCATTGGAGAAGGAAATGGCAGCCCACTCCAGTGTTATTGCCTGGAGAATCCCAGGGATGGGGGAGCCTGGTGGGCTGCAGTCTATGGGGTCGCACAGAGTCGGACTGAAATGACTTAGCAGCAGTAGCAGCAACATTGCATTCCATGTAACTGTGTGAGCCAGTTTATATCCTCTGGAATAAAAAGACTGTAATAAAACCATGAACAAGCAAACCATGAACAAACTACCCTTCCATGTGATCAATCTTTCCTAGGATTTCTAGTCTTTACTTTCATGAATAGATAATACCAGGAATTCTGGTATAGGTTAAAAGTGTGTGAAACTTTTCACTAAGCTTTTCATAAGATTAATTTGGATTCTCTATAGCAAATGTCCTAATGTCATTTTCACATGACCCTATTATTCCCCCATTTGTTATCCTTACTTATATTTTTATGTTTTTAACTAGAGGATAACTGTTTTACAATATCGTGTTGGTTTCTACCATTCAACAATGCAAACCAGTCATATCCTTACTTATTTTTAAGTAAAAGATTACTGCTTGGTGCTAGACTAAATAAGATTTTTAAATATCTTAAGAACTGGCTTCTAATTGCCATTATTTATAGGAAGATGAAAGTTGGGTTTTTTTCTTATAAGAAGTGTAAGATAATGTTGGGAGAGTCACAAAAGAAATGAGAGAGTCAGTTCATTGGGAGAAATAAGGAAGAAGGGTACAAGAAACAGAGGATTTGGGGGGAGGTTTTTGGGAAAGCAAAGTTCACAGATATATTGAGAGGCCTGAAGTTCTGAAATGACAGAGGGGATGTTCATTACCCTTAAAATGTCTAGTTGCCAGTACTGGCTGAGGCAGCCTACCTCAAGTCAGCATTTGTGAGCGGCACACACATAATGGATCGTTACACAAATACGTTTCCAAGGTACTCGTGGAGTAATATAAAAGTACTCCTCTGAGCAACAGCTATTGCCATTTGTTAATAATCAATCAGTCATTAGACTGCTCTGAAAAAATTATCATAACATACAGTGTGAAAAAATGCCCTGTTTAAAAAATAATAGCTCACAGAAATGCTCTGATAATTTACTCTTGGCAAAACAGAGCAGGTTTGCTACTGCTAAAACTTCAAAATAGTTTTGTCTTAAATCACATGTGATCTTAAATGGGGGAATGGGACCAGGGAGCCACACCCAAGCAGATTTTGTGAAGGTGCTCTGCTTTCTTTTTCCAATATTTCTCTAGAATTTTCAACCTCATTGTATGTGATAATTCCTACCTGACTGTATTGTACTAAACCATGTTCTTTTCTCGCCTCCAGCTGTGGTAATGGGAAATAAACAAGGCTGATATTTACAATTCCATTTTCTTACTTACTGAAAAATTCTGTGATTTTGTTCCCTGATTGGATTCACACAATTACTGGTTTGCTATTTTCCAGGCTATTGAGCTCAGGTTGCAACGAGATCAGAAATTCGACAGCCAGGGTTGCTCACTGGAACGATGCCTTCCTGTGGCATAATTCCCACATTATCATCACTGATTTCCAATCACAAAGGGCAACCTAATTTTTAGATTTTAGAGCTCACTTACATATTTTATTATACCTAATGTGGAAGACTTATTTGAAAAATAACTACAGAGGAACAAGTGAATATTTGTTCATCCATGTGTCATCCAAATTATCCCTTGGGATGTATTTGCTTCTTCCAAAAATGGGAAAACTATATGAATCCCCATATATTTCATTCTGAGGCTTTGGTATGATAATTTTAGGCAGAGAGATGATTTGGCAGTAATGTTGACCTTCAAAATACCATTATGTCATCCTGTAATATACAGAAAACTTTTGTATTAAGTGCCAGAGACCAGGGCCTGTTATCATATTTGCAAAGATGGCTGTTGTCAAATTGCAGTAAAAGGGTGCTATTTTTCAAACTTACCATTTACTTTGGTATTAAGAGAGAAACTTTGGGAAGACTTATAGGTGGCAAGAGTTATGGGGCACTACTGTGTGTGTGTGTGTGTGTGTGTGTGTGTGTACACGTGCACACATGCATGACTGTATGAAAGTCTGCTGTTGCTACTGCTGCTAAGTCACTTCAGTCGTGTCCGACTCTGTGCGACCCCATAGACGGCAACCTACCAGGCTCCTCCATCCATGGAATTTTCCAGGCAAGAGTACTGGAGTGGGGTGCCATTGCCTTCTCCAGTATGAAAGTCTAGAGATCACTAAATGAGTTCATGTTGCTGAACTATATATACATCTCTGCCAGCAGATTTACATTAAAATCTGGAAAAAAATAAACATAAAACTAGAGGCTGTTACAAATAGAAATGAAGTCAAGTTGTGATCTCCAGGACTCAGAATTGTCATATTGTGTTGTTTGGTCCATGAGACACTGGAGAACACGGTGCACTTTTGTTGATGTTACTAGGCTGCTTTGTTTGAGGATTCTGAGAATTTGTTCAGTATTCTTTGAAGTACTGAGCAACATCGGTTCATCTCAAAGATCACTTGTGTCTAGTAGCAAAAGGTCCAGAAGTCAGCCTCTGATATTTGTAACTTTAAACTTGCAAAAGAAGTGAAATGTGTCCATTCTGGGGCTCACCTTAGGATATATAAATGTTCTCCTATGTTCTTGAATCAGCATGATTTTACAAAGTTTTCAGTGACTAGACTGAGAAAACCACCAAAAATGATACAGAAAATATTTAACACTCACCTTTTTACTTTATTTAGTGTGCCATAGTGTGAACTCTGAAATGCATTTAATGTATGTTAAGAGCTGTCTGATACATTTAGAATCCTCACTTCTTATTTAGAGCTTTCATGACTTGAGCTCTTCTTACCACATTTTTCTGAACCCCATTCCTCTTTCCGCATATCCAACACTTAAAATTTAAATCTTAAGCTACTTCTTTTTACAAAGTTCAAGACTTTAAAAATCTTACATTCTTCAGTAAAAACACTACTATCCAAAATGGTTATGTCACTTACACACATTAAGTCTCCTAAAAATCAGTATTTCCCCAAATGCAAGATTGAAAGCCAGAATTTCTGAATTGGTGGCATTCCCTTCAGCTCTCAAAGTTTTGAATTTGTTGCTTACTCTGCATTTGCAAAGCTTTCGGTTCAGTTGCCCAAAAATGCGTTGAAAAAATAAATCCTTTTTATAAGTTCCGTTAGGCTCCATTATGAGTCTCTCGAAACAGAGTCAGATTTCCCTGAGAGTGCATTTTCCCATTGTTTTAGGGAGAAATGGATAAAATAAGAAATTGGAGGGGAAAATCAAAATAACTAAAATTAGCTTTATGAAACCATAATTTTTAGAATGCATTTCCAAAAACTTTGCAAGAAACATCAATTCTTCACTTTTCAATTTAATGAGAAAGAGTAAATCTAATATAGTCTTCACAATTTGAAGGTGTCATTAACGATACTGTTTACTAAGGCAGACTTTCTGCCATCCAGATTCTGTACTTTGTGTTCATTGTGGGATGATGGTGTATCTTGAATGAAGAAGACTTAGAATCTGCAGTTAACCACTTATATTGAAAAATTAGGTCTGTATTTGTGAGATCTGACAAGTAGCTTTAAGAATAAACATCTCCTTGGAGCAAGAACTGTGCTTTATTCATAACTGTGTCCCTATCCTTAACTTCTAGTCCAGGATCAGACTCAGAGCAGGCCCTCAATAGCTATTTGTTGAGTGAATGAATCAGTCTTGTTTTTATTTATAACTGTATATCAGACATCTAAACCTAATTATTAGAGCTACCCTCTTACTTGAGGATATATGGATATATTTTTCCTTTAACATTTTACACAAATTTCACATTTTCTTGGCTTGGGATTAAACTCAAAAGTCTAAAAATTGTTAGAAAATACTATGGTTTTAAGGGAAGACTTCTCCTCAGGCAATTTCCCAAGTCTTTAGAGTAAAACTTTTCATCCAGACATTACCAGACCTTTTAAAACCCTGACATGACACTCTCCTGTGTCAATTTTCATGCTTCATCATGAGAACAAGATGGGTGATGTTATTAAAGGACTTTCTGTTAATTCATAAGCTTTGAAAGCCATTGGGTCCCAAGGATAATGATATTACCTCTAAATTTTATTTTTTGATCTACAGTACATTTATCATGAATTTGCACAGAATGAAAGATGAGCATTAAAATCAAATCATTTGTGCATATTAAAAAACTAAATAAGTTGAAATAAGATAATCTAACATTTTTCTTTGGATCACCTATTAGCCAAATGCAAATTGTGGCAGTCACAGGATCAAACTCTCAATTAAAATTTTAAATCTCAATATGTTAACTCTCTTAGTGTTAACATATTTTTAACACTAAGCATAGTGAGATAGAATCATGGAAAACTTAAATAATTGTTTCAATAAGGAAAGGGATTTTGATAAATAACAAACAAACAAAAACTCTGTTGCGTAACAAAGGCTTTAAGGTTGATTTGGGTTTGTTTTTCTTTTTTTTTTTCTACTCTCATGTATTAGAGTCCCTGAATAACAAAACTAATATCTTATTAATATGAAACCACTAATGCCATAATGAGTGTTATGAAGTATTAAAATCATTATCCACTGAGATAATGCTAGATAATCACTAAGCTGAGTGAATGCTTCAGTCTGAATCAACAGTGTGCTCAGTACATCCATTTGGGAAGATTGGTCCCAAGTGGTTAGGGCTGATTTTTTTAGTATGTTTCCATGACAAAATCTCTAAATAGGAAGAAATGACCATCTTTATTTTATCTCTTAAGGAAATGATATGCAAAAAGCATGATCCATTTACCAGGGCTTCATGGTACCAGAAGAATACTCAAATTCAGTTAGGATGGTTTATTTGGTTCAAGAAAATTGGCAGTTTATTTTTTTCCTTTATGTTTTAGTCTTGTAGCTATGTAGACAATTTAAGGCAGAGTATTGCCACTTGAATTCAGAAATTAGGTAACACAATGTAAGCCCACAGAAATGCTAAGAGCTACATCCATGTCAAGCATAATTAATGCCGTTTATTATGACTAATAATTTGTTTAGTATCACTGATATCTTTCAACAGACCTGATGTATACTTTCAGGTCAGTGGAAGAGCATGTAAGAGCCAGCTCAGCCCTGTCCTCCTGGTACCTCCATTTCTTCAGGTGAAATGATCCTTTGCTCCACTTAGCCCTAAAATCTTGGATCCAGGAAGCCAGAAAGTAAGGGACAGCCATGACCTTCAAAATCAGTAAATTTCACCTGTATACAAATTTTGGAGGATAACTGCTCCTGATACTGCCTTAAATATTGTATATGTGCATATGAAAGTGAAAGTTGCTCAGTCGTGTCAAACTCTTTGACACCCCATGGACTATACAGTCCATGAAATTCTCCAGTCCAGAACACTGGAGTGGGTAGCCGTTCCCTTCTTCAAGGGATCTCCGAACCCAGGGATCAAATCCAGGTCTCCCTCTTTGCAAGCGGATTCTTCACCAGCTGAGCCACCAGGGAAGCCCATGTGTGTGTGTATAGTTAGTTCAGTCGCTCAGTCATGTCTGACTCTTTGCAACCCCATGAATCGCAGCACGCCAGGCCTCCCTGTCCATCACCAACTCCCAGAGTTCACTCAGACTCATGTCCATTGAGTCAGTGATGCCATCCAGCCATCTCATCCTCTGTCGTCCCCTTCTCCTCCTGCCCCCAATCTCTCCCAGCATCAGGATCTTTTCCAATGAGTCAACTCTTCACATGAGATGGCCAAAGACCTGGAGTTTCAGCTTTAGCATCATTCCTTCCAAAGAAATCCCAGGGCTGATCTCCTTCAGAATGGACTGGTTGGATCTCCTTGCAGTCCAAGGGACTCTCAAGAGTCTTCTCCAACACCACAGTTCAAAAGCATCAATTCTTCGGCGCTCACCTTTCTTCACAGTCCAACTCTGACATCCACACATGACCACTGGAAAAACCATAGCCTTGACTAAACAGACCTTTGTCAGCAAAGTAATGTCTCTGCTTTTGAAAATGCTATCTAGGTTGGTCATAACTTTCCTTCCAAGGAGTAAGCGTCTTTTAATTTCATGGCTGCAATCACCATCTGCAGTCATTTTGGAGCCCCAAAAAATAAAGTCTGACACTGTTCCCACTGTTTCCCCATCTATTTACCATGAAGTGATGGGACCGGATGCCATGATCTTCGTTTCCTGAACGTTGAGCTTTAAGCCAACTTTTTCACTCTCCACTTTCACTTTCATCAAGAGGCTTTTTAGTTCCTCTTCACTTTCTGCCATATGGGTGGTGTCATCTGCATATCTGAGGTTATTGATATTTCTCCCAGCAATCTTGATTCCAGCTTGTGTTTCTTCCAGTCCAGCGTTTCTCATAATGTACTCTGCATATAAGTTAAATAAGCAGGGTGACAATATTCAGCCTTGATGTACTCCTTTTCCTATTTGGAACCAGTCTATTGTTCCATGTCCAGTTCTAACTGTTGCTTCCTGACCTGCATACAGGTTTCTCAAGAGGCAGGTCAGGTGGTCTGGTATTCCCATCTCTTTCAGAATTTTCCACAGTTTATTGTGATCCACACAGTCAAAGGCTTTGGCATAGTCAATAAAGCAGAAATAGATGTTTTTCTGGAACTCTCTTGCTTTTTTGATGATCCAGCAGATGTTGGCAATTTGATCTCTGGTTCCTCTGCCTTTTCTAAAACCAGCTTGAACATCAGGAAGTTCATGGTTCACATATTGCTGAAGCCTGGCTTGGAGAATTTTGAGCATTACTTTACTAGCCTGTGAGATGAGTGCAATTGTGCGGTAGTTTGAGCATTCTTTGGCATTGCCTTTCTTTGGGATTGAAATGAAAACTGACCTTTTCCCATCCCGTGGCCACTGCTGAGTTTTCCAAATTTGCTGGCATATGGATTGCAGCACTTTCACAGCATCATCTTTTAGGATTTGAAATAGCTCAACTGGAATTCCATCACCTCCACTAGGCTTTGTTCGTAGTGATGCTTTCTAAGGCCCACTTGACTTCACATTCCAGGATGTCTGGCTCTAGGTGAGTGATCACAGCATCGTATTATCTTGGTTGTGAAGATCTTTTTTGTACAGTTCTTCTGTGTATTCTTGCCACCTCTTAATATCTTCTGCTTCTGTTAGGTCCCTACCATTTCTGTCCTTTATTGAGCCCATCTTTGCATGAAATGTTCCCTTGGTATCTCTAATTTTCTTGACGAGATCTCTAGTCTTTCCCATTCTATTGTTTTCCTCTATGTCTTTGCATTGGTCACTGAGGAAGGCTTTCTTATCTCTTCTTGCTATTCTTTGGAACTCTGTATTCAGATGCTTATATCTTTCCTTTTCTCCTTTGCTTTTCGCTTCTCTTCTTTTCACAGCTATTTGTAAGGCCTCCTCAGACAGCCATTTTGCTTTTTTGCATTTCTTTTCCATGGGGATGGTCTTGATCCCTGTCTCCTGTACAATGTCACGAACCTCAGTCCATAATTCATCAGGCACTCTATCTATCAGATCTAGGCCCTTAAATCTATTTCTCACTTCCACTGTATAATCATAAGGGATTTGATTTAGGTCATACCTGAATGGTCTAGTGGTTTTCCCTACTTTCTTCAATTTCAGTCTGAATTTGGCAATAAGGAGTTCATGATCTGAGCCACGGTCAGCTCCTGGTCTTGTTTTTGTTGACTGTATAGAGCTTCTCCATCTTTGGCTGCAAAGAATATAATCAATCTGATTTCAGTGTTGACCATCTGGTGATGTCCATGTGTAGAGTCTTCTTTTGTGTTGTTGGAAGAGGGTGTTTGCTATCACTAGTGCATTTTCTTGGCAAAACTCTATTAGTCTTTGCCCTGCTTCATTCCGTATTCCAAGGCCAAATTTGCCTGTTACTCCAGGTGTTTCTTGACCTGCTACTTTTGCATTCCAGTCCCCTATAATGAAAAGGACATCTTTTTTCGGTGTTAGTTCTAAAAGGTCTTGTAAGTCTTCATAGAACCGTTCAACTTCAGCTTCTTCAGCGTTACTGGTTGGACCATAGACTTGGATTACTGTGATACTGAATGGTTTGCCTTGGAAACGAACAGAGATCATTCTGTCATTTTTGAGATTGCATCCAAGTACTGCATTTTGGACTCTTTTGTTGACCATGATGGCTACTCCATTTTTTCTAAGGGATTCCTGCCTGCAGTAGTAGATATAATGGTCATCTGAGTTAAATTCACCCATTCCAGTCCATTTTAGTTCGCTGATTCCTAGAATGTCGATGTTCACTCTTGCCATCTCCTGTTTGACCACTTCCAATTTGCCTTGACTCATGGACCTGACATTCCAGGTACCTATGCAATATTGCTCTTTACAGCATCAGACCTTGCTTCTATCACCAGTCATATCTACAACTGGGTATTGTTTTTGCTTTGGCTCCATCCCTTCATTCTTTCTGGAGTTATTTCTCCACTGATCTCCAGTAGCATATTGGGCACCTACTGACCTGGGGAGTTCCTCTTTCAGTATCCTATCATTTTGCCTTTTCTACTGTTCATGGGGTTCTCAAGGCAAGAATACTGAAGTGGTTTGCCATTCCCTTCTCCAGTGGACCACATTCTGTCAGACCTCTCCACCATGACCCACCCATCTTGGGTGGTCCCATGGGCATGGCTTAGTTTCATTGAGTTAGACAAGGCTGTGGTCCTAGTGTGATTAGATTGAATAGTTTTCTGTGAGTATGGTTTCGGTGTGTCTGCCCTCTGATGCCCTCTTGCAACACCTACCGTCTTACTTGGGTTTCTCTTACCTTGGAGGTGGGGTATCTCTTCACAGCTGCTCCAGCAAAGCGCAGCTGCTGCTCCTTACCTTGGATGAGGGTTATCTCCTTACCACCACCCCTCCTGCCTTTGAAAGTGGAATAGCTCCTCTACGCCCTCCTGCACCCACGCAGCCACCGCTCCTTGGATGTGGGGTTGCTCATCTAGGCTGCCGTCCCTGGCCTCGGGCATGGGGTAGCTCCTCTGGGCTACCCTATGTCCGAGGTTAGTATATACAATGTTAAAAGTGGCTTAACAAAAAGTAACTTAATGTTATTCCTCTCTTTATACTCAGAAGTTATTAATATTATATTTTGTTTAAATATTCTAAAAATTCTAAGACATTTAAACTTTTTAAAGAGTATCATAAAAATTAGATTTCAACTTCTCTTTTGAGATTATTTATACTGCAATGAAAATGTACCTGTTTCTCCCCTCAAATTTAAAGCTGTATGAGATTACAGAGGGAGAATAATGACATAATTGAACCAGTTATCTTGAAAAGTTCAGGCCAAAGTTGCTTTTCTCTCAATTCTTGGAACTTTTCCCATTATGCATATATTCAATCTAGAAAAACCTTTTTTCCTTATTATTATATGTCACAGAGCCTCTCCTAAATATATAGATAAAATGTATACATTCATTAGGTATTTCTTGAATGTCATTCAGAAAAATCTTAAGTTCAGTGCAGTTCAGTTGCTCAGTTGTGTCTGACTCTTTGTGACATCATGGACTGCAGCACCCCAGGCCTCTCTGTCCATCAACAACTTCTGGAGTTTACTCAAACTCATGTCCATTGAGTTAGTGATGCCATCCAACCATCACTGTTGTCCCCTTCTCCTCCTGCTCTCAACCTTTCCCAGCATCAGGGTCTTTTCAAATGAGTCAGGTCTTTGTATCAGGTGGCCAAAGTATTGGAATTTCAGCTTCAACATCAGTCCTTCCAATGAATATTCAGGACTTATTACCTTTAGGATGGACTGGTTGGATCTCCTTGCAGTCCAAGGGACTCTCAAGAGCCTTCTCCAACACCAGTTTAAAAGCATCAATTCTGTGGCACTCAGCTTTTTCTTGGTGGCTCAGAGGTTAAAGCATCTGCCTGTAATGTGGGAGACCTGGGTTCGATCCCTGGGTCAAGAAGATCCCCTGGAGAAGAAAATGGCAATCCACTCCAGTATTCTTGCCTGGAGAATCCCATGGATGGAGGAGCCTGGTGGGCTACAGTCCATGCGGTCGCAAAGAGTTGGACACAACTGAGCGACTTCACTTCAGCTTTTTCTATAGTCCAACTTTCACAGCCATACATGACTACTGGAAAAACCATAGCTTTGACTAGACGGACCTTTGTTGGCAAAGTCATGTCTCTGCTTTTTAATATGCTGTCTAGGCTGGTCATTGGAGAAGGAAATGGAAACCCACTCCAGTGTTCTTGCCTGGAGAATCCCAGGGACAGGGAAGCCTGGTGGGCTGCAGTCCATGGGGTCACACAGAGTTGGACATGACTGAAGCGACTTAGCAGCAGCAGGTTGGTCATAACTTTTCTTCCAAGGAGCAAGTGTCTTTTAATTTCATGGCTGCAGCCACCATCTTCAGTGATTTTGGAGCCCCAAAAATAAAGTCTGTTCTGTCACTGCTTCCTTTGTTGCCCCATCTATTTACCATGAAGTGATGGGACCAGATGCCATGATCTTAGTTTTTTGAATGTTGAGTTTTAAGCCAACTTTTTCACTCTCCTCTTTCACTTTCATCAAGTTGTTCTTCACTTTCTGCCATACAGGTGGTGTCATCTGCATGTCTGAGATTATTGTTATTTCTCCCGGCAATCTTGATTCCAGCTTGTGCTTCTTCCAGCCCAGCATTTCTCATGATGTTCTCTGCATATAAGTTAAATAAGCAGCGTGACAATATACAGCCTTGACGTACTCCTTTCCCCACTTGGAATCAGTCTGTTGTTCCATGTCTAGTTCTAACTGTTGCTTCCTGACCTGCATACAAATTTCTCAAGAGGCAGATCAGGTGGTCTGGTATTCCCATCTCTTTCAGAATTTTCCACAGTTTGTTGTGATCCACACAGTCAAAGGCTTTGGCATAGTAAATAGAGCAGAAGTAGATATTTTTCTGGAACTCTCTTCCTTTTTCAATGATCCAACGGATGTTGGCAATTTGATCTCTGGTCCCCTCTGCCTTTTCTAAATCCAGCTTGAACATCTGGAAGTTCACAGTTCACATACTGCTAAAGCCTGGCTTGGAGAATTTTGAGCATTACTTTACTAGCATGTGAGATGAGTGCAATTGTGCGGTAGTTTGAGTATTTTTGGCATTGCCTTTCTTTGGGATTGGAATGAAAACTGATCTTTTCCCCTTCTGTGGCCACTGCTGAGTTTTCCAAATTTGCTGGCGTACAGCACTTTCACAGCATCATCTTTCAGGATTTGAAATAGCTCAACTGGAATTCCATCACCTCCACTAGGCTTTGTTCGTAGTGATGCTTTCTAAGGCCCACTTGACTTTACATTCCAGGACATCTGGCTCTAGGTGAGTGATCACACCATCGTGATTATCTGGGTCATGAAGATCTTTTTTGTATAGTTCTGTGTATTCTTGCCACTTCTTCTTAATATCTTCTGCTTCTGTTGTGCCCATCTTTGCATGAAATGTTCCCTTGGTTTCTCTAATTATCTTTAAGAGATCTCTAGTCTTTCCCATTCTGTTGTTTTCCTCTGTTTCTTTGCATTGATCACTGAGGAAGGCTTTCTTATCTCTCCTTGCTATTCTTTGAAACTCTGCATTCAAATGGGTATATCATTCCTTTTCTCCTTTGCCTTTTGCTTCTCTTCTTTTCAGCTATTTGTAAGGCCTCCTCAGACAGCCATTTTGCCTCTTTGCACTTCTTTCTCTTGTGAATGGTCTTGATCACTGCCTCCTGTACAATGTTACAAACCTCAGCCCATAGTTCTTATGTTGAAAAGAACATAGTTCTTATACTGAAATTGGTGCTTCATTCTGATGGTAAACACCTTTAATCAACCTCATAAAATACTGTTGATCTGAAAATGGATTCTGGAATGTAAACATTTCAGGGTTTTTCCCCCAGTAGAATGTGTTCTCTGCAATTGCTCAGAAATCAGAACTGAGAAAAAGGCTAAGCTCCTTGTTGAATACTTCCAAGTATTGGATTAACAGGTAAAATGAGAATCACACTTTAAATAACTGTTGAGCATGTGGGAACACGTGGATACATCTCCAATGCTTTGAGTGATGTAGGTTTTACCACTTCCTTTTACAGTGTAACTTTATGTTTTTGACACAAGAAAAATAAACCCCTAACAAAAACCATTTGCTTTTAAGCAAATCCAGTCTATTTTGAGAGATTTGTGCTGGGCTCTAACATCTGACTTTCTGTAAATGACAATAACAACTTTGGTTAATTTCCTTCTCCCTCCCAAGATTCTGTCATGAAGCTCACAAATTCTGAAGGCATTTGAATGTACTGTGATATCACATTTTTAGCTGCCAACCTAGATTTAACTGAGTGCACATTTTGTGTAGACTGGCTGAAAGTACTTGGCTCAGGCACCTATCATGTTAACATTTTTTCTTTCTCCTTCCTCCCTCCCTTACTTTCTTTCCTCCTTCCTTCTTTCCTCTCCTCCCTCCCTCCTCCATTTTTTTGCAAGTCTAAGTAAAAGGTCATTATCCCTGTCTAGACTCTTCTCATAATCAACTGTGCTTTTCAGAACAAATGTTATGTTGAAGAACTGTGCCCAACAGTGTTCACCTTGGTCTCTGATTTCTCTGCTTTGTGGCACTCAGCCTGCATGTGAAAGATTTTAAATAAATACATGCTTTCATACATTCTTTTTGTGAGGTGACTTTGGGGCCACTTGAACTTGGATTTAAAATATCCTTGGCAGAGAGGGAAGTGGGTGGAGGGAGGAAAGACATAGGTAAGGAAGATTAGGCACAAACTTCCAGTTGCAAAATAAATGAGTCACAGGTATGAAATGTACAGTGTGGGGAATGTAGTCAGTAACTGTGCAATATCTTAGCATGCTGACATATTGTAACTCGGCTCACTGTGGTAATCATTTTGAAATGTCCAGAAATATCAAATCATTATATTGTTTAACAGGAACTAACATAGTGTAGTAGGTCATTGATATCTCAAAAACAAACTCATAGAAAAAGAGATCTGTGTTCATCAGAAGCAGGAGTGAAGAAATGAGGGCAGTCAAAAGACACAAACTTCCAGGTATAAGATAAAGAAGTACTAGAGATGTGATGTACAGCATGATAAATATAATTAATACTGTTGTATGTGATGTTGCATATGAAATTAAGAGAGTTCTAATCACAAGGAAATTTTCTGTTTCTTGGACTTTATATCTCTATGAGATGATGAATGTTCACTAATCTTATTGTGATAATCATTTCATGATGTATGTAGGCAAATCATTATGCTGTACATCTCAAACTTATACAGTCTTGTTATATCAGTTGTATCTCAATAAAACTAGAAGTAAAAGCAGACAATCAAATAGCCTTGGCATGAATTTATTTTTTCAGATGGAGCTAGCTAACCAGATCAAGTAGAACGGGTTTCCAGGATGTTTCATCCAGGAATGGGGAATGGGAGAACTTTGCCCAGAGAGCAGAGTCCACAGGTGGTGATGCAGAGGAGCTAGAGACAGCATGTTTTCAGCAACTGTAGCCACCTTGTGGCTCTAGCAGTTTCTCTGTTCTGCTCACATTGTTCATTGTGTGTGCGCGCGCGTGTGTGTTAGCATTTTCCCATTACCAGGTTTCTCTCACACACTGCCATTAAAACCAATCTCAACATTCTTCAAGAAGCCAGAGGGATGCCTCAACCTGTCAAAAGGTCTTGGAGGGCAGATGTACATGCATGTCTGCTAAGTCACTTCAGTCATGTCTGACTCTGCGGGACCCTATGGACTGTAGCCCAGGCTCCTCTATTCATGGGATCATCCTGAAAAGAATCTGGAGTGGGTTGCCGTGCCCTCCTCCAGGGCATCTTCTTGACCCAGCGATCCAACCCACATCTTACGTTTTCTGCACTGGCAGGTGGGTTCTTTGCCACTAACGCCACCCGGGAAGCCCAGAGGGTAGATGGAGATTGACTAAAGATCAGAGTCACTTGATCCATATTGGTGTTTTAAGTGGTGCTTACATTCTTTTGCTGTATAAAAGGAGAGAGTCATCTAGATAGTCAGAATACCCTTAACCACCCACCCCCGCGAGGCAGCTGTCAGGGCCCAGGGACTGCAGTACCATTTTTTTATGTTGTGCGTCTTGTAATTAGGGTGACCAGCATTCCATACTGTCTGATAGTTCCAATTTAAAATATTTTATTCTGTGTCTCCATAAGTACATTTATGATTAATATTTCAAAACACAAAAAATAGGCACCCTTTAGCTCTTGAAATTGAATAGAGTTCTAACATGAAAAAGTCCTCTCCCTAGAGGAGTGACTTAGGACTTGTCCCCTGGCCTTCTGGGGTGGGGGGGAGCGGTCCTGCTGTTCCCCGTGGGACAAGGAAGCCCAAATAGAAGCAAAGATAATCACATAACACTTGGGGGCATCATAAAAACATCTTAGAATTGGACAGAAAGACCTGGGTTCAAATCCCCACTTTTCACTTACTACTATGTGAACTTGGCCTTGTTTCTTACTCTCTGAGCCTTAGTTTGTGGGTCTCTTAATTGGGAATACCTACCCATGCCTCAGGGGGTTACTATGAACACTGAATAAGAAAATGGATGTAAAGAACAGTGTCTCTCATACAGTCAGTGCAAACTTAGAGCTATATTTCACTTGCTGGGATGAAAGAATTTCAAATTTATGAAGAATTTAAAAGGCCTATTCAAAAAGAATATGACAGAACTTTTCAGTCAGCTTTATGCAATCTCACTACAAAAATGGAGCCTCTTCCCAACTCCATCTTCACCTGCTACATCAGAAGAAATTGAATGTCTTAACCCCATTTAGTCTTCTGCCCTTTCTATGCCAGTACTAACACAAGTGACCACTTTATACAAACACGAAAGTTGAGCCATAGGGTTCAGTGGTGGTTAGCAGACTCAGAAGTAATATTCTGTTTCTCTAGAGGGTTAAATCCTCAATATCCTATTAATCTCACCTCCCCCATACATACAATCTTGTAACGAATCCCAACTCCCTATAGTCACAGACATATCCTATCTGAAACTCTTTATGAATTCAGACCTGGGCAGCTAGACTCACCCCGCACTGAAACCTCGTCCATGGATGCCTTCCATGCTGAAGCAAAGACTTTACAGAGTGTTTCAATAGCCGAAGGGCTCACTGTCATGCTTGTTAGCGTCTTGCTCCAGTACACAGAAAAATTGATTCTTTTAACAGGCCAAATTATTTTTGTATTTTTCTTTTTTCATGCACAGTAACTCCATTCTTTTACCTGGTCAGTTCCTTTAAGAAAGATTCGGTTAAGAGAGCTGCATCTTATTATCTTCTGCCACCAATGCATGGTGCAAAGACAGTTTAATTCTTAAGGAGAGAATCATTTAAGTGTGACCTATTGTGTTAGTCTGGATGCTTTTCATATTAAGCACTGTGAGTTAAAGAGGACTTTAATTTGTTTAAACCACATTGAAAATTTACATTGAACTTGAAGTGCCCACTGCCTTTTTCCAATCAGCTCAACTATTCCCAGATCTTCTAAGGTGAATTTTAAATAATACAAAACCTTTAGCTAATGTTACTAAAAGGGATACCCAAACCAGTACAATGGCTCATAGGAAGATTGTTATATGGCTGAAAAGACTTCTCCAAAGTGTATACTAGTTGCCTGAAAAACATTTCACTAAACTGAAACTCTTGGAACTTAACTTCAGCATTGATCCATGTTCATGCATTAACAGCATTATTGAGGCCCAAATGCACAGTAACAGTATAATCCCAGAACTCTGGCTTATAGAGAACATACTATAGTCTCATGCTGGCTAGATTTGTTATTAATAGCTGCAAAAAGAAAACCATGAAACCCATATAGAGAAGGAGTGTTAGAGATGCAACTGATAATGGATGTAGACTCTACCTGCCCACAAGCCGTAGTAGTAATTGTACTGTTAGTCGCTCAGTTGTATCCAACTCTTTGTGATCCCGTGGACAGAAGCCCTCCAGGCTCCTCTGTCCATGGGATTCTCCAGGCAAGAATATTGGAGTGGATTGCCATTCCCTTCTCCAGAGGAACTTCCTGACCCAGGGGTCAAACCCTGGTCTCCTGCATTGCAGGCAGATTCTTTACCATTTGAGCTACAGGGAAGACCTTGCCCACAAGCCATACCTGACTCTGAAATGTAGAAAGGTGAACAGTGCTGTGCTCGGTCACTCAGTTGTGCCTGACTCTCTGCAATCATTTGGACTGTAGCCTACCAGACTCCTCTGTTCATGAGATTTTCTCAGGCAAGAATACTGGAGTGAGTGGACATTTCCTTCTCCCGGGGATCTTCCCTATCCAGGAATCAAAACTGCATCTCTGAGTCTCCTGAATTCACAGGCAGATTCTTTATCACTGTGCTACCTGGGAAGTTTGATTAATAATATTATATAAAAAACAATCGGAGAAGGCAATGGCACCCCACTCCAGTACTCTTGCCTGGAAAATCCCACGGACAGAGGAGCCTGGTGGGCTGCAGTCCATGGGGTTGCTAAGAGTCGGACACGACTGAGCAACTTCACTTTCACTTTTCACTTTCAAGCATTGAAGAAGGAAATGGCAACCCACTCCATTGTTCTTGCCTGGAGAATCCCAGGGACGGGGGAGCCTGGTGGGCTGCTGTCTATGGGGTCGCATAGAGTCGGACACGACTGAAGCGACTGAGCAGCATAACAAACAATAAAAATAACAAATATTTTCTGAGCACTTACTATGAAAGATGTTTTCTCAACATTATCTTACTGAATCCTCAACGAGCTTAGAAAGTACACATTATTTTTATTCCCATTGGAAAGAGAGTCTCTGACATGTACATGTTGCTATATTGAAAATAATTAAACAAGGACCTACTGTACACAGAGGGAACTCTGCTTAATATTCTGTAATAACCTAAATGGGAATGGAATCTGAAAAAGAATAGATATATGTATGTGTATAACTGAATCACTTTGCTGTAGACCTAAAACTAACACAGCATTGTTAATCAACTATACTCAAATATAAAATAAAAATTAAAAAAGAAATATTTGCTTTGTATCCACTGAGATACATTGCTATCTTATTTCTGTTTACATGCATACTCTGAATTTAAAGAATGACCATGTATATCATCTAATTTAAAAATCAATTAAAAAAAAAAAAAAAAAAACAGAGTCTCAGACAGATGCAAATTACCCAGGATTCTAGAGACAGGAAACAGCAAAGCTAAGATTCAGATCCATTTGACGTCAATGTCCATGGCTAGAACCACGATGCCGGACGGCCAGGGTTCTGGAGAGAGTGAGCTCCGGGATGGATGCGGTAGTAACCTGGGTTTCTGTTTGCAAACACTGGCAGCAGTGGGCTAGATCAAAAGAGGTACATGGCCCTAAGTCATATATCTAATAACCACAATGAGGCTTCATCCAGCATGATCCTGCAGCAATTTGTCAAGTATGTTTCTTGGCCAAGAAGCACCCTGTCGCGAGCATTGTGCTTTACAGTAATTTTCCATAGGGCGCTCCTTTGATTCTGATCATCTATTGTGATGGAGATTAACATAAAAACCATATTTAAAGCAAAATTGTTTGGGGGAGTTTGTGGGCTTCTGGGTTTCCTTTTAAAGCCTCTGTGGGCCTAAACGTGCCTGTGCCAGCTGCTCAGGTGTTGTATTGTATTATCCTTCTGCTTGTTCTGATACAGGTGGGGTGAATGGGAAGGGATACACATTCACGAGGGACCCCGCAATGTCTCTGCTTTCAGCGATCCGTTTGTAAAGCCCTCTCGTGTAAAGGACACTTCTGCTAGACTTCAGACAAAAGGATTCTGAGCTAGGATTTGATGGAGATACTTTACTGTATCTTTTACTCTCCCACAAACTAAGGGTGGCTTACCTCTCTCCATTCAGGTCTATGCTTACTTAGAGAGACTGAATATTGGAAGAATGGTTTCTATTGCTCTGAGCCAAAAATAATGAAACAATTAAAGTAAGAGCATTTTGTTTTAAATCAACTAAAAACAAACTCAGAAACCAACACAATTAGGGTAAGCCTGCCCTGTGTCCAGTGATTCTGTTGGATATGAGAGAGATTTTAAAGGTATGGAGTGACACAAAAATCTAGGAAAGAGGCTGACCTGGAATAGATAGCCAGGAAGCTGGCCATGAAGTTTAATTTCCATTTCCCATCTTCTAATCTCCTTCACCCAGTCCTCAGCTGGTTCCATGAAGACCTGGAACAGAGTGAGAGGAGCAGATAATCCTCCATTGTTTTCTCTTCAGCCCCCCTGCACAGGGCTTGATTTATTTTTTGGCAAATTTCAAGGCTACCACATTGTGGAGCGGGGGGTGGGGAGGAGTTGGGGGGGCTGGGGCAGTGAGAGGGGGTTGGGGGAGGCTTTTTGGATCCTCAGATGCATCTTAAGCCCTGCAAATACTATCTCTCTGGTTGCTTCTTTCAGGTGCCACACCTCTAGCTGAAGGTCAATAGACAATTTTCCCTGAATGGGAAGCACAATGAACACACTTTATAATGTCTGAGACAATGACTAACAGTAAGCATCACAGGCTAGCCATGCTCCTTCGGGCTTTTACAATAGTTTGGTGTTTTGCAGAGTTCAGCCTATGAGCGCCACCAAACTGTTCAGCAGGGATCCCTGGCCCAGTGTGGTCTGAGTCTCATCATGTGACTGTCCGTCTTGTTCTTCAGATCTCACCTGATAAGTTGAATGCTGAGAGGGCATTTCATAATCCTCCTATTAGCTTCAGCACCTATTTCTCTCCATCAGAGGATGCTGTTTTTTCTTACATGGAAACAAAACAATTTCATAATTATTCTACTTTTTATGGCCTCTTTTCGGTTTTTTTCTGCTAGAAGATAAAGTCTAAAGGCAGGACCATGTCCATCTTGCTCACTACTGTTTCCCAGGGCATGGGATATGGCAGGTGTCCAGGAAATATTTTCCTCAAAATAATTTGAAAATGACACTTATGAATTATATTTCTATGTTCTTTCATGTCTGATTTTTATATACACTGTGCCATGTGAGTCTCACAATAATATCATGAGACAAACCAGGAAAATGTTACCTTACATTTATAAATAGAGAAACGAAGTGAGATAAGGCTCCTAGAATCCCCATCCTGGTGTAGTCTCCTCCACCACTACTGAGTGCTGATATGTATAACCAATGGGGTGATGGAAAAATGATGAGTGTAACTTGTGAGGCCAGATCATAAAGATATTTAGGTTCTGCCTCACATTCTTGAATTACCCACATTGAAGGAAACCAATTGCTGCTTAAGAAGGACACTTGAGCCTATGAATTGCATGGGAGGAATTGAGGCCACCTGCCACCAGCCCAGTCCAACATATAAGCCATGGAAGTGAGCAGTCTTTAAAGCTGATTCTCCAGCCCCAATCAATCCTTCAGATGACAGCAGTCCTGGCCAACATCTTGGCTACAGCCTCATAAGAGACCAACCAGATAAGCTGTTCCTGAATTCTGGACTCACAGATACCCTGATATAAATATGTATCATTTCAAGCTGCTACGTTTGGAGGGGCGGGGGGTGCAATTTGTTTTGCAGCTATAGATAGCTAATATTTCAAGACTCAGAGACAAACAGCAATTCTTCATCTTCTTTCTCATCTTTCTCCTTTAACTCTAATCCCAACCTTCCTGCCTCTGCCAAAGAAATTTGGGGTATGTGCATAGTTAATAGATTACAATGTGTAATTATATTATTCCAGTTTCTCTCATTACAGCCACTTCTAGCAGGTAAATAATGACCATTCATATCACTTGAAGAGAAGAAAACCAAAGAAGGCTACTCAAGAAACTAGGCAGCTTATTTTGGTCAAAGTCAACTGTCCAACCTTTGTCAAGACCTCAACAACTCTGAACCAAGACTAGATGACCCAGGGAATCCTTCTAAATGTATTAATATATAATATTTTAAAACCTATTTAAAGGCATTGATTAAAACCTATTTAAAGGGGTGTTGTGTAAGTTAGAAGGATACCATTTAATTTGCAAACAGAGCTTTTAAAGAAAACACATGCATAATGGAGTTGATAAAATATCATTCAACTATTTACATATTGGGAGTCTGAACAAAGTCATATTTATTAATCAATATGCTTGACAAGATAATCTATCATGACACGTATCTGAATATATACCTCCAGGCAACATCCCACCAGTTACTCCCTGATGATGCTCTCCAAACAAAAGAGCTCACGAACAGTCCTTGAAAGTAAAGCCCCCTTGAGATCACTTGATCTCTCTATGCCCTTTCTGCACAAATCTGCCTCGTGACAGCCCCTAAAGAGATCATCCGGGCCCAGCTTATACTTTCTCATCTGCCTAGAAGAGAAGATGGCGAAGTTGTGTGCGTTTATGGAGAATTGCTCTGGAGTGATTCCCAGTGATAATGGCTAAGAGACGTGGAATTTTTTACAGTTATATCTTTTCTGATCACAAACATATTTGCCACTATTGAGAGATGAATTATATCAAAGACATGAATTTACTCTTTATAGTCATGCTCCTTCTGTCCTAGTGACACAGGTTCTTCCTGATGAGTGGGTGAGGTTGTCTCTGTGAGTGTTGAGGGGAGAGGGTGCCTCAGGGCCCTGGTTACTGTGTCTGGTTTCACTCTATCAGTGCCATTCTTACTGGTACCCCATGAATTCCAGATACCTTTGCTCATCCGCAGGGAGATCTAGTGGCTAAGAGAAGAATCCCATCTACCACTGGTAAACTGTGCTATCTGATACACATTATTTAATTTCTCTGAACCTCAATTTCTCACCACCAGAATTATATCGTGACCACAACGCAGGGTCTTGTATATGTGAAAGAATTTTTTTTTATGAGAGGTAGATGTATGAAGTATATCATAGCAGTTGCATGTCTCAGTGAAGTTCTCAGCAAGAGGTATTCATGAATAAATGGTAGACTCTGTTGCAATAACCATGGGAATGTTTGTTAATTCTGAGATTGCTATACTTGTATACTAAGACTGAATAAGTAAGTAAATGGTTAGTGCATGATGGGGACCAGATTTCTCATAGATGAAGTAGGAAGTTACAAATAAACAAAGAGGAAAAGCTAGAAAGAATCATGTGGTACTGGTCAGATTCAGAGACATCAGTATAAACTTATCTTCAGCACACAAAGATATAGATGGATATATACAGAAATAATTACAGATACGTGTATCCAGAGGTTAGTATAGACACATTTCCTCACTCTATCCACTGAGAGGACCTAGAAGCAATTACACCCCAGAAGCAATGAGAACACTAGTACTCATATCTTGATTTTTTTTCTTTTTAAATATTTATTTGGCTGTGTTGGGTCTTAGTTGTATCATGCGGGATCTTTAGTTGCAGCATGTGGGATCTAGTTCCCTGACCAGGGATTGAACCTGGGCTCCCTGCATTGGGAGATGGTCTTAGTCACTGGATCACCAGGGAAGTCCCCACTTCTAAAAGTGGTATTAGAAGTGAGTTCTAATACCACTTTTCAATTAAAGGAACCAGGGCTCCTTGGAGAAATGATTGATTTTAGGGCTGGGACAGGAAATAACACAAATATACAAGAAGGCCTATCTATTCATAATTCTATATTTAGAAAGAAGGCCCTAAAAGCCATGGTTAAGAGATATCTTTGGTAGACAGTGGTAGAAATGAATTAAAAACAATTTTGGTTACAATAAAAACAATTCCTCTAGTTTACTCTAACCTGGCTAAACTGTAATTTCTTCGAAGAATTTGGGGGTGGGATGAAAGGGTTAAGTCCATGAAACACCTCAGTTTTCAGCCACTAACTGTGGTATCCTGGGTAATTACTGCGGCTTACTTGAGACCACACCTTAGATAAACCTGTAGCACTGGAGTTTTCTGCAAACATTTTCTTTCCTGCAAGCTGTGGCTTGTCCCTTTCATATATTTGTCCTAGGTTTTCAACTTGATTTTCCAGTGGCTAGTTTATACTTGGTTGAGCCAACAAATCAGGGTCTGTTGATTTAGCTTCATATCTTCTTGGTGCTTGCGTGAGACAACCATGCCAGCTATGTGGTAATGAACACAGTCAGACTGGATGAATTATTTTCCTATGAGGGGAATTAAGTTAAAAAAAAAAAAAAAAAAGGAGGAACTGGTTCAGGTAAAGGTTATGATTTAATTTCCCTTGTTTTATCCATTGCTTTTAAAAATAATAAAGATTTTCCTTGTGACTGAAATTTTATTCTCATTTCACTTTTTAAATGAGCATTTGATTTTCTCTCATTTTAAGAGCCCAGTACAAGAACAGTAGAGTCAAAGGACAAAGTAGGTACTTGATGTGACAAAGAAAGAGTGTTCTTGAGGAGGCCAATTCTCTACCATAGTGTTCTACAAAAAGTGGAATTATACTAAGAGAACCACCTTGAGGTCATATCAGTCTATAAAGAGTACAAAGCAAAGTAATTTGTGTTTTAGGTTTTAGTGGGTATAAACTACAAGGTACTTCTTGAACCTGCATATCCATTTAAGAAAAAATAGTCATGATATCTAGTCAATGGGGACACATCTTTGCCCCATTGTGGGGTGGGGTGGAAATGATATTTCCTTCTCACCATTTTCCTGCACATCATTGCCGCCGCCACCATTGCCATCAGACCTAGGAGAAAATGTAGTGAGCAATTGCATTCTAAGTACATTTTGAAAGTTTCAAAAACTTTCAGAGTCTTATGAGGTTAGCAAGAGTGGTAGTATTGTTTTCTTAGTTTTGCATGTAAGATAAAGAATTGGGGCCAAGATACAGACATTTGAAATGACATGCTCAAAGTCCTGAATGAAGCTAACAGTGATAGCAGGATTACCACCCAGGCCAACTGCTCTTCAAATGCCCTGCAGCCACTTTTTGGGTAATCATCAATGTCAACATCACCCAACAACACTTCTCACACACGCATTAGTGGAATTACTTTAGCCAACTAGTTTGATCATTATCTTGCTGAGGAGGCAAGTATTTGGGAAATAGAAATTTTTACTGGCCTGGAATGGAAGGAACCAGAAGACTTGGCGGAGGGGAGCAGTAGGGGAAAGAAAATGTGTTTATCAACTTTTTATTTTTCATTTCAAAAGGAGTAAATACTTATAGCAACAAGCAATATAATCCAAAAATATACAGAGATTTTAAAGTGAATAATATCCTGCCCACTCCCTCCTAGACTAGCCAGTATTAACAGCCTGGCCCATATCTTTTGTCTTTTTAAAGTCACAAAAGAAATAGAATGGTGGAACTGGAGGAAGTGAGGCAGGAAGGAAGGAAGGTTCAGGAAAAGGGGTGCAAAAGTCACACCTACCAACATGCTCTCAGCCTCAGCCTGAGGCTGTAGCCAGGATGCTGAATACTCCTCTGGAAGGCTGCAATATCAGTCTCCCCTAGGTCACTGGTCTTGGTTTATAGTCATGAAATCCATGCTTTCCATTTAAGCTCATTTTCTCCATGTCTAATCTCTGTTCTCCCACCCCCACTCCCCATTTGCAACCCCATGCCACACACACTCACCTACGCCTGCCCTGTGGCAACCCATGAAGACAGAAAACCAAACATACAGATGACAGTTGGTTCTCTTGCTGCTATTCTCTGAAGAGACTGTTGGGGGCATCTGGCTTCCTAAGACCTTGACATAGGGGTCCTGGAATTTCACAGTTTGCTGTTTGCTAAAATCAGAATGGCCACAAATGTGAGGTGGATGGCTGCTCACTGAGTTTGCAGACCAAATGCCTCTGGAGATGTTTCAGACCCTAATGGGACCTGATATTGCTGCTAAGTCCTCAAGGTCAGCTTGAGGTTGTTGGCTATTGGAGCTCACTTTTGGAAAAGTTATTGACAGTCTAGGATATGGGCCAGCTTCAGGCTGGGCAGCCATATTACTGCCTCCTCTACCTATTCCTTCCAACACACAAGTTTGAACAATGTGCCTCCCCAATGAAGCTTCTGTAATATAAATCCAGCCACAGCAAGAACTGCCTTCTTGTAAAACATCATTTCAGAGTTTAGCCCATCTGCCAGTCTAGGGCAACCACTGGAACCTGTGGTTCTTAAGAAGAGAGTCAGGGCAGTGAAGTGAGTTGTGAACTATGACAATATCTTGGAAAACCTTAAGCCTGGATGGAGGGAAGCCATCAGCAAGACTGCTCTGGATTTTGGGGGGACCAAAATGATGACATACCCCCAGAATTCACCCTTCTGTCAGTGCATGCATGCTCAGTTGCTCAGTCATTTGCAACCCCATGGACGGCAGCCCACCAAGCTCCTCTGTCCATGGGATTCTCCAGGGAAGAATACTAGAATGGGTTGCTGTTTCTTCCTCCAAGGGATCTTACCTACCCAGGGGTCGAACCTGAGTCTCCCATGTCTCCTGCATTGCCAGGCAGATTCTTTACCACTGAGCCACCAGGGAAGCCTTTAAGCTCACACAATTCTTATTGGCATATGGTTGGTGAACAAGGCAAGTCAATGGCCTCTGAGAAGTACTGTGTTAGACCATCCCTCCACAGTAAATGTGAGTAGTAAGGAGGGAGAACTTTCCCTAGTGATCCAAGCAGTTCCAGAGTAATATGCATCGCACACTGGAACACAGCAAAAAAGCTACGGGGGCAGTGGTTGACACCGTCTTCAACTTCTCCCTCCTTTTGATCAGGATGAAACCCAGAGGATTGTTTTAACACTGTTATAACTGTTTTTATTTGTTATTTTTGTGTCCAACTCTTTGTGACCCCATTTGTGCGACTCTTTGTGTGACTGTAGCCCACCAGATTTCTCTGTCCATGACATTTCCCAGGCAAGAATACTGGAATGGGTTGCCATTTCTTCTACCAAAGGATCTTCCCAACCCAGGAATTGCACCCACATCTCCTACTTGGCAGGGATTCTTTACCACTGAGCCACCTGGGAAGCCTCTTGGGCTTCCTGTGTGCCAGACTAATTCAGCACTTACAGATGTTATCTCATATAATCCCATAAACCTGATGAAAAGCTCACAATTCATCCATGAAATCAAGGACAGATTCATTGATCCTACTTTTGTAAATTTGGGTGAATGCCTTGCAAGAATAAAACTATTCTTCTCATATTAAAATTGCTTATTTATCCAACCTTTACTCTGACTAATTACCTGAGTACTGGTTATTAGTATAAACATTGTACTCATTACTTTTAAAATTCTTGACCATTGAAAATAAACTCTCACAAAGTTAACCTGGAAGAATAAAGTATATGTTGAGTATAGTGATTCAGTTCAGGAAGGCAAGCAGATCAAAGTGTGAATAATACACAGTGATTTGTTACTTTTATTTAAAAAATAATAATAATTAGAATTATTAAAAGTTAAAAGGCTGAGGAAGGTGAGATAAAGTGAAACATACAACATAAACATTTTCATTGTAGAGTGACTTTCAAAAAGCAGCAAAAAGTATTTTCTGAAAACATTGCAAATATCTAAAAATACCTATAAACAACAGATGGTTCCCATTTAGATGGTAATTTGTTTCTGGCATTTTTATTTCATATGAGAGTATAATGACATTTTTTAAGGTAACTTTTGGGCATTTGTCATATCAGATCATGGTAGTGGGGCCACTGGTGGTGGGACTCTTATTCTGGGTACCAAGCAGAATCTTCCGCCTTCAGAAATCATCTCTTGAAACCACCTCCTTCCTTCTTGAACTCACCAACCAATCAGAGGGCAACCTAGGCAGTGTCCACCTTTGTGACTGTTAGTTCAGTTCAGTCACTCAGTCATGTCCAACCCTTTGTGACCCCATGGACTGCAGCACTCCAGGCCGCCCTGTCCATCACCAACTCTTGGAGTTCACTCAAACTCATGTCCATTGAGTTGATGATGCCATCCAACCATCTCATCCTCTGTTGTCCCCTTCTCCTCCTGCCTTCAATCTTTCCCAGCATCAGGGTCTTTTCAAATGAGTCAGTTCTTCGCATCAGGTAGCCAAGGTATTGGAGTTTCAGCTTCAACATCAGTCCTTCCAATGAATATTCAGGACTGATTTCCTTTAGGATGGACTTCTTGCAGTCCTTGGATCTCCTTGGATCTCCTTGCAGTCCAAGGGACTCTCAGAGTTTTCTCCAACACCACAGTTCAAAATCAGCAATTCTTCAGTGCTCAGCTTTCTTTATAGTCCAACTCTCACATCCATACATGACTCCTGGAAAACCATAGCTTTGACTAGATGGACCTTTGTTGAAAGTGAAAGTGAAGTTACTCAGTCGTGTCCGACTCTTTGCGACCCCATGGACTGTAGCTTACCAGGCTCCTCTGTCCATGGGATTTTCCAGGCCAGAGTACTGGAATGGGTTGTCATTTCCTTCTCCAGGGAATCTTCCTGACCCAGGGGTTGAACCCATGTTTCCCACATTGCAGGCAGACACTTTACTGTCTGAGCCACACTTTGTTGGAAAAGTAATACCTCTGCTTTTTAATATGTTGTCTAGGTTGGTCATAACTTTCCTACCAAGGAGCAAGTGTCTTTTAATTTCATGGCTGCAGTCACCATCTGCAGTGATTTTGGAGCCCAAAAAAATAAAGTCTGTCACTGTTTCCACTATTTTCCCATCTGTTTGCCATGAAGTGATAGACCAGAAGCCATGATCTTAGTTTTCTGAATGTTGAGCTTTAAGCCAACTTTTTCACTCTCCTCTTTCACTTTCATCAAGAGGCTCTTGTGATTGTTAAGGTATCTCCAAAATGGCATTTTAACCTGCCCCATGAAGAATATGAATGGAACTTGTTAAAGATCTGTACTTACCAGGCAGTCAGTCCACTCTTCTTTTCCATATAGCCTGCAATCCAAACTCTCAAAAACTTGAATTGGCCTCTTTCCTTTTCTCTCAATCCAAATGTGTGGAGTTTTAGCATAGAACTAAAATGAGGAGAGCAGAATTCAATCTGGTGAAGAAAATAGTGTCAGTTCTATGTGTTCTGAAGAGAATTCTGACTTCCAGGGATGTATTAATAATGTATGTGTGTTAGTTGTTCTGTCATGTCTGACTCTTGCGACCCCGTGGACTGTAGCCCGCCAGGCTCCTCTGTCCATGGGATTCTCCAGGAAAGAATACTGGAGTGGGTTGCCATTTCCTCCTCCAGGGGATCTTCCCAACCCGGATCAAATCTGGGTCTTCTGTATGGCAGGAGGATTCTTTAACATCTGAGCTACCAAAAGCCAGTATTAATAATAGAGGCATCTAAAATGGCATTTGATGGAGAGTGATTCAAAACCAGGTTGGAGAGTTGAAGAGGGAGGTCCAAGAATGTGTCTGGGCAAGGGAGGGCTGGGCTCCGGGATGCTCCTGAGCGACATTCACAGGCCTTGGCCTGTTACCTCCCCACTGGGGTATGAGTATGCACATGTATGGGGTGATGCCTGCTGGAAGGCGGCTGAAAGCCCAGTGATCCCAAGGTGATAAAGTCAACAGGTCAGGCTGCCAAAATGTGCTGCCTGAAACAGACGGACTTTTCACCACACACATGAGGATACCATTCCTGTTCAAATATTTATTTGAGCTTGTATTCCAGAAAGACTTATTCCTCTGTTAGGTTTATGCACTTCCCCATTCCTTTCTCTCTCTTTTGAAGGTTAGATGAGGAGTTCCTTGTCATTTGTCCTAAAGGACCGGTGTTTTCTTCCTTGAAATAGTAGCTGGAGCCTGAAAACGGTGGATTCAGAGACACACAAATTAAACATAAAAGTTTAAGTCATGAAACAAACCATATCTTACAGTCATACCCTCAGCTCACCATTCTGCAACCTTATCTTTTTTTTTAACTTACCATTTTTAAAAAAGCAATAATAAAATACCCAATCAGATTTTGTATCACTGAAATCTTTCTCAACTGGAGGAACATTTGCAATGAACTTTTTTCCCCCTTAAGATTAAATTCTTTAAAAACAAATTCACTTTTAATATGAATGTTATGATTCACAGCACAAAAAAGCTATAGGCACGTTATAGTTGTGGAAATTATTCAAGAATGAACTATTCTTAGAAACATAGAAGTGATGCAAACCTGAGCTTTTAGAAAATCTGTAACGGCACTTTGGCAGGGATCTCTAGTGGATTCTACTGACCAAAGAGGATAAATAAAGGTCATATTTCTGCCCAGTTCATTAGAATTTACCTTTAATTTTATAGCAAACTATAAAATTGTCTGCTATAAAAACTAGGTGTGTAGTGGCTACCAGATAACAGGGACTCTGTCATAAACACTGGTCATTTAATCCTTAGAGTAAATCTATAAGGAAGGTATTATTATTCTCAGTTTATAAATGGAAATACTGAGGCTGAATGATTTGTCAGAGTTTCACTGCCATGAAAGTTTCAGAGGATGTAAAATCAGGTTTTCTACCTCTAAATTTGGCATTCTTTTCACTACTTAACACCTCTTAAGCTTGACTATTAAGTATTCAGTGGTTGTTCTGGAAATGAGAATTAATTTAAATTTGTTCTTTCTCATATTCCACTCCAAATAAAAGTGTTAAGGACCAAAGTGCAATATACATAATTTATATACATATAAATACATATAAAGTATGTATGTTTCTTCTTAAAGGAGTCTGCCCTAAATCTTTTTTTAAAAATAAAAATGCACATACATAAAAAACATAGAAATAAAAACTGAAAAAAAAAAGTTTAAGTTTGTGAATTGTCTCAAAACAAAATGGAACTGCACATTATCTGTGAATCATTAGAATGCTAGCAGAGGTTCCCAGAATGGTATCATGAATGAAATATCACATTAAAGCTTTACCAAGAATCCTAATTCAAAAAACTTTGGAGAGACCTTGTCGCTTTAGTTTTAACATGTGAAATAAATATGCCAGTGCAATAAATGCTGATCAAGACATTCTGGCTTTGCAGTTATAGTTTGCTATAGAATTAAAGGTAAATGCTAATGAACTCTGCAAAAATATGACCTCATAGCTAGATAAGTAATGATACCCTCAACTATAAAACAGCCCTCAACAAGAGCTCAAACTTAAAGTCTGATATTTTATTCTTTTTTATATGTTTACTTTTTTAAAATGTCTTAAAGACTATTAGAGGAAGTAAGTTAATATCCTTAAATATTCACTGGCTCAAAGCAGTGGCCATTTATATTCCACTAATGTGTTTAGTTTGCTTCAAATAATACAAATAAAAAGCAGAATGTTCTGCCCTGTCAGCCACAGCAGTTTGTGTGTTGTCTGTAGGCGTATGTAAATGCACATGCAAAGGGTAACTGAGAATAATTGATAACTGTTTAGAATATTTGTCAAGGTAGATTAGCTGGGTTTATGGGGAAAATATGTCCAGGAAAAAAAATGTCACTATGGGTAGTGACAAAGCAAAATGTGGTGCTAGTGCTGTGACATTTCAAACATTTCAGAAGGCAGTTGAAACCGTTAAGCCGGGACTCAAGTGTAACTAATATAGTTTTTGATGAGATTGATTTCTCAGCTGTCTTGTTGCCCTAGGTCTTTACTCCTCCCACAGATTTCACAGTTTGTGCATATCAGGTTTAGTCATTTATCTCGTGACGTAGTTATCATATTCCACTATTCCATGGCTAATCATGGCATAAGCAGTTAGCTCTTTTCATCTTCCAAGCTCTTAATAGCAGTTAATGAACATAAACAACCCCCTTAGGAGATAAATTAATCACACTGTAACAGTTTCCTTTTCACCAATTGAGAAGCTGAGGTATAGAGACTAAGTAATTGGCCCAAAGTCATTGAGAAAACAATATTTGAAGATGGTGGTGACCCAAGGAGCTCTGAGATTTCAAACTTGAATAAAACGTTTGCTTTTCCATTTGTCTCTTGTACATCATGGCCTAGTGGTAAAGAACCTGCCTGCCAATGTAGAAGAAGTAAGAGATGTGGGTTTGATCCGTGAGTCAGGAAGATCCCCTGGAGGAGGAAATAGCAACCCACTCCAGTATTCTTGCCTGGAAAATCCTACGGACAGAGGAGCCTGGCAGGCCATAGTCCCTGGGACTGCAAAGAGCTGAACATGAGTGACTAACACTACTACTTATATCATATATAAAACCATTGACTAACACTACTACTTATATCATATTTAAAACCATTAAACCAATAGCCCAGTGGGAAATATGCTTGTTCTGCTACCTACACTAAGAGCACTGGCATGATTCTCCATGGTTTTAAAGAAGCTGAAAGTATTTTATCACCCCCAAATTTCAGTCTTCAGGTAGCATGCTACCTTCTGTTACCTGATTCTATCGAATCAGTCCACAGATCTCTATGTTGTTGCTGTTGCTTAGTTGCTAACTCTTGTCAGACTCTCGGCAATCCCACGGACAGTTGTCCACCAGTTTCCTCTGTCCATGGGATTTTCCAGGCAAAAATACTGTAGTAGGTTGCCTTTTCCTTCTCCAGGGGATCTCCCAGACCCAGAGATTGAATGCATTTCCTGCATTGGCAAGTGGATTCTTCACCACTGAGCCACCAGGAAAGCCAGATCTATATGGTGATGAGTTTTGACCTCAGAAATCAAATAAAAATGAATGTCAAACCTATTGATCATTTGCCCACACCACCAAATGCCTGACATTGAATGGACTTTAGGCTTACTTATCTGAACCCATAGATGTACTGACATTGTTTAGACTTTGGATCAAATCACATTGGATAATTTTCAATAAACAATACGTAACCAATTCAGTATGTTTGATGTGTAATTCTATGGCACATCATGGGTTTAGTAAATGGGATACCCAAGCTGTCACATTTCTCAGTGTACACTGACTCACAAAATGAATTCATTGCTTTCAATCTTTTCTTCTGATAAAAATCTTAAAGTATCCCAAGCTGTTCTTTTTTCTAAATCATTATTGAAGTACCTACAATATCATGTTAATTTCTGTTGTAACCCAAGCTGTTCTTAAGGGTACATGAAAGAAAATCTAGTCTATGGAAGTATATTGGCAAGGTAAAAAGTAAATTTGGAGAATTATCAAAAATTACTAGAACTCTTACCCGTATTGTCAGTCTTGATTCTTTCCAGGTGTTGTTTCAACTGGAAACATGTGAATCCATGCTTGTTATCAGTCAGTTCATTTGTTCTCCACAATCACAGTCCTCTTCTCCCTCTTTGCTTTAGAAAAGTAGTATATAGATAATGGAGATCTTGTTTTAAATAACAAAAAAAAATACAACATAGGCTTTTTTCAACATATTTTGTTCTAGAAATAAATATCATATCCAACCTTATTAGCAATTGAAATAAAATTGCTGAGAAAAAAAAGCATGTAAAAAAGTCATCTTAGGGAAACTTGGAGAAGAGTATATGGAAACATTCTGTACTACTTCTGAATCATGTCCTAAATCTAAAAGTATTCCAAAGTAAAACACTCTTAAAAGAAAAAGCAATAAAGAATGAGTGTCGTAGACTGAAAAATGGCTCTCCAAAAGATATCCACAGCCTAATCTTTGAAATTTGTGAATATTATTTTATTTTTTGGGGGGAGGGGGAACCTCTTGGAAGGCAAGAATAAATTTAAGGGTATTGAGATGGGGAGATTATTCAGGACTATCTGAATGGTCCCTAGATGCACTCACATGTATCCTTACAAAAAGAAGGCAAAGGAATTTTACAGGCAGAGAGAAAATAAGATAATATGAAGATAGAGCAGAGAGCTATCTGAAGAAGATGATCCTGAAGGTCAGAATGATCCACCTGGTGCCATAGAAACTTAAAGAGGCAAGGAATATTTTTACCCTTAGAATCTCCAGAGGGAGGGCATCCCTGCTGACTCCTTGATTTCTGTCCAATGACACTGATTTTTAACTTCTGGCCTCCAGAATGTGAGAGAATAAATTTCTGTTGTTCTAAACCACCAAGTTTATGGTCATTTGTTACAGCAGCCACAGGAAACTGATGCAATTGTTAGAGAAAATAAAAGCATCAATGACAGAAGAAGAAATATAAATAGCCAATAAGCACATGAAAGATGTTCAATGTTAGTAATTTTAAAAACTGTCAATTTTAAAAAGTAGTTACCTCATTTGTTGCCTACAAGATCACAGAAATTAAAGAGATGGAGAATTTTTTTAAAGTCCCTTGTTGCAATTTTCATTGAAGACATTAAGGTTCCCAGTCAACCATCATTGCAGCCTGGCCAAGGTCTTACCATCTAACACATTTCATATGCTTCAGAAAAAATATGGATATATTAAAAATAAAACTCAAGGAATGAGTAAATAATGGAAAACTTTAGCAACTCTTTGGTGCTTTATAAAATATTGTTTATTAACTAAGATTTCAAATATATGCAAACATGAAAAGGACTCATGATCAATCTTGTTTCATCTGTGTTCTTTTCAATCTCTCACAACCTAGATTATTTTTTTAAAAATCCACACAAATCATATTTTATTATGTATCTTGGCCCATAGAGATTCATGCCTATGGATACATATTTTATATATATAATATATAATGTATATTTATTTATGAATCACATATATAACCATAAGTATTCATATATTTTATATATGTGCATGTATCTATTCATCTGTTCTGCTTGGTGCTTTTAATGGAAATCTTTTTTTCCAGAATTAATAATTTTATACAAGGAAGTTTTGAGAAACAGAAGCAAGAGAGAAGACTTTCCTGTGAGGGTCAAAAGGAGTCTAATGCTCTTCCTTTACATGGTAAAGAGACTCATATGTCTGTTGAGGGGGTGGGAAAGTGTGTGTGTGTGTCCTATGTTGTTCCTATTGGATCCCAATCTGTCAACACTCCTTCCTTATCTTCAAGCTCTCTCCCACCTCTTTGCTATTCCTATAAACACATTTAGGACACTGCCAAAACACCCACCTCATCTAATTCCACAGTTTCTCTAGCCATCACCCCATCCTCACTCAACCCAAGTTCTTGAAAGAAAAGCCCACATTTGTCTTCATCTTTTCAATTCCCATTTACTTTGCAACTCAAAGCAAGTGGAGCAAAAATGTTTGTCTAAAACCACTCTCACTGATGAGCATTCATCAAGTGAAGTGATCATGATGGGAAGCAAAACAGACATGGCCCTGCCCTCACGGCTCTGAGACCGTAAGTCTGGATCTCCTGACTGGATATGGGGGGAAGAGAGTGAAAGACTCAGCACTCTCTTCCTACTGGCCATCACTGTCTCCTTCATTCACTCAGCTCTACTCCTGCAAGGACAGGTGAGCCATGGCTTGAACGAGGTTGAAAAACATGGGCCTTGTCCACTGTTCTTCCTGAAATGAAACCTCTGACAGGTCATTGAGATAATAACTGAAAATGGCTATTTTTTTTTTCAGATCCCTTAATGACTGATATGGAAGGCTCACTTAGGACTCTGGGGGTTCCTATGCTTCCCAGGACTATTCATGTCATGTTTATTCATGTTGCAGGCACAGACAGAGCCAGGTTTCCTAACAAGTCATTCAAATGTTCAGCAAGGGCTGATTTCTTAGCATGTCTGAGTCTTCAAGCTCTAAGAAGAGTAAGCAAAAGCATAAAGGAAATAAAACTAAAAAAAAGACTCTAGCGGAATGTTTGAATTTTTGACTTAAACTAAAATAAACTGGAAATGTCTAGGCCGTTTCCAACAAGAAAGTTTAAGATAATTAGAAGAATGGATTAGTTGACAGAAAAGCAATGCTGAGCAATTACATGATAATGTTACATATTAAAATCAATGTTTTGCACAGCCAGGGAGAGATTCTTTACTGTGAATGAGAGAAAATAGATCAAAAGTTGAATCCTTGAATGCTGACTTTTTAAAAACAAGCTTATGAGTGTTTGAAACTAGTCAATAATGGCAAAGTAAGAAAATGTCTTCATAGATAAAGATCAATCAGAGAAACATCATATAAAATATGATGATGGTAATATAAATATAACACTGATCATGCATGTGCACTGAGAAAACACCAGTCTTAGAGGTCAAAAAATGCTGTTAGAGAATTATATGAATTGTATTTTGATACTTAAAAGCAAGGTTATTACTTTAACTGTTGTGTTTCAGAAGTTCATATGTGTAAAAGGTCATATTATTGACCTATAGTGTATATTGTAAAATAGAATTTTATTTTTGAGTGAGATGATTATGTACTCATAACTGAGGGAGAGAGACAGAGGAAATCCAGGAAGTGAGAAGGAGATTTAGTCATTCACCTCAAACAAGCAGGCACAAGATACCATAAGTTCTGTGAGGACAGGAGTCATGTTTGTCTTGATAACTTTCATGCCCTCAGCAGTTGATGAATATAAATTCTTTCCCATCTCACCATAAGGTTCGCTTTTTCAGAGGATAGATGATAAGAGCAAGAAATGATGCAATGAAGGTAAGAATGAAGAGGAAAGATGGGAATTGAGAAATATCATCAGCAACTAGTCTTAGCTGAGAAGGAGTGTGTTGTGGAGTGAATGTGAGAATATGGACTCAATGCGAGTAGTCAATTCTTTTAAAAACTATAGATTTGAAGGAAAGAAAAGGAAAAAGCTGAGGTAGTGGCCGGAGGGGGCTGCTGGATCAGGGGAGACTTTGTTTCAAGGCAAAATGGGAGTAGACAAAAGGGCAAAAATAATGGAGAGGATTCCTGAGAAGCTAGGGGTGGGTCCTATCCGCACACAGTTGGATTGGCTTAGAGGCCACGTGACTTGACCGAAAGAGCAATACAAGGAGAATCAAAGGTGCTTGCCCGGCCTTTGGTCCTCATTCATTTTCTTAGCGAGCTTGGGGAGGTGGCTTGAGTGCTTCGAACGTCAATTTTACCATCTCTGCAGTAAAAACATATAAAAATATGTGGGTTTTTTTAAATCAAAAATTAAACAAGATGAAAGAGCTTTAAGAAAACACAGCATTGGAAGACATAGGAGGCTCTGTTAAAACACACTTAGAGAAGTTTTTGTGAGCTATCACCAGTGACTGTGTCCCTAGGGTGAGCAAGCAATTACCAAGCTGGATAGACCCAACTTCTCTTAGTAGCCCCATTATTTATTTCATCATTGTCCTTTTCTGCACTAATTCGGCTGAGCAGGCCTCTCTGGGAACTCTGGTTTTTAAGCCAGAAAGAACAAACTGAGTAACTACTATTGGTCCTTTTGTATCAAGATTTAGCAATCAGCAAATTAATCATGTCTCGAAGATTAGCATCGGTTTGAAAGGCAAAATTCACACAAAACAATTAATTAAGAGCATTAAAACAAATGCATTGCTGAGGGTGGAATTGGATCCAGGAGACAAAATGGGTTAAAAAATTTTTTTCTTAGAGGAATGCTCTAATTGAAAACTGGCAGCGGCAGAAGACACAGTATAGTTAAAACAGTATCTTATCAGAAAATTAGCAAAATGTAATTTTTATTGGATTTTACAGATGTTATTTTTAACCACATCAAAAATCCCACCTCATGGCTATTGGTACAAATTGTCATAATTACTATAATTTGAAGTCTGAGCGATGGAATGGCTGAGATAGTTATCTCAACCCCAGACTAAGTCTGCATTAGTTGAGCAGCCAGGAGAAGGAGCTCATGTTTTTGTACTTGGTCTGGACTTCATTTGTGTCCTTTATCCAATCTCATTCTTAGGAATATTGAAGAATAATTTTTTTTTCCTACCTGAAACACTGGAGAAAATCAGGAGGTTAATATTAAGAGTGCTGAGGTCACCTTTAATTAACATACCAATCACCTTACCTCCAATCTGCAAGTAAAGTGTTGTATTTTATTCTATTTTTACATTTCCTGGTGAACTCTATCATATTTAATGCATATACTAAATTCTGGGCATAATATATTCAACTACATATATAAGCATGGCTGATAATGCTGAACTAAGAAAAAAAGGAGCTTTTATATCCCTCCTGATATCCAAGTTAAAATATTTCCTTGCTACTCAGGGAGTAAAACTATGACAAAACATGTCTAGAATATGTCTAACCTATAAATCAGAAAGAGAGATCAAAAAATGCCTTAGAAGAAGTTCTGTAGATAACTCTTACCCACAGATTCACAGTGATATCAAATAATGAAAACAATTATGACTGGGTCATACTTTAGCATTGGGGTTAGATTGGCAGAGAGCCCAGCTTAGAGACTGCAGAAAGACTCAGTCAGTATGAGGAAAGGAGTCTCCAAAAGAGAATAAAGCTCATCAGACTTAAGGATGCACTTTCCAAGAAGAGAAGAATGGCTAATGTGCAGTTTTAGTGATCATCCAGCACTGAGCCATCTGCCTGTCATTTTAGGTCATGGAAAATTTTCACCATGCTTTCTTTCAAACTCTCAACATTTGCTTAACTGAAGGATCAAATGAAGAAGAGGCCTAGATTAAATTTATTCATTCAACAGATACTATGTGCTGGTGCTGCTCTAGGCACTGGACAACAGTAGTGAACAGAAGTGGTACGTCCAGTAGAAGAACACAGACAGGAAGAATGCAGATAACAAACAAGTCAAAAATAATTCGGTAATACTATGATGCCAAGTAGTATGTACACTTTGAAGAAAAGTCACACAGAGTAAAGAAATAGGAGTTGATGGAAAGGTGGCTGTTTGGATATGAATGCCCCTCAATTAAGATGGCATGTGGGCAGAGACCTGAAAGAAGTGATGGAGAAATTCAGGTGGATATGTAGGATATTTCATTCCAGACAGAAATCGCATCAATCATAGATATGAAGTTAGGAACATTCTAGGACAGAGTGGAAGGAGGTAAGGTGGGAAAAGGAGGCAGACTATATCATGCAAGCCTTGTAGGCTATGGTATAAATCTTAGATTTTGTTTTAAGTATGACCAGGAGCCCTTGGTGGGTAGGGAGAGGAAGGTTGAGTAGTAGCATAATGCAATCTGACTAAAGTTACAAAAAAGTGACTCTGCTATAGGTGAAGGGTAGGAGCAAAAACCACAGGAAGAGGGATGAGGCTGATAGAACTAACCAAGAGATAACTGTGGCTTGGACCACTGGTAGTAGTGAAGGGAATGAGAAGTGGTCAGATTCAAGATATATATTAAATGGGGTATCAACAGGACTTGTCAAGGGATTAGATACAATGGAAGACAGAAAGAGAAGAATATGAAATGAAAGAGAAGAATATGAAATGTAATGCCACTCACTGGAATGGAGAAGACTTGAAGAGTATGTGTTTTGGATGTTGGGATGGAAATCAAAAATTAAATTTCAGTCATGCTCAATTTGAGATGCCCATTAGATGTTCAAATGGGGATGACAAAAAGGTAGTTGGATAACAGATCTGAATCCAAAGGAGAGGTCAGGCAAGAGTTGTAAATTTTTAATTTGGAAGCTACCAACTTATATAAACCCATGAGACTAGGTGCATCTATCCAGAGAAAATATGGAGAGAAAAGAGACTCCAAACTGAGATTTGAAAAGAGAATTCCTCAAAAGTAACCGAGAAATATTACTTGACTGTATAAGGCTGTTTCAATACAACAACTCATAGTCAAACAGACTGACTTTGGACAGGTAAGAGGGTAAAATCAGGGGCTTAGAGTAGACCACAATCTAAATTTAATTATTAATAGAATACTAATATGCTACTGGATTTCAGTGGAGAAATAACTCCAGAAAGAATGAAGGGATGGAGCCAAAGCAAAAACAACACCCAGTTGTGAATGCGACTGGTGATGGAAGCAGGGTACGATGCTGTAAAGAGCAATATTGCATAGGAACTTGGAATGTTAGGTCCATGAATCAAGACAAATTGGAAGTGGTCAAACAGGAGATGGCAAGAGTGAACATTGACATTCTAGAAATCAGTGAACTAAGATGGACTGGAATGGATGAATTTAACTCAGATGACCATTATATCTACTACTGCAGGCAGGAATCCCTTAGCAGAAATGGAGTAGCCATCATAGTCAACAGAACAGTCCAAAATGCAGTACTTGGATGCAATCTCAAAAACAACAGAATGATCTCTGTTTGTTCCCGAGGCAAACCATTCAATATCACAGTAATCCAAGCCTGTGCCCCAACCAGTAATGCTGAAGAAGCTGAAGTTGAATGGTTCTATGAAGACCTACAAGACCTTCTAGAACTAACACCCTAAAAAGATGTCCATTTCATTATAGGGGACTGGAATGCAAAAGTAGGAAGTCAAGAAACACCTGGAGTAACAAGCAAATTTGGTCTTGGAGTACAGAATGAAGCAGGGCAAAGGCTAATAGAGTTCTGCCAAGAGAATGCACTGGTCATAGCAAACACCCTCTTCCAACAACACAAGACAAGACTCTACACATGGACATCACCAGATGGTCGACACTGAAATCAGATTGATTATATTCTTTGCAGCCAGAGATGAAGAAGCTCTATACAGTCAGCAAAAACAAGACTGGGAGCTGACTGTAGCTCAGATCATGAACTCCTTGTCACCAAATTCAGACTGAAATTGAAGAAAGTGGAGAAAACCCTTAGACCATCCAGGTATGACCTAAATCAAATCCCTTATGACTATACAGTGGAAGTGAGAAATAGATTTAAGGGCCTAGATCTGATAGATAGAGTGCCTGATGAACTATGGATGGAGGTTTGTGACACTGTACAGGAGATAGGAATCAAGACCATCCCCAAGAAAAAGAAATGCAAAAAAGCAAAATGGCTGTCTGAGGAGGCTTTACAAATAGCTGTGAAAAGAAGAGAAGCGAAAAGCAAAGGAGAAAAGGAAAGATATACCCATTTGAATGCAGTTCCAAAGAATAGCAAGGAAAGATAAGAAAGCCTTCCTCAGCAATCAATTCAAAGAAATAGAAGAAAACAATAGAATGGAAAAGACTAGAGATATCTTCAAGAAAATTAGAGATACGAAGGGAACATTTCATACAAAGATGGGCTCAATAAAGGACAGAAATGGTAGGGACCTAACAGAAGCAGAAGATATTAAGAGGTGGCAAGAATACACAGAAGAACTGTACAAAAAAGATCTTCACGACCCAGATAATCACTATGGTGTGGTCACTCACCTAGAACCAGACATCCTGGAATGTGAAGTCAAGTAGACCTTAGGAAGCATCACTATGAACAAAACTAGTGGAGGTGATGGAATTCCAGTTGAGCTATTTCAAATCCTGAAAGATGATGCTGTCAAAGTGCTACACTCAATATGCCAGCAAATTTGGAAAATTCAGCAGTGGCCATAGGACTGGAAAAGGTCAGTTTTCATTACTATCCCAAACAAAGGAAATGCTAAAGAATGCTCAAATGACCACACAATTGCACTCATCTCACACACTAGTAAAGTAATGCTCAAAATTCTCCAAGCCAGGCTTCAGCAATATGTGAACCATGAACTTCCTGTTGTTCAAGCTGGTTTTAGAAAAGGCAGAGGAACCAGAGATCAAATTGCCAAAATCTGCTGGATTATTGAAAAAACAGGAGAGTTCCAGAAAAACATCTATTTCTGCTTTATTGACTATGCCAAAGCCTTTGACTGTGTGGATCACAATAAACTGTGGAAAATTCTGAAAGAGATGAGAAATCCAGACCACCTGACCTGCCTCTTGAGAAACCTGTATGCAGGTCAGGAAGCAACAGTTAGAACTGGATATGGGACAACAGACTGGTTCCAAATAGGAAAAGGAGTACGTCAAGGCTGTATATTGTCACGCTGCTTATTTTACTTCTATGCAGAGTACATCATGAGAAACGCTGGGCTGGATGAAGCACAAGCTGGAATCAAGATTGCTGGGAGAAATATCAATAATCTCAGATATGGCAGAAAGTGAAGAAGAACTAAAGAGCCTCTTGAAGAAAGTGAAAGAGGAGAGTGAAAAAGTTGGCTTAAAGCTCAACATTCAGAAAAATAAGATCATGGCATCCAGTCCCATCACTTCATGGCAAATAGATGGGGAAACAGTGGCTGATTTTATTTTTCTGGGCTCCAAAATCATGGCAGATGGTGATTGCAGCCATGAAATTAAAAGACGCTTACTCCTTGGAAGGAAAGTTATGACCAACCTAGATAGCATAATAAAAAGCAGAGACATTACTTTGCCAACAAAGGTCCGTCTAGTCAAGGCTATGGTTTTTCCAGTAGTCATGTATGGATGTGAGAGTTGGACTATAAGGAAAGGTGAGCGCTGAAGAATTGATGCTTTTCAACTGTGGTGTTGGAGAAGACCCTTGAGCATCCCTTGGACTGCAAGGAGATTCAACCAGTCCATCCTAAAGGAGATCAGTCCTGGGTGTTCATTGGAAGGACCGATGTTGAAGCTGAAACTCCAATACTTTGGCCACCTGATGCGAAGAGCTGACTCATTGGAAAAGACCCTGATACTGGGAAAGATTGAGGGCAGGAGGAGAAGGGCATGACAGGGGATGAGATGGTTGGATGGCATCACCAACTCAACGGACATGGGTTTGGGTGGACTCCAGGAGTTGGTGATAGACAGGGAGACCTGGCGTGCTGCGGTTCATGGGGTTGCAAAGAGTCAGACATGACTGAGTAACTGAATTGAACTGAACTGAACACCTTATTATTGATGTTACTTTTATTTGTTATACAAAGTGAGATACTATATAATGAATATATGAAGTACAATTTTGAGTCACTTCCCTTTTTCAGTAAATACTGGATAAGTCAGTTCTAATACATGTGGTCCAAGAATCTTTCTATAAGAAAGGCTTCTCTAATGTGTATCTTGGAAAGGAGCAACAATTAAAGGGAAAAAATAGCAGGTTAGTATATAAGTTCCAAACGTGAAGGTTAAAACACTAATGAGGTTTTTTTTTTTTTTGGCTCAAAAAAGAATAGACTACAGGAGTCACCAAGTTTTTAAGGTGATGAACTATAATTGGTATTAATGAGGAATCTTCATTTTTCACTGCAAATTGTGCAATTAAGAAGAGGCAAAAATAGGAAACTGTGTTAACTTTCAGAAGCATGTTCTAATGTAAGAGTCATGAGAAATTAAAATAAAAATCACTGAGACTCTTGGAAGAACTTAAAGGAAATGGACAAAGATCTCATCCTAGGATTATTTAAAGCAAAAAAAAAAAAATTATAGAATTACTTAGTTCATAGAATCTCATACCTTTAAAACGTTGTATTTTTCCCTTTGCAAAATTGAACTATATTTAGTTTTCCTTTTCGGTTCAGTTCAGTTGCTCAGTCATGTCTGACTCTTTGAGACCCCATGAACTGCAGCATGCCAGGCCTCCCTGTCCATCACCAACTCCTGGAGTCCACCTAAACCCATGTCCATTGAGTTGGTGATGCCATCCAACCATCTCATCCTCTGTCATCCCCTTCTCCTCCTGCCCTCAATCTTTCCCAGCATCAGGGTCTTTTCCAATGAGTCAGCTCTTCCCATCAGGTGGCCAAAGTATTGGAGTTTCAGCTTCAACATCAGTCCTTCCAGTGAACACCCAGGACTGATCTCCTTTAGGATGGACTGATTGAATCTCCTTGCAGTCCAAGGGACGCTCAAGAGTCTTCTCCAACACCACAGTTCAAAAACATCAATTCTTCGGTGCTCAGCTTTCTTTATAGTCCAACTCTCACATCCATACATGACCACTGGAAAAACCATAGCCTTGACTAGACGGACCTTTGTTGGCAAAGTAGTCTCTGCTTTTTATTATGCTATCTAGGTTGGTCATAACTTTCCTCCCAAGGAGTAGGCATCTTTTAATTTCATGGCTTCAGTCATCATCTGCAGTGATTTTGGACCCTAAAGAAATAAAATCAGCCACTTTTTCCACTGTTTCCCCATCTATTTGCCATGAAGTGATGGGACTGGATGCCATGATCTTATTTTTCTGAATGTTGAGCTTTAAGCCAACTTTTTTACTCTCCTCTTTCACTTTCATCAAGGGGCTCTTTAGTTCTTCCCTTTCTGTCATAAGGGTGGTGTCATCTGTATATCTAAGGTTACTGATATTTCTCCCAGCAATCTTGATTCCAGCTTGTGCTTCCTCCAGCCCAATGTTTCTCAAAATTAAATTTTAAGGAATCATTTGACATGAGAATCAATTAGAGCAACATGTCCATCTTCTAGAAAGTGGTTTTTAGTAAACATTAAACATTCAGAGTGAAATTGAGTCTATGGTTTTTCTCTATTGTTTATTTGTTTTTTTTTTTAAATTAAGACTTTCCTGTCAGTAGAGAGAAAAAAAGGAAGGAAATAATTGAACAGGGAAAAAAAAAAAACAGTAATGTAACTAGTCAAAAAGATGCCATAATATGTGTTGGGAGCAGTTGGCTTATGTATTGGGAAAGAAGATGGTATTAGCTCAGAAAATCAGGCATTTGGTTTAAGTTCCTTAAACTAAAAGGAAAAGAGAAGAGAAAAGGAATGGAGACCATTGGAAGTGGCAGAGTTTAGTGCAAGTGCCAGCTACTAGCAAAGGAACCAGATAAGGAGTTAAACTGCCCCCACCCATGAAGATGTCTCTTTCATCTGAGTAACCTAGATAATAGATGACTTCAGTGACCACTCTTCTCCCTTCCTGTGCCCTAATTCCATTCTTATGCTTTAAACTAACAATAAAGAGTGAAGCGTGAAACCCTAGACACCCCACCCTCTGACCATAAATGGAGAGCCCCAGACCTGATATTTCTCTCTCTCTACCCACAAACTGGCTCTGTGGCCCTCGGGTATGCCTTGTTCCCTCCAGGATCTGTAAATAATAAACCCTGTTGCTCAAAATTCCCTGATGGATTTTGCTGAAGAACTTCATGCAGTCATAATAGGAATCATGGGGTCAGTCCAGCCACAATATTGACCCATTGTGGAAATGTTTGCAAGGCTCACTACAAGTAATGTGGAATTGGGGAATGCCCCAGACATTTCTTGCTGATAGCATCACTATTAATAAACAGACAACACAGAGATTAAAGTCAATTACAGTACCAAGGAGCAGACACCTGATTTGGGAGTCAGCTCAATGAATCCCACAAGATTCTGCAACAGTTCTAGAATCAAATGCCAAGAGCCCACCTCCTTCCAGGAGCTTATTAAAATCCACACAAACCTTAGGCAGCTCAGCCATGTACAAGGAGATGGACAAATTCAGAGAGTTTTAAAAACTCTGTGGCTCTTAGTGACAAGTCTAAATTATCAATATTTTTATTATTTTTTGGAGAATTGTATTTAAAAAGGTAGAGAAGCATATGGCCTGTTTTCAAATAGCTGTTATTACATGGTCAATGAATGAATGTCAGTTGCTCAGTCATGTCCAACTCTTTGTGACCCCATGGACTGTAGCCTGCCAGGATCCTCTGACCATGGGATTCTCCAGGCAAGAATACTGGAGTGGGTTACCATTTCCTGCTCCAGGAGATCTTCCTGACCCAGGGATTGAATCTGGATCTCCTGCATTGCAGACAGTTACATGGTGGGACTCTTATCTGCTATGTATGAGACATGGAGTAGTTAAGACATTGAAAGTACAAAGGTGAGCATGGCAGTCCCAACTCCTCAACAGCTGGGGGGCTGGGTGTGATGCTGATGAGAACAAATGAGTAAAACAGATGCTTATAATACAAAATACAAAAGGAAAAAAAAAAAAAAAACAGCGGGGAGAGTAGCATAAAATCTGACCAGGACTGACACAGAGATCAGGGAAAGATTTTCGAAAAAGTCAATGTTGAGTTGAGCCCTGGATGCTGAAGAGGAACGTTCAGAGTGAAAATGATTTAAAGATTTGAATTTCATCTATTTACAAAGCAATCCACTTTTTGAAACACCTTGCACCCTCATTATACTAAGTAACAGACATTATTCTATAGAAGTCAATTCAAGTGGACATCTGGCAGTTTTCATTGTCTTAGCAACGTTTTGAATTTTGAATCAATTCTGAAGCTTAATCAGGTATCCACAGCAGGCAGATAATCCACATATCAGGAATGTAAATTTTTATTCAACATAGGATAGATGGAGATGTTTTCAGTTAAGGGAAAAGGTACTATAAAAACAGGTTATCGTACAGTGAGTCAGGATTTACAATGAGTCAGGATTCTATTGGATATTATTTAGGCAACAAAAGGTATACTACATGTTTTAATATTTCAGTCCCTAACCGAACTAAGATGCAGAGAAATGTAAACTTTTTCAAATCCGAGGTATTCTGTTTTTTGTTCTGTATTATAATTCTTGCTAGCTATTAAAGAAGATTGGCTGCTCCATTTTTCCTTCTTCATCTGGTTTATTCATACTCAGAAACAAATAAAGTAACACAAAAGCATTTTCCAATAAAATATGACTAATGAATCAGAAAGTGCTATCCAGTGCCTTGTGAACATTTCAAAATACTGTAAGCCTTTTTCTTCATTAAGATATTCCCAAAACAAAACCAAAGGGGAAAAAATGAATTTCACTGCAGAAGCATGAAATATGATAACTAATAAGAACAATTATAATCATTTTCTTTAGAATACGGCAACTATGAATGACACATGTAAATAGCTCCAATATATTCATTTAATATTACTGATAATTAATGTGAGCACTAAATTAGAATTCCTTTATCAGTCAGAGTTGTAAAGCACTGTAACAGCCTAGAGATTACTAGAAAAGCTGATACCTGAGTGAAGAATATACCCAGTCTGCTGATAATGAAGGAGTGTACTGACTTTTAATTCCATAAATAAATAGAATGTTTTTAAGCATCAGACTTCATGAAAATTTAGCTGAATTAATTAGTAAACACATGCTGCATGTTTGCCGCAACGCTTTATTCCCTGGGAAGCTAAATACCTTTCCCCATTTGCATCTGTGGGAATATTGAATTGTCCTCATTTTGAGCAAGTCCACAAAATGCATTGGGAGTGATCTCAGTAAATTTTAAATAGTTACATAATTCAGTAAAGTGATATGTTCAATACATTTCTTGACCTTTTTCCCAGATATTATCACAAAAATAAACAAGATCCTTTTTGGCTAGGAAAAACAAGTTATCCCACACCTCTCTTGGAAAACCTTTTCTCCTACACTCAAAACAATATGAATTCAGAATAGCTCCAAATGAAGTAAAATAAATGACTTTGTGGTATATCTAAAAGATGCAAACATATATATTTTAAGTAATTTAAACTGACAGAATGCCAAATCTGGCAGTATTAGAACATCTGATTTGTAATAGGCTCTCAATAAATGCTTGCTGAATGAAACAAGCCTAGTGGAATTTTTTTAAAGTAAAACTTGGATGAAGACATAAAATTAATATCACCTATGTTATTATTTGGGGGGGGGGCAAAATAATGTTTTATAAATTTGCAATTTTAATATCATGCAAATCCAAATGCTTATTTCTTCTTTCCTCTGACACTTTTAATTCAGGCCATCTTCACCTCACTTCTCAGTGACTGAAACATGCATAATGGGCTTCCTGCCCCATTTCTGCCCAACCAACCGCCCCCCGACACTGCCCCACTCCTCCTCCCATTCTTTTTCCATTCTATAAGCTGACCTTTCTAAAACCTTCTGTATCCCCCCACCCATCCCCTCAGGATAAAGCCCAAAGCATTCAGAATACTTCATTATGTGCCCACAGCCAGTCTCTCCAACCTCCTCCATCTCCACAACGCAACTTCTGGCACTTAGTGCTCCAGTCATGTTCAACTCTACAACTTTCCTGCAAGCCATGCCCTCACCCCAGAGCCTTTGCACATGCTGTCCCCTCTATTTGAAAGCTTTACTTCCTGCCAACTCTTGGCCCTCTATCATTTTATCTAGCTTACTCACACTTGTCTTTATGGTTTTGTCTGAGACATTATCTACTCCAGAAGCCTTCTCTGACAGCCCCTCCTCCTCTCTTAGGACTAGATTCATGTCATATCACCCTATGCTTTCACTTAGCTAATGACTCAAAATCATGGGTTTTTTGTTATTACTTTTAACAAATTCCTTGAGTTCCCAACACCTAACATGATGCTTGGCACATAGCTGTCATTAAATAAACACTCTGTGAATGAATTAGGAAAACCTTCAAAACTTCAACTTGATGAAGTTGATCTAGTAATAATTTATATTATAAATGATAATAGTGAAAAAAGAAATGTATCAAAAGAGACCTGGATTATCATCATCCTAGCTCTGCCATTAGCTATAAGTAATTTCTCTGCACCCCAATTTAATTTGCAAAATAGGTATAACACCTAACCCTCCTACTTCGTAATAGGATAGATCCAAAGGGCTCAGTTAAGTGAAAGCACCTTGGAAAATATAAGGAACTAGTCATGCAAGATATTAGTATTACTGTTATTATTAAATGCCTAAATCGCCACTTTGTCATATTCCTGCTCAAAAGTCCCCAGTACCTCCACATTGTCACCCACTCTTCCACCTTCAACAATACTTCCTAGAGCATGGCTATGTGAATTGACTGTCAGTCTCATGGACATTTCTATGTCTCAGTTGGGGGTTTTCTGCCTGGCAGCCACTCTAATTTCACTCTAGGGGAAGTTCTTCTCTTGGATCTCATCCTTTGGGTGAAGCAGATTCTGGCCTAGGACCTCAAATAGGAAGCCTAAGAAGCCAGTGAGCACCCTGCATTCTCCCAGCCAATGGACATGGTCCCTGGGCCTCCCCAAGCCATGACTCCGCCAGTCCAATCAGAGTGAATTTCAGGACTTCCTCAGGGAGGAGTAGAGCAAAGATGGCCACGCTTCTCTGCTGGGTCAGTTAGTTAGTGTTAGTCGCTCAGTTGTGCCCAACTCGTTGTGACCCCATGGACTGCAGTCCACCAGGCTCCTCTGTCCATGAGATTTTTCCAGGCAAGGATAATGGAGTGAGTTGCCATTTCCTTCTGCAGGGGATCTTCCCAACCCAGGGATCGAACCCAGTCTCCTGCACAGCAGGGAGATTCTTTACCGACTGAGCTACAAGGGGTCAACCAGGCAGCAAACCACCGTAGGAGGTGCCAGCAGTCATATTGCAACAATAAGCAAAATCTGGTAAGATGAAGCCAGCAAATCCACAGCAAAGAGAGACATGAAAATATCTTGTCCTTGGGGCATTCTCTAGCTGCTGAATCATGCCTCGCTTGACACTAGCACTACCCAGCAGTAATGATAATCAGGAAGAGATATTTGGGCATCTTGACAATTAGTGTGACATCTCTGAGCTTTTCCTCCCAGAAAATAGATCTTTAAAAGTTCTCTTCTTCATCACAATAATGCTTTGAAAAATAAATAAAATTTAAATCCATATTCAACTAATGCTTACAGGTCAAATTTATGAAAACAAATGTTGCTATCTTTATAAGTGAAGGGTTTTATTAATTCAAAGTATTACTGTAAGTGGAATTATCAGCGTTGACTTGATTACTCATCTTCCTTCTTGTTCAGCTGCAGGTCTGCAATGTTGTTGAAATATGAAGCTAATGCATAGAAAAGTGGTTTATTTTCTACAAAATCAGTATCCAAGGGGAAAAATATTAAGTCCATGTGATCTAGGAAAAACTACCCTAAGAGGCACTTATTGTTAAAATTCTAGCTTGACTATCCTATCTAAATCTTTCAAAAATGTTTCTGGCTCTACAGTTTTGGTTAAGACCCAGGTTAACACAGGCTTGTCAGAATTGCTTTCTTCAGTAGTAAGCAGTTAGATCAGGAAATAAACCACAAAAATTCCTTAATTGCTATTCATCTAAGTCAGGTCTTACACTTTGGCTGAAAAAAAATAAACCAAAGGAAAGAAATGCCTAGCAGTCTTTTTCTGGGTATTTTTTTTCCACACAAGCTAACAAAAACACCTTAACCAGCAAAGGAGTCAAAGAATAGAAAAGAGATCTCTCTTCAAACCTTCCTTTCTAGGTAGAATTAGCCATTTAAGCTTTGTCCACATTAGCATTAAGCTAGCAAGGCTGGAGAGTGACTTAATTCATATCACTTTGCCAATTTGTTTACTTAATATTAATCCCATGTGTTTTAGAAATTGGTCTGAACCAAATTGCATTGGAATTGCTCCGAAAAGGCTAAGTCACACCTCAGGAGCATCTTTAACTATTTATTATAATAATTTATTCAGTTTTTAAGACTTATAATGAGTTGATTTGTAATGAATTTATAATTCCAAATTTATAGGATGTTAATATATCATTGGGTGGTTGAACATGGGCCATCTCTCTTGTGTCCTTTTGGTATGAACACTGCTGTTTAATATCCAGTCTTAAATAGGAGAAATCTTTTAGAGAATTTCAAACAAGTAGTTTGTGTGTGATGAGTTCATGGTTCAGACACAGACCTCAACAAGGTTAACCAATTAACAAATAGAGACTAAAAATGACAATAATGCAATTGCTATTTATCCCTCCCTATGGGCCAGACACTGGAGAAGGAAATGGCAACCCACTCCAGTGTTCTTGCCTGGAGAATCCTAGGGACAGGGGAGCCTTGTGGGCTGCTGTCTCTGGGGTCGCACAGAGTCGGACATGACTGAAGAAACTTAGCAGCAGCAGCAGCATACTTCTGGTTGGGCCAATACACAACATTCAGCTTGCTATTGGCTTTTCTGTTTGCCAGGATTTGCTTCTTTGTTTTCCTTTTATTATAATGTGTATAATAATGTACATTTAGGTGTGTGAAAAAATTAGCATAGCAATTCAATATTAGCATAGAATTTTAAATTAGCATAGAAATTCAAGCACAACACTCAAGAATTATTGATGAACCTGGGACTTTCTTCAGATTACAGTTCCAGGACAGAACCCTTTCACTGAATACAGGACAGAAATGAGGCAGAGAAGAGAATACACACTCCTTGGCTAGCCATGGGGCTCACTAGCTGCAAAGGTGAAGTTTGAGCGGCTCAAGAAGGTCATGAGAACCCTTTGGCCTGTGCAGCTGCTCCTCTGAGATGAAGCGTGTCAACTGGCCACAGGTATTTCATGACAGCAAACGGTGACTGTATATAGGATGTGATTTCTAAGTTTGCAATGCATTCATCCTGGGGTATGTGCATAATCCCATATGATCTTCCCAGTGGTCACGTATGGTAGTGAAAGCTGGACTGTAAAGAAAGCAGAACTCCAAAGAATTGATGCCTTCAAACTATGGTGCTGGAGAAGACTCCTGAAAGTCTCTTGAACAGCAAGGAGATCAAACCAGTCAATCTTAAAGGAAATCAACCCTGAATTTTGATCGGAAGGATTGATACTGAAGCTCCAGTATTCTGGTCACCTGATGTGAAGAGCTGACTCATTGGAAAAATCCCTGATGCTGGGAAAGATTGAGGGCAGAAGGAGAAGAGGCCATCAGAGGGTGAGATGGCTGGATGGCATCACCAATGCAATGGACATGAACTTGGGCAAACTCCAGGAGATGGTGAGGGACAGAGAGGCCTGGCACACTGCAGTCCACGGAGTCGCAGAGAGTAGGACATTACTGGGCCACTGAACAACAACATATGCATAATCATTATGCTTACAGTGCGGTCTGAGTTTTTGTATCCTTAGAGATAATCAAAGCCTGACTTTCTTCTCCACTGAGTCTGCTGCAGGGGAATGACAGTGCTAGGAAGCACAGAAAGCCCATGTTTTAAGGTATCTTCTCCAGGTTGCACTGACCGTTCTAACAAGGGTGGAGGTGGACTGGGAAACTTTTGAAGGGTTAAGATCTCAGCATCTTTCAGCTGCTTTCCTTTTGCTCAAATTTCTCAGGGCCAGGGCATTTGCCTTTCAGTATGACTGTGCTGCTCTCGTTTGGGCTAGACGTCAATAGACAAGCATCAACCGATTCCAGGGGAAGCCTCTTCTGCTACTGAGAAAATTCTCTGTAAGTTTCCTCACCTCTGTTTCAATGCCAAACAAGATTTTTTACTGTGAACACTTGGGTATCTTTCCTAACAAAGCTAGCTTCCTGTATGAATAAGAATACCTCTGACTCAGAATGAGATATAATCTTTCAATGCCCTTTCTATCAGGGATCTTAGTACTGGAGCTCTGACGATCATTAGTGAAATGAAATTTGTCTTGAGAATAAAAACCGTCGCAGAGAGAAAAATTATGCAATCTGGTAAAAGAGAGGCCTAGGGAGATGAGTTTATTTTCTAAAATGTTTCAGTCAACTTAAAGAAAAAATTGAAAACTACATTAATTCAAACTGTGATAGGACTGGAACTTGTGGGAAGTATGAGAAATCTCAGCAACTTTGTAGTCTATCGGCCTGGACATCATGCCCTGAAGAGGACAAGGTGACCTTCTCCACCTAACTCTGAGGATGGGGAGGAGAGAGAGGACATTGAGGCCTTGGCAGGACCTGTGCCCACTGGCTGGAGGTGCTCTGCTTTTATTTACAGGTTGTGATTCTACACTAGATTTATTGGCATAAAAGAGCTTTTGTTGTCACCTAAGAAACTGGTGGCTCACACAGTAAAGAATCCTCCTCCAGTGCAGGAGACCCAGATTTGATTCCTGGGTGGGGAAGATCCCCTGAAGAACTATCCACTCCAGTATTCTTGCCTGGAAAATTTAATGGATAGAGGAGCCTGTCGGGCTACAGTCCATGGGGTTGCAAAAAATCAGACATGCCTGAGGGACTGAGCACACACAGGAGAGACTTAGAATTAACAAAATTGATTTGCACTCATGATTAGTGTGACACCCTAATTTTATACCTGGGGCAACTGAGACCCTAGAAGATGAAGTGGTATGTTCCAGGGTCTCCCCACTAATAGATGACAGAGGTTTCCTGACTTCATCTATTACTTTCCACCTGCCTATATGATGGAGTGTTTTGCTCATAAGTCACTTTTTTTGTGTATTTCAGCCTTTTTAAGATTTTAATATTTTTCCACTTTTATTGAGATAAATTGACTGCAGCACTGTATAAGTGCAAGCTGGCCAGCGTAACAACTTGACTTATCTGAACTGTGAAATGATCGCCATATGAAGTGAACACCCACAACCTTTTATGGTGTACCTCAGTCCTACCGCAGCCTCTTGGGCCTCACAGGCTTATGGACCCATGTTTAGATTCAAAGCATCAATGCAGCAGGGGATTCTCCTCATGTGAGGAGGAGGCGCCTCCCTCATGTTTGTGGTACTGAAGTTAACCAAAGGTCGATGCTCCCTGATGTAACATATACTGCCAAGACATTCTTTGACTGAGGAAGGTACATTCAGTCAATCAGACTCTCTGGCAAGAAGGAAAATGTGCCTCCTGTGTCACCGGGCTTCTTGTACCAGTGGATGACAGTGATGTATTTACACCAGAACCTTGACAAGCGGCTGACAGGGCTTCAGATCTCAGAATTTGTTTTAGAAGGACAAACCTATTAAGAGCACTGTCCTTGACAACCTGGATCCTTCAGACTTTTAGGTCTGAATGGTTTAACCCAAACGGACTTGTTGCTGTCCCAGAGCCCACCTGCCAGCCTGTGTGTATGGCACTTCTGTGTGAACCCATCTGAATCTTCGAGGCTCAGGTTCATCACATCCTGCCCATCCTGAAAGCTTTGTTGACCTCCTGGATCACGAGTGTGGTCTCCTGGTTCTCATTCCACATGGACCACTCAGGGCATTCATGACTCACATTAACACTCAGACAATACTACTGTTTAAAGATAATAGTTCAAAAAAAGAAGGAAAAAAACATGTATTTAGCACCTACTATATGCCAGAGCTGTGAGAAAAAGAGAAGTGAAAAGCAAAGGATACAAGGAAAGATATAAGCATCTGAATGCAGAGTTCCAAAGAATAGCAAGAAGAGATAAGAAAGCCTTCCTCAGTAATCAATGCAAAGAAATAGAGGAAAACAATAGAATGGGAAAGACTAGAGATCTCTTCAAGAAAATTAGAGATACCCAGGGAATATTTCATGCCTAGATGGGCTCGATAAAGGACAGAAATGGTATGGACCTAACAGAAGCAGAAAATATTAAGAGGTGGCAAGAATACACAGAAGAACTGTACAAAAGAGATCTTCACGACCAAGTTAATCACGATGATGTGATCACTCACCTAGAGCCAGACATCCTGGAATGTGAAGTCAAGTGGGCCTTAGAAAACATCACTACAAACAAAGCTAGTGGAGGTGATGGAATTCCAGTTGAGCTCTTTCAAATCGTGAAAGATGATGCTGTGAAAGCTCTGCACTCAATATGCCAGCAAATTTGGAAAACTCAGCAATGGCCACAGGACTGGAAAAGGTCAGTTTTCATTCCAATCCCAAAGAAAGGCAATGCCAAAGAATGCTCAAACTACTGTACAATTGCACTCATCTCACACGCTAGTAAAGTAATGCTCAAAATTCTCCAAGCCAGGCTTCAGCAATACGTGAACCGTGAACTTCCAGATGTTCAAGCTGTTTTTAGAAAAGGCAGAGGGACCAGAGATCAAATTGCCAACATCCGCTGGATCATGGAAAAAGCAAGAGAGTTCCAGAAAAACATCTATTTCTGCTTTATTGACTATGCCAAAGCCTTTGACTGTGTGGATCACAATAAACTGGAAATTCTTAAAGAGATGGGAATACCAGACTACCTGACCGGCCTATTGAGAAACCTATATGCAGGTCAGGAAGCAACAGTTAGAACAGGACATGGAATGACAGACTGGTTCCAAATAGGAAAAGGAGTACGTCAAGGCTGTATATTGTCACCCTGCTTATTTTACTTCTATGCAGAGTACATCATGAGAAACACTGGGCTGGAAGAAGCACAAGCTGGAATCAAAATTGCTGGGAGAAATATCAATAACCTCAGATATGCAGATGACACCACCCTTATGGCAGAAAGTGAAGAGGAACTAAAAAGCCTCTTGATGAAAGTGAAAGAGGAGAGTGAAAAAGTTGGCTTAAAGCTCAACATTCAGAAAACAAAGTTCATGGCATCTGGTCCCATCATTTCGTGGGAAATAGATGGGGAAACAGTGGAAACAGTGTCAGGCTTTATTTTTGGGGGCTCCAAAATCACTGCAAATGGTGACTGCAGCCATGAAATTAAAAGACGCTTACTCCTTGGAAGGAAAGTTATGACCAACCTAGATAGCATATTCAAAAGCAGAGACATTAGGTCCGTCTAGTCAAGGCTATGGTTTTTCCTGTGGTCATGTATGGATATGAGAGTTGGACTGTGAAGAAAGCTGAGCACCAAAGAATTGATGCTTTTGAAGTGTGGTGTTGGAGAAGACTCTTGAGAGTCCCTTGGACTGCAAGGAGACCCAACCAGTCCATTCTAAAGGAGATCAGTCCTGGGTGTTCTTTGGAAGGAATGATGCTAAAGCTGAAACTCCGATACTTTGGCCACCTCATGCGAAGAGTTGACTCATTGGAAAAGACTCTGATGCTGGGAGGGATTTGGGGCAGGAGGAGAAGAGGACAACAGAGGATGAGATGGCTGGATGGCATCACTGACTCGATGGATACGAGTTTGAGTGAACTCTGCGAGTTGGTGATGGACAGGGAGGCCTGGCATGCTGCAATTCATGGGGTCGCAAGGAGTCAGACACGACTGAGCGACTGAACTGAACTGATATGCCAGAGACAATAATTTTTCCAAGTAGGGATTATCCATGTTTTATACATGAGGGAATGTGAAGTTCAGTGAAAATAAGAAACTTTCCCAAGATCAAATAGACAGTAAATGACAGAATGGCTACTTAAACTTAGAATTCTATAGGCTGAGGTATATATCATTACATAATGTGAGCTAAGCATTCTTTAGGCTGTACATCAACGTCTCTTCTGGGGTATAAGCTACCTGAAGATGTGACCAGTTTCTTATTTGCCCCTTATCACCATGAGGTTTTATACAGCCACAGTCAGCGTGGGTCCTCAATAAGGAAGTGTCATGGTCAGCATCAGGGAGACCACGTTCTGCAAACACAAAATCCTTTAGCACTGGAACTGCTGGTTATACACACACACACACAGAGCTACCGTCACTCTCAGCATTTGGCTCTCTCTGCCATGTCTGCTGCAGCTTGGCAGTTCTAATATCTGATGGATTAGTGCTGATCTACACTGATTGCTCACACCTGCAATTCAAACTAACCCCTGTTCCGCTTTGTGCAATCAGCCATGCCCAGGTAAGACCATCAGCTTCCCAAATGACAGGCAAACAGAGACCCACCTGACAGGTCGGACCAGACACCTGTGAGATCCGCAAAGTGGAAAGAAAGGGGGAAGGGAAAGGTGGAATTACAAAATTAAAACGCCAAATGTAAACGTAAACCAGTGAGTGCTTCCTCTACTTTTCAGAAAGATTAGAAACTTCGTAGATGGAAAACATCAAAGGTCCCCAGCGAATGAGTAAGTAACTGGCGATGGAATTGTTACAGGCCAGGATTTGATATTTGTGTTTCTATGCAGAGTAAGCTTTAGTCAGAGAAGTTAGACCCTAGATTATCAAAAGTGCCAAACATTGTTGTGCTTTGATTTTCAGTGTTGCCTCCTACCAGCAAATTCTAGACACATTTGCTAACGTTGTCCTGATAATCCTCATGGCATTCCCTTCTGGAGGTAAGGGGTGTGGATGGAAAAATGCAATGCATGCAAGGATAGGACAACTTGCTTCTGAATTTCTACCGTGTCCTGGTTTTCCATATGTAGTAACTAATAGAAAAGGAATGGTGTAGATATTTATAAATATATGTATGAAGGATATATGTACATATTTGTTTTATTAATGATAATAGGCACAGAAGTAAGCCATATCCCCATTTATCATATTACCCTCATCCTTAGTACGTTTGGTATTTTGCTTTCTCAAGGGAATAATAGTCAAACCCTGAGCAACTGGAATAATTCCAGTTACAACCATAAATAATTGGATTTTGGTTTATTTCCTTCTTTGGGGAAAAATTCCCTCTGACTTTTCTAAGTGTCAGACTTTTGCAACAGAAATTTCACTGAATTTGTTCAAGGTATGTGACTATTTTTCAAGGTGTAAAAGAAGAAATATCCGAAGGACAGAGTTGAAGGTGTTAAGTTTAAAGACATTATTTTCCAGATAGAGCTAAATATAAAAGATATCCATCACAATATCTTACATAATAAGTCACCATTTTTCCTGCTGCTACTTATTAAAGAATTGAACCAGGAGAATTTTGTTTTTCTAATTTAAGATTTAGTTTGTGGCTTGATGAGCTTATAAACATTAAGGCTCTGACTTCTTCTCAGGACACGTTAGTGACAACTCTAAGCAGCTGTCCTGGAAGTGACTTCCACTCCCCAAGAAAATCATTCCACAGACTTTCATTAAAGACAGAATGATGCAATGAATAACTAGGGTCTTCTCATGTCCTTTTCCTATTTTTCTCTTCAGAGAAGTTATATACCCTATCTAGTGTTATATGTAGAGTATCATCATTATATTAGGCAGATAGTCAAAGTTGGCTCGGGGGACATATTTGAACTTGAGTGGATTCAAGTTCCAATGAGAATACTAAAGCTTGGCTCTAGGAAACACTCTCTCTTTTGGCCAAGTCCTGAGCCAACCTGGATGATGTGTAAATGTGCTTTGGGGTTGAGGTTCGTCTCACCCTGAGAGAGTGAAATCTAGGGCTTAACACTAGACAAAGTGGCTGGGTGTAACTTCTGAAGACTGATGCTCCCATCACTACACCCTTTCTCCACATATCTTTTTATTAAGATGAGGAAGCAAAGAGGCTCAGGGAGCCAAACCACCAGCCTGACACCATTTGACAGATGAAGCCACTGAGAACGCATGCACATCACCTTCCTGTATCTTGTTTCCCTTTTTTTTTTCCTGCCCCAGGTCCTTTGGAGAAAGAACAACTCAAATTTACTACCAGTTGCTACATATATTAATTAGCCATGGGCCAGACACCATAACAATACCTTACACATAATCTCCTTTAATTTCAAAAGATGGCATCAGGGCATGGTTAAGAGCATGGCTCTGGTCCCAAGACTGCCTGGATCAAAATTATGCTTCTTAGTTGTTTGACCTTAAGAAAACTTTCCTTGTCTCAGTTACCCCTTCTGTGATAGAAAATCCTTTCTCAAGAGGTTTCTGAGAACTTCCTCCACTATTTTTGGCTGTGCCACGCAGCATGCAGGATGCGGGATCTTAGTCCCCTGACCAGGGTTGGAACCCATGCCCACCCCCGGAAGTGTGGAGTCTTAGCCATTGGACCTCCAGGGAAGTCCCATCTGTGAGAATTAAATGAATGTAACATGCTTAAGATAGTGTTTGGCTGGCATACTGCTTAAGTGCTTAATACAAGCTGGATATTACTGTCACACAATTCTGTGTGTAATATTAGCACCATTTTATAGGTGAAATTAGCACCTATAATATAGCACCTATACCTGCTAATAGAAGGTAATATTAGCACCATTTTATAGGTGAGAAGATTGAGACTCAAATTGGGTTAATCTGATGGTTCTTGAAGTCTGGTCCCTGCAAACTTGGAAATGCAAATTCTCAAGCCTCACCCAGCACTACTGAATCTGAAACTTTGGGATAGACCTCTGCAATCTGTGTAAATCTAGCCCTCTAGGGGATTCTAAGGATGCATGCTAAAATTTGAGTGTGTGCTTAGTCACTAATTTGTGTCCAACTCTTTGTGACTCCATGGACTGTGGGATTTCCTGGACAGGAATACTGGAGTGGGTGGCCATTTCCTCCTCCAGGGGATCTTCCCAACCTAGGGATCAAACCCATATCTCTTGAGTTGCAAGTGACTCTTTCACCACTGAGCCACCAGGGAAGCCCAAAGCTTGCGTACAACTAGATAAATCAACTTGCTCAATGTTACACAGCTTTTGAGTAATGAAATAAAGATTCACTCTGATTTAAGAGCCGATGTTCTTTCAACTAAACATGGTATAAATTCAGGACCAAATAGGAACTATGTGTTTTCTCCCAAGGTTTTGACCACACATTAGTGGGATAACTGTCCTCCTTCCACCATATTCCCACACATGGTTTCTCCTTTGTCAATGCAGCAACCCCTGCCTTAGCTCTGCTATGAGAACCTTCTGTTTGTTTTCCCCAAATCATGAGCTCTCATACAGTGGTAAAATCCTGAGGGTGGTGAGAGCTAGGGTGAAATGTTACACTGTGATCAGAAAACCTCATTATTTTGATGGGTGACATTTTCATGCAGAATTTTCAAATATGTGATTAAAATTAAAAAGAAGAAGTTGATATCTGATTTTTCATTCTACCTCCAAGATTGAGAAGGGCACAAGAATATATGCATTTAAGAATAACTAAGCACAAGTAAAATTCAGTCTAAAGTGACTGTTCAACTGTTAGACTATCCAGTCTAAAAGCAACTATCTGGATGTTAGAAATGCCATAATTAACTGCCACTTGGTCATTAATAACTTAGCCAAAACTTCCTGCTGATCTATTCCCAAAGCCATGACTTCAGAGAGGTAACTATCCCCCTCAAATGCTCCTGCAGCTGTATCCTACTCCAGAGTCCATGTATCTTGCCAATTAATGTAAGCCAAGAGTCGTACCCACTTTATCCTCCCCCTCCACTTGCCACGAGCAGCCTTCTTTTCTCACTAAAGGATTCCTGAATAGAAACCATCTCTTCTGTGACCTTACAAAATTCAGATATGCTCTGTTATGTTCTAGTCCCACAGTGACTATCCTCAGATTTGGGATGTCCTATTTCCTGTTTAGTTGTTTAAGACTGTCTTCCTTAAAAGCTGATTAATCTCAGGTCCCTGGAGTGAAGGCCATAAGGCCATGTAATATTGAGGCACCAAGAAGACTTCAATAAGTGGTTTAATGTATTTGCAGTCCCCAAATTAGAACAGCTTCCTTTTTCTTTAACAGCAGATTTTTGTGCTACAATTTACAGTTCTTCCCCCTCTAACAACTTGAGTTAATTTCTACTCAGAAAAAAAAAGGAGCAAAGGAGCCTAAGTAGAGCCATGGACTGAGATAGAACTGGGCAAGTAAAAGAGGGATGACTAAGCAAGGCAGATCCTGTTGGTGGCTGTTTCCAGTGACCAAGGCATCACTGGGCGCTGAGCATTTCGGGCAGAGGCAGATGAAGAATTGGAGAGACCTGGAGACATGTTCCTCAATGGTGACAGTGGGGAGGGGCTCAGGAGTGGGCCTCCAAGACATAAAAGAAGAACCAGGATTTCCTCCGTGGTCCAATGGTTAGGAGCCCGCCTGCCAATGCAGGGGACAGGAGTTTGATCCCTGGTATGGGAAGACTTCACATGCCGTGGGGCAACTAAAGGCCATGTGCCACAGCAACTGAGCCCACGCCCTACAACTATGGAAGCCCGAATAACTTAGAGCCCATGCTCCGCAACAAGGGGGCCACTGCCATGAGAAGTTCATCTGCAACTGGAAAATGGCTCCCACTCGCCACAGCTGGAGAGAGCCCAAGCTCAGCAATAAAGACCCAGTACGAGCAAAATTAAATAAATAAAAATTTTTAGAAAAGAAGAATAAACAGAGGCTATGATGATTAATAAATGTCTCCTTCTGCCAGAGCTAGTTAATGTGCTGTAACACCATTCCAGTCCCATGAAAATAATATGCACATGTACATGTCTTCTTACAGGTATAATAAAATATAGATTATACCATTCAGAGTTACAAGTATTACTTTATATGTCTTATATATAATTCCTAGGTAAATATTAATATATATGTAAGCTCTTATTACACTGTAATATACCCATCATGTTTAAACCTTGGGTACATAATCAAAAGATAGAAAGTGGAACCTTTCCATTGGAAATGCAACACTCAAAGGCTCATTAGTCCTGAAGCTAAGGAAGCTTAAGCTCCTGGGCCCTAATAAGGCTATTATGATTGTTGATATAATCACTGCTGCTGCTGCTGCTAAGTCGCTTCAGTTGTGTCCGACTCTGTGCGACCCCATAGACGGCAGCCCACCAGGCCCCACCGTCTGGGATTCTCCAGGCAAGAACACTGGAGTGGGTTGCCATTTCCTTCTCCAATACATGAATGTGAAAAGGGAAAGTGAAGTCGCTCAGTCGTGTCTGACTCTTAGCGACCCCATGGACTGCAGCCTACCAGGCTCCTCTGTCCTACCATTCTCTAAATGTTCTAAGGTTTTGTTATATATCATTCGCATGCATGTATCATCAAAAATGTTAAAATTTTTCTAGACCTGCAATGATCTCATAACGATTGACATTTCCTGGGTCACTATGAAAGCTTTAGCATGATTAAAAATATCTTGCTTCAACCATAGTATATTAGTTAAATCCTGTAACGTCTGGAGATGAGATTACATACCAAGCAGGATGTTTTCCATTTCTGTTCAGTCACCCTTTCATTCAACCATTACTGTTTACTCTGTGCCAAGTGTTGTTAAGTTTTTAAAACTTGTTTTCACATGTAATCGTTACATGGTTATACTCAAGGCTTAAATTTAAGTCCACATTCAAATTTTTTCATTGTTTTCAAACATTTTTTAGGTCTTCGTAATTACCACTTTTGGTTGCTGCATAACGTTCTATTTAAGAATATCTACCACACTGTAACATTAAACTGTTCTTGGGCATTTAAATAATTCACTGGCGGTAGAAATAATGTTGTAATTGAACATTTTTCTACAGAAAATGCTCTTCTCTGTCTTTGGATTATTTCTTTATGTTAAATTCCTTCAGTAAGTCTGGGGAATTGAACTTTTTTTGGACAGTTCTTACATTCCATACTTTTCATCTGAAATTTAAGGATACACCAAAATTTTGCAAACACTTAAATATTGTCACTTTATAAATGCCTGTTAGCAAATATAAAATAATGCCTCAGAACTTCCCTGGTGGTCTAGTGGTTTAGATTCTGCAGTTCCAATGCAGGGGACACAGGTTCAATCCTTGGGTGAGGAACAAGATCCCACATGCTGTGCGATGTGGCCAGAAGATTAAAAAAAAAAAAAAAGCCTCCTTTTTCTTTCAGCTTTGCATTCCTCTGATAACTTGTGAGGTTAAACATTTTCTCGTACTTTTTAAAACACACTTACTACTCTAAATTTTGTACAATAGGGGTATGTGAAGAGCATCAGTCCAAAACGAAATATGGACCAGGCGCACTGTGAGTGTTGGGTATTGAATTAGGTATATGCGGGAATATTTCTGTGAAGGTTATTATGGGGATCATACTGAGTGTACTAGGACTTGGACTGTCCAACCTTGGGTTCATATCCTTCCTCTCCCACTTACTAGCTGGAAAAATCTGGACCTTACATTCAATGTATATGCAATTGTAATAATGATATAAAGCATCCAAGGTGGTAGAAAAATCAAATAATTCAGAAATAGAAATTGCACCCCCAGCACGTAGCACTGTGCCTAGTCAGGAGTAGGCACCCAATAAATATGTGACCTCAATCAAGTCCCAATAACACAAGAAGTGCTCAATAAATGGCAAATTTTAAGATCTCCCTGATGTTCTGGAATTAATAACCTGCATGAGACAAAAAAACATGATAAAATTGTAGTAAGTTCTTTATATGGGTATTACCACACAGGAGGCCTTCAGTGTAGAAATAGCACATAAAAGGAGAGTACAAAGGACTCTTACAGAAGACACGGGACAAAAATAAACACTACAACTTAGTTCATCTGATTAAGGCAGGAGTGATTAGGCCAGACAAACCCATAGCGAAAGAAAGTATGTCAGTTATTGCCACGGCTCGAGGAAGGCAGGAAATGCAAGTAACTGCTAATGGGTATGGGGTTTCTTTGGGGATGATAAAAATATTCTTAAAATTCGATACTGGTAATGGTTGTACTACTTTGTAAATATACTAACCACCACTGAATTGTACATTTTAAAAGATGAATTTTATGCTGTATGTATTTGTTTCATTGTTTAGTTGCTAAGTCATGTCCTACTCTTTTGTGACCCTATGGACTATAGCCCACCAGACTTCTCTGTCCATGGGATTTACCAGGCAAGAATACTGAAATGGGTAGCCATTTCCTTCTCCAGAGGATCTTCCTGACCCAGGGATCGAACCCAAATCTCTTGCATTGGCAGGCAGATTCTTTACCACTGAGCCACCAGGGAAGCTCAAAATAGGACCTATGTTATTTTCTGTGGTTCTTAATTTAGAATCCATGCCAATTAAGGAAATTCTGAAGCAAGATTAAATAGGGAATTCATTCAGTCTCCAATTTTCCATTTTTGCATGTAATTGAGCCCCAAATTCAGAAATTATGGGCTTGGTGGAATAAACTTTGGTACCAGTTGCCCCCTTCATCAAGAAGAAAATGTGAACATCTCTTGTTATCCTTTCCTATCCTAAATTAGCTATTAGTTTCCTTGAATTTAAATGGTATAAGAATTACTGTTTTCAATTATCCTGGGTCTGTTTAATGTTTAACAGTGCCTAAAAAGCTGTTGAGAGCATATTTATAACTAGTGAGCAGCAGATCACAAAGCCTGGTTATTACTCACAGGAGGGCTGATGATTCCCTGGGCAAAGACAGCAGAGATGCCTTTTAGGATCCCCTAATCAACCAGTCAAAAGGCAAAAGAAGGCAACTACAAGAGGAAACACTACCAGTTACATATTGACTGTCTCTTGTTTCTTCTGGTGCTGCCCTTTGAAATGCTTAGATGATTTTTCTCTTGTCCTTCAAAATACCTGAGTATTTCTGGAGAATTTATTTCAGTATCAAGTGGGCATACAGTGGGTACAGTATCTGTCATATTGTGATTTATAATTAAAAAATACATATTTGATCTTTGTCCAGTTTTAGGCACAGAGTTCCTTGATGCTGCTGCTGCTGCTAAGTCACTTCAGTCATGTCCGACTCTGTGCGACCCCATAGACGGCAGCCCACCAGGCTCCCCCGTCCCTGGGATTCTCCAGGCAAGAACACTGGAGTGGGTTGCCATTTCCTTCTCCAATGCATGAAAGTGGAAAGTGAAAGTGAAGTTGCTCAGTCGGGTCCGACTCTGTGCGACCCCATAGTCAGCAGCCCACCAGGCTCCCCCGTCCTTGGGATTTTCCAGGCAAGGGTACTGGAGTGGGGTGCCATTGCCTTCTAAGCCCTTGGAATTTACTACGTGGTAAGAGCAATAGAAGTGCTGTTTGTGTTTTGTTAATGACTTTGGGCCACACCTAAGGATGGGATGGGGTTCCCTGGAAGTGTGGGGGGAATCTTTGATTGGGGGAAGGAACCACAAGATTAGAGGGTTTGGAGCTTTTAGTCCCACTCCCTGTCCTGTGAAGAGAGAGGGCTGGAGATTGAGTTCAAGAACCAATGGCAAATGACTTAGTCAATCATGCTTATGAAAGGAAGCCTCTGTGAAAATCCAAAAGACGGGTTCAGGGAGCTTCCTGGTGAACACGTGGAGGTTTGGGGAGGTAGCCTGCTCTGAAAGAGGCATGGAAGCTCTGTGCCTCTTTCCCCCTATCTTGTCCTATGTGTCTCTTCCATCTGGCTGTTCCTGAGTTCTATCCTTTTACAATAAACTGGAAATCTAATAAGAAAAAGATTTCTCTGAGTTCTTCGAGCACATTTAGCAAATTAATTGAACCCAAGGAGGAGATCATAGGAATCTCTGATTTATAGTAACCAGTCAGTCAGAAGCAAAGATGAGGATCTAGACTCACCGGCCGCTTTCAGAAGTGGAGGGCAGTGTTATGGGACTGAACCTTTAATCTGTAAAATCTGATGCTGTCTCCAGGTAGACAGCGTCAGAAATATATTGAGTTGAATTGCAGGATACGCAGTTGTTGTCGGAGCACTGCTCGGTGTCGGGGGGAAACCCACAATTCAGAGAGGGATGCAGGACCCTGAGGGTCGTATACACCAAACAACTACATGTAGCTTAATCTTACGTATAATCTGTATTAACCTATGTAAAAACATAATTTTTCTGCTAAAAAATTCAAGAGAAATACATTTAAAATATATATATTCCAAGCTTATAATAGACTGTATGAGCAATTATGCAGAACATAATTGTATGACTGCACACACAGTAACATACATTACACACTGTATCAAGCATCAGATTGCCGTGTGTTAAGCATCAACTTATTCTAAAACTGTTCAGTAATAAATGAAAAATGTGATTTGGCCCCTTGCTGTGTGGTTTCTCTTGCCACACGCTCTCCAGCTGTTACCTGCTGGATCACACTCAGAATACCTGGCTAGACACTCTCAAAATTATCAATCAAACATAGAGGAATCAAAGGCTGGCTCATGTTTCCTGCTTGAGCCAACAAGAAGCAAAAATCAGTCCTCTGCTATTTTGTCCTATTAGAAAGTTAAAAAAAGAAAACTTAAGGGAAGCAAACAAAAGCCTTCTGCTAAAACAACTGATGAAACCTACGCAATAATTAATGACTTCAAATGTCAAATAGGCACCCTAGATTCTCCCCCCTTAACAGACTCAAACGGTAGTTCAATTTGAAAGTGCGTATGTCAGAGGGGAATAAACACAACAAATACATTTGCACTGAATTGAATCTGAGAGCCAGTGGAGAGTCCAAAGTAATGGAGAAAACAAACCCACATTGCATTGTTTCCATTTTAATGTAGGCCATAGGCCATTACAGTTTCTTTTACTGAAAGTTTCTTTCAACCCTTGCTACTTAACAAAAGGAAGCTTACCCTCGGGGAGTTCAAGATTTGGGAAAGAAGTTTAGTCTGCTCACATCATTGATCCCCTCCCCGACCTGTTCTCACTTTCTATATCTTTAAACACTCCCAAGCTCAGTTCCTCCCACCTTAAGAAGATCAGAATACTCTGATAGCCAAGTGAGTGGGTAGATGAGATTCTTAGAAGAAGGTTTTCCCAATCTGAACTATTCCCCAACAGTCCTTTCTCCCGGGAAACCTGGCGTTTGAATGAATATCCTTGTCTTCCCTCTCCTGATCTTTCTCTTCCATCCCCTGTCCCACACTCAAAAGCAGTGGCTGGGGAAAGAATCAAAGGAAGGAAAGGCCTCAGAGTTAAGAAAACCCTTCCAGTTTTCCTTCTGATGTGGCTGAGTTTGTGTAGTGGAAGAGAAAGAAAAAAACAAATAATACCCTGTCCTACTGAATCAAAGAAACCAGAATTTCAAAATTGGCTCAGTTTACTCATTCTTGAATAGATTACTTGAGCCCTGTGGGCCTCAGGCTCCTGATCTATTAAATGGATGTGAAATATTTGCCTTTGCTGATTTACTGTGAGGAAAGTATCTGACAAATGGTAAGTGCTTAGGAAAAGCTGTCTGCCGTCCTGCATGTGTTGTGTGTGTATACCAAAAGAGCTGGATGCATGCCTCTAGCCTCTAAATGGGAAGAGGGCCACATGAATGTGCTGGGTGACCCCCCAAAGTTACAGTCCACTTCAGGCACACTTTCTGAAAGGAGATACAAGATCTCGATTGAAAATCTCAGGTGATACCAGCTTATTCAGGGATCACTTCCTAATACTTTGAGGGCTTCCTTTAAAATGGGACATCATAGAAATACGAGAGGATTTTTTAAGATGGACCAAATTCCTACTGTAGAGCAAACTGTACGCAACAGTGAAATAAACTTAGATCTAATTATGTATACAATAATATATAATACATTTTTGTCTATTATAATCAGCCTTTACTGATAAAAGATGGCAAAAAATGAGATGAGATGAAAAACTATCAATACATAACAAGTAGATGATAGTAGAACAAAATGCTAATTAAAGTAGAACAGCATTCCCAGACAAATTTAATTTAGAGAACTGTGTGTGTGTGTGTGTGTGTGTGTGTGTGTGTGTAATCTCAGTGGTATCCAACTCTGTGCAACCCCATACTGTAGCCCACCAGGCTCGTCTGTCCTCAGAATTTTCTAAGACTACTGGAATGGATTGCCATTTCTTCTTCCAGGGGATCTTCCCAACCCAGGGATCGAACCCGTCTAATTGCATCTCCTGCACTGGCAGACAGATTCTTTAACAGAACTGTAGAGAACCTTAACATTTCAAGTTTGAAGGCCCCTCAATGAACATGCAATCTAGCCAGAGAGCCAAAGCGTGTTCTACCTTTCGGTGTACATGAGAATTAGAGTCACTTCCATTTTCTCATTTCTCAGATCACTTTTTGAAAGTATCTTACTCAAATTGTTGTGCGTCTACCTATAAATAAAGATACATTTATGTAAATTCATATACATGCCCCTTCAATGCCCTTTTTCCTCTTACATTTTGTTTGACTTGCCCCAGCTATGCTCGCTCACCCATATCAGCACTGCCCAGCAAAGTAACCCTTGTTAACAACTTCATATATATCCATTTATGTTTCTCTAGGATGAGGTAACCCTATGACAGACACACACTTAGATAGGGCTGTTTTTGTTTGTTTGTTTTACAGAAATGGAACCATCTTTACACAACCTCCAAGAATGGTTATTCAGATTCAGCCCAATCTTTATCTACATTCCACATCTAAAACTAGCAGCTTTATAATGTTTGGCCTACTACTAGAAAAATCAACTAACATACTTTAAAGATATTTTCAAAAGTAAGGATGAAATAAATGGATTTTATCGAGCGCTCTGTAGTTAACTTGGTGATTTGCACATAGCACTTTTTCAGTAAAATTCAATTCTGATTTTAAAACCATTTCTAGTATTTAGAAAGCTTTTTTTTTTTTTCTTTTTGGTGGCTGCTGTTTGAAGCACTATTTATCTACAGTGGCAAACTTTCAGAAGTTTCTGGGGAAAAGTTTTGGCCAAGATGCGTGTATGTTCTAGGTAGACCAGGCACATATACAGACAGCAAAAGTCAAAGGAAAGAGTGGAAACAGAGTGTGTGAGTCACTCTGAAGGATGTTTGAGTCCCCAGGAAAAATGGGTCAGAGGTTCCACCTCACAGAAGCGCACCAGTTGCCACTCATTAATGCCTCAGTCACCAAGGCTCTTATTTAGTTTATTTTTGACGGGGTGAGATAGGAAAAGACCTCAACAAAGCAAAGAGGCTTCAAGTCTCCGATTCCACAGCTTAGGGCCTTCTTTCAACTCTCTCAGGCTCCCAGTGCCCCTGAGATCTCATCCTCATTCCCCACTAAACTGCTTCAAAGAAAAAAATCTAAGAATTATATTAAAAATGAATAAAAGAGCTGAGGCATTATACCTGTCAGTATTGTTTACCTTTAAAAGAAACCAAAGCATTATTGCTTTTCAATTCCAACAATAGATTTATTGTCAAGGATAATAGAAACATAGGAAGAGGGCCTACAGAACCTTTCCAGTACCCCTGAATATACACATAAGCACCCTAAAAAGCTGGCCCAGAGAACCCATTATAAAGAGCACAGGGCCAGGAGTGAAGAAAGTCTGGTTTGGTTGCCACTCAGCCGTGTACAAACACAGGAACTTAACCAGTCACTTCTCTTGTCTGGGTCCCAGTTTCCTCATTTGTAAAATAAAAGTCTTGAACTAGTTGACTTCAAAGTCACATCCAGCTCCAGCAGGCTGGGATTCTGTGAAGACAGCAGCCCTTCAGAGTGGACCATATGATCATCTGGATTTTGAAGAAGTTGCATGCTTGTCACAGTACCATGAAAGACTTCCTGGCAAATCCTGAGTGAAAACCTTCTACTCTGTTCTGGAACCTCCCCAACCCCTCAGCTCCCCTTTATCCCTGAAGATAGAGAGGAGAATGGCCCAAGGAAAAATTTAGCTCCAATTCCATGTAAGTGTGTGTGTGTGTGTGTGTGTATACACACACACATATATGTGCATATTTACACATATATACACATATGTATATGTGTGTATGTATATGTGTGTATATGTATATACGTGTGTGTATATACACATATATGAGTGTATATATACATATATGTGTGTATACACATATATACATACATGTGTGTATACATATATGTGTGTATATACACACATATACACATATGTGTGTGTGTGTGTGTGTGTGTGTATATATATGTATAGATTGGTAGCTTGACTTCTCATAGAATTATTCCATTTGTTCTGTCTACAAAAATAAACTCTACACTAGTGACAGGATTTTTTTTTTAACATGAAGAGCTAATCATGCCAACTCCTGCTCAAACATCTATCATAATTGTTTATCACCTACTGTAGCAAACACTTGATTGCCAACTCTGCAGTCATTTGTCCCCTTTCCCCTACTTTCTCTCAGGCCCGATTTTGCTCCACTTTCCTCTATCTGGCCATGTATTTCAGAAGAAGTGGGTCTTTCCCCCTCCAGGGGGAAAGTCAAGGTTAGGGTGAGCCAGTCATGGTGGTCGCATTCCCCTTGCCAGTGAATGGTTTAGGATTGGGTATGTCATGCAGTTTTAGCCACTGAGCCATGAGGATGAGTTGATGGGAGCTTCTTAAGAAAGCTTTTCCTCACTGATTAAAAAGATACACATCAAGAAAGAAAGCAAACAAACAAACCTCTCCTTCTTTTCAATCATCTTCTGCTCAGGAGAAGAGCAAGTCTGAGGATAAACCATCATACCAAGGATGGCAGAGCAGAAAGGTGGAAGGAATCTAGGTCCTTAATGATAGAGTTGAGCTACTGAATTCAGCCTTCTTGAAATATCCCTGCCTTTGAGCATATTATATATGTTGACGGATCTTCTTTAGAGTTTAACCCCTTTGTGTTAGGGATTTCTGACCTTGCAACTGAACACATACTAATACATCTACAGTGTAAAATTAACAGACACTGTGTTCTTCATGTTTTAACCATCTCATCTCCAACACCATACATGAGTTTCTAGCTACCTTAAACTTTGCCTAAAATACCATCCCCAAAATTGTCCAGTTTATTAATAGTAAATGCCATTTACTATTCATTCTAACTTGAAGGTTAGAACCTTCAAGTTCTAACGAAAGTACCTCCTACTTTTCAAAAACTTTGGCCAATCTCCTTGGGCAGACCCTGCTGTCCTAATTTTCCACAGCACTCTGACACGCCTCTACTCTGTTATGATCATTTGCATGCCCATCAACCACACTAGGCTGTGAACTTCTTGAAGACAGGGTCTCCAGGGCCTCTTTCTCTTGTACCACCATCCCCTGAGCACAGGCTTGATTCATGGGCACACAAGCAACATCTACTGAATGAATCTTAACACCTGACTTTATCACTTTAGGAATACTGCATACCCCTAATTTGGAAAGTTTAAATCTTTTTTATCTCAGTATGGGCCTTGCCACCCTGTGGCAACTTCTCCACCAGTTCCTTACTGAGACCTTCCCAGATGTGGAGAGGCAGCTTTGGAGTTGTGTTTGACAGTCTGACCTTCAATCATGTTCTCTTCATTAGAAGAAATGAACAAAGAAGAGAGAGGTGCCCAACTCCCTGTGGGCAGTGGTCACCGTCCTGTTCTCTGGCTCAGTTCCAAGATGAAGAAATGCTAAGGCACCCTGGGCCCCTGGGCCAACCATCCTGAGACCATCAGTGAAGGCTTAGTTGTAAAAGTGACAAAAACTCTCAAAACAGAAATATGAATCAAGGAGATTTCAGACCACAAATCCAAAATCTAAATCTATTCAGCTTGAGTCCTATTCTATGTTGAGAAGCTGCTCAGTTGCAATCAGACATCACCTTCTATGACACTCTGCACTCTGCCACTCCTCCCTAGCTCCCACCCTGCCCCCAACACACACCACACACATGTGCAAACATCTAGAAAATCGGTTCAACTTCCTTCTGTGAAGCTACATTGCTTGTTCCAATAGCTCTGGTGGGTGACTGTAAAAGTCCACATCTGCCCAGATGTGAAACAGAAGACACACCCTGTGATGCAAACGATAAAGCTGTTGAGAACTGGAACCAAACAATTTCAGCAATGCCCTATTCAGGCCAAAGCACTCGTTTGGAAATGTAGTCACGTTGAGTGTGACAGGGGGTGAACAATTACATTAGGGTTGAGATGACTCATTTAAATAGCGCAATTCAAATATCTTATTCATCTTGCAATATAATCAAACTCCTGAGGGGCTGTTAAACTCCTCGCAGGAAAGAAAAAAAAAAGTGACAAAGGGGAAAAATGCAGAGACATCACAGGCCTGGTTGGCAGTTAGCAGAGGCTAATAGGAGTCAGGGGTGCAGGTGCCTCCTGCCATCACAGTAAGAAGTCCCCAGCAGACTTTACAGACCAAACTTGCAAATTCCCATCTCCTCTTCCCAGCCTCACGAGTCCCCACTGGCTGCTCACTCTGTCTCCCTGAAAAACACAGAATGCTGGGCTGAAGCTGCTCCATCATCAGAATGTACTGAGTACCGACTATCTGCTTGTTCTGGGGACACAAAGACAGGACACAGTTTCTCCCCTGGGAGGAGCTCCTGCGATAACAGGGAAGAGAGACAAAACAGGGTGCCCAGTGCTAGAACAGAGAGGTAGAAAAGATACTTCTGAGGAAACAGGGAATTCTACTTGAGACTGTAAGGCAAGCCTCACAAGACACATGTTTAAAGTGTCTTAAAAGATGAATAGAATTCTCTAGATGAGTAAGGATGGATACCCTGATCCCTCTCAGAAATAAGGCAGCGTTTCAAGTGGTAGGGTGCTGGGCATGTCTGTTGCAGGGGGCATTGAAGCATATAAGTGGAGGTGGGAGGTTTCAGCTTTTACATCTATGCACAGCCTTGAGCTGCTTCTCCAGCCTTGACTAATAGTCTGGGCGTGCCCCTCAATGCAGCCTGCTACCTCTCCTGGCCTTCCTGCCTGAATGTGTGCCCCACCCTCCACCTTGATTCCCTCACCCTGTTCCCTTCTCTGCCTGGAACTTCATCTCTCTGTGAAGCCTCCCCACATCCCTGGGCAGATCAAGATGCCTGCCCCTCGGCACTTCCCATGTGGCTGCTTGGCCACACTATGTCTCCACCCCACAAAGATATAGATGTAGTCTCTGCCTTCAGGGAGCTTGGGCCTCAAAGCCCTAAGACACAAAGCAAAAGACACAAGCTGTGAGCACAATTCCTGGTGTCCAGATGGTCACTGTTAATGATAGAGGCTCCAGAGACCCAAAGGCCACAGACTGAAGAGTTCCACTCCAGGCCGTTCCTTCATCTCTTCCAATTCCAGGGCCCTTCGCTGCTTTGTCTCCATCCATGACCCCAATTTTGTTTCATCTCTTTAATCCTCCACGTAAGGATGGCTGTATTCTTTTCTTGCCACGTGACCTGTTGTCTTGGGAGATCATACAATGGTAAAGGAGAGCACAAGCTTTGACTTCAGGCAGGATTGGCTGGAATTCCAGCTCCAGCAAAATGATGACTTGCTGTGGAGACTTCAGAAAGTGTCATGGCACTCATTGTTTCAAGACACAGCAAGAACTCAAAAAGCCACAGGTCTTGTGGCTGTTGACTGGCCTTGGGTTATACAATGCGACACCCATTTCCAAGCTTCAGAACTATTTTCCTGAGTTCCACCCCATTTTCTTTCCCCCCTGTCCCTTAACCCTCAACAAGAGCAACAGATCCTACACAACTTCACAAGCTTCATCAAAGTGGTGGCATTTCCGATGGGTCTGAAAGACAGGTATCATTTAGACCTGTAGGTCTGGCAGGAAGAGAGCAGGCCAACTAGTGGGAAACGGTGAATAAAGATGGAGTGAGGAAAGCATGTATCTTGTTCCTACAGGCATCAGAGGGGCTGTCCGGCTGGACCGTGGGATCCACGCCAGAGATATTAGCGGTCAGGATGGGCAGAGTCTAGGACCATCATCAGTGGTTAGGGGGAAACCAAAACATGGATGTGTGTGTGTGTTGAGGGCTTGGGAGTTCGAGCAGGTTGTAGGTTGTAGAGTACGCAGGATGCCCTCAGAAGGGAAGAGACCAAAGGCAGAGTCTGCTCTTTACAGTCGACCTTCTTGTCATGCGAAGCACACTGGTCACAAATTCAGAAGCCCTGGGTTCCAAAATCTGCAACTGATGAGGCAGGTGATCTAGGGACTTCAGTTGATTCATCTGTAAAGTGAGAGGCTTAATTTTCATGTGGGGTCATCCAAGTTCAAATGCCAGCCTGGCCACAACAGAACAGGAGCTCAGGTAAGATTCTGCATGTATTGGTGTCTTCATTTCCCTCATCTATAAAAAAGATGACAAGAGCAAAATACTCCCTTTGCAACGCTGCTGCAGAGACACCATGCCAACAGCCACGTCTGACACATGGCAGGAATTCTAATAGAAAAAGAAAAACTGTCACTGTCAAAAGTCCTTCAAGTTTAAAAAAAGGAAAAAAAATTCACAGGCCGTTCTATGACAGGAATGACCAGCAAAAAAAACAAACAAAAACAAGTCTGGAACTCAACCCAGGGCTAGTCTGTGATACAACATGAATATTTCTTTCTGACCCATTTTTCAAAAAAAAAAAAAAGACTGACTTCAGTACATACTGATCCTTTCCAGATACATGTTGTCTACAGAAAATGTAATTGTATTATCAGGAAGACAGTAAAGCAATTGTAAAAGTCCTGAAAGCAATAAAACTCAAGTAAGCCTTTGATTTCTACCTCTGACTTCGCCTGCATTTTGAAGAACAAGAGCTATCAAACAAGGATGAGGGAACCACTTGTGCCCTTGTGTGACTTGTGGAGACCCTGGAAAGCCAACAGACCACAGAACTATAACCAAGGGTTGGCCAAAGTCAACCCAGCCTCAGCTGTCCCGCAATTTTGTCTGAAACAGATGAATACGGACCTTTCCAGAATCTGGCAAGAAAAACATATGACCTATTTGAAGACTCTGGCTAATGAGGTCCTTATTTAGTTCTTAAAAGAAATAATATGAGTCCTAGTCCTATTCTTGGAGAAGGCAATGGCACCCCACTCCAGCACTCTTGCCTGGAAAATCCCATGGACGGAGGAGCCTGGTAGGCTGCAGACCATGGGGTCTCGAAGAGTCGGACACGACTGAGCGACTTCACTTTCACTTTTCCCTTTCATGCATTGGAGAAGGAAATGGCAACCCACTCCAGTGTTCTTGCCTGGAGAATCCCAGGGACGGGGGAGCCTGGTGGGCCGCCATCTATGGGGTTGCACAGAGTCAGACATGACTGAAGCGACTTAGCAGCAGTCCTAGTCTCCCCAATACACCTTGCACTGATCTGCTGTTAGGAAAACATCCATCACATTGCACTGGGGGTTCTGCATGTCTATCTACCCACAAGACTGAATACGAGGGCATGTCTCCTTCACCCTTCACTCCCCAGTGCCTCCTGTACATCTGTCACCACATGCTTACTATGCATTCAACCTCTGGAATCCAGGGCAGCTGGACACTAAAGTGCACACTCTTACAATTGCCCCTGTCTCCTAAAGAACTGAAGAAAAAGATGCCTGGAATAAAGGATGAAGGAGCATTCACATCCCATGCCAGTCTTGCCACCCTGAATACCCATTCCTCTCATTTTGAGACTCTTCAAGTCTCCTCTGGAAGGCATTCTTCACTGAGCCCCACTGGATTCTGTCTCTTGCCACTCTGCCTTTTTCAGCGCTTGGGGACTTGATGTGCATTAAGAGAAATTGCTGCCTCTTTTCACTCTCAAGCACTCTGCCTCCTTGAGTAGCCCCTCTCTGGGCTCTGTCCTTTGGCTGTCCTGTCTGCTTGTCCACTCAGAAAGCTCCCCACTTCCTAAGCTTCCCTCTTCCAGCCCTCCTTTCCCCACAAAAGATGTATCTCCGAGGGGGACAGAGCAGGACCCAAATAGGAGATTCTCACCTGACTATTCATTACAATCTTTGACAGAGGTTAAAAATAATAACCGATGGCTATGTATGAACATAGTGTTTGGAAGAAAACAGATTTCAAGGAACTGTTAGAAATGTCTGCCTTAGGACCTCCCTCGTAGTCCAGCGGTTAAGACTCTGTGCTCCTAATAGAGGGGACGTGGAGAATTAAGATCCCACGTGTTGCATGGTGTGGTCTTAAAAAAAAAAAAAAAAATGTGTCTGCCTTTGGGGAGTAGGACTGAGAGGTGAAAGGATTTTCTTTTCTGTACTATGAATTTTCACTTTGGGCATGCATGTTACTAAATTTTTAAAAAATGAAAAAATTCAGACCCTGCTCCCAGAGATGATTATTTAGTATATCTGAGAAGCCTCAGCATCTGTATTTTATTTAAAGCTCTGGGTGATTTTGATGCAAAGACAGAGTTGGGACTAGGGGAAAGAAGTGTGAATATGAGTGTGTGTGTGTGGTTTGCGTAGGTGTGAGTGCATATGTGGTTGTGTGTGGCAGTGGGGGCAGAATTCCACAGTTAAAAAAAAAAAAGAAAGAGTCCTCCTTCCCAGTATGCCTCATGTCAAAATTTCCCCTGCCATCCCCTCCCAGAAGTCAGATGTCCTTTCATATGGTTCAGCTGGGGCACCTCTTTCTTCCTCCACCAGCCATGACTGACTATCTCCTCTTGCTCGTGGGCTTATGCATTCACCTCCCTTGGAACACTTCAGCGCTTTGTCACCTTAGACTGAAATTCGATCTCTCCTCCCGGGTGGAGGACTCCTTGGCAATGACTCTTGTCTTTTCCCATGTGACACACTCCAAGATTTCAGTCCATTCCCTTCCACAGCTGACATGCTCTGAAACCCCTGAAGAAAGCAAGGGAGATGTTAACTTGGTCTCCATATCAGTGGGGAGTTGGGGGTGGAGGTTGGAAGGCAGGCTTATCTCTGTGGGAAGAAGTTTTTTCAGTAGAGTCTGCAGACACTTGAGAGAGATTGTGTCCTGGTTCTAAAATCCTAGATAATTCACTCCATCAACAGAGTGGCCCCTTGCTTTTTTATTAAAACTGCACAGGAATAACCTTGCCATGCCATTGCCACTATTAATACTGTGCAGACCTTATCACATTACAAAGTGTGTTATGAAAATTGAGTGCCAACACAGGGGAAAACTGATAGACTCAGCTACCTGCTCTGTCGATAAGAGAGCTGACTTCCTTCAGACCTAAGCTAGCTCCCTCCTGGGCCTGTGAATAAACTGTGACCTCTTCAGGCCCAGCCCCCTCTGCAAACTTGCCCTCATCAGAGGACCGACTACCAAGTGCTCCCAGCTGACCTGAAGAACTGGCTCCGTCGGCATCAGGGCCAGCAGTTGCACTCACAGCAACCGGCAGGCCTCTCAGCAGACAGGGACACAGTCCAATCCATACAGTTTGGGGCTCTTATGAGGACATCTCCCTGCAGTTTCCACTTCAGTCTTCCAAACCATGCTTGTAAATAGGCCATCGTCCTCACTTCTGTGATCCCGTCCTATTCTGTGTGAACTAGGAGTTCTTGGAAGCAAAGGCATGGAGCAGGGGCCGGGGCGGTGGTGATCTTCTTACTAAAGGGCCCTCCACTAGGATTTTAGCCCCTTTCTTGCCACCGTGAGTGCGCACACACAGCACTGTGGGGGATTGGAGGGGAGAGGTTTCCATCTCCAGCTCCTTACCGCTGTCGCTGTGTATATCTTCCATAGGAATGGGGCCACCCAAGTCTAGCAACCCAGAGAAGGACTCAAAGGGTCACCTCCTTAAGGCTTCCCGTGCCCACCAAAACCAAACATGGGCTGAAATCAACAAAGAGCTGGTTTATAACTTTCTAAAATAACTTCTTATTCTTTCTGGGAAAACCCTATCCAATGACCCAAACTGATTCTCATTTCCAATGCAAATAGCACACACACACACACACACACACACACACACACACATACTGTGGCGTCTTTTTGTGAGGTAAATACTGGCGTCCAGAACGTCCAAGTTCAGCACCACTTTTTAACTTTCCATCACCAGGCCTTATCTTTCCAGAAAACAGATGAAAAGGTCTGACGGGGGGAGGTGATCATAGAGATGAGACTGGCTTTTATTAAAAGAGTGTTTTCCCAGACCTTAACTAAACCTCATCCACTTTTGTCAGTCAGGGCCGACAGTTGAGAGCAATATTAGAGGAGGTAATTGCATGTATCAGTCAACAGCTTTTGTCCCGCGGCCGCTGAGAATTACAGTAAAACGGGCACAGGAAAACAGCATACTGGATTAAAGGCAAAAAAGATCTTTCTCCAGTTTCTCCCTACTCACCAGCTGTTATGTTCGGCTGCAGAGACAGAAGCGGCAATAATATCTGGGGGAAATCTAGCCTACCACAGTCTGGGTTTTTTTCCTCCTCCTGTTTTCCCTCTGCCTTGCAAGTGATTAATCGTTGACTTTAAAGAGAAACTTTTTCAAAAAGCATTCTGTCTCGCCATAGCAACGAAGCTATTCACCATATATGCATTTTTCTCCCAGTAAAGCATATGAACACATATAAACCTGAAGCTTCTACCACTTCTTAGGCAGACTATAAAACCACCACCTCAGAGCCTTGATGTCACTTGGTAGCAGGTCCCAGCAGTTGCTTAAGTCAACAGTTGGCAAGACACATACACATTTTACATACAGTTGATTACAAATCACACCAAGCCAAACTCAAGCTGATGCAGAGGTGGCATAGGGGTCTGACATTTGCCCCAGATGAGGGGTGAGCTGGAGGAGAAGAGAGAGAAGACATTGGCCTATCCCTGTAGCCCTGGCACAAATATCCCCAAGATACGTGTCATTGTTGCCATGTCCCTGGGGCTTCAAACACCATAGACTGGCCCTCACCTCAATACTGAAGGAATGCCCTTTCTCTCCATCATAAGAAAATGAGAAGACTGTCCAAAAAGCTGCTAGAGTCTAGATTTAAAATAGAATAAGAGATGCATCCTTAGGGGTAAGTCAAGGGTACCTTAGAGGGAAAGCTGGCTGCCCTGGAAAGAACAGAGACCATGTCCAGGGACACAGCAGGGGCCAGAGAACTGTGGTCCCGAGGGATTTCCGAGTGAGTGAGTGAAACAAGGTGCAGAGGTGAGTTTGGCCAGCTCTCCTGTGACTCTGACAGAGGTCAGCTGGGACAACGATGTGGTGGGCCAGAATAGAGATGTTGTTATTCATGAATTTAAGTCTTGAATACTTGAAATCTTACCGTATATCAGGGTAGCCAAGGCTGACTTCATGATGCAACAGGGAGCAGTTATTATTTCCATTTTACAGTTCAAGAAACTGAGGTTTACAGAGGTAAGGCAACTCAACCAGGTTAACACGGCCAATGGGTGTTAGAGGCAGTATTCCAACTCAGCAGTCTTGTTCCTGCCACTACAACCATCTTACCTCTGGGGCGGTGCATGTCCAGCACCACTTGACTGTGGACACCAGGGAGCTATGGGAGAAATCCATCATAGTGTCCTGGGCATCAGATTTACTCAAACATTGGTTGGTGTCACCCTATACCAGAAGTAGGGTGGAATAGGATTAAGTAATTGCATTGATTAGTATGTCAAAACACACTTTTTCATGTTAAAGTCAATGGTTATATTGGAGAGCCAGAGGCCATATTCCTATTTTTGAAAACACTGAATAGGTAATGAATTAATATGATTCAGAATTCCAACACTACAAAATGGTATAAAGTGGAAAGTTTTTCTCTCACTTAACCTCCAAGCCTCAATGCCTAATTCCCTTTTCAATAAGCAAATTATTGTCTATTTTGTGCACAGTTGAACATGACTTAGTGACTGAACAACAATAATATATATGTATATAGTCTTTTTTCCTTTTTTAGACACAAATAGTAGCCCACTAGAAATGCTTTTCCACACTTTGCTCCCTCTCATTTAACAAGAAATCTTGGAGTTCACATCTGTAAATAAAGTCCTCCATCATTTTTGTTTACTGCTGTTAATATTTCATGAAATTGATGCATTATTATTTATTTAACCAATCCTATTACTGGACTTTCGGGATGTTCTGAAAACTGTACTACTATAAACAATATCTCAGTGAATAATCTTTTACATGGATCATTTCAGACATTTGAGAATATATATGTGGGTTTCACTACCACAAGTGGAATTGCTCAGTCAATGAAATTGCATTTCATTTTAATAGATATTAACAAATCTATCTCTAGAAGTCTTATCAATTGGCAGAGAACAATCTCTCAATGTTATCAAACTCTTTTTGTTTGCCATTATGATAGGTGAGAAATGAAATTTCACTGTCATTGCAATTTACATTCTCTTCCTATGAGCATGGCTGAATAGCTTTCGTGTACTTAAGGTATTGTATTTCTATTTTCTGCAAACTATCCTTTGCTCACTTTTTTGTAGGGCTTGGAACTTTTTTTTTTTACTGATTTGTAGATTATGGAAACTAGACTTTTGTCTGAGACCTGAGCTGCACAGTTTCTCCATGCCGGACAATCTGCCTTCTCTTGTCAGTGTCCACTGAGAAGCCCAGCCCACAATGGCGGCACCAGCACCAGCAGCCTATCCATCACCATGGTGACCCAACCGTACCTGCATGCATGCGTGCATGCGTATGTGTGTGCATGCGTGCGTGCTCAGTTGCTCAGTCGTGTCGGACTCTTTGTAACCCATGGACTGTAGCCCTCCAGGGTGTTCTCTCCGTGACATTATCCCTGCAGGAAATACTGGGTGGGTTGCCATTTCCTCCTCAATGGGATCTTCCTGACCAAGAGATCTAAACCACATCCCCAGTGGCTCCTGTATTGGCAGGTGGATTCTTTACTGCTGAGCCACCTGGAAAGCTCCACCCATACCTGAACTCTCATGAAACCTACTTGCTGCCTGGCCAAGCTTCCTTCCACAGCCTGGGTTCATCCTCCCCAGTCTGCTCTCCTCCAAAGGACAGCTAAGTTACCCCAATCTAGCTATTCTATCTTCAGGCTCCCCTGAGGAGGTAAAGAGGTGAGGAGAAAAATGAGAACTGATACATATTTTCAACACTAAACCCCAACCCAGGGTTCATACAAACCACTATTTTTCATCCACTGAGCACTCCCAATGTCATGTAGAGGGACTTGATAATAATCACTATCATGTATCAAACATTTACCAAGTGCCAGCCAAAATACTTTATGTATATTAATTCATTTATCCCCAAAATATTTCATGAATTATCATCAACCTATTCTACAGATGACAACACAAGTGATGAAAATGTTAAATGATCTGCAAAGGGTTGTAAGGCTGGTATGAAGCCAGGATTGAAAGCCAAGCATTCTGGACTATATGTCAAGCTAAACATACTCTGGCTGTAAACTTCATCAGGAACTCTGGCCAGCACTCAAGTCACAGATATCACATGAACATACACACAAATACACACGCTGTATTTAGAGAAATACATAGAAATTTGTATAGAGAGAAATTTCACTAATATTTTATGATATTGAGGGAAACATATCCCAGTACCAACGTGACATGGTTGGTGGTCTTATGGCACTTAAATAAACTATGATCAGATCAGATCACATCAGTTGCTCAGTCGTGTCCAACTCTCTTCGACCCCATGAATTGCAGCATGCCAGGCTTCCCTGTCCATCACCAACTCCCGGAGTTCACTCAGACTCACGTCCATTGAGTCAGTGATGCCATCCAGCCATCTCATCCTCTGTTGTCCCCTTCTCCTCCTGCCCTCAATCCCTCCCAGCATCAGGGTCTTTTCCAAAGAATCAACTCTTCTCATGAGGTGGCCAAAGTACTGGAGTTTCAGCTTTAGCATCATTCCTTCCAAAGAAATCCCAGGGCTGATCTCCTTCAGAATGGACTGGTTGGATCTCCTTGCAGTCCAAGGGACTCTCAAGAGTCTTCTCCAACACCACAGTTCAAAAACATCAATTCTTCGGCGCTCAGCTTTCTTCACAGTCCAACTTTCACATCCATACATGACCACAGGAAAAACCATAGCCTTGACTAGACGAACCTTTGTTGGCAAAGTAATGTCTCTGCTTTTGAATATGCTATCTAGGTAGGTCATAACTTTCCTTCCAAGGAGTAAGCGTCTTTTAATTTCATGGCTGCAGTCACCATCTGTAGTGATTTTGGAGCTCAGAAAAATAAAGTCTGACACTGTTTCCACTGTTTCCCCATCTATTTCCCATGATGCGGTGGGACCAGATGCCATGATTTTCGTTTTCTGATGCTTTTGAACTGTGGTGTTGAGGAAGACTCTTGAGAGTCCGTTGGACTGCAAGGAGATCCAACCAGTCCATTCTAGTCCTGGGTGTTCTTTGGAAGAAATGATGCTAAAGCTGAAACTCCAGTACTTTGGCCACCTCATATGAAGAGTTGACTCATTGGAAAAGACTGATGCTGGGAGGGATTGGGGGCAGGAGGAGAAGGGGACGACAGAGGATGAGATGGCTGGATGGCATCACTGACTCGATGGACGTGAGTCTGAGTGAACTCCAGGAGTTGGTGATGGACAGGGAGGCCTGGCATGCTGCGATTCCTGGGGTGGCAAAGAGTTGGACACGACTGAGCGACTGAACTGAACTGAACTGTGGTGTTAAAGAAGACTCTTGAGAGTCCCTTGGACTGCAAGGAGACCCAACCAGTCCATTCTAAAGGAGATCAGTCCTGGATGTTCTTTGGAAGGAATGATGCTAAAGCTGAAACTCCAGTACTTTGGCCACCTCATGTGAAGAATTGACTCAATGGAAACGACTCTGATGCTGGGAGGGATTGGGGCCAGGAGGAGAAGGGGACGACAGAGGATGAGATGGCTGGATGGCATCACTGACTCGAAGGACATGAGTTTGAGTGAACTCCGGGAGTTGGTGATGGACAGGGAGGCCTGGCATGCTGCGATTCCTGGGGTCGCAAAGAGTCGGACACGACTGAGCGACTGAACTGAACTGAACTGAACTTGTGTATTATAGCCTAGGTCTATAAAGTTAAACACCCTCAATTCAAACTTTATCGAAGTAAAGTCTAATGCTGTAAAGAGCAACATTGCATAGGAACCTAGAATGTTAGTTAGGTCCATGAATCAAGGAAAATTGGAAGTAGTCAAACAGGAGATGGCAAGAGTGAACGTCAGCATTTTAGGAATCAGTGAACTAAAATGGACTGGAATGGGTGAATTTAACTCAGATGACCATTATATCTACTATTGTGGGCAAGAATCCCTTAGAAGAAATAGAGTAGCCGTCATAGTCAAGAAAAGACTCCAAAATGCAGTACTTGGATGCAATCTCAAAAATGATGGAATGATCACTATTCCTTTCCAAGGCAAACCATTCAATATGACGGTAATCCAAGCCTATGCCCCAAACAATAATGCTGAAGAAGCTGAAGATGAACAATTCTATGAAGACCTAAAAGACATTTTAGAACTAACATCCTAAAAAGATGTTCTTTTCATTATAGGGGACTGGAATGCAAAAGTAGGAAGTCAAGAAACACCTGGAGTAACAGGCAAATTTGGCCTTGGAGTACAGAATGAAGCAGGGCAAAGGCTAATAGAGTTTTGCCAAGAGAACACACTGGTCATAGCAAATACCCTCTTCCAACAACACAAGACAAGACTCTACACATGGACATCACCAGATGGTCAACACTGAAATCAGATTGATTATATTCTTTGCAGCCAAAGATGGAGAAGCTCTATACAGTCAGCAAAAACAAGACCAGGACCTAACTGTGGCTCAGATCATGAACTCCTTATTGCCAAATTCAGACTTAAGTTGAAGAAAGCAGGAAAAACCACTAGACCATTCAGTTATACCTAAATCAAATCCCTTATGATTAAACAGTGGAAGTGAGAAATAGATTTAAGGGACTACATCTGATAGAGTGCCTGATGAACTATGAATGGAGGTTCATGACATTGTACAGGAGACAGGGATCAAGACCATCCCCAAGAAAAAGAAATGCAAAAAAGCAAAATGGTTGTCTGAGAGGCCTTACAATAGCTGTGAAAAGAAGAGAAGTGAAAGCAAAGGAGAAAAGGAAAGATATACTTATTTGAATGCACAGTTCCTAAGAATAGCAAGGAGAGATAAGAAAGCCTTCCTCAGTGATCAATGCAAAGAAATAGAGGAAAACAACAGAACGGGAAAGACTAGAGATTTCTTCAAGACAATTAGAGATACCACGGGAAAATTTCATGCAAAGTTGGGCTCAATAAAGGATAGAAATGGTATGGACCTAACAGAAGCAGAAGACATTAAGAAAAGGTGGCAAGAATACACAGAAGAACTGTCCAAAAAAGATCTTCACAACCCAGATAATCACAATAGTGTGGTCACTCACCTAAAGCCAGATGTTCTGGGATGTGAAGTCAAGTGGGCCTTAGGAAGCATCACTATGAGCAAAGCTAGTGGAGGTGATGGAATTCCAGTTGAGCTATTTCAAATCCTGAAAGATGATGCTGTGAAAGTGCTGCACTCAATTTGCCAGCAAATTTGGAAAACTCAGTAATGGTCACGGGACTGGAAAAGGCCAGTTTTCATTCCAATCCCAAAGAAAGGCAATGCCAAAGAATGCTCAAACTATCACACAGTTGCACTCATCTCACATTCTAGTAAAGTAATGTTCAAAATTCTCCAAGCCAGGCTTTAACAATACATGAACTGTGAAGTTCCAGATGTTCAAGCTGGTTTTAGAAAAGGCACAGGAACCAGAGATCAAATTGCCAACATCCACCAGATCATCAACAAAGCAAGAGAGTTAGAAAAATATCTATTTCTGCTTTATTGACTATATCAAAGCCTTTGACTGTGTGCATCACAATCAACTGTGGAAAATTCTGAAAGAGATGGGAATACCAGACCACCTGACCTGCCTCTTGAGAAATCTGTATGCAGGTCAGGAAGCCACAGTTAGAACTGAACATGGAACAACAGACTTGTTCCAAACAGGAAAAGGAGTACGTCAAGGCTGTATATTGTCACCCTGCTTATTTAACTTATATGCAGAGTACACCATGAGAAACACTGGGCTGGATGAAGCACAAGCTGGAATCAAGATTGCCGGGAGAAATATCAACAACCTCAGATAGGCAGATGACATGACCCTTATGGCAGAAAGTGAAGAAGAACTAAAGAGCCTCTTGATGAAAGTGAAAGTGGAGAGTGAAAAAGTTGGCTTAAAGCTCAACATTCAGAAAACGAAGATCATGGTATCCGGTTCCATCACTTCATGGCAAATAGTTGGGGAAACAGTGGCAGACTTATTTTTGTGGGCTCCAAAATCACTGCAGATGGTGACTGCAGCCATGAAATTAAAAGCTGCTTACTCCTTGGAAGGAAAGTTATGACCAACCCAGAGAGCATATTAAAAAGCAGAGACATTCCTTTGCCAACAAAGTTCCATCTAGTCAAGGCTATGGTTTTTCCAGTAGTCATGTATGGATGTAAGAGTTGGACTATAAAGAAAGCTGAGTGCTGAAGAATTGATGCTTTTGAACTGTGGTGTTGGAGAAGACTCTTGAGAGTCCCTTGGACTGCAAGGAGATCCAACCAGTCCATCCTAAAGGAGATCAGTCCCGGGTGTTCATTGGAAGGACGTATGTTGAAGCTGAAACTCCAATACTATGGCCACCTGATATGAAGAGCTGACTCATTTAAAAAGACCCTGATGCTGGGAAAGATTGAAGGCAGGAGGAGAAGGGGACGATAGAGGATGAGATGGTTGGATGGCATCACCGACTCAATGAAGATAAGCTTTAGTGAACTCCGAGAGTTGGTGACGGACAGGGTGGCCTGGAGTGCTGCAGTCCATGGGGTGGCAAAGAGTCGGACATGACTGAGTGACTGAACTGAACTGAACTGACTGAATTCAAACCCACCTCTCAAAGCCAAATATGCTGAGCTAGACACCAGAATCCCTCATTCAGCCATGTCTCTGCCAGGCCAGATGAGTCAGGCACAAGTCTGCTCACCACTCCCTTCTCCTTCCCTAGATGACTACAAAGGAAAAAATGATCAGGCTGCATCTTCATCACATCAATGTAAACCAAAATAGCTGTGACTAAAGGGATTTGAAAGCCAGAGACCATCGTTGTGACCGGGTGATTCTTTGCAGGAACTGGCAAAACAGAACCTCCTTGCACTAGCTTTGTATGGGATTCCAGCCAGCATCTATTTTTAAAAACAAAGTCAGATTTTGAATACTCGGTCTAATAATCCAGATGGTGATCTAATTCGATTTTTAGTTCCTTCTACCCAATATTCCATTTTGATTAGTTGCCTATTAATTCATCCCTTGGTACTTAATGCATTGCAGTGACTTGAATGGGAAGGAAGTCCAAAAGGGAGGGTATATATATGTACATGTATGGCTGACTCATTTTCCTGTACAGCAGAAATTAATGCAACATTGTAAAGCAACTATATTCCAATAAACATTCATTTTAAAAAATTCATCCCTTGGGCTAAAGGACATTCCATTTATTTATCACTGCAAAAACTTTTTGTGAGTCCCTATTGTTCTATGGGCACTAGAGATAAAAAAGACTGAAAAAGAAAGAGTTTCTATCTCTAAAGGAGCTATGGTCTTTTAAGATATAGGAATTTTTTTTTAAAACTTTATTTTTTAATAAAACTTTGTTTTGTATCAGGATATAGCTGATTAACAATGCTGTAATAGTTTCAGGTAGACAGCAAGGGACTCAGTCACATGTATACATGGATCTATCCTCCCCCAAACTAAACTCCCCTCCCATCCAGGCTGCCACATAACAATAAGCAGAGTTCCCTTTGCTATACAGCAGGATCCTATTGGTTATCCATTTTAAATACAGCAGTGTGTACATGTCAATCCTGAATGCTCTATCTCTACCTCTACCCCCAACCCTGTTCCTCCTCCCTGGTAACCGTAAGTTCAAAAAACCAAGAAGTTTTAAGGGCAATTGCCATGTTATGAAACTTCAGCTTGGTGAAAGTTAAGCACAAGTGCACAGCACGGCCCTCAGAGCTGAAACCAGGCAAGACGGCAAAGGACACCCGAGGCAGGTGACCACTGGGTCACCTGGTAGAGCTGAGGCACCACTGCTGCTGCTGCTGCTAAGTCGCTTCAGTCGTGTCCAACTCTGTGCGACCCCAGAGACGGCAGCCCACCAGGCTCCCCCGTCCCTGGGATTCTCCAGGCAAGAACACTGGAGTGGGTTGCCATTTCCTTCTCCAATGCATGAAGGTGAAAAGTGAAAGTGAAGTCGCTCAGTCCTGTCCGACTCTTAGCGACCCCATGGACTGCAGCCCACCAGGCTCCTCCGTCCATGGGATTTTCCAGGCAAGAGTACTGGAGTGGGGTGCCGGTCCAAAGGGAGTGCACAGCACACAGGTATTGTGAGCAGAGGCCTCCAAACGAGAAAGCATCGCCCACATGAGCAGAGACAGAGGTGAGGAACAGCTGTGATTTGCAGAGTGAAGGCTGAGAGAGAAGAAGCTCTCAACTTCAGCATGGGCACTCTGCCAAATGTGCCTTTGATCCTGATGGTGGAGAGGACACAGAAATACACTAAGCAGGTGTGTGCTATGACCAACTCTGGGCTTTAGAGGAGGTCTCTCTGATAATAGAGCTGAAGTAGGCAAAATTAATAAACAGGTGACATTTGACTATTTCCCTCTGGTCTCTCTCTTTTCACAGTCTTTTCCTTGCCATCTCCTCCCTGACTTCTTCCTCAGCCAGATGGCTCAGGGGGTTAAGCACTCATGATAGAGTGCAAAGGACTGATAAGATTTAATCAGTTGGCGTTTTGATAACAGACAAGCAAAGGAATGACTCTGGATGTAGAATTTGGAAGAATCAAATTAAGTTGGTGGGATAGATATCTGAGTGGGAGACACCTCATTAGAATTTTTCAAATCACACTAAATGACATCCACTGCTGGTCTCATTAGCACAAGATCACACACCCACACACCTGCAGAATCACTTATAGGTAAGATTATTCAATGCAGCAATATTTATCATACCATGAGACTGAAAATAACCTAAATATTTATCAGTGTGGAGCTGTTTAAATCAATTATGGCATATTATAAAATGAAATACCATAAAGCTATTTTTCAAAGCCTGGGAAAACACATTATAAACTAAGTTAAAAAGAATACAGTAGTAAGTGGAAAATGCAGAACAGGGACTATACTATACTACCATTTTGAAACAAATGATACGGGGAGCTGGGGAAGGGAAATATGTATGTATGTGTTAGTATAGGCATAAAAGAACTCTGGGGAGAGACCCAAGAGAACAATAATATTTGGTTGCCGATGTGAGAGGGAAAATGGGTGGCTGGGAGAAGCAGGCTTCAGTCTATGTAAAGGTAGTCTCTGTCCTTGACCAGTTCACAGCCAACAGAGACAAACACACTTACCATGGGCAAGAGGTCATTACAACTATCTTACAGGCTATAGCACCAAGGCAAGGAAGGGGTTAAAGACTTGGTCTTGGGTCAGAGAAGACAGGACTTAGATGTTATTCCTCCAACAACAGCCCGTATATCCGTGGGCCCAGTGGTTCTTCAGGCCCCTGCTCCTCAGGCTGTATTTAACTCATGATCCAGCATCCAGGGGGCTCTTCCCCTTGCTTTACAGACTGAGGAACTGAGGTGCAGCAGATGAAGGGATTTGCCTCAAGCTTCCCAGGTGGCGTTAGTGGTAAAGAACCCACCTGCCAACGCAGGGAACATAACAGACGCGAGTTTGATACCTGGGTTGGGAAGATCCCTTGGAGGAGGGGATGGCAACCCACTCCAGTATTCTTGCCTGGAGAATGCCAAGAACAGAGGAGCCTGGTGGGCCACAGTCTATAGGATCGCAAAGAGTCGGACGCGACTGAGCGACTTAGCAAGCAAGCACACAAGTGGATGGCAGTGCGCCAAGTCTGAACTCACCACGGTGTCCCTCCCACCGGCACAAACCCAGTCACTTCGGCAGTGCTCAGGAGTGGCTGTGGAGATGCCACTGAGCCAGTCCTCTTTGGAAGCCCTGAACAAGCCGTGTGCTCAAGAACCATTTAGATGCCGCCTCCTCCCTCCTCAGCTGAGGCAAAACCCAGCAAACACCTGAGGATGTGCTCAGCAGTCACTGACTCCACTTGGTCCTGGCCACCTCCTCAGACCAGTATCCCCATCTTGAAACTTTCAGTCTGGTTCTCATGCAGAACAGTGTGGGCCTTCTGTGGAGTTAACCAACTGAAATCTCAACATTTAGTTATTAATCTCGCTTAAAACAAAACAAAGGTTTTTTTGTTTTTGCCAACAAAGATCCGTCTAGTCAAGGCTATGGTTTTTCCAGTAGTCATGTATAGGTGTAAAAAAATAAAAAAAAAATAAATAAATAAAAAATAAAAAAAAAAAAAACAAAGGTCCATCCACCCGTCATCAGTGAGCGCACTTCAGCCTTTAATTTCTCTGTAGCAACAGATCGATTTGTTCTCATTTGTAAATCCCCACTCCCCTGCCTGCAGCAGTGAGCCAGGCCTGCAGTACTTACACGGCTTTTAGAAACAGAACAGGGCTCAGCCCGAGGCAGCTAAATTCCTCAGGGATTTCAGAGCCCTGACTTGCTAACACTTCTTTAGTTTTTCCGATGAACTGCTCTTCCCATCCAGGACCTTTCATTTGCTCCCGCAACTCCACATAGTTAACTGTTCAGCTCCCCTCTGCCCTCCTCATCAGCCTCTTTATTCTTCCTGCTCCTTCCTCCGCACTTCCTAGCCACGGCCTGGTCCTAAAAATAGCTTCCCCCTTGATCCTGCCTGCTCTTTCATCTGTGGTGTTATTCCTTTTTCCCTCTCGCTTCTAGGTGCCTTTGGAATAGGAGAGAGAAAAAAATTGCGTTCGGCAAGTTTAATAATAAAATAGTGATGATGTACAGTAAGTAACAAAAGTGGCAAATATTTATTGAGCACTTACTTTGTACTCAGGACCGAGCTAAATACCTAGCAGGTGTGACCTCTGAATAAACACCTTTTCTGTTTTGCAAGCTATTTTTGTCTCAAATAATAAGTGGTCTGTGGAAACACAGGCTATGGTTGATTTCTTCGCAGCCCACCCTCTAAGATGACAATAGTGGATTGTGTTACCATATGACCACTTTCAAGCAGACTTTAACTGTGCGACACTTACACTCAAGAACCACCTCTCTGCCAACACTCCAGGCTTCCAATGCAGGGGGCGCAGGTTCCTTAGCTGGTCAGGGAATTAGGATCCTACATTCCGCATGGCCAAAAAATAAAGAACCAACTCTCTGGCTATAGGATGCTACGCTGTAGCCAGAAATGGGTGGATGAATAACCACCTTCCCTCCTACCTCAGGGTGCCATGGGACAATACTGTCTCAGTTTTATTGTTAGGCTACCAAACTCAAATTTCAACATCTCTCACCACCACCAAATCCCTCCTGCTTGAAATGCTACCTTCATTTGAAGCTATAAAACATGACAACCCAAGAGCCACAGGATTAAAAGTAGGAAGAGAAATATGTGTGAAAGTGACTTCTGACAATCTCTCCCTTCAACCTACAAGGTTCTTATTAAATTTCACTATTTGGTATGGGCACCTTTTTTTTCTTTTTGGCCACATCGAAAGACTTAAGGGATCTTCCTTCCCTGACCAGAGATTGAAGGTGGGGCCTTAACAGTGAGAACATAGAGTCCTAACCACTAAGCTGCCAGGGAATTCCCTGGGATGGGCACTTTATACAACATCTTCATTATAAGAAGATCCCACTATTACTAAGGATGTAAACAGCTCATGGAGCTTGTGATACTACATATCCTACTTTTGTACTTTTTTTTTTACTTTTGTCATGTCCTATCCACTTTTGTCTTTTTTTAATGGCTAAGTTGCTAAATATTTGTTTTATTTATTCTATTAGTATATCATCCGAACCTGGTCTCCCTTCCTCAAATCTTTCTCTCCTCTAATCAATCTGCCTTCTACATGTTGCTATAGTGGTATATATAATAAAAATCTTTGAGTAAAATTGTCAAACAGATAATCACTATCTATTTTGCCCACTGATACATCCCAAGATTAATAGGCACTCAATAAACATATTTTTAACAAACGAACGAATTTAAGATCAAAACATATTAACACAGGAAGCTTACTATTGCCTACAAATCTATGTTTTTTGGGTTTGGGTTTTTTTATTTGTTTGTTTGCTTTGATAATTCTTCCCCAGTGCTGACAGGAATGTGATAAATTAAGTATCCTCATATCTTTGACAAAAGAGAATTTAATAACATAGCTTGTAAGAGATTTCATATCCTTTTTCTCCTATGGATTGACTCATAAGAACACGGGGAAGTTCACATAAAAAAATCTTTCCAAAATTTGAAAATGTTTAAAGTTTAACAATAATAAAATGTTAAGCAAATGGTGATGTAACCACTCATGAAACAGTACGTAGTTATCAAAAAATGATTATTAAATATATGTAACATAATAGGGAAAAAGTAACAAACCATGCACTGTGATAATACCTATGTAAAATACACAGAGACTCAGGCAGAAAATGCTACCAAGGGGAACTAAATTTAAACTCTGTCTGCCCAGTTCACAGATTGTGTTAATTTAGGTGGGTTCATTTCTGTGGTCCAATTTCCTCACATTAACTATAATGTGATAATAATAATAATTAAATCACTGACTTGAGGAGTGTAGTAGGAGGGAAATGAGTGCTGTGACTGAAGAGGGTAAGCACTCAGCAGATGTGCTGACTCCAGTGTAACTATAAGGGTGATGAAACTACGGAGTTTTGTCTTCATCTCCAAAATCCTCCTGCATGCGTGCATGCTCAGTCACATCTGACTCTTTTGTGACCCCCGTGGACTATAGCCCACCAGGGTCCTCTGTCCACGACATTTCCCAGGCAAGAATACTGGAGTGGATTGCCATTTATTTCCTCCTCCAGGGGATCTTCCCGACCCAGGAGTCAAACCCAGGGGGGCATTGTAGGCAGAATCCCTAAATCCTCAGTGATGGGCTAACAGTACATAAGTCATGATGTGCTCTCATCTTTCTTCCCCTCCTCTGGGAGAAATGCCTGGGTCTGGATCACTTCCACTCATGGTGCTCCTGTTTTCTTCCTCCTAGGACCTCCTGTGATGCATCCTGCTGGACAGTGCTTTCATGTGGCCTGGAGTTCATCATTACTGTTTTGTGTACATACTGATCCTTGAATTACCCTACATGGCTCTCAGGAAAGGGCCACTTAGGATCCCTCTTCACGGCCCTTCATCAGTTCAGTTCAATGGCTCAGTTGTGTCCAACTCTTTGCAACCCCGTGGACTGCAGCACGCCAGGCCTCCCTATCTGTCACCAACTCCCAGAGTTTACCCAAACTCATCTCCATTGAGTTGGTGATGCCATCCAACCATCTCATCCTCTGTCATCCTCTTCTCCTCCTGCCTTCAATCTTTCCCAGCATCAGGGTCTTTTTAAATGAGTCAGTTGTTTGCATCAGGTGGCCAAAGTATTGGAGTTTCAGCTTCAACATCAGTCCTCCCAATGAACACCCAGGACTGATCTTTAGAATGGACTGGTTTGACCTCCTTGCAGTCCAAGGGACTCTTCAAGAGTCTTCTCCAACACCACAGTTCAAAAACATCAATTCTTTGGCGCTCAGCTTTCTTTATAGTCCAACTCTCACATCCATACATGACTACTGGAAAAACCATAGCCTTGACTAGATGGATTTTGTTGGCAAAGGAATGTCTCTGCTTTCTAATATGCTATCTAGGTTGGTCACAACTTTCCTGCCAAGGACTAAGCGTCTAACCAAATGCATCACCACAAATTATTTTGATTTTTAAAACACATTTATTTGGTGATCATATAGATAGAAGATGTTATGTAAAGTGAAAGTGAAGTTGTTCAGTCATGTCCAACTTTTTGCGACCCCATGGATTGTAGCCTAAAAGGCTCCTCTGTCCATGGGATTTTCCAGGCAAGAATCCTGGAGTGGGTTTTATCCATAATTAATCAACATTAGCTCTTTTTTGTCCATTTCTTCCTCAATCATATTTTATTTCTATAGTCATATACATGCTAAAGAAACAAATCCTGGTTTTCCTTGGCTTTTTATTTCACATCAACTTAATTTTACAACTCAGCAGAGCTTGCAGATTAACTAATTCTTTATCTTTCCTATACAGAAATAAATGCAATAATTGAGATCAGTGATAATTAATTCCTGGGGCGGGGGAGGGATGGTGTACTAAGTACAATGCCAGAATGCCAGAGGATAGGCCATTTAAGACTTCTGTGAAAGAATGCTTTGGAAGGCAGGAAACCTTTCAAATTCAATACAAATGATGCTCCCAATCCGAAGGTAAGTGGTTCTACTCAAAGTTTTTTGTACCCACTGTTTCCCTGGAGTAGGAGCACTGCCAGCAAATACATTGAACTGCACCAGTTCTTTTTGTATTTTTCACAATTAGCTTATCTCCAATTATATAAACGTGGTACACAATGACCTTCAGTTATGGAGCTATTACTAGAAAATAAAGGTTACTTTAACTTTGAGAGTTGGTTTGAGGACAAACCAGATTAAACTTACGTGGATATATAAAATAATAGACTAATGCTATTGTCTGCTTCCCTTAGATTATTTTATTAGAAGGAACATACTAATTACAATAAAAGCAAACTTGGACTCTGTGGGTTTCTAAAGAAAATTCCTTTGTAGCATCACGACAGGATTTCCCACCATTTTTCTCTTTCTGATGAAATTAACTCCCCATGCTTGGTCAGCAGGATAATCTAATTTTAGCCAATCAGCTTGGGAGCTGCTGTTGACCTCACAAAGGGAGAGAAAGTATCTGCAGTCATAGCAACCACCCGCTCAGCTCTGATCATCTCTGGACCCTTCCGCCTAATGACAGACACCGGCCTGCTTCTTAGATGATTAATCTTTTCCCCTGTGAACCTCCTTGAATACATTAGCCAAACAAGTCTGATAAATTTGTTTATCCCAAGACAATCATTAGAAAATTACCTGCAAAAGTAATTCTCACTAGAGCAGTTTGTGAATGGAAAGCCATATGGCAGATGAGAACAGAAATAAGCTATAAAATCTCTTGCTGTATATTGCAACAGGTCAGGAAAGTTTTCCCCTTTAAAGTTTATCATTTTACATTGGATCACAATAGCACAGCAGCCTAAAGGCCATTTCAGAAGAGCAGGAGAACGTTAATCCAGTCACTAGCTATTCCTTCTACCAGCTTTGCACACCTACTGTGCATTAGGCTTTAGGGACACACCACTGAATATGAGCTCTCTCTGTCTTCCACAATCTCAGATCCAGTGGGAGGAGATAGATGTGTAAATAGATAATTGCAGCACACCATAAGGGCCATGAAAGAGAGAATGCAGAGATTGCTGAGAGCACTGGAAGGAAGTGGATAGCTGTCTATTTTCCAGAATCAACAAAAGATGACAAAATAGAAAGAAAGAGACTTAGAAAACAAACTTATGGTTGCCAGGAGGGAAGAATGAGGGGAGGGGACAGTTAGGGAGTTTGGGATGGACTGTGTACTTGGTAGGATAGCATCACCAACTCAATGGACATGAACTTGGGCAAGCTCCAGGAAATAGTGAGGGATGGGGAGGCCTGGTGTGCTGTAGACCACAGGGTCGTACAGTCAGACACAACTTAACAATTGAATGACAACAATGTACATGCTGCTATATGTAAAATGGATAACCAACAACAATCTACTGTATAGCACATGGAACTCTTCTCAATGTTATGTGGCAACCTGGATGGGAGGGGAGTTTGGAGGAGAATGAATACATGTATATGTATGGCTGAGTCCCATCACTATTCACCTGAAACAACCATAGCATTGCTTTTTAATTACGATACCCCAATACAAGACAAAAAGTTTAAAAAAGTATTTTTACTTTAAAAAGAAAACAAAGGATGTCAGTGCAATGACATTCAGAAAAGGCAAAAAAAAAAAAAAAAAAGAATAAGCAGGACTTTTCCAACATAGGAGAATAGTCTAAGCAAAGAGAACAGCATTAAAAAGACACAGACTTCTGGGCACTTGTGATGGACTCCTGGGCAACAGCAAAATGTCTGGAGCAGCTGGGTCTTGGCCACAGCTTCTTCCAGGAAATGGGACTGGAAATATGGGTTGGGACTAGGTTGACAGAACTTTGTAGCATGGCTTGAACACGTTTTCAGGACTTCAAGAAGACTAGACAATGGGGATGGACAGGAAGGGCCAATTTAAAAGCTCTTCCTGAGCTTGAATCAAGAGAATGTAATTGTTGATATATCCCTGGTGATGCTCCTCATTTGTGGAAAGAATGGGAAGACAGAGAGTGTGTGTTGTAGCCACACAGCTATTATGGACCATTTCCATGTGCAGTCACTGGATCCACTACTAAAAGGTCAGTTCATGAGTGGGAGAAAGGTTAGGGTCCCTGTGTGGTTGAGAGGTTCAAATTTAGAGAATGTATTTCAAGCCCCTGATGAGACAAATATGTGGTCACAAACATACTCATAGCGTACTTGACCCTACAAGCTCTTACAAGCCAATATTAAACGAACCTCTCCAAATCCAGGGATCAGGCTCTGGAAGGCTGGACAGGCAGCCAGGGCAGTCTGAATCCAGATGGGGACTCTAGCAGAGGTGGGTCAAGCAGGATTACGCAAGAGGTTCCAGACTCTAGTGCCATTAAGAGGGCTTCAGAAACACAGACTAGAATAAAAGAAGCCGTGTAGCCAGGCCAATCATTGATAATGCTCTCCAAACCCATTTGGGAACTCCAGCAGGAAAAGTGCTCCAGGCCTGGGCCAAGGCCCAGGGTCAGAGGATTTCTACATCTACAGGTCTGTCTGAGGATCCCAGTTCTGGTCTCCTATGCTGTCACATCTTCCAAGAGTATCACCCGCCACAAACTCATTCCACAAAAACCTGAGAAAGGAGTCAGTCATTAAGCTGAGCAGTTGGTATTTTCTTTATTTTCCATTTTTTTTCAGCAGTGAGTATGTTAAGTTTAGTAATATAAACATATTTGAAAATATAGAAATTACAAAATAAATGACCTCAAATGCTATGTTTCCATAACAGCAAATACATAGCAAGTTGATCATAATCATCACAAGTGCTTACTGAACACCTGTGTGTGCAAAGCCCTCCTCAGCCCTGAGTCGTTTATCTTCTCACAGCAACCCCATAAGAAAGGAATTCTATGAGTTTCTCCATTTTCTTGATGAGAAAACAGAGTTGGAAGTGTATGTCCTTAAGAAATTTATAAGTGCAATTATAGTTTCAGGTAGTCTGTTCTTTAAAAAAAAAGAGAGACGGGCTGCCGGGCGCCTCACGGAAGGTGGTTGGCTGGGCGGGTGTCGGCCTCCCCGCCTCCCTCCTCTCTGCTCGCGCCTGCCGGGGATGCTCGCGCGCGGCCCCCTTGCCTGGAAGCTCGCGGCCCCGGGGGGGGGGCGGCGTGTGTGAGTAGCTGGGAGGGGGCCGCGAGGCGCTGCGTAAAAAAAAAAAAATAAAAAAAAAAAAGAGAGAGAGAGAGAGAGGAAGTGAGCACAAACTGTCAGTTCAACATTTGAAAGAGAATATTGACAGGAGGCTGTTACTGCTAATACCAAAAATTTAAAAAAAAAATGAAATTCTATCCTTTGACCATATTCTGAGCACTTGTGTATCAAGCTGTGGAATATAAGGAGAAGCAGGTAATCTGCTGGGGGAGGCACACAGACAAATGAGTGTAAGATGGTGTGATAGATGCCTTAAGAGGGTGGGCTTCCCTGGTAGCTCAGTCAGCAAAGAATCTGTGTACAATGAGGGAGACCTGGGTTCAATCACTGGGTCTGGAAGATCCCCTGAAGAAGGGAATGGGAACCCACTCCAGTATTCTTGCCTGGAGAATCCCATGGACAGAGGAATCTACAGGTGGGCTACAGTCCATGGTGTTGCAAAGAGTCAGACATAACTGAGCAATAAACACATGCCATAAGAGTGGGCTATGCTAAGTATGCAATGTCCTATGATAAACAATAGTGGAAAAGAATACAAAAAAGAATGTGTACAAATATATAACCGAATAACTTTTCTGTACAGCAAAAATTAACACATCATTGTCAATCATCTATACTTCAATTAAAAAAAAAAAAAAAAGAGTGGGCTATGCTAAGAGATACAGGAGCACAGAGGAGGCAGAAGTCAACCCATTGGCAACTTTGTCTGAATGAGAACCATTATAGCAACCGCTCTCCTCACTGAATGCCAAGCTCCACGCTTTGATATACATACATACTTCATTTATATCCCATGACAACCTCAGGGTGTGGGTGCTATGCCCCCCTGCCATTGTATAGATGCAGAAGATAGAGGTCAGCAGTAGGGAGTTTACCTGAAGTTCCACAGTTATTACATGATAGCTCTAGGATTTGAGCCCAGGTCTGTGTGACTCCAAAGCCTGACTGTTTTTCACTGCATTGTAAGTCGCAAAAATATACTCTATGCCCATCTTATAGGTTTCAGTTCTTTACTACAACAGGATACTCAACCTGAATTCAGAAATGAATTCCCACATTCATATGGTGAATGTTTTGTTTCTTCCCTAAATTTCACTAACTCCCCAGCTTTTTGTTTTCTTCATTCCCTCATACAAGCAGTATTTTCCAGAGGACCAGGGCACAGAAAGCTTCAAGAGAGTACCTGTGTTTCAATTCCAAAAGACACAAACTACATATTTAATTTTTTTTTTGGATGTCTCCAGACCCTGGAAATTTACTGGAGACAATATTCTTTCTCTTCCACTTCTTTCAACACTGCAAGTCCATAGTCTTCTTTTTACAAAGGAGCTCTCCATCAGTAACAACAGGTCCTCTGAAAGGCAGATGGCCAAGAGGCACATGAAGGATGCTCAACATTGTAATCATCAGGGAAGTGCAAATCAATGAGATATCCCCTCACATCTGTTAAAATGGCTATCATTAAAAAAAAAAGAATGCAAATAATAAATGTTCACGAGGATATGGAGGAAAAGGGAACCCTCCTACACTGTTGGTGGAAATGCACAAAGTTACAGTTACTGTGAACTGTAATTACTCTCTGGTAAGCATGCTAATGGAGAAGGCAATGGCACCCCACTCCACTACTCTTGCCTGGAAAATTCCATGGACAGAGGAGCCTGGAGGGCTGCAGTCCATGGGGTTGCTAAGAGTCAGACACAACTGAGCGACTTCACTTTCACTTTTCACTTTCAATCATTGGAGAAGGAAATGGCAACCCACTCCAGTGTTCTTGCCTGGAGAATCCCAGGGACGGGGAGCCTAGTGGGCTGCCATCTATGGGGTCGCACAGGGTTGGACACGACTGAAGCGACGCAGCAGCAGCAGCAGCAAGCATGCTAATGTCCAGAAATGATAACCATTTCAACTAGTGAACTAGAGAAAAAACCAGGAGCCAAGACAGAAACCCAAACAAATCAAACTACTATCTCTATCACAATCTCCTGTCTGCTGTTTTCTCAGCTCTAAGGTTTCTTCTAAATCATGTTGCATGCCCTTGACAGAATTATTTCACACCCCTGCTCAAGAACCTACTAAGCTCCTCATTGCCCCCTAATGTTATGGTGATCGTACATCCTGGTTTGCTAGATAGTATGGCTTACATTTGTTATCCTGGTGCAATTACTGATGGCATCTCCTATTATCCTCAACAGTGTTCCAACTTGGATAATTATGTGGTCACCCTATCTCCTACCTACTTCAAATCCCTCTGCCCAACTTGTTAGTCTTTCATGCTCAGTAGCTCTCAAATCATTTTGTGTTCATGGTGACCCATTTAAGAGATTAAATTGGATCCACCATTATAACTTGTTTCTCCCTTCAACACTGAGTAGAGCTATTTACTGCCCTGACTGTGGGTAAGAAGATGAAGGAAAAGGGTTTGACATCCACAAGACAGCTAATGGCAGAGGCCATCACTATCCGCTCCCATGGCTGGTGCTGCACAATGCTGTCAAACAGGTAGTTCCCCAGCACAGCATCCTCACTTGTAACAACGGTGCACTGTACACATGATCACAATTTGGAGGCAGATCTAAGGACTGTGTCTTAGGTAGGATTTGATTTATTGGGGGAGGGCTCTCAGGAGAGAGTATATGGAGAAGGAAGAGAAGTGAAGCAGGAATGTAAGCTCAGCTTCAGACAAACTTCCATCTGATCCCAGGGAGAAGCTCTGGAGAACAAAACATATCACCAAGTGAGCCCCCACTTGAGCAAGAGGGCTAGCTTTTTACATTCCATGCATAATGGTCATTGGCCAAGGTCTGGAGGGTGTATCCTCCTGGGACTGAATGAAACTGAAGAGAGAAAGTGATACTCATTAATTTGTGGTACTCTTGTGAACATCTGTACCTCCCACTATGCCCGAACAACCTCATGAAGACTTTGGAGGTTTGTGCGTTTATCATGTGTGACTGAAGACAAGTCACTTCACTTTTCTAAACCTCAGTTCCTTTATCTGAAAAATGAAGTTGGTTATATTTAACCTTGTAAGTTATTCTTAGTATTGAAAAATAACACATGTGTAATCGTGGTAGTACATGTGAAGGAGTAACACATCTCTTTCTCACAGCCTGACCTCTCTCCATGCATTATACACACACAGCATCTAGGCTCTTCCACTCAAGCCTTTGCTCCTGCCATCTCTCTTCTCAACCCTGCCCCCAAGAAAGGGGTGCTGAACATGCATGCGCAAAGAACACACGCAGCATTCCTGTCAAGGGGCACGCATCTCAGAAGAACTGTTAATGTATCCTCTGTTTTAAATTCCCATTTCCAAATCCTTCCCACCTCCTACCCGAGCTTTACCCATTTCCTCAAACTCACATTGTTCTTGCCCTTCGCGGAAATTCCTTTTCACTTATTTCTGTTTTAGCTTAATATTTCATTGATTTCTAATTGTTTGGTATTTGTTTGGTCTCTTCAAACCAGATTTTAAATTTCTACTCCTCCATTTTCACTCCAGAACATAGGCAGCCAGGGCATCTAGTGGAAACTCAATAAATCCTTTTGGCTCAGTTAAGAATTATTTCTTGATCAGAAGAACAATGAAATACTTCAGTTAACCATTTCAATTCTCAGGATTCTTAAATCTAGCCAAATCCTTAAGGTGCTTGGCTGACGACCTGGACCAATAGTGCATGTGAAATGAACGATAATGGCTTCCCCTGTAATTTAGCTCACAGATGAATCTTAGGTGAGATTTTTCTATTGGGTTCTAACAGTTTCTGAAAATTGGTGCCCTAGGAGGTGCAAAGTGGAATGCCCAACACAGCTCTGATTATCTGCAGCCTATGCATGCATTACAATAATAAGGGCTAAGCCGCTCTCAGTAACCTGAAATCTTTTACTAAATCAAACCTTAAGTATCTAACATGTACAGATATGTCCTAATTTATGAAACAGGTATGTTTCTGGAAGTTCAGTTCCGTGCTCAATTGCGTCTGACTCTTTGTGACCCCATGGACTGCATTATGCCAGGCTTCCCTGTCCATCCTCAACTCTCAGAGCTTGCTCAAACTCATGTCCATGGAAAGGTGGTATAGACTGAAGTTTTGGGGGAGAGGAGATCAAATTATACTTGAAAATCCCTTTGAACACTCTCTAGTCAATGGCATTAGGCTACTGGAGATTTTTCCTGTAATAATTATCCATTTAGTTAGTTTTAAAATAGACTTTTTTATCTTTTCACAGCAGGATATATCTATACTTTCTCTCTCTGACTTCTAGAGAAATAAATAAAAATTTTAAATTTAAAAAAAAATTAAAGTTACTATAATCCAATAGTGCTTTCTTGCCATATTTTCCCCAATAAAAAATAGGTTATTTTATCTGTTTACATTAAAATACCATCCACTTTTATATCAGAATCTCCATTTTACATGTAAGTAAGTGAAAATTCAGAGGGAAGATATATCAGAGTTAAATCGTGTATTAGTTTGCTGGGGCAGGCATCACAGAGTACCACAGGCTGGGTAGCTTAAAGAATAGACATTTATTTTCTTACAGTTCTGGAGGCTGGAAGTCTAAGACAGAGGTGTGGGCAGGGTTGGCTTCTTCTGAGGCCTCTCTCCTGAGTTTGCAGATGGCCATCTTCTTCTTGTTCCTTCGTGCCTATATGTACTAATCTCTTCTGAGGACATCTGTCATATTGAATTCGGGCCTCCCAGTAACCTCATTAGGGCTTCCCAGGTGGTGCTAGTAGTAAAGAACCCACCTGTCAGTGCAGGAGACCTAAGAAATGCAGGTTCGAACCCTGGGTCAGAAAGATTCCTCGGAAAAGGACATGGCAACCCACTCCAGTATTCTTGTCTGAAGAGTCCCACGGACAGAGGAGCCTGGCAGGATGCAGTCCATAGCACTGCAAGGAGTTGGACACAGCTGAAGTAACTTAACACACATGCAGACATACACAGACACTGACCTCATTTAGCTTTAAATGAGGCTAAAGAGCCTTTAAAGACCCTATCTCCAAATATAGTCACAAATAAATCACTGGGTAGGTGGTTAGGACTACAGTTTGGTGCACACAATTCATCCCATAATACACAGTTACTGAGTGAAGGACTTGGACTAGAGTCCAGCAGCCCCAAAGGCCTAATCCAAGGCTCTTGTCCACTGCAACTTTCTGTCCATGTTTATGCCTAACTACATGTTGCTCATGGAATTATTTTAAGATTATCAAGTAAATATAAGGTTTCATTTATATTCTTACGTTCCATCTACAGCATCTCTGCTATACTACAACATATGCATTATTAAAAAATTCCTTGCCTTCTACAAAATTGCACATGAAAAATACAAGTTTATGGGGAGAGCTTCCCTGGTGGCTCAGTTGTAAAGAATCCACCTGCCAATGAAGGAGACATGGGTTTGATCCCTGATTGGGGAAGATCCTACATGCTTTGCAGCGATTAAGCTGCTATACCACAGCTCTTGAGCCTGTGTTCTAGAGCCTGGGAACTGCAACTACGGAGCCCACGTGCTACAACTACTGAAGCCCGTGAATTGTAAAGCCTGTGCTCCACAACAAGAAAAGCCACCACAGTGAAAAGCCTGCACACTCTAACTAGAGAATAGCCCCTGCTTGCTGCAACTAGAGAAAAGCCTGCGAACAAAGGAAGATCCAGCACAACCAAAAATATTAAAATAACTAAAGATATTTTTTAAAAGAAATTTATAGGGGAAATGGGGTAAGGCAGGCCACTCCACAGCTGTAGACCTTTGGAACAGAACATTAATAAAAACATTAACAGTCCTTAAGAAATCCTCTTGGCATTAGCACCTAGCCTCAAATCAGTCTCTCTCATTTGCAATCTTAAAGCTCAGAGCTTGGGAGTCATCTTCCTTCAAGATGTACATATCAAATAACATTTGCTTCTGTTAGAGACCATTTTCATCAAAATGCAATCATCTAATTTTGAGCATAGTTTTCATAAAGACAGTGTCCTCACACTCTCCCTAATTTTGTTATGAATATCCAGTTCCTGGAGACCAGTATCTTAATGGGCAAAATACACACATGCTTCTGTCTGCAAGCACTGGTTACATGGTCATTATCACACTAACAGCTACCACTGACCAAGCAGATACTAGGTGACAGGCCCTGGGCTAAGTCCCTTAAACATCTACAGTCTTCAAGAAAACTCTGCAAAGGAGGTATTTTTATCCTTAATTTTCAGCCAAGGAAACTGAGTCTCATGGAATTTATGAAATTTCTTTGAAAACACAGACACCCAACAGTGTGGCAAGGATTTGTTTCTGGATCTTACTGCAGTGTTCAAAAACCTTTGCCTGTTCCACACTTCACAGGTAAGCTGGCCTGTTAGATTTAGGTCGAACCATTCAACCAGGCAGCAGTTTTAGTTAACTGTAAGAATCATCCTCACCACTTTGCTCCCAAAGTGAACATTCTAATCAAAATGTGCTTTCTGACCAACATAGTGTAGTATGACTTTTTATTTCTCATGAGACAGAAAATGGAGCAGCTGAGGTGCTCTATCAGTGTTTCATATAAACTTTTGCTGTGCTGGACTTCCAGCCCCTTCCTGTATGCTTTGATTTTTATTTTGTTTACCTCAATCCAGACCTTAATAGTAATCTCTGTTAGTTTTCATCATGTCAGTTTAAGCCCATTATTCCAGGCATCAGTAATCTTTTTACACCTTTCTATTAACTCACCCCATCACAATCTGAACCTCTCTGCAAATTTGATGAACATAATATATGCCCCATTTAAGTCATTAATAAAGACACTGAACAGAACAAGATTAAGATTAGGACTCTTCTTTCTTCTAAAGAATCCCTCTCTCTGGTCACAGAGGCATCCGTTAATCCATCCAACTCTCCTATCATCTAGATTTTCATGAGAGCTATCATCTTGCTGAAAAGAAGATACAGTTTGTCAATGCATTTGGTTCTTCAACCAAATCAATAACTATGAATAGCTCTCTTTTTCTTTTAGGTACTTAGAAATCATTAGCTTTATGATTTGTTTTCAATTATTGCCCAGGACCAGCATTACAGTTTAGTAGTCCAAATGTTTTTCCTTTGTTGACAGCAATAGCATATGTCCATTTCCTATCTTCTGGCTCTGCTCACATTGTCAACAATGTTTCATTAAGTTTGATGTCTCACTCAATGTCTCACTCATTATCAGCAGTGGATTGGTGGTCATATCTGTAGACCTGTAAGCTCCCTGCATATGTCATTCAAAAATGGAGGCAGGAATCTATTTGAAGCTATGGACTTAAAATTCTTATTCTAGCCTAGTTAAATGTACCTTTGTCTACAGTGTTAACCCTACATTTCAGAATCTGGGGATCATGTTCCTTAATAGATGAAAAGAGTTGAATATATCTTGCTTCTTTCCAACTTTTATTATTATTACATTTTCTTTCCCAAATTTGTGCGTCTTTTTCTTCTTGCTCTGAATGTCCTTTTTTGAGGTCTTTGGTGTTTCATGCAGACTATTGAACATTAAAATTAACCTCTCTTACACCCTTTAAACAAGATTGTATCATTCTTTTGCATGAATCTGCATTTATGTGGCCATTGTCCCATGCTCCTTAACATTTGAGTTCATCAAAGGACTCCCTGGGCAATCACATCTCTCTCTTCAGATACTTCCTCTAATATTTTGAATGATTCCTTCAAGATTCTAGGGCAAAATCTTGTGTTTTTGTCTCAGCTGTCAATGGATACAAAGTATGTATTTGTCTCACAGGCTTGTGGATGTTTGGGAACTATTGTAACACATATACTAGAATTTGCATGCTTTCTTGATTTGCGTAATTTATGTAAGTGCTGAATTTTTTAAAAGAGTATATCAGATCTCATCAATAACTGAATTTGGATCTTATTTTTAAATGTGTTCATGGTCCTAACACATGGCTTTACTTATCAGATACTTTTAATTAATCTATGAATACATATTCTTTATAATTATTAATTGAGCAAAACTTAAAGATACTAACTTTATCATATTTACATAAAAAGAATAATCAATTCAGTTAAAATATTTATATTGTTTTAACAGACACTATACTGATTAAATAGTACATTAGTAGTTTCAGTAACATTTTCAACTCAAAATGTTTCAAGCTCTTGAAAAATTTGAGGGCTTGGCAAAAACCAAAACATGTTTTCTCAATATACCTAGCCTTAATTTTTAAATCCACGTGAACTCTGAAAAGGATTTCATTCATCTGTTTTTTGTTAATTTATCCTGAATTCATCAAAATATAGTATTGGAAGAACTACTTGATGTCTCCAGAATTTAAATTATAAGCCATTTTCTAAGAACTATAGTAAGTAGGAATCAATTCCTGAACATCTAAGATTTATTTCAAAATGTATAATTTTAGAGATGAAAACTTAACTAAAATTGCTTACTTAAAGACACTTGGTGAGTTTAAGAACTTACAGATAAACAATGGGTTCTGCTACTCTTTAGAAGCCTAAAGCAGTATTTGCTAAAAATTCATGTCTATAAACAAAAGCAATCAACTCATACCATGCTCCTGACTACATCTCCCCATTAAGTTAACACAGATATCATAATACAGAAAAATTAAACCGACGTACGCTGGGCCTCAGGAATATATCCCAAATAATGATCATTCAAAGTAGTAGGAAGAAGGTAGAATGGGAACTAAAGCTGACACTTGGCTTGGTAGATATCCTGTCCTTGGTCATCTGTGTGTTCTTGGCTGCCCAACACGCATTCATGCTTGGCCCATATAAGATCTTCATAAACATTCTTTATAGAAATGTCCTAATAGGGCTTCCCTTGTGGCTCAGTGGTTGAGAATCCATCTGCCAATGCAGGAACATGAGTTTGATCCCTGATCTGGGGATATTCCACATGCCATGGAGCAACTAAGCCAGTGTGCCACAGCTATTGAGCCTGAGCTCTAGAGCCCGGGAACCACAACTATTGAAGCCAGTGTGTCCTAGAGCCTGTGCTACGCAACAAGAGAAGTCACTGCAAGGAGAAGCTCATGCACCACAACAGAGTAGCCCCTGCATGCTGCAACTAGAGAAAGCTGGTAATAAAGATCCAGCAGAGCCAAAACTAAATAAATAAATAAATTATTCCTTAAAAAAAGAAATGTACTAATGAATGAATTACTCTATGGTCCACTAGTTAGTGGACTTGAGATTGTCCAGAGACTTACTGCTAAAGTCAAGAGTGATTCTGGACCCAGGTGAAGCTGAGCGTACAGAAGATGGGTATTGTTGATGCTGGAAAGAAGTAGCAAGTGTCCAAAAGAATGAAGATAACTGGCAATATGCTAGGAAATGTTTAAGAACCAATTTGGAAGGAAATAAAAATTCCTGATTTGCAACCTTAGTCTGTTTTCATAGTGTAAATACTCCCACTATGGCCAAAGTGGCATCACTGAATGTGGAGTTGGGAAGAGATGAACACAGCCGACTCCCTCTGAAAGGGTATGAGCAGCTGTGCGAGCACCAGTGAGCACATCAGCAGTGTCTAATACTTACGCGTAGGTTATGACCCCTTTTCTTAGCATGTGTGTTCATGATTTTGTTCAAATAAAATGTGAGATTAAATGCTCTAATCTCCAGCTATACAGATATACAATCACTTAAATTGACATAATGGATGCATATTTATTGACATGGAAATATATTCCATATCAATATTTATTGATGAGGTAAATGTCAAAACAGTTAATATGGAATAACACTTTATTGAAAATATAAATACATTATCAAATCCACCCAGAACAGTTCAGAGTAAAAGGGTAGGATCTCAGAGAAAAAGATCAAATATCAAAAGCAATCAGAGAAAATAGACATCTTTTCTACAAAGAACTACATAGATTTCTCATCAGTAGCAAAAGAGACCAGAAAATCATTGAATAGTATCTTCAAAATATTGAAAGAATATACGTGTCACTCTAGAATTCTATAATCAACTAAAGTGTCATGTGAAAATGAAAGACAAATAAGGATTAGAGAGATCATAATATGCAGAAGTAATCACTGAAAGAAATTTCTAGAGGAATCTGAAAGAACTACTTAAAGAAATTAACACAGATGGAAGAAACAGGATGAAAAAAAGAAAGCTAAAAGCATATAAATTGATGTTAAAATTTTAAGAGTAACTAATGAAATCTAGAAATCTAGAAATAGATTCCACAGCTTATAACTCAGTTAAAAAAATCAACATAATGTATATTATGTTTAGGGTCCTTAAAGATGTGCCATTAAAAATCAGGCATGAACATAAAGAGAAAGTATGGTACAATTAGGGAAAGGCATGTTGGTCTCTTATAACCTTTTCTATTAAGGGGCTTCCAAAGATTGGAAAATTATCTGTCTCAAAAGCACCTTGAACTATCAGAAAAATTCACTTTGTGATTAAAAATCAGTAATAATTACATGTAGATTTTTAACTGAGTGAAGATAGAAACAGTCTTCCAATAATTCATACAAACTGTGTCTTCCTCTAAGATTTTTAAAAATAAGGATTTGGATATAGAATGGGTAGCTGGAGACAAGAAAATCTTTGATTTCAGAAACTGCTATATTTTTTTTCTTGTTGTTGCTTACTCAATAAGTAACCTTGTGACCCCATGGACTGTGTAGCTCACCAGGCTTCTCTGTCCATGGAATTTTCCAGACAAGAATACTGGAGTGGGTTGCCATTTCCTCCTCCGGGGACCCTTCATGAACCAGGAATCAAACTAATGTCTATTGCATCTCCTGCATTGGCAGCTGGATTATTTACCACTGTGCTACCTGGGAGCACAGCGATTTCATTGACTCATATGTAAATAATATTTTGTCCTCCCTATTGCCTCAGTTCAGTTCAGTTCAGTCACTCAGTCGTGTCCAACTCTTTGCGACCCCATGAATTGCAGCACGCCAGACCTCCCTGTCCATCACCAACTCCCGGAGTTCACTCAGACTCACGTCCATCGAGTCAGTGATGCCATCCAGCCATCTCATCCTCTGCTGTCCCCTTCTCCTCCTGCCCCCAATCCGTCCCAGCATCAAAGTCTTTTCCAATGAGTCAACTCTTTGCATGAGGTGGCCAAAGTACTGGAGTTTCAGCTTTAGCATCATTTCTTCCAAAGAAATCCCAGGGCTGATCTCCTTCAGAATGGACTGGTTGGATCTCCTTGCAGTCCAAGGGACTCTCAAGAGTCTTCTCCAACACCACAGTTCAAAAGCATCAATTCTTTGGCGCTCAGCTTTCCTCACAGTCCAACTCTCACATCCATACATGGCCACTGGAAAAACCATAGCCTATTGCCTCAGTTCCCTCTCTTATAATAATTTGGTGGGACATTTTTTTGCCTCTAATCTATTTTCCAAGTTTTCATGGTCTGCTTGTAAAAGTGTTTTTGGTTCTTTGCCCTCCTTTAAGTTTCTCATGTCAGGCTTATTACATCTGAATATTGCTCAGCTATTTGATGGCATAGTTATAAATCCTGAATAAAAAGATCTTCAATAATTAAAAAATTAAATTAAAAGAAGTAAAGTTCTTAAAAAAAAAAAAAAAAAGCAGTCCATAAGTAAAAGTAAAGAGGAAAAGTGGATTGTTGAATATCCTATGTCCAAAATGTCCAAAAGTTTAATCCAATGTGTAGTGAATGTCTACTTAATAAAAGTCATCTGCCTAATAATGTTTGGTTTCAAAACGTACACTTGAGAGTTCTTAGGATCACTTGGGCCAGTATCTACTTAATCAAGCCCCAACAATACCAGGAATAGGATAAGAGAAGAGCCAGGAACAGAAAGCAAATCTGACTCATGGGGAGATCATGCTATCAACAGCCTCTTTTCCTCTCCTTGCCCAATATTATCCCCTCCACCTTTCAGACTCTTTGCCGACTCCTGCTACTGTCATTCACTATTACACCCAAAGTGTCACACCTTGCTTTTTTTTTTTTTTTTTTTGTCTCTTCATTTCTCTTTCCACCCCACCTAGATCCCTACATGCAAACTTGGCTCCCTCCTCTGTCCCAGGGATCTTAAACAAATTCCAGAAGCTCTCTTCTCAGTGCTCTATCTACAAGCCAGCAGCAAGTCTTCAAGACCACAAAGCAGTTTTCTCATCTTTGTCTCTTTGGCAAAGTCATCAATTACATGCAAACATGCACACGTGGGTATATGCATGAGTGTACATGCTAACACACATATACACATAAAGAAACACACACACCTACACCTTGCATACCCATGTAATAAAAGCTGATAATGAAACATGTCTCTAGTATCAGATGTCTAAAAATCTAAATGACCATTTTCTCATGGCACAGCATTGTGCTCACTATTATTCATATTAATGATCCTAAGATAGTATAAAATATTAATGTCTCTTATGATACATAGCAAAGATTAATCACTTCTGGATAGTTTTCATGATGAACCAATTTGAACGAGGTCAAAGTCTGCAACTCCTGCCTGAAGGATGCTTTCTTGGCTAACTCTATGAAAGCCATCTCTTTGAGACCAAATGTACATTGGTCCCTGAGGCCTGAGGTTTCTCTTCTCAATGAAATTTAAATGGGGTCTCTAACACACACTTGGAGAAGGCAATGGCACCCCACTCCAGTACTCTTGCCTGGAAAATCCCATGGACGGAGGAGCCTGGTAGGCTGCAGTCCATGGGGTCGCTAAGAGTCCGACACGACTGAGCGACTTCACTTTCACTTTTCACTTTCAATCATTGGAGAAGGAAATGGCAACCCACTCCAGTGTTCTTGCCTGGAGAATTCCAAGGACGGGGGAGCCTGGTGGGCTGCCATCTATGGGGTTGCACAGAGTCGGACACAACTGAAGCAACTTAGCAGTAGCAGCAGCAACCCATGCCTAAAATGGGGTTTACAGGAAAAAAAAAAAGAAACACCCTTATAAAATTAATTTCTCTTGTCTATCTGTGCATCTGTTTTCTATACATCATCTATGATTTATGATATATAAAGGTTTAGAACTGCTTGGCACATACTAAGTGCCATGTAAGCATACACATTCATTTTAACACAGAATGTCACAGGCAAGACTTACAGTGCCCTTTGAATAACATGGCTTTTGACTCCTGGAAAAAATCCATAACATGGATTTCTCCTCCTGCTGTCTTCCCCTGTGTCATGTAGCATTGTCTCCTTTTTCTCCTTCCATGTATTTGATTGCCACTAATCTTGTCTTCTGGATTCATGCTGAAACGCTAACTGGACAATCAAAAAGCACATAGTACTCTAGACAAATACTCAAAATTCAATCAATAGAACATTAAGGTTTTATTAACCTTAATTATAAGAATTTATTCAATGATTTTCCCTGTTATCTATGTAATGTGAATTTCTGTACCTAGAATGAACTCATTTGACACTCTGCAATAACCCTCTCCTAACTTCTCATGAAGCTTCCTCAGGACACTCTTGAAAGCCTGTAATGAGCCCTATCTGATGGTGGAAAACATTATTTAAAGACCTTGGCAGGTTTAGAAAGGAAAGAAGAGCTTCCTGGAAAAAATGCTTTTTCTCTCTCTCTTACTCCCCAGTTCTGCAACTCAAAGATATAGTTTGCTATCAGCAAGAGGAGAGAGAGAGAATGTTATTTTAATTGCTACCTATGTGCTATAAATTGAACAACTTTAAAGTATTTTGTTGATTTATCTTTGCATCTCTATATAATAACATTCACAATAAATGTTTATTTTATGGATGAATGAAAGTCAGTAAAGCAGATTTCATTTATCAGTAGATCTAATCTCATATCATTCTAACATAAATGGAAATTTATTACTCACACCATCATTATTTGGTACTACTTCATGAAGAAAGAAACAAACATTACAAGGTATTCACCACCTAAAACAAATATGTATATTGATGTGTCCCTGACAAGATCAGTTATGAAACTGAATGGTTCAGAGAGAAGAATCACATCAAACTCCTTCTAGCATGACTTGATCCTACTGCTAAAATCATTTCATTCACACCTAAATCGGAGAGCATTTCCTTCTTAGCAGGTGTTACACTTTCCAGGATAAATCAAGACCTCACTTTGTGGCATTTCACAAAGTTAACTCCTTAGATAGAGACTAGCCAAAATAAGATACTGCCTTTCCTTTTTAATTAAACCAACAGACAAAATCTGACTCTTAAAATTAGCAAATAAAAAATCACAACATATTTTTTTGGAAAGAAAATGCCATAGAATGTGCAGTAAAAGCTTTCGTAAAGCATAATCCAGCCAGAAAAGTTGAAATGGAAGCTTTCAAGGAAAACAAGGTAGTCAGTCTAATTTTAGTTCTGCCATCGTTTTATTCTAATACAAGTTTCTTCTTATTTCTTCAAATGTAAAAGGAAGGCTGAGCAGATTAAGGTTCAAAAACAAATAAGCAATGACTTCTAAAACAAGTGGTGAAGTCTGGGTTTTTACCTAGAAATCAGAGCTCGGAAACCTTTCAGTCAGAGGTCACAGACCAACAGCCTCAGGCTGAATCTGGTGCAGTGCCACAGACAAGCATGCATATATGAAATACTGACATTTAAAAATCATGAATGTTGTGTAAAAATCTAGGTTTCTAATTTCTCCAAAAACCTGGGTTCTGGGATCCTCTGATTTAAGAGGTTCCCCTCTATGGGTAGGAGGTGGGAGCTGAAAAAGCCACAATGGCCCCAGGGATCCTCATGTGCATACCGTCCCTTGGAGCTGCTTGGAAGTAAGTAGGCTGAATCCGACTGGCTTTCTTGCCAATTCAGAGGTCTGGAACAGACTGAAATCTAGATGCAAAGAATGTAATTCTGCCATTTTGAACTTTAGCTTGTTTATCCATTTTACAATCAGTAAAAGCACATGACAATCAAATCTCTAATGCCAAAAGTCCTTCTTACCATTTTAATCTGTGTTAGTATTTGAATAATATTCAGATTGAAACTGGGTTATAATTTGTTAGAGTTTGGTCTGCTAGTAAACCTCAACAGTTTCTAAGTTCTTTGAGAAGAGGGAACTCTTGTCAGGCCCTCTCATGCCATCATCTTACCCCATCACAGCCCTGCAGGTTGATGAGTAAGGTGGGCTGAGTCTCTGAAGGCAAGAGTCGAAACTCGATTATCCTTCAGTAAAAAAACAAGTTAAAAAGAAGTCAAAACTGGAGTACACAGTGGTTACCTTTGCTTTCATATTTAAGTAAATGACATGTCAGGGCATTGTTTAAGAGCATACAAAGGAAGCTCAAAGCACTGAGGTCAGTTCCTAAATTATTCCAGTTAACATTGCTATTTCACAAAACAGGTTTCAGAGTCCAATTTACCCCTAACTGCCAGTAACTGCCTCCATTCATTTCACAGACTACATTACATCAACCATCAATTTCGGATGGGAATATTTAAATAGTAAGGAATGAAATATTTCTTTACCATAATTGATTTTCCTTATGCTTTAAGAGGTTAAATCACCAATACTTTTCATTTAGGAAAAAAAAAATCCAACTTTCAGTCAATGTGTTTTAAGAACCAAAACCATTTAAATGTAAAACTGAAATTGCTTTAAAGTAATTTATGAAAACAGAAACAAAAATCATAAAGTATTCAGAATCTGAAACAAATTCATTTTGTAAAGCAAAATGTACAGAATCAAATATTTTTCCATAGCAATAAAATATAATTTTCCTTAGGGAGTTGGAAAATTTCCTTCAAACTTCTGATTGATAAGCTTTACAAAAGACCACTTTTTGAAGTAGTAAATCGCCTCCTGACATCATCTCCACAAAGCTTCAGTGTTTAATACCAAGCTGCTGGGATACGAATACAAAGACATCAATTATCCCAAAATAGATTGGGGCAGAGTCCAGTTCACTTATTAGTTCTTTAAGCTGTGTCCACAGGGGACAGGGAGAAATAGTGATTTGGCAATCAGCTAGTTAATGTGATCACTGCAGACAACTGCACTGTATAATTTAGGTCAGAAACATACTCCGACCTGGTGTTTCTAATTTGGAACATTCATCAATTAATCAAATAACTGCCAATCCTCAATTTCACTATACTCTGGTAAACAGGGTCTTAGTATCAATGATCAAGTTTTCACTTACAATCATAAACAAAATGTGACATTACATTATCTGGTCATTTGTACCTTGTAGCTGGTGTTCCCCTTGCTACATGGCCCTTCCGAACCCCCTCATTCTCCCCTAAGATGTCAGTCATCTTCCCCAAGATGATCTTGCCTCCTGGCATGTGAAGAAGATGGAGGCTATCAGATCCCACTCTCTCAGTACATACATAAACACTCCTTGTAGCTGCACCCTCCTTAACTCCTGTCCCAACAGGACAGTTTTCTCTCTTCCTTTACAGAACTACCTCCTAGCATCTTCTCCAGATCTCACCAACACTGCGTCTCAGGGACCTTTTTCCATCTTGTCTTCAACATTTCATATTGGTTCATCCAACTCATATAAACAAATGAACCCTCTCTCAGGTGAATTAGTAGGTGCTTTCTGAAAAACAATTTGGCAAAAGGTATGTAAGTGCCTTAAAAAGGCTCAGATCTTTTACCGGATACATTCCTCCTCTAGGAATCAGTTCCAGGAAAATAGTACAAAATAAATATGGACCAAGCTTAGTTTCAAAAATATTTCTAGCAGCATTGTTATGGGGAAAGAGAAAAAGAAAAACTGAGTATTTAACATCAGCCATTGAGAGTAACAATTCTGAAGAGTTTTTAATGTTGGAGGAGTTATCAAGTGAGAAAGTTATACAAATGGAATTGAAAGCTTGTCTGAAGATCTAGCAGGTGAATGCAGTCCCTGTTACCGTAGGAGGAAGTCAAGTCCCTCTGCAGATGACACTGTTCAAATATGAGGAGATGATAAATGTCTGTCTGCTTCACTGCTCCATCCTTCAGCAACTAACACAGTGCACATGGCAGACAACTAATAAATATTTGTTGAATGAATGAATGAGAAGTTTTATCTCTGTCTAATTAAATTACTCCATATGGAGAAACACCCAGGGAGCAGTGAGGGAGGAAGGGGTCTAGCCAATTAGATCAGCCAAATCAACCCTGGTGATTAATGCAGGGACAGATGCTGGAGCCAATTCTCTGTATGTGCAAAAACAGAGCCTATAATGACTCATTTGGTCTCTTCTCAACTCAGTTAAAATACATGGAGAAGACTGGAAGGGAATAATAAAAAATGGTAGCAGTATTTGAAATAGAGTGGTGGGATTATGAATGATCTTCTTTGCTTTTTAATACCTCCTGTACTGTCTTAATATTCTGCAGAGACCATGTACTCTACCTTTCATTGGAAAAAAATTAAAAATAAAACCCTGTATTGAGGGCCTGGAATGGGAGGTGTTGGGAGCCTTCGTGAACAGGTTAAGAGGTGACCAGAAGGATAAAAGAGGAGACTGTGGGGCCAGAGCATGTCTCTGAGAAGTGCTGGTGAGAGGGGCAGTGGGACAAGGGAAAGAGATTCGAAGTTAAAAGAGGGTGTCTGATGATGGCTCTGGTCTCCTAAGCACTGTCCCTACCCCTTCTCACCCTGTCCTCAATCTGAACTTCATTCTGTTGCTACAACAACCCCAGGATCTCCACCATCAAGCAAGCTCCACCCCCTGGGCACACAGGTCCCTGGACCCCAGTCTTGCTCACAGCACCCACCATGTTTCCCCACTCACGGCAGGAAGCTGCACAATTCATGCCGGTGTCAAATGAGTGGTCACTTCCAGTATACCTTTTCCTTCTTATAGACTCTGGCCCAGGCTTCCCAGGTGGCGGTAGAGGTAAAAAGTCTGCCTGCCAATGCAGGAGATGCAAGAGACACTGGTTTGATCCCTGGGCTGGAAAGATCCCCTGGAGTAGGAAATGGCAACCCCCTCCAGTATTCTTGCCTGGAGAATGTCATGAACAGAGGAACCCAGTGGGCTACAGACCATGGGGTCACAAAGAGTCAGACATGATTGAGAGACTTTCATTGTATATCAAAAAACTGAGGGAAATCATCAATTAATAAAATATCACATCATGTAGAAAGAGGAATAACAAAGTGTTCACTGAAAGAAAACCATGAATGTCATTCACTTTTTGCACTCAATCCTTCTTCTTATGGATCATTTTTCGAACATTATGACATAAAATCAGCTAGAAGCTTTATTATAACCTGAAAGGTTTTTTTGGTCACACAGAAGTACCCAGGTTTTCTATTGCTTGAGAGGGACTTGAGTTCTCTTAGCTGTTTCACTGGTTGAGTTAAATGTTGGGAGTATATTTTTCCCATAAACCTTTGACCCTTTAAGCTAATCTGGACATGGACACATGTTGCTTACCTGCCTGGAGCCTGGGGTGTTTGTGCTTGGTTTCCTGGTGCTTCAGCCCCTCCCCACCCCCACCTCTACCTCCTGGCCATTGGCTCTGACTCACTTCTGGACCATCATGGGGAGGTCCCCAGCATAGTCACAGCACCCTCAGAAGCCAACCAGCAGATTCAAATGCTGCTAAAATATTTTAAGGCAGAGCTCTGAAGGCTGGCTGGTTTGTGAACAATCAGGAACTCTTGTCCAGGATAATAAACTCAGTATTTAGAACATAAAACTAATGAGACCAAGATTAAAAGTTTTCTCCTAAACAAATCAGTCTGCTTTGACCTTGCCTAAAGTGCTAAAAACTTTTTAAGTTTATCTACACGCTCTCTTTGACTGTAATCTGAAGTAAATTTGTGTCTATAGATATAAAATATCTGTCTAGACATTCGCCCCTCCTACCATCTTGCCAGAGCTTCTCCTTTGCCCTTGGATGTGGGGTATCTCCTCACAGCTGCTCCAATGCTTACCATCTTACTGGGATTTCTCTGACCTTGGACATGGGATATCTCTTCACGGCTGCTCCAGCAAAGTGTAGACTGAAAACCACAATCACAGAAAACTAACCAACCTAATCACATGGACCACAGCCTTGTCTAACTCAATGAAACTATGAGCCACGCCGTGTAGGGCCACCCAAGATGGACGGGTCATGATGGAGAGTTCTGACAAAATGTGGTCCATTGGAGAAGGGAATGGCAAATCACTTCAGTATCCTTGCCTTGAGACCACCATGAACAGTATGAAAAGGCAAAAGATAGGACACTGAAAGATGAACTCCCCAGGTCACTTCAGCTCAGTTCAGTTCAGACGCTCAGTCGTGTCCGACTCTTTGCCACCCCATGAACCGCAGCACACCAGGCCTCCCTGTCCATCACCAACTCCCAGAGTTCACCCAAACCCATGTCCATTGAGTCAGTGATGCCATCCAACCATCTCATCCTCTGTCATCCCTTTCTCCTCCTGCCCTCAATCTTTCCCAGCATCATCGTCTTTTCAAATGAGTCAGCTCTTCCCATCAGGTAGCCAAAATATTTGAGTTTCAGCTTCAACATCAGTCCTTCCAATGAACACCCAGGACTGATCCCCTTTAGGATGAACTGGCTGGATCTCCTTGCAGTCCAAGGGACTCTCAAGAGTCTTCTCCAACACCACACTTCAAAAGCATCAATTCTTTGGTGCTTAGCTTTCTTTATAGTCCAACTCACACATCCATACATGACCACTGGAAAAACCATAGCCTTGACTAGACGGACCTATGTTGACAAAGTAATGTCTCTGCTTTTTAATATGCTGTGTAGGTTGGTCATAACTTTCCTTCCAAGGAGTAAGCGTCTTTTAATTTCATGGCTGCAATTACCATCTGCAGTGATTTTGGAGCCCAGAAAAATAAAGTCAGCCACTGTTTCCATGCTTTCCCCTTCTATTTGCCATGAAGTGATGGGACCAGATGCCATGATCTTTGTTTTCTGAATGTTGAGCTTTAAGCCAACTTTTTCACTCTCCTCTTTCACTTTCATCAAGAAGCTCTTTCATTCTTCACTTTCTGCCATAAGGGTGGTGTCACCTGCATATCTGAGGTTATTGATATTTCTCCCAGCAATGTTGATTCCAGCTTGTGCTTCTTCCAGCCCAGCATTTCTCATGATGTACTCTGCATATAAGTTAAATAAGCAGGGTGACAATATACAGCCTTGATGTACTCCTTTTCCTATTTGGAACCAGTCTGTTGTTCCATGTCCAGTTCTAACTGTTGCTTCCTGACCTGCATACAGGTTTCTCAAGAGGCAGGTCAGGTGGTCTGGTATGCCCATCTCTTTCAGAATTTTCCACAGTTTATTGTGATCCACACAGTCAAAGGCATGGGGTAGCTTCTCTCTGCTGCCGACCCTGACCTTGGGCATGGAGTAGCTCCTCACCCGGGTCAGTAGGTGCCCAATATGCTAATGGCGATCAGTGGAGAAATAACTCCAGAAAGAATGAAGAGACGGAGTCAAAGCAAAAACAACACCCAGTTGTGGATGAGACTGGTGATGGAAGCAAGGTCCAGTGCTGTAAAGAGCAATATTGCATAGGAACCTGGAATGTTAAGCCCATGAATCAAGGTGAATTGGAAGTGGTAAAACAAGAGATGGCAAGAGTGAACATCAATATTTTAGGAATCAGGGAACTAAAATGGACTGGAATGGGTGAATTTAACTCAGATGACCATTTTATCTACTACTGTGGGCAAGAATCCCTTAGAAGAAATGGAGTAGCTATCACAGTCAACCAAAGAGTCTGAAATGCAGTACTTGGATGCAGTCTCAAAAATGACAGAATGATCTCTGTTCGTTTCCAAGGCAAACCATTCAATTTCACAGTAATCCCAGTCTATGCCCTGACCAATAATGCTGAAGAAGCTGAAGTTGAACAGCTCTATGAAGACCTACAAGATCTTCTAGAACTAACACCCAAAAGAGATGTCCTTTTCATTATAGGGGACTGGAATGCAAAAGTAGAAAGTCAAGAAACACCTGGAGTAACAGGCAAATTTGGCCTTGGAGTACAGAATGAAGCAGGGCAAAGGCTAACAGAGTTCTGCCAAGAGAATGCACAGGTCATAGCAAACACCCTCTTCCAATATCACAAGAGAAGACTACACATGGATATAACCAAATGATCAACACTGAAATCAGGTTGATTATATTCTTTGCAGCCAAAGATGAAGAAGCTATATACAGTAAGCAAAAACAAGACCAGGAGCTTACTGTGGCTCAAATCATGAACACCTTATTGCCAAATTCAGACTTAAATTGAAGAAAGTAGGGAAAACCACCAGACCATTCAGATATGATCAAAATCAAATCCCTAACGATTATACAATGGAAGTGAGAAATAGATTTAAGGAACTAGATCTGATAGACAGAGTGCCTGATGAACTACAGATGGAGATTCGTGACATTGTACAGGAGACAGGGATGAAGACCATTCCCAAGAAAGGAAATGCAAAAAAGCAAAATGGCTGTCTGAAGAGGCCTTACAAATAGCTGTGAAAAGAAGAGAAGTGAAAAACAAAGCAGAAAAGGAAAGATACATCAGTTTGAATGCAGAGTTCCCAAGAATAGCAAGGAGAGATAAGAAAGCCTTCCTCAGTGATCAGTGCAAAGAAATAGAGGAAAACAATAAAATAGGAAAGACTAGAGATCGCTTCTGGAGAAGGCAATGGCACCCCACTCCATTACTCTTGCCTGGAAAATTCCATGGTCGGAGGAGCCTGGTAGGCTGCAGTCCGTGGGGTCACTAAGAGTTAGACACGACTGAGTGACTTCATTTTCCCTTTTACTTTCATGCATTGGAGAAGGAAATAGCAACCCACTCCAGTATTCTTGCCTGGAGAGTCCCAGGGATGGTGGAGCCTGGTGGGCTGCTGTCTATGGGGTCGCACAGAGTTGGACACAACTGAAGCGACTTAGCAGCAGCAGCAGCAGAGATCTCTCCATGAAAATTAGAGATACCAAGGGAACGTTTCATGCAAAGATGGGCTCAATAAAGGACAGAAATGGTATGGACCTAACAGAAGCAGAAGATATTAAGAAAAGGTGGCAAGAATACACAGAAGAGCTGTACAAAAAGAGATCTTCATGACCCAGATAATCACAATAGTTTGATCATTCACCTAGAGCCAGACATTCTGGAACGTGAAGTTAAGTGGGCCTTAGATAGCATCACTATGAACAAAACTAGTAGAGGTGATGGAATTCCAGTTGAGCTATTTCAAATCCTAAAAGATGATGCTGTGAAAGTGCAGTACTCTATATGCCAGCAAATTTGGAAAACTCAGCAGTGGCCACGGGACTGGAAAAGGTCAGTTTTCATTCCAATCCCAAAGAAAGGCAATGCCAAAGAATGTTCAAACTATCATACAATTGCACTCATCTCACACGCTCTAAAGTAATGCTCAAAATTCTCCAAGCCAGGCTTCAATAATACATGAACCAGGAACTTCCAGATGTTCCAGCTGATTTTAGAAAAGGCAGAGGAACCAGAGATCAAATTGCCAACATCCGTTGGATCATCAAAAAAGCAAGAGAGTTCCAGAAAAACATCTATTTCTGCTTTTATTGACTATGCCAAAGCCTTTGACTGTGTGGATCACAATCAACTGTTGAAAATTCTGAAAGAGATGGGCATACCAGACCACCTGACCTGCCTCTTGAGAAACCTGTATGCAGGTCAGGAAGCAACAGTTAGAACTGGACATGGAACAACAGACTGGTTCCAAATAGGAAAAGGAGTACATCAAGGCTGTATATTGTCACCCTGCTTATTTAACTTATACGCAGAGTAAATCATGAGAAATGCTGGGCTGGAAGAAGCACAAGCTGGAATCAAATTGCCGGGAGAAATATCAATTACCTCAGATATGCAATTGACACCACCCTTATGACAGAAAGGGAAGAAGAACTGAAGAGCTTCTTGATGAAAGTGAAAGAGGAGAGGGAAAAAGTTGGCTTAAAGCTCAACATTCAGAAAACAAAGATCATGGCATCTGGTCCCATCACTTCATGGCAAATAGATGGGGAAACAGTGGAAACAGTGGCAGACTTTATTTGGGGGGCTCCCAAATCACTGCAGATGGTGACCGCGGCCATGAAATGAAAAGATGCTTACTCCTTGGAAGGAGAGTTATGACCAAACTAAACAGCATATTGAAAAGCAGAGACATTACTTTGTCAACAAAGGTCCAACTAGTCAAAGCTATGGTTTTTCCAGTAGTCATGTGTGGATGTGAGAGTTGGACTATAAAGAAAGCTGAGCACCAAAGAATTGATGCTTTTGAAGTGTGGTGTTGGAGAAGACTCTTGAGAGTCCCTTGGACTGCAAGGAGATCCAACCAATCCATCCTAAAGGAAATCAGTCCTGGGTGTTCATTGGAAGGACTGATGTTGAAGCTGAAACTCCTATACTTTGGCCTTCTGATACAAAGAGCTGACTCATTTAAAAAGACCCTGAAGCTTGGAAAGATTGAAAGCTTGAGGAGAAAGGGATGACAGAGGATGAGATGGTTGGATAGTATCACTGACTAAATGGATATGAGTTTGAGTAAACTCCGGGAGTTGGTGATGGACAGGGAAGCCTGTGTGCTGTAGTCCATGGGGTCGCAAAGAGTCGGACACGATTGCGTGACTGAACTGAGCTGAACTGAGACGAGAGGTGACTAGAGGAAATGCATGGGAGAAAAAATTTTTACTTCGAAAAATTTTATATTTCAGGAGACATTATCAAGAGCTCCGTGAATAGTTTATAACAATTTACACAGTTGAAGGCAAGCTTTTATTTTATCTAAACTGTCCTATACTTGGGAGGAAATTTTTTTAAATGACTTTAAGCTAGGAGGCAAAATCAGAAGTATCAGAAGTTGTAACATACATAATCCTCCTCTTTGAAACTCTCCATGCTCCCTCCAAGAGATACCCATGTGTCCAGCAAAGACAACTTTGCCCAATGGCAAAGCAGTGCTCCAATGAATTTCTAGATAAACAGTAGATGGACAGGGGAGAATGCTGAAATTCAGGCTTAAAGCAATGAGGGAGACCTTGGAGATAAACCAAGAACCATAACCATCTACTTTATACAAATATACGTGTGTACAAAAATATACAAATAAGAAATTTCACTAAAACAGTTTGCAACATCCCCAAAAGATTGCCTACATGCTTTTCACTATTGGCCCAGTTAAATATATTCTTGGTAATGCTCTGCAGCCATCAAAAGGATAGTAGTGTCATGGAAAGATGTCTTGATATAATTAAGAAAAGCAAGTGACAAGACAATTTGAAGAGTAAATTTGTTTCTAAATGTGACTGTGCAAGTGTATTCGTGTGTGCCCGTACATGGCTAGAAAGGAAAAGGTCTAGAGCGACACACACTTAATTATGATCAGTGGCAACCACTTAAAGAGGGTGGCAGGAATGGGATAGGAATGCAGCATGGAAGGGCTTTTGCATTTTCATTCTATATGCTTAGGAAACCTTTCTATATAATTACTTGTGTAAATATTTTAAGACGAGTGTGTACTACCACTGTAATTTTTCCATAAAGCGCCATTAGACGAATTGCTAAGCTGCTTCCTTTTCATGAAAAAAGAAGTTCTGGGTACCAAGGAGGCTCTCTCTTTCCCCAGGAACGTGAGCCAATGGTTTCCACAAGTGCCGTCAGGTCAGCACCACAGTGCTCAGTGATTAAAACGTGCCTCTGAGCTGCCATTGACCATATAATCTAGCTCTCAATGGGATTCAAATATATCACAGCTTGATTCAATTCCATTTTATAGGATATAATTTCACCCCAAGCCAGGAATCCAGGCCCCCTAGATAACAGATCTTTATTGGGCATCTGCCTCTGACAGCCTGTGCCATGAGGCAGATAGAATTAGTGCCTAAAATAAGTGAGGATGAGGAAGTATTTTTTTTAAGCATATATTGATTTTAAACGGTAAAACACCTTCTCCCTAGAAAGCAATCTAAACTGTAGCACTGTATATGGTGGAAATGATCTCTCTTTAAAATGTTCATTTAGAAAACTCCTTCAAGCTGAAAGCCTCACTAAGACTCGCCAAAGTCGATGCTTCACTGTGTCTACTGGAATGCGACAGCCACTCATAGCAATTGAAAATGCAGAGGCAGCAGTGATCAACTGAGACCAAGGAACTCGGCAACTGAGACTAAGGATCTCGGCAGCCCACAAGGAGCAGCTTGTAGTGTGCTCCTAAGAAAGGCAGTATGAATCCACTAGCCCTTACTCTCAGTTCAGGATCCAAAAATGCTCTAAATGGAAAGGTTTTACAACTCATTTGCCCCCAGAACTGAACTCAAATGGTAGAAAATCTGAACTGATTGACACTTCTTATGGGCTTTATTATTTCACATATTGTAAATATTCAGTATGTTTCAAAATATGAATATGTCCATATTAGGAAATACTAGTCATCTTGACTCTGGAAAAATTAGATTCATTCAGAATATTCATTGTAGTGTCTCTCTAAAGTTTAAAAACCTACACATTTGAAACCATTTTTGACTTTGAGTGTTTCAAATAAGGAATGAGGACCTGTATATGCTATGATCAATGAAGATTTGAAAGAAATGAGGTGTAAGTTCCCCCAATAATCAAGAGCAATGTAACCCTTGATTGTGCACATGTACACACAAACACACACACACACAAGTTCAAATAACTTTTCAATGTCTAATACATTACAGAACGTCTCATTATTAGAGAAATAAAATGAGTTACTAGGAATAAAGAGATGGAGGAAGGCATGGCAGCCCACCCCAGTATTCTTGCCTGGAGAATCCCATGGACAGAGGACCCTGGCGGGCTTCAGTGCATGGGGTCGCAAAGAGTCGGACACAATTGAGCAACTAAGCACAGCACAGGAATAAAGAGAAGCAAGTGAAACTAAGTCCATGTCAAAACCATTAGTAATAGGAAATGACTCTTTCCTGCTTTGGTTTTGAAAGATATTGGCCTATACTTGCTAAATGAAATAACACACCAAGAACATTTTAGTTATGGTATAGGAAATAAATATGACCTCCTCAAAGTAAAACCTTTCCAGATCCCTTTAAATGAGCATGATCTCATTTTCTCCTTGGGAAAAGATTTTGAGGGATCAGTAATAAGGAACACTTAGCTGCTTCTGTGGGTACACAATATAACCAACCTTTGAAAGCAGTCCTGAAAATGTAGGAAAGATCCCTATATAGACTTAACTCCATCGGCCCATTGATTTCACCCTAGGAAGGGCTTATAGAACATTAGCTTCACCTTATCTTTTAAATAACTTATAAAATCACCTTGTTTTTTTTTAACCAAACTTCTAGAAAAAAACAGAAGATAAAATCTATGTGAGTGGAAGTTAAGCAAAGATATCTTAGATATGACACCCAAAGCATAATCCATAATAGAAAAAGTTGACTAATTCAGACTTCATCAACATTAAATATTTTTGTTCTTCGAAAGTCACATCTAGAAAAAAAGTTACAACTAAAAACCATGAAAAGATAAGTCATAGTTGGGAGAAAATATTTGTAAATCATATTATATATAAATATATATATGGTTTATAGTCAGAATCTATAAAAGATTACAGTAATAAAAAGCAAACGGCCTGGCTTTTTAAAAAATGGACAAAAGATTTAATTAAACATTTTACCATGGAACATATAAGAATGGCTTTACTGTGCCCAACATCATTAGTTGTGCCCAGCATCATTAATTATTAGGAAAATGCAAGTTAAAATGACACTGTGCTACCATTGCACAACCATTAGATGAGCTATAATAAAGAAGATTGACAATACCAAGTGTTAATGAGGAAGTGGAGAAACAGGAACCCTCATATATTGCTGGTAGAAATGTAAAATGAAATAAGCACTTTGAGGAATAATTTGGCAGTTTTTTTTTTTAAGTTAAACATATACCTATCATAAGACCCTATGATTCCACTCATAGGTATTCACCCAAGAGAAATAAAAATGTATGTCCCTACAAAAACTTATATGCAAATATTCATAGTATCATTTTTTCGTGACAGGCAAATACTGAAAATAGCCTCCAGCTGAAACAGTTCAAATGAACAAACGAAATGAGTCCACCTATGGGTAATGGAACACTACGCAGTGTTAACTGATAGGTCCATCAGCACGCGCGAACCTCAGAAAAATAGTTTGCTACGTGAAAGACTCCGGATACAAAAGGCGACATACTGTGATTTTATTCATATGAAATTTCCAGATAAAGGCAAAATTTTAGAGCTAGAAATCAGATCAGTTCTAGAGCTGGAGCAGATGTGTATCTCAGGGACGTACAAAAGGAAACTTTGGGGGTAACATGAATGCTGTAAATCTTGGTTGTGGTGATAACTGCACAAGTGTATAAATTTATTTAGAAATCACCAAACCACCAGAAAAGATCACTTGCTTCATTAACATTTGACGCTATCTCTTTTGGGGCACATATAGATCAAGAAGAATATGTTTTAGGAAGTATGGGTTAAAACAATCTGAGACAATAAAAAATTACTGGGTGGCCACAACTGAATTGGTCCATAAACTTGTCATCTTGTACTCACTGCCCCATTGTTGGCCATAGAAAAACTAAAAATAACCGAATGTTCATCAACAAGGTAATGGTTAAACAAACAAACAAACAAAAAACTCATCTACATTATGAAAGGCCATGGATATGCAGCTGTAAAAAAGAATTAAAAGATCTCCAAAATATGCTAAGTGACACACACACAAAAAAGACATAGAACAATAATGACTAGTGTAATTTAAACCTAATGCACCCACACACAAAGTTACATCAGGCTGAACCCCAGGGAAGACTGAGACAATGAGGGTAGAAGGGGACTTTTATATTTAATAAGTTCTCTTCTGTGATATTGTAACTTTTTCATTTTTAATTTCAAAGTATGTACCACTGTTACAGTTTAAAAACACTAAATGTTTTTTACTGGCCCTTGACTAAATATCACTTCTCTTTTGGCAAGCAGGTGGATGTCCTGGTAGCTTACTAGAAATGATAACAATGACAGCAAGATTCTCTGTGCACAAGGTTTCTACTATGACACCACGACCATGCAATGCTACCATCCCTATCTTGAGGGGACTGTGAAGCTCAAGGAGTCAAGTCATCTGCCCAAGCCCACCCAGGTAGGCAGAGTGGGCGTGAGGCCTCTTAACTTTAAAACTGGCCTTTTAATTCAGCTGCCTGCCTCATCAAGGATGATGATCAGCATAATGGTGACCCTCAGGCACTACAGTATCCTAAACGCCTTCTGAATCATCAAAGAAAGGTTTAATTATATTTAGTGCAGTTGGGGTTTTACCCATATGTTATTGTGTTTTAATCTCTGGAAAAGTCTTCAGCCGCTACAACACATACCGTCACCCTTAGTTTGAAGACTGTGGCTGACAGGGCCCCTCTGGCCAGGCTGAAAAACAGAGAACTTACTGGGATTCTTTTTTAATTAATTAATTTATTTTAATTGGAGGATAATTACAATATTGTGATGGTTTTTGCCATACATCAGTTTGAATCAGCCATAGGTATACATGTGTCCCCTCCATCCTGAATCCCCTCCTCCCTCTCTCCCCACCCTATCCCTCCTAACACTGAAACATATACATTGCTGCTGCTGCTGCTGCTAAGTCGCTTCAGTTGTGTCCGACTCTGTGCGACACCATAGATGGCAGTCCATCAGGCTCCACCATCCCTGGGATTCTCCAGGCAAGAACTTGGAGTGGGTTGCCATTTCCTTCTCCAATGCATGAAAGTGAAAAGTGAAAGTGAAGTCGCTCAGTCGTGTCCGACTCTCAGCGACCCCATGGACTGCAGCCTACCAGGCTCCTCCATTGATGGGATTTTCCAGGCAAGAGTACTGGAGTTGGGTGCCATTGCCTTCTCCGACATATACATTACCATATGTGAAATAGAGAACTTACTCTCAGGTTGATCCCATTCATGATCTGAGACTATTTTACTTTCCTCTAAAAGAGAAGATATTTCTTCCCCCTCAAGTCTCTCTTCTCTCAAAGACCGGGTCAGTTCAGTCTTCCTACAGTCAGAGAACAGAAGGGGTCAGGAGGGGGTGGCCTGAGTCACCACCAGCAGAGGCCTCAGGGTGCTACAGCCTTAAGAAGCCTTAAGACTTCTCTCCCAGCTCCCTCCCTCCAGCTGGGGCACTGGTGACTATCTCCTGGTCACCACACCCTCACTCTGGCTGGTCACTGCCACCATCTGTGAATGGGAGCTCTCACAATGAAAGGGAACTGCGTGAGTAAAGGAAAGCAAGTCTGAGCTCAGGCTGAAGGCCTGAGGCCACACTGCTTTGAAGAATAGCAAACATGGGCCTTTAAACTACAGAGTGAGCTTCTTTGTGACCATACAGGCTACCGCAGCAAGGACAATGTCCTTTTGGGGGTTGATCTGCTCCACACAGGTTAAAACAGACCTTGCGTTTTCTATGTGGAGACAAGAGGTAAAGATCTAAGACTGGGAATCCGGTAGCTCATCCTACAAATAAAGAGACAGAACTGTGCCTAGTAAGAGCCCATTTTAGAACCAGACAAACTTGAGTTCAAAACCAGCCATGGCCTCTAACTGGATAATTTGGAGTAATCTATATGCCTCAGCTACTTTGTCTATAAATCAAGGTAGGGATAATGCTTACTTTGATGCTGTGATTAAAGAGTAATCTATGTAAAGTACTTAGTATCATTCCTGGTACATGATTACTAAAGCGTAGACATTATTACTATCAAACTCTCATCCTGGTTCTGCCACAAAAATGAAAAAAAAAAAAAAAACCCAAATAGCTGATTCCTCAAGATCCTCCTAGGTCTGAAACTTTATGATCCTGTTACTGAAATGAGCAAGAGGGCTAACTAACTTGATTACCATGACAAGCCCCTGGACTCCATAAGTTAGGGATTCATTTCCAGGTCTCCAAGATATCCTGATTTCTGCTGCCCCAGGAGCACTAGAGCAGGCTCCAGACTCCACACTGATAAATCACAACCCAGGTGCAAGACTAGATGTCCACTGTAGGATTCATTAACCACAAGGTGAAATGAAAGAAGCACAATTCCTACCTCTACATTATTTCTTCTTAAAGGCTTTTTCTTTAACCCTCTATTGATAAAAATTACCACGCTCTTTGTGGGTTGGCAAATGTTAAAAAACAAAGAAGAAAACTATCAACTATAATTTCACATGCAGCTGTGAATACTTCATTTTATTTCAGATCTTTTACCTACACATATTCCTCCTTTTGTAAGTGAACTCACTGCATGTTCAACTGCCTGTTTCACTTAATATTTTAACAACCAATTCCCCAGTCAATGGTTCTCTACAGAGCTTGTAGCTTGTGGCTGTAGTCTCTATGTCCTGGCAGACACAACCGCACATACTACTCAGTCCATCTCCTAAAAGTCCTGAAGGAAAAAGAGTGCCAGAGAAATCAGCAGTCACCCTCCTTAAAGTCCCTGATCCCCATGATTTTCATAAAGTCTGACGTTATTCCTAGGACACAGTTCTCCACTGGCTTTTTTGATGGTCTCCCTAAAGAAGAAGGACATTGGGGAGAAAAGGGTTTAATTCTTCTCTGACCCCTGAGGTTCCACATTTGACCATCAGACAATGGATGTAGAAGTCTGAAGGGCGGTAAAGTTGGGGGGGGAAGTGAAAAGTTAGGTCACAGAGCAACTAGAGTAAAAAAAGCAAAGATCCTTCTAACACCTACAGTTCATTTGATTGGTTTTGTTTAGTCACTAAATCATGTCCGATGCTTCTGTGACCCTATGGACTATAGCCTGCCAGGCTCCACTGTCCATGGGATTTCCCAGGCAAGAATACTATAGTAAGCTGTCATTTCCTACTCCAGGGGATCTTCCTGACCCAGGAATTGAACTCATGTCTCCTGCAAGTCTCCTGCAGACACAGATTCTTTATCACTGAGCCAGGGCCAGGAAATCCAGCTGACAGACCACACCTACCTCTAAAAGTCTTGATGTCATAGAGATGTACTCCCCTCTGGCTCGGTGATCACAGGAAAATGCCCAGGAGAATGCAGTTATGATGTTCCTGTGGACTGTTTAAAAAACAAAAGTAAAAATTAAAAAAAGAAAGGAAGAGGAAAGGAAGGAAAGAAGAATATGAAATAAGTGAACATAACTTGAATATTGGCAGTGTCATTGGTGTTAATAAAGTAACAGTATCAGCTTGGGACTGATCATTAATAGGGAATGGTAGAGTTGGAATGATAGTAGTGGTATTGTAAATAACAACACCAAAGAATTATTTTCTTTTCAAAAATGACATTTGAACCAAACATGAAGCCAAAATTCAAAACTATCCACCAGCAGCATCTCTGGTGTTTAGCTGCTAAAACTCCAGATTTAGAAGCATAGCCAAGAGGGGCGCACTGTTATGTCAGAGCTTGCAGTAGGGAGCAGGCTTCTGTCCATCTGCTCCTTCAAGGGAACCGAAAGATTGGCAAAGAACAGTGAGTTCATGTGGCACTGACAGCCACTGGGGATAATTCAGGAGACAGGACAACACGGCTACCCAGATGAGCTGAATGCGAACAGAGCATCTGTCAAGTGACGTACCTGGCCCCTCCTTCTTACCCAACTTCACTGGGTGCCAAAGGGAAATGATGGCATTGGGGGAAAGTTATTTTCATTGCATAGTAAACACTTCTCCTGGGTTGAATAGAACAGAGTTAGCCTGCCTACAGTATCCATTCTCCAGTGCACCCTGTATTGATCTTAATTGTCTAGTGGGGCTAGTGTTGGGGTGAGCACCTATCTGAAAATTCTCTTAACTTTATAATTATTTTGTATATTCCATTTTACAGGATTCTGTACCTATACTAAGAACCAAACATGAACCAAGTAAAGGTATTCATCTCAGATAGTAAAGTGCACTCTTGTGAATTATGAGTCTCTCCAGTTAGTCAGGACCCATAGTAATAACATTTAGAAAGATGGAGAAGACACTGAAAAATCCAAAGTAAGTAAATCCACTCTTATGGCAGAAAGCAAAGAACTAAAGAGCCTCTTGATGAAAGTGAAAGGGGAGAGTGAAAAAATTGTCTTAAAACTCAACATTCAGAAAACTAAGATCATAGCATCTGGCTCCATCACTTCATGGCAAATAGATGGGGAAACAATGGAAACAGTGACAGACTTTATTTTGTGGGGGGGGGGGCCTCCAAAATCACTGCAGATGGTGACTGTAGCCATGAAATTAAAAGATGCTTGCTTCTTGGAAGAAAAGCTATGACGAACCTAGACAGCATATTAGAAAGCAGAGACATTATTTTATCAACAAAGGTCCATCTACTCAAAACTATGGTTTTTCCAGTAGTCATCTATGAATGTGGGAGTTGGAGTATAAAGAAAGTTGAGAAGAATTGATGTTTTTGAACTGTGGTATTGGAGAAGACTCTTGAGAGTCCCTTGGACTGCAAGGAGATCCAACCAGTCCATCCTAAAGGAAATCAGTCCTGAATATTCATTGGAAGGATTGATGCTGAAACTCCAATACTTTGGCCACCTGATGCAAAGAGCCACTCACTGGAAAAGACCTTGATGCTGGGAAAGATTGAAGGTGGGAGGAGAAGGGGATGACAGAGAACAAGATTGTTGGATGGCATCACCAACGTGATGGACATTGAGCAAGCTCCGGGAGTTGGTGATGGACAGGGAAGCCTGCCATGCTGCAGTCCATGGGGTTGCAAAGAGTCAGACATGATGAACGACTGAACTGAAAGCACAATGTATAGTTATAATAGGTGGGAAACCAAAGTTATTCAAAGATGCTTAGACTCAATGTACATCTCAGCTCTTAGGAAGGTTTCTTGCTCCCAGTTATTTCTTCCTCCAACTTACCTAAGTGTTGTCTCTCTTTTGAAGCTTTTCTATTAAGGCTCCTCTAATCACCTTCCCAGAAATCCCTCCTTCCTCTGAACTCCTAGTGCTCTTATTGTTGCTACACTTTCAAAATGTCAACTGTATTGTTGGTATGTCCCATCTTTCATGTGGGTTATTCTCTCTTTAAAATTAAAAAGCTTCTTTTGATTCTGAAAAATCCCCACAACTCTCAGAGCAGGGTCTGCCAATGTGATGCTCAGAACCAACTCAGAGCCCCATGGGGGAGCACTGACCCACCTGTGACCTCTAATGACCCTGCTGGGTCAGTTCTCACCCCTGCCTCTACTTCATCACCTGCCTCTTAATCTCCAGCCCTAACACCTCTCTCTACGCAAACATTTCCTTTACTAGTTCCCAACTCCCTCAGGCAGCTGGAACCCCAAATGATATTTGATTTGTCATGTTTTTCAGTTTTATTTCATAATCCTCTCATTCACAAGGCACAGAACCCTCTTAGGGGATAGGGACCAGGTGGGTTCAAAGGCCTGTCCTTGGAAACACCATCTTTCTAGTGACAATTCTTGAAGTTCAGTCCAATCTATCATGCAAAGCTCCTTACTTTGGGTGATTTTTCTCTCAGGAGTGTGATATTCCTGAACAGTGCCCCAGTAATCCATCAGTTACAACCGTCAAGGTCTCAATTTCAACTGCCAAGAGCATTCAAATTCTCTCCCATGGTGCACCTGGGCACCAGGCCAATCAGATGGTGACAGGGTCATTGTGTAACCCTGAGTATTCCATGGCAATTAGGAAGAGGGCTTTTCCACCTACAGCACAGGGAGGTCCCTTTGAGGAGGGGAGGGTACCCCTCAGGCCAATGAATTAGAATCTTGGTGCTGACCTATTCCAAACCTTCCAACCAAGAAATAAGTTCCTGAGAAATTAGGGTAGACAGGTTTTCAGTGGGGGTTCCTAAAGTCACATTGTACTGAGCAATACTTGACAGAATGCTTTTTTAGTAAGCAGTTTGCTACTTTTAAAAAATTTGGCACAATGAAAACAATCATGTGACCCAATATATATCTGAAAGAAAACAACACTAATTCAAAAAGATACATGCATCCCAATGTTCAGTGAAGCTCTATTTACAGTAGCTAAGACATGGAAACAGCCTAAGTGTCCATCAACAGATAAATGGATAAAGAATATATAGAATGAATATAAATATATAATGGAAAACTACTCAGCCATAAAAAAAGAATGAAAGTTTGTCATTTGCAGCTACATGGATGGACTTGAAGAGCATTATGCTAAGTGAAATAAGTCAGACAAAAATAAACACTATAAATTATATCACTTATATGTAAAATCTAAAAAAATACAGCAAACTAAATTTAACATAAAAGAAGCAGACTCAAGATGGAAAGAACAGACTAGTGGTTATGAGTGGGGGTGGGCAATATAGTGCCGGGGAAGTAGGAGGTACAAACTATTGGGTGTAAAATAGGCTCAAGGATGTCTTCTACAACATGGGGAATATAGCCAACATATTTTATAATCACTGTAAATGGACATTAACCTTTAAAAATTACATAAAAATAAAAATAAATTAAAGTAGCTCAAAGAAGAAAGCCATAGTAAAGAAAAGTTTTTAAAAAGTTGTTTTAATACTAGACAGCTTTGTTGAAAAGGTGCATTGGCCAATTCTTATTAGCATTTCTGTTGTTTTTTAATGTCTGTCTTCACTTGGGAGACCGTGTTGACTCTAACAATTCGTGTGCATTTGTGGTCACCCACCCCTTACAGGTTGCCTTGAACAGCTTTGTTTCTCTCCCTGTGATGGGATATAAGCTCTAACAATAACCAGTCTCCCATTTATTATTGCTGAATAATTCCTTCTCTGTGGCTTTATAATAATAATAATATTTTAAAAAAGAATCCATATTGTTCTGTTTAGCTCCTTTGAGATTCTTAGTATCTCATTACATCAGGGGAGTCTTTGTTTCCTCAAGGTAAAAAAACAAAAAACAGAAACCCGCATATTACTGGCCTTTTTATTTAGCTGTCACAATACCAGCAGTGGGAGAGTCACTACGAGGAGGAAACAATAGTAACATGGATCACTTCTCATTAAAATGTGGTCCCTAATTATTGTTTTTAGGGGCAGTTAATAAGTGGTACTTGTAGGTGATTAAATACATTTGGCTTTGGAAGACCAATGGGGTGAGAAGAAAGCCACTCAGCTTAGTAACAGTGTGGAGCCAGAGTTTGAGTACCGCATCTGCCTACATAGTCCCATCCCACCCCACCCACAGTGCCTTCTCATGAGTTTGACAATGGGCTGAGAAGGCCTGGGAACCACCCAGCCAATAGAGCCCATTCACAAAGGACAACCTGAGTTTGCTATGTATCATCACAGATGCAGCTTAGCATCCGAGGAGAACAAAAAAAGATGTTAAATGTATTTACAGCTGGTGATGCTGAATAGAAGGTCCCTGAAGATGTCAAATATCAGGAGTCCCTACCCTACAGCATGTATTATACTAGATACTGAGGATGAAAAGGTAAATAATAAGCCTCCCCAGCCCCTGGGAAACTCCACCTTGCGGTGAAGATAGACTCATATACATTAGTATAGATTTAATGCTTGAGTCCCCCCAAAATTCATATATTGAATTCTAACCCTCAAGCTGATGGTGTTATGAAGTAGGGTATTTGAGAAGTAATTAGGTCATGATGGTGGAACCCTTATGAATGGGATTGGTGCCCTTAAAAAAAAGCCCCAGAGAGCTGCCTTCCTCCCTTCCACCATGTGAGGATACAATGAGAAGTCACCCGGGAGAAGGCCCTCACTCAACCATGGTGGCACCCTGATCTTGGACTTCCAGCCTCCAAAACTATGAGAAATGAATGTCCGTTGTTACAAGTGACCCAGTCTGTGGATTTTGTTATAGGAGCCCAGATGGTTTGACAGGCATTTCACTGAAAAAGCACAATGATGAGGAATGCTTTGGTGGTCCAATGGTTAGGACTCAGCCCTTTCACTGCCAGGGCCTGGGTTCAGTCCCTGGTCAGGGAACTAAAATCCAGCAAGCCATATGGTGTGGCCAAAATAACAAAAAACAAACCCACAAAGATGTATTAAAACAGAGGTATAAATAAAACATTGTGGGAGCACAAAGATGAGAATAACTAATCCTGGCCAGTTTGGAAATATTGAAGGGGAAAGAGGAAAAGGTTCTGCGGAGGAAAGGACATTTGAACTAGGCTTTCAAAAAGGAAGAAGAGTTCAGCAGGTAGAGGATTGGAGCCTTCCCCAGAGGAAGCAACATAGCAACGAAAGTTCTGGTTTATATATACAACAGAATATTACTCATTCATAAAAAGGAATGAAGCATGGAGTGTTTTTTAATTTATCAGCATTTTATCATTATTCTATTATGGATCTATATTGCTCTTGAGAAAATTATTTGTTTTAATGAAAAAACAAATGTGCATTGATTTCTTAAGAAGGCACTATAAACATATCCATCAAGAGTTTTTTTAATTAAAATTTTAGCCCAATAATTTTTCTCCCAAGAGTCAGTGTTACAGACAGAGGAACCAGGATTAAAACATGTTGAATGATCACCCACTATGTGCCAGGTACCCAGGCGTGGGACCCCAGTCATACACAAGGCCAGGCCTTGGGAAACTCAAAATTAGAGGTCCTTCATCTCCATCAGGATCACCTAGAGGGCCTTTTTAAAATTTCTTAGAAGCTACCTCCCTCCACTTAAACCTACTGCTCAGGGTCCCCAGGGTGGAAGACAGAAATCTTTGGCTTAAAAACTGCATGGATGACTGATATCAGCCTGGAACTAGCCTCAGGGCACTATTAGTGAGGTGGTTCATTGCCATGTCCTTTGAATTCTGAAAAACTGCAAGCTAACTATAAAGAAAGCTGAGCGCAGAAGAATTGATGCTTCTGAACTGTGGTATTGGAGAAGACTCTTGGACTTCCCTTGGAGAGTCCCTTTGAGTGCAAGGAGATCCAACCAGTCCATCCTAAAGGAGATTAGTCCTGGGTGTTCATTGGAAGGACTTATGTTGAAGCTGAAACTCCAATACTTTGGCCACCTGATGCGAAGAGCTGACTCATTTGAAAGGACTCTGATGCTGGGAAAGATTGAGGGCAGGAGGAGAAGAGGATGAGATGGTTGGATGGCATCACCGACTCAATGGACATGGGTTTGGGTGGACTCCGGGAGTTGGCGATGGACAGGGAGGCCTGGCGTGCTGCAGTCCATGGGGTCGCAAAGAGTCGGACACAACTGAGTGACTGAACTGAACTGAAGGGCTATGGAAGTTCATATAATTAAATGGGACTTGAAAAAAAACAGGTTAGCAAATTTTATATTTAATATGATCACAGTTTTATTACATAAAACAAACATGGAGAGAAAAAATAAATGACTAGAAGAAAACTGGTGAAAACAGGAATACCAATATCAACTATCTTATAAAATCTATTAATATTTTCTATTTTTAACTTCCCTGAATTTTTCCAAATTCTCTATAAATGAACACACATTGCTTTAATAGAAAAATAAATTACCTTTTGAAACAACAAACAAGGAATTATTATCCCTTCCCAGTGGCAAAACTCACAGGAAAGCAGGATACTATGGCAGCAAAAACACTGGCCTCTTTCTCCAGTGTAGGCCTTACGTGTTTGCAAGTCCTTGGTTTACAGGAGGCAGGACTTTATGAAATAGGTTTCATGATCCTCATTGTGTAGATGGAGAGGAAGCCTTAGAAAAATCCATTCACCTGTTATTCAAAAGATGCTTACAGCACCCATGAGTCAGTCAGTCATAGAGAGACCAGGTTTCTGCTCTCCCAGTCAGGATCCCACAGACTGGTCATTCAAGAGGCAGATTTGCTCAAAGCTGGAGAGTGGCAGAGCCAGGATGTGTACCCAGGTCCTTCTGCTTTCAGGACTCAGATTCTTTTCAACAGAGCCCTGGGGTTCCTAAGCATGGATTCAAGATACATTAGACTATTTTAGGGCCCCCAAAACAGGCATGGAAGGTGTATGGCTGCACAGTTCAGGCTTTCTTATCTTTAATTCATCCTTTGCAATTACCACCCACATCGTTGCACCCAGGGTTTCCATCTTTCATCAGAGGTGGGGAGAGTGAATGAATAAAAGTGAAAGAATTTTTCTATACATCCATTTTCATCATGTGACTCTAATACTCAAAATTTGTTCAAGGGTTGCCCATTGCCTACAGGCATGGTCATTCAAGGTCCTCCCCTGACTGTCCCTATACTCCTTCCCCACATCCCAACCGTGAGTCCCCCTCCCATCCAGTATGTCCCTGCATCAGTCCACTTACTAAGCTACACCTCTTTATCAGCTCCATGGCTTTGGACAGCTTACTTAATATCATTAAATTCCATTTCCCCATTACAAAATGCTTTTTTAATTAATTTGTTTTTAATTGGAGGATAATTGCTTTATAATATACTGTTGGTTCCTGCCATACATCAATATGAATCAGCCATATGTATATGTATGTCTCCTCCCTCTTGAACCTCCCTCCCACCTCCCACCCCATCCCACCCCTCTAGGAATTGTATCTCATCAGGATTTTTTAAATATTTATTTGGCTGTGTCGGGTCTGAGTTGTTGTACGCAGGATCTTCGTTATATCGCATGGGATCCTTTCCATGAAGCACACAGACTCTCTAGTTGTAGTCTCTGGACTCAGTAGTTGCTACTCCCAGGCTTAGTAGCTCCTTAGGCTCCATGACATATGGGATCTTAGTTCCCTGACCAGGAATGGAACCCCATCCCCTGCAAATTGAATTATTTTCTTTTTTAAGAAAGAGATTTATTTATAGATTTATTTATTTATCTGGTATTTATATTAGAGCTTAGGATCTGGCTGCACAATTTCTCTTTTCGCAAAGAAATTTCAGAAAAATCTGTCTCATTTTGAGTTTCTTCATATCCACAGAGTGCAGGATGAGTTCTTAACCACTGGACCACCAGGGAAGTCCCTATCTCATCAGACTTTATTAAGAATTAAATAAAATGTTTCCTATGGAGCACTTTGCAAGGTCCCAGCCCAGAGTAAATGATCTATAATGTTAATTTATTGCTATTATTATGGTTGTGACTGTTGTTTGTCTTTTGTTTTTTGCTTTTCCCTTCCCATATCTTTATTTATACCTTTTCCTTCCTCTTCTTCATAGCCCAAACCTAAATCATTTAATTCCCAGGTCCTACCTGAAAGCCCTTACAGGTAATCCTAGCCCATAGGAAACACTCCCTCCTCTGAATCCCTTTTGTACTGACAGCAATGTTGTAGTGAGAGTTGCAGGACAACCTAGTGACTAAAATCCTCAGGCTCAGGTGTCAAAGAACCTGAATTCAAGTCCCTGCTCTACTGCTCACCAGTTTCAAGCAAGTTTCATCACCCAGAGTTGGTGTCCTGTCACTTTGGGCTGACCTGGAGAGAAGCCAGCAGACATGCCTGCCACCCTCACCCTAAAGTCTGCTGGGCATTGTGGCAGGGCTGTCAGAGTCCTGTCCCCCAGCCCTGAGATGCAGCATTAGGCATTTTCAAGATGGGGCTGCCTAGGGTTTATCAGGGATACTTTAGAGGCTGGAAATCCCCAGGCAAAAACAACCACAGGTCCTTTGAAATCACGTCACCAAAAGTCAATCACAAACTTGTACTGCAATTGTAGCGCAAAGTCCTAAACTGAAAATTACTGTGTTATAATGAAGTAGCCTCCATCAGCTTTATGGCAAAGGCCCATGTCCTTTAATTACTTTAGAGAACACTTTGGTGACAAAGAAAGCAAGATTAGTTAAAAGTTTTGTCTGAAAAGGCCTAGGTTCCAAATGGGATTTACTCTATCTCTTACTAAGACTTGCGTAAAGTTTATGTCTTGCTAAAGCCTCATGCACACAGTAGGTATACAATCTCTGTGCACATGCTCAGTCGTGTCCAATCTCTGCAACCCCATGGACTGTAGCCCGCCAGGCTCCTCTGTCCATGGAATCTTCCAGGCAAGAACACTGGAGTGGGTTGCCATTTCCAATTCCAGGGGATCTTCCCAACCCAGGAATGAAGCATACATCTCTTGCACCCCCTGCATTGACAGGCAGATTCTTTACCACTGCACCACTTGGGAAGCCTATGATAAACAACATATGCTAGAAATTTATTTAAGCATTAAAAGTCATTTAGCATTAATTAATTAATTTGAAAAGGATAGCAAAATTGGCATCTTTGACTGAATAGAAATTTCAGCTAGAAAATACATTCCCCTTTTTGAAGTTTAACTGTGATAGGAAAAAAAAAGAGACAACCTCAATGTCCATCAATGGAGGAATGAGTAGGTGAGCTGGTATAACCCCACACTAAGAAATACTATGCAGACTCGAATATGCACTAACTTGGAACAATCTCCAAGAAACATTTTAAAATTAAAAAAAAAAAAAGTTTCAAAAAGAGGTATTTCTATTTATTTTTTAAAATCTCCAAAGAATTTATATTTGTATGTAAATCTGAAAGGAAATTCAAAAAATATGGGGAAAACTTCTGACAGTCAGTCGCCACTTAACTTTTAGGGAGGGGAAGACAGAGTGCATGATTTCGTGTAAAATGAAAGAGCTCAGAGGGGTGGGAATGAAAGTATTCATTTAACCTTTCACAATAATATAATAGTTGTATATTATCTATATAATAAAAAATATACTGTCAAAGGGGAATAAACAATTTAAATTTTGTTAGAAGTAATTTTAGACATAATTCAGGCAAAAACATATTTGCCAAAGTATGACCAACAGAGTAAAGAAATTATTTCAGATTCATTATTTTCCTCTGTGTGTATGTGTGTGTGTGTTTTAAAAGCTGATTTCCTTTAGCTCATTCTGTTTACACTGCCACTTCACTCTGCCTTATCTGAGAATAAATTCCATGGCTAATGTGTTTTTAAAAATTAGAAAGTTTCCTTACTTAAAAGCCACCAATCACCAGGATTGACGCTAGCAAGTATACTGAGCAAAATCTGATTTAGGTGGAATGGCAGGTCCAGGAAATGAAAATTCTGCATCACACGGCGTTTCAGAACATGACAGTAGTCACTTAACAACAGAGGTCCCTTTATCTTTCCTAAGGAGAGCATTTTAGGGTGGAAGTTGTCTAATTGTTCCAGGACATCCAGGTGAAGCCAGGCTCCATTCACCTGAGCCACCCCTTTCATTGTTCCCTTGAGGCTTACCTGCCAGCACCCTGGTGGTTCTACCTGCAGTGGCTTAGAGGGCCGGCCCTGGGGGCTGTTTCTCATAGTCTGCGTGCTGCATCTTGCCCTGAGACCCTGAGGAGGCTTTGTGGTATCACAACTTTCAGACAGACAAGCTGCTAAAGTAAACAGCAGGGGAGAACAGGCCAGGCCACACACCTAAAAGACACCTACATTTCAAACATTAGCACATGTCAAGATGGTTTAAGATCGATTAAGATAGTCTTAATGCCATCAGAAGCCTCACTCGCCATCCCCTGAATGAGTTTCTCTTTCTTTTCCCCACTTCCTCAAAACATGGGTAACCAGAGAGCAATTGTCTGAGAAATCCCAGAAATCCAGGGGCAATGGCAAAGTGTCCCAACTAGAATGCTGCAGGACAGCAAGGAGAAAACGTGCCACCAAACATAAAGCAATCAACTGCCTCACAGAATATCTAACATAGTCATAAAGATGGGGAAATGTGTTTTAGATAGCAAAAGATAGTAACATTATCAAAAGGAGATTTGAGCAGTTTTTTTGTACAGGCTAGTTTTAGAACGTGTTTTCATCTGTCAGATAAATTTTAAACATCAAAATATGATTTTGTTTGAGTCCAAAATTCAGGAAGAGGTTGGTTTTATACATGATGGTGGTATATGGCTCTGACTTCAATGGAAGGGAAGGTTGGCAATTATCCAGACAAATCAGATTTTTAAATCTGAAGAAGGGGGACTTCCCTGGTGGTCCAGTGGCTAAGACTCTGCACTTCTAATGCAGGGGGCCCAGGTTCAATCACTGGTCAGGGAACGAGATTCCACATGCTGCAACTGAGAGTTCACAGGCAAGTGATTTAAGATCTTGCATGCCACAACTAAGACCCAGTGCAGTCAGATATTTAAGTAAACATTTTTTAAAAAATAAAGTCAGTTTTTCTCACCCCTCAGGTGAAACAGGATCGCTAGATTAGATTGGAGTTGGGAACAGGCATATCTCAAAGAGACTGTAGGTTTTGTTTCAGACTACTACAGTAGAAAGAATATTCTAATTAAAAAGTCACATTAAAAAAGTTAGTTTAAAAAAATTTTGAGTAAGGTGTTATTAACAGATTTCTACTAACTTTAGATCTGTTTTTTACCAGTGTCTTTGATTCCATTTTGCTGTGAATGATTATTTGCTCAGTTGTATACTGTGAGAGTCCCTTGGACTGCAAGGAGATCCAACCAGTCCATTCTAAAGGAGATCAGTCCTGGGTGTTCTTTGGAAGGAATGATGCTAAAGCTGAAACTCCAGTACGTTGGCCACCTCATGCGAAGAGTTGACTCATTGGAAAAGACCCTGATGCTGGGAGGGATTGGGGGCAGGAGGAGAAGGGGACGACAGAGGATGAGATGGCTGGATGGCATCACCGACTCAATGGACTTGAGTTTGAGTGAACTCTGGGAGTTGGTGATGGACAGAGAGGTCTGGCGTGCTTCGATTCATGGTGTCTCAAAGAGTCGGACATGGTTGAGCGACTGAACTGAACTGCACTGAACTGATACTGTGGAAATACATAGGAACACAGATTAGAGTGAGTATATTTTGCTTTTCCTTTCTTTGAGATCTTTTTAGGGCCAAAATAAGTCAGATTGGGGAACAACTGACATGTAGCTCCTTCTGCCTGCCCCTTACCTCCATATAGAGGTCTCCAGACAGCACTTCTTGACTAAATTTGGGGCTGTCTCTCTCAGCATTCATTCTTCCTATGAGAAATGCTAAGAGAACACTCTAGTCTTTCCCTGTAACAATTCTTACACTAAACCTCACTTTCAAGTGTAAGATCTCCAATGAAACTCTAGGCATGGTTATGAGAACACTGGGTGATCAGATTTCCATTCTGGTCTGTTTCTGGCTTGATTTGATTAAAGTCCACTCAGACTCTGCATCCAGAGTCTTACTTTCACATTCTTCCACCGCCATTTAATCCTTAATTTCCTCTTCTGCTGGAATGCTTCATGCTGAATGATTGGATTAAACTCACAGCACTTCAGGATGTACCTCAATCAGCTTGGTGGTCCAAGACTCCTTTAATTGATAAGTGGTTTTTCCATATTTATCTATGTTAAATGTTGCCTCCTTCTTATTTTCCTTAGTTAATACAAGCTATTTGCAAAGAAGACAGAATTTTGTAGAAGAAGGAATGTCTCTTTTTCAGGGAAGGAGATGCTGGGAAAATACCCCTTACACTAACATTTTTTTCCCCAAAACAAGCATTGAATCTATTCTTTGTCCCCAGCTTTCATGAACTTTTTGTCTTTTCTCTCCTTTAGATCTGTGTATATTCTCAACACCTGTCTCTCTGGGAAGCACATATCCCATTTCTTCAGCTCACCAGAAGTAGACATATATATTATTTCCCTGAGGGTTAAAGAAAGCTATCAAAACTTGGCAACATATAAAGTAAATACCCACTAATTGCAATACATTCATTTAAATCAGGTCTTTATCCTCCTTAGGCATTGTAGTAGGTGGCTTCCTTTGAAGTCTTGTTGAATTGGTCCAAAATTACCTTGCCTGAGGCGGAAGGCTGTTTGGAACATTTGTTCTGAACCGATCCCCAAAGCAGTAAATCTTAGCCTTGGTAACGGCTCACATGCCACAAAGAGGAAATGTCCTGGGTAGGGCATGGATCCAGGCTTAGATCCCCCATTGTATGCAAAGAAAAGAAAGAGAAAGGGAGAGATAACTGCACAACTCTCAGGGATATAATGCTATTGTACAACTCTGATGATGTTATAAACCACAAACCCTATACGTTACTGAAATATATAACCAAAAGCCTGCCAGAGAACTGCTTTTCTCTTCTTCCTGCTGCATCCATGCATGTATGCATCTGTCACTTAACAACGATTTTGTTAGTGTTACTGTTTGTTTGCTTGCTTGCTATAATTGCAAGTAGCTTGTACCCCTCATTATCTTAAACTCATCCAGGGAATTTTATTTACCTATATGAGAGAATCATGCTCCATCAGCATCAAGATATCGATATCATAACTTTCATAGACTCCCATCTTCCCCACAAGTGCACTGATAACCTGATGCAAACAATCATGCTCTGAGGACACAGTCAAGCCTTTGTTTAGGCTGCATTTCATGCCTCTACTATGTACATAAAACAACTTGCAAGTTTTTCTAGTCTGTTGCAAGGCTTTGCTTCTGTTATATCAGAAACTACTGTGCAGTAGGCAATGTGAAAGTGAAAGTCGCCCAGTCGTGTCCGACTCTTTGCGACCCCATGGAACTATACAATCCGTGGACTTCTCCAGGCCAGAATACTGGAGTGGGTAGCCTTTCCCTTCTCCAGGGGATCTTCCCAACCCAGAGATCAAACCTAGATCTCCCACACTGCAATGGATTCTTTACCAGCTGAGCCACAAGGGAAGCCCAAGAATACTGGAGTGGGTAGCCATTCCCTTTTCCACGGGATCTTCCCAACCCAGGAATTGAACCAGGGAGGGTCTCCTGCATTGCAGGTGGATTCTTGACCAACTGGGATATCAGGGAAGCCCATAGTAGGCAAAGAGCTATCTGAACGTGGAGCAAATGATTCTCCAGTTGATTAAGTCATGAAGACAGCCTTCAGTCATGCCCTTTTTGACTAAGGGTGGAATCTAAATCAGGTTGTGGAGCATTTATATGTTACATGACTTAGAGCCATGTGAAAGCATATCATGGGACACACCAGGGAAGAACAAGTCATCCAAATGATGCTCCATTGAAATCTCATCTTTGGATGATGGTAGAGTGAATAAGGGAGAAGGCGATGGCACCCCACTCCAGTACTCTTGCCTGGAAAATCCCATGGACAGAGGAGCCTGGTAGGCTGCAGTCCATGGGGTCGCTAAGAGTCCGACACAACTGAGCGACTTCACTTTCACTTTTCACTTTCATGAATTGGAGAAGGCAATGGCAACCCACTCCAGTGTTCTTGCCTGGAGAATCCCAGGGACAGCAGGGCCTGGTGGGCTGCCATCTATGGGGTCACACAGAGTCGGACACGACTGAAGTGACTTAGCAGTAGCAGCAGCAGCAGTGAATAAGAATTATGAACCTCATCACAGTATGAGTTAATGGAGTTCAACTGTGAGTTAAAATGAGGGAGTAAAGCAAGAAAGAAGGTGACAGGAGACTTAGTAAGCAGGCAATTTTGCTCCATAAAAAGAGAAAATTCTCGGATGCTGAAGAAGGGAGATTATAGAGAATGGGATAGCATTGTGCAGCAGGACAGGGGAATCATTCATCCAGATTAGAGCAGGCAGCAGATTCCAGAAGAATGAATCCAAGAATATGAACTTGATTGAGTACCCAATGTGCTTAAATATACTGACAAAAGATTTAGACAACCAGGGAGCATGTGAAGATAAATTAGTGTCAAAAATCTAGAAAAGTAACCCAAACTTCAAAAAAAAAAAAAAAAAAAGCTAAATGAAAAGCAATTATTATCAGCTTCAGAGAAGACAAAAAGTTATGAAAGATGCTATGAAAAGAAATAAAGAATATCTTTACTCACTACTAGGATCTTACTACTTGTGATCTCCTTGATATATTAAGTTAAATGCTTCCATTGCTCTAAGAATATACATTTGATTATATTAAAAATCAAAAACGGGAAAGAAAAATCATAACATAAAAATTTTAAGATTACCTGTAGGGCAAGTGACATAATAGCTAGAGATTTTTGAATTTATGGGCTTCCCAGGTGGCGCTAGTGGTTAAGAACCCACCTGCCAATACAGAAGACATAAGAGATTCAGGTTCGATCCCTGGGTAAGGAAGATCCCCTGGAGGTGGGCATGGCAACCTACTTCAGTATCCTTGCCTGGAGAATCCTCATAGACAGAGGAGCCTGGCGGGCTACAGTCCATAGGGTCACAAAGAGTCAGATACAAGTGAAGCGACTGAGCACGCACGCAGGCATTGTTTTATAGACTTGACTTTGGATCCAAGTTAACATTTTACACAATCACCGAGCAAAATTAAAATTTAAAATACAATCTAAAAAACTCAAAATTTAAATGAAACAAATGAAGTTCAGTATGTAACCAATTGATGGCATAACCTTACAGATCTATTTCAAATGACTCTTACAACACAGTTGTTTGACTATATGTTCTTAGCAGGATAGACTCTAAGGACAGTAGTTTTCGCTAATTATAGTAAGCATATATTATAGTAGTAACAGTATAATAGCACTGTTGGTATTTTTGTTCCAAGACTATTATATAATCATGCTAGTGTTTTGAAAACTGAAATTTTCAGTATCAATGAAAAGAGATAAATACGTAAGATCAAAGAGGTTGAGAAAAACATCTGAATTGCAACACATGTACATTTTATCTTAAATATATTTATATATATATATATATATCCTGAAAAAGCCTAGAAAAAATGACCAACCCAGCAGCAATAAGCACTAGTGACCAGACCATGCTTTCTAAATACTGCTGCTGCTGCTAAGTCGTGTCAGTAGTGTCTGACTCTGTGCGACCCCATAGACGAAAGCCTGCCAGGCTCCTCTGTCCCTGGGATTCTCCAGGCAAGAACACTGGAGTGGGTTGCCATTTCCTCCTCCAATGCATGAAAGTGAAAAGTGAAAAGTGAAAAGTTAAAGTGAAGTCGCTCAGTCGTGTCCGACTCTTAGCAATGCCATGGACTGTAGCCTACGAGGCTCCTCCATCCATGGGATTTCCCAGGCAAGAGTACTGGAGTGGGGTGCCATTGTCTTCTCCATCTCTAAATACTATTTCCCACTAAAATGGACCAGTGCTCTCTAGAGATTCTCAGTTCTTGGTCTGGGGCAAAAAATATACAAGATGATCTTGTAATATCATGTCATACTAGAAAGCAAAGATGCTATCAAGGATTACTGAGGTTGTATCAGATGGACTCAGAAGCCAACTTCAGGAGGCTTCTACTGGCTGAAGACTGGATAAATTGATCTTCAGTAAGGACAGTGGGCTTCCCAGGTAGCTCAGGAGTAAAGAGTCCATCTGCAATGCAGGAGACACAGGTTTGATCCCTGGATTGGGAAAATGCCCTGGAGGAGGACATGGTAACCCACTCCAGGATTCTTGCCTAGAGATCCCATGGACAAAGGAGCCTGTCGGGCTATAGTCCATACGGTTGCAAAGAGCCAGACACAGCTGAAGCAACTTAGCATGAACTCATCCTATTCCTTGTAGGACATTTTTTAAAAGTATGCTTATCTAAGTTTACACATATATTTATAGATGTCCATTTCTTCTAAAAGAAATTATGAGTAAACTAATTATATATCTATTATTTTGCATTTTAAAAAATCTAAAGCTGTATTTTGAGGCTCTTTATATCCCAATATATCCAGATTCCCTAATTCTTCTGAATGGGTACACAGTATCCATAACAGGTTTATCTAGTTCTACACTGATGAATAGCTAAGCTTATTGAAGTTTTATATGATCTTTTCTATTTGGTGTTCCTGTTTCACTTTATACATTTATAACTTAATTGACTGAACTCTTCATTAAGGTGTAAAGCCTATTGCGTTTCTTTAATGACACACTGTACGAACTACTGCTTCCACAATGCATCTACTTGGTCCTCCATTTGAAAGGCTCCTTGAAAAATGCCCACAATGAGCTTCAGTACTCTAAATTTCCACAGCTTTACTTTTGAGGTCAGTGACCAGATACTTAATAATTCATCTTTGTTCCTAGAGGAAGCAAGAAACTCTTTACGGGACAGACCATTTAGTGCTTTATAAATCAGAGTTAATACTTGAAATTACACTCAGAGGTGAAGAAACAGTTGCCATAATGAAGAGGACATAAGCTACTTTACACCCCGAGGATTTGGGTCGATTTTGTCTCTGTAGATTTTGTTTCTCCTTAGAGCCATTAGATTTTGTTAGGAAGACAGCACTGTGATTGAACAGTACACCATGTAACAACAAACAAGGCAGCTGCAGTCTCCCATGTTTTCCTCTTCTATGTCATTGGAGATTGTCACTGCAGTTGGTTCAACAGCTTAGCAAACCCTCAACAACTACCAAATTCAGGGAGACCCTGAAGGTAGTATATATATATTAGAGGTGAATACTCCCTGGCACAGGCTTCCCTGGTAGTCCAGCTGGTAAAGAATTCTCCTGCAATGCAGGAGACCCCGGTTCAATTCCTCAGTCGGAAAGACCCTGATAGGCTACCCACTCCAGTATTTATGAGTTCCCTGGTGGCTCAGACGGTAAAGAATCCACCTGCAATGTCGGAGACCTGGGTTTGATCCCTAGGTTGGGAAGATCACCTAGAGGAGGGCATGGCAACCCATTCCAGTATTCTTGCCTGGAGAATCCCATGGACAGAGGAGACTGGCAGGCTATACAGTCCATGGGGTTGCAAAGAGTCGGACACAACTGAACAACTACACACAGCACACCCCCTGGCACACTAAAGGCTAATTGCCGGGACAGTAAGAAGTAAATAATACAAGAAACTAAATTTTAAAGATGAAGCTGTTTTGTCAGATAAAACAGATTCTGCTTTCCCCCATCCCCGTTATTTGAAGTAAAAATGAAAAGTATTAAAGATTTTTCAGAGGATTTGAAAATTATACTTTTAAATATCAAGAAATATTAGTACTTAATTCTGTGGTCATTTGTAAGGTTATTTCTTTGAAATTTAAGTGGGCTCCCTTTACACTCACTCACACTCACACACACACAAGCACACACACACAGGTGTGAGAAGCCCAATCACTCCAGGATTAGCTGTTCCTCAAAAAGCTCAGTAATGATCTGAAATCTGAAGCCCTACTTGAACTTTTCTACTAATTCAGTAATTACTGCTGTGCCTGAAATTGGCCCCTTTCCTGCAATTACTCAACATGCACTTTCAGTCAAAGAGGTTAACACCTGAATTTAGATTCTAATTAGCACCTAAGGTGGAATTTTTTGTTTAAAGCTTATTAAAATGGGGACTTTTCCCAGCATAAGATTTCACTAGTCTGCACAGGTAAACGCATGTTTTATAGACTAATCTCTTTCTGGTTATCTTGAAAGCAACAGAGGTTAGAGATAAAACCAAGATCAACATTTCCCCATTCAAGATACTAACTTCAGAATAAAGCAAACTCAATCAATATCTGGAGTTGTCAAATTGGACAGATTCTCAATACAGCCAAAGACCACTGTTTCCAAACCCCCTCTAAAGAAATGATTTCTCCCAAAGGAAGATGTAAACAAATGGAGATAAAAAGAAAAAAAGAAATTAATATTGACATAATTGGCTTTCAGGGTTATCTCTATTTCCTTCCATGAATCTTCCTAAGCACTGATAGTTACAGTAAAAACTCAGAATTATGTGGGGGCATGTGGTCTTCAATTCCTCAGGCAACCATTAGTGTGATTTTAACTTCAACCACTTGTGTATCTTCAAGTTAACTATGTGCCCTCTGCCACATAAGTGAAAACTGGTCACTGGGTCATTCCTTGGATACCTTCAGCAATGGGAGACTCACTACTTCATGAGGCAGCTCTTTATCTTGTCAGGAACCCCTGAAAATAAGGATCCCATAAATGATGGCTTATAAACACACTGAATTTGGGGGCATTCTCACCATTCAGTTGACTCATTATGAGCTTTCAATACACACCACTGTTTAACAACTTCTCGCCTCCCCTGTACTTGTGCAATTGACATTTTAAAGTCCAAGTTCAAGAACTTATAGTTAAATCTTTTGAATTTTCCTCTACTTCAGTTTAGCTCTTTGTTCAACTAATCAAGATGATTTGGATTGACTGTGCTCTCTGGTCTCTTGCTATCTAAATATAATAAGCATCCTTTCTTTTTTCCCACTCAAGGATAAACTTCAAGATATATGCAAGGTCTCTCAGCATCAAACCTGACTCAGCTCATACTGAAAGACAGAAATGAGGCTCTTGTGGCTTGTCAGTTATTCTGAGTCATGTCATTTGCAGAGCCAAATTGAGTACAAGAAGTTGAAACAACGCTCGTGTCTTCCAACACAAAGCAAGAGTGTCAAAGGGTATAATAGTAATAATTTGCTAGGGCTGCCATAGCAAAGTACCACAGACTGGTACTTAAAAACTGGTAGCTTAAAAACTAGACATTTGTTTCTCAGAATTCTGGAGGCTAGAAATCTGAGGTCAAGGGTTGATGTCTTCTGAGGCCTCTTTCCTTGGCTAATCGATGGCCTCCTCTCTTTGTCTTCCCATGCTCTCTCCTCTGTACATGTCTGTATTATAATCTCCTCTTCAGATGAGGACACTTGTCATACTGACAACAATCAGCCCACAATGCCAGTTGAGACATTTCTATCATATTCCGAATTATAGATTGTGTTCCTTTAATGTCAGTTTCTCTAAGTGCTCAGTTCTAATCTCACCAGATTTGCAATCTTATTTATTTAATGCACATGTGTTTTCACATTCTTTTTTTTTAAGGACTTCTATCTATACTTTAGAATCTGCCTTCAAATGGGTTGATGTGCAAATGTGAATCTTAAAGTGTTTAACCTCTTTAAATTCTGCAGTTATTTCACAAAAGTTACCTTTCGCTGTTGGACGAATATGTAGTATTCGTCATATGTAGTAAATATTATGTAAGTAATATGTAGTAAATATTACTACATAAATCATATTTTAATCTATGCTTAAATGAGTATCAATATGTAAATATACAAAATTTATAAGTTCACAGCATATTTACTTATATTTCTGCCACTCCACCCAATCTTTCCTTGAGAGCATACAATATGAATGCTACTGCTAAGTCACTTCAGTTGTGTCCGACTCTGTGCGACCCTATAGACGGCAGCCCACCAGGCTCCCCCGTCCCTGGGATTCTCCAGGCAAGAACACTGGAGTGGGTTGCCATTTCCTTCTCCAATGCATGAAAGTGAAAAGTGAAAGTGAAGTCTCTCAGTCGTGTCGGACTCTTAGCGACCCCATGGACTGCAGCCTACCAGACTCCTCCATCCATGGGATTTTCCAGGCAAGAGTACTGGAGTGGGGTGCCATTTATGTAGGTAAATAACCTCAGTTGCCTTGACCCAAGCGTTACTAAGGAAATTGGGTTATTTGACCTCCAGTGAGGTCAAACAAAGGCTATAGATAAATCGCTGGACCAAATATTTTTCTCCCTTAAGTGTGTCTTGGGCTTTCCTGGTGGCTCAGCAGTAAAGAATCCGCCTACCAATGTAGGAGACTTGGGTTTGATCCCTGGGTGGGGAAGATCCCCCTGGAGGACAGTCCATGGGGTCACAAAGAGTCAGACATGACTGAGTGACTAAAGAACAACAACAACAGATGTGTCTCATCACAGTGGAACGCTATACTTGTACCACAAAGCTCAAAGCCCACAGAAGTAAGGCTACAGGAACATCTTAACGGATGTAAGCCACATTCAATCAGTAATATACTCTCTTTATCCTAAAATTCTTAGACTCTAGATATTATTAGCAACTAGTCAATACTGTGTGTTTGTGAATAAAATGATCTTTTAAAAAACAATATAATTCCCTTTTGACCACCCTCTAAATTATCATATTCCTTTATAGTCACTGCCGGCAAGCACTTAGAAAAAACTGCTATCATGGTTTAAAATTGCTTCAGTTATACCATGATAATATATTATGAAATGATATATTAGAATCACTTTAAATATATATAAATAATATATTATAAAATGATAATATATTAAGTAGAAAAAGTTTGGATTGAAGACAGCCACTAGACTTTAGAACTATCTTGACTGCTAAACTAGCCAGCTCCTTTAATAAGTAACTAGAGGATGTTCGTTTGCCCCCCACCCCTCCCCAATATGCCCATTACACCACCCAACTGTCAAAAGGGCTGGACATCTGTGAGACCAGGCCACATGTGGTCCAAATACACACAACTGTTAATGTATCAGAGAAGCAGGGAGAAAAAGCTAAAGTAAAAAATAACATGCAGGATGGCATGGGTTTTTTTAATAGTACCTATTTATTCCATGGAACAAGAAAATGTGTTTTTTAGGGCATTCAAAACAAGAGAAATTCAAAAAAAATTTCAAAAAAATTCAACAAGAAATTCAAAAAAATTCTTGTTTAATTCAAAACAAGAGAATTAAAGATAAATTAAATAAATTCCTTTAAAATATTTTGTTATTTCTTTTTTACAATAAGAGAATAGAAATTTTATCCATATGTTCAATTAACCTCAGCCTTGAGAAGGTGGTATAGTGAGTGAGGGCATGAACCCTGGAGCCAGGCTGCCTGGATGAAATTCTAACCCTTCCGCTTACTCACTCTTAGCACGGGAAAGTTACTTAAGCCTCACCACCCTCACCTGTAACATGAATATATTAGTATCTACCTCTTAGGATTGTTGCAAAGATTAAATGAGGTCAGCCCTTAGGACAATGGCCAGCATGTAGCCAGCACTCAGTCTTAGACATTATTATTTTTTGTTAAAAACATTAATAATCACAAAAACCTATAAGGCATCTGCTATTATCTCTGTTTACGCATGAAAAAAATCAAGATTTGTCCAAGATCAACTGGCAAATGATGGAATTGAGATTTTTGCCCAACTCCTGCTTCTGCTGTAACGTCTGTTATAAAACGTAATCTTATGTGGAAATTGCTTGTCTCCCCAGGACCAAGGGCATGTAGCAGTGGGGGATTGGAATTCCTTTAGAGAACTCAGTCATTACACAGTTCTTTTCTCATGCTAATGAATGTGGCAAATTCAGGCCTAGTCTAGGCAAACACCTGAAGTGGCGGCAGACAGAGGACCAGGGGAGGAGCAGAGGCATCAGGCAGTTCCTGAAGTCAGGGCATCAGTGGCATTCTGATTCTGAGCCATCTGCCCAGGAACAGCAGGATGCCAGCAAGTGACAGGTTAGGTTAGGGCAGCCGTCTTTGAGGGCAGAGGCTTGTCTTCTCCAACTCCTGTGACATGCCCAATAGAGCATAATAAATACTCAATAATAACTGTTTGTTAAATTGAGTTGTCTTGAACTAAATTGAACTGGCCAGCCATCCTCACTGGTATTACTTGAGAAACATGAAAGCCTCCACCCCCAACCCCAAAACCACACATGCTGAAATAACCCATTTATTCACTGGTTCGTCAGTGCTTTCCATGGGAGTGCTCCATAATAAGCAAGATGGGCAGGGTCCTGCTATCATGGAGCTTAGAGTCTGATGATGGAGGAAATGGATAATTAAGGAAGTAATTACATACAGCAGGAAGAGTGCTCAGAGAGCAAAGTAGGAGGTAACCCCAGGAGCACATGTCAGGTAGACCTAAATAAAACAGTGGAGAGACAGTATCCCAGAGTACAGGGTCCTTCGAGATGAAATTGAGGGCCTTCAGGCCTGGGTAAAGAGTCTGGGTTCTGGTAAGTGATAATAGGAAGACCTTCAATGTTTTCAACTGGAAGTGACATGATTAGTTTGCATTTTAGAAAGTTCCATTGGGCTCTGTTATGGAGAACAGATTGGAGGAGTTCACACAGCTGCAATAGTCTAGGCAAGAAAGAATGGTGGCTGGGCTAGGGGAAGGAGAAAAGTGGAAAGACTGGACATCTATTTTGAAAGGGGAGGTCAGATGTGGAAGATGAGAGTGAGACAACAATCAGAGAGGAGCCATGGGTTTTGACAGGGAAACTGAGATGACTGTGGTTCCATTCATTGAAATGTAAAAGGATGAGCCCAGGTTTTAATACGTTTATTTTGTAATGCCCCGGGGACACCTGAGTTAGCAGCTGCATATTGAGTCTGAAGCCCAAAAGTAGAAGTAAAGACATTATGTACTGACCTGTGATAATGCAGTAAAGTTGTCAGCATATGCATGATCATTGATTGAGTGAGACTAGAAAGTGAATATAATGAAGGATATTGAGGAATACATTTATTTCAGGCAGCTGACTCCAAACTTAATAATGTATCTGAATCATGGAGGAAATTGTTAAAATATACAGGGCCCCATCCTGTGAGTTTCTCATTTAGAAAGTCTAACCTGAGGCCTTGCTTTTCATTATTATTTATTTTGGGCTGTGCTGGGTCTTCATTTCTACTCGGGCTTTTCTTTAGTTGCTGCGAACCGGGGCTACTCTCTAGATGTGGTACGCAGGCTTCTCGCTGCGGTGGCCCCTCTTGCCGAAGAGCACAGGCTCTAGAACGTTCAGGCTTCAGTAGTTGTGGCTCGCCGGCTCTAGAGCACAGGCTCGGTAGTTGTGGCTCACGGAATTGGTGGTTCCATGATAGGGAGATCTTCCCGGATGAGAGATGGAACCCATGTTTCCTGCTTTGGCAGGTGAATTCTTTACCACTGAGCCGCCAGGGAAGCCGGGGCCTTTTATTTCATTGGACGATTCTGAGGTGGATGGACTGGGAACAATACTTGAAAAACACTGATTTCAGAGAAGGGAAGGGGAAGAGAAATGCTCAGGGAAATCCAAGAAAGAGCAGCGGGAGTGGAAGGAGAGGGACTAGTTGTGGAGCAAAGAAGACAGCTCCAACAAGAGAGGGAGGGGCCTGTCCACCATCTCTCCATCAGCCTGCTTGCACCGGTCACCCTTAAGTGTAACACCCCAGAAGGTCCTGTCAAAATGGGAATGTGTCACCTAAAATGAGTCATACCTTTTTGGTACTTGCAGATCCACAGTCTTGGGTCCATATGTGTTTGCAAATCCAAAATTTGGGAGGTACTGGAATTCCCTGGCAGTCCAGTGTTTAGGACACTGCGCTACCACTGCAGAGGGCTCGAGTCTGACTTCCGGTCAGGAACTAAGATCCCGCAGGACGCAGGACATGCAGTCAAAAAACAAAAACAAACCAAAAAAAAAAAAGAATTTGGAGGATATTAGAAGCCTGCTTATTCCATATATTATTTAAGTCTCCATCGGGGTCTGAGATAATATCTAATTGCCAGATACAAAAATACTTCTGCAACAAAATGTATAAATATTTATACTGAGCAATACAAATAAAGAAAATAGTCTCGTATCAGTTTAAGCCAGGTGACAAATGAAGCTAAGTTAAATTAACTTTTACCCTAAGCTGAGTTACAAAAACAAGCAAAGCAACCAAAAAATAAAATAAAACAAAACTTCCCTTTAGTTCTCAGAGTTTTAAAGATTTCAAAACTGTAGATAAAAGTTCATGGATCTCTGCCACCTGATCATGCCTTCTATGGAATGTGTTTGTCAGACCACAGTTAATTTTGCTATAACATTTGTTTTGACAACACCAATTTATTTTAATACCATTGATATACTAGGGAACAGTCTGAGCATAACTCAAATTTCACATTTATTTTTGCACATTCTTCAGTTCAGTCGCTCAGTCGTGTCTGACTCTTTGCAACCCCATGAATTACAGCACGCCAGGCCACCCTGTCCATCACCAACTCCTGGAGTTCACCCAAACTCATGTCCATCGAGTCGGTAATGCCATCCAACCATCTCATCCTCTGTCGTCCCCTTCCCCTCCTGCCCCCAATCCCTCCCAGAATCAGAGTCTTTTCCAAGGAGTCAACTCTTCGCATAAGGTGGCCAAAGGACTGGAGTTTCAGCTTTAGCATCATTCCTTCCAAAGAAATCCCAGGGCTGATCTCCTTCAGAATGGACTGGTTGGATCTCCTTGCAGTCCAAGGGACTCTCAAGAGTCTTCTCCAACACCACAGTTCAAAAGCATCAATTCTTCAGTGTTCAGCTTAGGTGAACATAGAAAACTGCATCCAGCTGAACCAACAAGGTAGGAATACACAAAACACACATATCTCAAACTATCAACTACCTGAATTCATCACATGTGCTATTCTATGAGGTTGTGCTTTCTGTTCTTTCACACTTGTGAGCTTTTCTGTATAAATACTCATTCAACATCCCAAACCTAAGAATCCTGATTCAAAACACCAAGCAGTGCACACACAAAGGAAAGTGGCACATACACTTGAGGACCTCAAACGGAAGACCCCAGACCCTGCAAAATGGCTCCACTTTATGCTAGTAGTGGCTGCTTCAGTTGCTTCAAACATCAGTACAATTTTCCAAAGCTTTCAGCTGCCCAGTGAAACTGCAAGAAAATGAGAAAACTACAAAAGAATTTCTAACCATCATACAAATTTAATCGAAGAAAGTTGTACATTAGATCCAATTTTTTAATTTTGATGGAAGATTTTTTTGTAAACAAATGTTTGGAAAGATCTGCATGTCAAAGACAGAAAACCATGCTCCATAATTTAAAGCTGTGAATGATCACTTAACTGCAATCTTTGGATCAGAAACTGAGGACAATGAGTTGCAGCCATTCACATCCTACTATTACGACTTTTTGTGGATTTCAGAAAAACCTCCTTCTGGCACTTCACAATAACTCACAAGAGGCAACCCTCCCAATGCCCACTTCAAGTAAACATCAATTATTTTTCAAACTAAAGTGCCATATGTATTTTAATATTTATGAATGTCATAACCATTTGACATGGTACAACCCCAAGGCTATGGTTTTTCCAGTGGTCATGTATGGATGTGAGAATTGGACTATAAAGAAAGCTGAGTGCCGAAGAATTAATTTTTTTGAACTGTGGTGTTGGAGAAGACTCTTGAGAGTCCCTTGGACTGCAAGGATATCCAACCAGTCCATCCTAAAGGAGATAAGTCCTGGGTGTTCATTGGAAGGACTGATGTTGAGGCTGAAACGCCAATCCTTTGGCCACCTGATGCAAAGAACTGATTCATTTGAAAAGACGCTGATGCTGGGTAAGATTGAGGGCAGGAGGAGAAGGGAAAACAGAGAATGAGATGGTTGGATGGCATCACTGACTCGATGGACATGGGTTTGGGTGGACTCCGGGAGTTAGTGATGGACAGGAATGCCTGGCATGTTGCAGTTCATGTGGTCACAAAGAGTCGGACATGACTGAGCGGCTGAACTGAACTGAAGTTTTATTAAGTTCTTATCTTTGAAAGTTCTCATCTTTGTAAGTTCTCATCTTTACTGACAAAGCTTTTGAGTCCTGTCCCTTTAATCTCATTATCCCATAAGTTCTATGCTTTTTATTGTGCATTTATGCAGATCATGGATATTCTCAGGTGTGCATATAGATCACATTATAAAAGAACTGACTGTACCTCTGACATTCAACAAGATCTTCAAGGAATAAGATTAGAATGAATAAATCTTGATGGGTAGAAGGGTAGAAAATAATCTTAATGGTCAACTGTAATGCTCCCCTCCCCAACCCAAAATGTGTGTGACATATAATAGAAATACAGTAATCAAAAAAGCTAGTAAGTAATTTATCTCTGAGTGACATATGGAGAGTAATTCATTGTCTTTATTCTTTAATGAATATTCCAAGTTGTCTGCAATTCTACTATCTTTATAATAACAAGTAAGCACATAAATTGTTGAGTTTCATTGTTTTGCTATTTTCTTGTGTCTTTTGAAATCTGGATCTCAACCAAGTACTTCAGGCTCAGGTAGGAAATGACAGTTGTGGTTCCCCCACGTTCCTGGATGCCTGCGTTGGGAGTGATAGAGCACCTGAAAAGTCAAGCTTTCCCTTCTCACAATTTTGCCCTGGTCCAGCCCTGCCAAACCTTTTAACCCTCAAGCCTATCCAGGCTTCCCTTGGTACCAGGTTCAGGGCCTTCTCTCAAGGAGACGAGAGTTGGCCAGACTTCCTTTCCAGATCTACTGTCATCTACTGGACCAATTGCTAAAAGGGGATTGGGGATGTCAAAACCAAATACCAATCTCCAGGTCTTAGATCCTATCCTCTTTCTTAGAAAATCCAGCCTTAATCCGGTTTGCATTTTTCCGCAAAAGCAGCTTATTCGCTAATGGAACAGTCAGATTCCTCCACTTGTTCATTTGTTCACACAGAAAAAGCTGCCTGAGAGACCACCTGTATTGGTAGGGCAGCTGACTAAAGGGTTGTTTTTTCTGAAAACAGGTCTTCAGGGTAATTCTCGGGATTTTGTGCATGTCAGAGTCACTTTTCCAAGTAACAACGTGTAGCCCCGACAAGGTAGTTTCCTTGTGTTCTGTGCAAGTCCAACTGCCTGGCAGACAGAACTAAAATGGACGTTAGTTTCCAAAGCAATGAGGTTTCACCTCTCCTTTCCCCACCTGATACAGAGACAACGAAAGTATTCATCCAGTATCTAGAATTTGCCAATTCAGAAATCTATGTTGGGTCCAATTCTAAAGTAATTATTCAGACATAAGTCCCAGTGACTTAAAGGGAATTTGATCAAGGAAAAAAAACAAAACAAAAAAAACCCTACTAAATCATGCTGCAAATACAAGATATATTAGATTGTTAATTTACAAACTGGAGTGTTTTCTGTAAAGTAGCTAAAATCTCCCTTCTCAGAAAGACTGAACTTTTAAAATTGTTTAATAATATTTAAGAGGCATCATTTGCTTTTACTTGATAATGTTTTGTCTCCTTTCCTACACTGCCAATCTCTAACACTGAAGGTGTACATAAGAAGCTGTTTTATAATATAATGACAGGATATGAAAGGCTTCCTATAGGGAAAAAAAAAAAGTTTTAAAGGAAAAACTTCTTTCACCAGCTTTTCTTTACCTGAGACATCTCAAAGTTAATTAAGTGCTTGGCCTATTACCATCAGCTATGTCTACAGTGTGCTAAACCAACTTTTGGAGTTGAAATTAACTGCAGCACTTAGAAATAGTCCTGCTTTCTTTATAAGGGAAGAAAACTTGTCCAACAAAGTGCGTGGATTTTTTATTTTCATAGCACTGAATTCTTCTATGCCCCTAAGGATAAGTTGGAGGAGAACCCTTGTATAGTTAGATTTTAAGAACTCATAGTCAAGTAACACAGCCTTAATTGGGAGAGAAAGGAGATAGTGGTAGAGGAAGAAAAGTTAAGTGAATCATCATGTTGTAGATAAAGGCAAGGTGCACTTAGAAACTTTTCAACCTCTGTCTTTTGTATGCTCTTTTTTTTGTATGTTTTTATCAATTCAGTACATGTTATGACACATTTAAGAATATTAAGTTAATTTTTACTATCCTTGGTGTGGTCTATAGGGGTACTGGGTAATTGTTTGCTAATTGTTTTGACTAAATTAGCAATTCTTTCAAACAACTTGTGTAGCGAATCTAGTTTTTCACTGACTTAAGCAATTTTTTATTTTTCTTACACATTGGACGAGTAAGCCTCAGCACACTTAGCCTCTGAGCAGGTAACCCAGACTGCAGTTCAGTCCCCAAGACTATCTCTGGCTCACAGGGAGAATAGGAAAATAAATCAATCTAAAGGGCTTCCAGACTTCTGAGGTATGCTGGGATCAGCCCTGATGATCCCTTACTCATCTTTCTTCTAGTTCTGGTGAGATGACTCAGTAGTAATAAGATGATTCACCATTGTCTCACAAGCAATTATAAAAATATCCCTGTGTGTGTGGTTTAAAAAAAAAGTTCAGAGATCAAGCTAATGAAGTAAATTTCATGTAGACCTATATACCATATTCTATTAATATAAAGCAAAGTCAGCTTTTCAGCCTCTTCTTATTACTAAAAACTGTTTTAAAGTCCCTCTAGTACAACATCTTCTAAGAAAATCTAGAACAATGTGGATACTCACTGGAACAGAGCCACCCATACATGAAGACAGCAGGCAAGAGAAAATGAGAGCTCTGCCGCATTGAGTGACTACTGTGTGCTCTTTTTAAAGATGGGGAAACAAGGGCCCAAAGATACTCAAACTTGCCTGAGGTCACACAGTTATAAGTAAGATTCAAGGTGAGGTCATCTAACTCCAAAGTGTTTCCACTGCATTGTGGTAGAAAGCCTTACAGAAATGTACCTTCACAACTCTAAATAAAAAAGTTCTCTCCCATCCAAGCTTCTTCACCCTGTAGGAAGCAATTATCAAATTCCCCTGTGCTTTGGGGTCTGGGCTCTCGTGATAGATTATTTGCCATTTATTAATGTATGATCTGGAGCAAGTTGAATAAATTCTTTAAGCCTCATAAATTATATTTTTAAAATATAAATATTTTATATGATTATAAATATGTATGTCAAAGGATGGTTGTGGAAATTAGATGTGATAATGTTCTAAAGGTCTGAGTACATAGTAAGTATTTTATAAGGGACCGTTATTATTAATTATTATTATTTTTCACTGAAATAATGACTGCATAGATATGGTGTGTTTTTTTTTAATCATTGCAATGGGTTAATAACATTCTCTCCTCCTCTCTTTCTAATCTACTTTTAACTCTTTATTAATATTAGCCTCTTTTTTTCTTTGAAACTGTATATTTAACTTTTTATTATAGAAAATTTCAAACATAAATTAGAGATTAGAAACTCCAATATACATCATTCAGCTTCAACAATTATCAACTTGTAATTAACGGTCTAAAGGTTAACACCAGTAGGAAAATTCCTCTTCAATTTACTTGTTATATAGAATCACTTGAGTTTCTCTCATTAAAACGCCAAACATTCCAGAAATTGTTTTCAAATATATTGGGTTGGCCAAAAAGTTCATTTCCTTAAAAGTTCATTTTTCCTTTTGGAAAAATCTGAACAAACATTTTGGCCAATCCAATGTAAATACTGTTCACAGTTATTTCCCTCTTTGCTCATTTAAAAAAAAAAAAAAAGGAGCCCAGTCTTTTTAGAATCACAGTATACAGTATAACAAGCTGAGAAAACTTTACAAATGATATATGATCCAACAAATTCTCAAATCCAGCATGGAATCAAGAAAAGAATATGAACTCGACAAGGGTCTAAGATCTGTGAAAAGCTTACAAATCCTCTAGCAAAGTTTTTTCCTGAATCTGATCCAAGTGTTGGATTCTAAACAAAATACAAAGAAAATGAGTTAAACCAAGCTTTGTCCCCTAGTTAGAGGAATTCCCCATAGCTCTATCATTGAAAATTGGGCCTTTGTCTTCCAATGTGGGCCTCCAAAGTTTAGGTTGTTGATGCAGAACCACTTAAGTTATTGTAAACCATATCTCATGGACTCCAAAAATGGTTTCTTAGTAATGGGGAACCAATTATGTGATTACTAGACTCCCTTCATGTACCATTAGTCATATGAAGCTGGAAAATATGCCTGTTTTCAAGGCAAATTGCTCATTTTGAATTATGCCTCAAAATGGAGCCTCTCCTCTGTAGGCCTAAACTAAAAACCCCCAAGCCAAATTTTCAATTATAACTTCTAAACAGCCATCTTTAGCCAGGCCTGTGAATGGTCTGGACTGAGTTGGGGAATCTTCTAAATGGGAGACAGAAATGAAAAGACTGGAGTCTTCTGCAGATTTTCTTCCTTTCCTACAAGTGCTTGAGGGGAATTCAAATCACAGCCATCTTTTTTCCCATAACTCAGAAAAACCCAGCATAACAGTTATTTCCCCTGACAAATCTATGGTTCACCAAGATACTGGCTCCGCTTCTCTGATAATGACAACTGACCTCATTTTCCAGTCCAGATGCACAGGCTCATCCTTCTGAGGTGGTTATAGCCCTCGAACTAGGAAGACGATAGCAGAGTTAGGAACAGAAGGAAAACCTAGCGGCACGTGGTATAAAGAGAAACAGAACCATCACCCCTTCCCCAAAAAAGCGAGAAGGAGTGGGTGGTGGGGGAGGGAATAGAATATGGCTGCAAGAAAGCCAGGGAGAATGAGAGACTCCAAAACTTGCTAGGTCCAGAACTCCTTCAGGCACAAACCACATCCCATTCATTTCTGTAACCACAGTGCTTGGCACACAGTAGGAATGCAATGAATGTTTGCTAAATTCGATTTAATTGAAATGAGAAGAAACAGATTGACCCAATGTAGCTGGCAGTGTCTCTAAACATAATTAATTCTGGAGATTCTCAAAGTCATCTGAGAGTTGCTTGCAGGCTCAGTAATAATTTTCATCTAATGACAGCTCCTTAGACCCGATATGAATTTCATTAAACGAGTCAGCATGCCAGCAGCTAGAATATGAGCAAAATGTTAAAGAAGATCTGTATATCGCCAGGGACAGGGGACAGAACAGGATATGGGTTAATTATGCTCTCTCAAGCTTTTGCTGTATGGAATTTGTTTCCTAGAACAGGAGCAATCTGTTTCAGATGGGAATCAGGGTGATAACAATTAGGATTCTGCCAAAGCGTGTGTGGCCGGGACCAAAGCTGCTGACTTCCAGGATGCTCAGCTGTGGCCAGTCCCAGCTCTGCAGGCACACCCTGGAGGGTGCAGCACAAAAACTGCGCATTCTAGGCCGGCAAGTGATGTCAGCCAAGCCAAAATTAATTGCTCAGATTGGGCTTTGGTCCCCTTTAAAACAACTCTACGAGTCAGTCTGATTTCTACTGTGACATTCGCTGTTTTAAGTTCCAAATGACACTCAAGTTCAATCTTGTTTCAGCACCAAACTTTTCATTCAGGTGTGGCCTCAGCAAAGCTGATAACAATTCCGCACTTTCCCTGACCTTGTCCCAACTTTCCTGTAAACAGGTAGAAGATGGGGAAAGAAATGCAGAATGGTAACCTAATACCAATGCCAGCTCTGGGGTGGCTGGTAACTTGCTCCGTTGTGTGTCTTTCTGCTTTCTGCTACCACTTTAATGTAGTCAAAGGAAAGGATGTGATACTGGAGGTCTAAGAGACAGCACTGTAAATTGTGTCTTCTTTTCATAAGCTGAAGATGAGCCTTATACCAATAAACATCTGGGCCTCCCATTGTTCTGTGTCTGAGTATCAGGAAGTTTTGGTAGCAGAGACAATGCAAAATGCTAGAGACAAAAATAATTACTTTAATCAGTACAAGTTATGCTGGTGTGTTGATTTAAGATGCTCTGTTAGCTACTGTACCAAGTTAGGGCTTGATTTCTTTTTTGTTGTGTTTGCTTTCTTCCTAAGTGAACGAATAAAAGAAGTACAAGACCGGAAACTGAAGAGTACATAAGACAGGTAGGTGGGATTTAACGAGTTAAACCTTTAAGCTTTAGAGAAAGCTAGACTTCTAGGGGACAAAAAGTTGCTGACTAGAGGCTTAAACTGCATGCTTTCATCTTTGGGATGACAGCTAATTAAATATGTCTTTACAGTATCTTAAATTTGATACTCTGCATGACAAAGCATGACCTGACATTGTGTAAATAGAATTTTCTATGTTTCCAAATGCTGTTTAGTAAAGATATATTTCTTTTATAATAAGAAAAAATTAATGTATTAACTATTTGAAAAGTGATCCCTCAGGAAAACAAGAGAACGGATGAAAGATTTGATTCCAATTGAAAGGGTCTGGGTTCAAGTTCTAGCTCTGTTACCTCCTAGCTCCATGAAATTGGAAAATTTCTTTACTTCTGTGTGAATTGCCGTTTTCTCACCTGTGAATAGTGAGTGATGACATCAACCTCTTCACAGAGCTGTAATGGGGATTGAAACAGTAAAAAGTGCCTCAGACTTACTAGTCACTCAGCATATGACAGCTATGGATGGCCATGACTAAAGAACTCCCTTCAGCCCACAGCTGTTGTGAGGAAAAAGCCAATGCCATTTTGCAAAAAAAAAGCATTTTTAAAAAAACAAGTCAATTCTATATAACCATAAGTTTTTCAAATGCTAATTGAAAAGCACAGAACTGATATGAAAGGGTATTTTTTAACCTTTTTTTTTTGGTTGTACTGCTAGTGGGATTTCAGTTCCCTGACCAGGAACAGAACTCAAACAGGCCTTCTGCAACAAGAGCCCAAGAGCCTAGAATCCTAACCACTGGACCACCAGGAAATTCCCATAAGAGAGTATTTTTAAAGACTGTACAATTCAGTGGAAATAGCCAGGAGGCCTTGGCAGTCCCAGAAAGAAAGCAATCTTAGGTAAGTTTCCTTGTACCTCAGTCTCCTCATCATACCTAGCCCAGGCAATGCTGTGAGGGTCATAAGAAAAGCATGTGAAAGAGCTTTGAAAGCTAAAAGATCTATAGGCACAGAAGATAGATGTTACTATAATTCCATAATTTGAAAGTATACATGCATATTAGTATCTACTCAGAGTTTGGTCATTCTTTTGAAACATAATCTACCTAACTAGCAGCCCTAAAACAAAACCAAAAAAAAAAAAGATTTTGCTTGGTATAAAAAAGAAATCTCCTGATGATCTCATCCTGAGGATGAGAAAAAAATCTTATTTCTATATATACTTTTACAAAAGATTCAGATAATGTAGTATGTATTGATTCTCTGTATGTTCCAGAAAATTTGGAAAAATATCAACAAATCTATAAAACCAAACAGGCAAATGAGCATTACATGCAACAACAACCTACTTTTTTTTCTAGAATCTGAACTATTAGAACTCTTGTTTATTCATCATACACAGTCTCTTTGTTTTATTTACTTATTTCTTATGAATGAATGAGTCAGAAATGGAAGGTCCTGGCAGACAAGGATCCTGGGACATGCCTTCACACATGGCTGGTGAATAATTGATTTAAAATAATCACTTTAAATGACACACATTCATTGCTGGTGTCAGGTTCATTGTTACTAGCCTTTGGAAAGCAATATGGCAAAATCTATTAAGAGCCATAAAAATGCCCATATAGTTTCACCCAGTCATCACATCCCTGGGGGTTTATTCTAAGGAAATAAATCATGCACAAATATGTTTGTGGCAGTTTCATATGTAAAAGTGAAATCACTTAAATGTTCAACCATGGTTTTAACAAACAATACTTATAAAGATAATACAGCAACCCAGAACCATATTAATTAAAAATTATTAAGCTACAAATAATAAGTATAAAATGGTATCCTAACATGATTTCAAATCTATAAAAATTTGATATGTGAATAATAACCAGAAAAAATATGCAAAAATAAAAAATAAGGTGTTAAGAAGATATGATACATAATTTAAATTTTTTTCTTAACTATGGTATTTTTCACAATTAAAAAAATAAATATCAGTTGAAATGTTTTTCATTTGAATAAAGCTGTAAGGGGATCAGCTGGCATGGTCTTATTTGATTTTCAACACAATCCTGGAGAGATGGCAAAAGCGTATCCATTATCATTTGACAAATGGAGTATCTGAGACTTCAGTTCAGTTTAGTCGCTCAGTCGGGTCCAACTCTTTGCGACCCCACGAATCACAGCATGCCAGACCTCCCCGTTCATCACCAACTCCCAGAGTTTACCCAAACTTGTGTCCATCGAGTCAGTGATGCCATCCAGCCATCTCATCCTCTGTTGTCCCCTTCTCCTCCTGTCCCCAATCCCTCCCAGCATCAGGGTCTTTTCCAATGAGTCAATTCTTCCCATGAGGTGGCCAAAGTATTGGAGTTTCAGCTTCAGCATCATTCCTTCCAATGAACACCCAGGACTTATCTCCTTTAGGATGGACTGGTTGGATCTCCTTGCAGTCCAAGGGACTCTCAAGAGTCTTCTCCAACACCACAGTTCAAAAGCATCAATTCTTCCACGCTCAGCCTTCTTCACAGTCCAACTCTCACATCCATACATGACTACTGGAAAAACCATAGCCTTGACTAGACAGACCTTTCTTGACAAAGTAATGTCTCTGCTTTTGAATATGCTATCTAGGTTGGACATAACTTTCCTTCCAAGGAGTAAGCGTCTTTTAATTTCATGGCTGCAGTCACCATCTGCAGTGATTTTAGAGCCCAAAAAAATAAAGTCTGACACTGTTTCCACTGTTTCCCCATCTATTTGCCATGAAGTGATGGGACCAGATGCCATGATCTTTGTTTTCTGAATGTTGAGCTTTAAGCCAACTTTTTTACTCTCCTCTTTCACTTTCATCAAGAGGCTTTTTAGTTCCTCTTCACTTTCTGCCATAAGGGTGGTGTCATCTGCATATCTGAGGTTATTGATATTTCTCCCGGCAATCTTGATTCCAGCTTGTGCTTCTAGAGAGATCCAATTTTGTCTAGAGTCCTTGGAAATAACTGAGCCAGGGCTTGAACCAAAAGTGTCTCCTGACCCTTAGTCCAGTGCCCTGTCCCCAAAGTGCCTGAATCTGACCAAGCCTCTAGATCCACATACCAATTTATAAGAAACACAGATGGAAAGTAGAGGAATATGTTAGGTACACTGCAGGGATACAGTCTACAAAATCCAGAAATGAACAGTTCTACAGGCAAACAGTCTCATTTCTTCAGCAAATAAATAACATCACATGAAGAGAGAGAGGGGGGAAAGGAGAGAAACATATAGATTAAAGATTCAAAAAACATCAACAAATCATGTGTGAACTGCATATGACCGCTGATTTCAATAAACTTATAAAAAAGGAAATTTGTGAGACAATTGCAAATTAAAATAGTGACTAGGTATTTGATGATATTAAAGAATTATTGTTAACTTTTTGAGATATGATAATAGTACTCTGTGTTTTTATTTAGAGGCTTTATTTTCTGAGATATGTGCTTCATTACCTATGGATGAAACAGTATGATATCTGGGGTTTGTTTCAAAATAATATGGGACGTGGGAATGGAGGATTTAGGTGAAATAAGAATGTTCCTGAGTTGAAGCTGAGTGTGATGGGTTCATGGGGTTTCATTATACTATTTTTCTATTTATATTTGTTTAAAAATCTTCCTTAATAAAGAGGGGTTTTTGAAAATAAATGGTATCTATATTTGTTAATTTTTATCTTACCCTTCTCCCATCAGTAAAGTAAAAGTTTAATACAATAACCTGGGTTGAAAATGAGAAGCCACAGCTGCATAACTTTTACTTTGTTAAATATTTATCTATTTGGCTGCATCAGGTCCCAGTTGAGGCACACAGTCTGTGTTGTGGTGCACAGGGTCTCTTACGGCTCTCGGGTTTAGCTGCTCCAAGGCATGTGGGAGCTTAACTCCCTGACCAAGGATTGAACCCACATGCCCCACATTGCAAGGTTGGTTCTTAATTACTGGACCACAGAGGAAGTCCCTTACCTTTTTAAATGGAGCAAATGATATCTTTGGTAGGCTACAGAGTAGAGCACAATGAATGAAATTGCCTGATACATTTTCTTCAATTTAAATGTTTTTCTTTGTTTAAAAGATTAAAAAAGAGAGAGAAATAAAACAGAATGGATAAAAGTAAGGAGGAAAGAAAGTGAAAGGGCCAACATAACAGTATAAACTGATAAGGATTTAAATAGGCCACTTGAAAATAATCAAGGCTGGGGGGTTGTGAATACAGTGAAATCATGGTATTAGTGATTGTACTGGCATCAGGTTTTCAGCCAGACAGATTTGGATTCCAAGCACTGGAAGTTTCAAGACTAATGACTTAAGTTCTCTGAGCCTCAGTTCTCCTTGTCTGTAAGGGGAAGGATAATCACGTCCACCTTGCAGAGTTTGTGTAGAGATGAGATAAAGCATGTGGAATGCCTCCACAGAGGACCGTGAGTACATAATAGTCTGCCTCCTAGTCTAGTGAAGCCAAAGGCTTTGTTGACCAAAAATGTCAGATGAGAGCTCACTTAGCCAATGGGGCATGAGGGGACGCTGAATTCACGGTTCCATGGCTCACCTAAAACGCTGCCACTCAGCAATGAGGCCAACTGTCCATTCACCCACTGCATATCTCTAAGACAAAGAGTTGGCAAAGTCTCTACTCAGTATTTCTGAACACTAAAATAGACTACCGTGTTGACTGGGAATAAATGAACTATTTAACCTCAAACATTTGGACAAGAATTTTTTCATCCTCAGAATATTCATCAGCAACAAATACTTGGATAAAATATTTCCTTTCTGTGACAAAGTCAGTGTCACCCTGGCTTATGAAACCTCAAACCCCCACATATAAACCAGGACCCAGCCAATGTCTTTATCTACCATCACATGGACTTGGAACTGGGAATGAGCATGAATGGCAACATAGTAAAGGCTATGGCTTTTTAAGAGAATTTCTGGGTACTTTCTGCCATTTGATCTTTCCATAATTATGCCACAAGATGCCAACTGCCAAACACAAAAGTGAGAAGCTCTGAGTTCAGTTCAGTCACTCAGTCGTGTCCAACTCTTTGCAACCGCATGAATCGCAGCACGCCAGGCCTCCCTGTCCATCACCATCTCCCAGAGTTCACTCAGACTCACGTCCATCGAGTCAGTGATGCCATCCAGCCATCTCATCCTCTGTCGTCCCCTTCTCCTCCCGCTCCCAATCCCTCCCAGCATCAGAGTCTTTTCCAATGAGTCAACTCTTTGCATGAGGTGGCCAAAGTACTGGAGTTTCAGCTTTAGCATCATTTCTTCCAAAGAACACCCAGGGCTGATGCTAAAGCTGAGAAGCTCTAAGAGTACCATATAATGTTTCTTTTCTTAAATTATAGTATTATCATTATTATTACTACCAAAGTAACACATATTCTCTGTATCTTCAAATTCAGATAAACAAAAAGAAAAAATTAAATTCCATGCTGTCCCACAGAGCATAGACAACTAATGCCAGGCTAGCACTTTAACATTTTGGAATTCATCTTCCAATCTTTCTATATGGATTTACCTTTTTCCCTTCTTTATCTTTCCATTTTCCCCCAAACTGGGATAATATTGTATCACAGATTTATAATTTTTTTTGGTTGTATAACAACATATCATGAAACTTTTACATTATCTTCTATTGCTCCACTTTTAATAGCTATGTACTATCCCATTATATGGACATATTATAATTTATTTAATAATTCCCTATACTGGGGATTTCCCTGGCAGTTCAGAGATTAAGACTCCACACTTCCACTGCAGGAAGTACGGGTTCCATCCCTGGTAGGAGAACTAATATCCCACATGCCTCAGGATGAGGCCGGAAAAAAAAAAAAAATTTGTATTGGGTACTTTCTCTACTAACATAATCTAGTTTATTAGTGAGAGAGTTGGGAAATTCTGCTTTAGTAGATCCAGACTTAATTAAACCTGATATCCAAATGGGCTAAATGCAAGCAAGAAAGCCTGAATCTAAAGTTCAAAACCTCTTTGAACTTCGGCGCTTCCATTCAGGTGCCTCAGAAGACCTGCACCTGTGAGGCCACCGCCCCAGCTCGGCTGGAATTCCCAAAGGGACCATGCCATGCGACGGAGCAGGCAGCTTTGTTTCTCCAGAATCCCATGGGAGCATTCATCTCAGGGTTCAAGCAATGTCATGTTTGCAAAAACTGAGTCAGAACCTCCACCACCCACCAAATGAAAAGCATTTTTACTGTAGCTTTGTTTCAAGTTTTGCCACAGAAATAAAAGGAATGTGGGGGAGGGTAGGAGAAACTACCAAACTTAAAGCATGTTTTCATTTCCAGTTGGGTGGCTGATGCTCCATCTCCTTCCGCTTCTTGGGTTCTCCGCACCAACTCCCATCAGTCACTGGAGCTGCTTTGACTCTCATGCGATCCTAGACATCCAACTTTATACTCTGGGTGGTTTTGCCCAAAAGAAAATGCATGACTCTTGAATAGAAGAAGCAAACCCAGAAGCAACTGTGAAAGGAAGTCAGATGTGGTTGGGGTAGAAAGTCCTTCTCAGAACGTGGCTTTTTCCAGTGTTAATTTTTCTGTACAAACAATATAAAACCAAAAAGCTGGCAACAGGATTCATCCTAAAGAAGAAGAAAAAAATATGTGTGTGTAAATATATACACATTTCTTTACAAATATTTTGGAAACATGAGGCCCAAAAGAATGGTTAGTGTTTTATGGAGGAGAGAGAGACCGAGAGGACAGAGAGGGAGCCAGGACAGGGCACACAAGGACAATTATTAAGGTGCCCCCTCCCAGAAAAAAGAGGTAGAGAATTTTCTGCTAAACCTGGATTATCTCACTGCTTTCGAGTGTTTGCAACGAATACTTTTTTCCTCCAAGCAAATTAGTTACCAGAAAAATATACTGCCTCCCAGCCCCTTGCTCTGCCTGACAGTACCTGTCAAAAAGATAAGATCTTTCAATGAATTAAAGAAGGTGAAAGGCCAATCCCTCCCAGGCATCTGGCTGTGATTTACATCAGTATAATTATATCTTCTATTGCTGTGGGAAATTGACTATACCTACAGGGAAAAGTTACTTGTATATAGGAAGTTTCCTTTTTAATTACTACAGAATGCAAATCTGCAACTTTATTTTTGGACCAATCTCATGTTGTGCTTGGGTGGGGGGAGTATGGTCCACAAACATGGAGACATTTTTTTCTTCATGAGTAAAAAATCTCAAGATAGAATTGGCTTAGTACTAAAGAGAAAAGGAAAGCAAAGGATTGATATTAATTGCAGTAATTCTTTAATTGTGAATATGCATGCACATGCATGTTCTGGGAGGGGTTTGTGTCTTAAGTTCTTCTATATGTTTTATTTCCATACACAAGATAGCTTATTAAACAGATCATACCCTTGTAGTTGTTCCTTGAGTTGCATTTAATCTGAGACTTTGATAAGTATCTTCATACATTTGATGTTTTACTCGTTTGCATCATGCTCTACTTTCTACCTCATGTACCCTAGAATGTTATCACACACAGTGTGTACATAAAAAAGACATGTCAATGTGTACACCCACAAGTATATGTACACATATAAAATATTTTTATTTAGAGAGAGTCTTATCTACAGTCTTCATTTTTCATTGAAGGAGTGAAGCAACTTTAATTATTAATGGGTTCTTCTCAATTTCAACATTAGTCTCAGGGGATGTATTACTTTAAAAACATTAGTCTATGTTGTTTATTTAAAAGTAAGCAAAATTTAAACTTAAATTGAAGAAAGTAGGGAAAACCACTAGACCATTCAGGTATGACCTAAATCAAATCCCTTACAGTGAAAGTGATAAATATATTCAAGGGATTAGATTGATAGCGTGTCTGAGGAACTATGACATTGTACAGGAGGTGGTGATCAAGACCATCCCCAAGAAAAGAAATGCAAAAAGGCAAAATGCAAACAGATCTGAGGAGGCCTTGAAAATAGCTGAGAAAAGAAGAGAAACTAAATGTAAAGGAGAAAAGGAAAGATAAATCCATCTGAATGCAGAGTTACAAAGAATACCAAGGAGAGATAAGAAAGCCTTCCTCAGTGATCAATGTAAAGAAATAGAGGAAAACAATAGAATGGGAAAGACTAGAGATCTCTTCAAGAAAATTAGAGATACCAAGGGAACATTTCATGCAAAGATGGGCTCAATAAAGGACAGAAATGGTATGGACCTAACAGAAGCAGTAGATATTAAGAAGTGGCAAGAATACACAGAAGAACTGTACAAAAAAGGTCTTCATGACCCAGATAATCATGATAGTGTGATCACTCACCTAGAGCCAGACATCCTGGAATGTGAAGTCAAGTGGGCTTTAGGAAGCATCACTATGAACAAAGCTAGTGGAGGTGATGGAATTTCAGCCAAACTATTTTAAATCCTAAAAGATGAGGCTGTGAAAGTGCTGCACCTAATGTAACAGCAAATTGGGAAAACTCAGCAGTTGCCACAGGACTGGAAAAGGTCAGTTTTCATTCCAATCCCAAAGAAAGGCAACGCCAAGGAATGTTCAAACTACCGCGCAATTGCACTCATTTCACACCCTAGCAAAGTGATGCTCAAAATTCTCCAAGTGAGGCTTCAATTTTATGTCAACTGTGAATTTCCAGATGTTCCAGCTGGATTTAGAAAGAGCAGAGAACCAGAGATCAAATTGCCAACATCCATTGGATCATAGAAAAAGCAAGAAAGTTCCAGAAAAACATCCACTTCTGCTTCATTGACTACGCCAAAATCTTTGGGTAGATCACAACAAACTGTGGAAAATTCTTAAAGAAATGGAACTACTAGGCCACCTTACCTGCCTCCTGAGAAATCTGTATGCAGGTCAAGAAGCAACAGTTAGAACTGGACATGAAATAACAGACTGGTTCCAAATTGGGAAAGGAGTACGTCAAGGCTAAATATTGTCACCCTGCTTATTTAACTTACATGCAGAATATATCATGCAAAATACCAGGCTGGATGAAGCACAAGCTGGAATCAAGATTGCAGAGAAAAATATCAATAACCTCAGATATGCAGATGACACCACCCTTATGGCAGAAAGTGAAGAAGAACTAAAGAGCCTCTTGATGAAGGTAAAAGAGGAGACTGAAAAAGCTGGCTTAAAACTCAGCATTCAAAAAAATGAAGATCATGACATTGGTCACATCACTTCATGGCAAATAAATGGGGAAATAATGGAAACAGTGACAGACTTTATTTTCTTGGGCTCCAAAATCACTGCAGACATAGACGGTGACTGCAGCCATGAAATTAAAAGACACTTGCTCCTTGGAACAAAAGCTATGACAAACCTAGACAGCATATTAAAAAACAGAGACATCACATTGCCAACAAAAGTCTGTATAGTCAAAGCTATGGTTTTTCCAGTAGTCATGTATGAATGTGACACTTAGACCATACATAAGGCTGAGAACCAAAGAACTGATGCTTCTGAACTGTGGTGTTGGAGAAGACTCTTGAGAGTTCCTTGGATTGCAAGGAGATCCAACCAATCAATCCTAAAGGAGATCAGTCCTGAATATTCTTTGGAAAGACTGATGCTGAAACTGAAACTCCAATAGTTTGGCCACCTGATGCGAAGAACTGACTCACTGGAAAAGACCCCGATGCTGGGCACGATTGAAGGAAGGAGATGAAAGGGATGACAGAGGATGAGATGGTTGGATGACATCCCTGACTTGATTGACATCATCACTGACTTGATTGACATGAGTTTGAGCAAGCTTTGGGAGTTGGTGATGAACAGAGAAGCCTGGTGTGCTACAGTCCATGAGGTCACAAAGAGTCAGATACAACAGAGTGACTAAAACGAACCAGTATTGTTTCCTGCCTGGGATTAACCGAGTACTTAAGAAAGAAGAAACTTTGTAAGTGCCATTAAGGCTAATTCAGTTGCCCGCCCCTCTTCTCTCTTAAATGGTCTGATTTTATCATATAGGAATGATCCTTAAAATCTAGTACATAGTCTCGCTAATTGAGTTAGTTTAAAAACTGATCTGATATTATTTGTAACTAGGGGAATTATTTTAAACTATCAGTTTAGACTCTGGTCTAATATTTAATCCAGAATATCTCCATGGCAACATTTGATGGATTTTTAATGGACTTTTCAAAAAATTCATTAAATCTGAGCCTTCAACTTGTAAACTTTCTCAAAGGAAATTCCAACTCTATCTCAGTTACAAATATATCATTGTGATGCTGGATGTTCTCAAATCTCTTGCTATCAAGCACCATCTGATCTATGTGTTGTTTAGAAAAGAGATCACAAGCTCTCTCAGGTTGATGCAGAAAGCTAGCAAGCCATCCGAAATATATGGGCTAATTGTGATCCGCTTTATCTATGTTTAGAAGTAGAAGTCATCACCTTCTTAGTTACAGGTGAGAAAACTGAAGCCTGAAGATGTTACATAATGGTCCCAATTTTAAAGGATAACATAATGGTAAAACTAAGACCATAACTCAAGCCTCCTCAATATCAAATCAATTATCACATTATCTTCTACGATGGAATGTTTCATACATCAAGCTCCCTGTGGAAGATTATCACTCTTTTCAGCAATGGGTTTCTCATAAGGATTTCAGTGTCTCTTTAAGGGAAATATATTCTGGGAGATGGACTCCCCCAGTGGCTCAGTGGCAAAGAGTCCACTTGCAATGCAGGAGACGAGGGTTCAGTTCCTGGGTCAAAGAGATCCCCTGGAGAAGGAAATGGCAACCCACTCCGGTATGCTTACCTAGAGAATTCCACTGGACAGAGGAGCCTGAATTGGACATGATTTAGTGACTAAACAGCAACCACAAAATTCTGAGGGATGATATTTTTCCAAAAATGGCTGCAACGCTATCCGCCATCCGATATGCTCTTACTATAATGTACTGAAGCTTCTCCCACCAAAATGAGGGGTTTATGGAATTTCCCTGGTGGTCCAGTGGCTAAGACTCCACATTCCCAATGCAGAGGGGCTTGGTTCAATTTTTGGTCAGGGAACTAGATCTCACATGCAGCAACAAAGAAAAAAGATTCCAAGTGCCTCAGCCAAGACCTGGCACAACCAAATAAATAAATAAATATAAAAGATGTGGGGTTTATGTTCCATTCCCTCAAATCTGGGCTTTTGTTTGTTGCAGAAGTGATGCTATGTGACTTCTGACACTAATCTTACAAGATGATATAGCTTCTCCCTGGTTCTTCTGGAATATTCACTCCTAGGACCTAACTACCATGCTGTAAAGACATCAAAAACAGCCAGACAAAGAAGCCCTAAGAAGATGCTCTGGCCAATAGACCCAGCTGGGTTCCCAGGCTACAGCCAACATCACCCACCAGATATGTAACTGAATGAGCCCTCAACAGTTTATTTCTCCCCAGTGACCAAGTCACCCCCATCTCTGGATCCATTGACTCCTGGCTGCAAGCACAGCCTTTGTTGTTCACAGTGTATTGGGAAAGGTATGGCAAACAAGCCAGACTCCAAGGCAAGGACAGTCCAGCTTTCTCCCTACTTCTTCCTCACCCTGTTCTCAGCTGCTGAGGAAAGCTCAGCAGGAGTCACTTGGGTCCCCTCTTTTCCTGTCTCCAGTGATTTACTTTTTCTTTCACATGCTATCTCTTCTTTCCTTAAAGACTCAGTTCAAATGACCTCTTTTTCCAAAAGGCCTCCCTTGAACCCTTCACCTGGAATAGCACCCATATGCACCAGTTAAGATTATATCAGCTACAAATGACCAATAAAAAATATAAACCTTCTTGGTTCCATCCATATTCAAAAGTTAACATATCTGGTATTATTCAGTCTTGAGGCTGTGGGAAAGCAAATATTCTTATATGTTACTAGTGAGACCATAAAGCTGCTCATGCACTTTCAAAGGCAAGTCAGCAGAATCTACTGGGGTGGCCAAAAAGTTCATTCTGGTTTTTCTGCAACACCGTACATTTAAAATATTTAAAGTGTTACACTTTTAAACATGCCTACCATAGACTCTATTTCTCCATTATATTTCTAGAGAAATATTGTTGTATGTTAGCAAAGAATTGGAAACAACATATGCGTCATCAATACAGAAATAGTTAAATAAGTTACGATACAGCCATGGCATGCTGTGCAGCAGTGAAGGAAGGATGAAATACACCTATAATTCAAAGATACAAGATTCTCCAAGACATTGTACAGTTTAGAAAAAAATAAGCAAGTTGTCAAATAATGGATACAGCACAAAAAATACTTACATAAACACTTTTTTAACTTAAAAATTATGTATTTCTCTAGGTTTATATATTTGTAAACACATGTAAAGTAAAAGGTCTAAAAGAATACACACCAAACCAACAATGGGGATATATGTCGCTTGTAGGTTTTGGTCCAAGAGTCTTTATCTTTATCTGTATTTTTTTAATATTTTAAAGAGAATCTCTTCATATATTACTGGTGTTATTTTAAATGAATGCAATTTAAGAGGTTTGAAAACATGGCAATGCAAAATAAGTGCCCCCGAAAAGTGCCAAAACAGAGATATGAACAAGGTATTATGCAACCCAATAGAAGGTGAAAATAATCTATTTTGTGAATTTTCCAATCCACTAAACATACCTTTATTCATTTTAAAAAATAAATTATATATCTCAAGTGTTCATACACACCCAGAGACTTAGACTAAGCAAAACTACTTTGGCAGTCTGTGACAGCTTTAGAATGCTCATTAATTTACAAAAGTTAGAACCAAAATTATAAAGCACTCAGGCTTATTTGTTATTTCTGCCAGCGACTCTCTGCAGTGTCAGTATCCCCAACCTTAGCTAACAGGTGGGAAAATAGGAAAAGGAAAAGGAGTGTCCTGCCCAGAATCATCCAGTAGTCAGTGGCAAGAGCAGAATTTCGAATCCAAAGGACCTGCTGAAATTGATTGTGTTGAAACTGTCAGATGACAATAGGTGATGGTTTAGAGACATCTCCTCTTCTCGAAAAAGAAGAAAGTGTGTCTGGCCTCACCTATTAGATGTCTTTACAGGGCCATGTGGCTCATGTCCATAGGACAACTGAGACATTTCAGTCCTTCTTCCAGAGAAAAGCCACAGCAAGAGGCAGGTCTCCAGGAACATTCTGAGCCTGCTTCTCCAAGCTCACTCCTCTGCTGCACATCAAATATAAACTCGGCCTCCACACAGTGTGAATTACTGCCTTAGAGAGGTCCTTCTATGTAGTAACAATTTGTCCTTATCTCAAGCTAGAAGAAAACCTAGTGACTTGAATAAATCTCCTAGCATTTTTTCCATGATAAAGTAAAAAGTTCAATTTATCCCTGACTTAGCTTCACAAGTAAAAGTGTTCCTGCATGCCACATGTAATTCACAAATAAAGCCAGCACTCCTGTCAGCCCTCATTTATTCCCAACAGGTGAATCAGAAGCACACGCTGACAAGATGTGATGCTGGGTAACTTGGCTTTTTTTTCTCCCTGATTTAACTGAGACCTGTAATGTTATTTGATGCAGTTTTCTGTATTTAATTAATCTAACATTCCAGATTTTTAATTTGCATTTAATTTAACATTTCAGGTTTTTAATTTACCAGATATTGTTTATCAAATATTCATTTCAGAGACTTTCACTGTATATACAGTGCATACCCCTCTTTAATTAGTGTGTGGCAAATTAATTCTTCTCTCCTTGCTCCTTCATCAGATATTGGATTAAGGAAGTTGCACTGTTTCAACACAGCACGTAAACGCGTTTATTAAACCAAGATGGTAAATTTCCCCATGTATGGCCTTGCTAGTCTGCTTTCATGTTTAACCTGATAAAAGCTGTTTTGGTTAAAACCAGAAATCTATTATTTAAAGCCCATTGCTTGGTTTGACAATGAGAGTATTACATTTAGTTCAGTTCAGTTCAGTCGCTCAGTCGTGTCTGACTCTTTGCGACCTCGTGAATCACAGCACGCCAGGCCTCCCTGTCCATCACCAACTCCTGGAGTTCATTCAAACCCATGTCCATAGAGTCGGTGATGCCATCCAGCCATCTCATCCTCTGTCGTCCCCTTCTCCTCCTGCCCCCAATCCCTCCCAGCATCAGGGTCTTTTCCAATGAGTCAACTCTTCGCATGAGGTGGCCAAAGTACTGGAGTTTCAGCTTCAACATCATTCCTTCCAATGAACACCCAGGACTCACCTCCTTTAGGATGGACTGGTTGGATCTCCTTGCAGTCCAAGGGACTCTCAAGAGTCTTCTCCAGCACCACAGTTCAAAAGCATCAATTCTTTGGCGCTCAGCTTTCTTCACAGTCCAACTGTCACATCCATATATGACCACTGAAAAAAACCATACCCTTGACTAAATGGACCTTTGTTAGCAAAGTAATATCTCTGCTTTTCAATATACTATCTAGGTTGGTCATAACTTTCCTTCCAAGGAGTAAGCGTCTTTTAATTTCATGGCTGCAATCACCTTCTGTAGTGATTTGGGAGCCCCCAAAAATAAAGTCTGACACTGTTTCCACTGTTTCCCCATCTATTTCCCATGAAGTGATGGGACCAAATGCCATGATCTTAGTTTTCTGAATGTTGAGCTTTAAGCCAACATTTTGTAGTCGAGCCCATTATTGGGTCCAGTTTTGCTCTTTTCTTTCTCCTCAATCTGTGACTTGGTCACCTCCCTTCCTGGCCTTCTTCCTCTCTCTCCCTTCAACCACATTACCAATGTTCTCCCTCCCTAGTATATTGGCTAAAATAAGATTACACTCGTCAACTTTTCTCCAAGACACAGGCTCTCCGAAATTAAAAATTTACCTTCTCATCCTTAAGTTTTACACTTCACTTTTCTCTTACCTCCTCCCTACCTCCCTGCAAATAATAACCAGTTTCCAAAGTGATTACTATGTCTAAATTATATTGGAAGGGACCATTGTGGCCCGAGGGGGTCTTATCTCTCCCATTATGTTGTCAACTTTTTGAGAACACATTTTTCTCAATTCTGCATCCCAAACAGGGTCTACCTAGCATAATATTTTACATAAACTGACAAACAGTCTGGATAAGTGAATTAATAGATGGATGGAGTCATAGATAGCAAGATCTCATCAGTGTGCCTGGTACCATGCTCATTCTTTAAACTATGTTTTCTCACATAAATGTTTCTCATAAGGAGGAAATAGTCCCATTTAACTGATGAAGACACTGAGGCCCAGAAGTTCAGGTAAGGTTTTACTCATGATCTCATGGCTAACAAGTAGCTGAGCCCAAATTTGAATCCAAATTTGTCTGATTGTACTTAGCCAGGACTGGCTGCATAAATGTGGGACTGCTATGATGTGAATGTGTCTCCCTCAAATTCACATGTTGAAACCCTAATGCCCTAAGTATCAGGACCGTATCAGGGGTTGGAAACTCTAGTAGGTGGTTAGGTCATGAGAGCAGAGCTACTCTTGTGAGTGAGAAAGACACTGGGAGACCCCCTCACCCCTTCCCCCACATGAGAAAACACCACCAAGTCTGCAGCCCCCAAAGAGGGCCCACACCTGACCATGCTGGCTTCCTGATCTCTGACTTCCAACCTCCAGGACTGTGAGAAATAAGTTTCTGTTGTTTCTAAGCTACCCAGTCAATTGCATTTTGTTATGGAAGCCTCAACAGACTAAGGTGGGGGCCCTGTGAAAAATTAAAATGTATAAACATTCAAAAATTATTAATAATTTCAAGACAGTGACAGAAGAGCCTTAAACTTCAGCTGGAGCCCTTTTAGGCATGGAATTTGTGGGGCTTCATAGCCAGACACCCATGAAGCCAGCCCAGTTTCTGGGGCCCCTCACTCCCAGGCTGCCATCCAGCCCACCTGTCTAAGGCAGAAGTACACCAGCTGCACCCCAGCTACACACAGGAAACTTGAACCTGGTTCAGACACCTGTGGTTAAAAGTTAGATATACATCCTAAAATAGATTGGGGATGGCCATGGGCAAGGATCACCTCAAAATATGTTTCTATCACATTCTCCATGTCTGTCACCACCAACACCATCAATTGCCCTGATCAGGGACGGCAATGGGAACTAGGAAAATATTACACTTTGCTCTGCAATTTCTCACTGACCAACCAAATAAAGTCCCTAAGAATAGGTGTCCTGCCCTTGCTACTCTGCTGAAACAGATTTAATACATCAGCAGGTAAGGAAGAGCCAGATGGGAGATGAGAACCATGAAAAGTAAAGGGTAACAGTCCAGTACTTGAGCTCATGAGAGCTGAAACTGACTGTGATATCCAGAAAGGATCCTTTCTTTGAAATTCCATGAACCAATATCAGGGCCAGTGAGAGCTAAGTCTAAGGAGACCTAGAGTGAAACTCAACTTCATACAGCCACAAGCTAAATGACTGCCCCTCCTACCCCTAAGGCCATCTCCCCATGGCTACTATTCTTTTCAAAGGAAAGATAATGACACACTGATGGCTATTTAAAGAAATCCTTCAGTTCAGTTCAGTCACTCAGTCATGTCCGACTCTTTGTGACCCCATAAATCAAGCATGCCAGGCCTCCCTGTCCATCACCAACTCCCAGAGTTCACTCAGACTCACGTCCATCGAGTCAGTGATGCCATCTAGCCATCTCATCCTCTGTCGTCCCCTTCTCCTCCTGCCCCCAGTCCCTCCCAGCATCAGAGTCTTTTCCAATGAGTCAATTCTTCGCATGAGGTGGCCAAAGTACTGGAGTTTCAGCTTTAGCATCATTCCTTCCAAAGAAATCCCAGGGCTGATCTCCTTCAGAATGGACTGGTTGGATCTCCTTGCAGTCCAAGGGATTCTCAAGAGTCTTCTCCAACACCACAGTTCAAAAGCATCAATTCTTTGGCGCTCAGCCTTCTTCACAGTCTAACTCTACATGACCACTGGAAAAACCATAGCCTTGACTAGATGGACCTTTGTTGGCAAAGTAATGTCTCTGCTTTTGAATATGCTATCTAGGTTGGTCATAACTTTCCTTTCAAGGAGTAAGTGTCTTTTAATTTCATGGCTGCAATCACCATCTGCAGTGATTTTGGAGCCCCCAAAAATAAAGTCTGACACTGTTTCCACTGTTTCCCCATCTATTTGCCATGAAGTGATGGGACCAGATGCCATGATCTTAGTTTTCTGAATGTTGAGCTTTAAGCCAACTTTTTCACTCTCCTCTTTCACTTTCATCAAGAGGCTTTTTAGTTCCTCTTCACTTTCTGCCATAAGGGTGGTGTCATCTGCATATCTGAGGTTATTGATATTTCTCCCAGCAATGTTGATTCCAGCTTGTGCTTCTTCCAGTCCAGCGTTTCTCATGATGTACTCTGCATAGAAGTTAAATAAACAGGGTGACAAAATACAGCCTTGACGTACTCCTTTTCCTATTTGGAACCAGTCTGTTGTTCCATGTCCAGTTCTAACTGTTGCTTCCTGACCTGCATACAGATTTCTCAAGAGGCAGGTCAGGTGGTCTGGTATTCCCATCTCTTTCAGAATTTTCCACAGTTGATTGTGATCCACACAGTCAAAGGCTTTGGCATAGTCAATAAAGCAGAAATAGATGTTTTTCTGGAACTCTCTTGCTTTTTCCATGATCCAGCGAATGTTGGCAACTTGATCTCTGGTTCCTCTGCCTTTTAAAACCAGCTTAAACATCTGGAAGTTCACGGTTCACGTATTGCTGAAGCCTGGCTTGGAGAATTTTGAGCATTACTTTAGTAGCGTGTGAGATGAGTGCAATTGTGCGGCAGTTTGAGCATTCTTTGGCATTGCCTTTCTTTGGGATTGGAATGAAAACTGACCTTTTCCAGTCCCGTGGCCACTGCTGAGTTTTCCAAATTTGCTGGCATATAGAGTACTGCACTTTCACAGCATCATCTTTCAGGACTTGAAATAGCTCAAGTGGAATTCCATCACCTCCACTAGCTTTGTTCGTAGTGATGCTTTCTAAGGCCCACTTGACTTCACATTCCAGGATGTCTGGCTCTAGGTCAGTGATCACACCATTGTGATTATCTGGGTCGTGAAGATCTTTTTTGTACAGTTCTTCTGTGTATTCTTGCCACCTCTTCTTAATATCTTCTGCTTCTGTTAGGTCCATACCATTTCTGTCCTTTATCGAGCCCATCTTTGCATGAAATGTTCCCTTGGTATCTCTAATTTTCTTGAAGAGATCTCTAGTCTTTCCCATTCTGTTGTTTTCCTCTATTTTTTGCATTGATCACTGAGGAAGGCTTTCTTATCTCTCCTTGCTATTCTTTGGAACTCTGCATTCAGATGCTTATATCTTTCCTTTTCTCCTTTGCTTTTTGCTTGTCTTCTTTTCACAGCTATTTGTAAGGCCTCCCCAGACAGCCATTTTGCCTTTTTGCATTTCTTTTCCATGGGGATGGTCTTGATCCCTGTCTCCTGTACAGTGTCACAAACCTCCATCCATAGTTCATCAGGAACTCTATCTATCAGATCTAGGCCCTTAAATCTATTTCTCACTTCCACTGTATAATCATAAGGGATTTGATTTAGGTCATACCTGAATGGCCTAGTGGTTTTCCCTACTTTCTTCAATTTCAGTCTGAATTTGGTGATAAGGAGTTCATGATCTGAGCCACAGTCAGCCCCTGGTCTTGTTTTTGTTGACTGTATAGAGCTTCTCCATCTTTGGCTGCAAAGAATATAATCAATCTGATTTCGGTGTTGACCATCTGGTGATGTCCATGAGTCTTCTCTTGTGTTGTTGGAAGGGGGTGTTTGCTATGACCAGTGCATTTTCTTGGCAAAACTCTATTAGTCTTTGCCCTGCTTCATTCCGTGTTCCAAGGCCAAATTTGCCTGTTACTCCAGGTGTTTCTTGACTTCCTACTTTTTTGCATTCCAGTCCCCTATAATGAAAAGGACATATTTTTTGGGTGTTAGTTCTAAATGGAATGGGTGAATTTAACTCAGATGACCATTATATCTACTACTGCGGGCAGGAATCCCTCAGAAGAAATGGAGTGGCCATTATGGTCAACAAAAGAGTCCGAAATGCAGTAGTTGGATGCAATGTCAAAAACAACAGAATGATCTCTGTTCGTTTCCAAGGCAAACCATTCAATATCACAGTAATCCAAGTCTATGCCCCAACCAGTAACGCTGAAGAAGCTGAAGTTGAACGGTTCTATGAAGACCTACAAGAAATCCTTAAGATACCAATTTCAGAGGTGGTAGCCATTGATAAAATACCACAAAGCAGGGATGAGAAAGTCTGAAAACTTGTGAAACAGCACAAGGTGGTAATGGCAACTCTGCTTGGGACCTAGGAGAGTGCTAAAGACCAACAAATAATAAACAAAACACTGAGGTCATTCAGAGTGAGATGAGCCTCAAATTAGGGGAAAACCTTACTCCTTGACTGTTGAAGGCCACGTTTTTGTGTCCTTGAAGGCAGGGTTCACATCTGCCCTGTCCTTTGAGGAATCCCCCAGGATCTAATGCAGTCACTCAATAAATGTGGGTGGATAGAAGTAAAGGAAAATGTTCCAAGAGGAAAGATGAGACAAGTTTAAAAGGTCCAACTTCCTTTGTCCTTCCTTTGTCACTTTATTTCCAAAATAGTTTATGGCATTTGTGTAAATTCTTTGTTAAGATGTACCTGAGTGCTTTAAAACACATAAAGCGGTTAATTTCATCTCTTAGGTGTCATTGCTGTCACCTGAAGTCCAGAACTGAAGTGTCAGCATTTAACTTTCCCTTGATCATCTGCTTTCCCTTCTCCTGTTCACCTGAGTCCTGGCAGCCCCACTGAAACACAGCCCTACTAGATGGCAGCCAGGAGGCTCTGTTATTTGCTGTAAGGCATTTTTTTTAAAAACATGTTTTTCTTTTTGGATTAATTTTAGATTTCCAGAAAAGTAACAGACATAGTATAGAGTTCTCATATATTACTTACTTTGTTTCCCATAAGGTTAACTTGCATAACTATGGTAACTTTATTAAAACTAATGTATTAACATTAGTACATTACTATTAGCTAAAATCCAGAATGTATTCAGATTTCACAAGCTTTTCCATTAATGTTCTATTTTTAAAAGATTAATAGAATTTATTTTTTTGATTGAATTTTAGAATTACAGAAAATTTGAGCGGGTAGTATAAGTCCTACATACCCATTCTATTCCAGCCTCTCCACACCTTGCCCACAGTTTCTCTTGTTATTAACACCTTGTGTTAGTGTAGTACATCTGTTAAAGTAAAGGGCTAATATTGATACACTATTATCAACTAAAGTTCGTAGTTTGCGTGAAGGTTCACTCTGTGTGTTGCACAGTTCTATGGGTTTTGACAGATGATGAATGACATTTATCTATCGTTATGGTATCATGCAGAATAATTTCACTGCTCTAAAGATACCCTGTGTTTCACTATTCATCCTTCCCCTCTCTCTCCTGAAACTCCTGACAGCCACTGATCTTTTTACTGTCTCTTTAGTTTTGGCTTTTCTGAAATCTCATATAGTTGGAATTGGGCTTCCCAGGTGGCGCTAGTGGTAAAGAACCTGCCTGCCAGTGCAGGTAGATGTAACAGAAACTGGTTACATAGATCCCTGGGTCAGGAAGAGCCCCTGGAGAATGAAATGGCAACCCACTTCAGTATTCTTGCCTGGAGAATCCCATGGACTGACAGCCTGAAGGGCTAAAGTCCATGGGGGCACAAGAGTCAGACATGACCTAGCAACTAAACCACCATAGTTGGAATCATACAATAGATGCAGCCTTTTTAGATTGGTTTGCTTCTTTGAGCAATGTGCATTTAAGACTATTCCATGTCTTGTCATGCCTAGATTAATGTCCTTTTTCTGTTTCAGGATCCATCCAATACAGAGTACTTAGTATGGAAGCATTTTTTAACACTCCCTTTTCTATGGTCAGAATTCTTTTCAAAGCAAGAGATTCAGTTTAGTGTCCTTTGGTAATTTTTTTATACTTAGTGTTATATTTATTTCTCTAGCAAATACTGGATTTTGGCCATGTCACGCAGAATGTGGGACCTTAGTTCCCCCACCAGGGAGCAAACCCACACACCCTGCATCTCTGCATTGGGAACTTAGAGTTTTAACCACTGGACCACTAGGGAAGTCCCTTTAACAAATATTAATTGTGCTCTTATCATGTGCCAGGCATTGTCTTAAGCAAAGACTATTACAGATATGAGCAAGCGTACAAGATTCTTGCTCCTATAGGGTTTAAAAACCATTCCTAAAATTACTATTCATGGCTGCATACTATTCAATTTTATCAATTTATTTTGGAACAAATCATCTACAAATTTTTCTTATTTTAAATAACACTGTGATGAATACAAATCTTTGACTATCATTCATTCTGTGCTAGGAGACAGTAGTTAAGATATGTATGACAGGCACATTTGAGGTGTTTAATACCTGGTGCCGTATTCCTGATCAGAAAGGATGCAGTTACTGACACTCCCTTCAGCCACGAACGTTCCCATCTTATGTTTACCGTGTCTGCTATCTCCCCGCTGATGTTCCCCCTACTCTTGGTAGTTGCCCTCAGTCCCTTAGCTCTCTTCCAATGCAAGCAATCTAAGCAGTCAGCCTCCAGTCCCAAGTTGCTTTCTTGGCCCTAGATCGATTCATATAATCCACCTCCCACCAAAACTCCTTTTTTCTGTGTGTGTACTGATCATGCATATCTCATTTTTCTGTATTCCATGCCATCTGGGACCCATACTTAAATTCGTCATGGCCAAGTTCCTCACTGTAAAATTGGCACACTCTAATGATGAAGGTTAACCATTACATGGAGAAGGCAATGGCACCCCACTCCAGTATTCTTGCCTGGAAAATCCCATGGATGGAGGAGCCTGGTAGGCTGCAGTCCATGGGGCTGCAAAGAGTCAGACATGACTGAGCAACTTCACTTTCACTTTTCACCTTCATGCATTGAAGGAAATGGCAACCCACTCCAGTGTTCTTGCCTAGAGAATCCCAAGGACAGGGGAGCCTGGTGGGCTTCCGTCTATGGGGTCGCACAGAGTTGGACACGACTGAAGTGACTTAGCAGTAGCAGCAGCAGCAACCATTACATAGGGTTTACAACCATTAGTTGCTCGCAGGTGACCATGCTATATTTCCATGACCCCAGAATGGGATGCTGTGTGCGTGTGTTAGTAGCTCAGTTGTGTCCAACTCTTTGTGACCCATGGACTGTAGCCCATCAGGCTCCTCTGTCCATGGAATTCTCTAGGCAAGAATACTGGAGTGGGTTGCCATTTCCTTCTCCAGGGGATCTTCCCGAACCAGGGATCGAACCTGTGTCTCCTGCCTTGGAGGCGGATGCTTTACCATCTGAGCTACTAGGGAAGCCCCAATGTCATGCTAGACTATGAAAAGTATGTAAACTGAGGGCAATTTTCTGTCATTCATCTCAAAACCCACTCTCTTTTTAACTCCTTAATGTGTCACTATGTTCTTATTAAAAGTACATATTTAAGAGACAACCTCTCATTCTGAAAAGCTCACTGTCTTTATCTCACTGAATGCAGTAATATGCACTAAAAATAATATGGTCTTTGGAAGCAGACATACCTAGGTTTAAAAACTCAGTGCAGCTGGGACTTCTCTGGTGGTCCAGTGGTAAAGACTCCATGCTCCCAATGCAGGGGCCTGGGTTTGATTCCTGGTCAGGGAATTAGATCCCACATGCCATAACTAAAGATACTGCATGCCACAGCTAAGACCTTGTGCAGTCAAATTAATTAGTTAATTTAAAAAAATGTTTTTAAATCAGTGCAACCATTTCCTGATTAAATGGCAAACAAGTTACATAACCTTTTCATGTCCAAATTCCTCCCCTCTAAAATCAGGACATTCTGAAGAACTAGGGCTTCTCTGATGGCTCAAATGGTAAAGAATCTGCCCACAATGAGGGAGACCTGGGTTTGATCCCTGGGTGGGGAAGATCCCCTGGAGAAGAAAATGGCAACCCATTCCAGTATACTTGCCTGGAGAATTCCATGGATAGAGGAGCATGGTGGGCTACAGTCCATGGGGTTGCAAAGAGTCAGACACGACTCAGTGAGTAACACAATGAAGAGTTAACCCTTGGAAAGAGGTTACCATTTGCCAGACACTGTTAAACTGATCCTCATTACAACCTTACAAGACAAGTTTGATTATCATCATTTCCATTTTACAGAGAAACAAACTAAGCCACAGGCAGGGTAAGTGACCTGCCCAAGGTCATTCAGCTAGTGAGTAGCAAAACTGGGATTGAATACTGGGGGAAATGGCTCCCTATTCTAAATTCTTAATCCTTATATACATGTGCTCTCGCTAACACTGCTGACACTCCAGGAAATGATTATGAGTAAGTGAAACAACTTATACCAAGAATCTATTACACAGTATGCAGGACACATAAATTTATACTCCCTTTTACCCACTCTTGTTGTATGCGTGCTCACTTGTGTCCAACTGTTTGTGACTCCATGGACTAGGGCCCACCAGGCTCCTCTGTCCATGGGATTTCCCAGGCAAGAATACTGGAGTGGGTTTCCATTTCCTACTTCATGGGACCTTCCTGACCCAGGAATTGAACCCACATCTCTTTCGTCTCCTACATTGGCAAGTGGATCCTTTACCACTGGCGCCACATGAGAAGCCCACCTACTCTTGTGAAATTGTCATCTTCCCAGTCCTGGGGACTCAGATCTCAGCCAAACAGACCATTCTGCCTCTGGATCAGACACAGCTTATCATGGCCTTTCTCATTCTTAGAGGGAAGCCTGAGCAGAGAGAGGTGAGACTGTTTTGATGGATGGAAGTGTAGTCATGGAGGGCTTTGAGTGTCCAGAGGGAGGCAGTGCAATGTAGGGTAAAAGACCTGGGCTTTGAAATCAGCTGGGTTTGGATCCCAGCTCTGCCTACCTTATAGGGTAGTTGGGAGGATTAAATGAGATACGGTGAAAATGACACTGACTATACCTTCTCTTAAATTCATTCACACTCACATAGTTGGACCTGTCCAGCTGCCTAAATAGAAATAAGACCAACCTCAGAGTGAAAACTTCTAGAAATATATAGTCTTGGGACTTGCCTGGTGGTCCAGTGGCTAAGACTCCACGTTCCCAATGTAGGGGCCCCGGATTCCAGCTCTGGTCAGGGGACTAGATCCCATATGCCACAAGTATGACCTGGAGCAGCGAAATAAATAAATTAAAGAAAAAATATATATATACAGGGATTTCCCTGGTGGTTCTGTGTTCAAAAAATCTGCCTTTCAATGCAGGGAACTCAGGTTTAATCCCTGGTCAGGGAACTAAGATCCCACTTTCCGGGGTGGCGGGGAGGGGTGGAACTAAGCCTGAGTGCTGCAACTGCTGAGCCCATGGGCCCTGGAACCCACGCTCACCAATGAGAGAAGGCTGCACACTGCAACGAAGAGCCAGTGAAGCCAAAATAAAGTAAAAAGTATATAGTCCTGTCTTAGGTTTAGTCAGCAAATAGATTGCACTGGCACTGCTGCTGGGAAGGTCTGCTGGGGCCTGAGATCAAGGCAGGCCTTTGTAGGGGAAGGAGGGGTCAGGGGAGGGGAAGCTGGTGTATGTGGTAGGTGATGGTAAGTCTGTCCTTAAAGCGGTGTGCTTGCCCAGGAGTCACCAAAACCTGAATGAAGTAACCCTTATGATTCTCAATCCTTTACAGCTTGGATTCAATATTCACCAAGCAACCTTCTGATGAATACCTAGATCCCCAAAAGAGTGTCCAGGTAAACTGCACAGAAATATTCTGGCCCTTAAGGGGGAAAAAGTCTCTGTCATAAACATACAGAAATCAACTTCACAGAAATTAAGAGCTTCGCTGTCCAGAAGGTAGAATAACCCTTATTCTTTTAACACCCTTTTGATTCTATCATCAAGAAAATTTTGGAAACCCCACCTTGTATCTTTGACTGCCTGAGCGCTGACTTTGTGCCAGACACAGTGAGGAATTCAACACTGAAATGACATGGTCCCTGCTGAAACAGCTTAAAACCTAGTAGAGATAATAAGGCAAATACACCAAGAACTGAAATAAGGCACAAGTTGGACAAAATGCCATCTCATTATCACCTTGAGAAACCCCCAAGGCCAAGTCCAGGCCTCCCAGTTCTATTCAATTTAAGGAAGTGATAATGAGGAGAAAATGTTCTTGCCCATTAAAAGGGTTCTAAACTGTAGATCAAGACTAGCTGCTAAATGGTGGGATTATACCTTTCAAATGACATAGGTAACACATGTTAGCTTTTAAGATATATACTTTACAAAGACTATTTCTATGAAAAGAGAGAAAAAAAAGAGAAATGCATACATAGGGGAACAAAAGCATAATTTATTTATAGATAAAGAAACGGCAGGAGAAGCTGCCGGCAAAGGCCATTTGTCCGCACAGTGATGAGCGAATCAACAGGCATAATTCAGTGACTCCCAAATCAAGCCAGTGCTGGACAGGCTGAGGCTGATGACAAGAGTCTGCACTAGCCCACACCCCACGCTCACAGACAGACCACCCTCCCTCCACACAAGTGCACTCTTCTTCCCCTCTAACGTCTTACCCTGCCTTCTCAGCCCAGACCACAGTGTGTCTGTGATAAGCTCTTCCTGCCGTCAGCTAATAGAAGGTATCCTTCCTCTTCCAAATTCCCACATATGTTGTCTCAGAGGCTTTATTGGATTCCTCACATTTTGTCCTCCAGGTGGCTATGAGGTAACAAAAAGAATATCAGAAATTGATTCAGAAAGCCTGAGTTGGTACTCAGATTTTACTGCCAACGAACAGTCTAACAGTAGGAAAGTCATAATCTCCCATTTCAACAAATAGAGAAATTGTGTCCACTTCAAAGGGTAACCAGATTTCAATGAGCAAGTTTATGATAGTGATGAGCCAGCTGCAAGAGCCACACAAAACTGAACCCAGCAGGAAAGCAGAGCACATGCACCTCCTCAAAGATGGTTTCAGGACTTTGCAGGCGGTCCAGCGGTTACTACTCCAGTGCAGGGGACACAAGCTCCATCCCTGATCAAGGAACAAAGATCCTACATGCCGTGCAATGTGGCCAAAAGATTAAAAAAAAAAAGATGGCTGCAAAGGGGAAAATCTAGTTTTGAGGAAGAGGAGGAAAAACTGATAAAAAGATCCACAGAGGGAATATTTAGCTTATCTGTGATCTTCTAGTGGTGAAAGTAAAATCAAAATAACTGATGTCCCTTATGTTTATGACAGGGGTCAGAAAGAATTACAGACCTGAGAAAAGCAGGGGGATATGTGTTAATCAACTGTGTGTGTGGGCTAAGGTGCTTCAGTCATGTTTGACTCACTGAGACCCTACGGACTGTAGCCTGCCAGGCTCCTCTGTGCATGGGTTTCTCCAAGCAAGCATACTGGAGTGGGTTGCCATGCTTTCTTCCAGTGGATCTTCCCGACTCAGAGATCAAACTGCTGTCTCTTACATTTCCTGCACTGGTGACTAGAGTCACCTGGGAAACCCTGTTAATAAACTAAGTCATATTTTAATTTAAATATATAAACAATAGAGACTTGACTTTAGATAAACAAGAATAACCCCAACATGGACTCCACCAGAATCTTTAGTCTGTTCTGTGGACAAGACAGATGGTCTCTCAGAAGCTGTGTTATTAGAAGTGAAGTTGGGTTCCTATGGACCAGTAGTAACGACTTAAAATCAGTCCAAAGGGAATAAAGAATAAAGTAATGGGGAAAACATCAAATGGAGAATCAGGGGAACCAAGTTCCCATTGTCTCCCTGTTAATGTTTGTGAAGCAGCCTTGGGAGGGTCTCTGGGCCTCTGCTTCTTCAATTGTGTAATGAAACAAAGCCATGATTGCCTTCTCAGGGCCCTTTCAGCCCTGTGCTTCTCCGACAACTCTCAAATCAACAAAGTTCAAGAGGTCAGTAATAAGCCAAGGGGAAAGCCATTCTGCTCACAGTTCCACCTTGAGGTCCTAAATTATAAAGCCTCCATTCTCAAAGCGTTCAGCAAACCCTGTACTGGGCACTACGAGCTACACACAGGTCAGCTGGAAACTGAATCCCCATCGGGACAATCAAAAAAAAAAACAGCCAGAGAATCAGAAAATCAGATAATCTTAAACCCAAAAGGAATTAGCTCTCTCCTATATAGAGAAGGAAACCAAGCATCACTGACTCAGAAGTCTTTCTTCCCAAGGATGAACAGCTGGAGGAAGATGCAAGAAGTACAGATGGAAAGAGCGCTGGACTGAGAATCCTTGCTGCTCAAGGAGCTAACTGTGCCGCTCGGGGTTGGTGGCCACATCTTCCCAGGCCTCAGTCTCTCCTTCTGGGTAATTGCATCTCAACTACTGCTTCCTCCTTCCTAACCCTCTCGACAGTTGTGACATTGAGATTGGAATCCAGGTCTCCTGATGCTCTGCCCTATCCCACCAAAAAGAAATACGGATGTCACAAAAATGCACCCAATGGCAAAGTTCTGGGAAGATGAGAAGAGGTAGAAACCAGCTTGTCATGAAGCCCATTAGTACCCCCAGGAGACTCATCTGAGAACTGGTTTCTGTGTTTCTCAAAATACTGTTTACCTGGGCATGGAAAGACTTTTACTCATTTACTTATTCAGAAATGTGCAGTTTTTGAAGGGGCGTAAATCTAATAGTGAAGTTAGAAGATGAAAAGGTGTACGTCGACAGAGGCTGTTTTAAAGCTGATAAAAACTTCAGCTCTGAGTTCTTTACTAGCAGGGGCTCCTTCCAAGATGCTGGAAGGGTCCTAGCAGTGGGTTCACATGGCCATATGAGTGTATAAAATTTTCAGAAGTGAGATATTTTTGAATAATTTTTCATAAAGAAGACAATGAGCTTCAGGTCCTGTGAAACCTATATCCACTCCTGTTTTCGGGGCTAAATTCCTTCCCTTCTCTGCTCTTCTCTCCTCCTTCCTTTTTTCTAGGACTGGACAATGGAAAAGTGTGTGGTTTTGTTAATGAAAAGAAATATATTAATGTATTAATACAAATTAAGATCAAGTCAGAGTAATTAAAAATAAGAAGGTATAAAAAGCAAACTCTTAGTGAAATCATCACAGTCCCCTTGAACAAAACAGGTAGGGTGAGTTCTACTATCAGTGTAGTGACGTTTGTTGAAAATACATTGAGTGTGAAACCCGGACTGCCTTTCATCTCATAGAAGTATCAGTCATTGAACTGATTTGACACAACGGTGACAGATCAAAAACAAAAGTTTGTTCAACAACCTGTTAGGCCAGTTTTTAAACTTTTTTATTAACTTGTCTATTCTCCTGATCAGTTAAGTCAAATAAAAACAAATCCATTTGCTGACCTGGTTCACAAATTCATTTGTGAGTGAGATTTGGGGACTCATCACTAGAAGAACCCCAGAGGAGGATTCATTTAACTTCTGACCTCTTCTATCACGGAACAGAAAGGCCAGTTCCAAATTTTCAGCTTCGTTGAATAGAAGCCACCAACTGGGGACTGTTACTTTGTAATGGGAGAAGATGTTTTTTTACAGGAAGGGCATCTGGTAGCGTTCCACAGGTATGCCACAGAAACATCCTCTGCGGTGACTAGTCTGTCCTCCTGAGACACTCACATGTCTGACTACAGAATATTGTGAAGGCAATTAAATCAAGTTTCCCTGGTGGCTCAGATGGTAAAGAATCCGACTTCAATGCCAGAGACCTGGGTTCAATCCCTGGGTTGGGAAGATCCCCTGGAGGCAGGCATGGCAACTCGTTCCAGTATTCTTGCCTGGAGAATCCCCATGGTCAGAGGAATCCATGGGGTCTCACAGAATTGGACACAAGTGAGTGACTAAGCACACAGCTGTTAACAGATGCCTCTACTGGGTGCAAGCCTGAACTTTTACATGTGGCTCCAAAGATTTCTGAGCTCTGCATTTAAAATAGAAACCTCTGAGAAGAAACTGCAGGTATTTCACGACCTTCTTCCTGTAAGCAAAAATGGGAAAATCAAATATTTTAAGTGTGAATCACTAGTAAAGTCTAATGGAGATCCTGAACGTTCTCTCACAGGCCCATGCAAAATGACACCCCGGGAATTGACAGCGCTTGCCCCTTTCTTTCCAGGGAAAGACGTTTATCTTCCAGGTAGAAGAGGTCAGCCTAATGACAGGATGATTCAGTAAAACATCACTTTCCTCTCAAGATTCTACAGTGTTTCCCAAACTTGCCAGATAAGAATTATCTGAGGGAACTGAGCAGATATCCAGGCTTAGGTGGAGTCCAGGAATCTGTTTTTGGCAAGCATCCCAGGTGATTCTTATCACAAAGCCTAGGTTCAGAGTGGCCCTCAGAGTCATCCTATTACTGGAATCAATACAGCAGTCATGGGGAAATGTACTTTAACCTGTGCACAACTGGGAACCCACTGGGACTCATGGCTTAGAATTTCATCTTCCAGCCAAGATGTTAAACATATCAATGAATGTGAGTTCCTTATTATCACCCATAATGGTTTCCTTCTTCATGTCTTAGGGGAATGCCATATGCCCAGCATTCCTGGCAGCAGAAAACCAAAATATTAACAGAATAAATTACTCCAAATTAGACATGTGCTGCTTAACTAACCTAAGGTATTTGGAATATTAGCAAACTTGGACCCAGCCAAAGATCATTAATAGCATTGTCCTGTGAGCATATTCTTTGAATGAAAACCTTCAAAATTTGCTTTCAACTGCCCCAGTATTAGCATCTTCATCATTCTGCAAAGAAAGCAAGGCATTGGTTTTGACAGCTCTTCAAAGCTTTGTCTGTGATACCTGCAGTCAAAAACAGCTCACCTTGGGGACCGTGCCAGAACCCCTGGCTGCCTCCTCCCCTCATCTGCCAGTTCCAGCATGACCCAGACAGCTGAAAAATGCAAAGAAGGGTCCTGTTGCTGCTGACGGGAAGGAAAAGACCTACTTCCTCCTCTCCAGGGATACCCTCCAACTAAGAAGAGCTGCCAAGATCCCAAGGTCAAGCTCATTACACACATGAATGGTGGGAAGAATCCCAGAATTATGAATTAAATATAAACCTGTGAGAAAATGCCTCCTTACTATCAGACCCTGGGCTCTCTCACATGCTAGTAATATGTCATGGTTCTGTTTCCTCAATGCAAGTGTAAATCTTTATTATTATTATATTAATTTTTAAGATGATACATTCACATGTTTGGGTTTCCCCAGTGCTTCAACAGTAAAGAAACCACCTGCAATACAGGAGATGTGGTTCGATCCTGGAGTCAGGAAGACCCCCTGGAGGAGGGCATGGCAACCCACCCCAGTACTCTTGCCTGGAAATCCATGGACAGAGGAGCCTGGCCGGCTGCAGCCCATAGGGTTGCCAAGAGTCTGACACAACTAAAGCAACTTAGCATGCACACACGCACATTCACTTGTTCAAAACAAACAAGATACAAGATGAGAAGTCTCATTTCTACCTTTGTCTTCCATTTGCTTCATTTCCTTCCTCCAGCCCAAACACTACCACTGCATGTAGTTCCTTGTATAGTCCTCTAGAATTGATGCAAAAACAAACACTAATATACATATTTTCCCTTGCCTTTTCTCACCCAACAAACAGACCTTAGAACTCTTTCCATATTTGTACAAAAAGAGTAGCTGTGTTCTTGTTTATAGATGCATAGTATTCTATCATAAGGTGCAACAATTTGTGATGAAGCTATGTTTTCAGTCTGTTTTCTCCACAGTGAAATACTGCTTCCTTGGTGGCCCAGCTGGTAAGGAGTTTGCCTGCAATGCAGGAGACCTGGGTTCAATCCCTGGGTCAGGAACATCCCCTGGAGAAGGGAATGGCAACCACTCCAGTTTCTTGCCTGGAGAGTTCCATGGACAGAGGAGCCTGGCAGGCTACAGTCCATGGGGTTGCAAAGAGTCGGACACAACTGAGCGATTAACACACACACACATAGCTGCATAGTACTCTATCATAAGGTGACCAGTTTGTGATGAAACTATATTTTCAGTCTATTTTCTCCACAGTGAAATAAATCAATTTGTTTCAGATACCTGAAAATGAAATAAGACCAGGAACACCACGAGGATTGGCAATGTTGTACAGGTGAAATTTCTGGAGATGCTCAGATGGCTATGACTTGAGACATATACTCTGTTCCATATAATTACAGGAGGTTATTTACTATATCATATTATACAATAAGAGCAGGCATAAAGCATCTGAGAGAAATTAGAACAGAGCATGAACCCAAATCAGGGTTAATTAAGGGAAAAAAAAGGGAAAACAAGAGAGACAGAAGACCAGCTTTGTTTCTGTAACTCTCTTTCAGCTTTGTTAAACTCCTCAGTTCTTGGAGAGACCAAGGCTTATTTGAAAAGCCTCCTTGAGAACATGGGCTCAAATGGCCTAATTAGGAGGGAAGAGAAGAAACTAGGTAAAGGGAAGGCCAGAAGGAAGACAAGGAGGGCCGTTTCCATGTGTTTTCATTCTAAGAAGCCAAACCATTTCCTAAGTAGTTTTCGTGGTAGTGTTTTCCTCTATGTTGTGATTTTACAAAAGGGAAATTTTTACTTCATAACTCAATGTCTTCAATCACAACAGTATGTAAAGCTATGTCCCTTTGTTTTTTAACCAACCCTTGAACTGTTGAGTCATATATGTATCTATAATGTCCACTTTCCAGAGTTTTCCTCTCAGAAGAAGTCAAAACAAGAGATTTCATCTTTGGCTTAAAACCTACTAATACATCAATAAGTACATTTCAAAGCCATTTTAAAGCTCAAAATAAAAATGTTTCAAAAATTTCCAAAAAGTTGGGAGAACTTTAACACAATCTCCAACTTTGTACTCTAGCTGGTGTTCATGACCTGGGATGTTAACTAAATTTAGCCAAAATTAAATGAGCATAATCCAATGCTGATCATAAGAAAGATTATAAACTGGTACCACACTTCTGGAGGGCAATTAAGCATTATAGAGACAAACTGCTTAATACCTGCTTTTTTTCAAATTGAGGTATATTTGATCTACAATCTTATATTAATTTCAGATGAACAACATGATTCACAATTTTTATGCTCCATTTATGGTTATTATTAAATGTTATGCCCCCTGTGCCTATAATAGATATATCCTTGTAGCTTATTTATTTTATAACTTTTAATTCCCGATCTTGCTCGTCCCCCTTCCCTCCCTCACCAGTAATACTAGATTATTCTCTATTATCTGTGAGTATGCTTCTTTTTTTTGTTACATTCACTAGTTTGTTTTTTTAGATCGCACATATAAGAGATTACACAGTAGCTGTCTGTATTTATTCTTAGACTATAAAGTCTAAGATCTCTGAGTTTATACCAAGGAAATGTTATATTTTTCACTGCAGGAATGAAAAGCTCTAGGAGACTAGATTTAGCAGGTGTTCTCAAATATTTTAGTCTCAAGACCCCATTACACTCTTGAAAGTTATTGAGTACACCGCAAAGCATTTGTTTGAGTTGAATCTATTAATATTTGCTATATTAGAAATTTAAACTGAGAAACTGAATTAGAAACTCAAACAATCGCTCAAGGGCTTTTCCTCCAGATGTTCACCGTGACTTCAGCCTGCAGCAAGAGTGCCTTATGAGTACTTCTGATTTCATCACATAGCATATTAAAAGGATATGAACACGTGGGTTGAAATTTCATAAAGTTAGTAATCTGTTACCTAATTAAACCATTACTTAAATGATTATTTAAATAAATTATAGTTTATTCTTTCATTATCTAATTATTACTCAGTTATTCGGAGAAGGCAATGGCACCCCACTCCAGTACTCTTGCCTGGAAAGTCCCATGGATGGAGGAGCCTGGTGGGCTGCAGTCTGTGGGGTCTCGAAGAGTCGGACACGACTGAGTGATTTCCCTTTCACTTTTCACTTTCATGCATTGGAGAAGGAGATGGCAACCCACTCCAGTGTTCTTGCCTGGAGAATCCCAGGGACAGGGGAGCCTGGTGGTCTGCCATCTATGGGGTCGCACAGAGTCAGACACAACTGAAGCGACTTAGCAGCAGCACTCAGTTATTAATTATTATTTATTTGCTAAGTATTAGTTATTACTGCATCTATGCAAAATCAGGCAATAAAAATTGCAAGACTAAAAAAAAAAACTATAATACTTACAGGAAAATGGGTTCGGGGCACAATATGAAAATCTTTGTCAGTGACACAATAAAAGGTACAGGAACTTAATTTTTTTTAAAAAAGCACAGGTTTACATAAGTTAAATGTGAATTTTATAAATATGGTGGTAATTTACATTGAAAGAGACCAGGAATTTGTTGTGGAAGCAGGTGTCTGCCTGACTGGCAGGGTGCCCACTGGGGTCCCAAAGCCCAGCATCCTGTGTGGGAGAGGCAAAATACCACAGTGGGGAAAAGGGTGAGAGAACAGCGAGAAGAAAGGAGGAAAATAAGCAGAGCGCAGGGAGAAACAGTACAAAATAGGCTGAGAAGAAAGAGAGAAACTAAAGGCAGGGAGGGTACCCCAGTGCCAGGGGAGGGAAGGGTTACAGGTTGCCTGTTATGCAGAAGTGCCGGCAGGAGGGTTATCAGAACTGGGACAAAAAGTTGTAACATCAGGACTCCCCTGGTGGTCCAGTGATGAACAATCCACCTGCCAACCCAGGGAACAAGGGTTCAGTCCCTTGTCTGAGAAGATTCTACATGCCTCAGGGCAACTAAGCCTGAGTGAGTACCAGGACGCTGAACCTGAGCTCTAGAGCCACGAACCACAACTACTGGAGCCCATGCACCCTAGTGCCTGTGCTCTGCAACAAGAGAAACCACGGCAATGAGAAGCCTGCCAACCACAACTAGAGAGAAGCCTTCACTCTCCGCAATGGGAGAAAGCCCAGGGGGCAGGAACGAGGACCCAGAGCAGTCAAAAGTAAATAATATTTTTCAATTTCCATTTAATTTTTTAAAACAAGTTGTAACAGCAGATGTTGGTGGCTGTGGCTCATTTTCCTTGGGAGGGTGTTAGTGTGTGTATGTGTGTGTGTGTGTGTGTGTGTGTATGGGTGCGCGTGCAAGGAGCCAGCAGTTTTCTGCATTCACCTGGCATTTCTCCTGCAAGAAACTAAACATACACAAATCTGCTCAATTGCTTCCTACTAACATTAATCATGTTGGAACAAATTAATGTTTTCAAAACAAACATTACCAGAACCAACTGTATTTAGATGATCTTTATAAATCTGGAAATATGTATACCATGTTGATATTAGTTCTAACTCCATGTAGGATTATAAGTGATTTAAATTTTCTTCTTTCTGCTAATTTGTATTTGCTAAATTTCCTTTGAGCAACATGTATTAATTTCTCATAAGAAATAGAAGAAAATGTTTCTAAGTTTAAAAATCCAGCCAAAGGTTATGATCTGGTCCTAAAAACCAGTTACAAAATGGATTCTCTCCCTGAACCAATCAAAAATGTTAGTCACTAGCGGGTCTCTGGGGATCACACTAGAACCTCATTTTGCATCTTCCAAGTCAACGAATCAAAAGGTGAAATTCCAGACCGCTGAAGACTTGTCTTGCCCAATCTCTTCATTTTACATTTAAGGAAATGGAGGCCCTAGAAGGAGAAATGACCTGCCCAAGTTCACACTTCCTTGGTGGCTCCGATGGTAAAGAATCTGCCTGCAATGCGGGAGACCTGGTTTTGATCCCTGGGTTGGGAAGATCCCCTGGAGGTAGGGCATGGCAACCCACTCCTGCATTCTTTCTTGGAGACTCCGCATGGACTGAGGAGCCTGGCAGGCTACAGTGCGTGGGGTTGCAAAGAGTCGGACACAACTGAGCGACTAAGCGCAAGTTCATGTAACTGGTAGGTGACAAAGAGGGAACGAAATCACAAAGTCTCCTAGCTTTCAGTTTAATTATGCTTTTCACTCTCACTTGCTTTACTTCCTTCTTTCTTTCTTTTTTCTGCCTAACAGTCACAGAGGTATTGTGGAATTGAGATTGATTTACACAATACCGAATCAACAAATCATTTCAGTCCAAAGAAATCTAACAAAACAAAACTGTCAAAGAGGTGAAAAACAAAATCATGCCAACTTCTTGTTTCACATTGTATAGACAAAACAACCAGTAATTACGTGGATGTTTCCCTTTTCAACTGGTTGCTTTGGCATTGGGTTCTCATAGCCTCAGTATTAGAATAACCAAACATGGTGGGTGGTGGGAGGGAAAGGAAAGAAAATCTTATTTTCTAAAGGCAAATTAAAGTCCTCAAAACCCTACTACTCATATAAATAACTGAATTTGGTTTTTTTGTTTTTTTAAATAACTGAATTTGTACCTTAGATTTAACTGCACTTGCCAGTAACAACTAACACTCCAGACTACAGAAGAAAACATCCATTGAGAGGTCAATCTGCTTGATAAGAATACTAGGTACTCACAAATTCCATGCATTCAAGTATCCTTGATGATCTAACAAAAATAAAATAGGAAATATGACACACTTTGATGCGTCTTCAAAGAAAAATGGAATTGTATCTCAATGACATCAGGCTGTTTTCATTAAATCAATTATCTGTATTAACTATAGAAATTTTTCAATTTGTTTTTAATATGCAGCTGATTCTGTATATAATTCAGCTGGCCAAAGCCTCAGTGACCACTTCAGGAAAAAAGTACACCTTTTGAATTAGAAACGGTGGAAAACCTGGCCGGGCCAAACACCCACTGCTCTCAAACTCCTGATGGGAACTAATGAAAGAGGCCTGGTTTCCGGCCTTCAACAATTAAGTAATCAGCTGCCTTTGGTTACCCCTAACAACTCACACAGACAAGGAGATTACCAGTCAAACAGGCTGCGACAATTCAGGATCCAGAGCCAACTGGAGTGCTGAAATGACATATATTCCCAGGGCAGTCACTACCTTCTGGTGTAAAAAAGAAGGAAGTGAGTGGAATTATTTTTTAAAGGTCCAGGTCTTGGCAGCCGTATGCTGAGGTGCATTCATCAACATAAAGCAGGCATAGAAAACCTACTCAAGAGGGCGGTTGCAGTCAGAAGGGTTAGACTGTCTGACAACCAAGGGCCCTTGCCTTTTCCCTTAAGTAATATTTGTTGATGTTTTCACTTTGTCTTGTTATACTTTCTGTAACTTTATTTATGGTAATGCTCAGAAAAGTACATTCTGTTAATGCAAAATAATCACCATCATCAAGCAAATGATCACTTAAATAAAATAAACCATCTTGCACTAGAAATGAAGGATATTACCAATTTAGCAAAGACACACAATAAAATCTTATATTAAGGAAGCCAATTGCTGGATTCAGGGGGGGAATGAGAGAAGAAATGAATTAAAAGCAAAATTTTATTCAAATGGCTTTAACCCAAAGTAGCTTTGGCAGGGGTGGGGAGTGGTATTTCTTTTGAAAAGAAGATTTTTAGTTGCAAATGTAATGTCTTTAATAGATATAGGACTATTCATATTTTCTATTTCTTCTCATGCCAGTTTTGGTAAGTGACCTCTGAAGGAAGATGTTCATTTCTTTTCAAATTATTGACATGAAGATATCCATACCATTTCTTTCTATTCTATTATCTTTTTAATGTCTATATAGGTGATGTTACCTCTTTTATTCCGAATATCGGTACTTTTTTCCCTTGCTGAATCTAGCTAGCTTTTTGAATCATATAGACATTTTTTGAAGAAGTTTTTAATTTTCAAAAGTTGCCCTCTCATAGCAACCTTATTTTATAAACATGATCCATCACTTCTACTTTATTTTCAAGATGGTTCTGTGTGTCCCAGCCCATCACCCACAGCAGACTCTGGTAAGGTCAGCTGGGTGGGTCAGAAGGAAAGTACTTACTGAATCTGTGTGCAGCAGGCAGTACTCACAGCATCCCTTTTTTCATCGTACATTTCATTGACTTCTGTTCTTATTTTCAATGTCTTCTTTTTTTTTTTTTTTTACTTACTGTGAGTTTAATTTGCTCTTCTTTTTCTTGGTAGAGTGGCTTGGATTGTTGACTTTAGACCTTTTTTCTTTTTCTAGGCAGTTATTAGATTTATTTCCCTCTAAGCATTGCTTCAGCATCAGTCTACAAACTTTTATATTTTCTTTGACCCTAGGGTTATTTAGGAGTAATTGTTTAATTTCCAAAAATTGGAGGATATTCCAGGAATCTTACTGTTATTTACATTTAATTCTATTTTGGTCAGAGAATATATTCTGCATTATTTCAAATCTTTTATATTTGTTGAAACTTGCTTTATTTGTTCAGTATATAATCTATTTCGATGAATAGGGAACATGGGCTATGCACCTAGAACCTGTCCTCTGCAACAAGAGAAACCACGACCACAGTAAGCCCACACACTGTAAGAAGAATAGATCCCACTCACTACAACTAAAGAAAGCCTTCGTGCAGCAACAAAGACCCACCAGAGCCAAAGAATAAAATTTAAACACACACACACATACACACATACATCTGGATTGAAGACAATGGTTCTCAAATTTGGCTGAATATTAGAATCAGCTGAGAAACTTTTAAAAACTTAATTTCCAGAACATACCTTAGGCCAGTTAAATCAGAATCAAATAAGAGAAGTGGTGCAGGAGCCTAATAGGAATGGTTCTAGGCCAGCCTACTAAATAGTAAAATTTCTCTTGGGAGGCCTTGACTTTCCTTTTTTCTTGCTTTCCTTTCATGAAGGCTTCTTCTCACTCCATATCATCTTATTAGGTCATAAAAGTTAGTGGAACTGGCCACAGAGTAGGAGGACACAGGTGCACATGACTACGAACGATTTGTGAATACAGTGGTTATACCCCAAAAGTGAAAGGGAAAGTGTTAGTCATTTAGACATGTCTGACTCTGTGACCCCATGGACCCTAGCCCACCAGGCTCCTCTGCCCATGGAATTCTCCAGGCAAGAACACTGAGTGGGTAACCATTCCCTTCTCCAGGGGATTTTCCTGACCCAGAGATTAAACCTGGGTCTCCTGCATTGAAGGCAGATTCTTTAAAAGGATGCCTGAAAATTGATAGGGACCTGAAGAGAGTAAGATAATTTAACAGCTGAGGTATTAAAGACAATCTAATTGTGGTCAAATTTTTCCCCCTTTAAAATATTTTTACTCCTGTCACAATGTTGTAAGAAAGATTGAAATAAAGTCAAACTCTAAAAGCCCACCCTTATTTTGGATTATAAATTCCATCTGTAATATCCACTGAGGTTCTCTGGAGCCCTAAAACCCAAGCCTAATATCCTCTCTTCTGTGGTCTGAATATTTGTGTCTTCTCTCCTCCAAAAGCACTTGATGAAATCCTAACTTCCAAAGATGCTGATATTGGTTAATATGGCTTTGGGGAAGTGCTCAGGTCATGAAGGTGGAGCTTTAATGAAGGGGATTGTTGTTGTTTTAGTCATCCAGTCATGTTGGACTACTTTGCTACCCCATGGACTATAGCCTGCCAGGCTGCCTTGTCCATGGAGTTCTACAGGCACGAATACTGGAGTGGGTAGCCATTCCCTTCTCCAGAGGATCTTCCTGTCCTCCTGCATTGCAGGCCAAAATTTTTATCTGCTGAGCCACCAGGGAAGCCCTGTGAAGGGGATTAGAGCCTTATAAGGCTCCAGAGAGATCCGAAGTCCCTTCCACCGTGTGAGGATATCATCAGAATGCCAAGTCTGTAACCTGGAAGAAGGCCTTTAGGCAGCTATGCTGGCACCATGAACCTGGACTCCCCAGCCTCCAGAGTTGTGAGATGGAAATTTTTGTCCTTTATTGCCATCCAGTCTGCGGTATTTTGTCCTAGCCACCTGAATAGACTAAGACACTCTCCCCCCTTTTCAGAACACTTTACATCTGTTAATTCTCCTTTGTTTCTGCCACGTGAAGGAAAATTTTCTATTCAAAAGCCTCCTGCTTTTATAAGTATAATTTATTAATTTTAAAATATCATGTTATTCTTTATTCTTCATGTAAATTTTCACAGCTTCATACTGCATCATGATTTGCCTCTGAGTCCCTGTTGGACACTTAAGTTACTTTCACTTTTCACTCATGAATAAAATGCCAGTGAACATTTGTTGATAAATTTGTGGGTTCATTTCTGATTGTTTCCTCTAGATACTAGGCCACACATCTGGAAGACCATGTTCTCATTCCCTAGATGACATCAGCATTTTGGGCCGCAGCCTGAACACACTGCTTATTCATATCAAGCTTTCAATCAACCCAAAGAGCCCTCTTTCCTCACTTGCTCCTGTTTAACACATCTCCTCTACCCAGAGTCTGACACGTTTTGTTATCAACCCAACATTTAGAGCCTATCAAGATTATTTTAAGTTTTTATTTCTTAGTTTCAAAAGCAGTACAAGTTGAATGGAGGAAATGAGAAAAAACAGACAGGCTCACAGATACAAATAAAAACAATATTTGCCATTGGCATAGAAAACAAATTTATGGAGGAACTTTCCTGGCGGTCCAGCCATTAAGACTCCTGGCTTCCAATTCAAGGGGCACGAGTTCCATCCCTGGTTAGGAAACTAAGATCCCATATGCCGTGTGGTGTTATGGCCAAAATATAAATTCATAAATAATAAAACAACAACAAGCCCAACAAATTTATAGTTACCAAAGGCTGGGCAAGGGGTGGAGAGTGTGGGGAGGGGAAATAAATTAGTGGTAAAGAATCTGCCTAATGGTAAAGAATCTTGCTAATGCAAGAGCTGGAGGAGCCACAGGAGACCCGGGGTTCAACCCCTGGGTCTGCAAGATCCCCTGGAGGAGGAAATGGCAACCCATTCCAGTATTCTTGCCTGAAAAATCACATGGACAGAGGAGCCTGGGAGACTAACAGTCCATGGGGTCACACAGAGTCAGAAATGACTGAACACGCATATAAAAATTTAAAAATAAATGGATTAGTAGATACATACAAAAAATTCTTTTTGCTAGTCCACAATCCCCCCAATTTTTTTTCACAGAATTAAGACCACATAGTTTTTATTCTTGCTTGGGACCCACACCTTATAGGAGACTCTGTGGCGATCTCTCCTCCCCCACATTTCCCACCCAATTCTCTGCCTCACAAAGTAAGACTCACTCCATGACTCACTCCAGATGCCTGGACACGATCAGCCTTGCCTACTCTACAGCTTCCTGGCTTTCTCCCAATTCAGAAGGTTCACAGCCTTTGGGAGATGCCCCACACGCCACTTCCTTAGGTCCATTCCCAGCCTATATTTCATGTCTACCTGCCTCCTTAATGTGGAATCATCAGAGGAATGAGCTCTGCTTCTGGCAGTACTTAATGCAGTGGCCCCTGTTAGGCAACTATTAATGATATTGCAAGTTCTGAGTTCAGCAAATATTTATTATGGGCTTACTATACGCCCAGATTCAAGCTGAGACACCCTCATTCACTTAAGATGCCAAAAAAAAAAAGAAAAAAGCTTCCTCCAAAGAGCTCAGAGTTCAATGGGTTTGCATCAAATGAGAAGATAGGGAAGAAACGTTCCTCAGAGAGTAATTCACAGATTGTCTAGAAAGCAAATTTTAAGGTTTCAAAGCTAATGATACAAATAGCCTCACGACACCAGCCATCTTCACTGAACTGATCACCCGGCTCTTTTGTACTGGAGTGGCAATACCCAGCAGAGCACTTAGCTTACCTTCGGACTTACATATTTACAAACCTGTTTGTCCCACCAAACGCCGTGCCCCAATTCCTCGCTGCATGCCCAATACCAGTGCAGTACTGAGCAAAGTAGACTGTGAACAAATGCTCACAGAAGGTACAGATATTTTCATCTGTATGTGATTGCCACAGGGAAAACCAGTTTTAAAGTAACAAATACCCCACTTTGAAATCTGTTACTGACTCTTTTGAAATAGTCCTTAAGGATAGGGGAGAGGAGAAAATGAAAAGTATTTTGAAATCTCAAGACTCAAATGTCATTCCCACTATTTTACAACTTTGCAACCTCCTTATGGATTTCCCCTGAGAAGTATTTGTATCTGGGTGGTGAAACCCATGGGATGAAAATGTAGATGCCAAGAAATCTGGGTAATATCTCTGAATCAGATTGCAGGAGAGAAAAAATGAAAGCTCAAAAGTGCTCATCGAACTCCGAGCTGACAAAATAAAGACAAATTAATGTAGGCTTTCTGGAAAGTCTGGGCTGAGTAAGCTCTAGTGCTTGGGGAAAAAAAAAAAAAATAGGTAAACAAGCCCTTCTTCTGGTCATTATCTTCTGAAGTGCATGAGACATTAAATAAACAGTCATATTATGTTCAAAATACTTCTAAGATGAAAAAGACTGTCAGCCAAGCATTTGAAGAAGACAATGGCAAAGAAAAGACAACGTTGTAGAAGTAAGACATCCGGAAAATAAAAATCATTTAGCGGGTTTTCAGAGCTGACAGGTTTTGAAAGAGACAGGTTTCTTCCTACCTTAAAAAAAAAAAAAAAAAAAAATTAAGAAAAAAAGCTTTTAAAAAATAATGTTTTGTTGTTAATTATTTTGTGGCTTAAGGGCTGGAAAGGATTTGGGACATGCTAAAGCTCAACTCTGCCTTTTCCCCACTGACAGGTGAAGAAACTGAGGCCCTAAGGACTTTTCAAAGTCAAGAGCAGAACAAAACCTGGGGTCTCAGTCTGGAACTCCATTGCCTCTGATCCCAGTGAGCAAGCATGTGCATCACCATCCCCTGACCCTGTTACAAAGGACATTCTCAAAGGATTCAGGGGCAACTGCTAGGATTTAAAAAAAAAAAAAAAAAAAGTACAAGTATCATGTATTAGAGGCAAATTCTATAAAGCACATTATTGAGATAACTTCTGAAATCTGATTATCAATAATAGTATTTAATAAATGTTACATTTCCTAATTTGATAAATCCTGTGGTTATATAAGAAAATGTCATTTTTCTTAGGAGATACTCCCTGAAGTATTTAGCAGTAAAGTGGCACATGGTGGATGGAGCTTATTCTTGAATGGTCAGAAAAAACACATGTTTTAGAGATAAAGAAATGAAACAAATTTGGCAAAATATTAACAATTGGTGAATCTGGGAGGAGGGTATACAGGCATTCTTCCTATGAGTCTTGCGACTCTTCTGTAAGTTGACATTTTTTCAAAAGGCTCAAAAATATTTCAAAAGTAGATATTCTGTATATTTATTCTGGTCCAGGGAGCAAAAGTTCTTTATGACTCCATCTAGACTGGGCCTGCTCTGAAGGGGAAGGTGACAAGCCCCTACTTAGCACCGTTTGCAGGACACAGAGTTTCCATGAGACAGAATGCTGAGTCACTGAGTCAGCCAAGCTCTCCATTCGAGTCAGAATCAATTGGAAACAGCAGAGGCAGAGCAGAAGCAGCTGAGTTACTTTTTAGGCACAAGCCCTGGGACCTGACAAGCTTACAGTCCTCACTTTGCCGCTCACTGAGGACAAGGAGCTCAACTTCTTTGCATTTCTGCGTGTCCAGTAAATGTTGCTAAGAATATCTACTTCACAGAGTGATAGTAAGCATTAGATTACACAGTGCATAAAAACCTCTAAGTAAAGTGAAGTGAAAGTTGCTCAGTGTCCGACTCTTTGTGACCCATGGACTATACAGTCCCTGGAATTCTCCAGGCCAGAATACTGGAGTGGGTGGCCATTCCGTTCTTCAAGGGATCTTCCCAACCCAGGGGTTGAACACAGGTCTCCCACATTGCAGGCAGATTGCTTACCAGCTGAGCCACCAGGAAAGTCCTGTCACAAATACATGTCAAAAGTACAGGCTGCCAGAAAACATCTTATTCACTCATTCATTCATTTGCCCCTTCACTTAAATCCACAACTTGTATTTCAACAAAAGCTGAGCCAGGCACAGGGTATCCAGCAATGCAGATGACCATTCCCTCCTTCAGAGGATTTACCTTCTAGGGGAAACCAGCAGGTAAATGGACAATTACACTACAAGCGTGACCAGGGATGTGAATGGCCGGCTTGAGAGGAGGCTTAGCACTGGGTGAGAAGACTGGGACAGGCACCTAGGCCAACCTGAGGGCGCCAAGGAAGAGGTGCTCTCTCGGCTGAGACCGGGAGGATGGGCAGGAGTCAGGTAGGCTAAGGTGGGTCAAAGAGAAGGCCATTCCTGTCAGTGGAAGCAGAAAATGAGAGAGAGATTGCAGAGCCTTTCAGGAACCAGCAGCCCAGGTATGTACCAAATGAGGTGCCAGGAATGCAGGAGACAACGTGTAGTGAGACATGCTTCCTGGGGATGAGGCGAAACAGCAAGTTTAGAGCCACAGAAAGATCCTCCATGTTGGGGATCTGGGGTTTGTCAGGAAGAAACTTCCAAATGATTATGAGCAGAGGACAGAGGAAAAATCATGCTGACTGTAACCCACTCCTCTAAAACCAAGGCTACTGACTGGAGATGATGGTGATAGGAGCTCCACTAGATTCTGGAGAATCTGGAGAGAGCATAACAGGATTTGGGACTTGCCTCAGGGTAGTTTAGAAGAGGGAGGAGTCTAGGAAAACCTGGGTTTCTAGGTCACAGGGGATGTTTCCTTGGCTGGATGGTGGCTCCATTAATGGAAACAGGGACTATCTGGAAGGTGGTAGACACACAGATGAGGAATGTTCTTCTGCTACTAGAAATTGCTAAGTTTACTCAGTGGGAGTAGTGGGGAGGGGCAAGGGTGCATCTGGGTGGGATGGGAGAGATAGGGAGAAGGTGGGGCAGGAGAGTAGAATCTAAAAGGGTCAAACGTGACACAGAGATAAAGTTCCCCCTTCTCACAGTTTTGCCAAGGGCCATTGACAAATTAAACATTTTGAGAACTTGTAATCCTCCCACTAAGAACTATGCGAAAAAATAGCTGACAACTGAAAAAATTTTAAGATGCATACACTCTACGAGCCAGCAATTCCACTTTTAGAAACCTGTCCTGCAACTCTACCCGCATTTGTGAGCACAAGATGAACATACAAAGTCTTCCAATGGGGAATTAATAAATCAACTATGATACAACCTTACTATGGAATACAAATAGCTATTAAAAGAATGAGGTAGTAGGGGGTGAATCTACCTGGGAAATGGAAAAATCTCTGAAATGAATTGAAAAAAAAAGCAGACACAAGCAGAAGGACAGCATCTCTAATATTACCCCATTTCTGTTTACTAAAACACCCACATGGATTTGGGAGCCAGGACTGTATTAGGTTTGTGTGCTTGTGGGTATGTGCAGTATAAAGAAATAAAAAGATATACATTGAACAGTTAATATCTCAGGCAAGAGAGTGAAAGAGGAGAGAGAAGGTTAGGGGGAGGATAAAAGGGAACCTGTAATTGCATTCACATGTTCTGTTTTATTTGATTTTTTTTACAATAAACATGTCTTCACATTACATGTGTATTTTTTTAAACCACCCAAAAATTGGAGGAAGACTTTCAGAGATGCAAAGAGGACTCATTCAATAAACTTTCTTTTAGATTCTACTGTGCATCAACCACTAATTAGATGCTGCTGCTGCTAAGTCGCTTCAGTCGTGTCCAACTCTGTGCAACCCTGTAGACGGCAGCCCACCAGGCTCCCCCGTCCCTGGGATTCTCCAGGCAAGAACACTGGAGTGGGTTGCCATTTGCTTCTCCAATGCATGAAAGTGAAAAGTGAAAGTGAAGTCATTCAGTCATGTCTGACTCTTAGCGACCCCATGGACTGCAGCCTACCAGGCTCCTCCATCCATGGGATTTTCCAGGCAAGAGTACTGGAGTGGGGTGCCATCGCCTTCTCCGATTAGATGCTAGGGATACTGCAGTGAATAACAATTGCAGGGGTGCTTCCCTCACAAACCTTATAGTCCAGCAGTGAAGGCAGATCATTAAATATGGGATTATATCAATAATGTGCTGTGCTGTGTGTTGTGCTAAGTTGCTTCAGTCATATCTGACTCTTTGTGACCCTATGGACCATAGCCCACCAGGTTCCCCTGCCACTGGGATTCTTCAGGCAAGAAAACTGGAGTCAGTTGCTGTGCCCTTCTCCAGGAGATCTTCCCAACCCAGGGATCGAACTTGTATCTCTTATGTCTCCTGCATTGGCAGGTGGGTTCTTTACTACTAGTGCCACCTGGGAAGCCCATATCAACAATAAGGAATGACAACACCTTGACCAAGAATGATTAGGTCCTACTGGGGCACATGGGAGCCCTAGAAGAAATCAAGGATGGCTTTCTGGAGGGGGTGACATCTAAACTAAGACCTGGAAGATTAGCAGGAGTTAGGAGGGAGAGTTTCCAGCCGAGGATACTGCAAAGGTCACTGAACTGAAGAGACTGATGGTGAGCAGCTGGGCAGAGCTGGAACCTAGTGAGAGAGCAGAGTGAGACCTGAGGCTGGAGGTTTAAGCAGATCTAGGTTATGAAAGAGCTAGTGAACGCCGGGCCATAGAAATTGGATTTTATCTTCACTGTGTGAACCACTGACACATTTTAAGCAAGGCAGTGAAATCTGCAGATTTGCCTTTCAAAAAGATCACTCTGTCAGCAGCTGTTCTCAGTTGTGTATTCAGACATATATAAGTGGGATCAGTTGGAGAGGAAAAAGGTAGAGGATTCAGGATCCCTGGTTTAAAAAAGAGACTGTGGAAGAGCAAATCTGGCACTCTGCTGCTGCCGCTGTTGCTGCTAAGTCACTTCAGTCGTGTACGACTCTGTGCGACCCCATAGACGGCAGCCCACCAGGCTCCCCCATCCCTGGGATTCTCCAGGCAAGAACACTGGAGTGGGTTGCCATTTCCCTCTCCAATGCGTGAAAGTGAAAAGTGAAAGTGAAGTAGCTCAGTCGTGTCTGACTCTTAGCGACCCCATGGACTGCAGCCTACCAGGCTCCTCCCTCCATGGGATTTTCCAGGCAAGAGTACTGGAGTGGGATGCCATTGCCTTCTCCTCTGGCTACTCTAGACCAGTTGAATTAACACAGGCAAGAGATGCAATAACAGAGGTGGGAAACAAGCGGCTGACAGTCTGGTAGAGAAGTTAGGCTGATAACCAGTATGTACAAATAACCATATTAAATATTCAGGGAGAGGTAATTCTAGAAGTCTAAACCCTAACCCTGGAGCATGGAGGAAGAAGTAGCCGATCCTGAATCAGATCAGATCAGATCAGATCAGTCGCTCAGTCATGTCAGACTCTTTGCGACCCCATGAATCGCAGCACGCCAGGCCTCCCTGTCCTGATCCTGAATGGAAGGACCAAAAGGCCCCTGGCAGGGGTGGTATTTGAAATAGGTGATGAAGAAAGCCTAGAGCCTTCAAGAGGCAAACATACACAGTAGCATATTTTGTTAGAGGGAACTGTGTGGACACAGACATAAAGACAGAAGAGTCCAGAAAGAAATTCCATGGAGTTGGAGGACATTGGTGCTTGTCATGGGAAAGCAAGATGGAAAAGTGAGTTGGGATCTGATTCTGAATATAGCTCACAGGATTGACGTGTGTGCAAAGCTCTGTGTTTCATAACAGTTGGCTTAACACGTATGTGTTTCCTCTCCTATCATCTGAATCTGCATTAGCGTGAAAGTTCCATAAGGGTAGGACCTGTCAGTCACATTTACCACTATTCCCCAGTGACTGGCTTTAAATAAGTGCTCAACGAGTATTTGTTGAATGAGCACGTGAATGAGTGAATTAAAATATAAAATATAAAGCATTTATTACAAGAGATGGCACAAACTCTTGAAAAAGTGAAAATGAAAGTCGTTCGGTCATGTCTGACTCTTTGTAACCCCATGGACTGTATGTAGCCTACCAGGCTCCTCTGTCCATGGAATTCTCAGGTAAGAATACTGGAGTGGGTAGTCATTCTCTTCTCCAGGGGAATCTTCCCGGCCCAGGGATGGACCTTGGTCTCCTGAATTGCAGGTAGGTTCCTTATTGTCTGAGCCACCAGGAAAGTCCAAGTCATAACTATTATTCATAATAACAGTTATTATCCTCACCATATATTGGGGAGAATTGTAAGGAAATTCAATTCTTCCAATTGGGTTGCGGAATTGGCCAATTATCTTATCAAAATATTGTTTAAATTATTTCATTACTTCTCAAAGATCATGGACTATACTGTAAACTTAAAATCTTTAATTCCAAACTAACTTCTAAGAAGTTCAAGGTCCATTCATTACAAGCTGTTCTTCCCAAATCCCTACCCCTAATATAGCCAAAGTTTCCTTCCTCTTAGCTCATGTGGCAAACTCAAAAGCCTTGGGTGGTGGTGGTGGGGAGATAGATATTAACATAAAGGCATTAAATAAATAATAATAACAATATCCAGCATTAACCCATTCCCCAGAACTATGCTAAAACAAAGTACTCATTAACAATTTACAGGTAGCTATTATTCTTATTCCCACTCCCCTGGGTGAGTAATTTCCCCAAGGTCAGAGTTCCTAGGAGAGGAACTTGGACTTGAACAGCCCCAGGTGTCACGAAGAGGAACTAGAGAGCCTCTTGATGAAGGTGAAAGAGGAGAGAGAAAAAACTGGCTTAAAACTCAACAGGCTTTATTTTCCTGGGCTCCAAAATCACTGCAGATGCAGACGGTGACTGCAACATGAAATTAAAAGACACTTGCTCCTTGGAAGAAAAGCTATGACAAACCTAGATAGCATATTAAAAAGCAGAGACATCACTTTGCCGACAAAGGTCCGTATAGCCAAAGCTATGGCTTTTCCAGTAGTCATGTATGGATGTGAGAGTTGGACCATAAAGAAGGCTGAGCACCAAAGAATTGATGCTTTTGAACTGTGGTGTTGGAGAAGACTCTTGAGAGTCCCCTGGACAGCAAGGATATCAAACCAGTCAATTCTAAATGAAATCAACCCTGAATATTTATTGGAAGGACTGAGGCTAAAGCTGAAGCTCCAATACTTTAGCCTCCTGATGTGAAGAGCCGACTCATTGGAAAAGACCCTGATGCTGGGAAAGATTGAAGGCAGGAGAGATGACAGAAGATGAGATGGTTGGATGACATCACTGACTCAGTGGATGTGAGTTTCAGCACACTCTGGGAGATGGTGAAGGACAGGGAGGCCTGCAGTCCATGGGGGTCACAAAGAGCCAGACATGACTGAGCAGCTGAACAACAAGGGGTCATTGATAAACCACTCAACCATTTCTCTGTGCTGGCTTCAGGACGTCTAGGAAAGGCAGTGAATCCAAAATTTGAATTTTATTCTGAATCAAACTGTAGCTTGGAAGAAGGATCCAGGCTGTATTCAGGGATTGGTTCCCAGTCACATTTTTCCAGAGCCCAAGGTACATTTAAGGAGACAAGTTAAAAAAAAAAGGGGAGGGGGGAAGCTGGTTGATACGTGATTGCCAGGAAATTGGATTTTACTTGGTAAGAAACAGAGAAACAAAGGGAATTTGAGCAAGAAAGTTATGCAGATAGTTAAGTATTTGTCTGGCACCTCTGAGAAAGCACTGCTCCAGGTGTTTGGCAACATGAGTTGTTTATGGGATGATCACTTGGAGGAGGGCATGACAACCCTCTCCAGTATTCTTGCCTGGAGAATCCCCATGGACAAAGGAGCCTTCAGTCCATGGGGTCGCAGACACAGCTGAGCGACTAAGCACACACGTGGCTAAATGTGATTAGTCATACCGGCAGGAAGTTTATGGTCTAGCGAGGAAGGTAAAGCACACATATACTTAGGCACAAAGTGAGGACAGCCTGACAAACCCTAGACAAGCCTCACAGAAAGGTGCCTGGTTAGTAGGCAGAAAGGTAAAGGGCTTAAAGGCCAGGACCTAAAGTCAGTTCCCAGCCCACAGGCTCCTCTTGCTATCCTTTCCATCCCTTTGCTAAGTACTAATTGAAGATAAGGAAGACCTTTATCACTTCCTCACCAGAAATCTGCATTCTCATTCATATGAACTTTTCCCTGGAACCAGAAATCTCTAGTTAAAAATATTCCCCTCAGACCAATCTAGCCTTTTGCATTAAATTAAAGGGCTTCCCAGGCTCCCCAGGTGGTGCTAGTGGTAAAGATTCCACCTGTCAATGGGGGAAACATAAGAAATGTGGGATCTTCCTGGGGTGGGAAGATCCCCTGGAGGAGGGCATGGCCACCCACGCCAGTATCCTTGCCTGGAAAATCCCATGGACGGAGGAGCCAGGTGGTTTGCAGTCCATGGGCTGCAGTCTATGGGGTCACAAAGAGTCACCACAGAGTACACAAGCATGGTGCATGGAAACCTAACTACCTCAAGCTGGCCTCCCCTCGATTCTGGCTGCTCTAATGTAATTCGTCATCTGCAAAATGTTGAAGAGAAAGGACACCTCCATGGACCCGCCTGGGTTAAAACCTGGACAGGATAAATGGCTTTTTTTTTTTTTCCTTTTGGCTGTGCCACTTGGCTTGCAGGTTCTTAGTTCCCCAACTAGGGGGGTTGAACCCAGGCCTCAGCAGTGAAAGTACCAAGTCCTAAGCACTGGACCACCAGGGAATTTCATATATATATATATATATATATATAAATATATATATATATAAAAATACATACACATACACATATATATAGAAAACTAAGAAGAACATATGCTTCGCTAGTTTTATTTTTCACCTGATTTGTTGTTGTTCAGTCGCTAAGTCATGTCCAACTCTTTATGACTCCAAGGACTGCAGCACCCCAGGCTTCCCTGTCCTTCACAATCTCCCAGAGTTTGCTCAAATTCTTGTCCATTGAATCAGTGATACTGTCTAACTATCCCATCCTCTGCTGACTCCTCTTTTTGGTTTCAATCTTTTCCTGATTTCACCTGATTACAAAGGGTATGTCAGGCGAGTGTATGCTCCTCGGTTCTGTCTCGTCACAACAAAGATGTGGAGTGACGGCCATTAAAGCCCTCCGAGCATCTCTTGGGTCTTGGACAAACTGTGTTACAGCTCTTAGACAAATCAGTGCTACAGCTCTATTTTATTTAGAAGCTAGCAGGAGAATCCATCCTCGAAGTGTGAGGGCATGCCAACCCAAAGACGCGAAAAGAGAGTGGAGGAGCGTGCCAGCATGTAGGAGAGAAAGAGAGCTCACACACTGGGTTGGGGGTGGGGCAGGGGGAGAGAAAGAGAAAGCACTTTGGCTCCTCCTTTTATATGTTTTTTCCTCCCCCTGGGCCTGCCCTATGCAAATTGGGCTTAGCCAGGAGTGCTGTTTGTTCTACCTGAGGTCTTCACTCCAGTCCTCGGACCTTCCTTTGTTCTATTTTTGCGGGCTTTTCCCTTCCTTGTCTTTTAGCCGCCGCCATTTTGGACTCCTTTTCCCTATTCTACCTACCTAACAGGTAATACATGCAATGAACAATTGAAGCAGTTTAACAGAGACTACATCTTTCATAACCCCACCTGCAACTGTGGTATATATCACCTCCAAATTAGACAACTAGATAGGCAATAGATAGGCAGACAGATAACGTTAATCCACATATACATAAATAAATAAGCAGTATATGCTGTTTTGCATGTTTTGTGGAATTTTCCTTCTTATTTATTGAAGTATAGTTGACAAACAATATTAAAGTAGTTTCAGGTGTATCAACATAGTGTTTCAACATTTAAATATGTTATGAAATGATCAATTTAGCAACCCTCTGTCACCAATTATAATATTATTGACTTTTATGGGGAAACAGTGGAAACAGTGGCTGACTTTATTTTGGGGGGCTCCAAAATCACTGCAGATGATGATTTCAGCCATGAAATTAAAAGATGCTTACTCTTAGAAGGAAGGTTATGACCAACCTAGACAGCATATTAAAAAGCAGAGACATTACTTTGTCAACAAAGATCCATCTAGTCAAGGCTATGGTTTTTCCAGTAGTCATGTATGGATGTGAGAGTTGGACTCTAAAGAAAAATGAGTGCTGAAGAACTGATGCTTTTGAACTGTGGTGTTGGAGAAGACTCTTGAGAGTCCCTTGGACTGCAAGGAGATCCAACCGGTCCATTCTAAAGGAGATCAGTCCTGGGTGTTCATTGGAAGGACTGATGTTGAAGCTGAAACTCCAGTCCTTTGGCTACCTGATGCAAAGAGCTGACCCATTGGAAAAGACCCTGATGCTGGGAAAGATTGAGGGCAGGAGGAGAAGGGGACGACAGAGGATGAGATGGTTGGATGGCATCACTGACTCAATGGACATGAATTTGGGTAAACTCCGGGAGTTGGTGATGGACAGGGAGGCCTGGCATGCTGTGGTTCATGGGGTTGCAAAGAGTGGGACATGACTGAGCGACTGAACTGAACTGAACTGAACTGATGTTGTATATGAACATCCCAGTGGCACATCACTGCTTAATCTTTTTGTCTCTCAGGAAAAATAAAGACAGAAACAACTGTATCATTTACAGTGCATAGTTTCAGAATGTGGAAATATTAGTCAGATCCAGGCATCTGGATTGGTAAAGGACTTTAGTTTTAGGCAGGAGATTGAAGAAGCAAGAGACCTTGATGGATGGAGAAATGCTTTTCTATGGCAAGTGATAATGTTCCAGTTTGGAAAGATTAATTTGGAAATCTCTAGTGTTCAGCTGGAAATTTTACAGTGTTTTAAAAACTTATCTTGGGGGCCACTACATAGAATACATTGTTATCAGACAAAATAAGTACTTTTGTGGTTAGGTAAGGCAGTGCTAGAAACTCTGAAGGGCAGCTTTTCTCTGGGAAATCACACTTTCTTCAAACACAAGAGCTGGTGGCTTTGTGCCACCAACACTCCACAGTCACATGGACACTCCTGCACCTAGAGGCCCCAAAAGAGCAGAGAGGAGAGTGCAACACGTTGGTCAATCAAGTGGAAAAGCCTGTGACTTGGGTGACAGCTCAGATACTGACTGACTGCGCAACCCTGGACAAGCCACTTACCATAGCAAAACGTCTGTCCCCTTCCTTATAAAGTGAAAGCATTTGTAGGATGCTTTCCAAGGTATTTTTTAGCTCTGTAAACTGCCAGATTGTAGGTAAGCTAAAAGTTACTAATTCTCAGAGCTGGTGTGTATCAGATTGGCCTGGAGAGCCAGTAAAGAGCACTGAGGGTAGTACCTGGCCCTGCGATTTTTGTAAAGTTCCTGGGGGATTCTCATACTCACCAAGTTAGAGAACCACTGAGTTAGGGAAAGGGTGAGAGCAGAGTTTTTTGAAAATATGTAGCTATTGTGAGAATTAGTGGACTGATACAGTGAGATGTTAAGTGATGTTAAAATATTTTTTATCCTAGGGGCCCTATTCATTGAACGACTTTACTTCTGGGAAGGATAAATTTTGAATTGTGGTCAGGTCTTTGTTAACTGGTAAAGGTGTCTCCTGCATCGGGTAAACGCATCCCAGTGGACGGTTTGCCCATCTGGCCCTTAGTCGTCACTCTTAGGTGCTATCATTTCCTTACTTCACTTGTGTTTATAGGTCTCTCCATTGCTGAAAATACTAACATCAGCTCTTCCAACGTGTATCTTACTTTGAAGCTTTCAAAGCACTTGCAGATTCATTTTATTTGATTTCACACTCATCCAGTGAGGTAGCAGGACAAGTATGATTATACCCATTTGGGCATGCTAATTTCCCAGGGCTCCCAAATGCCTTTTAGAGACACTGAAATACATGCCCATAGAGAATAGAGGAGGATATCTTGTTCACTGTTGTATTCTAATCAGCTGGAATAGATACACTCACATATACCTACTCACAAAAGAGTAGATATTCATAAGAATCAAATATAAATACTAACTTTTGCTACTCTTATTTCCTAAAGATGCTATATTTTGATCTCAGCAAAGACTATCTCTTGTTAATCTCAACCAGAACTTAACTCTGAGAAGGCGAAGGCAGAGATTTTTGTCTGGTTTGTTGATTGCTATATCCCAAATGTCTAGAACACTGTCTGGCACATGCTAGACCCTCAGTAATTTTTTTTTTAATAAACAAATACATTTTATCTGTGATGCCTAACTTACTGCTTAGACCAGATATAAGCTTACTAAGTATGTGATGAATAAAATACTATAAGAGGAAAAAACCTTAAATATTAAAGCCAAAAAGATAAAATTTTTTCATCTATAATTATTAAATATTATTAAGAACAATTATTAAGTAAATATCCACTGCTGCTGTTGCTAAGTCGCTTCAGTCGTGTCCAACTCTGTGCGGCCCCATAGACGGCAGCCCACCAGGCTCCCCCGTCCCTGGGATTCTCCAGGCAAGAACACTGGAGTGGGTTCCCATTTCCCTCTCCAATGCATGAAAGTGAAAAATGAAAGGGAAGTCGCTCAGTCATGTCCGACTCTTTGCGACCCCATGGACTGCAGCCTACCAGGCTCCTCTGTCCATGGGATTTGCCAGGCAAGAGTACTGGAGTGGGGTGCCATCACCTTCTCTGCTAGGGACTACTAAAACATCAATAAAATGATTATGTGCTGTTTAATTTTTAAACATATATACTTATTTCTTTCAGTGTTAGTCACTCAGTTGTGTCTGACTCTTTGCGACCCCATGGACTGCAGTCTGCAAGGCTCCTCTGTCCATGGGATTCTCTAGGCAAAAATACTGGAGTGGGTAACCATTCTTTTTCCAGGGGATCTTCCCAACCCAGGGATCAAACCCAGGTCTCCTGCATTGCTGACAGATTCTTTACCATCTGAGCCACCAGGGAAGCACCTCCAAAAAAAAACAAAAAAATACTCAGTGGAGGAACTAATTCTGAAGCTGAAGCTCCAATACTTTGACTACCTGATGCAAAGAGCTGACTCGTTGGAAAAGACGCTGATGCTGGGAAAGATTGAGGGCAGGAGAAGGAGACGATAGAGGATGAGAGGGTTGGATAGCATCACCAACGCAATGGGCATGAGTCTGAGATAGTGAAGGACAGGGAAGCCTAGCGTGCTGCAGTCCATGGGATTGCAAAGAATCAGATATGACCTACCAACTGAACAACAACAATGTATTTCTTTGATTAAAAAAATAAATTTAAAAAGTATATGCTTATTTTTTTTGCAAGGTAAGTGAAAAGGCAGCTTTACAATATGATTAGAACTAAGTAGAATACATAAATGTTAAAAAAGACTGGGAAGTTTATGTCAAGATAAATGAGTTAGTGGCTAATTTTTATGTTATTTTCTTATCCATATTTTTTAAATTATCTATACTACACATGCATTGTTTTATTAATAAGGAGAAAAAGGAGAAAATAAAAGAAGAGATGGCAGAAAATGTATTAAAATTCTAACAATGGTTTCATATGGCAGTGAAAAAATGGGTTATACTTTTAAAAATTATTTTCTCTTTCTTTAAACATTTTTGAACTTTTCAACAAAAACAAAATTATTACCAGAAACTTGCAAGAATCTGATTTGCTGTGTAGTCTGAGACATACTCTGCAAAATCAAATATTTGTCAGTAACTTGAAGCACACACTGAGAGTCAAATTTGGAAAAAGGAAACTTTTACAGGTTATCAGTAAAAACCATAGTTGTGACTTCCCAGAAAATCCTAGGAACTTTTAGCTATGGGCACCAAAATATGCCCAGAGTGCTGCTGGTAGGGTGGGGAGTGGAGGTGGGGCCAGGTTGGGGAGGCTCTGTGGAATCCTTAATATTCCCATAGACCTTCTATGGCAGGAATGATTGATGGATGATATATAATTAATTTCACTTGACAAGCATAAAAGAAAAATTTTCCTGAACCACTGTAACCTGAGCTAATGAAACCCTATTTAACCAAGGGTGTGTATTTAGACTGGATCTTACCTTAGTGACTTAGCCATTAGTAGGAATTCACTGTTTACCTTTAGGATTCTTATCAGGACTTAGACTCTGTTTGCATGTGATTTTCACCTGATTGCTCAACTTGCTCAGCGTTATATGATTTGGGAAGAAATGAGAACTTTGCAAGATCACTAAAAGCTAATCTCAACTATCTAATCTACTTAAAACTTTATGATTTTCTCATCTCTTTCAGGATGCACTATGACTTTCTCTGAAAAGATTCTGTGAACAAACAAGACACCTGTTTCAGGTTTTGTAAAATACCAAATCCTTCCCATTCCTTTAAGGCTTTTGGAGACATGGGCCATGTCATCACACATAAACACCCCGCCCCAGTTCCTTTTCCAATCTCACTGGGGCAATTTCTTTCAAGAATCTCCCCTGGGGTCTGCTATCCATGAGATCCCTTTTATAGAAAGTTCCAAAAAAAAAAAAAGATGAATGAGCTCTAAGAGTTTCTAAGGAACTTTTGGGGAACCCACAACTGGTGAACCCCAGACAAGGAACCCAGCACACCTGGATTCTGGTTGTACTTTACCCTGTCTGTATGACATTGGATGAGTTGCCCAACTTTTAGAACCTCCATTTCCTATTTGTGCAAGGACAGGATTGAAGTAGATAACCTATTAAGTCTGTTTCAGTTCTAAAATTCTGTGACTCAGAAGAAATCACCCTTGATGGTCAGTGGCAGGAAGACCCAAGGTGGACTGATGGGCCCTACCTCACAGTAAGAGAAATGGGACCTTAACATGGGCTCTAAGTCTCGGGGGAACATGAGGTATTCCCATGCAGCTCTACTCTTGGAAAACTGGGAAGAAAGAGTGTTAGATTCAACTCTCCTTAAGGCTCCTTGGAATAAAAAATCTGGATGCATCAGGTGAGCTGGCATTTGTCTTTCTCCTGGATGGCTAGAGCTGTGTTTTTATTTCCATGGCAAAGAAACAAGATCATAGCTGTGCCACGCAGAAGTGTTCATGAATAATTAGGGGGCAGTGACAGCGGAACACCAAAAGGATTGTTCTGTGAGCCCTTGGATTTGGGCAGCCTTGAGAACCCTCCACACGAAGACCTAGTCCAGAGCTGCTGTAAAGTCATCCAGCGCCTGGGGCCAGCTACAAGCCCCAGCATTGCCTTGGCTTAACCCCACCCAAACCTCAGTCCTCTGCCAGGTGTGTTCACAGCGGGTGGCACAGATCTGTGGCAGGGGAGGAGGGAGCCCTGCTGGAGCAGCTTTCTCCCCCAACTCCCTGCCCAGGAACCACTTGACGGCCTGCCTTGGTCTCCAGGCTGAAGATGGCTTTTGGAGGACTGCTTAGCCCTCATCTCTACCCATCCCACCTTTGGTGGGATGAAGGAGGGCCTACCTCCCTCCCTCAGCCTTTCTTGAAAGCCTTGACTCCCTGCCTTCTGCAATCTGCAGGTCCCTCAGAACTGAGGGAAACCCTGGAGTCTGGCCCTGTTTCCCCTCCCCCTCCCCCCAACCTGGTCTCACCTCCACAATACTGAGTCAGTCAGCCCAAAGCATCACATGATATCACTTGCCAGTTCAAAAATCCAGTATCACCTATTTCCTAGCAAATGAATCCAGATGTCTTAATCCAACCTTCAATGTTATATTACGAAATTCTATCATATGCCAGGCATTCCAACTCAAATGGAAAATCCCCCCAAAGCAGCCCAGAGTTCTGCACGTTTTTCCCAGTCTACACACACCCCTTTATAGAGCTCATTCATCCTGCTAAGTCTAGCTTAAATGATTCTTCTTTAGGGAAGCCTACCTACCATCTCTCTGCCTAAAATCTTCTAAACTCCCTTAACTCTGATTCACACCTGTTTGGAGACATTCAGCATTTTTCTAGTTAAAATCACAGTATGCTTTTTAAGGAACAAAGAATTGCTAACAATTACAACCTTTCAATCTTTGTATATCTGTAGCAGAATACATGCTACATTGGGGGTTCTCAGTGAATGCTCAATGAACCAAGAGGCCACCCAGATACTGCAGGTAGTTATTACACACCTCAGGGAGGTGAAAGATTAAGCTGAAAAGCAGATGTTAGTACCAGAAATTGGAATCCATAAGTTGGAAATACAGTAGCCTGCCTCCCTACACACCCTGCAATCCTTATCCACAGGGGATATGTCCCCAAACCTCCAAAGGATGCCTGAAACTGCAGATAGTACTGAATCCTGCATACTCTATGTTTTTCTATAAGCACATACCTGTGATAAAGTTTAATTTATAAATTAGGCACAGAAAGAGATTAATAACTAATAATGAATTAGAATAAGTATAACAATATACTGTAATGAAAATTATATGTGTAATCATACATAAAATTCTTTCTCAAAATACCTTATTGAACAAATTTAATGTCTGTTCCATCTTAACTAAGCACTTACCACACACTGTGACTGTAAGTTTTGCAATTTGAGGCGCAACAGAAAAACAATCATGAATTCCTTTTTCCTTTTTCATAATTTCACAGGTAGAAGATTTGTTTTTACTGTAGATCTTAGCAATTTCAACATACAATTTCTTTCTTTCCTTATTAAGTCAAGAACTTTCACCTTTTCACCTACAGAAAATATTTTATGACTTTTCTGGCCAATTGCCAGCATCACAACTCTTTCACTTTTGGGCCACCAGTAAGTAAAATAAAGGTAACGTGAACACAAGCACTGGGATAACTCAATCTGATAGCACTGTGATGGTCAATCTGATAACCAAAATGGCTTCTAAGAGACTAACGGGCAGCATACACTGAGCAAAGGACAATTCATGTCCTAGGTGAGACAGAGCAGGCTAGTAAGAAATTTCATCAGGCTTCTCAGAACAGTGCACAATTTAAAACCTAAGAATCATGAATTTTTTGGAATTTTCCATCTAATATTTTGGACTGCAGATGCTCACAGGTAATGGAAACAGGAATGGCAAACTGCTGCTAAGGGAGACTACTATACGTGCTCTTTCTCTTAAAGAATACACTTCTTTCCAATGGAAGATAGTCTTCTTCACAAGTCAAGATGCTATATCTCAGTCACTTTTTTCTGTCACACATTCTTACAAAATCTAAGGAAACTGATGGACCTTCTCCCCATGAAAAGGTACATGTACACTTCCAGACAAATATCCATGTACAATTCCTTATTTGGTGATCATTTCAAAAAGATAATTTATAAAAAGTTGAGAAAAATAAATGTGTTGTAGAAATATCCATATATTCTTTACCCAACCTCCCCCACTTGTTTTATCATTTGATTCATCCAGCTCATTCATTCCTGCTCTGTGTGTATGTGTATACAAGTAAAATTTTTTGTAAACAACTTATGTAATCACAGTAGATTCCACTTTATAAATTTGTATGTTTTTATCTAATTCACCCTCCCTGTTTTGATTGGACACTAATACTATCGTTTTTAGCATTGTTTTCCCCTCTATGATAGGATCCAGTCTAGGGTCATGTACTGCATTTAATTGCCATGTCTAATTAGCCTCTTTTATCTAGATTTCCATAGCTTTTGTCTTTTTTTGATATTAACATTATTGAAGAATAAAGATCCCTCATCTTTTTTTTTAAATTAAATAGAATACTCTTCATTTTGCGTTCATTTAAAGTTTCTTCCTGGGTAGATCGAGGCTCTGCATTCTTGGTTGGCAAACTATCTAGGGGATGCTGTGCCTTTCACCGTCCATCCATGCCTCATCAGTAAGCTTCATTCTGACTATCCAAAAAAGGTCAATTCCTCCACTGTATACTTGCTGTGCTTTTTTCTCTCTTGCACCTATAACAGACAATCTGTGAGGGCACACCTTAAGACAATGCAAAGATTCTGCTCTCCATCAAATGTACTTTCAGAGTAGCTTGAAGGCATTCCTCTCTGAGGGCCATCTGTGCATTCTGAGTTAAGAACACAAGTGATGTGTTTACTGTTTTTCTCTAGCAGGGGCAGTGGGTTTGCATAAGGTGAATCACACATATGTTCCTAGCACTAGGTGGACACTGAAATAAGAAAAATTCCACCTCTTGCCAGCTCTAACTTTTCGCCCAGGTTGCTGGTGAGCATTAAGTGAGATCAGAACAGAGAGCTCCTCCCTGAGTCCCTGACATATGGTCTGTATTTAATCAGTGCTAGTCCCCTTTCCCTCCTGATGAATAATTTAAGGCTACTGAGATAGAATAATCTGTGCCCAAGGATCCAAAGGAAAACTTCGCCCTGTGAGAGGCACTCAGCCACAGTCTTTGTTGCAATGAGACTTCTTAACCTCTTAACCTCTCTGGACATCAGTCTCTGCATCTGTTAACAGGGTTGACATCATCACCTAACCTGTGGTGTTGTGAGGGTTAAATGAATTAATACATGAGAGTACATGGCACAGAGCAGGCACTGTATAAATGTTAACTCTTACAAATAAAATGTAAACTCCATGAGGATAAAGATTTTGCTCCCTGACATACAACTGCTTAGAAGACAGTCCTGCACATAGGAAACAATGATACCCCCAAGAAACGACTCAGAAATGCTAAGAAATCAGAACGAGCCTTGGACTCTCCAGCTGATGTACCATTTTCCTGTTTGGCTTGCCATTGCCTGTAGCTGGCTGAGACCCTGGGTAGGACAAATCTCTTTAAAGAATACTTTGCTCCTACCGACTCCTGGTAGGCAGTTCCTCAGTTGGAAGCTTTGTGCTCTTATCACAGGACAGGAAAGCAAAGGCCAGAAGCAGGTGCAGCCAACCAGGGCAGGCTCAACGGTGACTGGAGGAGAAGCTCCCCCCAGGCCTCACCTCCAGCAGAAAGAGGGAGATAACCACACAGTAGCCCTGCCTCATGGCACCCCACTCCAGCACTCTTGCCTGGAAAATCCCATGGACGGAGGGGCCTGGTGGGCTGTAGACCATGGGGTCACTAGGAGTCGGACACGACTGAGTGACTTCACTTTATTTTTTCACTTTCATGCATTGGAGAAGGAAATGGCAACCCACTCCAGTGTTCTTGCCTGGAGAATCCCAGGGACGGGGTAGCCTGGTGGGCTGCCATCTATGGGGTCAGACAGAGTCGGACACGACTGAAGCAACTTAGCAGCAGCAGCAGCAGCCCTGCCTCATGTGCCGCCTCCTTCCAAAACACTTTGACCTCTGGATTAAGCAACTTAACTGCCAAGTAGGGATTTCCAAGCAGTAGGCTACTTTAGGAGGTTGTAGTTAACAATTGCATATTGAAAACAAGAGTTGCATAAACGGTGAGTCTTTTAAATATGAGCTCCCATCTTCAGAACTTGAAGGCAGAAATTAGGATTTCTGACAGACCAGTTTCCCATCCCTCATCAAAACTGCTGAAAATGCAGATTCCAGGGCCTCACTTCAGAACAGCTAAATCAGTATTGGTGGGGGAGGGGAAGCTGGAAATGGTGATAGGGATGAAATGGAGATGGGGGGAGGTGGAGAGGTGTAGCTGAGCAGGAATCTGCATTTTTAAAATTAATTAATGAACTTTACTTTTTTAGACCAGTTGTAGGTTCACAGCAAAATTGAGCAGAAAGTATAGAGTTCACAGATACTTTGTCCCCCCACACACTCACAACCTCTCCCACTATCAACATCCCCCACCACAGTAGTCCATTTGTTACAATTAATGACCCTACCTTGACACGTCAATATCACCCAGAGTCCATAGTTTACTTTAGGGTTCACTCTTGGTACCTTGCATTCTATGAGTTTGGACAAATATGTAATGATGTCCACCATCATAGTATCATATAGAATAGTTTCACTGCCTTAAAAGTCCTCTGGGCCCCACCTATTCATCCCTCCCTCCCCACTAACCTTCAAGAACCAGTGATACTTCTATATTATAGTCTCCATAGTTCTGCCTTCTCCAGAATGTCATATAGTTGGAATCATACAGTATGTAGTCTTTTCAGATTGACCTCTTCCACTTACTAATATGCATTTAAGATTCCTCCATGTCTTTCTATGGCTTGATAGCTCACTTCTTTTAGTACTGAATAGTGTACCGTTGTCTGGATATACCACAGCTTGTTTATCCATTCACTTACTGAAGAGTGTCTTGGTCACTTCCAGGTTTTGGCAATAATAAAGCCACTATAAACACCTCTGAGTAGGTATTTGTGTGAACATAAGTTTTCAACTCATTTAGGTAAATACCAAGGAGCATGATTGCTAGATTGTGTGGTAGAAGTATGTTAAGCTTTGTTAAAAAAAAAAAAAAAAACTGCCAAGTTGTCTTCCAAAGTAGCTGTACCATTTTGCATCCCTACCAGCGGTGAATGAGAGTTCTGTTGCTCCTTGCCAACATTTAGTGGTGTTAGTGTTTTGGATTTTGGCCATTCTAATATGTATATAGAGGCATCTCATTGTTTTAGCTTGCAGTTGTCTAACAGCATGTGGTGTGGAGCACCTTTTCATAAGCTTACTTTCCATCTGTTTATTTTCTTTGATGAGGTGTCTGTCCAGGTCTTTTGCCTACTTTTTAACTTAGTTTCCCATTTTCTTATTGTTGACTTTTAAGAGTTTTTTGTATATTTTTGGATAACAGTCCTTTAACAGATGTATCTTTTGTAAGCATTTTCTTTCTCCAGTTTGTGGCTTGTCCTCTTTTTTTATTTGCTATATGCAATAAAGTTCGTGCTTGTGCTTTCTGCTCAAACTAAAGAGTGAAGAAATCTCTCCTTCAGTCACCAAAGTGTAGCAATGCACTTTAATTTGTTTTTAAGCACAATCCTATAAATACTCAAAGTTATAAGTGTATAATGAATATAATTCAAATGTACACTTGTGAACATGCCCAAAAGTATCTTTAATCTTTTTAATCCAGTTTTATGAATATGGACAAAGCATCAGAAAAAGTCAAGAGATCCGGGTTCTAAAAAAAATCTGCTTGCTAATTAGCTTTGTGACCCTGCACAAGTCACTGTCCATCTCTAGATCTTTTTCCTCAAGTGTAAAATGAACGGGGTGAATTAGATGAGCTTTAAATTTCCCTCTGGCCCTATGGTTCTAGGTTTTTCATCAAAGCCAAAGCAAGGTGCATATTATTACCAATGAAACTTCTGAGTAAACATAGGTGGGTACATATTAATAAGAAATGCTTTTGACTTGGCATCCCCTAGACTGTGGGTAACAGTCTTCAAAGTCAGGACTTAACACAGATTTGACTAATGCATAGATGAAACAAGGTTAGTGTCCCCACAAAAGTGGCACTGTGGTCGGTAAAACAAACCCAGATTGATAATGGCTAAATTTAAATGAGAAACTGTGTGTGTACATATACACAATTACATATAGGGCAGAACATAGGAAATTTCAGACTCAACAGAGTTTGTGACTGCAAAGAGAAACAAAAATAGAAACCATCAAATAGCCAGATGGCTGAGCTTTCTATTTTTACATATATCATGAGTTCTGTGGGAGTATGTCAATGAGCAGCACTAAGAAAAATGTGGTAACCTTGAAGGCTTCTATTTTTTAAACAAAACAATATCACACAGGGTGTCAGATAGCAAAGAAATTATATAATGAAATGAAAGCAGTGAATGCTTTTAAGTTTGCGAAGCCCAGCCTTTAATATTACATCGTGATTCAAAGCACTAATCAAACATGCTTCATGCTTGAAGCTACAAGTTATTTACAGTGACTGTAAAATTTCCAAGGAACACCTAAATTAGTAGGTGAAGTTACCTTTTTTTTCCTGCTCTCAAATTTCTACACTCGACTTCTTTTCAAATGTCCTAATATAGTCGTGGCGTAGCCGCCAAACGTGACAGAATAAACACATCCGCGGGTCATCGATGAGCCTAACTCTGTGAAACATCTAAGAAAATGTGTTTGGAAAAGGTCTGCACAGTTTAGAAGAATTTTAGAGTAACTCACGAATCAGCTAACCCAGTCAAAAGATTACTCACTTAAGAATGATATAATTACTTTCAGTTTGCTTAAAGCCCGGGAAGAGTTGACACAGCGATTAAAGGAAAATGGGTGAAAAAAATAGAGTTACATTATACCGACTAAATTCAGGCTGTTCCAAGGAGTAGGCCCAAGGCTTATTTGAGGAAAGATTATCTTGACAAATTGGATAAACATTTTCTGCATGACAGGACGCTGATGGAGAGTCTGTTCAGCAAGCACACCTGGTGGTGGTTTGCTTAGTGTTTGACCAAGGTGTTCAGCTCGCCGGAGTTCTCCCAGGGGCTTTGTTTACTGTTTGGCAGGTAGAGGCAGAGCCGAGGTAGGCCTTGGTAACGGTTGTTGGGCTCTGCAGATGTCTTACCCCACCCCAGCCCCACCCCCATCTCCCCATTTGGGCTAAAACAACTCTTGGCTAGACCAGTCCACAAAAGCAACGCCAGACTTTAGCAAACAGTCCATGCTTAAGGAGACCTGCAGTCTAATGTCCCTGAGGCAAATAAAAATGGCAAATGCAAATAAATGCACTGGCACCACCCCCCTCCCTTCTTTGGTTTCCCTCCATAGTCTGGGATGGCGAGATCAGGTCCCACAAAGGCCATTGCTATGGATGGGAATTTCCAGCACACAAATCATCCCAGTATCAGGATGGAGAAGGTGTGAATTCCACTCAAGGCCATGCTTACCTGAGCCCAAATGACCACAGAATATGGGAGGTTGGTGGCCTCTTCTAAGGCCTTTGGGAAGACTCTCATGCTCTCAAGTTACCTAAAGATCTGTAGGCAGGCCCCCAAGTGTCTTTGCTATGACTTGGCATCCTTGAGAAGCCTTCACTTTCTGGAGGCAGTAATTTGCAGAATGGCTTCCGACAGTTGTCTTTCAGTACTTTTTAGTGCTGCTTATCATTCAGGGAAGCACTAATCTGGGGAGCAGCATAAGAGATGTCATTAGGCAGTGTAATGTCTAATTAGACTAAAGGGAAAAGAACAAACAAACCCACTTCCAGGATGAGTTGGCATTTTCCTAGGTCAATTTGGTTCATCCAGAATTGCTCTGTGTCAACTAATTTATGTCAGTTTGTAGCCCATTCAGCTGTTCCAAGCATAAAGACCTCATGTTACCATGTAAGATATGTTGGTTAGAAATTTCATTAGAGGTAACAGTGGTTTTAATTTGTTGAGTCTATAAATCCTTGGGAAGTCAATCCCAGTGCCAGGACATGAAGCACCATTGAACTTCACCCTTGAGCAGCATCCACTTTGCTGTCCTAAAGCTAAAACTTTGGTTTTATAGACTATAAACCATAATCCACCTGATAATGTGAAAGTACCTCGTTTCTTTCCCATCTTCATCTCTCTACCCATCTTCTTAACTTTTTTGTTTTTTTAAACAAGTAAACAAACCAAATTAAGTAAAATAAAACCCTGGGGGAAAGCCAGAACAATGAAAGTGTTTGATTCAAAATTATCCAACATTTAATACATGTCTACATTCCCTATCTTGTATAATCCTCACCTTGGAGTAGGTATTATCTACCTGTGCCTTAAAGATGTGAGATCTCAAGTCTAGAAAACATTATATGACAAGTCCAGGTTCATACAGCTAGAATGTCCAGAAACCAGGAGTGAATTTCATCGACTTTCTGCCTGATTCAGTCTTAGGGCTCATTTTACAAGACTCCAACTCCTATGTCTTTCAAAGATGGATCAAATCAAAGCCAATGATTTTTCTCTGCTAGTAATTTAGGACACAAAAATGAAAAAAATATCTTTAATGTTATATGTTAATTGTACCTTATTTTCTAAGCCTAACATTTGAAAAAATTTTAGTGTATTTTTCTAGTAGATTTTTTTTTTTTAATTTTTTCCTAATGAAAGATGTTTTGTTGTGATTTGGATCTGACTTGAAATTCTGGTTATAACTCTGATTAATTCACGAATTCATCACTTAACCTCTGGTGGCCTCATTTACTGAATTTATAAACTGGGAATAAAGATACTTACCTCCAAAGAGTGTTACTATTACATATTACTTCTTCTGCTCTTTCTCCTTAGACATTATCTGTCTCTCTGTAGACTAGGAACTCATCTTAAACATGAACTTTGTCCTCATTATCTATGTATCTTCCATTCATTTCATTAGATTGTGCATATATTATTAGTGGAGTCAATAAATGATTTATGTGAGGGTACTTGTCACATAGTAGGACCTCAGGAATTGTTCAGTTTTCTTTTGGCCTTGTTTCTTATTGAGAACTGAAAATCTGTCTATTGTAGAAGACAGGAAATTGTTCAAATAAATAACTGTAGGCACTGTAGGCAAAAATAGGGGAGATATGCAATTGACTCCTTTGTCATGGAGCAAAGGATTTTCTCCAGATGACCCACAGTAACAGAGGTACAAAAGAAGCCAAAATAACATGATTTAAGGTAAAATTTCTGTACACATTTTACACATGAGTAATATAGGGAACCCCGGTCCTTGTTGATATCACCTGGGTCTGAAAGCAGATCTGATTTCAGAACGTGCTAAAGCCTTTGATGCAACCTTGAATTGTTTGGGTAGAAGATGCTGAGAGGAGACATACAATTTGGGAAAAGAATACTAATCTTTTTGTGGTATCTAGTTCCTCCATCAGGAATCAAACCTTAGCCCTGGTAGTGAAATCACTGATTCTAATCATTGGACCACCAGGGAATTTCCAGAATACTTATCTTGAGGGAACAAAATGTCAATAATCACATGATTATACCAATGGATATGGAAAAATTTGACAAAATTCAACACTCATTTTTTTATTTAAAAAAAAAAAACAAAAAACTTTCAGAAGAAGATTAGAGGGGAGCATCCTCCACTTGAGGAAGAACATCTACAAAGGTAATGTTATACTTACTGGAGAAAGACTAAATGCTTTTCTTCTGAGATGGGGAACAAGAGAAGGATGCTTACTCTCACCACTCTTATTAAACATAGTGCTAGAAGTTTTAGACAGAGTAAAAAGTCAAGAAATGTAAATAAAAGGTATAGCTATAAGAAAGGAAAAGGTAAAACCATTTCTATTTGAAGAGAGCCAACCTTCTTCATTGAAAATACAAAAAAAAAAAACCCACCCCCGAAACCCTCCTAGAACTAATAACTGAGTCCAGCAAGATCACAGGATATAAGATAAACTAAAAAATGGTATTTTTAAATTCTAGCAACGGACAGTAAAAAAAAAATTTATATGTCAATCTAACAAAATATGTATAAGACTTTTATAATGAGGATTACAAAACACTGATAAAACAAACTGAAGATGCTCTAAATAGAGAGACATATGGTGCTGATGAAGTGAAAAGACTCAACACAGTAAAGATATTTATTCTCCTCAAGTTGATTTACAGGCTTAACACAATTCCTATCAAAATCCCAGCAAGATATTTTTATAAATGTTATCAAGATTGCTCTAGAATCGATAAGGAGAGGTAATTTGCTAGACAGTTACTGTGTGCCATACGCTGTGCTAGACAGTCTATTAATGCATGCTGTCAGGGCTGCCCCTTGTTAATATAAATCTCCCCACCCAAAAAAAAAAGACAAAAATATTTACTCACTCTGACTCCCTGTGACTTCTGTACATACCAAGTGGCAGAAGTCTATCACCCCTGCCCCTGACTGTAAGAGGGGTCAGCATCAGTAAGAGCACCAGAGCTTGCATTAGAAGGGACTTCCCAGGTGGCACCAGTGGCGAAGAACCCACCTGACAATGCAGGAGACATAAGAGATGCAGGAGAGGGAGATGGACACTCCAGTATTCTTGCCTGGAGAATCCCGCAGACAGAGGAGCTGGCAGGCTAGAGTCCATGGAGTTGCAAAGAGCTGGACATGACTGAAGTGACCGTGTTGAATACTCAGCCAACTAGCTGAGGGCAAATCATTCAATCTTTCTGTTTCCTCATCTCTAAAATGAGGAAAGTGACATTAGAAGTATTGTAAAGCTCAAATGAGATAATAAAGGGAAAAGTACTGCTTAAAATTTATATAATTGTTATTTGCTATTAATAAATAAAAAATAACAAAACAGAATAATTAAAGGCTCTGGTGATGTCTAAGTTTGTTAAGGGCACAAGACTCCTTGGAATCTCATTCTGTTGGCATTTCTTCTCTCTCGCTCAGGCACACACACACACCACTCAACACACATTAGGTTCACTGCTATTGCTTCCCTTCTTTACCATCAGTTCTTACAAAAAAAGAAAAAATGATCTTTTAGTATATGAAAATAAGCCTAGGTTTTCTTGGCTCATGTTGTTCTGTCACTAAGTTGTGTCTGACTCTTTGTGACCCCATGGACTGACCCCATGGACTGCAGCATGCCAGGCTTACCTGTCCTTCCCTAGCTCCCAGAATTTGTTCAGATTCATGTCCATGGATTCGGTGATGTTATCCAACCACTTGGTTCATACACAGGGATAAATGTAAAATAAGGAAACAAGGAAAAACTGAGGGATGTGTATTCCCTTCGCTTCAGTGAATACTAATTGTGTGCCTAGTAGGTATTTATACAATGCTCTAAGAGGGCTTCCCAAGTGGTGCAGTGGTAAAGAATCTGCCTGTTAGTGCAGGAGACCTAAGAGATGTGGGTTTGATCCCTGGGTTGGGAAGATCCCCTGGAGTAGGAAACAGCAACTCACTCCAGTATTCTTAACCAAAAAATTCCATAGGCAGAGGAGCTTGGTGGCCTACAGTCGATGGGGTCGCTAAGAGTCAAACACACACAATACTCTAAGAACGCACAGCTGAAGAAAACACAATCCCTGCCCTGAAGGACTTCACAGCATAGGAGAGGAGACAGAACAGTCTAAAAATAATCTATAAAATGTTATAGAGAGGAAATTACCTGGCAGTCCAGTGTTAGTGGGCTTCCCCAGTGGCTCAGCAGTAAAGAATCCACCTGCAATGCAGAAGACACAGGAGACAAGAGTTCAATCTCTGGGTCGGGATGATGCCTTGGAGGAGGACATGGCAACCCACTCCAGTGTTCTTGCCTGGAAAATCCCATAGACAGAAGAACCTGGCAGGCTACACCGTCCATAGGGTCACCAAGAGTAGGACATGACTGAAGCTACTGAGCACACAGCACACTGGGTTCAATCCCTGGTTAGGGAACTAAGATCCTACAAGTTGCTCAGCAAAAAAAAAAAAAAAGTGATAGAGAAACACAAAAATCCCTCAGCAATTCCTTGGTATGTCAAAAAGGACACCTGAGCTGAGCACAGTGAGAAGGACCAGCAAAGGAGCAGGGTGCGTAGGTGATTTCAGGTCCCCTCTGTCATGAAGTAGCAGCAAATATTCTCTTAAAGAGAAGACCCTATGGAGGTGGATAGAAAACAGGTCAAAGAAAGGTGTGTTTACCATGCTGAAAGCATGGATTTTACTCTCTTAACCATGAGAAGCCACTGGAGAGCTTTTAACCCCAAGAGCAACATGGGCAGAGTTGGTGCTCTAGATAGATTTCCTAGTGACAATGAAAATAAAAGACCAGAGGGGGATAAGAATAGAGGTAGTAGGAGAGGGCTGTGGGTTAGGAGGTGGGCAGGAAGTGTAATCATCCAGGCAAGAGATAAGGGAGGAAAGAATTAGGCAGTGGCAGTCAGAAATATAGGAAGGATAAAACTGATAAGACCGTGATTGATTGAACATGGGGATGGAGGCAGAAATGAAGAAAAAGGAAGTAGTCCATCAGTTCAGTTCAGTTCAGTCACTCAGTCGTGTCCAACTTTTTGTGACCCCATGAATTGCAGCACGCCAGGCCTCCCTGTCCATCACCAACTCCCGGAGTTCACTAAACTCACATCCATCGAGTCAGTGATGCCATCCAGCCATCTCATCCTCTGTTGTCCCCTTCTCCTCCTGCCCCCAATCCCTCCAAGCATCAGAGTCTTTTCCAATGAGTCAACTCTTCGCATGAGGTGGCCAAAGGACTGGAGTTTCAGCCTTAGCATCATTCCTTCCAAAGAACACCCAGGACTCATCTCCTTTAGGATGGACTGGTTGGATCTCCTTGCAGTCCAAGGGACTCCCAAAGTCTTCTCCAACACCACAGTTCAAAGCATCAATTCTTCAGCGCTCAGCTTTCTTCACAGTCCAACTCTCACATCCATACATGACCACTGGAAAAACCATAGCCTTGACTAGACGGACCTGTGTTAGCAAAGTAATGTCTCTACTCTTTAATATGCTGCCTAGGTTGGTCATAACTTTCCTTCCAAGGAGTAAGCGTCTTTTAACTCCATGGCTGCAGTCACCATCTGCAGAAGTAGTCCATAGTGTGCCCTGTTTCTGTCTTGGATAATCAGGTAGGTAAGGTGAGGGTAGAAGTAGGGGGTTCATTTGAGAGCACTTGCATTTGGAGGAGTAGAATGGGACAGGGAAATGGCTATGATGCATCCATTCAGGTGACCCTGGGATGGTAAAGGAGACAAGTAAACAAGAGGAGTCCCTTGGAGGTTTCTTCCTATCAGAAGAGCTGGTGAATGACAGCTAGCTTGGGTTTATACAAGAAATGCTCAAATATTAGAATTCACAGAGACAGTGATGATAAATACCAAGAAAGTCAAAATCTCCATGCTTGCCCCCAGAATACTATCATTCCATCATCCAAACACATAAACATTCAAGAGACCAGCAAAAAGAAAACTGTGACGATTCTAACTTAAAATGGCCCAAAGCAGAATAAGGACACCAGTGTGGTTGGTGTGCTTGCGTCAAACATCTACTCCTCACAGAGCCCAGAGCAGCTACCCACAGGCCACTGCCTTCCTGCTTTACCATCTGAATAAGGAACAAGGAAATGCCACATATATGATGTGACAGGGTGCCAGCAGAGAAGCCTCAGAGTCACTTGTGTAAAATAAACACAAGCCAATACTACAGAGTCCACGTGGTCTCAAAGCCCTTGTGACTTTCTGCCCCCTAACTTCTCCCTCCTCCCACACCCTCCATCTCCCTTAGATCACTGAACCTTATTCCTCTTGTCGCAACTCTGTCACCAACTGGGTTGTTTATTGTGTTTCTGTTTGAGGATTACAGAAGCAAAACTCCCTTAAAAAAAAAAAATCTGTTCCTCTTACTGCAGGTGCCCCTTACCTATCAAATAACTCATTTGCCCCCATGCACCAAGCAGCTCTGTGCTTTCCCTCTGCTGTTTGCAGTCTTAGTCACCGCTCCATGGAAGGATTAGGTGCAAATGTCACTCTGCTGTTTCCTTCAGTAGATTGTGCAAGTGTAAGTTGGATTGTGTAAGTGAATATTAGCTCTTTCCCCTCCAATGTTAATACAGCGAGCAGTGTTTGAGGTTTTTTTTTTTTTTTTTTTTCTTCCTTGCAGAGGAATAGAATGAGCAAGCAAAGAGTCATGCCTTTCTTTCCCTTGGCAGGCAGGAGTAGTGAACTGAGAAGCCTGCCAAACTGCCAGCCCACGTATGGAACGTGTCCAGTGACCCAGGAACTGAAATTCAGAATGGCTACTAACTGTTCCGACGGGTTTACTGGAAATGATTTCTTTAGGAGGAAAATCCTTTTTGGGGAGGGGAGAGGGGCAGTGGTGTGGCACTTTCAGTGAAGTTGTGACAGTAAGACCTCCCTTGCACTAGAGGGAGCACTGCAAAGAACACTTTTACTAGAGAACAGTAATTGGCAAACTGGACAAGTGGTATCTTTCTCTATGGTAGCCCAGCAGATCTCATCTCAACTTTGATTAGTCTCGTCACTCTTGCAAACTCAGATCCCACTGCTCCTTCAGATCTGTGTGGACCAGAGAGCTCAAATTCGGTCTGGGGACAAGTGCTTATATTGCCATCTGGTTGATCTGTGGGTTAGCCATAAGTATAAAAATTGGGAGTAAGTCTTTAGAAACATTTATAGCAGTTCAACAGAGTAGTTTACCTAGATCCAGGTGGTTATTTACCTGCCTGCCAATGCAGGAGACAAAGGAGATGCAGGTTCGACCTCTGGGTCGGGAAGATCCCCTGGAGAAGGAAATGGCAACCCACACCAGTATTCTTGCCTGGTAAATTCCATGGACAGAGGAGGCTGGTGGGCTACAGACCATAGAGTTATGTCTGACAAAAAGTCAGACACAACTGAAGCTACTTATCTAAAGGATGGTTTGATACCTAATAACTTAAATATTAGGTTTGTCCTTTTAAATATCATTTTTCTAAGAATTCACTTTTATTTTATAAAAGTATAAATCAGCCAAGGTTTAGAAAAAAATTTTAAGAAGATCTGGATTCCCACAGATTGATAGAGAAGTACTGATAAATAAAGAGTGCCAGACAGAATTCAGGTGTCCTGGGCTCCACGCTTTGCTCCTTCGTCAACTACGTTGTTATTGCTGTTCAGTTGCCAAGTCGTATCCGACTCTTTACAACCCCATGGACTGTGGCACGCCAGACCTCTCTGTCCCTCACCATCTCCCAGAGTTTGTCCAAGTCTATGTCCATTGCATTGACGATGCCATCCAAACATCTCATCCTCTGACACCCTCTTTTCCTCCTGCCTTCATTCTTTCATCAGCTATATGAATAGACAATTCACTTTGTCCCAGGAGGGTAAAAACTCATGTCTATAAAGGCCAGGGTAGATGGAGAAGCTCTACACAGTCAGCAAAAACAAGACCGGGAACTGACTGTGGCTCAGATCATGAGCTCCTTATTGCCAAATTCAGACTGAAATTGAAGAAAGTAGGGAAAACCACTAGACCATTCAGGTATGACCTAAATCAAATCCCTTATGATTATACAGTGGAAGTGAGAAATAGATTTAAGGGACTAGATCTGATAGAGTGCCTGATGAACTATGGACTGAGGTTCATGACATTGTACAGGAGACAGGGATCAAGACCATCCCCATGGAAAAGAAATGCAAAAAAGCAAAATGGCTGTCTGGGGAGGCCTTACAAATAGCTGTGAAAAGAAGAGAATCAAAAAGCAAAGGAGAAAAGGAAAGATATAAACATCTGAACGCAGAGTTCCAAAGAACAGCAAGAAGAGATAAGAAAGCCTTCTTCAGCGATCAATGCAAAGAAATAGAGGAAAACAACAGAATGGGAAAGACTAGGGATCTCTTCAAGAAAATTAGAGATACCAAAGGAATATTTCATGCAAAGATGGGCTCGATAAAGGACAGAAATGGTATGGACCTAACAGAAGCAGAAGATATTAAGAAGAGGTGGCAAGAATACACAGAAGAACTGTACAAAAAAGATCTTCATGACCCAGATAATCACGATGGTGTGATCACTGACCTAGAGCCAGATATCCTGGAATGTGAAGTCAAGTGGGCCTTAGAAAGCATCACTACGAACAAAGCTAGTGGAGGTGATGGAATTCCAGTTGAGCTATTTCAACTCCTGAAAGATGATGCTGTGAAAGTGCTATACTCAATATGCCAGCAAATTTGGAAAACTCAGCAGTGGCCACAGGACTGGAAAAGGTCAGTTTTCATTCCAATCCCAAAGAAAGGCAATGCCAAAGAATGCTCAAACTGCCGCACAATTGCACTCATCTCACACGCTAGTAAAGTAATGCTCAAAATTCTCCAAGCAAGGCTTTAGCAATACGTGAACCGTGAACTTCCAGATATTCAAGCTGGTTTTAGAAAAGGCAGAGGAACCAGAGGCCAAATTGCCAACATTTGCTGGATCATGGAAAAAGCAAGAGAGTTCCAGAAAAACATCTATTTCTGCTTTATTGACTGTGCCAAAGCCTTTGACTGTGTGGATCACAATAAACTGTGGAAAATTCTGAAAGAGATGGGAATACCAGACCACCTGACCTGCCTCTTGAGAAATCTGTATGCAGGTCAGGAAGCAACAGTTAGAATTGGACATGGAACAACAGACTGGTTCCAAATAGGAAAAGGAGTATGTCAAGGCTGTATATTGTCACCCTGCTTATTTAACTTCTATGCAGAGTACATCATGAGAAATGCTGGACTGGAAGAAGCACAAGCTGGAATCAAGATTGCTGGGAGAAATATCAATAATCTCAGATATGCAGACAACACCACCCTTATGGCAGAAAGTGAAGAGGAACTAAAAAGCCTCTTGATGAAAGTGAAAGTGGAGAGTGAAAAAGTTGGCCTAAAGCTCAACATTCGGAAAATGAAGATCATGGCATCTGGTCCCATCACTTCATGGGAAATAGATGGGGAAAGAGTGGAAACAGTGTCAGACTTTATTTTTTGAGGGGCTCCAAAATCACTGCAGATGGTGATTGCAGCCATGAAGTTAAAAGACACTTACTCCTTGGAAGAAAAGTTATGACCAACCTGCATAGCATATTGAAAAACAGAGACATTACTTTGCCAATAAAGGTCCGTCTAGTCAAGGCTATGGTTTTTCCAGTGGTCATGTACGGATGTGAGAGTTGGACTGTGAAGAAAGCTGAGTGCCCAAGAATTGATGCTTTTGAACTGTGGTGTTGGAGAAGACTCTTGAGAGTCCCTTGGACTGCAAGGAAATCCAACCAGTCCATTCTAAAGGAGATCAGCCCTGGAATTTCTTTGGAAGGAATGATGCTAAGGCTGAAACTCCAGTACTTTGGCCACCTCATGTGAAGACTTGACTTACTGGAAAAGACTCTGATGCTGGGAGGGATTGGGGGCAAGAGGAGAAGGGGACAACAGAGGATGAGATGGCTGGATGGCATCACCGACTCTATAGACGTGAGTTTGAGTGAACTCTGGGAGTTGGTGATGGACAGGGAGGCCTGGCGTGCTGCGATTCATGGGGTCGCAAAGAGTCGGACACAACTGAGTGACTGAACTGAACTGAACCTTCTTGCCTAACAACACCACTGTCTACCCTGGCTAAAATGTACAGATAGTTCTTTAATTTTTTTCCCCTTTAAACATATCCAACTGGACAAAGTCCTGTGGATTTTATCCCTGAAATGCACCTCACACCTCCTCACCCTGCCTTCGGCCACATTAGAAAGTGAAAGTGAAGTAGCTCAATCGTGTCTGACTCTTTGCGACACCATGGACTGTAGCCTACCAGGCTTCTCCATCCATGGGATTCTCCAGGCAAGAATACTGGAGTGGGTTGCCGTTTCCTTCTCCACATTAGGTCTCCTCCAAATTGAGCCTCCTGTCTCCAGGTTTGGTTCACATCATATTGTTGTTAGAGGGACCTTAATGAAATAAGATGTGTTCCTCTGCTTACAGGGCTTCCCAGGTGGCACTAGTGGTAAATAACCTGCTTGCCAATTCAGGTTAGATGTAACAGACACAGATTCGATCCCTGGGTCAGGAAGATCCCCTGGAGGAGGGCGTGGCAACCCACTCCAGTATTCTCACCTGGAGAATCCCATGGACAGGGGAGCCTGGCAGGCTGCATTCTGTAGGTTCGCACAGAGTTGGATATGACTGAAGCAGCTTAACATGCACGTCTGCTTACAGAGGAGTGCCTTGTTGCCATATACAACACATTCCAAACTTTGCTGAATCTCCAAAGCTGTCGTTAACTGACTCCAGACTACACTTCTGGCCTCATCTCCAAATACCCTCCTAAACCACCCTAAGCCCCAACCACTCCAAGCTCCTTTCTATTCCTCAGAACCATTGTTACACCTCACCTCCATGCCTTGGTTCACACTGTCCCCTCTTTTTCCTCTACCATGTCCATCTGGCACTTTCATCCTTCAAAGCTCAGCTCACATCACTATCTCTATGGATTTTCTTTAGCATTGCTCTTCTTCTACCAGATATTATTACTCCTATATGTAAATCTTTCTTCTCACTTTATATTTATATTTATGTAAATATTTCATATAGCTATTAGGTTACCTGTTTTGTTTCTGCTTTCCTTTTCAAAACCAAGATGCCTTATGAATTTTTTTTCTTTTTTTTTTTTTTTGCCGTGCCACATGGCATGCAGAATCTTAGTTCCTCTGGCCAGGGATCAAACCCATGCCCCCCAAGTAAGTGTGAAATCCTTACCACTGGAGTGCCAGTCCAGTCCCACAATTTCCTTATGAATCTTAATTATGCCAGCAACTAGTATAGTACCCCACCTACAGGAGACAGTTGTTTATGTCCTTATCATAGGTTGAGACACTTTTTTATTCATTCATTTTGGACCATCATGTGCCAAGCTGTCAAGATTTAATGATGACTAAGATAGACAAGGTCACAGCCATCATGGAGCTTACATTACAATGTAGGAGACAGAAAACCAACAAATAGGATGATAAACAAAAACAAATAAACAAGATAATTAGAAAGGATCACTGAGATCATTGCTATGAAGAATCTAAACAGACTGATGAGATAGAGCCTGCCTGGGGAGGCACATCAGGAACAGCTTCTTTGAGAAAATAACCCTTGAACTGAGATCTGAAGAAGAGCAAAGAGGGAAAGGGCCCGGCCTGTTCAAGGAACAAAGAGAAGGCTGACTTTTTACATAACGAGCATGGTTGAGTCATATGAAATGAAGTTGGAAAAATGGGCCCCAGTATGTAGGACCTCACGAGGGTGTAGTAAGGAGTGTAGATTTTACTCTGGGCTAAGTCTTTGAAGAGTTTTAAGCATGGGGGTTGCCTTGGGCAGAATGAAATCTTAAGAAACTTACTCTAGTTCTATAAAGATTGCATTAAAAAGGAGCAGGGACTTCCCATGTGGTTCTGTTCAGTTCAGTTCAGTTGCTCAGTCATATCCGACTCTTTGTGACCTCATGACTGCAGCACGTCAGGCCTCCTTGTCCATCACTAACTCCCGGAGCTTAGTCAAATTCATGTTCATCAAGTCAGTAATGCTATCCAACCATCTCATCCTCTATCGTCTCCTTCTCCTCCTGCCTTCAATCTTTCCCAGCATTGGGGTCTTTTCAAATGAGTCAGTTCTTTGCATCAAGAGGCCGAAGTATTGGAGCTTCAGCTTCAGCATCCATCCTTCCAATAAATATTCACGACTGATTTCCTTTAGGATTGACTTGTTTGATCTTCTTGCAGTCCAAGGGACTCTCCAGAGTCTTCTCCAACACCACAGTTCAAAAGCATCCATTCTTCAGTGCTCAGCTTTCTTTATGGTCTAGTTCTCACATCCCAGGTGGTGCTAAGAACCCACCCGACAATGCAGGAGACATAAGAGACATGGGTTCGATCCCTGGGTCAGGAAGATCCCCTGGAGAAGGGAATGGCAACCTATTCCGGTATTCTTGCCTAGAGAATTCCATGGATGGAGGAGCCTTGCTAGCTATAGCCCATTGGGTCACAAAGAGTAGGACACAACCAAGTAACTGAGCATGCAAAGAGGAGAAGGAGATCAGGAAACAGATGAAGAGGTGATTCCAGGGCAGAGGTGATGCTTGCTTAGACTGGGTAAGACTAAGCAAAGGTTGGGGGTGGGGGGGAATGGGCTTATCAGAGATGTCATTTGGAGTTCAAATTTGAAGAGTTGGTGATAGATTGAATATGTGTGGGGCTAGAGGGAACTAATGGGAATGTGGTAATCAAGGATGACCCTGAGATTTTGGCTTGAGTGTCAAGAAGAAATTGGTGGTGTGGACTGAATTGTATTGGACTGAATTTATTCAACTGAATTGAATTGGTGAGGAAGTTTAGGGACTGGGTTCTGTTCAGTGGGCTGTGGGAGAGACTAGGAATTAAGAGTTCTGCTTTGGTAGGAGGTGTGTATTAGACAACCAAGAGGAGCTGTCAAGGATTAAGAAACAATTGATATAAAAGGAAACTGAGGCTGAAAAATGGGTATACAGGTGCCAAGTGTTAGAACCCCACTAAGCTAAGCAACCTCTTCACTATACATGCTTGCTAAGTCATGTCAGTCGTGTCCAACTCTTTGGACTGTAGCCTGCCAGGCTCCTCTGTCCATGGGATTCTCCAGACAAGAATACTGAAGTGGGTTGCCGTGCCCTCCTCCAGGGGATCTTCCCAACCTGGGGATCAAACTTGAGTCTCTTATGTCTCCTGCTTTGGCACGTGGGTTCTTTATCACTAGTGCCACCTGGGAAGCTGTCTCCACTATATGGAAAAACTATCAATTATTTCTTCCAGCCATGATTAGAATATACGTACAAAAGATTTCGGAAGAGAAAGGTCAAACAAATGGCCAAAGAACAGTTTTTGTTAAATTTGGGGAGGGGAGACTGTTTGTTTTTTCCCAGCATAATCTTTAGAAAGAGAAAGACGAGTGAAACAAAACTTCTCTTGTGGGGTCTAGTTCAGAACACGCAGTCTGCACCAGCTTGGATTCAGATACAATCTCTACCAGTTATCCCTATGTGACCTTGAAAAAGTTTCCTCAAGACTTTACTCCTCAGTCCTTGACGTATGTGCTTCCTCTCTCAGTTGTGTTGGACTCTTTGCAATCCCATGGACTGTAGCTCCTCTATCCTTGGGGATTCTCCAGGCAAGAGTACTGGAATGTGTTGTCATGCCCTCCTCCAGGGGATCTTCCTGACTCAGGAATCTAACCAAGCTCTCTGGCATTGCAGGTGGATTCTTTACCGTCTGAGCCACCAGGGAAGCACTTGGTATAAAACATTTTAAAATGGGACCTACCTCCAAATGTTATCATGAGGATTTACAAGTGCTTCTGGTACTGCCTGACACACAAGAGGTCACAGAGCCCTAACTCTAATCTTAGCTTCTGCAAGAAGCCCCAGCAATGCCGAACAATTTCCAGTCATCAGACAAGCCAAGCTTTCTCTCCACTGGGTCTTCCCCCAATTAGACAGGTGTCCTTAAAAACCACCATGCTCTGGAAAAATGTGAAATAAAAGCCACAAGGCTTACAGGAAGATATCTTCCGTGACTCATTTTTAATGTTTGTACCTCAAAGAGCACTATCAAAAGAGTGAAAAAAGAACCCACAGAACGGAAGAAATTATTTGCAAATCCTATACCTGATAAGGGTCCAGTATCCAGAGTAGATAGAGAGCATTTGCAACTCAACAACAGAAAGGCAAACAATTCAATTTAAAAACAGGCAGAGGACTTGAGTAGACATTTCTCTAAAGAAGAGATACAAATGGTCAACAGGAATATTAAAAGATGCTCACTCTCATTAGTCATTCAGATGAGATCAGATCAGTCGCTCAGTCCTGTCTGACTCTTTGGGACCCCATGAATCTCAGCACGCCAGGCCTCCCTGTCCATCACCAACTCCCAGAGTTCACTCAGACTCACGTCCATCGAGTCAGTGATGCCATCTAGCCATCTCATCCTCTGTTGTCCCCTTCTCCTCTTGCCCACAATCCCTCCCAGCATCAGAGTCTTTTCCAGTGAGTCAATTCTTCGCATGAGGTGGCCAAAGTACTGGAGTTTCAGCCTTAGCATCATTCCTTCCAAAGAAATTCCAGGGCTGATCTCCTTCAGAATGGACTGGTTGGATCTCCTTGCAGTCTAAGGGACTCTCAAGAGTCTTCTCCAACACCACAGTTCAAAAGCATCAATTCTTCGGCGCTCAGCCTTCTTCACAGTCCAACTATCACATCCATACATGACCACAGGAAAAACCATAGCCTTGACTACACGAACCTTTGTTGGCAAAGTAATGTCTCTGCTTTTGAATATGCTATCTAGGTTGGTCATAACCCTTCTTCCAAGGAGTAAGCGTCTTTTAATTTCATGGCTGCAGTCACCACCTGCAGTCTGAAAATCAAATATGATGAAATATTATTTCACACCCAATTTTAAAAAGAAGAAAAGAGAGAGAGATGACCCAGAAATTCATTTCAAGTTCAGTTTAGTTCAGTTCAGTCGCTCAGTCGTGTCCGACTCTTTGCAACCCCATGAACTGCAGCACGCCAGGCCTCCTTGATAAGAGCCTTTTTAGTTCCTCTTCACTTTCTGCCATAAGGGTGGTGTTGTCTGCATATCTGAGGTTATTGATATTTCTCCCAGCAATCTTGATTCCAGCTTGTGCTTCTTCCAGCCCAGCATTTCTCATGATGTACTCTGCAAAGAAGTTAAATAAGCAGAGTGACAATATACAGCCTTGACATACTCCTTTTCCTATTTGGAACCAGTCTGTTGTTCCATGTCCAGTTCTAACTGTTGCTTCCTGACCTGCATACAGGTTTCTCAAGAGGCAGGTCAGGTGGTCTGGTATTCCCATCTCTTTCAGAATTTTCCACAGTTTATTGTGATCCACAGAGTCAAAGGCTTTGGCATAGTCAATAAAGCAGAAATAGATGTTTTTCTGGAACTCCCTTGCTTTTTCCATGATCCAGCAAATGTTGGCAATTTGGTCTCTGGTTCCTCTGCCTTTTCTAAAACCAGCTTGAACATCTGGAAGTTCACGGTTCACGTATTGCTAAAGCCTGGCTTGGAGAATTTTGAGCATTACTTTACTAGCGTGTGAAATGAGTGCAATTGTGCGGTAGTTTGAGCATTCTTTGGCATTGCCTTTCTTTGGGATTGGAATGAAAACTGACCTTTCCCATTCTCGTGGCCACTGCTGAGTTTTCCAAATTTGCTGGCATATTGAGTATAGCACTTTCACAGCATCATCTTTCAGGAGTTGAAATAGCTCAACTGGAATTCCATCACCTCCACTAGCTTTGTTCGTAGTGATGCTTTTTAAGGCCCACTTGACTTCACATTCCAGGATGTCTGGCTCTAAGTGAGTGATTACATCATCGTGATTATCTGGGTCATGAAGATCTTTTTTGTACAGTTCTTCTGTGTATTCTTGCCACCTCTTCTTAATATCTTCTGCTTCTGTTAGGTCCATACCATTTCTGTCCTTTATCGAGCCCATCTTTGCATGAAATGTTCCCATGGTATCTCTAATTTTCTTGAAGAGATCTCTAGTCTTTCCCATTCTGTTGTTTTCCTCTATTTCTTTGCATTGATGGCTGAGAAAGGCTTTCTTATCTCTTCTGGCTATTCTTTGGAACTCTGCATTCAGATGCTTATATCTTTCCTTTTCTCCTTTGCTTTTCACTTCTCTTCTTTTCACAGTTATTTGGAAGGCCTCCTCAGACAGCCATTTTGCTTTTTTGCATTTCTTTTCCATGGGGATGGTCTTGATCCCTGTCTCCTGTACAATGTCAGGAACCTCCGTCCACAGTTCATCAGGTGCTCTGTTTCTCAGATCTAGTCCCTTAAATCTATTTCTCACTTCCACTGTATAATCATAAGGGATTTGATTTAGGTCATACCTGAATGATCTAGTGGTTTTCCTTACTTTCTTCAATTTAAGTCAAATTCACTTACTTCCTAGTATCCTTGAATAGTTTGCTTAATTTCTCTGAGGTCGTTCTCCTTATCAGTAAAACAGAGATAGGAGTAATTATCTCATCGGGTTTTTAAGAGGATTAAATGAGACCTTGCTGAATCATAAATCCAGTAGAAGCCTGATTTACTGCTTGAAGGCCCCAAGGGCTCTCCTGTGCCTTCCTGGTAAAATCCAATCAGTTTGGGAAGCTTGGTCAGCCCAATTCACCCAGGCTCTCCCATTTGCCAGTTACAGAAGCCTACTTACGGAGAGCCTTCAATCCTTCATTCACTCAGTACATTTTTTCTTTTCTTTCTTTCTTTCTTTTTTTTTTTGAGTCTCTGCTGTGAGTGAGGCCCTGGATTAAATGTTGGTAATACAACTATGGAACCAAACCTGAGGTCTGGTGAGGGCTCAAGGGGCTTCCCAGGTGGCACTAGTGGTAAAGAACCTGCCTGCCAATGTAAGAGACATAAGAGATGTGGGTTCGATCCCTGGGTCGGAAAGATCAGCTGGAGGTGCAAATGACAACCCATTCCAGTAGTATTGCCTGGGAAATCCATGGACAGAGGAGCCTGGTGGGCTACAGTCTATGGGGTTGCAAAGAGTTGGACTGAAGTAACTTAGCACATTTGCACAAAGAAACAAAAACATTACTCACTACTCAGCAATCCACACTGAAATAATTGATTTACTGAAAAATCATAAATGGATGCTAACATTATTAGGTGAAAAATTGGGAAACGGGATGCTCAAAAATCTCTTAAAATGGAAAAATGTAATGATCATCACTTAACCCAAATGATCAAACTCAGAGCTTTCCTCTGACGATTTGACAAGATTCTTCTCCCATATCTTTGATATTTCATTTCAAACTTTATTCTGTCTTCTTTTGCCTATTTCTCAATATATGTGTCTCTAGAGTTTAGTCTTCTGCCCTCTTTCCTTTTTCCTTTTAAATGTTCTTCCAGGGAGAGTTCAGCCACTCCCAAGATCCTTGGACCTGTTTCCATCCCACATCTCTTTCCACCTCTCTAAAGTCTTAGTCTAACTGTCTGCTAGCCTTCCTCATTGGGACTTCCTCAAGTGCAACTTTCTTAGTACTTAACTTCCCCTTTTTCTGGCCCTATTCAATAATATTCCTCATCTTGCATTTCTTCGCTTAATTAACGGCCTCATGATCCATCAATTATCCAAACCAAAATTCTGGTGGTCTTTATTTGTATTGTCAGCCAAGATTGATTTATTTTCTACCAATGGCTGGGTGCTGTGTTTATTGTTAGACATGCAATAGGGGCAAACCAATTTCAACACATACTTACCTGGAGAAATAAACATTGGTTAAGCAATCATACAAATATATGCATAATTATAAACTGAGACAAGTGTTTTGAGAAAAAGGAATCAAAAGCTAAGAAAGTAAAACAGAGAACCTATGCTAGATGAGGGGTGGAGTGGGAAAGGGGACAAGGAAATCAATTTCAGAACATTTTTCTCCAAGAAAATATTTGCATTCAGATAAGAATTTGGAATTAACTAAGCAGGAGAGGGAAGAGGTGGGTGGATAAAGAGGTGGTGGTCTCCAGGAAGAGAGAACACATGCAAAAACCTTGAGGCAGCAATTTTGAAGATGATATGAATGGAACAAGTAGAGTTCAAGATCGAATTGAAGCAATCACTGGGACCAAAACTTGCTGAGTATTTAAAACTATATACAATGTTTTGAATATCATCTTAAAAATCAATGGGAAGGTGTGGATCAGTTTTAAACAGTGTCTGGTGGAAATGATGGTGTCTTTTATAACAGGCAAAAATGGAAATAATCCAAAATGTTTATCAATTGATGAATGGGTAAATGTAATGTGATATATCCATAGAATGCAGTATTTTCATCTAAAGAAAAGCAATCAGAAGTGATATACGCTATAGCATGGATGAACTTTGAAAACACTATGTTCATGGAAAGAAACCAGTCTTAAACATATATATACATTATGATTTTATAACTATAAAATATCCAGAATAGATAGAACTATAGACAGAAAGTGAGGTTAGTATTTGCCTGGTCTGAGGAAGTGAGTGGGGGATAGCCAATGACTGCTAACAGGTAAATGGTTTCTTTTGGAGATTAGAAAAAGATGTAAAAATTAAATTATGGTGAGAGTGGTACTGCTTGGTGAATATATTACAGATCATTGAAACCCTTGATGTTTACAATTTTGTACGCTTTATTAAACTATTTTATTTTATTTATATTGTTTTTGCCCACACACTGCTGGGCTTGTAGAATCTCATTTCTCTGACCAGGGATTAAACCCAAGCCATGGCAGGGAAAGCACCAAGTCCTAAGCACTAAACCACCAGGGAACTCCCTGAGACATATATTTTAAATGGATGAAATGTATGGTATATGAATTTACCTCAGTAAACCTGTTTTCAAAAAGGAAAAAAAAGAAACAGAGATTTAGTCCAGATAACAATAAGCTATTTTTAAATAGATGTAATTCCTATTCATTGATTCCAAGGTCCTCTTATTCTAGATATCAAGATAGCTTGGAAACTGGCCATCAGAAGTTTGTGTGATACAGAGAGAATCAAAACAAAAGGAATTTAATGATTTTGAGTGAGGTCTCTCAAATCAGCTAAAAACAACATAATCAACTAGTGACAGATGTATTTATACATTTAGCCTCCTGAGAATGCTGTAGATACTGTGACAAAACTCTGAGGATTCAAATCATTCATTCATTCATCTGTTTACTGAGAGCCTGTTTCTGGTACTTAATAATACATGCTTTAAACAATAGTCACCTTTTTAAAAGTATTAAATCAATTACCCTGAGGGATGGGATGGGGGTTCAGGATGGGGAGCACATGTATACTCCATGGCTGATTCATGTCAATATATGGCAAAAACCACTACAATATTGTAAAGTAATTAGCCTCCAATTAAAATAAATTAATTAATTTTAAAAATCTACTGAAACTTGAAAAAAAAAAGTAGTCACCTTTTTAAAAATATTAAATCGAGACTCACAGTCTGACAATAGCACTGAATATTGAATAGAAATGGAGACTATTCTTTAAATATGACTATAAGCTCTCCTAGTGCACAATTCAATTCTGGATAGCGGGAAGCTGGAAGCAGAAAACTGACATTTATGGATGCCTACAATTTTGTCAAGTACTGTGAATTAATTCAAAAGTATGTTCTGATTTAATCCTCACAATAACACTTTGAGGTGAGTATTATCATCAGATGAGTAAACTATTCAAAGAGGTTATGTAACTTACAAAAAGTCACACCACCTGTAAGCTAGAGAGAAGATACCTGAAACGAGGTCTTCAGATTCTAAAAGCATTGTTTTGCTTTATTTTTGGTTTGTTTTGTCTGTTCTGGTTCCCAAGAAAACGTTTATGAATTAATTAATTTATTTACCAGGGGTTTATACACCATTACCATATGCCAGGTACTGTGCAGGACCCTACAAATGTGGAAAACAATCACTAACCTTGTAGTGCTCACAGTCTAATTAGGAAGATGAATCTTTTAACAAAGACAGCTTGAATCTTCAACATACTGTAAGATTCAGCTCCCTTGATTGAATTTCACTGTTTTCGGAGCTGTGCTATGTGCTTCAGCATCCAGTAAGATGCCAGCCCCAGCTCTCCTTCCCAACAGCATCTCCTGCCACTTCACCCATGACCCTCTGTGCCAGACCCCCTAACCCCTCCCAGCGATGCCCTAGACCACTGCTCTTCCTTTTCACATTCACTCTCCCTCTACTTTTGTATCTGCTTCCCCTTCTGCTGTTTCCTACCTCTTAGAAAAAATGTTAGCAGACTTCAAAATTTCAAGACAGGGAAGGACCTTGTGTTCATTCTGAGTTAGCCTCTTTGTAGCGCAGTGGAAGGTTGCTTGGTCTAACCCAGCTTCAGGGCCCCATCTACAAATTGAGAAAGATAATAACCACCTCACCTGATATCTGTGAAAATAAGAGTGATAAACAAGCAGAGTGTTGGTGCAAAGTCTTTTCAAAAATGATTCTTGAATATAGGAATGAGGATGAGAAATGCTATGCATTAATAAAGGAAGAAATACTTGAGAGTCAGGGATGCTTCGTGAAGAAGGTAAGACTTAAATTACTCCTTGAAACATGAGTAGATTCTGAATAGTCACAATTGTAGGAGAGAGGCTGGATAGAGACTTGCTCTTTTTCTGTGTTTTAAATATTCTCTTACAAGATACACTGTAGAGCAGCATCATGAACTGGCGGTAATAAGAAGGTTAAGCCTCCTTTCTTGAATAGTTAGTGCACTGTGTTTGTAAGAGTGTGGAGATTCTTCCACCCTTTTTACTCTCCTGACCCCAAAACGGCTTAAGAACATCTCTAATTATGCCATCCACCAACTCGGCTTCTGAGCCTGACTGCAGATGCCTCCTCCACACATCTTCTTGCCACAAGCTCACAATTATTCACTGATTCTTTTTAACAATTATTTATTAAGACATATTAAAATCTTAATTTTTGTTTGAACCTTGACTCAGCAGTTACATTATTAGGAATTTATTCCAGGGAAATAGTTATAGTTGAACACGAATACCCAACTATAATATAAGAATGTTTACCATAAAGAAAAAAGCCAGAGATGACCTAGGTGTTCAGCAAGGGGCCTTAGTTATGTAAATCCTTGAAAATTCATAAAAGATAATACCATGCAGCCATTAAGGTTGATGTATAAAAGAACACAGTATACGTGTGAAAATATCAATGTGATTTCATATCAGTATATTAAGAATAACAACGATTGCATCTGGAGTAGTCTTATAAGCATTTTATTTTTCTCTTCTATAGTGAATACCTATTTCCTGTATTAAGAAAAATATGAGTATTGTTTTGTTTTGCCCACTCCTCACAGCTTGTGAGATCTCAGTTCCCCAGCCAGGGACTGAACCCAGGCCATGGCAATGAAAGCCCCGGATTCTAACCATTAGGCCAGTAGGGAATTCCGTAAGTTTTTTTTTTTTTAAGTTTATTGGGTCTGGTCTTTAGAATGCCATATTAAAAGAAAAAGGCGGAAAATTATGGCAAGAGGCCAAAAAGATACACATGAAGTACCATAACTATTTTTTTTTCTGTAAGTTTTTTTAAAATAAGAAAATGATGAAAGATTAGTTCTCTTTATAAAGAAAATCACCTCTTTTCATCTTTCTCATTTCTATCTTATAAATGCTCAATAAATATTCGTAGTATTTTAGCAGAAAAAGTAAAATGTTGCACAAATATGATATAGTGGCAGAATTGTCACAGTTTTCATCTGAATTGAAAAGTTACTAATATTGAAGTAATTTCGAAGTCCTTTTTACGCCTTTGAAAAGCATGTTTCTTCAAACTAGCAAAGGTAGACTTGAATGAAAAGCAGTTTTCTCTTTCCTCTCTCTTTTTATCTTTTTGTTGAAAGCTCTTGGAACACTTGTTATTTTAACAATTAATAAAAATTTTTAAATAAAATCATATGAAAACAGAATCAAAGTCATAAAGTAAAAGTTAAAAGATTTTTCTGCTTTTCCTTGCTAGGTCATCCATAGTAACTTTATATTTCTTTAAAAAAATTTGTTTTCAAACACAAATGGGATTACATTAACTATGCTGCTCCATAATTTATTATCTTACCATATTTTGATATTATATATAGAATTTATTCATTTTTTCTCATATATACATAATTTTAATGGACTTTTTCATATTCACGAAATCAATGTTCCATCCAATTAATTAAACTAAAAACAGTATCAGCAATAACTTTAAAACTGAGAAAAGAGCACTTTCAGCATTTTGGAAAATCATTTTGTTATATCATTTCTGATTTCTTTCTATGCCAATACATACTAGTATTAGAAAAACAACTACCATTTATTAAATACTACATATGTACTAAGTGCTTTACATATGCTATTCAACATAATAAGATAAAAATACCAGCTTTCCATTTTAGCAATGAGGAAAACAAACTTCAAAGAAGTGAGAGACTTGTCCAAAGTTACATAATGATATGTGACACAGTCTGAATTCAAACCCAGATCAGTCCCCAAAGATCATGTTCTCAAACACATGCATGTATTAATACATATATGAAAAGGGAACCGTATTATACATATTATTTGGTAACCTTTTTTTTTCACTTGAAAATACAGACTTATTTTTATCACAATAAATTACAACATTTTCATCATTATTTCTTTTTTTGGTCATATTACACAGCTTGAGGGATCTTAGTTCCCAAGCCAAGGATCGAATTGGGGTCACGGCAGTGAAAGTGCCGACTCCTAGCCACTGGACATCCAAGGAATTCCTTTGTTATCATTTCTAATGACTGCTTTGGCCATCATTATACATAGAGGATCATAAAATATTGATGCCAATTTGTCATTGTTAGATACAGGATTGATTCCAATATTTTACTATTATAGTAATAACTGACATAAATATTTTTATTTGCCGCACATTTTAAAGCAGTCTCTCATATAGAAAATGTCTTTATTATTGCCTACTTCATGCAATAATTTCTTGTAGAACTTCAAAGAAGCCTGCATTAAAATGAATGCAAACTTCTCAAGAATTAATACATGTAATAAAGCAAAAGTAGTTCCTTTTTGTTCTAAAGTTTTACTTGGTTGACAACACTTTGTTTTAAGGAGAAACTGGAAACAATCTAAGAGACTAGCAAATGATTTTAATATAAAGTAGAAATCTGTGCTGTCAAATATGGCAACCACCAGCCACACGTGACTATTTGAATTTAAACTAAATAAAATTCAATTTCAGCACCTCAGTTTCACTAGCCCTATTTTAAGTGCTCAGATGCCACGTGGAACTAATGATGACCATATTGGATAGGGCAGATACAGAATATCTCCATCAACACAGAAAACTCTATTAAATGGTGCTGATATAGAACACTCATACTATGAAATACTATACAGTATTTCAAAAGAATTCAGAAGACCTATATATATTGACATGAGAAGGTACAATTTTTTTAAATTTGTTTTTAACTTTTTATGTAAGTTGACTATATTGACTCATAGGGCCTTGAGATTTTTATAATTTTATAAGAATGTAGTCATATCTGATGTGAATTTTTATAAAGAACCAATTAAAATTTTTTTTCCAGTGAGAATTAAATGTATAGAGTAGTGAAGGGACACAGTGAAGAGATGAAGTCACTTCGATTTAATTTATTGGAGAAAGTTCTCGTAGAAGAGGCAACCCTGAGCTGTCTCAAATGTTAGCAAGTAAAGGGATATAAGACAGAGAAAAAAAGGAAATTTATCTATGGGGATGGACAGAAGACTAAAGCCACAGATGAGGGTTTAAAATCCAAAGCACTTTGATCAGTTTTAAATTTCAGGAGTGTCATGAGAATTAAGTAACATAATATATATGAAAACACTTTGTAATCTATAAAGTACTATCTAAATGAAAAAGATTGTTGTAGGAATCAAAAACCCTAATCTATATACTTTGAAAATTTGTGTACTTTGAAAACAAACTGCATGTAAGATAACATTCTTTATATGAAAATAAATGAAATTATTGATAAACACAATTACAAAAATAATGAATGCCTAGATAGCATTACATATGCATTAAGATTGAATTAATAGAATATTTACTTGTTTCATACACCTAAAGAGTCACTATTACAAATTATTTTCTCATAATTATGTTAAAAAAGAAACAGAAAAGCAAAAACATCTACCCAGAAATATCATTCTACCTCACGATGACTTCGTTTTTCTTTTGCATAAGCCTGTGTCTTTCAAATAATCCACAAGCAAATAGCTCCATTCTGTAGATGAGAAATTATAAAAGACCATGTAATCAGCTGACAAAGGAACTGAAAACAAGCCCAGAGGAAATGCATGGCTGTTCTTACAAAGTCACAATGTACTGTTCTGTTTGCCTCCCACTCTCAAAGTGTATATTCCTGACATTTCTTGTCTTATAATTGGACTTTATGAATGAGAGCTGTAGGATGCTGTCTGGTGAATGATCTGAAAAGGATATACTGAAACACAGTGGAGGTGCTGCAAACGCTGAATGCTAGGTTTTGTGTGGGAACTTAAATAAGAGGCATGAATTAGAAATTCAGAACCCCAAATTTTATTCTGTATAAAATAAGGGCTATTTTCTCAGTCCTTAATGGAGACTTTGAGTAGGTTTAGGTGACATATAATGTGAAAACCAAATGCATAGGCTTGGATTTCAGGATAGTCTGGAGTCCCATGGCTTCCCAGAGTTTACCCTTTACAAATGCTCTGGTGAAAAAGAGCTCAATAATGTTTCCTCTTCTTTAATTTCATTTCTTCATCCTAACTGCTGAGCAACTATTAAAACACATGCCTATTAACGTTTCTATAGCATGTTCTTTCTAACGTGCATTCAATTTCATCTCACATGGTCCAGCTGATGTATATACCACTGGTTACTCAAGAATTAGTTCACTGGGACTCTGGAAATAATCAGCTATATTGGTAAATGTGCCCTGTATTCCTACTATGTGCCACGTGAGAACCAACAGCTGGACAGTTTTATTCACATTCAGACAGGACACAACAAGGATTCTCTTTTGTTGGCAAAACTACTAGGGAAAACGTTTCTGAAGCAGGGGCAGGCAGGAATCAAAAATGTAGGCTTGAAGAAATTCTCCAAGGAAACAGGCCATTATGTTAATGGTCTGTTTGTCTCTGGGTGGTAACATTGTGGGTTTTTTTCCCTTCATTATGCTTTTTTTATACTTTCTAATTTTTTTCCACAATAGGCATATATAACGTATAAACAGAAAATAATAAAGTAAAATCTTAAAAGAAAAGGAGTTTCCAAAAGACTATACAAAACGAGGAAGAGATTCAAATGTAAATAAGTCCATTGATTGGTATAGTTGACTGCCAATCATATTGATGGACAGCATGACTCCAGCTACTTAATGAATTGTTTTTTCTAAATCAAGCATTGGGCCTCAGCCTTTGGTAAGAAGGAAGTATACCATTCACCTTTTGAAGGTATTAACTCTTCCTGGACTCTAGGACTTTGCTCTACTGAAAGAAGAATTCATGCACCAGCTCTTCCCCAGAAGCCCTAAAATAACTTGAAGTTTTCATCTGTTTTTATCAAGGATAATCATGAGATCCCTGAGGAGAATAATATTGCACTATGGGTTAATATAATACAGGTTAAAAACAACCACCAAATCAACAACAAAAAGTAGGAAATTCAGTCATTGCCTTTTGTTTTTACATTTGTGTGAACCTTTCTGTCACTAGAAATGTCTAGGCCCAGCTAAGTTCTGGCTAGTAAGAAAATCAGAGGGAGCCCCCACCCCAAGTATGAAAGAGTCATTCATCGAGAGCTGGGCATGAAAGTCCTCCGTCCATAGTGCGTTTTATCCTGAACACATACCCTCCAAGTACAGATGGCTCCTCAGGGCAGAAATTAAAGATGAAGAGAGAAATGGCTCTCCAACAGAACACAGTACGTTAATTCACTTAGAAGGCACAAGGGTGTGTCTGCTTTACTGACTTTTCCGAAGGCACAGAATTTGGCCCTATTTCTAGTTATAGTTAATATGTTTACTCCTTAAAATGTGCCTCTAAATTTCCCCCAAATGAAAGCCATGGCTTATCACCAAATTCTAAGAGAGCTGCTCACTGGTTTGAAAACACTTGGGGCCACTTGGGTCTCAGAGTCACTGGAGGCCCAGACGTCACCTTTGTCTTCACCCTCCCCTCAAAGCTCCCAAGAGCCGGCGAGGCCTTTCACTCATGAGTTCTGGCAGTTGGCTGAGGTCTCCCTGCGGAAAAAAGAAAGGGGGAAAACTGTGCTGGGTGAGGTTGGCCTCTCCTAACGCTTATTAATAGAGAACATGTGGGCTGAGGCTAAGGCGGGGGCTGGGGTTGCTGAGTAAACAGGATGGGATGAGAAAGAGAATGATGCTTTTATATTCTTGTCTATTATAGATCCAGCGAGGCTCTTTAATGGAGATAAAAGGGAGAGACAGATTTAAAGGAAGTCGCTTCCAAAGCTAAACGTGCCGACCACTGACGTCTACTGTCTCATTTCCCGGGAAAGAGAGCTGTGTGGTCCTCAGCACTGCTAACCAATCTGCTAATCAGATTCCACCAAGGTGTTCTTGATCTCTGGCTCTGTTGTACCTCTATCATTTGAGAATTCTATTTTAAACCGTCATTTATTTATTCATTCGGCTAACGTTAATTGAACACTACTATTGCCAGGCACTGTTTGGGGCACTGTGAACACAGCAGTGAACAAAAGAGCTTTCATGGACAGTCTAGAGAGAAAGGCCAGCAAAGAAGAATTAACAGGAGTGCAGACTGCAACACCAACCAGACGTAGGTGCCGGGAAACCGGGGGAGGAAGTACTGACCCCAGCTTTGTCTGGGGAAGGGTGGTCAGGGAGGGCACCCTGAGAAGGAGTCCATGACACCTGAATTGGGCCTGGAGTTAGCCAGCTGGAGAAGGGAAGGGAGGGCTTAAGGCTTGATAGGACAAGAACATTCCAAATGGGGGAAATGCCGCCACTGCTTAGAAAAGTCCCGTTCCTCTTAGGGGGAGAAGGCAGAGGTATCCCAAGGACTTTAAGGAAATATACTATAGAAACTACACAAAAAGGATGCTGGTGTTTCAGAGAACATCCAGGTGAGATGCCACACTTAGAGGACGAATGAGAAACAGTGCTGTTTGCATTTGAAACTTTCTTTCCACACGATGACCTATTTTTGATTCAAGCCCATAAATGCCTTTTTATAGACAGGGAATTAAAGACTATGAGGCAGGCAGATATGGAAGGGAGTTTTTTCTTTCCTTATTGAAAAATGCTGGTATTTCTACAAATATACAAAGTGTTTAAAGTGTCTTAAGTGTGTTTGTCCGTGTAGTCTTAGACACAGTGTTGCTAAGATACATAAACCATCACATTTAAAATTTTTTGTTGACATCTGAATATTAGGAAGGTTTCTTATTGTTAAAATTTAATTTTTAATACTTTATACATATATCAAATATACTGAGTATTCAGGAGATTGCTATATAAATTTGAATCTTCCCCCAAATTTAGAAAAAATACACAGGAAAGTATCTATGATAAAGTTTTAACCATGAAAAAACATAGTTGTATTAGAGAACTTAGCTGCTACAGTTTTTTTTTTTTTCATTTATCAATTTTATTTCAGACAATATAAAAGAATGAGAACTTTGTCAGTATTAAAAAAAAACTTTATTCATGCCATTATTTCTTTTCAATCTGCTAGCTAAAAACATGTCCATATCAAGCTTTTGTTTCCTGATCCTTATTATAGTCTCCATAAAAATCATTAGAAATATACTGTCTCAAAAAGAGAAGCTGATTCCTCTCCTGTCCAAATTGTTAGTTTTCTGATTGACTTTGAAAACCAAAACTTTACTCTCTGTGAGGGAAAATAATCTATTTTTCCAGAGAATTTCAGTCTGTCAGTCACTCTGATAGACGCATAGCTCCTACTGTATTATTTTTTGCTTCAGCTAACCTATGTTAAAGCAAAGTCATTTTTAAAGCTGAAGACAATTCAACATTTCTGATTAGCTCCAAAAGTTCTGCAGTCAGCTGGTGACTGCCAAGTTTTCCCAATGTAAGCCATTATCCTGACTCATTTTCTTCAAGGATCAGACAAGCGTGTGTGCGATCTGCCCTACAAATAAAGTTGCATCTAAACAGTCTGTCTGAGCAAAGAAATTAGAACTGGTAAATTTTTAATGCATATACTTTTCATTTTAAACTCACAGAAAGATACTTTAGCTCCAAGACATGAGATGATTTGTCATTGTTGTTCAGTTGCTCAGTCCTGTCTGACTCTGCAACCCTGTGGACTACCTAAGCACGCCAGGCTTCCCTGTCCTTCACCATCTTCTGAAGCTTGCTCAAACTCATATACATTGAGTCAGTGATGCCATCCAACCATCTAGTCCTCTGTCATCCCCTTCTTCCTGCCTTCAATCTTTCCCAGCTTCGGGGTCTTTTCAAATGAGTCAGCTGTTCACATGAGGTGGCCAAGTATTGGAGCTTCAACTTCACCATCAGACAAAAAGTTCAGAAAGTCTTCACCATTCATCATTTTTAGTCAATGATCCACTTGTATGTTGGCCAAAAAGTACTGTTACAATAAATTACTATATGCAGTCAGAGGCCACAATCTTCATTGATATTTCCTCTTGGGGACCAGAGAAGTCAGTGCTTTGGTCAAAAGTACAGATTGAGTTTAGGTAGTTGGGGATATTTTTCAACAATTCTTTTTCAGCGAAGTACGGCTATGAAAAACTGTTATTGTGCACACTAGCTGTTATATAAGTCAGTCATCCCAAAGAACCAGAACATCCGAAAACATGGCCAAGGTCACTAAGTTGCTATCCTGAAGGAAGAAACCTGATTAAAATGTTAAGTCAGTGGAATAAAATGAGGAAACTAGCTTACTTGCTAGTTTTTACTTCCTCCCTCCCTCCTTTCCCCCTCCTTTCTCTCTTTTCCTTTTTTTTAAATCCAGATATCTTTAGCCTGAAGCCTGTTTGTTACATGTTTTTACAACTCAGACTCATCGGCATTAAACCACACTTCTGTCAGCCAGAATAGTTATAGCATACCAATTATTTAAATTGTCAGAACCCTCAGGTTAAAATTCTTCAGGTGCCAAAAAGCAGCAAGTCTCTTCAGCCTGTGGAGAAGTTGTTTCTCCCCAGGGTTGAGAGCTGGGCTTTCCTCTGAATCCGAGGGACAAACACACTTAGACGTTGAGCGGGAGCTTCTTCCCTGCCGCCTGGAAATGGATGTTCTGAAAGACAACTATGTCACTGACCCACCTCTCCCTGGAGGTGAGCCAGGGGTTCAGAGAGACTACATGAGAGGAAAAGGCAGACACTCTGATTCTCAAAAGTAGCTGCTCAGCAGAGCTACCTGGAAAGTATTAAAAAACTATTCCGATGCCTGGATTCTATATAATTGGCCTAGGTATTTTTAAAAGCAGCAAAGCATGAGGATAACTGTTTTGAAGTATGCACATTTCACATTTAGGCCTTAGATAAGCTAAGGTTAAAAAAAAAAAAAACTGCCCCTCATCTAAGCTGGAAAATGTATCCAAGGAAAAGAGAGAAAACAGTTCTTACTACAGTGTTCCTCACGATTATTCTATTGTCATGGCCATCTATAAATCCATGAAGATTGTTAATTAGTTTACTTAGCCCCTCTTCAGAAGCTCTATGTCAGAAACTTTACATCTAAGCAACTGCAAACAGCTGTCAGTACAAACATCCTGCTTCTTTGCTTCTCAGGCCTTCTGCGAGAGAGGAATAGAGAACTAGGTTTCTAGGTACAATACTAGTGAGCTGTCCTTTTCATAGGGTGGCCCTTACCCAGGGCCAGAAATTGTTGTCTGGCCAGAATGTGGGCCCAGGGTCTCCAGATCATCCCATTTTTCAAAAGAACCCAGAAATCTTTACATTTATGTGAAATCTTCCAATTTCTAAATGTTGGCAAATAATTAAATTGTGAATAATCAAAACACATCTGCTAACCAAAATCAAACTGCCAGTTTGCAACCTCCTATATGGAAGGCTCTTCTTCATCTCACCATCTCAACTTCATGTGGCTAGTTCATATCAGCCTTCAATACTCTCTTCTGGCAACAGTTCTTTCAAAATGCCCCCACCCCTACCTCTCCTTTACAACCAGTCTAGTGCTACAATTCTGGGCATTCAAACACACCTCCAAAGTTTGTCTCCTTACATTGCTTATCTCCCTCCCCTAGTAACTATCCACCCTGAGGGCAGAGATAGTGCCTTAGTCTTTATTTTAGGAGTTAACTTTAATATGTTAATCCCAAATTGGATTCTGATTCAGCAAACTAATGCTTATTAAATGTTTACAATGTGTATATATAAAAATTTAACCAATTCAAATTATGGTCCCCTCGAAATATAAGCAAAGAAAATACACACTAGGAAAAAAATACATGTTTCTCCAAATTCATATCTTTAACTTTTTGATTTGCGTTTCCTCCCAGATCTAATTCCTTTGTGAGCATACTGGAAACATCTCCATACGGCACTTTTATCTTTAGTATTGCTTAGTAGTTGGCCTTGGAAGCCACTATGGGTTCAACTTTGGGCTCTACCACCTGGGTGACTTGGGTAAGTTACTTGACCTTCTTATTCTAAGTTTTCTTACAGTATTTAAACTGGGGATAATAATAGAACCTGCCTTAAAGGCTTGTCATGAGGATTAATTATGCCAAGAACTACCTACTGTGCTGGGCCATTACTATTAGTAATGATTGAAGAGAGTGGCCTCCAAGAACCCTTAAGGGTAAGCATTATTATCCCCATCTGATAGATGAGGGACCAATGAGACTCTGATGTCAACTGCCCAAGGTCTCTCTGCTAGTACATCACAAGAAGTGGGACGTGAACACGAATCTGCCACCAAGCCCATTGCTTTTCCAATTATCCTAGGGAAAATTCAACCCAGTCTTCCCAAATGTTTGCCAGATTACCAATACTTAAAATCTGCTTCACATATTAAGTGAGCCCTATTCACCTTAACAAGTCTCCAACTGCAAGTAAATTTCTTTTATCATTATCCAATATTAATAAAAATAAAAGCTAGCACTACTGAGCTCTATGTTGTGCTAAACACAAGTCTTTCATTGTCTTCTTTAACCTCTGTGGGCTTCCCTGTTGGCTCAGTTGGTAAAGAATCCTGGCTGCAATGCAGGATTCCAAGGTTCAATCCTTGGGCGGGGAAGATCCCCTGGAGAAGGAAACAGCAACCCACTCCAGTAATTCTTGCCTGGAGAATCCCATGGACAGAGAAGCCTGGCGGGCTACAGTCCATGGGGTTGAAAAGAGTCAGACACGACCTAGCAACTAAACCACCAATCTCTGTGAAGCAGTGATTATTATTTTCAGATGAGAAACCAAAACCCAGAAAGTTAAGTCACTTGCCCAAGGACACAAAATAGCAGTTAAGCCTAGACGTCAAACCTCTCTGCCAGGCATTGGAATTTCCCAGACAGATACAATTTCATAAAATAATAATAATAAAATTATGAACCAACTTACCAACTCTTTATTTCAATTCCATTAACTCACAAAAGAAAGAACATTCTAATACACCATGGAGAGTTCATAATCACAGAATAAAATCATTAAATACATTTAACTTTATGAAAAGTTCCTGACATTGTTTTAACTTTTCTGTGTGAACTGGTGGAAGCTGTGTACCATTGCCTTCCTGCCACTGTTATCCCTCATCCTTCCCCTTCTGGTCACCTGCAGCCCTTTTACTTCATATCCTCCTACTTCTTCCTTCCTTCAGAGCCAAGATAATTGCCCGCACTTAGGCTTGGAATCTCCCACGGGAGGAGGAAACTCAAATGCCAGGGTAAGAAGGTGGTTGGCCCAACCAAGACATGGGAAAACGGCCTGGCAGCCAGGATGTAAACGGTCCTCCGTGCGTGGAGTGAGTGGTCGCTGAGGGAGGCCATGGTGTGCCACCATATGCAATGCACAGTCCAGGAAAAGGGAGCAGGACAGGGGGCAGTTCCACCTTCCAAATCCCAAGATGGAGACAGGGCTGAGCCTGTGGCAAGAAAAAGGCCCAGTGACAAAGAATGTTTGAATGCCCTGCCAACCAGCCCACCGTACCTCCTAAGTGCGTTCCTCCCACAGAATCACCCAGATAGGTAGTTGTGCTTCATGGGACTAACACCCAAGAGGACAGTTAACCTGCAATATCTGTTTTAGTTCTTCTTACTGACATATTACCAGGAGAAGGTTTTGTTCTTTTGAAGATGTGCAGGGTTGGGGGAAAGGGGTAAGGGAAAGAAGAGGGCTTCACCAAATCAGAAGAGAAGTCAAGGGCTTCGCTGGTGGTCCAGTGGTTAGGAGTCGTCCTGCCAATGCAGGAGACGTGGGCTCCATCCCAAGTCCAGGAAGATTCCACATGCCCCGGAGAAACTAAGCCCACGATTTAGAGGCCCTGCCCAGAAACTAGAGAGTAACTTCGCTTTGGGCAACTATAAAAACCTTGTGCAGCAACACGAGACCCAGTGGCAGCCATAAATAAATAATTTTTTTTTTTTAAAGAAGTCAAAGCTTGTCAGCCCCATCCCTTGTATCAGGAAATGTGCACTTCTTTTATACCCAATCTGTTCTGAACCTGTTTGACTTTAGGTCAGTGCATGTGACCTGCCGAAGTTAATTCTACAGAACAATGGAATTGAGTTAGCCAGGCTTCATCCTATTACCTTTTGATAACAAATTTTTTTTTCCCCCTCTCACAGTGAGTTCCTGACACTTTCAACTATTGGTGTTGCCAGTGAAAAGGGCTGAGTTAAAAGATGGAACCAAGTGCATTTCCTAAAACTCTTTGGTGGGTTTAAGGACATCTTACTTCTTTTCATTGAACATTTTCCTTTTCTCACTAACTTAAAAGGATAAAATGTGTACATGGGGATGTGGGCAGGATTTGACCTCTAAATTCAGGGGCTGGCTTACGAATTCAGTCATGTTTGCTATTAGATTCCAAGAGGTATTTGCCAACAGAAAGCTGATAAAGTTCTTTAAAAGCCATTCCTGAAACATCGCCTATGATATATTCATAAGTAGAAAACAATTAGAAATATTCATTTTATCACCAGAATTTTGCTTGAAAAAATAAAACAAGCAAACACACGTAAATGCACATACAAGTAAAAAGATTAGGAGGAAATATACAAAAAAGTTAGCTGTGGTTAGCTTTGGATGTTGTTTTATTTTCTTCTTTGTTGCCTGAGTCTCCTTTGCAATTTTTCTGCTTGTAATAAATATTTGTCTTTTATTAGGAAAAAGAGTGTTTTAAAAAATTTAAAGCTATTTTGTTTATCCTAGAGACCTCCAGATTCATTCCTGCACCCTGCATAGCTGGGTGACAACTCCTCACCATCCTTGCTAAAGATTTATTCTCTGAGAGTAAAACAGAGGGTCCCTGGGCTGAGGAGACCAGGCACAGCTGAAGACAGAAGTGCTGTAGTGAGTCAAAGGGTGAAGATCTGGAGACACCCCGCAGGCACACCACACCAACACACATCTGGCCAGTACTCTTTCTATACTCAGCTCCTGTCACACCTTCACCCACTAACCAAAAGATGGAAGCATTTCCTCTGGCCACCCCAAAGGAAAAAATCTAAAGACACTTATCCTAGAGTTTCCCCAGCTGGAAGGTTAAATGACATGGCTTCCCAGTGAACCTCAATCTACAAGCCCCCAACAGCTTAGATATGAGCAGGTGGGCAAGACTGACAGACTGCTCAGAAAAGCCTCTAATGTTAAAATAATGTAAAACAAATGGGTGGAAAAGAGAAATATGAATCAAACAATGATTATACAATGAGAAGAAAAATAAAAAAATAAAAATCAATACTATCGGATAAAACATTGCAGTTATGAAACAGGATAAGATTTTTTTTCACGAACATTCAGAAAACAAACAAAGAATTACTGGAAATCAAAAATCTGAAAGACACAAAGGTAGGGTTGGAAGCTAAGGCTATTCCAGAAAATAAAGCAAAAAGACCTAAAGATAAAATGAATAGAAAATAGAAAAGATAGAGATACAATATCCAAAGAATAGGAGTTCCAGAAAGAACAGATAAAATATTAATAGAAAGTAGGAACTTACAGTAAAATAATTTTTAACTTTTTTTCTAGTAAAGAGAACATGAGTTTTCAGATTCAAAAGGGCCTACTGACTATCCAGCAAAAAGGATGAAAACAATCCCCCACTAAAGCTATTTTTCCCTGTAATTTTTGGCGTCCCCATGTGGCATGCAGGATCCTAGTTCTCCAACTAGGGATGGAACCCAGGCCCTCTGCGGTGGAAGCACCATGTCTTAACCAATGGACCACCAGGGAAGTTCCCAACACTAAAGCACGCTAGAGAAAAGTGGAATATCACTGGGGTAAAAAACAAACAAACAAACAAAAAAAAACGTCTTACAAGACTCTAAAAAGAAAAAAAAAAACATGTCACAATAAAAGAGCTTCAGATTTCTTGATAGCAACATTGGAAACTAGAAAGCAATGGAAAAAAGTCTTCAAAATTCTAAAGGAAAATGATTATTACTGTGGAATTTTATATCTAACCAAACCTTTACCATGTATGATAGTAGAAAAAATAATACTTTCAGAATTACAAGTTTTCAAAACAGTTACTTCTCCTCCATACTTTCTCAGGAAGCTAGAGTTTGGTCAATAAACCAAAGAGAGGAAGCCATGGATACAGGAAGCAGTATTTCACCCATGGGAGTGGTGACAGGAATGAGCAGGGTGCTCATGATGGGAATCTATGAGGACAGCCAGTCCAAGTTGGTGCAAATCATAACGCCCCTGGGGAGAATCTGCAGGGAGATCAGATTTGTAGAACATGTGATATCTGCGCATCTTGAGGGAAGACAAATACCAAAGATGAATTAATTAAAAGAAAACAACAGTTAAGAAGCAAGAGAACTGTACATGGAACAACAGACTGGTTCCAAATCAGGAAAGGAGTACATCAAGGCTGTATATTGTCACCCTGCTTATTTAACTTATATGCAGAGTATATCATGCAAAATGCCAGGCTGGATGAAGCACAAGCTGGAATCAAGATTGCCAGGAGAAATATCAATAACCTCAGACATGCAGATGACACAATCCTTAGGGCCAGAAGCAAAGAACTAAAGAGCCTCTTGATGAAAGTGAAAGAGCAGAGTGAAAAAGTTGGCTTAAAACTCAACATTCAGAAAACTAAGATCATGGCATCTGGCCTCATCACTTCATGGCAAATAGATGGGAAAACAGTGACAAACTTTATTTTTTATGGCTCCAAAATCACTGCAGATGGTGACTGTAGCCATGAAATTAAAAGATGCTTGCTCCTTGGAAGAAAAGCTGTGACAACCTAGACAGCATATTAAAAAAGCAATTTCCAGTAGTCGTGTATGGATGTGAGAGTTGGACTATAAAGAAAACTGAGGACCAATGCTTTTGAACTTTTGAATGCTTTTGAGAGAAGACTCTTGAGAGTCCCTTGGACTGCAAGAAGATCAAACCAGTCCATCCTAAAGGAAATCAGCCCTGAATATTAATTGGAAGGACTGATGCTGAAGTGAAACTCCAACACTTTGACCACCTGATGTGAAGAACTGGCTCATTGGAAAAGACCCTGATGCTGGGAAAGATTGAAGATGGGAGGAGAAGGGGACGACAGAGGATGAGATGGTTGGACGGCATCACCGACTCGACAGACATGAGTTTGAGTAAGCTCTGGGAGTTGGTGATGGACTGGACGGGGAGGCCTGGCATGCTGCAGTCCATGGGGTCGCAAGGAGTCAGACATGAGTGACTAACTGAACTGAACTGAAAAGAAAACAAAGCAAAATACATAGGAAGATAAAGCAAATGGGAAGATAAGATAATTATCAGGGAAAACAAAAGTTACACAAGAAAAAAAAAATCATGGTTTATGAGATGACTCAGCTGTGAAAAGTCATTGTAGTATAAACCCTAGTGCTGACCAAACAAAAATTAGAACATAATTAAATCGGGAGAAGAGGGAGATGAGAAGGGTGGTATGTGAGTGAGTGGAGTGGGGGCAAAGAGAGACAAAGCTTAACCTCATCTTCTACCAGAGTGAAAAGTTGTTAGTTGGCACCTACAACTGAAAAAGCAAGAAGCTAGCAATTAAGCATGTTATATGGAAACGTGGAGGTAAATATAAACAGCAACAGCTGATACATGAAAGTGGTTCTCTCCAGGGAGAGGGAAGTAAGGGTCTAGGAGGTAGAAAACTATTGCTTTTCCTTTTAAACCATATGGAACCATTCTATTCTTTAAGCTATGGGCATGTATAAGCTTGATACAAGAATAAAAACAAAAACTGAAAATTTAAATAGGAAAGGTAGAACTGGCTTTTATGGCTCTACGTTAAATCTTGGGTTGTAGCACTTCTCTACATCTAACCATGCTTAAATTCCTTAACCTCTCTGAGCCAGTTTGTTTCGTCTGTAAAATCAGGACGCTGGTGGTTGTGAAGATTGAGTGAGGTTTTAAGGCCCTTTGCCTACACTGGACAGTTCATGTCAGCTCCTGGTCAAATGGCCAAGGCTTCCACCCTTCATGTGGTCATTGTAGGAGCCTAGCAGCCGGAGTCTTTCTGCCCTTTAAAGTAGAGTTCTAATCACACCAGTGCCCAGTTGTTTCAAGAAAAACTTTAGATCCATGTTAGTTTCAATGGTGGTTCAGTGGTTAGGACGCCACACTCTCACTGTGGAAGTCCTCAGCTGAGGAACTAAGATCCTACATTCCCCACAGCGCAAACAAACAAACAAAAAAGTAGAGCTAGCACTGATTTAGATTATTTTTATTTATTTTTTAGACTATTTTTATTATAATGTTATTTAAATATTGTTTGGGTGTTTAACTCTGTCTATACATAGAACTTAAGCAACAATAAAGTAAAAATAAATTTAAATGAAAGCCAAATCACAAAACCAATAGAATCCAAATAAATATTAACATAATGTGACACAGGTGACGTGCTGAAACCAAATCACAGCTCTTTGAGAGAACATGCTATCGAAGGGTCTTATCAGTCTTCATGACCAGGCTACTGGATGCTGGGTGGTGACCCAAATTCTCCCTACTTTTCTGTGAATCCTTCCCTAGCTGGCTGGGGAACTCTTCAGTCTTAGCTTGGTACTAGTGTAGTTCTTATGTGATCTTTTCTTATTAGTCAGGTACAATGAAACTTAACACAATTTGGCACCAATTTAATCATAAATGGAAACCCAGGTTCAAAAAATTGAGGAAAACCCTAAATTTAAAATCATCATGGAATTCCCTGGCAGTCCAGTGGTTAGGACTCCACGCTGTCACTGCTGAGGGCCAGGGATCAATCCCTGATCCAGGAAGTAAGATTCCACGAGCCATGTGGCAAAGCAATGTGAGAAATTCTAAGACTGATATATGATATGCTGTGGGAACACAGGAAGGAGCCCCTCAACTTACTGGGATTGACTTTGAGTTGGTCTTCAGGCTGCATTAGAGTTCTTCAGCTTAACAAGAGTGGATGGGGGAAGGAGTCTAGGCAGAGAATATTGCATGAGACATAATAAAGCACAGAGCATGCAGGGAAGAGTAAGTAGGTCTGAGGTTACATAATGTATAGTAGATAAAAATAACCAGAAAAGACATCCTGGAGTAGATGATTACATTTGGATTTTTCCTATTGGTTTTCATTTGATGTGTGTGCATTTCTATGTGTCATTCATATAGATAGAAAGATATATATATATATATATGACAATATTTCTGTAAATAAAGCATTGTTCTAGATTTGGGGGATAGAGAGAGAAATTTTTGCAGTACTTCTTGAAAGAAGGATACACAGAGCAAACAATAACTCATAGGAAGTAATTCTATAGGAACCACAATAGAACTGGCCAAGTAATGCTTATGGTTTTTCAATGAATAAAATCTAGAATAGCTAGAATGGATAGACTGCATGTCCTTCCAACAGTTTCTTCATAGATAACATTTCTATCAAGTGGGATAGAAATGGGCAAAAAGTGGTTGATTTCAAAATCTTTGTAAAATCTTAAGTCTGGAGTTGGTTTTCATGGCAACTGGTAGCCATTGAAGAGTTGTAATCAGTAAGCTGATAGGTTAATATATATAAATTTTAGGGGGTGGGGTGTGGAAAGAAAAGCCAGGAGATGGATGAGGGGTCTGTGTCATTGTCTAAGATGAAAAAAAACAAGACAAAAATGAATTAGGTAGTAAGAATTAAGTAGTAATGATAGACATGCAGGAATGTACAGATATTAAACTGGTAAAATTGATAAGCTTTATGACCAATTAGTGCTAGGGAGTGAGAAGTGAGAGGAGTCAGATTTCTGGCTTGAGTATCTGAGTGAGCTTCAGTTCTCTTTCTAGAATAGTATGAAACATATTGAGAGAGATGGGTTATGATGATGAGTTCTGGTAAAATTTGATATTAAGACATGAAGACAGATTGGATGTAATTCATTTTTTTTTTTATACAAGAAGACATATTGAGATAGTGAGGGGACTGTACATTGCTACAGCCACATTATGAGGCAATTTGGCAGTATCTCATATAATATTAAAATGCACATACTGCCTGACCCAACAATTGCATTTCTCAGTATCAGCCTCACTAGGAAGACTGTGCCTTGCAGTATTGTAATACAAAAAATTCAAGTTACTTAAATAGCCTTTGATAGGGAAACAGAAAAATAAACCATAATAATGTTTCCAGATTTGCCAACTAATAAAATCACCTGGGATATTGATTGAAAATCATTTCTCCAACTCCCTTTCCAGTCCTCCTATGGCAATAGACTCTCTTGGGGAGGGTCCTGAATATTTCTGGGGTATATTTTTTTACCACAAGGAAAGTTTACAAGAGAGTTATGAAAGAAAAAAAAAGAGTTATGAAAAGTGTTTTCAAAACTGTATCTAGAAATAAACAAATGCTAGGCAGGATTTAAAAAGAATGAGGGTAGCTCTCTGTGAAATACCTCACAACGAGCTCCAGGATATATTGAGTGATAAATGCAAGGTATAGAATGAACACACAGTATGATACCATTATGCAACCACAGACCCACACACAGAACAATATATTTCTAGAAGTAAATATGGGTTTGAATGTAGTGATTTCAAAGGGAACGTCTGTAATGCTTGGACTTTTTTATGATAAAAAAAGTATGTGTGGGGACTTCCCTGGTAGTCCAGTGGCTAAGACTCTACATTCCCTAACGCAGGGGCCTCAGGCTTGATCCCTGGTCAGGAAACTAGATCCCACATGTTGCAACTAAAGACCTGGCTCAACCAAATTTAAAAAACATATTTGTGTGTTAATTCTATAAGTAGAAGCACGTATTTATCTACTGCTGGTGTGACGAATGTGACGAAGGTAGCCTATGCAAAATACGATTTGTCTTAGACCATACACCCTGAAGCATATTCTGAGTATATTATATTATCAAATATTTGAAGTTTTTCTCTACATATATTGAGCTGGTTCAGTGCTTGGAGGGGCCAGGGCAAGGGAGGTGGCAAAGATGGGGAAGAAGTACCCAGAAATTCCCTGCTACTTCCACATCTGCCTATCTTGAGATTCAACTCATATACTGTCTCTAGGTCCCACCAACCTGAATTCATCTCTTCTCTTCTAAACCCCACCCCAGTTCTTTCCTCTACTGATATATACATGTACTCCAAATTTCCCCAAGCCCAGCAGTGGCCTGCATACCTAGCTCTCAGTACTTCGTGATTATTGAAGGAGATGCTCCCAGCTCCTCCTCGGAGGTCTGAGAATGGTCTTCTACTTGCCGCTGTAACTACTGCTCCCTAGAAGTCACTCAGTCCTCTCTCCTCACACATTCTCACCCCAACTCTTCCCTCCTCCTCACTGCTGTCTACAATCCTTGCAATAGGAAACATATGCTTTCATTATATAATTAAAGCTGAGTTTCAAAATTCAGCTCCCCTGGGGAGAGCTGTAAAAGTTAAATGGTTGCATCCCATCCTTCCCGGAGGACCGGATGGGCAGGAGTGGGTGGAGAAAGAGTAGATGGTTCCTACAGACCTGGGAAAAGGTGAGGGGCAGGGGTGGGGAATATAAACTCTGTTGATTCTTTACAAAGGAAAAATAAATCAAAATGGGGAGGGGGGAGCTCTCTTCATAAGTCCGCTACATCAGTTACCCACTCCCACGTTATTTTTTCCTTTTTCTACCACTACACATGGCTTGTGGGATCCCAGTTCCCCAATCAACTGAATCCACACCCTCAGCAGTGAGAACGTGGAGTCCTAACCACTGGACTGCCAGAGAATTCCCAACAACCACTCCCACTTATGATCCCCTTGGCTATCCTAATAAGAAAAATCTTGACATGAGACAGCTTATTTCAAGGCTTTCCTTTTGAAGTCAGTCCATCTATTTGAGATGGGGAACATCTTTGGACAGTGTCACCCTTCAAGCCTGCTGTGAGTGGCTCACTTAGAGGCAAGACTGAGGACACTCTCCAAGAAGTGATGCCATGTCTCCATGTGGTTCCAGACTAGCAACCCCAACAAAACGGACAAACCATTGTTCTTTTTACAGATCGTATGCTCTGGAATCTCATGTCTTTTGGCATTAGTGCCATCAGCTCGCTGCTCTAACCCTCCCCGACAGACACATTGATTGTATTACTTATTCAAGATATGTATCAGTCAAGGGGCTGGCAGGAAACATTTGGTAGCTCAAATTGGGTAATTCAGGGAAAGTTCATGAAAGGACTATATACACAGTAAGAGATGGTTTCCGTACCTCAGTGCTTTGATCACGGGAAAGGAAGGGCACACAGATCTCTGTGAGAAAGTCACCCAACAGGTGCTGGATCTTCCATCAAGGCAATAAATACTCCAATAAAGACCCAATCTTAGTCTTCTTCCTTTCATTTCTTCCCCATGTCTCCTTGGCTGAAGCCTACTGGAAGCTGGAGGGCAAGGAAGCCAGTTGATGGGTCCACAGTCTGTCAGCCCCTGCGTCATGAGCAGATGGAAGTGAGTGGAGGGTGACTCTAGAGGGGCTGATGAAGGGTGTCCAGCACAACTTCCATATCAAATCTGCCTCTTGTTCAAGACACTAAGACCCATGGTTTTTGAGTGGTCTTCCACCTGGAGCAGTTCAGCCCTCCCTCTCCCCACTCTCCCATCATTCTTAGCCATGTGGCAGCACTAGGTTCAAGACACGGAATGACATCCCTGCCCAAGTCTCAAACTGTGTACCCTTATGGTTGCCTTGTGCTTCTCTGCCTGGACTGCTCTGCTTCGCTTTCCTCTCCGAGAATTTCTACACGTCTTTCACGGTGAGGATCCCACGTTTCTCTTTGAAGCCCCCTCTCTTCACCTCGGCTTCATTGCTCACATACCTTCCTAACACTGAGGCACTGTGAGTGTTAGTCACTTAGTCGGGTCCAACTCCTTGTGACCCCATGGACTATAACCCACCAGGCTGCTCGGTCCATGGGATTCTCCAGGCAAGAATACTGGAATGGGTTGCCATTCCCTTCTCCAGGGGATCTTCCCAACACAGGGATCTAACCCGTGTCTCTTATGTCTCCTGCATTAGCAGGCAGGTTATTTACCACTAGCGCCAGCTGGGAGGCCCACTTTTATTCAGGACTTTATTCACATACATTTTCCCTGCTGCTATGCTGAGCATGCCTCAAAGATGAAGCCTGCATCTCATCATTACCAGCAACAACCACTATCATCATTTTCTGAGGACCTATTAAGTGCCTGGCCCAGGCACTTTAATTCATGTTCTCAGCTCATTCTTTTGTCTAAAAAGCATGGGTATCCGAGATACCAGTGTAAACACTGATTTTCAGCAGATTGGTCAGCTTGCAGAACATCACTCAGCCAGTAAGCTAGCTGTTGTCACTTGGACTGCTAAACTGAGATTCAAACCCATCTACCTCCCACTCCCAACCTGGAAATTAAAACTGAAAATAATCACAGTGAACATTGCCCCTCAGCTTTGCATCCCTAGAGATGGCCCGGGTCTGGATGATACACGATTAGTGTCCAAGATATGTTTTTGAATAAACAACCAGAAGCGTGATGTGCTGACAGAAATCTTTTGACTGTGTGTGTATTGTTTTCTCCTGACACGAGCTGGCCCACACTCTTGAATTTCTTTTGTCTTTCTCTAGGCTGATGGTTTACAGTCAAGTCCCCTGTTGCTGGTAAACACTGTCTTGACTATGTTTAAGTGGCTTTTCAGAACAGAATCACCAGCAAACTGAATCCCTTAGAAGACTAAGGTATTGGTTTTTCTCCTGGACTGAGTTAGAAAATTTTCCCAAGAACTGGAACAGCTATGTATGAGGAACTTCTAAGCAACATCTCCTTATATTTTTTACATATGAACTGTGAGAGTAGGGAGCTTCCCAGGTAGTGCTAGTGGTAAAGAACCTGCCTGCCCATGCAAGAAATGGAAGAGACATGGGTTCAATCCCTGGGTTCAGAAGATCCTCCAGAGGAGGACAAAGCAACTCACTCCAGTATTCTTGTCTGGAGAATTTTATGGACAGAGGAGTCTGGCAGTCTACAGTCCATGGCGTGGCAAAGAGTTGGACATGAGTAAAGCGACTCAGCTCATACACATGTGAGAGTGGGAGCTGAAGGAGAATGTTTTTTTAAAATCGACCCTGTTATGCCACCATGGGTTGGATACTTACTGTGTGACCAATTCAATGCTTGTTGCTTTACATACATTATTCCTAATTTTTTAGCAGCCCTGCAATGTAGGTCTTACTATTCCCATTTTACAGAACAGGAAACTGAGGCTCAGTGAGCCTAAGTAACTTGTCCAAGGCGTTCCAAACACACATGGTATCATACTTTCTCATCTCTCCACTGTTGCCTTTTTTCCTTACTATTTTCACTGACTGCACAACTTTTTTTTGCTGCTCCATGCTGCTTGTGGGATTTTATTTCCCCAACCAGGGATCAAACCCAGGCCCTCCTCTGCAGTGAGAACATGGAGTCCTAACAACTGGAACACCAGGGAATTCCCAGTTGCACAGATATTATAACAAGAATATGGAAAACAATTAGAAGAAAGTTGTTCATAATTTCAGTACCCCAACATATCAATTATTTTTAGGTTTCTGTTATTTGTCTGTGCATGTGTGCTCAGTCATATCAGACTCTTTGCGACCCCATAGACTGTAGCCCACCAGGCTCCTCTGTCCATGGAATTTCCAGGCGAGAATACAGAATGGGTTGCCATTTCCTTCTCTAGGGGATCTTCAGGACCCAGGGATCGAACCCACATCTCCTGCATTGGTGGGTAGATTCTTGATCACTGAGCCACCTGTCCTTATCCAAATATTACCAAAAAAGCACACACACACACACACGCACACAAATAATTAAGCCCCTCTAGGAGACTTGGTTGGAGAAGGCAATGGCACCCCGCTCCGGTACTCTTGCCTGGAAAATCCCATGGATGGAGGAGCCTGGTGGACTGCAGTCTATGGGGTCGCTAAGAGTTGGACAGAACTGAGCAACTTCACTTTCAGTTTTCACTTTCATTCATTGGTGAAGGAAATGGCAACCCACTCCAGTGTTCTTGCCTGGAGAATCCCAGGGACGGGGGAGCCTGATGGGCTGCCGTCTATGGGGTCTCACAGAGTCGGACATGACTGAAAAGACTTAGCAGCAGCAGCAGCAGGAGACTTGGTGATGATTGAAAGTTGGTGGTCACAAGCTCCTGATTCACAGAATCCAGACAGCCTTGCACACAGTTTCCTCTGAGATAGCATGAATCTTGATATCACAAGCCAGAGAGCTAGAACATTTTGCTCTTGGAGCAAAAGACTTACTCAAAGTTAGTGACCATTCATCTAAAGATTTTTAAAAGAGCCATCACTACCATATCCAAATTCTGATTATGACAATTATTTCTCAGTAGGAAGGACCTTCCTGGTCCTTTGAATGTTATCTTAATAAGAGTGATATTGACCAAAATGTTAACAGCGGTTATTTCTGGGCAGTGAGATTACAGTGATGTTTATTTTCTTTTTGAGTCTCTTTTACATTTTCTGAATTTTCTGCAATGAACATGTACTGTTTTTAGTAAGATTAAAATGAATACCAATGTTGAATAAAATATGAAGTTGATCTAAAGAAAAGAGTCTAGAAAAATTAGAGTCAAGGATATAGATCATATAGTCCCTACAACTGGAGTGCCTACAACCAGTGCCTCCCTCAGATCAGAGAGCCTACTACCCACTAGAACCCAGGAATTATGTAGGATTTCTAGTTCAACTCTCTTTCTAAGATCGGCTGACAAGCCTGTTCTTTTTGTTGTTGTTGGTTTTTGGTTTGGGTTTGTTGTTGTTGTTGTTTTTGTTCCTAAACCATTTGTCAACAGAGAAGATTTGATTCTGAGAATATGTTATGGATTTTCTGTAGCAATGGTCCAATATCATTTAGTAGACAATAACACGCCTAGAAATGTGTGGGAGCCTTGCTGTCAAGTCCCGTAGTGTTTTAATAAAGGAACATGTCATTTTTCTTCAGCTAAATTTCAGCTAGGAAAAATACTAGATGAGGTTTCCTTGCCATTCATTCCATAGCCTTTCTGCAGTTTGGACACCTTAATGATTTCATGCAAAATTCACTGTCTAAAGAGTCTTGGTGGCTTCTGTCTGATCCTGGTTTTTCCTTTTGATGCAGATTACTTACGTGCATCCATCATGGTAAAAACAGCAGAGTTTGGGCAAACACTGTTCTCTCAGACCCCTGCTCCCTTTTAGGCCTGGAGATCCTTCATCTAACCCAGTTCCATTCTTGTGCCTCTTCCCGCTGGCTTCCCCAGTGCCATTTTTATTAAAGCTCCAGCTCATCCTACATTCAGCCGCATGACTTCTTACAGGCTTCAGAATAAATCACCACATTGCTCCGATCTTGGCTTCTCTGCCCTCGGCTTTCAATTAAATTTAGAATTGACTTTAAAGGTACAACCTCAATGTACATGGTTGAAAATGACCTTGTTTCCCCTTTCCCACCACCTGCGACTTCCTGCGCGGGGCTCTTATACTCCAGCTCCTGGTTCAAAAAGTAGAAACAGGAATTTGCTACATGCTCCTGTGGCAAACTATAAGTCTCAAGCTGTTTAAAGTCTTTAAAGTCCCATCCAAAAGGTAAAGTACACTCTGTAGAGAGAAATCTGGGGCCTGAATCTCTGGCTGCCTGTGTTCAGGAAGAGACAGAGAAGGAGGAGAAGAAGAAGAAGAGAGAGTGAGACAGAGGGGGAAAAAAAAAAAACCTTTGAGCTTAACACTTAATTTGTTTAATTTCTACAGTTTGCATTCAGGATGATTAGTCTATTTATAATACACATCACTATTAAAGTAATTATGTTAAGTTAATATAAATGATCTATGACAAGATCACAAGGACACAGAAGCTGACTTGAACATCAAAACTGACTTTTATCTTCCGTCTTGACATTTGTCTTTCTACTCTTAGCAAGGAATAGAGAATAGTAAGCAGTAGATTTGGGCTATTTAGAGTTGGGCGTGCTCCTGACAATTTCTTCCTCCTCCCTTTGGAAGTGTTCTCCAATCAGAATGACTGAACTAGAAAACCATTCTTCCTATGTAAAATACTAATACTCCATTAGTATTTTAAGGCACTTCAGTTATATCTAAAAGCTATAAGGTCCCTCCCAGTTCAAAAGAGAAGGGAAGAATTATTTGATTGCCTGAAAAAAGAATAAAACAAGATCCAGTATGTGAACAGGATGTATAAGTTGAAAGAACTCTACAAGTGTAATGGGTCAATTTATTCACTCCACCGTCACTTAGTTATTGAGTATTTACTATACATCGGGTTCCATGGAGGCTGTACAGTGTTTAAGAGCTTGAGCCTTAGTTTTCTCACTCTAAAATGGAAACAGAAACCCTTCATTTCAGGGTGTGTGATAATCAAGTGAAAGAATTAATATAAATTACCGGAAAACAGTTCTTAGCACATAACAAATGTTGAATGAATAGCCATATATATAAAAATATGAGAGAGGTAGTCCCAAATGCTAAGCAATTTATAGCCAAATGAATTATTATTCAAAACTTCAATTATTATTCAAAAGTTTTTTGCCTTTGACCCTAAAATTTGCGAAACTTTGAAGATTTAGCCATGCAAATCTCAGAACAAAATACTTTCCTACTGGCTGCCCTTTAGAAAGATATATTAAAAATTGTGGGTGCTTTACCAAAAAAGGAAGAAAGGAAAATGAATTAACACTTACCCGCTAAATGTGAGATCTCAATGATTTTTTATCTTTTTTAATTGAAATCTTATTAGATCTTAATTAATAGATAGGGATGAATAGTCTCATGTCCTAGATGGGGATACTAAAGAGAATTAGTAACCTCCCCATGGTCACAGAGCTAGGAGGGAGAAGATTACATTCAAACTAGGTAATAGAATTTCATAGCAAACACCCTCTTCCAACAACACAAGAGACAACTATACACATGGACATCACCAGATGTCAAGACCAAAATCAGATTGATTATATTCTTTGCAGCCAAAGATGGAGAAGCTCTATACAGTCAGCAAAAACAAGACGGGGAGCTGACTGTAGCTCAGATCAGGAACTCCTTTTTGCAAAATTCAGACTTAAATTGAAGAAAGTAGGGAAAACCACTAGATCATTCAAATATTACCTAAATCAAATCCCTTGCAATTATACAGGGGAAGTGACAAGCAGATTCAAGGGATTAGATATGATAGAGTGCCTGAAAAACTATGGACGGAGGTTCGTGACATTATACAGGAGGCGATGACCGAACCATTCCCAAGAAAAAGAAATACAAAAAGGCAAAATGATTGTCAGAGGAGGCCTTAAAAATAGCTGAGGAAAGAAGAAAAGCTAAAGGCAAAGGAGGAAAGGAAAGATATATCCATCTGAAAGCAGAGTTCCAAAGAATAGCAAGGAGAGATAAGAAAGCTTTCCTAAGTGATCAAAGCAAAGAAATAGAGGAAGACAATAGAATGTGAAAGATTAGAGATCTCTTCAAGAAAAGTGAAGATATCAAGGGAACATTTCATGCAAAGATGAGCACAATAAAGAACAGAAATGGTATGGACCTAACAGAAGTAGAAGTTAATAAGAAGAGTGGACAAAAACACACAGAAGAACTATACAAAAAAGATCTTCATGACCCAGATAACCACAATAGTGTGATCACCCACCGAGAGCCAGACATCCCGGAGTGTGAAGTCAAGTGGGCCTTAGGAAGCATCACTATGAACAAAGCTAGTAGAGGTGATGAGATTCCAGTTAAACTATTTCAAATCCTAAAAGATGATGCTGTTAAAGTGTTGTGCTCAACATGCCAACAAATTTGGATAACTCAACAGTGGCCACAGGACTGGAAAAGATTGGTTTTCATTCCAGTCTCAAAGAAAGACAATGTCAAAGAATGTTCATACTACCACACAAATGTACTCAGTGGAAACAGTGACAGACTTTCTTTTCTTGAGCTCCAAAATTACTGCAGCTGGTGACTGCAGCCATGAAATTAAAAGACGCTTGCTCCTTGGAAGAAAAGCTATGACAAACTAGACAGCATATTAAAAAGCAGAGAAATAACTTTGCTGACAAAGGTCCATATAGTCAAAGCTGTGGTTTTTCCAGTAGTCATGTATGGATGTGAGAGTTCGACCATAAAGAAAGCTGAGTGCCAAAGAATTGATGCTTTTGAGCAGTGGTGTTGGAGAAGATTCTTGAGAGTCCCTTGGAACCGGTCAATCTTAAAGGAAATCAGTCCTGAATATTCATTGAAAGGATTGATGCTGAAGCTGAAGCTCCAATACTTTGGCCACCTGATGCGAAGTGACTCATTAGAGAAGACCCTGATGCTGGGAAAGATTGAAGACAGGATGAAAATGGGGATGATAGAGGATCAAATGGTTGGATGGCATCACCAAGTCAATAGACATGAGTTTGAGCAAGCTCCGGGAGTTGGTAATCGACAAAGAAGCCTGGTGTGCAGTCCATAGGGTTGCAAAGAGTCAGATATGACTGAGTGACTGAACTGAACTGATGGAACTTCAGAGCCCACGCTCTTGGTCAAATTACCAGCTGCCCTCATCCACCATAGGTCCCAGGGGAAAGACTTTGAGTCCTTATCTGAAAACACTAGAGATATTTGGAATCTGCTTAAAGTAGAAGGGGAAATATCAAAGAAGAAAAATACTGCAATAATTAATTTCCTGCTCAAGCTTCTGAACAGTAGTATTATAGTGAGTGTCCTTCCCTTCCATTTAAACTCTTCAAGGTAGAAACTTCTTTTTTCAGTTCTAAAAGATTACTGTTGACAGGCACATGTTTGAAGACTTTGATTCTCATTTCCTTTCTTTCAGTAACACTTAACGCTTTTCTGGGGAAGGAAACCATACAGAAGTTTAAAACTATGAATGGAAAAGTTAGGGAAGAAGGTTATACCATACTGACCCTGTTTTGAAAGACTACAGCCACCCCTAGGTTAACTGATCTTTCCACACTAGCTCTGTATCCACTCTTCCTAAATGAACTTTTCAAGCTCTCAGTCAGCCTTCTTCCATGGACTGCAGAAACAACAGTGATTGCCTGTACCAAGTTCAACCCAGGAGGACAAGTGCCTACAGAGGCTAAAGACTCCTCTGCTAGGCGGGCCTCAGTAGACAGCTCCTTGGGATTTTAAGGGTGTTAAGGAGTTGGGTTCTTATATTTTGTGCCTACCCCCAACTATAGCACAGCTAGACCACACTTGGTCACAACCAGCTCATTAAACTCAGTCGCCCCACAGAAGGTCAAATGGCCACACACAAATAGAAATTTCTCTTTCTTACCTGCCCTGCAGTCTTCCTTCCCTTCCTTCTCTGTCTCTTTTTTTTAGTTTCCAGAAATAATTGTTCTTTTTCTAGTGCCCAAAAAGAAGGCACCCCACAGTTCATCTTACTTGGCAGTAGCCTAAACAGCTTCTTATCCTCTCAATATAGTCTTTAAAGTACAAGGATGAAAAAGGCTGAAGGGTGAAAATACCATTTAACTAAGAGAGTTTACAATTATTTATCACTCCAACAGTTGTGCATGTTTGTGTGTGTGTTTTAATATTCCAAACCTCAGAAATCAAACCCATAATTTTGTTAATCACCAAATAGATACATACTTACAGTAAATTTCTGGGAACTTAATCATTTCTTTTATGTGTACATCATTTTCCTTTTCAAAGTACTTTCACATGTACCTAAGCTGGAGTTAAATTATAACACCCATTCTTCAGATCAGGAAACTTGACTCAGATGGACTAAGGGACATGCCAGGGTCACAGAGCTAATTAATTGCAGCATCAGTATTGGAATTCTGGCTTTCTTTACTGTATTGTTTTATATATATATACACACAAAGTTTATAGCATAGCCTTTGAGATTTCCTCCTGGGAAAAAGAAAGTACTGTTCCACAGTTTGTGCCTTGGAGCTTCTGTCAGGAGCTGACTTTTATGTACATTCTACTGACTTTTATGTAGAATGTACTATTGGCATACCCTATTAGTATGACTTATGGCTCCAAGGCATTGAAAGACAGTTTGTAGAGAAAAGACCTGAAATCACCATTTGATACAGTATAACTATGGAAATGTTCTTTTACCTCTTTGAGTCAGTTTCTTTACCTGCAAAATGGCAACACTGCCAATCTCATAGAACTGGTATAAGGCTTAAATAAATGACATTTGTAAAGCACTCCGGCAGTAGATTGTGGTGGTAGAATTCTTTCTCTTGAAAAAGTGCTGTTAGAATAACAGAGTGAGACGAATACAGAGTATGGTTAAGAAAAGCTGATGTTGGACTTTCCTAGTGGTCCAATGGTTAAGATTCTTTACTTTCACTGCAGGGGCATGGGTCCTATCCCATGGTTGGGGAACTAAGATCCCATAAACTGTACGACCAAACAAATTAAAAGAAGAAAAAAAAAGAAAAGTTAATGTCCCTTACCCTCCTCAAGGACACTCCACTTGCAGACCACCTCTCCCTCCCAAACTGTAAAACTTAGATAGGAGGAAGGATAGATAGGTAAAGGCCAGATCATGTGATGCCCTGAAGGTCTCAGTATAGAATCAGGAATGAAAGTGAAAGTGTTAGTCATTCAGTCTTGTCCACTTCTTTGTGACCCCATGGACTATATAGCCCACCAGACTCCACTGTCCACGGAATTCTCCAAGCAAGAATACAGGAGTGGGTAGCCATTCCCTTCTCCAGGGCATCTTCCTTACCCAGGGATCGAACCCAGGTCTCCTACATTGCAGGCAGATTCTTTACTGTCTGAGCCACCAGGGAAGAATTCATGGAGTTGGGATGCAAAAACAGGTTGAGGCTCTTCTTTCTGTTCCTCTAAGTCACCAAGCTTGTGCCTGCTTCACAGCCTTTGCACTTTCTGTTTCCTCATTTGAACTTAAGATGCTCATTCCCTCACTGCATTCAATGCCATCCTTCAAGGAGGGTATCTCCATCAGTGTTTATTAAAATACTGTCTTCCTACCCTGGTGGCTCAGATGGTAAAGAATTTGCCTGTAATGCGGGAGACCTGGGTTCAGTCCCTGGTTTGAGAGGACCCCCTGGAGGAGGGCATGGCAACCCACTCCAGTATTCTTGCCTAGAGAATCCCCATGGACTGAGGAGCCTAGCAGGCTACAGTCCATGGTGTCGCAAAGAGTCTAACATGACTGAGCGACTAAGCACAGTCTTCCCACCTGCCCTCAACCCCTTATCTTGACTGAATTTTTCCTCAACACTTACCAATACCTGAAATTATATTGCGTGTTTATTTAATTGTCTATTTCTTCTGCTGGAAAAGTGTGAAAGTGTTAGTCACACAGTCATGTCCAACTCTTTGTGAAGCCTGCCAAGTTCCTCTGTCCATGGAATTCTCCAGGCAAGAATACTGGAGTAGCAATTCCCTTCTCCAGAGGATCTTTCCAACTCAGGGACTGAACTCGGTCTTCTGCATTGAGGACAGATTGAACTCAGGTCTTCTGCTTTGTGGGCAGATTCTTTACCATCTGAGCTACCAGGGAAATCCTTCTGCTAGAAAGTAAGCTCCATAAAGACAGGGACCTCATTCACTCTGCTTCCCTAGTACCTAGAGGAGAAAATGATTAGTCTCAGATATTTAATAAATAACGAGCAGATGAATGAATGAAATATATATATATGAAATAATAATACTAGGACCACAGTTATTAACACTGTGGATTCCTTAGACTGCCATACTTATATTGATTTTAACCACTAAGAACACTTTCAGCATTACGTTAGGATTCTTATAAAGATTAAAACTAAATGATATATTCAAAGAAACTGTAGAAACGTGAACCATTCTTTAAAATTTCACTTAGAATAACTTTCCAAGACTGCTGAGAAAACTTTAAAATGTAAACCTGATCTTGTCACCAGTCAGCCCTAATCTTCAATGGCTGCCATTGCCCCAGGTGATACTTAAAACAGTTCTCCTCTGAAGGACCCTCAGAATCTCTTCAGAGCTCTTGCTTAAACATCATCTCCTGTTCCCCATATAATGATTCATCATACCTCCTTTCACTCTCCAAAGTGTCCTGGTTTGAGTAATGATATATATGCTCATCCTACCTACATACTCCTTTTCTGCAGGGGCTCCACTCCAATCGGGCTTTCCTAGTGGCTCAGATGGTAAAGAATCTGCCTGTAGTGCCCAAGACCTGGGTTCAACCCCTAAGTCAGGAAAATCCTCTGGAAAAGAAAATGGCTACCCACTCCAATATTCTTGCCTGGAGAATTCCACAGACAGAGGAGCCTGGCAGGCTACAGTCTATGGGGTCACAAAGGATTGAACACAATTGAGCAACTAACACTCACTCCAACCAGACCCATCTACCAGCAGGTATCCAAATGGCAGAGACTCTTTCATATCTTCCTTTGAGCAATTTTCCCTCAGCCTAGGATATCCTTCATTCTTCCAGATACCAGCTGTAATATCAGCTCCTCCAGAAAGGCCTTCCCAGAATTTTCCTCCAGCCTAATAAAGATTAGGCAACCCACACAGCCAGAGCTACTTTGGAATTGCCTGAGGAGCTTTTGGAAATACAGATTTCTAGACCACCTAATGCCAGGAGGGGTGGGGCCCAGGAAATCAGTTTGCCCCGCCTAACTGTTCCCACCACATCTTCTGCATATTTCCACAGGTATCCCTGTTATCACCAGTTTACCTATCTGTTTCCTTCACTATAAAGTCCTCGAGGGCAGGACCTATGACCCTCACCTCTAGTGTGTCTCCATTGCCTGGACTGGGCACTCGATGAAGGATACATCAACACGTGAATAATAGTGGCAAATGTTTGCAGAGCCCCTGCTATGGACCAGGTGCTATTCTATGTGTTTTTTGTGTGTTAACTCATTATTTCAGAAAAATATTTAACCCTTAGCATTATAATAGCCTGAACGACAAAGGGTATTAAGGGCATTACAGTACTACTAAGAATTAACTCTGGAAAGTGCAGAGTGTGACATCCAAATTAATTTTTTCAGTAAACATTTAAAAACAGAATACCTCTGAAAGTCTTCTGTAGGCCTGTGCACACTGAAGAGTGTTGATCATTTCCTATGTGAACATCCAATGTAGCTTGAGGGGGACTTCGTAAGGATGGCAGGGAAATACCTACACCCTCACCCCTACTTCCTGACTGCTTTGTGCTTGATCAGCAGATGCACCGTCAAGGGTTTTATCTTCTATTTCTGACCTCTTCGACAGAAACAGCTTCCACAGTGCTGGGGAAGAGAACAAGGATAGAACTTCTTCATTCTTTCAGTCTACATCTCTCAGCTTCAAAATTTAGCCTTCTCTGTGCATATCCTATAAAAACTAAGGGGAGCTTAAGAAGGGCCTGTAACCTACAAAGAGCTTAATGTGTTTTAAATGTACAACTCTGGTAACAGTATCAGATTATGGATTTCCAAATGGCAGCCACAATCATGATTTAGAACAGATGGCCAAAGGACAGGCAACAGAATCAACAGAATTTTCTGTCATTCCCAAGAGGCTAACAGAATCCAAGAGAAGTATCTGACATCACTTAAATTGGTAAACAGCTCAAAACAATCTTAATTAACAGTTTGCTGGAGCACTTAATGACAGAGAGCATGCCTCAGTAGAAATTGGTATTCTTAGGCAGCAACCGTGTGTTATTAACCACATAGGAAGACAGTCTAAAGCCCTGGGAAAAACAATCAAAATTAGGAATTAAGAAATCTTAGTTTGGGCTCTGACACTGGGTGACCTTGGGTAGTAATTTGAACTTTCTGAACCTATTTCCTTGTCTGTAAAATGACATCTGAGTTGCCTTCTCTTAGCTTTAAATATGAACCCAAACCAATCAGGGAATAGGAAGGACTTAAACCATAAAAGAGCAAAACAGGAATCACAAAAACATTTTAGATTACAATGAAGTAAAATTCATCTCTCAACATACAAAGAGACTACAGTAGGTGAAAGTTTACAATTATTGTTTATTTTGCTTACCATAGTTACTATGGCAGAGGATATTATTTTACTAGAAATATTAATGCTTGCAGCAGAGCAAATCAGACTGTCTCTGGATAAGGAGCCTTTCTTAAATCAACAAAATCATGTAACATTGTCAGTTAAGAAATGTTGAACTATTTTTTATATAAATCATCTTCGGTTCTCCATGTTGTCAGTCTTCTGGAATTGGCTTTGAAAAGAATGGGTAATCTTTTCAGCATTGCTTGTTATCCAGTGCAAAAAACTCTGATAAGGAAAGACTTCACAATGAGCCTCAGCAAGTAAGCAAAAAAAGTTTCAGCCTGAAATAACCCAGAACTAGTTAGGTCTAAATGCCAATAGGCAAATTTACTCTGATTTTTTTTTTTTTTTTTTTGCACCCTACCTGTTTCTTTGACCAAAAAAAAAAAAGTTTAAGGACTGTGTTCAACTTCTCATGAAAAGTTATATTAGTCATGTATTTTGTGAAATGATGGAAGAAGAGAGGAGAGAGGTTGAAGAGAAGGGACAGAGTAGTAGGGGAAGGGGACAGAATTAAGCTTCTGGGAAGGGAGCCCACTGCTTCTCAAGTTACCATTTGTAAACCCTTTACCCAGTTCTGTTTGGGCTATTGTCCTGGGTAAATCATCCATTGAAAATCAAGCTCCTCAGCTCATTATATATTCTTCATTTGAGGTGACCAGAACTATTTCCTGAAACCTGGTTTGGGTGCTAATTACCTGCCCAAACACCTTGCAAATATCTCCGTGGATTTGTCATAGGAAAATTACACTTCTTAAAATTTTTCTTAAATAGAGCACACTTATTCCAAGTTCCCCTTTCAACTTGCTAGTCATGACACTACAACTGCCTAAACAGAAGAGACTCCTACTCTGGTTACTGTGAAGGGACCCTCCCGCCTCCTCAGTTACCCTAAGGCATAGCTTGCAGCTCTGACTCAACTGTGGAGAAATGTTTACCAAAGTCAGCCACGTATTTCTATACAGAGAAGTAAACTGCTTTTCCTTCCTCAGGCTTCTCTCCCTCCCTCTGCAAGTAGGCAAGAGCCCCCTCCTGCAAATAACCAAAGAACACTGTACAAAATAGACTTGCCCTCACAGACGGTTCTTTCTCTTTAGATTTTAAAATAACTCTTTCTGTCAGCCTACCTCCTCTCCTAACCCTCAGAGGGGGGAAAAAAAAGCACCTCAAACTCATAGCATTTGTCTTGCCATTGTGATAGGATAACATTTCTATCAATTTTGAAACTGAATAAAAAAATTTTATTTTACTGGGGAAAATGTTCATTTATGTATCTCTAATTGATTCAATACAAAATGGTGTTGCCTTTTCTTTCCCTTTCACATCTAAATAAATTTATGTCCAAAAGCATGAATGTAGGTGTCATCTTCAAGAAAAATAATCAAGTAAAGCCAGAAAAACATGGAACATAACCAAACCAATAAAACCAGTATAAGTCAATATTCTAAATACACGTACTTCAATCCCTGGAAAAGAACTGGAAGATAGGAAACACTGCATCCTGACTACACAAGATTTTTTTTTTCTTTCCCGTTTTCCTTAAGAAAGCTGAAGGTGAGGGCTGTCTCTATGTGGCACTGTGGTATAAGTGACCGCTGTTGTGGAGGAGAAAAGCCCATGAAGCTTAAAAATTTTGCAAGGAGAAAACAATCCTCCTGCAGACCACAGTAAATAAAATAACAGCAGTGGGGTGATTTGCAACCATGTAACGGGGCTTTTGTCTGGGTCTATTTCTCTAGGCCTTGAGGGTTTCTGTGTTCCTTCTCCGCAGGATCTCAGTGTTGCGCCCCTCCATCACAAAGGCCCAGGGCTTGAGCCCCTCCTCCAGCTGTTCACCCCCAATCTTGCCCATGCTGAGGCTTACTTACAGCAGACTGAAGAGTTTCAGTGGGGTGCAGGGCACTGCAATTTAGGATTTCTGCAGTACAGGGTGAATTTTCAAGAGTGTATCAGAAAGGGGAGCCAGACTTAAAAATAGCCTTTACTCATCCTATTAACCATTTCATTGCTGAACTAATTTCTAAGGCCAGACCAGCAGGGTTGGGTTTGTTTTTTTTTTTTTTTTTTCTCTCTCTCTCTCTCTCTAGCAAACACCAAAACTGGTACAGCTGCCTCTAGTCATTTGTATAAAGGCAACACTTCACCATGTCTTGGATAACAGCTGAATAGATGTTTTGAGTCGTTATAGAAAAAACTATTAAAAAACCGTTGTATTGTATATGACATGTTTGAAGGTGGGAAAGAAGGGAAGGGATTAGAGAAGTAGAGGGAAGATGAAGAGTGAAAGAAAAGAGAACGAAAAGAGAAATCTTGGTGAATAGAGGCGTGAAGCCTCTTATTCTGGTTTGTACTGATCTTATTTAAGTATGGGGAGAACTGATGAGTCTGTGATTATTTAAATGACCATGAAACCTGTGCATTCAAAGAGATAAATGAAGCTATGTAATGACCTCCTACATAATATCAAAGGACCATAAAAGGACAAGGAGGAGGGGCGTCATTGTAGAATAATATTTACGTCATACAGTTTACCACAGGCAAAGGTAAACTGGGGGTTGAAGAATTTCCAGGGAAACAAGAGCCTAAGTTCAATACTTTACAGGCCTGATCCGTCTAAGTTATTGAGGCAATAACTGTTTCTATTTTGTATGTTAGCAACGAAAAGATTGATTTTTTTTCTTTTTTTTTTTTATGGTGGCGGGGAGCAGTTGTGAGTAGTTTGTACAGCAAGTAAAACTTCAGAAATGCAACAACACAGAATATACCATCAATGGGCAAACTAAGTCATAGGATGTGAACTAGGTAAGGGTCATTAGGACAATATGCTCTAAATTTTATATAATAATAAAACATACTTGGTTCAAACAAAAGACAAACTGATTATTTTAAATATTATGACATTCTTTTAATGTGACATTATAAAATTATGACTGCTTGTCTAAGGGAAGATGCTAAAATGTGTATGAGACACTGACACTACCCTTGCAATTAGCAAGAAAAAGGCAAATACACACACACAGAGATGAGTAGCAATATGATGTTTTTGGTGGTGGTATAGTCGCTAAGTCCTGTCCGACTCTTTTGCGACCTCATGGACTTGTAGCCCGACAGCTGCTCTGTCCATGGGATTTTCCAGACAAGAATACTGGAGTGGGTTGCCATTTCCTTCTTCAGGGGATCTTCCCCACTCAGGAATCGAACCCATGACTCCTGAATTGCAGGTGAATTTACCACTGAGCCACCAGGGAAACCTGTGATGTTGTTTAATGAGTTCTAATTAGCTGATTCCATCATTTGTAACTTTAGTGAACATTCACATTTAATAAGCTATTGCAGCTAAGAGGAGAAGTCTCAACTATGGACTCTGACAAACCTGGTTTTCAATCCTAGTTCTCCCACTTATTAGTTGCCTAGCTCAAGAAAAAGTGTCTCTGGGCCTTGGTTTTCTAATCTGTAAAATGGACACAACATCATCTGTCTCTTCAAATTGCTGTGAAGATTAAATAAGATAATAAATGGAAGGCACCTGGTTGTATTTGGGCAGGTGCCCAATCAAAGTAGCTATTATCATTCATCCCATTACTCTAAAAAGGTAACAGAAAGTCTTAAGGAAATTAGGAAGCCCAGAAAAAATAAACCTAATTTAAAAAAAAGAAAAACCTAAACCCTTCAAACCATAAAGTTTCTGATCATGAATTTATCATTAATCAATCTCTGCTACAAATACCATTGACAGATTTTTTTAAAAAGACACCACTTAAATTTTAATATCAGATGAACAACAAATATTTTTAGTATTGTAAGATGTCCCATGCAATATTGTACCTAAAAAATTATTTGTTGCTCATCTAAAATTCAGATTTAATTGATTGTCCTCTTTTTTATTCACCACATCAGGCCACCTAACTGCAAACAGTAGAGACCTGAGTTTATTTAATTCCTACTTCCTTTAGCCCAGGTCCCTACTGTGCTAACAGGAAAGAAATCTTTATTTCAAAAAGTTTAAAATAAATTAATAGATTAATAAATTAACATTATTAAAACTTTTCAAATATCCAGAACTTTAGCTTTTTAATATGAGGAAAAAACAACTGCCTTTTTTTTTTCTTCTTCTTTTTCATTTTATAGTGTAGCCATTGGCTTTTGGTTTTTAATCATCTCTCACACAAACCATGGCAATGTGCAGTTTCCAGGCTCCCTTGGCCAGTTCTGAATTTTGTTTTGTTTTGCCTTTCCTCTTTCTCCAGTGCAGGGCTCCATGGAAACTTGATTATGCAGACAGACCTGTGGAACTGAGAGTAAACTGACAAATAAGACCCAAATTGAGATGCTCTGTCAAAAAGAATGGTCCTTTCCAGTAAAGTGGTATTGTGTAGTAAGGCAGGATGTATGTCCAGGAGAGGTTCAGGTCAACCAAGCAAGTGTAAAGGGGCGCAGTGAACATGTTTATGACATTTTGCATTTGCTTGATTAACTGTTGGTATTCCTTCGTTGGTTTATATTTTCCAAACAGGGTGACAGGGTGATAGCCTCCCACAGTTTAATGAAATCAGAAACTTACATTAACAATAAAGTTAATACTTGAAGCTTGAGCTTTGAGCTCTTAATTTTGTGAGATACTACCTATGTATGGAGCACATTAATACGAATATCTGATTTAACTTTGTCAACAAAAGACACCATACTAAAATTTGCTTTCACACATATGTACTTGGCTTTGTGGTAACATGGCTGATAAGATGCATGCTTACATATAAATTCAGGTATATTGTTCACTAACAAGTAAAAGTAAAAATGGTTTCAAGAGTAATTTTATTTTACTGTTGAAAAATGTTAAAAAGTTCAAAAGTGGCAGTTTTTACCTCCGTTAAGTTCCCTTATCCACCACTGACACAGATATGTTCTCTTAATTTTTATAATAATTTTATGATATCCCAATATTTATTTAAAATGCGCAAATCTCTTTAACAACTTCTAAGTAAATGGTAAGAACTGGTTGGCTTTAAAAACTCTTTGTAGATATTATTATCCCATCAAAATCCATAGTTCATCTTAATTTAGAATTTAAAACAATGAAACAAAAAAAGAAAAAGAATTGCGAAAGCAAACAAAAAGCCAAAAGAGCATTAGAACTCCGCATTTTCCTTTGAAGGGCAGAGAAAAATCACGGGTAATTCGGGCGAACTGATTTCTAGAGGACTCCAGCCATCAGAATGACTTTGTTGGGAGCAGCCGCCCAACGGTCCTGGCCATTACATGTCAATCTGTCAAACCAACAAACAAAAACACCACAGGCTTTAGCACAAATGGCATATGACAAATGCAGATGTGCCTCTGAAAAGAATCCTTTGCTTTTTAAACACCTGCAAGAATTCCAAAACAACTGGCAAGCCTTCCACTCTGCTAGAGCCACTTTCCTGACCCTGAGTTCGGAGTGGTAAAGACAAAAATGCCTAGAATGTACAGTCTTCCATTCCTATTTGGAAGAGCAGTGGGGGGCTGATGAGGAGCTAGTACAGTGTTGATATCACAATGCTGTGCACCTGCTTTGGATGTAAAAAGAAAGGGTTTATTACAGAAACTGCAGCATTTTTCATCTTCTCATTAAGCAGTTGTGAGCAAATTCAAGTGTGTCTCCGTTTTATTAGGTTAACCCATCCTGAATTAAAAGGGCTTCTTGAGAATTTTTTCCCTTTTCTTCCCCAACAAGTGTATTGTCCTCCTTTCACAATTAAATTGCCTCCTACATTTTGGTTTAGGCCGATGGGTCATTTGTAGTACTGTTGCAAAAGAGAATTTCTTAGACACTTAACAACCAAAACATAAAATTTAGTTTTACATTTTTATAGATTTTTCTTTAACTTTAAAGACAAGCACCCTCCAAACATTTTGAACACTTTTATGTCTAAAAACTATGTTACCAAAGAAACTCATTCCCAGAGAGTATTCCTTCTGTGTGTTTCAGTTGGTGTCTTGTGAAATGGCATCCTTATGAAACCAGTACTGTGAAACCGTGGCTAATAGAAATGTCTTTAAGGTTATCAGCTGGTAGAGGAAAATGTCCCTTGGCCCAGTAATTTTGCTTGCCAGAGGCAATTTGATAGTATTTTTCATTTCTTCCTTAATAAGAGTCTGTTATAATATGTATACCTAGTTACCAAATAGATCTCTGGGGTTAGTCGTCCAGCTATAAATAAAGAGAGGGCACTACTCTGTTATCAGAAAGAATGTCAGCGAGAGCAGGCTGCCCAGTAGCAAATTACAAAGTTTTGGCTCCCAAGAATGAGATGCGTTGTTTCTCTTGCACACTGCAGCTGCCTCCCCACCCACCCCCCCTTTTTGGTGGTTTATTACACACAAGCTACTCATGAATGGGAGCCGCTGTTTTACAGTACACCACACTTACAGGACTTATCTCTAGGCCTACCACACATTTGACTGATCAACAGCAGGGCACCGCCATCATAATTCTTCCTAGAAACAGGAGTATAAAAAGGGGTTTGTTGGAGGTTGGCTGGATCTGCAGAGAATCCTGCCCGCAGGGCCTGCCGATGCCATCACTAGCTGTTATGGTCTTTGGCCTAATAAGGTACAGAAACAAAGATTGTTCACTTATTCAAGAAGACTAAAGCACTAGAATGATGGAAAGTAGAGGCAGTAGGGCACACATCCAAGTGGGATTAAGGCCACAAGTGCAACTTTATAGGCCTGTCTGGGTGGCAGAATAAGGATCTGCAGCTGAAAATCCAGTTCAAACATAATTTATTATATGTCATTCATAGTTAGAGGTGGCTGTCATTAGTGGTTAAATTGTTGCCTTGTATCCTACTGAGTTTGATAAGTATTTTTGTAAGCTGCTTATACCTTATCATAATTCAGAAACAGAGGCAGAAGGTAAACAACAGATGGATAAATAAACATACTTCATGGTAAGAAATCTATCTGGAAAAGGCCACGGTGCTTCATTTTTTACCCATTCTCTACTATAAGTCACACTATGTCCTTCACATTTCTAAATGTTGGCATTGCAGTAAAAGGTCACATTTGGCATCTCCGAGGCTTTCTCAAACTTTCAGATAAACACCAATAAGATGAATTCACCTATTTCCCAACAAAATAAACACAGAAACCATGTTTTATATAGGAGGAAAACTTCAACTTGGAGAAGTCATCGTCCCAGGCCTAAAGACAGTGAATGACCTAGTTGAGAATAAAATTCTGAAGTTAAATACTGCTGGAATTAGAAATGCGGCTTATTAGAAGGGTATTTCCACAATGAGCTCTATACACTTTGAAGTCATTGTACAATAGTTTCTTGTCTGAGGGAGGAATGTACTTGGCTAATGCTTCATTGTATTATAAATGGACTATATGTTCTAAGAGAACAATAATTTAGTTTCATATTTGTAATTAATGAAGGTTTGATTATCTTATTATTTAATAAGAGTGTGATAGGTTATAGATTTTGGGTATGGGAGGTATTAAGTATTAATATCAGTCATACTAATGCCAGATCAGAGTTAATTAAATGTGTCCCATCTCAGAAGACGAGAGGTCAATATGGCTGTTTTTTAAATAATATTTTTCCAAAAAAAATAATAAATAAATAATATTTTTCCAAATAGTCAAATAGCAAGTCATCCTTTATACTCCCTCTCCCACCACTATGTTTTATTTATCCTGATTTCAAACCATTTAAGCTTTTAAGATTGGGGTCATAAATTCAGTATTATCTGTAGTACTTAGGACCTCACCAGGTTTACTATTTCATTCAGTCTTTTAGTTCATTCTCTTATATCTCTCTGTTCATGCCCACTTTTGCAGCACGTTAACTTATGCCTTGTGCTTATTCCAGAAAGCAGAAATGTCTTATTGTGACATAAGGACCACAATGTCTGTGAAACTGTTTTAATTCAAATGGGAAGATTTGAGACACAACAGTGTGAAACTGTGTTAAACTAGTTCTCGGAACTCTGTCACTTATTAGCTGTTTGACCTTACGCAGTTGACTAAATTTCTCTGAGCCTCCTTTTGATCGTGTATAAAATGGGAATGCCTATATGCCTGCCCCTTCTGCATCTCTTGTTTTATACTCAAGGACAAGATATGAGTAGTGGCTTTGAAGCAGAAATATCTGGAAACAACCTAAATGACCATCAATAGGACAATGGTGAAAGAAATTCTGATTCAACCCTCCTGGGGGATATTAGGCAGCAGTTACAAAGAGTGAACTAGATCGACCTGAGTTATAAGAATGTTTTCCCTGACATATTATGAAGTGAGAAAAATATCATAAAGTCTCATTTGTTTTTAAAAAATTAGTATATATGTAGTCATAATAAGAAGAGTAGTTAACTTCACATAAAATGGTTACTGTGTGCCAAGCGCTGCTCTAAGCAGTTCATATATAAACTCACTTAGTCCTTGCAATAACCCAATGCAATTGTACTGTTGTGATCTTCACTTTAATAGATGAGAAAACTCAGGTGAGATCATACATGGGGTGAGTAGTAGAGTTTGAACCAAAACTTTGACTCTCTAGATCCAGAATCTATGTTCTTCATTCTCTGTTTGCCTATCAATCTATCAACTCCCCATCATCTGTCTGCCTATCTTTCCATCCACCATTCACCCATCCAGCTATTGTCTATCTATCTGAGATCTGAAAGGTTATATACTTTTGGAGAAGTGACAAGGGACACTTTCACTTTTTATCCTACACAACACTTTCACTTCTATAAACCTGTGTATTGTTTGCCATTCCACAGTCAAGTTTAGAAGTACAGTACTGGGGAGATCTGATATACAGCTGCAGTGATTATAAAGGAAAAGCTTTACAGCAAGTGGTCCTTAAGTGGGCACTGAAAGCAATGTCAATAATTTACTTTGGGTGGGGCCTTAAATATGAATATTGTTTGTATCTTTGAGATGGGGGGGTGGGTACGACACTTTTCCTTTTAATTGCAACACCTTTTTATTTCAATAGCACCTACGTAATGCATTGTCTCCTATGAGCACTCAAAAGTTTTGTTTCCTGACCAAAAGGAGACTATATGTGAAGGATTTCTGTTAGAGCAGGACTATAATTTGCAGGTATGTAGAAGGGCAAAGTTAAATTGAAATTAAATAAATGATTCTGGACAATTAACCAGTGCTTTATCCAACTTGATTAAACAGCCACAGATAAGAATAAAGGTTTCTTTTGCCCTCACTGGCTTCCCTGGTGGCTCAGCTGGTAAAGAATCTGCCTGCAACAGGGAAGACCTGGGTTCCATCCCCGGGTTGGGAAAATCTCCTGCAGAAGGGAATGGCTACCCACTCCAGTATTCTGGCCTGGAGAATTCCATGGACTATATAGTCTATGGGATCACCAAGAATCAGACACGACTGAATGACTTTCACTTTGCCCTCACAAACTCTCACACCAATCCTCATTATTTACCTCATATTTTACTCGAGTTTGGTGTTTACATTTTCTTCTTAAAATATTTCTTGGACCTGGATTTCTAAGCTTTGGAGCTCAGATTTAATTTCCACTTGACTTGAGGTTTCGTGTTAGGAAGATTGCCACAACAAACATTCCATTCTTGGACTCTCGTGCATTACATCACCAAAAACATTTGTATTCGCTTATTATTTTGATTATTGCAGGATGAGTATGAGGTTGCTAGAATGTATTCAGTGAGCTTTTATTCCTTGCTTCTGTGCCTTTTAGTATCTTTTTATCAGAGACTTTGAGTTTGTTTATACAACTGGCTGATACTTCCTGAGTGCAAGATATCTCAGTAGCCTTTTAAACATATTTAAATGTATTTCTAAACTTTCATTCACTTACATAAGCATGAATGTAGAACTTCGGAATGAAGAATTTAAAAAATGATTTTTTTCCTCTCAAGCTGAAGATTCACTAACTTAAAAAATAATACATTTGGGGACTTCCCTGGTGGTCCAGTGGCTAAGACTCCAAGCTCCCAATGCAGGGGCCGGGTTTGATGCCTGGTCAGGGAACTAGATCCCACGTACTGCAACTAAATATCCCCAAAGCCACAACTAAGACCTGGTGCGGCCAAATAAATAAATAAAAAAAATAATAATAATAATAATACATCTTAAGATGCAGTATTTATTTGTAATCCTATATTGGAACTCTGAGTGCAAGTGGCACATAGGGAGTGACCCACAAAATATCTTTGAAAAAGTATAATTGATTTTTCATAAAGATCTTCAATTTAATAATTGATATGTTATTTCACAAATATAAGAAAGAGATATCCAGATGGAGATACTGAGGATCACAGAGGCACCCAGATCCAGGAATAAAACAATATGAAAAGCACTAGATTTCTCACACTCAATTCTCATCACTGAATTTTAACTTCCTTTAAGATAAATGCTTTTATTATTAATAAAATGTTTAATGACAGTATTTACTAAATGAATAAAGTATAGGATGACCCATTAAAACAGAATATTCAGCCTCACATTGTGTTATTCTAGAAGCATTTTAAATCCATTAAATCATTTTCTATGGTACACTGTACAATCTCACTTCTCTACTTTCCCCTTCCATATAGAATATGGTCCCATCTCTGTCTACCAGAGCCCCACCTACACTTTAAGGCCCATGTTCTCTATCAAACTTAATACTCTATCAAACAGAAATACTCCATATTTTTAGTCATTTGTTCAGACCTTTACCAAAAACTTATTCTGACGAGACTTCTATACATGCTCATTTCTCTTTCCCAGATAGCTGGACCCAAATCCTGAGCTTTTAAAATATTTTTTAATTCTAATCCTTACTTCCACAAAATTCCACGATGGCAGGGATTTATACTTTTCATCTTTGAATAACTTAAAGGAATACGTTATACTTACTTAGAGGTAGTCAGTTATGCTTACTCAACGGATAGTAGGCACCCAACAATACTCAACATAAACAAGTTACGCTAACAAATTAAGTTCCATAATCAGCAGTTACCAAAGTTATAAGATCAGCATAATCACCAAATCCATAGATGCAGCAGAAACTGCATCTATCAGCAGTCAATTATATAAGATATATTCACAATATTGAGAGACAGAAAAAAATCTGATATTATAGAAACTAATACACAAATAATTGACTGAATTTTCACTATATACTGTGATCTTCTACTACATAGATAAATAATATTCCTTTCAGAACAATATAAAACATTTTTGTGCTTGGTTGACTTGCTTAAAAACCTCATTGGGGAAAATGTTTGTATCACTGAAAAGAAAATCCTATTTTGCAAAATTATATTAAGTTTTTTAGATTGATAACAGCTTCAGGAGAGAAAGAGGAGAGTAGAGAAAGAGAAGGAAAGAAAGAAAACATATCTTTGATACCTCAGTATATTGGGCAGGAGTAACTTAAAAGAAAAATGAGAAACCTTTAATCTTTATTAATGCTTCCCAACGTTAGTGTGGTGCTTCTATGTACTTATATGCAAGTTTTATGTAGCAATTGATAATATTTCTTTTTGGATTCCTTAAATAATTCTTCTCCTCCTCCTTCTTCATTATTTTCTTTTGCAACATGAGAAGTTTACATGAAAACTAACCAATAACTTAGTTGGCTTAGAAATACTATGAAGACAGCAAGAGGGAGGGACATTGCCAGACTCTATAACATTAAAAGTTTACCCCTAGGAGTAGAGTTTGGCTATCAGAAAACTCTTGGTATTGTGCTTAGCTTCTCTGACTTGTAGGTTCAGCTGCAGTGAGTGTTGTGTTGTGCTGAATATTTGTCTGGCATAAGGCATTGCCTTAGATAAGCCTCTTAACCCAAGCTGGGTTTAAAACAAAACTACTTAAAAACTGATGAGTTAAAAAAAAAAAACTGATGAGTAACATAAGAAGGAGGAAGGGAGGAAAAGAGAGAAGGGAAGGAGGAAAGAGAAGACAAAAAAGAAAGAAGGAAAGGAAAGCAGGAAGGGAAGAAGTGGGGAAGGAAGGGAGGAAGACAGGAGGGAAAAAAGCCTGTTTAGGACAATGGTAGCTGTTAAAGGCAGATAGATTGAGACTGGTAATGTACAAAACAAAAACGGCATCTAAGCAAACATATCAATGTGAATATGAGAGTCTTTATTTTTACATTTCTTAATTTGCAAATTCTAGAGAAGACATAAGAAGTTTGAACTTGGGGGCTTTAACATCTAAACAATTCTCAGTCTAATGTCATATTTTAATTGAAAAACCTTGGCCCAAGAAAGCTTATAATATATGTATGTCATTATTAATATACATTCAACCAGAACACTTGTTTTCCTTTTTCCAGACACCTTTTCATTTTTTCCTAATCCTAAAGATTTTGACTGGATTTGTCTAGCTGCTAGCAAAATTCAGGAGCAAAACCTTGATTTAAGTATATATAAAGTGACTAATTTGAGTATATAAATTTTAAGAAATAAAAAAAGGATTTTTTCATATTATCAATAACATTCACACATCTATATTACATAGTTAAAACAATATAATCAAAAGCCTAATTAGAATCACATGTTGTAATCCTTTCATATTTTTTGATTTCTGTGTTTAGATAGGTTACATCAACATCAGGTGAACTAAACCTTTTATTTATCATTCATAAAGTAGTTTGCAAACTTTTTTTTATACACATAGAGTAAAACATCCAAGAGAAACAGGAAGTAGCCCTTCACAACTTTGTTTATCCAAACTTGATAAGATGTTAAAAGTACCAGTTTATAAACACTGGAAAGCAGAGCTGGAGAGTGAGGGAATTAGAGGTTAATAAAAGGGTACAAACTTTCAGCTATAAAATGAATAAAGGTCTGAAAATTTAATGTGTAACATGGTGACTATAGTTTATAAGACTGTATTGAATAACTGAAATTTGTTAATAGAGTAGAACTCAATGGAATTTCCCTGGAGGTCCAGTGGTTGGGACTCCAAGCTTCCACTGTGGGGGGCATGGGTTCGATCCTGGTTCAGGGAACTGGGGTCCTGCATGCCACTTGGCACAGCCAAAAGAGAGACAGTAGAACTTAAATATTTTCCTCAAAATATATATAAATAAATGCATAGGTGATGGATGTATTAATTGACTGGAGGAATCCCCTCACAGTGTATGCCTGTATCAAATCATCATGATGTGCATTTTAAATATCTAACAATTTTATTTGTCATTTATATCTCAACAGAGCTAAAAAAACAAAACCAAAAAACACTAGACAAGAAACCTCACCTATAGTATTATCGATGGTTTTCATGTTCATTTAAAAAATTCCAGGTAGTTATTTAACTTATGTAGGGCTGCCCATGTTTGACTTCTAGAGATTAACTCTGAAAGACCATTGATACATAGATAGATACACACAAAAGAAAATAATAATTAGTAAAATTCATTTCTAAATGAAAAAAAGTTTTTAAACTGTGTCATAACTTTTTTGTGAAATATAAAAACTTTGCTCCTTAATACAAAATCTTGGTTTTTGGGGATATAGAACATAAAAACAATTAAAAAGCCTATTGCTATGGGTTAATCACTTGAAGCAGAAGCTATAAAATCTGAGTTGGTATCCGAGGTGTCCCATTTATCAGCTGGATCAGTGTGCCAATGACTCAGCTGCCTCCTTGGTAAAATGGGATTAATGATATTATTTCATGACATTATTCTAAGGATCAAACAAAATTATGAACTAAGAAGTGCTTTGTAAGTTACAGGGCATTAAAACAAATTTAAGATGTTTTTAAGTAATAATTTTATCTAGTTGAGAAATTATTATTTATGCAACATATCTTTCCTAACAGTGAGTTTGATATCTAGGCATGGGTACCACTGTGAAATCATACATTTACCAATAGGAAGTAGAATGTCTTTCTGGCCACCTCTCAGACAGATTAACAAACTGTAAGAAAAGGATCCACAGTTTGAGCCATGCTATATTAGGTGGACAGTGTAATCACTAGGACAACTCTGAATACAAAGGAAGTGGAAACATGAGTCTGAAGAGGGGAACTATCAAAGGTACTCTTTATCAAGAGTGAAACTTTGAAATCCATCTATTTAAGATTAATCACTATTCTTTTAGTTAAGCTGTTGTCATCTCTAACTTTCCCTAAGTAGAAAATAATCTACACTTCCAACTAAGTTATTCATGGTCCAATTTGTTCTCAGAATACTATAATAGGCTTTGTGAAGATAAGTTTTATAATAGGGATTTAACATAGTGAGAAGCCAAGACACAGAGGCCTTCAAACACAAAGAGTATATATGTGTATAAACTGCTCAGTCCCCTCCCCCTCTGCTTCCACTCTTCCTGGTTTATTCTCCGGAAAGGACATTCACCCCTACTTAAAATCTTATTTTTACAAAGGATTCAGATGAAATGGCATCTCAGTTTAGCTACCGTAGAGTTGCTCTGGAGCCATTTCAACATCACTGGAAAATGGGGGAAACTTTGAGCAAAGTACCACTGGAAGGAGGAATGTTCCTAGGATAAAATCTTCTCTCTTGGCAGTTTTGTCTTGCTTGATGACCACATTTACATAATGAGTTCACAGGCTAGAACTCTCAAAGAGTACTCTACTTTCTTGGAGAAAATAAAATATTCAGGGTGGCATCTGGGAGAAAAAATAAAAAAATGAAGGAGGAGAAGAAAAAGAAGGAAAAAAAATCATTGATGATTTACACATTTTATATTTATTTCCCAAGCTTCTGATATCTTAAACTATTGAAAATACATAAAATTAATTCTAAGACACTATACATTTATAAATTTGTTCTTTTTTCCTCTTTGACTCTAAAGATCTAACTTTCCCTATTTATAATTTTTACCTCATTTGTATCCAAATGAGTATATCAGGTAGTTGTTTTACAAAGTACCAAGGTACTTGAAGTGAAAAACAAGCTTATCTTCTTTCAGATGGTGACTGTTTCTTTTTAAGGTTCCATATTTTCACATTTTAAACATTTCAAGACACAAGCTCATGAAGTGTAATATTTAAAATACTTGAGAAAGTAAGAGAAAATACCTGAAACTCTTTATCTATTATGTATTTTAATAACTAGCTTTTCTTTTCCCTAGTTTTACATCCCTACTACTTATTTTGTTGTAAGTGAGGCTATCTTATTTGTATATTTGTAACAAAGTTCATAAAAGGATGAAGATGTGTGGTTCATTATTTATATTCAAATTTTTTTGATTAAAAAATCTTAAAAATCATGTAAGAATTACACAACCAATAAACATTTTAAACTTTTTTAAGCTAAGAAAAAATTTTAATTGTTTTTTTAATGTGTTTTTAATGATTTCTAGCACTCACACCTCCTTACTTGCTTTCCAAACTGTTTATACTGTCCCCAATAACACTCAGTGGAAAGCTGTCATTCCTGGCTAAATCCTTACTTAGGGTGGATGCTATGCCTCCGTGAGACAGGGTCAGGGGGTCAAAATCGATTTTGGAGGCCACCTGGAGAGTCCAGGCCATGAACTGACTCAAAAAATTTATATCAGAGCCGGAATAGTCCACCTCCCAGGGTCAGATCTGGCCTGACACTCCAACCGCAGGCTGGGGCATGCTAGACCGAGCTCAGAGAGAGGCTAGAGTTGTTGACCCTGCTAGCTGACCTCTTCAAACTTCAGGAGAATTTTTTTGGCAGTTACCACGGTGACTGGGTACTCTAAAAGCTTATCCTTCTTACTGAAAGAAGGAAAAAAAAATTAGGAAAAAAATATGTTAAAACCTACCTTGCAGAGATGCCTATCACAAGTTTTTTTTTTTTTTTTTTTCCAAAGGGAAAAAACTGAAGTTCTAAATTGTCTATGACTTTAATTTCCACTGTTGTCCTAAAGAAATTGGAACTTGTAAGGTCTTTCAAAACCAAATTTCACATTTGTAACAGATACTGTTTTTTTTTTTAAACCAATAACTGAAAACAATTTGAATAATGTATTAAAATACTTTTTAAACAACATAATTTACTTGGAAATTCTATTATCTCTCTGCTTTTCTTTGAGACTAATCAGCTTTTAAATAAGATCCACCATAAATGCTAATTTAGTTGGGGAAAAACACTGTAACTAAATATTCATTTTTGTGTCAAAAACACACTCAATTTTTTTTTCTGACAGAAAAATGTCCATTTTTGCTTGACTTGAAATAGTAAAATTAAGAGAAAAGCAAATGACCATTATTCTATATTTAAAAATTTTTTTTAACTAATGACTTAATAAAATAATGTTTACATTAAAAACAATGTCATGAAAATACTCTAATATAACACAAGAACACTAGGAGGAAAAATTCAAAGTGTACTTTCTTTTAGATCAATTTGAAACTAAAAAAAAAAACAAAAGCTATAGAATATTCTTCTATGTTAATACCAAATGCTACCTTGTCCTAAATTTCTACAGTGATAGAAAGACTTATAAATTAAAATTTAATTCCCATTGGGTAAACCTACACACATTATAAAACTCTGCTAGTTGATTTTTGGTGACAGATTATAATACAAAATACTTTTAAACGGCTCCTATATACATCTTGAAATTAGATGAGAATCATAATACTTTAGAAATATATTATTTAATTATAATAATACTTGCTTTTTAAAAATGCCTGTGTGGTATATAAGGACTTTTTGTAAAGTGAAATCATGGACTCTTAGTGTTGCTACTGTTCTGGCCTCCTTCTGGTCCTCCTTTAATTTTCTCATCTGCCTCTTACACGACCCAGGTCCTGGAAGTCTTGAAAGGTTTTTCTCCAGCGTGTGTGTGTGTGTGTGTGTGTGTGTGTGTGTGAACATAAGCACACACAAACGATTAAGCATTGGTGAGGGGAGGGTGGTTTTGCATTTTAAAAAGCACTGGCTATGTAACAAAACAATGTCTTTGGTCTCGATATCATTTCTCATCTTGACTGTAAGCCAAGAAAGAAAAAAAATGATGAATTACAGAAATGTAGTAACTGACACTCCAAAAATGAATACTGAAATTTCAGAGGAATGCTTTAACCTAATCTGGAATGTTCATTTTGCTGTGACCTATTTTCACTGCTTTGTAATCACCACTAAATTCCTAGAACGGAATGGACATAAAACCAAGTATCTGTTAATTAATCTCAATTAAAAACAAAAAAACATATAATTCAGAATATAATTTCCTTTGGGTTCAAAACATCCAGTGAAAGGAAAGATTGGAGACATATTTTGAGAGGATTTTGCCATGTGATCCAATTGCACTTTGTTAAAACACAGGTCTTTCAATTAGATAGTGTGGTTCTTGCCATTGCAAAGTTGCAATGAGGTTGGTGAGTCACTACAACTGTGGTGCCAGCTCATTCTCTATGATGAACTCAGGCTGTCCTTCCCAGCCGGGAATTCTTGGCAAGCTTCGTTAAAGACCCGGAGGCTGGCAAAGCATGAAGAACTATCAAACAGGAAATGAGGTCCTCCTCAGGTTTTGAAAAGAGATGATAGAAGTCTTAAAGTGAGGCAGGCCAGACCAGAATCTCCTAAACCACAAGCCTTATCTTGAGTGAAACATTATTTCTAAGCTGGATCTGAAAAGGAAAAGAAGTTCAAGTATGAGACAATGGTTCATTTGTATGTAAGAAAACAGTGCCAAGTCTCTTAGTTTGGTTTCCTCAAGTCAAAGTTAGGACCTCTCCCAGGGAAAAAAACAAAAATCACTTATCAGTATTCTGCATAAATTTCTACTAAAAGGACAATGAAATAAATAGATATTTAGAAGATTCATAAACATGGGTCTTCTCTTATGTTGAAAATTGGTTGGTTCTAGAACTACAGAATTCAGGGACTGGGAGGGATTTAAGAGATCATCTGGTCCTATCTCTTTACTCAGATTCCGCTCCGCACTTCTAGCTTAGTGGATTCTCCACTATAATGTGTGATCGCTTCACTGGGTAGAAAGGGTGTTAAAACACCATGCCTGTAGACCTATTCAGAGCCTTGGTGACAGTTATTCTAGAACCATGGTATAAAATGATTGTAAAACTCCTTCAAGTTACACTTCCAGGGAACAACTTTAATTCCATAAAATCAGGTAGGAAACAATACAATAATGTGTGCTGTAGGAAGCTTAAAAATTTTCAGGAACTTAGATAACAAGGGTAGGCTGTTAATATTATTTCTTCAGCTAATTGTTTTTATTGATTTGTTATGGCTAACAGGCACTGATTGATTTTCTTTTAATCAGTATGGAGTCTTCACTCTGCCAGGTTTATAATTAAATACTGAGAAGAAGGGCTCTTGGTGTTAGTCTAAGTTTCCAGTGGTATGAAGGTCTGTCCAAATAACCATGAGCTATGTAAGATTTGATGGCTGCCAGTGTAGAAAGGGCTTAATGTGGTTTTTCTTTAATATTTCTCTAATTAGCTTTAGCTTTAACTTGTTTCTATTAGGATCAGTGGATCTTAAAAATGAAGTAAAAGGAAGCCCCTAGAAAAATATGGAATTCATTGCTCATACCCCAAACTGCCATTTGTCAACTGCATTCAACTATAACATTTATTTTCTATATCATGTATTTTCAGTGCAATCATCAAAGTTCCCTTCTAACTTGTCATGGTGTTTGGGAGAAGACCATGATTGAATCCTGAGAATCTGGTTCAAGGCTCCAGAGGGGAAAAAAGAGTAAAGGATAAGAATTTGAGGGGAGGAGGAAAAGTACTAGGTATGCTGAGGGATTTTAATATGGAAAGAGGCTGGTGTTTAGGAAGATGCTGCTGCTGCTGCTGCTAAGTCGCTTCAGTCGAGTCCGACTCTGTGCAACCCCATAGATGGCAGCCCACCAGGCTGCACTGTCCCTGGGATTCTCCAGGCAAGAACACTGGAGTGGGTTGCCATTTCCTTCTCCAATGATTGAAAGTGAAAAGTGAAAGTGAAGTCGCTCAGTCGTGTCTGACTCTTAGCGACCTCATGGACAGCCCACCAGGCTCCTCCCTCCATGGGATTTTCCAGGCAAGAGTACTGGAGTGGGGTGCCATTGCCTTCTCCGGTTTAGGAAGATAGGTATGTGTGATTAAGAGGTGAAGGCAGCAAGAGTCAGGTAGTCCCTTAACTGCCATCTAGAATTTCAAAGAAATGCTATATCTTTTCCATAGATTCTAATGGGTGTTGGTTAAGGGAGGAATTTGGGGTTCTAATTACTTGTTAAAGTTTTGGAGGTGGTGGTGGTTGGGGGACGGGAATGAAAAACAACTCTGAGGTTGAGGGTCAGAAGAGTGTTTGCTTGGCTAGTCAAGGCTCCTGATGAAGTTCAGCTACCTATCCTACAGTTATGTGTGTGAGTCTATCTATCGTTCTGTTTCTCAGAAACACTTCAGTCGTCTCCCCTTTTCCCAGAAGTAGACTTCACCCAAAGGAGAAAGAGCTGTTAAGGGAAACTCCTTTGCAGAAGGAAACTTTTCTATATACACACATTTTTTTCTTTTTGGAATCGAGGATGAGAAGCCAGCCAAGAAAGTCAGTGGGGAATTGTGAGATTAAAGAGTGAGAACTTCCCACCTGGTTCTGAGCTCTAGCCCCAGGATCAGCCAGGCTGTGCTCCAGAAACAATGTGGACGATGCAAGAGCTGATTGCCTTCCCCAGTTTCTTGACCTGTCTTGAGACTTTGCCAGGGCTGTTCCCTCAGTCCAGGTGGGCAGAGCACTCCTGTCTAAAACATCATGGAAAGGATATAGCACTTCTTTGAAATTCTAGATGGCATTTAAGGACTACATGACCCATTGCCTTCACCTCTTAATCACACATAACTGTCTTCCCAAACACCAGCCTCCTTTCCTATAACAATCCACTGCACTGCTCCTAGAAGGGCATAGTCTAGGGCTGCTGCTACTGCTAAGTCGATTCAGTTGTGTCCAACTCTGTGGGACCCCATAGATGGCAGCCCACCAGGCTCCCCCGTCCCTGGGATTCTCTAGGCAAGAACACTGGAGTGGGTTGCCATTTCCTTCTCCAATGCATGAAAGTGAAAAGGGAAAGTGAAGTCACTCAGTCGTGTCCAATTCTTCGAGACCCCATGGACTGCAGCCTACCGGGCTCCTCTGCCCATGGGATTTTCCAGTCAAGAGTACTGGAGTGGGGTGCCATTGCTTTCTCCGAAGTCTAGGGCAGGGGTCCCCAACCTCTAGAATCTAATTAAATGCCTGATGATTTGAGGTGGAGCTGATGTAATAATAATAGAAATAATGTGCATGATAAACGTGTTTGAATCATCCTGAAACATCCCCACCCCCACCAACCCCAACCGACCAGGTCCATGGAAAAATTGTCTTTCACGGAAGTCGGTCCCTGGTGGCAAAAAGGTTGGGGAGTGCTAGCTAAGGCAACTTGGCCAGTGCCTTCCTTCTGCTGAGACAGGACCACTAGAAAAGGGGCTCACTCTTTTGGCATCCTTCAAAGGCTCCTTAGGAAATTGTTGAAGACAGAAATTTTGAAATTGAATTGTCAAGACTGAGAAAAGAGGGGTGAGGCACCGGCAGCTGCTCCCAAGCAGCTGCCCCAGCTGCTCCTGCCTTGAGAAAGGCCAGCCTCTTGGGCACCACACCCACTAGTCCCAGAAGGAGGCAAGAAGAGGGGCATGAATTGAAGGGGTCAAGTTTAGAGAGAGGGCCCTGGCTCTGAGTGTTGGAGAGACATCCATAGCCACAAACGCCAAGGAAAAGGTGAGCAAAACAAATAAACAGCTATCACTCAGTCCCAGGTTGCTGAAATGACTTGTAGGCCCAAGAACACACATTGTGTGTGCATGTATGTGTGTGTGTGTGTGTGTGAGAGAGAGAGAGAGAGAGAAAGATGAGGCCATTTTGTGAGGGACCTGGGGGAAAGGGGAGAGCTCTGTAGGAGAAGGAACCAGTTTTCTCTCCTGGATCCCCATGACTTGTATGCTGGAGTGACTGTGGTCACATTAACCCTCATTTCCCTTCTTCTGCCTGCCCGGGGCCACGTCGAAATGAGAGGCAGCACACACGACAATGCCCTCCCACCACCAGCTTTCTCATCCCCAAACTCAAATGCCTGCGAGTGAAACGTCACCAAAAGTTATTGCCAGCGACAAATTGGGGCTGACAAATTGTCGATAATCGCGCCTTCAACGTGCAAGATGACTTGCAGGCAATAAAAAAGCAGACGCACCAAGAGGTGGGCAGGGGGCGCGCGGGTCGCAGCCGGGTCCGCGGTTCCCAGGTGGCGCCCTGCCCCAGCCCGGCGCCACCCCAGCCCTTCAGCCGGGGACCGCGCGCGGTGCAGGACCGCCGGGCTCCCACTCGCCCGCTGGAGCTCTGGTTCTCTTTCAGCAGTCTGAATCAACACAGACCGCAGGAGGAGCTTCTCTCCACCCTCTCCGCCGATTAACCCTTTTGGGCGCGCGTGTCTATGGTCTCAAGCGCCCTTGATTTACAGTCACGTTACCCGAGTTTTCTTTTGTTTGAAATCCTGGGCCCGCAAGACTTTGGCATGTGTTGGACGTCTAGTTACTTCTGCATGCCTGTCTGTATCCTGCGACAGAGAAAATGATTAGGAATTGAGGTTCAAGAGAAATAATATTTTTACCTGTGGATGCATTGGAAGGTGTGCACGTTAAATCGTTTCAGAATTTAAGATAAATCTGAAAAAGCTCTTTCAAAGTGTTTGCAAGTTAGTGCCTCCACCCACCCACACACATCGTCACTCGTTCTCCCACCCCCACCCACACACACACACACACACACACACACACACACACACACACGCCAGATTCACTAGAGTGCCCTTTGATTTGTTTTTTACATTTTGGATTCACTTGTGTTTCAAATTTAAGAGTAACTTCAAACATACACATCGATCTAAACATGAATTCTCTATGTAAGATATGATTTCTTATGTGATTTATCTGTAAACTTAAGGCTTCAGTTTCCATTATCAATCACAGCCCACCTAGGTGGCTGATTTAGCTATTAAAATTTGAGTTCACAGTTGAAGCCACTGTTCCACTTTCTCCAAGTTGAATTCTGATTTCTGCAAGTAAATACCACACAGTATTTGAATTTAGGGTCTTGTTAAACTGAAGGCGTTTCCCATTTCCTTGAGCTGTATAAATGAACTGCATTGTCACATAATCGATAGGAAAAACTCAGCTGTCACAGATCCTAAGCAATTCCTTGCCACAGAAATAACACGATCTGGCATTTGTGAGTTTGAAAAATATGCTGTTTGGATGACATGAGACCAGAACTACCTAGACGGTTTAAATGTCATGGTCTCTATGATTGGCTATGGATGGACCTGCTGAGATATTTCAAATAGGCTTCTCTCCTGGTTAGAGACCAGGTGCTCCTTTTTTTCTTCTGTTATCCAGTAGTATAAAAACATTGGGATCTGGGATTCAAAGCTATTTCTAACCTCATCTAAGTTTGTCTGCTCTCATAGAGTTTATGAGAGAATTTTAAATCAGGCATTTTCCTCCCTGAGCCAATGAGCAATTCAGATGTGGATTTTGGAGTCGAAATCTGAAACTAAATGTTCAACAACTTCAACACCCATCCTTTGAAGTCCTACATCATTCCATCAATGTGATCAGGATTTCTGCAGTATATAAATCTTTCGGCTCAAAAGTAACTGAATGGCATCTGATCATAAGTAGCAGGAACCCATAATCTCTCTTTTTCTGCCTCAAAGTTGCTGTCTCTAGTTGCATTTTTGGCTTTCTCTCTACAATCTGCCATGTACAAATGCTGCCATATCATATAAGAACATGAAGAAGATGTAATCTTTATCTATATTTTCTCCTCTTTTATCTTAGATAAAGTACTTTCAACTCAATGACTTCTTTCACCACTGGCAGTGTTTTTAAAGTGGTACTGGGTGGACCTACTGTGGAATCTACGCCACTCAATAGATTAAATTATGTGATTAAAAGGTTAATTTATCTCACAAGAACCTTGCTAAAAAGCCTCATGACCTTGACATACTATTTGCATACCATTCTGTACTTGGAATCCTTTACACACCAAAGGTGAAAGGTAATTTCATTCATAGATTTGCTCTGTCAATGAAATGATGTATTAAATAGTACAGCTACACTTAGCCTACCTAGACCCACTTCTACAAAGCAAAGTACTAGATCAGACAGTAGCAAGCTAGGTTAGACAAATTCAGTTTATAAATTCAAAGCATGAAGGCATAAAATTTGTCTTTTCTAAAACTAAAGCTATTGGAATCTGCATTTCCCACATCTACCACGGCTAAGATCTTTGCAGTAAACTAAGAAACACCACCTCTAATTAGTTCATTTGTCATCAGAGAACCACTGCATCAAGCCAGGTATTTTGCTCCTATTCAACTCTAGAAGAAAATGGGACAACGTGGGCTATTATAAAAAGCTCAGCATTCAGTGCCAAAATTTCAAATTGGCTTCATTTTACAAGTTCTCAGAAACCCCCAACTCATTCAGACTATGTCTTGGCAAACTTGTTCCAGCCCCAAACAGGACTGTTAACACAGTAGAGTTTATCCATTATCATAGTTCACAGGCTTCTCCATAGCTGCAAGTTGACATTTGGAACCTGTGACATGCAGACGGGATGAAAATCCATCCAGCAACCAAGTCCCTTATTTCCGAAGTAACTGCCACGGGTAAGTGGGGGCAAGGCCAGAGAAGGGCGGGGAGCGGGGAAGAAATAGGCACAAAATAACTAGGCTGGGAGTAACTGAGTTCTGATCAAGGACATTCAGGTAACTGATGAAACAAGATCTCTTCTTGGATTCTTGCTCAGTGTGTCAATTTATCTTACTCACGATTATGAGAAATGACTGATCCCATCCCAGACTATTTAGAAATGTGGTGCATTAAATCATCTTGTCCTTGATTCTTGAGACATAAATCACATGAGGTCAGTATCACAAATTTGAGAATTTGCCTGAATTCTTTAATCACACAGTGCACAGATATGACACACTGGATACAGATGTACTGGACAACATCATTGTATCTATGGCTCTGAAATTTTTAAGTTGTTCATTTTTGTCTCTATAATTTCATACACACCCCCTCCACCCCCACCACCACACAGAAAATATTTCTTTCCTTTACTGTCTACAATCTAAATTTAAGAGCACACAAATCATGAGCTGGAGGTAACAGATCTATTTATGAAATACTTCTCTTTTCCTACCCAGGCATCCACCCCAAGGGACTGAGTGATGCATGGTGCTACTCAACTAGGTCTGAGAGAAAAGGCGGGGGTTGAAGAGCATCTTCACCGTTGCAGTACTCTGGCTGCATCTGTTTTCTCAGGCAGTTCCCTGAACTCACTCTAAGCTCAATTTTACAAACACACTATCTGGGTCTCCACTTATCTGTTAAAATGGTTCAGGGTGTGTGCCAGGAGTATTGTGCCACCATAGCTGGCACATTTGTCTCTTCTGTCTAATGTCAGTCATTACACAAAGCATTCTAAAAAGCTCATTTTCAACTCTGAAAAATATACTCTTACTACAGAAGTCATTATATTAGCATAACAAGCACAAAGTTCCAAGTGGTAATTTGGTTATAGATCTCAAATCCTTCCTCTTCCATTAGATTGGTGTTGAGGTATGAGGTTGCCCTGTGGCCACTAGGATCTGAGTCAGTGGATCCCCTGCTGGAGGGAGGTTCTTCTGACCTGAACCGTTTGTCCTGAGGAACTCAAAGTGAAGTAAAAGTTTCAAGTGTCAGCTGCCCTGGTTGGGACATTTCTTACAGATGCCTCCATCTTTTTTTACCTTCCTCTTTCCATACACTTCTTTCCTTGACCACCAAAAAAATGTCTTAAATGATATTCTTCCGCAGGTGTCTCACTGGACATGGGCAGATACCGGTCCTGCTCTCACAAGCAATACGAGCACTGTTCGGTCCTTTTGTTGGGGGCGGGGTTTGGGAAACCTGACCTCAGTCTGCCCTGCCAATTGTGGCCTTGTAGATTAGCTGAGACTCTGCTGAGGCCCGGATGGCTGCGGTGGTGGCAAGGGTCAGCAAGGTTGAGATGTATTCAGATGTTAATTTACACCTGAAAAGGCTGAATGCAGTTACCCACATGGGGGGTGACTGGAGTTTCTCATGAATGCTGGCCTTAAGTGCTTCCTTGGGAAACGTGAAAGTTGAAATGGAGGGGAAAGTCATCCAGAAGTTATGGGAGCAGGGAGAAGGGTGGGGAGTAGGGACAGTCTTGATGAATTAAAGGTAATTTATTTAGCCACCAGGCAATGGCACCCCACTCCAGTACTCTTGCCTGGAAAATCCCATGGATGGAGGAGCCTGGTAGGCTGCAGTCCATGGGGTCGCCAAGAGTCGGACACGACTGAGCAACTTCACTTTCACTTTTCACTTTCATGCATTGGAGAAGGAAATGGCAACCCACTCCAGTGTTCTTGCCTGGAGACTCCCGGGGACGGCAGAGCCTGGTGGGCTGCCGTCTATGGGGTCGCACAGACTCGGACACAACTGAAGCGACTTAGCAGCAGTATAACTCTATGTTCAACTTTTCCTTTTTAGCATAGTTTTAAGGTACAAGGGGGCAGGTGGTAATTTCCTGTTTACTAAATATTTGGAGATTGTCTATCAAATCCAGAAACACTGATATGGAAGGAAGGATGAGAGAGTAGCCTTGTCTCTCTTCTGTCATCAGGATGGGTGTCCTTGTTTTGCTGTCTTTCTGTTTAACAACTGCTACCTACCTTTCTTAGTGGAATTCCAAAGTACTTCATGAGTACTTTGAAAAAAGAAAAACCAACTACATTCCAATACTGCCTTTAACCTCAAACATAGTAAAGGGTTCATTCAGACCCCAGGACCACACTGAAGCATTAATTAGGCTGATGAAATCCATCGAAATGTATGAATTCAGCATAATCAAGTTTCTACCGCAGACTATCGTTAAGGAATACGTGAGCAGCTGGGAGAATAGAAAGTACTGTTAGAGTTAAGTCATGCATGTAATTGAGTATATTTAACATAACCATTTTAATGATCAGTGATTAAAAGTGCATCTTACTTAAATGGTATATCCTCTGCAATTTGTTCATATCAACTTGATAATATTCTCAAAAGGAAAAAATAGGGATACACATTTCTAAACAAGATCTTTTTTGAGTTTGGGGGGGGGAAGCAGGAAAGTGAACTGGAAAAAAAAAGTGGGTTTTGCATGCAAACAGAGACAAGGGTGTGATATAAATTAATCACTGTTTTGGGTATCTTCTGTGCTCAGTTCAAAGTAATAGGAATATATTCAGGTGAGTTTTTTCATCCCTCCAGAAGAATGTAATTTCTTCTTTCTCTGTCTGACAAGATTTTTTTTAAGAGCCAGAGAGAGGGGTCTGCTCAAATCCTGATGATTTTAAAAGCTTTTCTTAGGAACCTGAGAAGTTCACCTTTCCAATCCCACTTCCCACCTTTGGGGTTGGCTGATCTTAGTGGAACTCACCTCCGTGAAGATGGCATTGGGAAGGAGAGAGATGACCCTGGATGTGGTCATCTAGGGCCACAGACAGGAGAAGCTCTCAGGGAAATGAGCTGTTCAAATCAGCTAGTGGCCTGAGTCTAAACTCCGTGTGCTTGGAGGCAGACTCTGCTCTGCTGTGGTCACTCAGACCTGGCCAGATAAATGAAGTCATTGTGGAGTCACTCGCAAGCCAGCCCAACTCTTTTTGTAGTAGTTTCTCAGCTTTTGCTCTCAAAACACGCAAATCACTGATTACCTGGGAAAAAAGAGCTGGATCTAAATCTACAGCTAGAAGTGGGCACATCCCACAACATCTACACATCTACGAAGGCACTATAAAAGTGAGGGTTTAAGAGAGTGGATGCAGTTGTCCCAGCTCCCAAAAGTTGCCTCACAGGACTTTTTTCCTCCCTTCACCCCTGCCCCCACTCCCATAAAGAGGTCAGTCTATTCTCCCACTCAAAATAGGGTTTGAAGAGTGGCACATCTTGAATGTCTAGGAGTTGTACCTCAACTTTTTACAAACCTGAACCAGGAGAAAGGGAGACACAGGCACATAAAACTATGCTGGGGCAAACGATCTGCTTGCTATAAACAAACCAAAAATATATTAAGGGGAAATTTATTTGAAATCCTTTCACCCAGTAGCATGTCTTCCTTGGCTTGGAGGGACAGCTTTTGAGAAATCAGGGCTCTCAGGGAGCTCTCTCGCACCCAATGTATAGTCTATAAATATCGTGGAAGAGTCATGCCAGGGGTAGTCCGTGCAAGAGAATCTGGAGTCTTGAAAGCATCTTTTTCTTCTGGCTATGGTGGCACTTAAATGATAATGTGGGCAATGGAGCTAGGAGATTTATATCTTTTGGAAAGTAGGGCGAGCCAGATGGTAATAGCGTCATTAACACACAAACTTGGGATGTGCAAGTGAAGCTTGAAATTGGGAAAGAGATCGGGAGAACAAAGGGGGCTGCTGTTGAAAGGCTACCCCTCTTCTGCCGGCCAAAGCTAAGAGCCTCATGGTACTGGGGTCTGCTCCTGCCCAGAGCTGATAATAAACGACAGCTTTCCTCCTCCCCTGTTGAGACTTAGAAAGCACCGAGAAAACTTTTGCAATAGGCAAATGTGGCACTTATTTATGTGTAACCCTTTGTAGTCTGAAATGGCAGGAATGGGCCTTTAATTCAACTGCAACTCCCACCCTCCACCCCCTACCCTAGTTTGATAAGCTCTTGCAACTGTTGACATTTATTTTATGGAATCAAAGTGCCGCTTGTTGCACGTTTCAGACAAAAGTTCATTTTCCTCCCCTTATATAAACACTCAAAGTAAATATTAAAGGCTGAACAGGCACTACCTTTTTCATTTTGGTGATGGGGGATGGTGTGAAGGTGTTGGTGGCAGGTTAAACTACAGTTTTACTTTTGGAAAGCTTTAATGTTTAAGCTAAACTCCCACTTGCTCAAAGAGATATAACTCAGAGAGAATACAGAGAACATACTAAGACAAGATTAACAATGCCATTAATAATAATAATGCATGTCTATAATAAACACCCACACGAACATCTGTAAACAGGCAGGGCAGTTTGTAACAAAATTAATGACTTCGTTAACATATATATGATATATATATATATATAGTATACATATAAAAGCAGCAAAGGTAACGGCCATTAAGTATTGAATAGCTTGAGTGATGCCTGTTAGCGACTCAAAGTTGACAACGTCTAAACCAAAATCGAACGTTTTTCTTTTTTTTTTTTCTTCTTAAAAAAAAAAATACTGGAGCTCTTTAAAAGCCCGAAGGACTTACCCTCAAGGCATTATTCCGAGAAAAACTGAGACTGGCCGTTCGTCACAGGCAATTGTGAAGGGTTTCAAAGGGCCGATCAAACGATCGCCAGAGTAATCTACATTCAAGTCCGGATGGTGGTGTTACGGCACACACCTGCGGGGTGTTTGCTGTCCGTGCCCCTCGCCGAGCTACAAATCATCATTAAAGCGAGCTGCTTAAGCTTCTTCCCAGTTTCTAGACAAGAGTTACTTGGGACAGTTCACTTTGATATTGCTACAACTCGCAATTGACAACCACGCTATTTTGGAGCTCAAACCCGAGCCCACACCCTAGTTAGCGCGCGGCAAAGTAAGGAGGGTGATGCGGTGCGGGTAAGGGGGGGTGTGTGTGAGCACATTGTAAAAGTCTGTTTCTCCAATTTCCTGAGCAGGCTTGCCACAAAAATGTATAGGAAACCAGGTGAGAAGCGCCTGAAACCTGCCTCGAGTTTTCGACTGAGGGTCTTCCAAAACTTCACTATCTTTGCCACAACTTTTAAACGACTCAGAGAAGAGACAAATCTCAAAACCTCAGTTTCTCTCCTTTCCTCTCTGACATACACACGACTCGGGCCAGCACACTCTCTTGAGTGAAAGATAACATTATGTTTCTCGATCAGGACCGGGTATCTACTTTGAAACTTTCACTTTTGATTCATTCGTTTGGAATTATATCCTCCCTTTCTTTGCGACCCTGCCCTCTCTTGCCATCACCTTGAGGTAGAGAGAGAGAGAAAAAAAAAAATTCTAGAGTTGGGTAAAAAGAAAGGGACGTGGGGGTCGGACAGTTGGAGCACGGGAAAAAGCAGGAAGGTCGGTTTCTGTCTGCTGCCTGCCTGGCTGTCTGCGAGCTCTGCAATCCGTGTGCGCACCATTTGGGGCGTGGGGAATAACCGGTTGCCGGTGATGCCAAAAAATGAACCAAGACTCGGAGCGAATGTATCAATAGACCAATTTTCTGCTCCCACCGCGAGCTTTTTCATTTCAACCCTGAGAGGAGGCGTCTGCGCTGCGCAAGACGCAACAGCACGGTAGCGTCGCGAAAAAGAGGGCGCTAGACACGGGAGGCGCAAATATGGAAATTAACTCATTAGGAAGGGGTGTGGTTACTGCGAAGCCCCCTCCTCCATCCCTTCCTTTTCTCCCTTGCTGCCACCGTCCCGGCTTGCTAAATATGAGATTACAAACAAACAAATAAAGCAGAAGCTGACTACGCAGTCCCAGATCAAACACGCTCCAGATAATGCGCTTCACTCAGCGCTGCGGCCAGAACTACGGCGCAGCGCGGGCCCCTAATGCCCTCGCGGGGCTTCTGCGCCCGCTCCGCGCCAGCCAGGCGTCCCCGGCTCTGAAAGCCAGGGCCCGCGGCGGCGTTTCGAAGGCACAGCACGTGGCCTTGGCGCCCCGTTTGGTATAACTTTTAAAACATCAGACAAACGCTTGCACCAATATGGTAACCCTTAAAGGGCTTCTGCTGATCTCAGCGGTCCTGCCCTGATGCTGCATAGAGGGGAGTGTGGTGGTGTTCTCTTTGGGAGAAAAAAGACCCCAAACTAGAAAGTAGTATCCCAGAGTACATGGTCATGGGGGCTTCCCTTGTGGCCCGGCACCCCGAGAGGGGAGGCTTGAGGTGGAAGGGGGGAGGGGGGAGTCGGCGTTGAGAAAGGCTGGGTCCAGGCTTGGGCGTCGGGTCGATTCGAGCGTTAAAGACCCGGGTTGAGATATTAACCAGAGACCAGGTCCCCAAGAGTGAAGGCCAGGGGGTTGGAAACGCTAGGCTGCACAATTCTGTGTCGAAATAAAATGTTTGGGAGGGGGTGGGGGCAGAATAAGAAAGAAACAAAATGCAAAACCTCTTACATCCCCCTCCCCAGCCGCCCTTCCCCCACGTCCTCAAAGCCGACTTCTGTGGAAGGCTGGGGAGTTTGGGGGGTGGGGTGGGGTGGGGGAGGAAACTTGTGTTTTTATGGTTTTTCTTTCTGCGCGGCCCGCCTCCCCGGCCCTGTTCCCTGCCCGGCGCTCCCCCAACTGCGGGCCCCTTGGAGGAAGGCCGCCCAGTCCCCTCGTCTCCCGCTGCCTGCAGGCCACCGAGCCTCAAAGCGGGCATTGTCCAGCGGGGGCGGGGAGGCCAGCGGGCCCCTGGAGAAGAATAACACTGCGCCCAAGTCCTGTTAGGGAAAGTTTCCTAATGCACTCCTTGTGGTAAAATATACTTTTAACAGGGCGGGGTGGGGTGGGGGAATAACTTTTGAAAAATCCATGGCCTTCTCTCACTTTCTCAACTCTTTCCTTTGTCACTTTTTCGGTTCTCAGAAAGGGGGAGAGTGGACCGGAAAAAATTGGAAGAGGGGCCGAAAATGTGAAAATGATTCTAGAACCGTCGATGTGACGGTTTTAAAATGCGGGTGGGAAGAGAAGGGTGGGGTGTCTCCACTCAGGTCTGGGCGGAGGACAGCTGCACAGTCGGTACGCCGGGGGAAAGGGGAGAGGGGCCCCGAGGGCGCGTGTGCGGGCGAAGCATTTCGCACCTCTTGTTTATCTTAGAAGCGAGGCGGGTGGGCAGGAGGGGGGCGAATTGTTCTTCCTCCCGACGGGCAGTAGAAGTTAAATAAAATGGAGAGGCGGGCACACGCAAAAAACCAAAACCTGCTGTAGACTCGGAGTCTCTTTCCTTGACCCGAATTGCAAATGGTGAGGGTTCCCTATTTGCAAAAAACTCCAAAGTCTTAAGACCCCCAGAGACAGCGGTCCTCCTGAGTCTTGCAAGAGCCGCGACAGAGAACCGTTAGAATTGGGGCTTTGGGGGCAAATGTGACTCATCTCTCATTCGGGCCACGAGGGCCCATCCTTCCAAGCGTTGCCATCTGCATTTGAGGGGTCTCTGGCTTTCATCTGCTCTTGCAGGCATTAGCAAAATAATGACTCGTGCCTCTTGTAAAACTCTACTTGAAAAAGTATATTCCAAGACACTGCGTTGGTGAATCCGTTTTAAAAATCAAATCAAAACAAAATAAGACTTTTTAAAAGCCCCGAGTCCGTGCTCTCCGTGTCCAACAACCAAAATAACCGAAGGGGCGCCATTAGTGGTTGTGGCTCTTGGGGAGTTGAGCTAATTTGGTATGTGGACTCAATGCCTTAATGCTAAATCGGCAACATAAAGGGCTGAAGAGCAAGCCCGATAAAAGCTCTAATTGCTACTGGAAGATTTGGGTGGTTGCTAGGATCTGAGGACCACCACCACCACAAAAAACCTCCAATAGAGTGTTTGGGCTGAGTACATTGGGGGTGGGGTGGGGGTAGAGTATCTATGGCGAGTAGTGCCCACATCTGCTGGAACTTCCATATCTAAGCTGTTCATTTACGGGAGCCAACTTATGAAATCTCCACAATTAGATCTTCATTGTTCTTCCTCCACAACACTGTCTAGAAAGAAAAGGTCTTCTCGGTCGGGGCCAATCCAACGAAGCGTTTGACGTTATTAAATAATAAAGCGATTGTGATTTACATTGTTGTTCAGAAAAAAAGGCCAATTATCCACTGTTATGTTGCCATAAAGATCATATTAACTCGAATTAGTAATCAAACAATATGCGAGCGTTTAAAAAAGTACAGCCGAACTGGGTGACAGCTACCGCGACGTCTTCACTTTCACCAGCGAACCCACCCGCGCCTGCAGCCGGAGCGATAGAGGCAGTCGCCGCAGACCCGAAAGGAGGGAGAGAGCAGCAAAGTGGTGATTAACGGTCTCCAGTGTTAATTATTCTCAATTAATCCCAAACAGTGCAGACCTTCCCTGGTTCTCTGGGAGTTCCCTGGTTTGGGATGCTCTGAAAATGTCCTCCTTTCTGGGAGGGGTTTATAAGAAATCCGGAAGAGGCAATCTCAGGGCAAGTGTACCTGTGAGCGATGAAGGTGTGTGTACGGAGGTTGCGCGCCGTGTGTGCGCGGGAGGTTTGCTGTCTTTCCCAGAGCCTAGAGTGCAACCGGAGGCGGGGGCCTGGGGCGGGCAAGGCCCGCAGCATCCTCACACTCCTAGTGGATCTTTGCGTCTTCTCTACTCAAATCACTCTCTCTCGCCCTCTGTTATTAGGTTTATAACTCTTTGCCCACTTAAATTTGTGCAGCCAACCAAGGAAATCTAAATAGGTTTGAGTCGCCCCTTGGGTACAGAATGGAGGCTTTAATAAGAAAGATTAATTGTGGGTGTGTACCTGCCGGAAGACGCGGCAGTTATCAAGTGGTGGCGGGCAGCGGGGCTAGGGGAGGGAGACGCCTCTCCTCCGAGGCCCAGACTTTAGTAGGCGCCGTAGGCATACTTATCGCAGGTCATCGGCAACTCGTTGCAGTCCCAAGCAAAGGGCGCCACGGAGATGGTAAGATACATGTCTTCTGTGTTACTTGAGGTTCTTATAGAACTTGGTCCTTATTTACCCTGCTCACCAAATCCTCGGACTCCCGACTCCTTGCCTCCACGCCGTAGGCGAGTGTTGGGTAAGGCTGTGACTTCGGCCCTGGGAGGTCTGCCTATTCCCGCCCCCACCCCACTGAACAATGTTCAGGCGAATGATAAAGGTTTTGCTCCAAGGGCTAGAAAGTTGATATTTTTGTTGCCGCGATTAAAAATGTATACGGTTACATGGTTTTTAAATAAGCAAACAGGGGAGCAATTTTCCTCTGCGCGATGCTTCAGCAAGTCCGGGCACAGAGGGAAATCAGCCAGTGGCAGGGCCATGGAATCTGGCCCCGCGCGGCGGCGGCGCTGGGGGAACCTTCCTGGTCCGCACAGTCCTTTTCTTGCCCCTCCCTCTTTCCACCAAACGCTCGGATCCCAGATTAAGCAGTGCGGGGCGGGTGGGGGGGTAGAGGTTGGGGGCGGAGAAGAGTAGGAACCGCGTGGGGGTGGTGGCAAGAAGGGATGGACGAGAAGAATTTCTTTAGTAGCGAACCCTCCTTGAATAATTCCATTTAAAACTTGAGGCACCGAGGCCTGAGTTTAAACAAATGTAAAAATGAAATCTTCAGAAGGTCCGGCCCTTCAGCTGCGGGGCAGCCAAAGGGTGGTCGCATCTTTGTCGAGAGTTTTGGAACAGTTGCTGCCTTTCCTAACCCCCTTCTCTATCTCCCAGTAAAACCAATTCAAAAGGGGACAGACTCCACTCCACCAGATTAATGTCCGTTCATTTGCAGGATTAACCCTCTTACGAAGCATAATAAAATACTAGAGGTTCTTTTAAATTTAAATAAACACCCCAAATTCGTGCCTTCTCTCCCTTCCTGTTTGGTCTCTCTCTCCAGACATCAGAAAACAGCGTCTTGGAACCTAGTGAATCTTAGAAGAACTTTTAACTCAGAGTTTTCAGATCATCTGGGGGCGGAGGGGCGGGGGTGGCTGTTGTGGGCATGGGTATTGGGAGAGAGTGGAGAGACCAGCTTAACTTTAAAAACCTATGGCTATACGTTTTGATTTGGAACTCTCGATTAAAAATCTATTTGTTCCTCCCAGGGCTCAGCAGATTTCAATGTTGGTCATGGAGCCACAAAAATGTTCATTAAAGGAACCTAACCAAGGCTACTGTATGGCCACTTTGTGAACTCAGAACTATGGATGGGGGGAAAAGTATGAAAGTGTGAGTTGATGTCACGCTGGCTGTCAGTGTGTGGTCTATTGTGGAGAATGGTGCTTTTTGACTGAACAGAGGGAGCCCCCCCTCTCCCCCTTCCCCAGCTCTACTGCACCTGCACTGGATGAGGGAGTCTCTGCCATTCAGCCCATCGCAGATTGTTCAAACAGAAGACATCTCTGACAGCACTCAATTCATTACATTTCTTCCTGCTTTTCAAACCAACACACACACACAAAATGAGTATTGCCAGCCAGTGACAGCCAAAAAAATCTTAAAATACTTTATATGCAGCTAATTTGGAAGCTCACACAACTAACCATGAAATATTTTGTATCCTTAACGTGTAAGCCTTCTTGAGAAAAGATTACCTGATTTTTCCTATTGAAAACATACCTCCATATTTTACACCGGCATAGTAAGTTTGCAAAAAGACACTGCAGCATGGCTCATGGAGAAGTTTTAATGGGAACGAAAGTAGAAATTTGCAAAAGAGAAAAGCCCCTGATTTATCTTACAGAACGGTGACTGGAAATGCATTCATAATTTATGCTGGTGAACCAACTTGCTAATAGAGGTGAGGTACCCAAGAGCCAAGGGTGGGCAGTGAGCAAAGTGAGAGAGGGTAGTAAGGGAGGCAACCAGGCTGAAGTGTGAGTTAAACATTTAAATCAATTTTCTAACAATAAAGTCTTCCTCCCATATGCTCAGGTTTATTTTGCCATCTTAGACTCCAAGATGTTTTTACACCATTTTACAAAACTGATGAGAGAGTGTTTAGAAAGCTGATGAGAGAGTGTTAGTCTAGTTTAACAGAAGTTGGAGTAAACAAACTCTCACAAGGCAAACTTGAGTTTATGAGATTTTCCTTGGAGGTAGGAGTAAGGGGGGAAACAAAGAAAGGGAAGAGGACTTTGAGCAGAAGGAAACACAACTTTGCCAGTTAGTATTTCAGACTGATTAAACTGTAATATTATGCAATAACCTAGAATTGAGTTACATGTGATAGTCAAATCAACCTGGATGTAAGTTGATACTAAACTGACTGTATGTGAAATATTGGCTCATTCTCAGCAAATCATTAGTCTAGCCAATATAAGGCCCTGCAATCCTTCCTGTTGCAAGGGCATTCAATGAATTACATTGGGTCGTAAATAAAACTTGAGAAATGCAGAGGTGTTTCACCTAACACATAATTTTATCCATTTCATATGGAGTGCACAGACCAAATGTCATTCTTATCTACAGTTTAAATCACTGTTCCAAGGAGTTCTCTCAGCAATACTTTTTTGATCTAAAAAAAGATTATTACAAGCTACACAAATTATTAGGGATGGAGAAGGAAAGAGAAAATCGAAATGGCATAGCAATGGCAAGCCAGAAGCAACTGTCCTAATCACCTCTCCATATCAGAATCGGAAAACTTTTGGGAGTCCAGTTCTCCAACCACCAGTGAAACTTCTGCAGCACCAAATAAAATAAGGATGTGGTGTACTTTGTAAAGGTGTTTAGTGTAATTTTTTGATCATCTCAAAACACATGTAAATCAAAATCAACTCATTCAGACTTCACAACAAACTCTAGTTAGCAAATCAAAAAACTATATTGTTCTTTACATATATGTAAATGGATAAATATATAAATATATAGAGTGCCAAGGTGATGGAGATGGTTGTCCTGTGGCTAACTGTATGTGTAGTGAAGACTCTTGCTATCGCTGTGTTTGGTTGTGTTGAGGCGGAGACTTCAAAAGCTGGAGCTGGGTGCTGGGGAAGAGGGCCAGCTCCCCTGGCCTCGTCCTGCAAGTGTTCGGATGGTCCTTTCTGGGACGCTCAAACGAATCATCTCATCCCGGAGGCCCTGCAGACCCTGACGTCACGAGGTGGGGGTGGGGGCGCAGTCCTGTTACTGGTCTGGCCGCCAGCGATAAGAACCCTTGGGAAGAATTTGCTGCTCCTTTTAATACAGTAATTATTTTTTCTGCCTTTTATGGGTGGGGGCGGCTCCTGCCAGGAATATCTGTATCCCTCCCTTCAGAAAGATGCCCAAGGGTGGCAAGTTTGGAGGATAACTTCCTAGGCGAACCCTAAAGCCAGGAAGGGCACTGGAAAAGGGAGCAGGGTGGTCCGAACAAGGCTAATTTCATGGCCAAAGACCAGCAAGCAGAGGAGGAACCCAAATGTCGATATTGAACTCGGAGTCCAAATGAGACTCTTTTGACTTCCCTATCACCTTCCCTATTACCATTGGGCAGTAAGAAAAGTAATAGCTATTAATCCTGTTCAGCGTCAGTGACTTTCTACTCATCTTCTGCGGGGTAACTATATATTATCCCTATTTTATAAACGGGAAAGAGAGATCTGCATCCTCCCATCCCCACCTACTCTGATCCTAGAGGGGGAGCAATATTCCCGGGAGCCCACATAGCTCCTGTAGCATCCCACAGCCATGTCTATCGGCAACCTCTGGCACTGGGAAGGACTAAGATCAAGATAACTCATGCTGAGCCTCGGCGCCAAACAAGGACAAACAACCCCTTAAAAATAAGGGTCTGGGTTAAGAGGCAAAAGGAAGGCAGAACTTGAGTCAGTGAGCCTCTGATTTGGGAAGTCTAGAGTCTAGAGCTGTCTTTGGCGTCACGATGTCAACGTGGAGAGGGCTGGGGTACAGGAGCTAGAGCACTCTGGAGGGGCGAGAGCTCTCAGCACCTCGGGAGACTGCAAACTTGCCTGACGCGGGCACGGCCCAGGGCCTAGAGAGGAAATCGGGCAGTTTGGGCAGGGTCCGCGCGGAGAGAACTCGAGCCCCACGCAGCACCTTCTCAGGGAGCCCGATGGAGGCCGTGGTTACGGCCGCGGTGACGTCAGGGCCCCGGCCCAGCGCTTGGCCGCCTCAGCTTCCATCTGCCGGCGCATCCGCTCCCAGCGCTGGGCGCGGCGCGCTCCCTGGGGCAGACGGTGGGAGGCCCGCGCGCTCATAGCCCTGAGTCGCGCCCGGCACAGAAGCACGGGGAGGGAGGGAGAAGATAGTTCAAAGCGCTGAAATCTTTACTAATACTGCACATTTCATCTGTACATAAAGGCAGACGAGGGTAATGAAACGAGTGACTCCTGGGAGCTTTTACATCACCTGGCACTTCTTTGCAAAGTAGAGCAAGCCTCTCAAGTCCAAAATCCCAAAAGTAACAAATATCTTTGCGTCCTGAAAAGAGAGGACGTCCTATTTGCTTTTAACAGAAACTAAGTGCACCGCTCAAGGAATAAGAAATACTACCGTTACACCAAGATATAAAATAAAATCCCTTGAACCCGCATACAGAAAGAGAGCTGTCCACCATGGGAAATCTTGGCCTTGTCTTAGGAGCCCACGCTCCCAAAGAGAAGTCTCTTAGTTAAAATAAGAAAGTCAAATCTATAATTTCCTAAAGGCCACATAAGCAAAACAAAAAATTGAAAACAAAAATTGTAAAACTGGACAGCATCGTCAGAAGGGAGTGATGTTACAACGTCTCTCTGGGTGATATTAGAGGTCATATTTCCAGGAAAGTTTTTAAATAGAAAATAACTATGAAAGACACTAAACCAGTTCTCTGGTTTGGGCTATTTCCTTATCTCTGGAAAGCTCTTTCCACATTTGCTTACTCTAGAACTCTGGAAGCCGTGTCCCTTTGGACTTTAATCCATATTTTCATAGTAAAGGTCAAGAGTTTCTCCCTCTTCTCCTGTCTTAAAGGGATTCACCTCATCGAGGAGGTCCCTAAGGAAATCCATCCAGCCATCTTCCAAATTCGGTCAAAAAAAAAAAAAAGCAACGAAAATAAATCAATCAACCCTACCCCCAATCTCACTTGTAGTTGTCCTGAAAACAGCCTTTGCTCTGAGAGCAAGGAAAGGCAGTATAAAAAACAGTGAGATGCAAATTATTTTAAGGCAATATTGGGGGGGGGGGTCGGGGGGTGGAAAGGAAGTTCAGGAAAATGTTAATTCAGGCCTCTGCTAAAGCTCATGGCAAAGGAAATTCCTTCCACAAAGCAAAATATAAGAACCCGTTTTGCAAAATCCTCCAAAAGCAAGAAATAAAAGCAGGGGGGAAGGATATTTTAAAATCTTTTAATTACAACAAATAAATTAATTAACAATGCCAGATATCAGGCAATCAAACCACAATCAAACTTCAATCTCAGGGCATTTAGCTATAAACTGTTAGCAGTTGAAAAGTAAACCTTGTGCACACAAAGGCACTGTTTAATTTTCTTCTTGTAAGGGTTCTAAATGAAGACCCCATCACTATGCAGTTAAACGATATTTCTTGTCTTCCTGAGGTGCTGATCAGTTCTTTATAATGTGAGAAAAGTGGCAGCTCAAAACCCATCAATGGAGCGCCCACAACAAAAGTTCTGAAAAGCTGAATGAATTGGGTTTGTAATTACTGCATCCCATTCCCTGTTCCCCCACCCCTTGCAGCTTATCTCTTATTCATTCACCTTATATTATTGTCAAAGAATCTTACTCTCAAAATCATTCTCTTCCCATTTTACCTGGGGTCTCAGAGGAACTTATGACAGGGCAGAAATGGAACATTCACCCCCCCACTACACCTGGAAAGGTTCATACCCAATAGGTAGAGAGAGGAGGAGGGATTATCTTGTACCCTAATTTACTGTGAGACTACTAGAACTCAGTACTCAATCTACAGAATCTTCCATTTTAAAACCTGAATTTTACTGGCAAATGGGAATCTGTATCCTTTCTAAATTCAGAGCCTGCTTGAGTTTCTGAAATTCTGTGACATCTCCACTTAGAAAAGGCAAAGGTTATAAATAAATCTCCTCCCCTCTCTCTCCAAATTGCAAGGCCCTGAAAGACTATGCCAGACATGATGCAGAAATAAGACAACTTATTATGTTCTTGTTTTCTTCCTTTGAAACCTAAAACCAGTAAATAAAATAGAAAAAGAGACTATAACCCCCCTCCCCCTTAATACACATACACATACTCCCAATCCAGGAAAAGATTTTATGAAAAAGTCAGCTTTAGAATGCCAGGGCTCTGTGTGTATTTCAATTCAAGGCACTGCTGATGGAGATGATTCTCCTGAGATTTCCTACTATAAGAATGTGTCGGTTCTAGAAATAAGTACAGCTATTACAACCAAATCTACTAGCAGACTAAATAATTAATTGAAGCGTTGCTCTTTGACCCTTGAAAAGTCCAGTAGGGACACGTTTATAGTAATAATACCTCCGAATGAGCCCTTGTCAAATATTCATTTAGTGGTTAATGTGAGCCATTTTCCCCTGGGACCATCTGTAATACCCGCTTCCCAGCACTGGCAAGAAACCTTGCTAATCTACTACAGCTCAGCAAAATATTTTAACACTCTTTATTTAAAGTATGGGAGGGGATGCAGGGAGAGAAAAAAACTGCAGAGGGAACAAATAATCTCATCCTTCTGCCCATTTCTATCCTGTGTATAAGGTTAGCAAAACATTAAATTCACCTCTTTCACTGCAAGTTGAATAGTTTTAGTGAGCAGGATAATATCCCAAGGAAGGAACTGAACACTCAACAACTTTAGCACTGGGAGATAATCATCTCTAGGCAAGCTTATGGGTTTACCCCCTTCTTGGAAATCATGTTATAATTAAAATATCATATGTTCAGTATCGATCTAGCCATGAAACTACACATCTTGGGGAACCGTTTAACCCAATCCAATGAGTGATGAAATATGCATCATTTTCCTCAAACGCGGTTTATCAAAAGCATTTATATTTGCAAACAAAATGTTTTTCCATTCATTGGTTAGGACATATGGAGGGTTAGGAGGGAGAACGCAAGTACTCTCCTTTCAGTAGACAGTAACAGTCATTCAAAACTAGTTCAACTTCCCACAATATCACTCTTGCAAAATATTTGAATCTGAGCATTTTGCCAATAAGTTTTTTTCTTTTTCAGTCTGATCCTGTGGGGCTTTTTAAACAGGTTAGTGCAGTGCAATTACTCCAAACCCCAATACATATTTCTAATATATCTTTTTTTTTTTTTTAAATATATACACTCTATATAGTTGATTGGCTCAAATTCCGGGAATATTCTACCCACCCCCCAGCAAGATCATTTGGATCTTTATTCAAAGTTTCTTTTATTCGTATGTGTGAGCAAGAACTGGCGAATGTGCTCATTACCACGTGAATAATCTGTATATGCATTACAATGGCTGGCCAGGCCAGGGGAAATTCTTTTAGAGTCTCTGCATTAATTAGGGGGGGAAATGCCTCACTTAGAATTGGGAACTGGCATAATAATTGTCTTTCTCAGTACAATATTACCCTAAAAATGAGGATGAAAAAAGGGAATAAAATAAAAAACCAACACATAAAGCAATCCATATGAAATAAAAAGAGAAAATATGAGGATATCCTCAGCTGAGCCCAGAACTAATATAACAACACCACGAGAGAGAAATACTTTCTTGGAAAACGAGAAGATGCAAACCAACGGGATGAACTAATTTAGTGGCTGCAGCCGATACTTTACTCAAGGGTGAAAGGCGCAGCTGGATTCTAACTTCTCCAAAGTTGTGGCAAGTTCACACAACAAGCCCTTGAAATTGTAGGAAGGAAACCCACGCTCCTAAGGCAGGACTCTAGGTTCCTGGTCCCCTTCGGTAGGGGAAGATGAACGACTTAAGTAGTGAATAAAATAAAAGTCCCCGAGTCGGTCTTACAGATTCTCTGCGCCAAAGCGCGCGGGTTCGCTGCGAAGCTGAAACATCGCTAATTCAAAGACCGTGGCGATTCCCTAACTTTTCCGCTCCCACTGAGGATAACTACAGTCTTTCTTTACCTTTCCTAGGGCAAAAGAAAACAACAAATCCAATCTTGTTTCTCCACCCCCTTTCCCCTCCCCCTACTTCTCTACTACTCTAGTAAAACATGGTTAACAGATCAAAAGCACAATCATCTCTAAATGTGATTAGACCGGACAAAGTAAAATATCTACCTCAGAGTTGATTGTTTTCTTCTTTAATATGGCTGTTGCCTGGCTTCTCTTTTGCTTGTTATCAGCTGCAGAGATTATCCGATTTGGGGCTACAGGCTTGGACCCACGCTGTCAATTTAAGAAATGGAATTCGTGGAGGGAGAGAGAGGAAAAAAGAAAATAAATAATAATAATAAATAGCTGTGATAAGTCGGGGAGTTTTTGCAAGCCGCTCTCTGCTTTCCCTTGTCCCTAAACAGGAAAATGTAGAGAAGAAAGTTTATGAAGTGATGGAACAAAGAAGCAAACCACTTGTTTCTTCTCAGACAATAGCAGGGCCAGAGTAATCTAAACACCCACCCAGCAGATGAGCACTTTGCTTGTCTAGTTTGCAATTATTCCTATACAAGAAGCATCATTTCCCCCTATAACCACGTTTCCAAAGGGCCATTGTGCTGTGAAGAAAACGAAAACAAAACCAGCCAACCTGGTTCTGATTTGGCTCAATACCCCATCTGCTAAGCTACATGAAATTTTTCAGAATTGACTCCTTTCTGGCAACAAGTGGCATAAATCAGTTTAAGTCCCCATCATGCTTATTCATGCTGCTTAGAAAAGGAGGGGGTGGGTTTACAATATATGTCCCTAGTTTCTATTTTGGAAATGACATAAGCATTCCCATTTTTTCGAGAATACTTATTCAATTAATCATCCAGCCATTTATTTGTTGCTGTTAACATTAGCACATGCTACTGGACTAGAATACTAAGGTTTTAGGTACTCTGCGTTCTTGGCTGAGCACAGTATATTCCCCGAGGAGCTGGGTTATAATCACAATGTTATCCAAATAAATGAAAGACTCAAGCATAATTTCAGTGTCCATATTTCAAAAATTTATTTATCTCAAACTGTGCATAATGGAGTAAAAACTTAAGTTGAAAATGTACCTGTTATAAGGATGGTATTAGTTCAAATATATACATGGATTCTCGGCAGACTGATTCAATAATACAGAGCCGAATCTTTAAAATACAACTACGGAAACTAAAAGTGGGAAAACCTTAAAATATCACAATAAATTTACAGAAATATTACAAACCATAAGAAAATATTTCAAACACAGTAATTTCATGTTGGTTTTTCATCTGAACAAAATGGAAAGTTGGGAAACAAAAAAGCTATTATAAATTACCAACGATGTCAACCTGCATGGCCATTTTTGCTTTTAACAGTTAAGTTAAAAAAATTTAGTACAATCTAAAACTTTTGCCCCTTTAGAGACCACGGAGATGGTTTTGCCAGTACTTATTCTAATTTTTTCCTTTTGTACAATTTTTAAACAATTAAAATGCCCAATCTGATTACTTTTCTTCTTTGCACGTTTGCAACTGTCCTAAATTTCAGCTGCAGAATCAAAATTCAGCAAGAAGCCTCTCCTTGAAAAATATTGGCAAATTCTCAGCTTATAAACAATGGACATTTTGATTGCCATGTTTATCTCGATAAATACTGTACAAAAGTTGCTTGCAAATATTAAAACATTTTTTTCGTCGCTTGGAGACTAGCTCTAAATATTATTGGTAAAGACTTTTGCAAACTTTCTGCAAAGCTCCTACCGTATCACTAGAACTTTTAAAAAGTTTTGCGTAGTTTTCTTTCCTCCAGATCTATACAAGGTCCATTCCCTCGCCCTCCCCACCTGCCCACCCCAGGTTTTCTCTGTACAAAAATAGTCCCCCCGAAAGAAGTCCAGGATCTCTCATAAAAGTTTTCTTGCCGGCATCGCGGTTTTTGCGTGAGTGTGGATGGGATTGGCGTTTTCTTTTGCAGCTGTCATTTGCTGTGGATGATTTTTTTTTTTTTTTTTTGAGCGTACCGGGTTTTTCTCCATGCTGTTTCTTGCTGTCCTCCATTTCCCTCTTTTTCTTTGAAAATGTCTCCCCCGCCCCCTCCAGTTCACCGTCCGGCCCTCACATGTGCGAGAGGGGCAGTGTGCCGTTAATGGCCGTGCCGGGCACCGGGCCGCTCTGGTAGTGCTGGGACATGTGAAGTCTGCTGGGGGCGGCGGGCTCCGGCACCTCGGCGCCGGGGAGGTACATGCTGATCATGTCCCGGAGGTCCCCGGCTTGGCAGGGCGCCCTGGAGTGGGAAGAAGAGGTAACCACGGGGGGGCTGGAGCTGGCCTCGGACTTCACCACCGAGCCCATGGAGCCAAGCGCCATGCCAGGGGTGCCCTGCTGAGAATAGGACATGCTGTAGGTGGGCGAGCCGTTCATGTAGGTCTGCGAGCTGGTCATAGAGTTGTACTGCAGGGCGCTCACGTCGTAGCGGTGCATGGGCTGCATCTGAGCGGCGCCGTGCGCGTTGAGGCCCGGGTGTTGCGGGTAGCCCAGCTGGTCCTGCATCATGCTGTAGCTGCCGTTGCTCCAGCCGTTCATGTGCGCGTAGCTGTCCATGCGCTGGTTCACGCCCGCGCCGAGGCCGGCGCCCACCCCGACCCCGCTCGCCATGCTGTTGCCGCCCGGGGCGAGCAGCCCTCCCGGCAGTGTGTACTTATCCTTCTTCATGAGCGTCTTGGTTTTCCGCCGGGGCCGGTATTTATAATCCGGGTGTTCCTTCATGTGCAGCGCTCGCAGCCGCTTGGCCTCGTCGATGAACGGCCGCTTCTCCGTCTCGGACAAAAGTTTCCACTCGGCGCCCAAGCGCTTGCTGATCTCCGAGTTGTGCATCTTAGGGTTCTCTTGGGCCATCTTGCGCCGCTGCCCGCGGGACCACACCATGAAGGCGTTCATGGGCCGCTTGACTCGGTCCGGGCTGTTCTTCTGGTTGCCGCCCGCCGCCGCCGCGGTGGAGTTGCCGCCGCCGCCGCCGCCGCCGCCCCCCGAAGTTTGCTGCGGGCCCGGCGGCTTCAGCTCCGTCTCCATCATGTTGTACATGCGGGCGCTGTGCGCGGGCCCGGCCCGCCGGCGGCCGCCGACCCTCGGCCCGGCCGGGACTTTGGGGGGCCCGCGGGCGGGGGGGAGAGGAGGAGGGGAGGCGGGCGGGGGTGTCGGGAGCGCAGGGCTCCGCGAGGAAAATCAGGCGAAGAATAATTTGGGGGAAGAAAAGAAAGAGGCAAACTGGAATCAGGATCAAAAAAGCGCTTCCCTCCTCTTCTGGCCGATCCAGCCGCCGCCGATGATTGTTATTATTATTTTTTGGAAAGGCTTAAGCCTGGGGCTCAAACTTCTCTCCCTTTCTTTCTCTCTCTTCTTCTTTCTCTCAGTCCTAGTCTTAAAGAGGCAGCAAACTACTTTCCCCCTTTTGCAAACACTCTCTTCTCTGCCTTGACAACTCCTGATACTTTTTTGAACAAGTTAATAGACAACCATCCATGTGACGGGGGCTGTCAGGGAATAAATGGGTTTCCAGCGACCAATCAGCGCGCGGCGGCTCCTCCACTCGAGCCCAGCCTTGCCGGCGGGTTTTGCATGAAAGGGGGCGGGGCCTGCCGCGCCGCCAGCCGCGCGGGGGAGGCGGGGGGGAGGAAGGCGCGGGGGGGAGGGAGGGGGAGGCGGCTCCCACAGCCTGCCTGCCAGCCACTGAGAAACCTTTGTATCCCCTCTCGCAGCAACAGGTCACACCACACGCCTTTTCGGAGGAAGTGGGTAAACAGCCCTAAGACTACGATATTTTCTTCTTTAAACTTAATCTTGAATTTACTCTTTTGGTGCGGACTGCTGAAATGAGGAGGGGGGCGCGAGAAGCTGAGGTGGGGGGGTGGGGTAGGGCAGAGAAGGTGGCTCAGTGAGACTGTCCCACTAATATTTCGGGAAACCAGCCGTGCTGGAGTTGGTGTGTCATTGTTCTCCCGCTCCTCCGCACACTTCCCCCAACTCCAGCCGCTCCAGCGCTTCTCCCTAAGCTGGCTTCTCCGCTCGCCCGGCTCGCTCCAAGGGCACCGACACTCTCTCGCCCCCTTCTCACACTGTCCCGACAAGAAGTTCTGTCCTCAAAACCTTCTTGCTTCCACGTAATGTACTCTGTTCCCCGCCCCCCCCCCCCACCCCAATAAATCCTGCTCCGACTGTGCGGTTGCCTCCAGAGCTGAGGTCAGACCAGGCCTGTGTGAGCAGCCGAATCCACCCTCTTCCCGGCCCAGCTCAGCCCGCGGGGCAGGAAACCACAGCTTGGTCCTCACCCTAGCCACAGCTCCCACCCATCTTCCTCCACTCAGTCCGTGCAAAATGGGACGTTCGTCCTCTCTCCCCATTCTCCTGAGCTCCCCGCCCCCACCCCACCCCCGCCCCAAGGAGGGATCTCAGTGGAGCGGGGTTCCAAAGGGGGGCTGGGGGAAGAAAAAGATCAACCGAAGGGCCCTGAGAAGTGCAGGCTGTGGGGGAGGGTAGTCTCAACTTCCTGGCATCCCCGGGCACTGCTTGGAGGTGGCTTTTGAGCCGCACTCACAAACTCCCTCCCACGCAGAGTTCCCAGGACTCCAGCAGAACCAGCCCTGGCATTTCCCCCACTGACTTCTACCGCGGTGGCCGCATCGCCCGGGCAGCCTGGGTCTGGGCTGCCCTCGAAGGGGGTTCCGGGCCTGGGAGGCGGGGGTGGTGCTCTCCAGGCACAGGTGCAGGCCAGGCAAGGCAAGAGGAAGGCGACCTGGGCTGGAGAAGGGAGCGAACCCGGCCAGGCCCGGGCTGGAGGAGGATGGGATGGGGGCGGGAGTAGGGGCTCAGGAATCCTGCCCTCCCAGGACCCAAGAGGGTAATTTTAGCCGCTCTCCCATTGTCCCGACGTAAAGATTTCAATAGGTAGGCGCTCAATGCGCAGAGCAATGGCAGCACGTCCGTTACAAATAGGTAGTTTTGTTTCTCTTGTTGTCGCTACACGGAGTCAAACAAAGCCCCGTCTAAGTTTCCTTCCACTCTCTTGTTGGGATCTTTGTGGCTAAAATGCACTTGACTACAAAGCGGGGGGTGGGGGTGGGGCGGGGGGGACGGGAGGAGATGGAAAAAAAAAAAAAAACCTGATGCCATTTCTTTTTTATAAAGGGCTTAAACCATCAGGGTTACTTATTTTCTTTCTTCTATAACACTCTCTCCGCCTCCCTCCTCCCCTGATCTACCCTTACTCACCCAAAGAAAATGTACTGAATAGTATCTGTCGGCCACGTTCCATTTATTATCTTTACAAAACTGTGCATTGTTTTGTTCCTTACTAACCTTCTTCCCATAACCTACCCCCTACCCCATCCCCCGCTCCAGCTTCCCGATCCCTGCCTTCCCAGGCTTTTCTGTTCTAGTCAAACTCAAGTCTGCTCCCTGGAAACCCAGAAAAGTTGTGGAAAAGTTGCAGACTTTTCTTAGTAAAATATTATTTCCAATCAGCCTCTCCTACCCCTGCAGTTTCTCTTATTAGCACTTAAGTTATGATTAGTTGTAGTTATCAGGAATCCGGGAAGGATGATGCTAGTTCGAAAACTTACACACTCTTCAAAATAAAGCAGAACCTTCTATTTTAAAGTCTTTAATGTTTTCAGTTTATTCGAGGTGTAATATTAAGCTAAACAGAGACCTGGAGTTAGGAAAGAGAAAAGGTTGAGAGGATCTGGGTAACAGAAGGCGGCCACCGGCTTTTCAGCGCGTCTGATTTCAGGGATGTGGCTGGTGCGCCCCCTACTGGTGGATTCACTTTTCCAAGACTATTGCTTTTACCTTTAAAATAAGGTGTTTGGAAATAATTAAAGAAAAAAAAAATGAGGGGGATGGGAGTGAGACCAAACTAATTGCACGTAATCTAAACAAAAGAAAAGTTAACATGTATAAGCTATGAAACCAAATCACAAGAATCGGATTTAATTTGCTTAGCTTAGAAATGTACATATAACCTCGAGATAAGTGGGAGGTTAAACCATGGGAAAAAATAGGTACAAATTATGAGATTCAACATATGAATGAATTGTGATTGTCCAGACGCCATGAAGGGCAGACCAAGCATTCACTTTATGATTGTGTATGCATTGGTCTGCGCTTAATAGCATTATCGGAAAACTAAAAAAAAAAGGTTATGGATAATTAAGTTTGAAGAAAAAAAATACAAGGGGTTGATGTGGATAATGGTGTATATGTATTAAAATAAATACTAATAATGGATGGTTATAGAAGCAAACGTTATTAATCTCTCTCAAGGGTAGTAGTAAGAGGCACAAATTTTTCCTTGGTATGATATATAAAAGCTTTTATACATTCTCAGATGCATGTGTTTGTGCCTGAACTCTATAATAATGCATTTAAGAGGTTAAAGGGGCTGGCTAGGTCTTTTGTTAATTGCTTTTATCATATAAATAAGCTATGGAAATACATTACAATTGTGTTATCATTGGTTGCATTTATTTACAGCTTTATTTTAATTAAGCCTGCTGTACTTATCAAGGCAATAAACTAACTGTGGCTGGCGTTTATGCATAATAATGTGCTATGAAAATAAGATTAAAGAAGATGGTGATAGCAGAAACAATTTTCTCATTAGATTTTTTAGAACATATGCATTAAAAAAATCAGATCACCGGCCACTCTATTTCAATCCAGCACCATCACTGGGCCTAAATATAATAATAACTATAACAATCATAATAGATGACAGAAGCAGCCCGGCTTTAGGCTTCTAACAGACGGCTACAGTACTAATAACAATACACCATTGACTACTGAGGAATCAAAATAAGACTTGGAAGAGGGTGCTTCATCCTCTGAGAATTTAAAATGTTGCCACTGGCACAGTTTATGAAAATGTGAAAGTGCTTAATCTAAAGATAGTGTAACATTTCCCTTCCTTGGGCAGCAAAAAGCTGCACACTTTCAGAGTAAGCTTAGAAATTAAGAATCCTTAATGCCCAGGATATTTTGATTCGATTTTGTTTTATTATAGGCCCCAACTCCAAATCCTTAACTGATTAAGTGTAACTCAGTTTTTTAAAAAAACCTTTTGCATTCATATTTCCCTCCTGAACTCCTGCATCCCTCCTCAAGTGTTGTATCTGAAGCCAACTAACAATTTTGTGGAGATGGGGGACTGTAGACTTATTTTTTCTCCTTAGTGGCAAATAGAGGTTTAACTTGCAGTAATTAGGTGAGAACTAGCCAGGCATCTTACTATTATGATGCTTGTTAAAAAACGCTTCTTTTCTGCATCTGCATTTGAGTGTGTTCCCCTCCTCTCTTAATCTTCTTATGGAAATGAAGGCAAACGGCAGGGAACCTGCAGAGTCTTGGAGAATGTCCTTGTTAACTGGAATTTCTCAGCATTGCTAATTAGCAGAGTTTGACGACCACCAGTATTGGGGGGAAAGCTCTGTTTAACCACTCACAAACCATTCCGAGGAAGAGCAGACTAATTTTATTTTGTAATTAAAATCTGAAAAGGGTCCTATTTGACAGTTAGGGCTATGAGAGTTTTATCTCCCCGTGAAATAATTACTGCCTTGATAACTCAATTTTCTGAAAAATGTCAACTGTGGGTTCCAAAAGTTTTAATTTCATTATGTAAGGAAAAAAAGAGAGAAAAATAGAAGAAAATGTACAGAAAGAATTTCTAATTCTGGAACTGGTTAAATATATTAGGAGTTGGATTTGGCCAAATGAAGGGTTTTTTTTTTTCTCTTCTTCTTCTTCCTCTTTTAAATCATATTTCCTTCGAATGCTAACCTTCCAACCAGCTCCAGGGAAAGTGACCATAGCAGTGATCATACTGGAGTGAAAGAGATCATACCAGCAGTATGGGAAGTAAGAGGCGAATACAACTAAAAAGAGAAGTACGGCAACCCAAGGAAAGTTCCTGACTTTAAAAGACAAAAATAAAGGAGGATTTTCGGTGTTTGGGACAACGTTGGTGCAATCTGGTAAGATGAGATTTTATTGACATTTAGCTCCCAACGCAAGAAAAAAGAAAACTGAGAATTATAAAGAAAGGAAACTGGTATAAGTCAATTTTTAAAATGCTTCCTTCCCCCTTCTAAACTGGAAAAAACCTCAGTCACTCCAAACTGGATCATGCCACAAGACTTTCAAAATGATCAACACTTGAGTCTCCAAGATTTATCAAACAAACATAGGTAAATGAAGGTAAAGAAAGAAACGTATTAGAGGATTTTTTTCCTTAAAAAAAGCACCATATATTTCCCCAGAACATCAATACAAAATAGTCTGGAAAAAGTTAGAATACTGAAAGGAAGAGCAAAAATTAGAATAGAATTGTCTTGTTACCAAACTTCATTTGCTTTAGGAAATCCAAGAGGGGGATACTTCAATTTTTATAAAGCAATTTTCAAAATGATAGAAACTTTCACTTGTATTTCTCCCATTTTCTTCCTATTGGCAAAGTTGTCAGGTTTTGGAAGTGTGGAGGATTACTGACAGCAACAGAAACAATAAATGTTTCTAGCTGATACAAAGGACTAGCATATACCTCTATCCCTTTTTATTTACTAAGGCATAGACATGCATGTGGATGCATGATAGAGTGACAATTTTAAATTGCTTAATCATATTTTTTTCTTCTTGTCTGTCCCTTCAGCACCTTGCATTTAATTTTCAGAAGTGGTATTACACATAACAAATGAATAAGGGGATAACAAATGCTATTTCAGTCCAGACCCAATTTCACCAAATAATTTCACTCAAGAGCTGTAAGGACCCTTGAAACCTAAGGAATGCAGGGCTACTCTGCATTCAGTTCCTTTTTATACTCATTTCTTTCATCTAATTCCCACTGATGAAATAAATACATTTTAAAAAGAACTCAATAGTTATAAAACTAAATATATTTCTCCTTTCAAATTACAGCAACAGAGTTATATATAATCACTTGTGTATGTCTTTAGGGTTGTATATAATAATAATCATATTGCTTATAGTATGTATTTGTGTGTGTATATATATATATATATATATACACACACACACACATCCCTGTATATTCCAGCTTAAATATTTTCTGGAAAATACTTAACACAATTTCACAATTTCATTTCTATTCCTGAATTATCAAGCAGTTTTAACATAGGATTCAGTCTCTGTACTGCAGCTATTGTGCAGGGAAAATTCAGTGTGGCCATTAAATAATCTAATTATTAAAATAGAAATTCTCTTTTTAAAAAGACAAACTGAAAACTTAAAGGCTGCCATTCTGGGGGAGAATGGATACAGGTATGTGTGTGGCTGAATCCCTTTGCTGTCCACCTGACACTATTACAACATTGTAAATCAGCTATATTCCAATACTACATAAAAAATTTAATTAAAAATAAGTAAATAGCTGCCACCAGTGGTTTTCATTTGCACTGAAAAAAAAAAAAGATCCTCTGATTTTGATATTAAATTTAGGAGAAGCAAATGAAAAATAAAAATCAGCATATAGATCACCAAGAACTGCAAATGGCCCAAAAAACACATGGGCCTTTTCCCACCTCTAAATCATTGCTTGTGAGTCTAAATACGTATCTCCCTGATTGACCATACTATCTCATGCAACTAATCATACCAAAGGAACAGGGTTTCCTTAGAATCCTAATTTTCCAGCGACTAGGATTGTTGCCCCCATTTTGGGAAAAAGACGATTGTCTCAAATTTTCCAAATGTGATTATTTCAGTTGACTATGACCACAGCTTTTATGTGAAAAACAAATCTAAGTCCTCCTTAAAGTTTCTCTAGACCATATTAAATGACAGATAAGTAACACCAAAGTGTGGGCTGGGCTCCTCACAGCCTGCACCGGCGGCCCACCAAGCAGAGAGAACATCTTTCCCTTAGCCTGGTCCCTTCCAAGCCACAGTAGTGGGGTTTAATTTCCTTCCTTTTGGAGATCTCATGGTGCACACTGCTCCTGTGTTACCTGCAAAATCCCCTTTCCAGAAGTACAGTCAGGCATAATACAAATTCCCCAAGAGTGACAACTCAACAACCTCACAAGGCAGAGGTATCTGACACCCCAAAAAGCAAGTTGGGGGAAGAAAGATCTGCTTAATTAAGGTATGTGTGAGGGACAGGAACACTATCAAAGGAAAAGGAATTAAGATTTTCACCTGTTTCCATGAAAATACACTGAAAGAAAACCATTAGAACCAACAAATAAACACCATACAATCACCATCAGCTCTAAACAAAACTGTTACCCACTTTTGCTCCAAGATTTGCAGCAACATCTAGCCCTGGAAAGCACTGTAAATGAAAGTGCACACCCATACTGGATGGACTGGCATCTTTAAGGCCTCCCCTCTACATCTGGAGTACTCTCCCCAAAGCTCTTCTGCTCTCAAAAGAAATGTCTGAAGAGTCTGCCTTCCCAGGGGCCCACTTCTGCTCAAGCCCTAGCACCCCTGCTTCCAGACCTGGCTCAGGCTCACATGAAGTTGGGCTTCCAAATCCATCCCAATGGAATTCTCAGATCGCTAGCCTGATAATCTTTAAAGGCTCCTTGGGAGCTGGGGCTCTGACTTTTATCTCCCCTCCCACACTTCTTTCCTTTTTGCAGGCTCTCCTTACTCCTTTTACCTCCCGCCCCACCCCTCTCCTTAATTTGAAGATCATTGACACGATAGGCTGTAATGAGTCCTTCAGAAACTGTTATGATCTACGGTGACAATCTCTGCACCTAATTCACAGATTATTGACAAGCACTGTGGGCTCAGTGGTGTCAAGTTGTACTTGTAGTTTCAACACCCTTCAGCAACCCACATAGCAGCTGGGCCCTGGATTAGGACCCACAGTCTGGCAGCACTTATCTGCCCACTGAGTGGTGGAGAGGTGAGTATCTGTCTATACCCCAGCTCCTGCCCAAGCTGGGCTGTACTTTCTCCCTGGTTCCCTGTCTGTCTCAGGGTTGGATCAAATGAACTTAAAGATCTTCAAAGTTTAAAGACAAAGTAAAAGAGCAAACAATAATAAATGAAGGTTCATCCTTATAATCTTGGTTTTAATAATCATTTTCTACACTCCCAAATAGCTACAAAACTCCAAGCCTCATATACTGGCTTTCAGAAGGAGGGTTTGTATTCACCAGGAAAGGTGTGAGAGATGGAGGGGAGAGGGGTCTGAGGACTTGGCACCCAGTGGGCCCAAAGCTAGGCTAGCCCATCCTCCTGGATCGCCCTCAGAAACGGACAAGATTGACTACTTACAAAGCAGGGGGCTCAGCCAACAGACGCGGGCACTGGCGTGGACACTGGGACAAGAGACCAAAAATGCCCGCCCCGCCCCTAAAGGGCACTTTGCTCCTGCAGAGAAAACGCAGCGGGTTGCCAGCGTTGCGGCTTTGCCTGCTACCACGGAGTCAGTTGCTGCCTCCTCCCTAGGCCCCAAAGATGCGAGGCTGCTTTCCTGCTTGCCAGCGTGGGGCGTGAGATTTCTGCAGAGGCTGAGGCCGCCTGAAACCACAGCAATGACACTGTGCTGGGAGAGCTGGGTGGTATTTCCAGGCCTAGGCCACCCACTTGTTCAGTTCTTTTTCCTAAACTTGGGGCTGTGCTTTCTCCCTGGGTCCTGGGAATCTGGGGGCTCATTGCTTGCCCTCTGGCAGCCAGGTGCAGCTCCTTCCCTAGACTTCTCCCAGTAGGTTGGGACCCCCGCGGGGCAGAGGTTGCGAGGGGTGGGGGGGGAGGGGAGCAGGGCGCGCGCGCGTGTGTGTGTGTGTGTGTGTGTGTGAAATCTCGGCCTCTGCTTTTGCAAATTCTACATCACTTCGGAACAGCAAGCATATATCTAGCCCCTTTAGCTGGTCACCTCCAAGATTCTGGTCACCTCCAAGATTCTGCTGGTTTTGGCCTCCCTACGCCTTAGGCAGCCTTGGACCGCGGCTGTCAGAGCTCAGTTTGTCACCTTAAGGAGGTTGGCATGAAAGTTTGCCCAGACTTAATATTTCTGTAATGGGGACTAACTAGCCTTTCAGTGAAGCAAAGGGTGGGGGGGGGGGGGGAAGGGGGGAGGGGAAAGTCTGCTTGCCTGTCTTTTCCATAGAATTCCAGGTAAAAACGGAATAAAAGCCTTGAATCTCTATCTGCCACTGTTTCTGAACTCAAGTATTGAGAAACAGAAACCAAGATTTGATTCTGGAATCAGGGAGAGAAAACATCTCTCCTCTCACCCAACAGCAATTTCCCTGAAAACACAATCTCAGATCTGCTGACTGGGAGGTGAGAACAAAGGTAAGACCAACGTTAAAAACAACTTGTGTAGCCACAGTATTAAATCTTTTAAAAAGTAATTCTATTATGAAAATTAAGCTAGTTTCCTTCAAAAGGCAAACTTCAAGCAAGCAAGCAAGCCTTAAACTTCTTAAGGTTTTTATCTAAAAGTTAGAATTGTAAGTACAGCCCTCAAGAACCATATCACCAAACACCTTGCTGAGATCATGTGTGTTCATTTAGCACACACGTCGTTTCAGTTTGATCTTAAACACCTAAACAAATCCATGTTTCCCCACTGTTTTAAATTCAGAGAATGTGTCATTTTTATAGTTAATCTTTCTGAACGATTTCAAAGTGTACCTTTGCCCTCACTCCCAAACCAAAGAAAAAGTCAAAGCTCTTTCTTACGTAGACAGGTAGTTTTTGAAAGTGTAAAAAAAAAATACTCCTTTTCCCCTAGGATGATTTGGATTCCTAGTCAACGAAAATGCTGAATTCCAAAAGAAAATACTCTTTACCGCCGGCACAGCTTTCCTGGAATCCTACAGCTCCGGGTGGGGGTGGAGGGTGGTGAAGAGAGAGGGAGAGGTATCAGGAACTTGTTTCTTAGAGAATACCTGGAATTTAAGCGCTAGCCGGAAAAGGAAAAGTTTGATCAAGATTGGTCTGGGGGAATGGAAACATTCAAAGAGACTGGCCTTTTAATTACACTCTGAAAATAAATTTTTAAAGGAGCAAGTTATTTCGTTTAGTCAGAGACTCTGTTACTACATGTGAAGGACCTCTTAGGGCAACAAGATGCTGTGGACAACATCAATACAGCACGCAACAGCATCTTCGGTTTTTTTTTTTTTTTTTTAATGTGTACAGAACGGGAGAGGTAACTTTTGGTTGGTTCTCCACTGCTACAGAGGAAAATCCTCTTTCTCTCTCTCTCTTTTTAAAATCATGCTTCTGTACCTGTTTTACTCTCGCTGAATCTTTAAAGAGAGTACCAAACCCAAACGGGGGACAGGATGTGGCTGCGGGATGTGAGGAGGGAGAATAGATTCGTCTTTTTTATTGAATTAAAATTGTGTTATCTCCTTTTAGTTTTTGTTGAATTAAACTTATATTATCTTTCAAAGATACAAGAACTTGTTTCCTGGTCCCATCTCCTTTTTGGACGGTAATAAAGCGTGTTATCTTTAACCCCAGAGCAAGGTTCTAGCGATTTCCAGGACTGGCGCTGCGCAGCTCCGACTGTGTCCAACAGGGGGCGCTGGGCTCGAACCTGCGCGGCGGCTCAGCGCCGCTTCACATCTGAGCCGGGTTCTAGCCCCTGAAGGCGAGAGCTGCTCACGGGGTCGAGTACAGAGCTTTAGTCTTCGTGGATAAAAAGAGATTAAAGGCTAAATTCTTTTTTGGGGTGTGTGTGTGCGCGCGTGCGTGTGTGTGTGTGTGTATGTGTGTGTGTGTGTGGCGGGGGTTTATCAATTTTAACCAACTACGAAAATGTAGAGCTTTTTATCCTTTGATGTTCTATATAAAGAGACTCCTATCGGTGGGGGAATTACATGGTTTCTGAGCCAACACTGCAGCTACAGTGTGAGGGAAATTATTTAATTAAAAATATATTTTTCCATCTGTTCACATGATCTTTTTAGAAGTACTTAAAAAGCTGACACTGATCTCTTTGGCCTGTTCACCCTGCCCCAAGTTTCAAATACTTTAGCTATTTCGAAGGCCCTTCTATTAATTTGAAGGGGGAAAAAGAGACCCAAATATTTAAATCCCCCAAAACTGTTACTCCTCTGCATCCTTTTTTACCCATTTTCTTTCTTTAAATAGGGACTTTTATGTGATTGACACATTTCACGTTGCCTATTCTGCAAAGCCATGTATAAATGACAAGAAGCGACTCTAAAAAATTTTTTTTGATGTTGGACTACATAACACCCAAGTGTAAGATGAAATCTAAATAAAATTGTAATCCACCCACCCCCACCCTAACTTAAAAAAAAAAAAAAAAACCTTCACCTGTATTTAAATAGCGTGTCTTTAATTACAGCAGTTGGGGATGCATGAGGCTGAAATGAAATTAGCAGTCATTACCAGTCCTTTAACTCTGTGGTGCTTTTGATCAGCACTAAATTAGCTTTCCAGTCCTAACAAAGACTCTACAGCAAGCAGTGGGCTGTAAATAAGACAGCGCGACCTGCCCTCAACACCTTTTCTCTTGTCAATCATAGTTCTATCATTCAGCCCAAGATTAACCTTTATCTACCAAATTTAGAAAAAAAAAAAAAGGAAAAAAGCAACGAAAGAAAGAAGAAAAAGAAAAAGGAGGCGGGAAGGAAAGCCCTCTTACCACCGCATGTCGAAATAACAGAGGTTCCTAAGAGACCCCTTAAAATTGTATTATAATGAACCTATGTCAGAATCTGCAATTTCCAAATCTTCCCTCCTCACCCCAGCCCGCTGCATTTCTCCAGTGTAGTAAGAGAGTCAGAATGTTGTTCAGGTGGGAAAGAAATCTTTTCCCCCGAATTACTAATTGGGCATGGGCCACCCTCCATAAGTCAGTTTGCCATTAGCCTCTCCTTTTCTATTACTCTTAACAAAATTTTGGAAGAGGACGAATGTTTGAGGAAAATATACTGATAATTTTAAGGCACGTACATAAGTTTCCAGGATGAAAACAATTAATTTATACAAGTAGTCTACAGTTTCTAAGTCTGCGGGGAGTGGTGGGGGGGGGGGCGGGGGGGGGGGAGCCCACCAACGGTAACGACAAAACCCAGCTGCTTTTCTGTGTAGACTTGAGAAAGTAAAACGTTGGTTTAAATTGCCATTAGAGGGCACCAGAGAGCAAGCCCTATCACCCCTTCGCACAACTTCCCACAGAAGCCCTCCTAGCTTCCAGCTTCGCCATGCTCTGTAATTCCTTCTCTCAGGTAATATTTCCGGCTTATCCTGCCCTCTTGCTTTTCTAGCCTCCTCAGTGTCAATCTCTCATAAAGAACAAGGTGTCGCCATGTCCTTTTCCTTCTCTTTTCACACCCTTCCCCTCAGCCACCACCAAAATAGTAAGATGCCAGATAAAACAGCAGCAGCCCCTTAATGATATATACCTTTTGACGCAAATCACTCGTTCTACTCTGTGTAATCTAGGTATGGAGAAGGTTCTTTGTAGAGATGAAATGTTAGAATTTAATATTTTTGAAATGGAAGCCTGAATTGTTCATTTCTGCATTTCTCTCTGGGGGCTCACAGATTTCTTCATTTTCATAGAAAAGGAAACACACACCAGGGAAGGCAACTGATTATGTTCAGTGCTAAAACTGCTCAGAAGAGAATAAAATAATGTCATTTCATTTCTGCATTTGTTAAAGAAATCAAAATTAGTGTTTAATTCCAAAAGTTAACGCTTTCAGACTTAAATCTGTATAAAATGACTGCCACACAGAGTGTATTTCCAGATCTCTTAAAGGTCAAAAAAAAAAAAAAAAAAAATAGAATGAGAGGAAGAGTGAGTTGGGGGGGGTGGGCGGAGAGGAGGGAGCTAGCAGTGAATGTCAAAGTTGGGTTGCAAGCTACTTACATGTCCATGCCAGATCAGGGTGTTGTCTTGTAGCAGTTTGATTGGCAGGTAAAAAAGCAAAAGAACGTGAGGGCTCCCTGAGCCTCTTGTCAGCCCAAGCTTGATCACTTCTCACCGGACAGAACGAGTTGAAGGAGCTTGCAATTCTCCTCTCGTCCTCCATCCAAGGCACCATGAATCCATTTCGGCTTTTCTTCCCCCCAGTCTCTCCATCAGCCCTCCTGCCTTCACCCGCTTCGCCTTACACCAGCCTCCAAGACCTAGCCTAGCTTTGCCACTGCAATCCCCTGCAACAAGAAAAATCGTTTATGGCTTAAAACCCCAAATGGCTGATTTTTTAAAAGAGAGAGAGAGAGAGGGAGAGGGAGAGAGAGAGGAGAGAGAGGGTGAGGGGGAGAGAGAGGGGGAGCGAGAAGAATGCACCCAGAGAACAACAAAAAAGTCAGTTATCCTAACACTGCTCTATCCCCCCACCGTACAGAAGAAGAATAAAAAAAAAAAGCTTTATGTTTTTTCAGTGGGTATTCAAAGATAATTTGATGCCATTGTTTCTGCTACAGATGGTTCTTTTAAATACAATAACACGGCTCTTTGTGCAGGCTACCCACAATAAAAATCGAAAGCGTTCCCCTGAATAACCATTTTGTTCTCTCTTGTATGGGGCCAACAAAAGATGCCGTGAGGTAATGGGTTCTGTTTATTGAAGCCATAGAATAGGGGTTTGATAAAGATTTTTTTAAAGCAGAAGACCTTGCAAGGTCGGGCTGATCTCTTCATATTTTTTATTAAAATATTTGTCCAATAGATTATTCCTTGGTGCAGCTGCAGGTTTCCTCCTCGATTCTTAATCAGCCCAAACATCTGTCTCTTTGAGGAAGCTTTAAAAAAAAATCTGCAATTGTATCAATGGTGCAGTAACCTTATCAAATCTTGAGTTTTTAGGCTCAGTGCAGGCAAAGGCAATGGAGTTTCAATTCTGTTTCGTTCTGATGGGGTGAGGTGGAGGGTTGGGGGAAGAGGAAACACACCAGCCCCAGACAGAGTAACTGTGGGGGGTGGGGGGGAAACAGGCTTTCCTCCCTGCCAACCCCCACCCCCTGTTGGCCATGCATAACTGCACAAGCCAGACACACAGATCACTGAGGACTTGAGATGTGTCTGCTGATCTCTGCAAGCTCCACCCGTGCGTGCATGTTGGACAGGGGTTAGGCATGTTTTCCTACTATGCTTCCCTTCTTCTCTAGGTAGATCTCCAATCACAGAAAACCTAGGATGGGATCCCAGGGGGAGGACTAGAACAAACTAGAGGTTAGTCTTTAGTACCCAAAGGGTCCTACTCTTGGCTCTCTTTCATTTACTATTAGTTAGCTTAGACTCATGGATTGCTATCCTGCAAGGGGACTGTTGGCCACAGCCCTCCTGCTACAGTGCCCCATGCCCTCAGGGTTCTTATAACCACCCTGCTTCCCCCTTGGTTCCACAGAGAACATCTGCTTCCCCTCACAGGGGGAGCCCTGACACCTAGACTCAGCTGAGGTCTGTATCAACTTTGAGCCCTGAACCCTAAGGCAATGAGGGTGCCGCAGGAGAAGTGCAGAAGATGGCTAAATTCCTCTACCTTTCTACAGGAATTAATGCCAGGGCTCTCTGGGCCTCCAATAGTCCAAAGTGACAGTAACCCACTTTCATGACTTCTGTTCTGTGTATTGTCACTTGTGGAAAGACAACAGTCTGGGGAAATGGCTTTAGTCTTAAAAACAAGTTTTCATTGGGTTCTCTTGCCCCCTTCATCATTCAGTCCTCCCTTTCTTCCCACAAACCATTCAAAATAAAAGATGAATACTCAAATGAATGTCTTGACAGAACTGATCTTAGCTTCTACTTTCCCTTTTGGAAACTGTAATGTTATTTGTTTACAACTGGTCTGAAATAATCTAATAAGGAATTCTTGGGGCTATTACTTAGACACTAATTAAAGCCTTTCCTGCAAAACTTGAAAAACACAAACAATAAAACAGAAAATTAAACAGTATTCCACATGGCTGTTTCTCAAAAATTCATTTTGTGTCTCAGGATGAACACCTTAATATCAGTTTGAAAGGAATGAAAGTTAAGGCAATACTAAAAAGTTATGTACCTCTCTGCATGCTCTGGATCAAGAAAAATGTGCCTGTATAAGTGTATTTTGGTGAAGCAAGCAAGTGGAGAGTGTAAATCAAGAGCAACCTTTAATAGAATAGGCTGAGGAGTGTTACTTTCCTCACCAGGGGAAAGGTGTGTGTGTGTGGGGGGGCATTATGCAAAACTGAAAGTCAATAGTAGAAACACCTCCTCCAACTAAGGTGGAGTGGGAGAGGGCAAATGTAAAATGTTTATTCCAGGGTTTCATAACTTTGCACTACAAAAGTAATCCACTGAAATAAAGGAATGATCTCTTCCTGCTTCCCCTGTCCTATTTTTTTTGAATGTCAAAATTTATAAAGGAGGTCCCAACCTGCTGAAAGCTATTTTCCTTTTCATAATGAACTGAAAGAAGATTCTGAACTGCTTGTCCTTTTTCCAACAAGGGAGGGGTTTGGGACTGAATGTGTCTGTAGGCTAGGAAGGCATCAGTGAGTACCCTGAGGTGTCTAAAGAGTGAGTAAACCTTACATATTTTATCAACTAATCTATTCAATCCCAGTCAAAAGGAAGTTTAAAATCTCTCAGGTGGCCTCACTCTCTCTCTGGTTAAGGATAGGAGGACAGTTTTGTAGGTAAGCCTCCAAAATTTGTCTAAAAAGCTGTAATGCAATTCATTCTATCTGACATGTGAGGAGACTTCAGCCTATGACTAAAATGTGGAGTGGGTGATGATGAAGGGAAAGTGACTAACTGCTTTAGTAGGTGAGGGAATCAAGAACCAGCTGCCTTCAATTGGAAAACTGCTTAAAAAAAAAAAAAAAAAAAGCAAAATAACCTTTCTGTATCCACAAACTAATTTGACTGGTCAGCTCCCCTCTAGTTGGAGCAAGCACACACCACAAAAACGACTCTTAAATTACAGGGCCGGCTTTCTGACGGGGGGAGGGGGTGGGGAATACGTGTGCACTATATAGGGGCGTTTATAGGTGCCTCTGAATCGGAAACTTCACTATTCAAAAGTGCTTTGGGGCCAAATGAGCTCTCCAACTCTACAAGCAGAAAGCCCTACTGGGGATATGTGGAGGGGGGATATTCCACCCCCACCACCAGACTAGGCTGCATTCAAGAAAGACTCAGATTGAGGGAGGGAGGGAGGAAAGGAAAGAAGGAAAAAAAAAAAAAAAAAAAAGGAAGGAAGGGAAGGAAGAAAGGAGGAAAGACAAGAGATTTTTTAAAAAGAGAGGATTTAATTGGACTTAGTGGCAGAGGGGATTAGCAAGAGGGGCACTTGGGACCTGGTTTTAAATTGGCGAGTGCTTTTTGGAAGAAAACACTGTACGCACGATCAGGGTCTGGGTGTTCCAGCGAACTGATGACCATACAAATCACGAGTTTCACAGGGATGACATAGTGTCATGCTTTAGCCATGAGCTATCGTGGAAACTAGCCTCCCTCTCGTAGGCAATCCATCATTCACTAACTGGCCGCTCCACCATTCCACACGGAAAGAAGTCGGACTCGGAGCCTCCCGCGCGGGCTGGGTCTGGGAACCCTCTGCGGGCGCGGGTGCGCGGGCGGGCGACCGAGTGCCGGCCAAGCGGGGCTCGGATGGGAGCGGCCCGCGCCAGATCCGAGGGCGATTGCCTCTCCAGCCTGCGGAGGGTACGGCCGCGAGTGCCTCCAAATCACTAGGGGACTCTGAACGTGTTGCTCCCGTCAACTCGCTCAACATGATTCATTTATTCACTTAGATAAACCACCACCGCCACACCAACCTGCCACTTGATGCGCACTTAAAAGGACAGGGGAGCGCGGGCCAGGCAGACCCTCCGCCGGACACGACTCGGGGAGAAACATGTTTTAAAATCCAAGCTCTTGAGCTTCTAACCAGGGAGCGCGCGCGAGTGTGTGAAGAGGCTGAGAACCTCGGTTTTCAGAGACTCTAGAATAAACTTCTCGCCCCCCTCTCCTCCCGAGGACAGTCGGGACTGTGGGTGATCGAGTCTCATTGGGTCGGGTCGGCCTTCTAAGTTGGCGGGGCCCTGCGGGACCGGTCTGCTTGACCCGACCGCGCTCGCATTGGAGAGCCGAGGCTCGATCGGTCTGCCGGGCTGCATAACCCCCGCCCCGCAGCAGCGGCGTCCCTCGCGCGCCGCCGCGTTTCCCGCGCTCTCGGCCCGTACTTCCCGGCGCGGCCTACAAGGCCCCGCGCGGCCCCGCCTCCGGGTCCCGCTCGGTCTCCGGCTGCGAGAGGGAAGGCGGAGGTTATCCGCCGAGGGACAAGCGGAGCGGACCGAGTAAGTGGAAGCTTGAGTCCCGGGTCGCCTGCAGGCCTGCTTTCCAGGCCACCCTTTCCCACTCTGGTCGCCCCGAGGCGCGGACGGGCGCGCCTGCCTCCCGGACTCGAGACTCAAGTGTGTTGAGACTCGCTCGTATACTCGAGTGCACTGTATGGTGGGTTTGGTTCTATTCCCACTACGCCGCGTGTGGAGGCCGAGCCCGGCACAGCCCAGGAAGAGTGGAGAGCGTGGTGTCCTCCCCGGGGCTGGGTTGTGGGCATCTCGACGGCTCGAGGGATTCAGGGACGTTTAGTCGGGAGAGGAGGGCAGACCCTCCCAGGGGAGGCGGCTCGCGGGTCCGCGGCCACTACTTGGGAGGCCCAGGTGAGAAGCCGAGGCTGCAGGCTCCAAGGCGGCCTCTTTCCTCGCTGGTCACATGCGAGGCGTGGTCTTCCTCCCCACTAGTGTTCAAACTTCTGGAACTCTCTGAGGATCCCCCAGTCTTTGTTTTACGTTAAGAAGGGACTAAGAAGGATGTGTTTTTGTAATTAAGAGGCAAGTTGGGAGGTAGGAGTAAGGCCTGTGAGTAGCATTCATCAATGGCCTCCTTAAACTTTCTTGAGATACATGAAATTATTCATGCAATCGTATGTTCTGTGTTTATGTGTTAGCACTTAAAAGTGTTGAACATTGAAGATATGCCACACATCTGTGACTTTTGAAAAAACTTTCTTTATCAGTTTTAGAGTTTCAGTAAATGGAAATGTCTCTCGTCTTTCAACCTCTGAGGGTAGTGGAATATTTGTTTTGTGTCCCTTTGGCATAGTCATACTAGTACTATGCTCCCAAGATAAAGTAATTTGCGTTTTAGTTCAAATAGTATCACCATCTACTGGACTTCAAGAATGACAATAAACTGAGGATATTCTCCACACATATACCTTATTCAGTAATGTAACTACCAGTATGCAGTTGGATTTGATAGGCTTGTAACTGAACTGAAATGGTGGAGTGCGGCTCCATAACACCCTTGAAGACCCAGTGCAAAAGTTTTATGTACATAAATGTTTAAAAAGGTACCTCAGAATGTGGTGATTATTCCTTGCTTCTCTATTTCAGAGGCCCAAGGATGGGCAGTTGGTATGGGTAGATTACTGATACATTCTTCTTTATATATATATATATATATATATATATATATTTTAATGGGTTCATTTACAGTGGTGTGTTTCTGATATACAGTAAATTAATTCCATTATATATATTAATAAACTTTTTCATATTCCTTTTCATTATAGTTAATTGAATATAGTTCTGTGTGCTCTACAGTAGGTCCTTGTTTATTTTATATATAGTAGTGCATATCTGCTAAACCCAAACTCCTAGTTTAAACCCCCTTCCTTTTCCCTTTGGTAACCATAAGTTTGTTTTCTGTCTGTGAGTCTATTTCTGTTTTGTAAATAAGTTCATTTGCTGACACATTCTTAGAGTAAAAATTGTGCATTTGGGGAGAAAAGGACCATCCCATTTGAAGTTTTGCCTGTGGAAAGTAGTTAATGATCCAAGGAAACTGATTCTAGGGAGAATTCCTACTTATATCTTCCCTTCCAATCCATTTTTCCAACATTCTTTCTTCACTGTTGAAAAAAGAGCAATATTCTATTTGTTTGAGGGTAATAAGAGGAAAGATCCTAACCTTTAATGGACATCTATTATGTACCAGAAACTTTCTCATATTTAATTTTCATAATCTTATAAAATGGAATTATTATCCTCTTTAAAAAAGTAAGGGAAAGATCCAGCTGGTTTAAATATCTGTGCTCACACAGGTGGCAATAGTTAATCTAGGTTTGAAATCTAGCTCTATAATTCTAAAATCCAGCTCAGTGTTTAGAATCTGGTTAACTGAGTCTAAATAGACTCAAGCAAGCACCATTGGTTACTAATTATTGCAGGTTCAGGTGGAAACTGTGAACAGTGTGTCATTTTATCTTTTTTTTTTTTGTTTTTCTCTCCTTTTTCTAGAAGGCAAGGTCTTAATTCTGGCTCTCCTTAGGATCTTTTGGCTATGAAGAGACAGATTTGAAGCAGGGATATAAAATTTTGTGTCTTTTTCCTGTGCCATACCAAAATTGAACCTACAGTTTAAACGCAGGTTTTCTGCATTTAGGTCTCAATTGGCATCAGATGTAAGGCTACCCATAGGCTGGCTTGGTCAAGGTATGATTTCGTGAGGATAGACTCAGGTCAAACTAAGTATCACTCTTAAAACTCCAGCCTCAGAAATGAAAAGGGTGGGAGGGAAATATAGTAATAACAGAACCCATGATTGCTAATTAACCTTATTAACAACTGCAAGCCAGTGAACATTTATATTTTTATTTTCTCAAAGGCAATTAATTTTTTTTGCCTTCTATTAACTACCTTTCCCCCCCGATAATCACCTATATCAAAACCACCCTTTAAAAGGTCAGTAGAAATTATTTTAAGACATTCAAATATAAAAAAGTATTGTTATTTTAATAGGCACTGTGGATAGTTTAATTTGTATCTTGTATTAAATTAAACATATGGTGAACAGGGTATAATAGATTTTCTATAATTTAGCTGCCAATGTGGCAACAGCAGCCAGTTACTCTCACCAGCAGACTTGTCAGTGGTTTGTTTACTAGCTTATTTGAATTAAAATAAAGCTTCGCTTCTGCTGACTGCACATCATTATCTATGAGACCATAATCCTGCTAGCAAATCCTATATCTTCCAGAACTGGCTCTTTTGTTTGGGATTACTGAGAGCTTAGCCTATAACAAAGAGGAATAAGGCATCCCTCTCATCCTCATAATTAAGTGTGGGGACTAATTTAGAAACAAACCCAGAAAGATGTACTATTTGGAGTTATATTTCGATACAGAATGGGAGAGAAACAGGATAGGCCAAACACCTGATTGTTAACAGAATGTTTAAACTATTAAGCAAGTGTACTACAGGAATCCAGCTTGTTAAAATTAAGAGCAACAGCAAATAAGGCATTGATGGCCTTTGCACGGGGCAGTAATTCTATATGAAGGATCTAAAGGTATGTTTGGGAAGAGGAAGTATTAGGTTGTCAGGCAGCGGAAGATGTGCTATTTGCTTTGTGAATGCCATTTATTTTATTCTTTCATTATCCTAACAGCCTGTGCAATTAATAGTTATTGTTATGAGCAGAGTTATTAAAATACTGAAATAAAAAATAAAACACTTTTATTCACTAGAAAAAATAAAACTGTCTTTGGAAATAGTTAACATTTTACTTTCATGGTGCATGAAATTTAGCAAAAAGAAAAGAATAGGTGATTTCCTGGCTCTTTCCATCCACTCAGCTCTAAACAGAGCTTCATGAATTCTGGTAGCCCAATAAAATCTATGTTAAGGAAAGAACTTAACAACTAGGATGTATATAAAAACAGCTTTTACAATCCACAGTCCATATATAAACGGATGCCTGTTTATTAAAAAAGAGGGAAGACACACGGGTTGATTTGTCAATGTCTTTAAAACTAATTGTCACAGATGGGAATTCTGAGGACCTGTGTGAAACCAAACCAGACCCTGGTGAATTATAAAGCAGGTCTTTAGACTTTAAAAACATTTAGGCAAAGTGACAGTTCAGAACATCTGTTAGCCTTCTGTCTGAGTATAAACTAGATGTCATGGAGTGCACAGCTGTAGGCATTTTAGGCTTTTTTGCCAACATCTGTCACAGCAGTACAATAATATAGGTAATTATCAACACCTTATACAAACTGTTTGCCATTTTAATTTTTAGAAAGAGTAAAATTAGTGTTACAGTCCTTGGCAAAAATAATTGAGATGAATATAGTCATTTTTATCAGATGAATAAGTGATCTGATCATTCTTCGAAAAACACACATTTTAAATATTTTCTGCAGCCAATATTGGTATTATGCCATTTTGAAAAGAAAAATTCTAAGTGCTTTTTTATAAAAAGATTAAGTTAGAAAAAGAAAAGTACAAGTTAAATAAGAGGGAGGGCAGAAAGAGGCCAGTAATTTGCTATTCAGAGCAACCAAAGGTGTTATATGTCTTATGATAAAAAGATAGGTTTTAATACCACATAATTGTGATATTGATTCCATAGTCATAAAGATTAATAATTTGTTTTATAATGTCAGTATAGTGAAATCTGTATTGATGAATTATAAAAATTGCCTTCCTCCACTCTCCTTGCCATAGAGCTTCTCTGTCCTAGAATTTTGCAGAGAAATGGCATATAAAACTAAAATTCACATCTTGCCATCTTGGTAACTAAAGTTAATTTGAAAGGGTTGGCACATCATATAAATTCAAGGACTATTCATTCTTTTAATGCCACCTGGGTATGGATCATCTACAGTGTTCATCCTAAGATACTGGGAATTATTGTCTCATATCTGATTCCCTTGACCTGTGCAGTTGTTGTGTTTCAGTCTAAAGAACTCGAAGCAGCAAGACTGTATTCCGAATCACCTGTTCTGGGGAAGATGCCAGTCAATAATGTCTTATTGAAAGACCAGGCCCAGCTAGAGAAAATGAAGGAATTGAGCTGCAGTTGGATTTCATCATCTAAACATGCAATGTAATCTTAACCAATTCATTACACACTCCTTTTGTTTCCACTACAAAAGGGATGTTGCCATTGTCAGAGGTTGTAATTCCAGTATGTTCAAGCAAAGACAAGGGAGAAATTGAAAAAGTGCTATCAATTCTACCCACAGCCAGGAAGAACTGTAGGGTCAGAAGGTCATTATCACTGTCCTATGTACAGTTCACACTAGACCATGGATAGCTAAAGTTTCCACATGGCAATAGAAAGGTATAATAAAGGAGACACAGAGAAAATATTGAAAAGGAACAGGAGTAGGAAATCATATTCTTAAATACGTTTGATTTAGCACATGAAGAATCAAATGAAGGGAATGTCTATTTGGACAGTAGTTGTGGATGCTTAAAATTATGCTTGCTTAGAACAGTCTTGTGGAGGAGGGAAATTTTATTCATGAAAGGCCGCCTTGGCAAAAAATGAGTCACAAATGTCAGCGTTTATAATCTAAAGGTCTGAAAAGAGTCAAATGAGAAAAGAAGGGAAAATAAATATAGATATAAAAGGCAGACAACTTGGCCCAAAAGGAAGGATTAAAAATAAAAGACCATGAAAAGAAAAATGTGATACTGATGAAGAATAAGGCTTATGGGGTTTCTGGGAAGAGTAAAAGAGGATATTGATTACCAAATAGAGTATTAGGGACCAAATGAAAATTTAGGGCCTTGTGAGTGTCAGCACTTCCTAAAGAGAGTTATCAGCTGTAAGAACTTAGTCTTGGAGAGAGAAACATTTAGAAACAATTGCTTAGTAGTATTGTTTTGAGGTCTCTTAAGGTGAATTTACTTGACACTTCTTGATGCCATATTTCTTTATCATTGAGTAAAAGTCAATATAGTTGATGCCTGGAATGAGAGAGGGAGAGAAAGTAACCCATTTCCCAAAAAACTTGGAAAATACTTTATTTTTAATGATGAATTCCACTCCTTAAGGATATTACTTTTTTTCCCGTCCTGTTTTGAACATTTGGGACAGAATAGTAGAACAAGAATATCTGTAACATCAGATATCAGAATGAGCTTCAAAATGGTTGGATTAAAAGAGTCTTCACTACAGTGGTGGTTTAAATGAAATACACATGATTTCAGAGTTTATATTGTGAATATAAACGTACATTTGTGTTTAAATATCCCTCCTTAATTACTTGGTGCTCCTTAAATGATAGGAATAATACATTTTCAGGGTCCATTTTATATGTTGAAAATTATTTGCTCAAAGTCACAGCTAACTCTGATCAATCCTCTGAAATAGAGAGTACACTGTCAGCATGCTCTCATCTTCCCTCTTTTGTTGCTATCACTTCCTCTGTTTGTACCCACTGCCCTCATCTTCCTTCATTAAGTATCTTAATCCTGGCTGATCTTTCTTAGGTAATGTCCCAGCTTTACCCTACCATTCCGCTTTTCAAAATCTGAAACAAATGGCCAATAGATTCAACCTAATATACTAATGACTGGTAATAACATTGTGTTCTTTCTTCAAAGTTGCTGTTACTGAAGGAGAAGGTGGGCAGAGATCTTAGAGTCATTTTTGTATCTTTGTATCACTCATTAACGTCTTCCCCATAATAAATATACTATACATTAAATCCTAAAGGAATATTTGTTGCTTTATGTTTTTGTCCGCACATCTAGTTGTATATAATTGAGACTAATCTTATGTTTTTTATTTTTAAATTTTATGTATTTATTTTTTAGGCTCCAATGGTTAGGTATAGCAATCAAGCAGAACTGGTCTTTAAAAGTGATGTTAATTTTTCCTTACTGATATTTATTAAAAACACATTAAAGGGAAAGTTTAAAAGGAAACTGTCCTCTATAATACAACCAACCTAACAATGTAAATAACTTAAATTTTCTGTATTCCTTTCTGATCTTTGGCCCATAGATAATTAAAAATTATATTTGTAGTACACATAGTTTTTTATTTTTATGTTTGCTTAATTTTTTGTTTTTGAAATTGAATCTGTCATTTAGGGAAGGGACAATGACTTCCCTAAATATTAAAATCTCTAATGATAAAATTTTATACCTTCACAAAAAAGGAATATTTTTGAATTGGGGAGACTTTCAGATCTCAGTAAGGGCAGTGTATCTGAAAGCAGCTAATCTTTTATGGTATAAATCATAGGATCTTCTGTTTTAGAAGAAGAAATTAGAAACATCTGATTTTAGGGACATAAAGTAGGTTTTGGGGAAAGAGAAGATCCAAAATGAGATTTAAGAGTAGGTATCAACTTCTGAATGTTGATAACTGAAGGTATTTACCTGTCCTTCCCAGAGTCTATCTAGAAAAAAGCCTGAGCTTGCTGAGTTTTTCTATCATTGTTTGGTCAAACGGATTTGGATTGGTAGGCCATATTCACCAATGTAAAGAGCAATTAATTCTTTAATTATCAATCTGATCAGTCACAATCACTTTTGTAGATACCCCAGAAGGAAACAGTGGAATGTTTTGTTAAGCAAGGCATCAGATTGAACACTTTAATGTGTTATGTAATTAGTGTGTGTGTGTATATATATATGTGTGTGTGTGTGTGTATTTTACCACTATTAGTCAAAAAGATTTAGAAGAACTGCTGCAGTGTGGAGGTTAGCCTTGAATGTCCATTACCAGCAAATGAATGATTAGAAGAATATTAGAAAGTAGTACATTAGAAAGATACACTTTAATGCAGTCCATTTCTTTCCTTTTTACCTACATTGTTATGACCTTATTATTTGTTGTGATATTTACATATTCATTGCAAGTAGTGATCCCCTGTCTTACACGTGTTGTGTGTGTGTGTGTGGGCTGCCCCTTGACTCCCAATTGCAGGGAATGATTCATTGCAGGGAATGATTCATTGTGCTATGCAGTTTAATCCAGCATTTCTTATTTAAGTAGGATGGCAGCTAGAGTATTTTCCTTCCTAATATAAAACTAAAATCTTACAACGTGTAATATTATCAGTCTAAACATAGGAGATTGCTTCCTTTCTAAAGTAAGTTAGAGTTCATAAGATCATAGAACAAAGCCCTCTGGAATTCTCCCCTTTATAACTCAGCTTGTCCTGAAGGGGCCAGAAAATCAGGCCACAGCCCAGACAGAGAAAATTGTGCTACATGGAAAATGCAGAGCTGAGTCTCATCTCACACCTGCAGAATCTGCTGTCAGCTGTTCAATTCTAAGTTCTGTGGCTTTTCTCCATTCCTGCCTGTTTGGCTGGCTAATTTGTTAACTCCTTGTTATCTGCTGCAAAAACTGCATAGGGAAATATTTACGGATCAAGAAAACCACAAGAATGAAAGGGTGATTGAACCGGCTGACTGAATTTTGTGTTTACTTCACTAAGCCATTGCTGACAGTGGTCTTGACAGCTGCACACAGTCCATAGTGGCATCTCAAAATTAGGCCTTGACTCCCTAGCCTAGCTTCCATTCATTCCACCTTCAGCAGCCATCTAGCTATTCTGTACACCATCCTCATTTTATGTTGCAGGCAAAAAGCCAACAAAAATATAGTCACATTTAAAAGCCTTTTAAGCAGTGAGCACCTCCCTCCTTTCCCAATTGTTCCCTGCATTTTCACATTCCTAGTTAATAGGTTTTTAAAGCAGTTTCCCCAACTCTTTTCCTGCCACATACTGTCTTGCCTGGCATCTATGCAGCAAAAGGCTGTTCTTCAAGAGGCTTTTAAATACATTCTACCTCTTTGTGCCTTTCAACTGCTAACTCTTCAGGTATGGGCTGTGTTTCTTGCTTAGTATATTTTGCATTTTCCAAGCCATTCATGGCGGCTACAGCAAAAGTGAGGATAAAAATATAAATAATAAATACAATCATTTTAAGTGAAGTTTAGGGCCATGTATACCATTTCCTATTTGCTCAAGGTGTCTCAGTTACCGAGCAAGAGGAACATCTTCAGGAAGCGTACAGTTTTGAGTTGAAATATAAATAGATTTCTTTTCTCCCTCCCTCCAATCCTTACTTTCTCCTTTTTAAATTTTTTTTTTTTTTTTTGAGAATTAAAGTCCCTGGGTCAGGATAGTCCCCTGGAGGAGGAAATGGCAACCTACTTCAATATTCTTGCTTGGAAAATCCCATGGATAGGGGAGCCTGGAGGGCTGTAGTCCATGGGGTTGCAAAGAGTTGGACACAGCTTAGATAATGAACGCACACACAGTAATTCTTGGGGCTTTAGTTTGTTGGATCACCAGTAAACCACAAATTAGACTGTTTAGAAATATCCCCCTTGTTTTTATCAGTAGAAGAATAACAAAAGTATGCAAACGATGAGCATTAAAAACTTGAATATTGCGAGCTGGAAAGGATATAAAGGTCTGTATTTACATTTTTCATTGAATAAGTATTTATTGCCTGTTAAGTGCCAGAAATTGTGCTTGGGCCCTAGATATAAAGATGAATAGGAAATAGTCTTTGTCCTAGAAGAAGCTCACGGTTTAGAGAGGAAAAAGCCCAGTAAATAAGCAGTTAATTAAATACATATTTTGAGAAATAACGCTTTGTGACTTTGCTTGAAATTAAAATGATTTACTTAGCTCAGAGATAAGAAATCTCAGGCAGGTAAGCATTCTGTTAAAATATGAAGTAAACAGGCCTTTTTCCTCTTGACTACAGAAAATAATTATGACTAGCCCCCTCCCCCCCCTTTTTTAATGGTAAAAGTACAATTATTAAACAAATTTTTCTTGGCATCTAGTTGATTTACAGGGATTCCCAGATGGCTCAGTGATAAAGAATCCGCCTGCTAGTGCAGGAGACATGGGAGAGACGGGTTTGATTCCTGGGTTTGGAAGATTCCCTGGAGGAGGATTGTTTGTATTCTTGCTGGGGAAAATCCCATAAACAGAGAAGCCTGGCGGGCTACTTGTCCATGGGGTCGCAAAAGAGTTGGACATGACTGAGCATGTGTGCAAGATTGATTTTTTTTTTTAGCGTTTTGTTAGTTTTAGGTGTACAATAAAGTGAATCAGTTATACATATATCCCCTCTTTTTAAGGTTCTTTTCTCATATAGACCATTACAGAGTAGAATTACCTGTGCTGTAAGTAGGTTCTTATTAGTTTAGCCATCACTTTTAAATACTTGCAATTGTATGTTGTTTTTAGGCCCTACAATGCTATATGCTGCTGCTGCTAAGTCGCTTCAGTCATGTCCGACTCTGTGCAGCCCCATAGACGGCAGCCCACCAGCTCCCCCGTCCCTGGGATTCTCCAGGCAAGAACACTAGAGTGGGTTGCCATTTCTTTCTCCAATGCGTGAAAGTGAAGTCGCTCAGTCCTGTCCGACTCTTAGCGACCTCATGGACTGCAGCCCACCAGGCTCCTCTGTCCATGGGATTTTCCAGGCAAGAGTGTTGGAATTGGTTGCCATTGCCTTCTCCTACAATGCTGTATGCTTTTCTTCAATTTTAAGATCAGTGATCTCATCATTTGCCTAAATGAACTGAAGTTTTCTGAGTAATATAGCCATTATTCAAATACTTAAGTCTTGTAAAATATTCTTTTTTCTTGGTTTTGTCTGGTGAATGATCTTGTATAGTAATTTATAGAAAAACTAGCAAAGGCTCTAAAGGATAAAACTGTTAACAGTTTTTTTTCCTTTTTCTGTGTTGCTGCTATACCTGGCACAAACTTTACATTTAGATTATTTTCTCATCATTTGTTTCTAATTGTGTCTCTCTTTTAAAGAAGGGCTCATGTCTTTATCCTACTGGATACCCTTAGTGCCTACCATAATGATCAGCATGTAGGATGAATTTAGGAAGGAAGGAATGAAGGCAGGAAAATGTTCAATCTTTTCTTCACCCGGAAGTAATAAACAGATTTTTCAGCCACCTGTGCCACTCCATCTTTGAAGCTACAAGTTATTCTTTTATGTATATACTATATAACACTTCATAATGTAGCTTTTAAGATGAGCGGGTCACTCAACACATTCAATTTCTGACAGCCACAAGTACCATATTTATTTTTTGTTTGCACTGGTTATCTACAAAAATACAATTAGAATAATTCCATTCAAGTAGGTTTGGATGGTAGTGTCACTAAAGAGGAAGTAACCACATAGTCTTTCAGTTAAAGGCCCAGAGTTCTTATTCTACTCTTTCTTTAAAGGAAGATTGACTTGTGCCAAAGTCACACTTATTTTTGGTTAGAGACCGTGCAACAGTTTCAGGCTTCCCTGGTGGCTCAGATGGTAAAGAATCCACCTGCAATGCAGGAGACCTGGGTTCAGTTTCTGGGTTGGGAAGATCCCCTGGAGGAGGGCCTGGCAAACCACTCCAGTATTCTAGCCTGGAGAATCCCCATGGACAGAGGAGCCTCGAGGGCTACAGTCCATGGGGTCGCAAAGACTGAGTGACTAAGCACACAAACACATGGATCATGTTGTGATCAGTCATACCTTAAGTTGGATTTCATCTCTTGTATGTAGTTTATAGAAAATACAATCTTTTAAGAATTCAGAATAGACAACTTACGGAGTATAGGTATGTATGCATTTGAAGAGAAAAACTATTGGACTTCCCTGGTGGCTCAGTGGTAAAGAAACTGTCTGCCAATGCGAGAGACATGGGTTCAATTCCTGATCTGAGATGATCTCACATGCTGTGGAGCAACTAAGCTGGTGCTGCACAACTGTTGAACCTGTGCTCCAGAGCCCGGGAAACTCAGTTACTGAGCTCTTGCATTCTAGAGCCCATGCTCCACAGTAAGAGAAGCCACTGCAGTGAGCAGCCAGAGTACCACAATTAGAGAGTAGCCTCTGTGCACCGTGATGAGATAAAAGCCCATGCAGCAATGAAGACACAGCCAAAATAAATAAAATTTAAAAAGAAAAACGATTAAAAACAGCAACCAAAAAACCAAAAAGCAGGTGGTTTCTAAATCTTTATTAAAGGAAAGAAAACTTTGTTTCTGATGATTTGGTCTCATTGATTTAACATAAGAATTGCTATTTATTGACTGCCAATACTGTAAAGGGGTTATACAGGTGCTATGAGGGAAACAAAAATGATTAAGAAATAGCCCCTGTTCTCAGGGAACTTTTAATCTGGTAAAGAAGAAGACAGTACACATGCAGTGTAAAGCAAAATATGATTAATATGATTGATGTTCTAAGGGAGGCACATTAGGGAAGTAATGTTTGAGCTGAACTTTGAAGGATTTAAAACAGCAGAGGATGTGACGAAGAGAAAAGAGCACATTAAAGCTCCATGATAGGAGTATAGGGAAAGTGTTGAAATGAAGGCTTGTATCAGTTTAAGGTCATATAATAGAGACACTTGAATATAAACTATGAAATACAGACTTAAATTTGGGGAATCCTGGGCAGTTATTTTTTAATTTAGAAAATAGAAATGTTCTGTTTTTTTAAGGAGGATTAGGTTGTCAGTCTTTTGGAAGGCTAGGTATGAGGGAAGGAAAAACTATCAGTGGGTAGCTAAGTTGGAAGTCTGTGATAAGATTCCAGGATAAGAGGCTCATACTGGAATTTGGCTGTCGTGACTGTAAACAAGGAGATTAATATTGGATGAATAGTGTGGCTGTAGGAGCTGCTAAAATTTGTCAAAGTAGAAGTGATGGAAAGCAATAAAAAAGAACCAAGTATGTCACCAAATTTTGGGCTGGGATGACAAGGAGAATGATGGTATTAGGAGTAGAAAGAGGAAAATCAGGTGGAGAAACTGAATTAGTGGAAAAGATGTGATTTTAGTTTTGATCCTGTTGTATCAGCATTGTTAGTTTCCTCAGGTTGAATGAAGATAGCTATCAGAGAGTGATGAAAATGGAGGGACTTGGGAGGGAAATCAGGACTAGAGACAGAGATCTAGGAATCATTTGCCTTGTAATTATAGTTGAAGCTTTATGGGGAATACAGTCTCAGAGAGATAAGATGGTGAGAGAAGAGTTGTTCAGTCGCTCAGTTGTGTTCGATTTTGCGATCCAATGGCCTGCAGCATACTAGGCTTCCCTGACCTTCGCCATCTCCCAGAGCTTGCACAAACTCATGTCCATTGAGCCAGTGATGCTGTTCAACCATCTCATCCTCTGTCACCCCCTTCTCCTCCCATCTTCAATCTTTCCCACCATCAGGGTCTTTTCTAATGAGTCAGCTCTTCACATCAGGTGGCCCAAGTATTGCAGCTTCAGCATCAGTCCTTCCAATTAATATTTAAGGTTGATTTCCTTTAGGATTAACTGGTTTTATCTCCTTGCAGTCCAAGGGACTCTCAAGAGTCTTCTTCAGCACCACAATTCAAAAGCATCAGTTCTTTTGTGCTCAGCCTTCTTTATGGTCCTACACTCACATCCATACATGACTACCAGAAAAACCATAGCTTTGACTACACGGACCTTTGTTGGCAAAGTAATGTCTCTGCTTTTTATTTTTATTTTTTTTTGACTGTATAATTCCTTTTATATGAAGTGTCTAGAATAGGCAAATTCATAGGAACACAGTGTGGTTGCCAGAGGTTTGGGGAAGTGGTAATGCGAAGTGACTGCAAATGGGTAAGGGCTGTCTTCTGGGGGTGATGGAAACAGCTGGAGTCAGTGGCGACACCCGTACAATCTTAGGAATACCCTGCTGCTGTGTTCCTCAGTTGTGTCCAATTCTTTGCAACCCCATGGACTATAGCCCACCAGGCTCCTCTGTCCATGGGATTTCCCAGGCAAGAATACCAGAGTGGGTTGCCATTTCCTTCTCCTGTCTCTGCTTTTTAATGCACTGTCCAGGTTTGTTGTAGCTTTTCTTCCATGGAGCAAGCGTCTTTTAATTTCATGGCTGCAGTCACCATCTGCAGTGATTTTGGAGCCCAAGAAAACACAGTCTGTCACTGTTTCCATTGTTTCCTCATCTATTTGCTGTGAAGTGATGGGACTGGATATCATAATCTTTGTTTTTTGAATGTTGTGCTTTAAGCCAGCTTTTTCACTCTCCTCTTTCACTTTCATCAAGAGGCTCTTTAGTTCCTCTTTGCTTTCTGCCATGAGGGTGGTGTCATCTGCATATCTGAGGTTATTGATATTTCTCCGGGCAATCTTGATTCCGCCTTGTGCTTCATCTAGCCAGGCATTTCACTTGATGTACTCTGCATGTAAGTTAAATAAGCAGGGTGACAATATACTCCTTTCCCAATTTGAAACCGGTCTGTTGTTCCATGTCCAGTTCTAACTGTTGCTTCTTGACCTGCATAGGGGTTTCACAGAGGGCATGTCAGGTGGTCTGGTATTTCCATCTCTTGAAGAATATTCCACAGTTTGTTGTGATCCACACAATCAAAGGCTTTGGCATAGTCAATGAAGCAGAGGTAGATGTTTTTCTGGAATTCTCTTGCTTTTTCTGTGATCCAGTGGATGTTGGCAATTTAATCTCTGATTCTTCTGCTTTTTCTAAATCCAGCTTGAAGATCTGGAAGTTCTTGGTTCACGTACTGTTGAAACCTTGCTTGGAGAATTTTGAGCATTACTTTGCTAACATGTGAGTGAGTGAAGTTGCTCAGTCATGTCCAACTCTTTGAGACCTGGTGGACTGTAGCCTACCAGGCTCCTCTGTCCATGGGATTCTCCAGGCAAGAATACTGGAGTGGGCTGCCATTTCCTTTTCCAGGGGGTCTTCCCGACCCAGGGATCGAACCCAGGTCTCCCGCTTTGGAGGCAGACATTTTAACCTCTGAGCCATCAGGGAAGCCCTGGTGGGCTAGTGTGTGAGATGAGTGCAATTGTGCAGTAGTTTGAACATTCTTTTGCATTGTCTTTCTTTGGGATTGGAATGAAAACTGACCTTTTCCAGTCCTGTGGCCTGGAGTTGAGTTTTCCAAATTTGCTGGCATATAGAGTGCAGCACTTCCACAGCATCATCTTTTAGGATTTGAAATAGCTCAACTGGAATTCCATAACTCCACTAGCTTTGTTTGTAGTGATGCTTCTAAGGCCCAATTGACTTTGTATTCCAAGATGTCTGGCTCTAGGTGAGTGATCATACCATTGTGGTTATCTAGGTCATTAAGATCTTTTTTGTATGGTTCTTCTGTGTATTCTTGCCACCTCTTCTTAATATCTTTTGCTTCTGTTAGTCCATACCATTTTTGTCCTTTATTGTTCCCATCTTTGCATGAAATGTTCCCTTGGTATCTCTGATATTCTTGAGATCTGTTGTCTTGCCCATTCTGTTGTTTTCTTCTATTTCTTTGCGTTGTTCAGTTAGGAAGACTTTCTTATTTCCCCTTGAAATTCTTTGGAACTCTGCATTCAGACAAAATCCAAACACTTAAATGGAAGATTTTGTTGTTTAGCCACTCAGTCATATCTGACTCTTTTTCAACTCCAGGCTCCTCTGTCCATGGGATTTCCCAGGCAAGAATACTGGAGTGGGTTGTCATTTCCTTTTCCAGGGGATGTTTTTGACCCTGGGATCAAACCCATGTCTCCTGCATTGCAGTTGGGTTCTTTATTACTTATCCACTAGGGAAGATAAGCCCATAGGGGAAACAGGTAGAGTTGTCAAACAGATTAAACAAATATTAGAATTGTGAAGCATTATAGGGACCAAGAAAGGAAAGAGTTTAAAAAAATGAGACGAGATCAATAGCAACCAGAAATGTTCACGTTTCCAAACAAGTTCTCACTGTCTGTGTTTTATCTGCATGCTTTTGGTGTAATATATGTCACAAGTGTGTTCTGTGTTTGGAAGGATATACACCAAACTATTAATAATTGTTAATCTGTTGGAGTCGGAGTTGGATTTTCTCTTTTCATCTCCATATCAGGGTCTTGGGAGAAAACAGATGGTACTTTCAAATTAGGATAATCAAAACAGTTAATAAAGAGACTGTTTACAAACGTGTGGATGAGGTGTTGGGAAACCACAAAAATTAGTGTAGTATCCCAGGCCTAGCAGCAGCAGGGACTGTTAACACTTTGAGGCCCAAAAGAATGAAGAGAAGGAGCAATTTCTGGAATTCAGAGACAAAGAGTGGAGGAGGGACAGCTACCTTGGGAGGGGCTATGACTTTGGTCATGGAGGCAACAAGCCCAACAGGGGCGTGAATGCTCTGCTCCCTCTCTTGGATTTCTCATTGCAGATTGCCTAATAGTCAGGGAGCTAGAATCTAGGCAGCATGTCTATACGGGGCAGCCTCCTGAGGCAGAGCAGGGTGGGAAAGGGTCTGGATGGGCAAATGGAAGATACTCGGCACAGACTGCATTGTATGAATTTAAAAATATGATGGTGTCTTCTCTGTTTTTTTAAAAGGTGTGTGTATAATTTTCTGTATAACTTACACATTCACATAATACAAGGTTTATAAAGTATGTGAGTGTATATATAATGACTAAAAGAAAAAGAAATTATAACCTCTCTACCAAAATAGGCTCCCTCACTTAGATGGTTTTCCAATGGAATTTTACAAAACTTTCAAGGGACAAATAGTATTTATTTTATATATGTTGCTCCAGAAAATGAAAAAAAAAAAGAGCAAGAGAAGAGCTGCCCAGTTGCCCAGCTCATTTTATACAAAGCTTTATAATCTTGATTATCAAGTCAAGGAAAATGAAGATATAAGACAGATAAGGAAGATACAAGATACGAAAAGCATATATCTGTTTCATTATGGATGTTGGTGCACTAATTCTAAATACAATATTAGCTAGCCAAATCCAATAGTATGTTTTAAAAAGTACTTTTTTTTTTGGCTGGTTCCCTGAACAGGGATTGAACCTGGGCCCTGCCAGTGAAACCACTGACTCCTGGCCACTGGACTGTCAGGGAATTCCCTAAAAAGTACATATTGATTAAGTAGTGTTTATGCCAAGAAGGAAAGGATAGTTCAGTGTCAGAAAAATTGTATCTATGTATTTCATTTTAGTATTAGATCAAAGAAGAAATATATAATGATTTCATGAGACACATAAAAAGCATCTTATCTATGATAAAAGTTGCAGAATAAAGTATTAATACTTATTTATGAAATATTAACACTGAAACCATACTCACAGAAAACTAGTCAATCTAATCACACTAGGACCACAGCCTTGTCTAACTCAGTGAAACTAAGCCGTGCCCGTGGGGCAACCCAAGACGGGCGGGTCATGGTGGAGAGATCTGACAGAATGTGGTCCACTGGAAAAGGGAATGGCAAACCACTTCAGTATTCTTGCCTTGAGAACCCCATGAACAGTATGAAAAGGCAAAATGATAGGATACTGACAGATAAACTCCCCAGGTCAGTAGGTGCCCAGTATGCTACTGGAGATCAGTGGAGAAATAACTCCAGAAAGAATGAAGGGATGGAGCCAAAGCAAAAACAATACCCAGCTGTGGATGTGACTGGTGATAGAAGCAAGCTCCAGTGCTGTAAAGAGCAATATTGCATAGGAACCTGGAATGTCAGGTCCATGAATCAAGGCAAATTGGAAGTGGTCAAACGAGATGGCAAGAGTGAATGTCGACATTCTGGGAATGAGCGAACTGAAATGGACTGGAATGGGTGAATTTAACTCAGATGACCATTATATCTACTACCGCAGGCAGGAATCCCTCAGAAGAAATGGAGTGGCCATCATGGTCAACAAGAGAGTCTGAAATGCAGTACTTGGATGCAATCTCAAAAACGACAGAATGATCTCTGTTCATTTCCAAGGCAAACCATTCAATATCACAGTAATCCAAGTCTATGCCCCAACCAGTAACACTGAAGAAGCTGAAGTTGAACGGTTCTAGGAAGACCTACAAGACCTTTTAGAACTAACACCAAAAAAAGATGTCCTTTTCATTATAGGGGACTGGAATGCAAAAGTAGGAAGTCAAGAAACACCTGGAGTAACAGGCAAATTTGGCCTTGGAATACGGAATGAAGCAGGGCAAAGACTAATAGAGTTTTGCCAAGAAAATGCACTGGTCATAACAAACACCCTCTTCCAACAATACAAGAGAAGACTCTGTACATGGACATCACCAGATGGTCAACACTGAAATCAGATTGATTATATTCTTTGCAGCCAAAGATGGAGAAGCTGTATACAGTCAGCAAAAACAAGACCAGAAGCTAACTGTGGCTCAGACCATGAACTCCTTATTTCCAAATTCAGACTGAAATTGAAGAAAGTAGGGAAAACCACTAAACCATTCAGGTATGACCTAAATCAAATCCCTTATGATTATACAGTGCAAGTGAGAAGTAGATATAAAGGCCTAGAGCTGATAGATAGAGTGCCTGATGAACTGTGGACTGAGGTTCGTGACATTGTACAGGAGACAGGGATCAAGACCATCCCCATGGAAAAGAAATGCAAAAAAGCAAAATGGCTGTCTGGGGAGGCCTTACAAATAGCTGTGAAAAGAAGAGAAGCGAAAAGCAAAGGAGAAAAGGAAAGATATAAACATCTGAACGCAGAGTTCCAAAGAATAGCAAGAAGAGATAAGAAAGCCTTCTTAAGCGATCAATGCAAAGAAATAGAGGAAAACAACAGAATGGGAAAGACTAGCGATCTCTTCAAGAAAATCAGAGATACCAAAGGAACATTTGATGCAAAGATGGGCTCGATAAAGGACAGAAATGGTATGGACCTAACAGAAGCAGAAGATATTGAGAAGAGATGGCAAGAATACGCAGAACTGTACAAAAAAGATCTTCACGACCCAGATAATCACGATGGTGTGATCACTGACCTAGAGCCAGACATCCTGGAATGTGAAGTCAAGTGGGCCTTAGAAAGCATCACTACGAACAAAGCTAGTGGAGGTGATGGAATTCCAGTTGAGCTATTCCAAATCGTGAAAGATGATGCTGTGAAAGTGCTGCACTCAATATGCCAGCAAATTTGGAAAACTCAGCAGTGGCCACAGGACTGGAAAAGGTCAGTTTTCATTCCAATCCCAAAGAAGGCAATGCCAAAGAATGCTCAAACTACCGCACAGTTGCACTCATCTCACACGCTAGTAAAGTAATGCTCAAAATTCTCCAAGCCAGGCTTCAGCAATATGTGAACCGTGAACTTCCTGATGTTCAAGCTGGTTTTCGAAAAGGCAGAGGAACCAGAGATCAAATTGCCAACATGCTCTGGATCGTGGAAAAAGCAAGAGAGTTCCAGAAAAGCATCTATTTCTGCTTTATTGACTACGCCAAAGCCTTTGACTGTGTGGATCACAATCAACTGTGGAAAATTCTTCAAGAGATGGGAATACCAGACCACTTGATCTGCCTCTTGAGAAATTTGTATGCAGGTCAGGAAGCAACAGTTAGAACTGGACATGGAACAACAGACTGGTTCCAAATAGGAAAAGGAGTTCGTCAAGGCTGTATATTGTCACCCTGTTTATTTAACTTATATGCAGAGTACATCATGAGAAACGCTGGACTGGAAGAAACACAAGCTGGAATCAAGATTGCCGGGAGAAATATCAATAACCTCAGATATGCAGATGACACCACCCTTATGGCAGAAAGTGAAGAGGAACTAAAAAGCCTCTTGATGAAAGTGAAAGTGGACAGTGAAAAAGTTGGCTTAAAGCTCAACATTCAGAAAACGAAGATCATGGCATCCGGTCCCATCACTTCATGGGAAATAGATGGGGAAACAGTGTCAGACTTTATTTTTCTGGGCTCCAAAATCACTACAGATGGTGACTGCAGCCATGAAATTAAAAGACGCTTACTCCTTGGAAGTAAAGTTATGACCAACCTGGATAGCATATTGAAAAGCAGAGACATTACTTTGCCAACAAAGGTTCGTCTAGTCAACGCTATGGTTTTTCCTGTGGTCACGTATGGATGTGAGAGTTGGACTGTGAAGAAGGCTGAGCGCCGAAGAATTGATGCTTTTGAATCATGGTGTTGGAGAAGACTCTTGAGAGTCCCTTGGACTGCAAGGAGATCCAACCAGTCCATTCTGAAGGAGATCAGCCCTGGGATTTCTTTGGAAGGAATGATGCTAAAGCTGAAACTCCAGTACTTTGGCCACCTCATGCAAAGAGTTGACTCATTGGAAAAGACTCTGATGCTGGGAGGGATTGGGGGCAGGAGGAGAAGGGGACGACAGAGGATGAGATGGCTGGATGGCATCACTGACTTGATGGACGTGAGTCTCGGTGAACTCCGGGAGTCGGTGATGGGCAGGGAGGCCTGGCGTGCTGCGATTCATGGGGTCGCAAAGAGTCGGACACGACTAAGCGACTGATCTGATCTGATCTGAACAGAATATTAGGAATATCAAAGGACTTCTCAGACAATTTACAGAAAACTTACTGGAATAAATTAGAAGCATTTCCGTTGAAACAAAGAGCAAGAGAAAGATGTTTAGAATTTTCACTATCACTTAAACATAATATTACAGGTCCCACCTGTCTTTTAAGGCAGGATGACTGAGCTACTTCACTTTCACTTTTCACTTTCATACATTGGAGAAGGAAATGGCAACCCACTCCGGCGTTCTTGCCTGGAGAATCCCAGGGATGGGGGAGCCTGGTGGGCTGCCGTCTATGGGGTCGCACAGAGTTGGACATGACTGAAGTGACTTAGCATCAAAGGTATGTTAGAATTGGAAAGGCACATATGACTATCTATGTAGAAAGTTCAATTGAATGAACATACTGTGAGTAGTAACAAAAGTTTAATAAGATGAATAGAATTTGTATATTTCTGTATTTTTTTATCAACTCAAAAAAGTACTCCTTTAAATAAGGTATTATTTTAAGAAACATAATTTTTTTGTTTCCTTTAGTAGAAAAATAGAAAAGTACATAAGATTTTAATAAATGGGAACAGATACTGTGTGCACTGTTGGTATTATTTAACCTAATAAAGTTATTAATTCTTTCCAGGTATACATGCAAAGTAAGTGAAATTCTAGTCAAAATTCTTGAGGATTTTTTAGGAACCCAACAAATTCTAAAATTTATATGGATGGCTGATTGTTCCAACATTTCTAAAACTGTGCATAGAAAAAGATAAGCCAAATTGATAGTCACCCTTAGTCATCGGATAATATATGTTGTAAATGGTGATGGTGATGATGCTGCTGTTGTTCCAGCAATGTATAAATAAAACAGAAGTGAGAGCTCAAAAATAGATCTAGGTGTATATAAAGACTTATATGATAAATGTTTGTATCACAAAACAGTTGAAAAAAGATAAGTCATTTAGTAGATGATGTGAGGATAACTATCTCATTATATAGAGAAAAATATAAACCTCTAACATATAAAGATTGGCCCCTAATAAAGTGAGAGATAAAGGTATAATGCTAGTAGAAGATAATAGAAGAAAATGTGAAATAAAATCTTTGTGGCCAAAGGATAGGAAAAATATTTTAATTTTATTGCAGTATAGTTGATTTACAATGTTTATATTAGGTGTACAGCACAGTGATTCAGTCATGTGTATATATAGTTTTTCAGATTCTTTTTCCTTATAAGTTATTACATATACATATACACATATGTGTGTGTATACATATTCTTTTTCAGGTTCTTTTTCCTTGTAAGTTATTATAAAATATTAATATCCCTGTGCTATGCAGTAGTTACTTCTTGGTTATCTATTTTATATATGGTAGCATGTATATATTCATCCCAGCCTCCTAATTTTTCCCTTCCTGACCCTAGAAAAGACTTTTTCTTAGAAGCTCCAACTGAAAGTCAAAAAAGAGTGGTCGGATTTGGTTACACCACAGTTGAGGATTTTGTTCAGTGCAGTATTCCATAGATGAAGTTGATGAATAGATGTTAGATTGGGAAAGGATATTTGCTGTATTTAAAACCAGCAAGGGATAATATCCCCATCTTAAATCAACATGAAAAATATGGAGAACCCAAGCAAAAAACTCTAACAGAATGAACAGGTAATTCAGAGATGTCTGAGTAAATAGCAAATGTATGAAGAGCTGCTACAGTTTATGTCTAAGGAGGTGAAGTGTAAATTAAAGCAATGATAAAATACCACTTTACAAGTATTGGCATTTGAATGGCAGCAGTTAGAAAGGTGAAAGAAAAGTGAAAGTGAAGTCACTCAGTCATGTCCGACTCTTTGTGACCCTGTGGACTGATAGCCTACCACGCTTCTTCATCCATGGGATTTTCCAGGCGAGAGTACTGGAGTGGGCTGCCATTTCCTTCTTCAGGGGATCTTCCCAACCCAGGGATCAAACCCAGGTCTCCTGCACTGCAGACAGACGCTTTACCATCTGAGCCACCAGGGAAGCCTTGGAAAGGTAGATAATACCAAGTATTGGAGAGGATATGGATAGGGGAAATTTTTGCACTGCTGATGCGGTTTCCCTGGTGGCTCAGATGGTAAAGAATCTGCCTGCAGTGCAGGGGACCTGGGTTTGATCCCTCGATTGGAAGATCCCCTGGAGAAGGGATTGGCTACCCACTCCAGTATTCTTGCCTGGAGAGTTCCATGGACTGAGAAGCCTGGAAGGCTACAGCCTATGGGGTTGCAGAGAGTCAGACACAACTGAACACAGCAGTGAGTGATGGGGATATAAATTGCACAATCATATGCATAGCAGTACTACTCATGGGTCTGTTTTCCAGAGAACTAGCAAAAGTTTTAGTGAGGACATGTTCATGGATATTATATTCCTGCAAATGGAGGTAGAGAGTTAGATGCATCTGAGATTATATGCATGGATGTTATAATATCACTAGTGTTGGTAGAGAGATGCATCCAATAAATAATTTTAATAAGTAAAATAGAGTGGATGCATACTATGAAGTGCTATGCAGCAGTAAGAAGCAATGAACTCATTGATCATGGAAGAATTTTAAAAACATAATGATGGTCGGGGTTTCGTACGTAGCAGAGCAGCTCCCTCGCTGCGATCTATTGAAAGTCAGCCCTCGACACAAGGTTATTTTTTTTCTCTTATTTTTTTTTTTATTTTAATATATAAAAAAAAATTTTTTTTAATATAAAAAAAAACATAATGAAAGAAAAAATAGAAAACATAATGAGTTATAGCACAAATGCTATTTATTTAAACAGAACACACATAATTCTTTACAAAACAACTATATCTGTTTTATAATGCTACACATTTATTTAAAGATATATCTATTATAATGCTACACATATTAAAGATGTATCTTTTATAATGCTACATGTATTTATAAAGATATATCTATTTTATAATATTTTATAGTAGTATTTTATAATACTACACATAATTAAAGATACATGCTAATCTCTTTAAAATGGGTTAATACTCGAGGGAATTGAGGTGCAAATTGAATAAAGAGTGAAAAGTAAAGATCAAAGTGAAGAAAGAATAAAGCAAAGGAAAGGGATCTGGCATGGACTAGTGACGACAACATGTTGAGAAATTAAGGCCACAATTAGATGCTGTCTGTGTGTCTGAAGTTCAAAATCTAACAACAGATCAAACAGGTCGTTTTTAGTCTTTTGCAACAGTGGCTATCTTTATCATACATTACTTTGTAATTTAAAAATGAAATTTTTTCTTGCACTATGCATTTCTTAGATGTCTTCTGTAGTCCTGTTCTTTTCTGAAGTACTTTAGGCAGAAGTAAAATCATAGTTATGTGCCTGGCAAGCATCAAGGGTATTCACATGAACTGCTTGACTGATCCTGACAGAAAAACACTATTTAAGCAACTTTCAAAGATTTTGGTCTTGGGATCTCTATATTCTTATTATTGAGGATCCTAAGAGCCCTTGTTATTTACCACATTAGAAATAAAAATGTTAAATATTTAATTTTAAAATAATAATCATAAAACATAAAATGTTAACATAATATTTTTAAATTAAAAATAATATTTTGCAGTGCAAACATTTAGTGAGAAGAGTGGCATCATTTTACATGTGTACAAAGCTCTAATGTTTGACTTAATAGAAGACAGCTGGATTCTCATATTTGTTCTGTATTCATCTCTTGTAAAATGTTGTTTTGATTTAAATATATCTAGAAAATCCAGCATCACGGATATGTAGTTAGAAAAATGAGGGGTATCTTAACAGCCTTTTCAGTTAATTGTGGATATTTTTCTTTGATATTGCACCAAAGCTCGACAAGTGGTAGTTTCTTGAAGGTGATTTTCAATCACCTTCTGAGATCTGAAACTATTATCAATGAACATTTTGTAGTTCGTTACTGGTGTATCTTATATTTTGATGAATCTTTAACCATGCATGATTTTATAATTTCATGCGTTGGTCAGTTGGAAAATTCTGCTTTGCTGAGTTTGTGTATCACTATTTTGTTGTTTAGTTACTCAGTCGTGTCCAACCCTTGCGACTCAATGGACTGTAGCCCACCAAACTCCTCTGTCTGTAGGATTTCCCAGGAAGCAATATATAGAGTGGGTTGCCATTTCCTTCTCCAGGGGATCTTTCTGACCCATGGATTGAACCCAAGTCTCCATATTGGCAGGTGGATTCTTTACCAGTGAGACATGAGGGACCATATACAATTAAAAAAAATGACATTTGTTAGTTATAACACTGATCTCATCAGGAAAGTGCTTAAGTATTGGGAAACTTTGAAGTTCCCAGCAGTTGCATACAGGTTTTCCAAAATTTTAGTTTTCATTGCAAGTTATCATTGGCAACTGTCAATTTTTCCCCTTCAGGTTATAGACTCACTCTACTTCTGAGAAAATACCAAGTACCCAAGTCTGAATAAACCGTAGTTTGTTTGCAGTCTTTTCTTTCAGATAAAAATGGTGTTCCATGAAAAAAGATACTAGTAGTTCAGCTTGCAACTCAGGTACAGCACACAGTATCGTGAGATATACACAGGACTTTCTTTGGGGTGCCGCAGAAGTGTTTTGTGTATACTTCCCATTTTATAACCGAGTAGTAAAAAGGCTTGTACGGAAGGGTTGCGATTTAATAAAACTAATGATCTCTGCTGACTCATGGAGGACATTCTTAAATGGATCTGTCTTTCCTCCTAGCATGGTGCTGAATGACAATGAGAGAATGGTTTGGTGCCACTATCTTTTTTTTTTTTTTTTTTAAATATATCATTGTGATGTGGATTACATTATTTTATTTATTAAACTATACTTGATTTCCAATTTGTGTTAGTTTCAGGTGTACAGCTTCAGATTCTTTTCTATTATAGATTATTATGAGATAATTGAATATAGTTCTGTGTGTATACAGTAAATCCTTATTTATTTTATATATAGTGCTGTAGATTTATTAATCTCCTACTCTTAATTTATATCTCCCCCTCCTCTTTCCCCTTTGATAATAAGTTTATTTTCTATGTCTGTGGATTTGTTTTTGTTTTATTACTAAGTTGATTTGTGTTATTTTTTTAGATTCCATGTATGAGTGGTATAATATGGTATTTGTCTTTCTCTTTCTGACTTACTTCACTTAGTTTGATAATCTCTATCAGAATCAGTGTTTCTGCAGGTGGCAATATTTCATTCTTTTTTTATGACTGAGTAATAGTCCACTGTATATATGTCCCACATCTTCTTTATCCGTTTGTCTGTTGATTGACATTCCAGGTGCTTCCATGTCTTGGCTATTGTGAACAGTGCTGCTGTGAACACTGGTGTGCAGCTATCTTTTCAAATTATTTTTTGAGTTTTATTCATTTCTGATATTTGCCCAGAAATGGGATTGCTGGATCATATGGTAACTCTAAAGTTTTTAAAGGAACCTCCAGGTGGTTTTCTGTGGTGGCTGCAACCAATTTACGTTTCTCACCAACAGTGTAGGAAGGTTACCTTTTCTCCACACCCTCTCCAGCATTTATCATTTGCAGAATATTTGATGATGGCCATTCTGACAGGTTTTGAGGTTAGTTTTGATTTGCATTTCTTTAATAATTGGCGATGTGGAGCATCTTTTCACATGCCTGTTGATCAACTGTTTGTCTTCTTTGTGGAAATGTCTGTTTAGGTCTTCTGCCCACATTTTGATTGGGTTGTTTGTTTTCCTGTTATTGAGTTGCATGAGCTGTTTATTTTGGAAATTAATCCCTTCTTGGTCGCATCATTTGCAAATATTTTCTCCTAGTCATACATTGTCTGTATATCTATCACCATATATTTTGTTTTGAAAAAAACTGAACATGTTACCCATTACATTTAACAGATTTTTAAAATGGTTTATACGACCTGGCAGGTACTAAATTTCTCTCTATGGTTGCAAAGATGGAAAATGGGAAGAAAAAGAATCCATATATTTTCTGATACGTGAAATTGAAATTATGTACCTAGTATTTTCAGTAGTCACTTAATACATATTGAATTAATGAGTGAAAAAAATGGACAGTGACATTGCAGTGCTATTAGTTATGATAATGTTACACATGAGATAAAACTCACTTTTAGTTCCATGGTCTTTCTTCCTTGGGACAGTATCTTATTTCCTACACCTCCTTTCTCTCTCTCTCTTTTTGTTTTTATAAACATGAGCTTCCAGTCATGCTCCACTTCCCAGACCTGAATAAAAATATGTTTGAGCAAAGACTACTCCATGTGAATGGACAAATGTCTATATAAGAGCTGGGGGTTCTGAATTATGCCCTTTTTTTTTTTTTTTTTTAAACAAACAGTAAAGCAGGGTCCATATTATACCAAATAAACTGATTTAAATTGAAAAATTTATTTACCTTTTTGTGTACAGGTAGACAGAAACCAGATTGTTGAGTTCTGGGACTAGTCACAGAGCTTGAAATTTTATAATCCATTGATTCCTGAATTTTCATACTTTTCTTACATCAGTCAATCACTTGGTCAAATAGAACATATCCCATAAGAACTGAAAATCCAGTAAATCAAAGGTATAAATTTACATTTATAACTTTATAAATGTAAATAATATATACTTAATGTAAGTGAATAATAATAACCTCTTACTGTTTCCTCAAACTCATGAATCATACATAATACAAATTATTATTGTAAGCTCCTTGTGCATATACTGTAATTGCAATAAGTTTTCTCTTACTATTTTTTTTTTCTTTACTCTGGGCAACAGAATACGCTTACATGGTGTCAGATTTCTGACATATAATTGGAAAACAGAGGAAAGATGCAATTCAGTTTGTTTGAAGCATTTTACAGTTTTACATGTCTTTATGGACCTACACATATGTTGATACAAAATAATCCACTTACCACTTTTTAAAAAGCTTTCATTAATGAAAAATGCATATTTATAACTGACATAATTGTAGCATTCATTTTTGATATAGCACCTTCATCATTAAATTATTCATTATTTTTCCAAGTAATAATTATTTTCTAACAGACTCAACTTTAATAACTAACAAAATTAAGGTCAAAATTTTCTTAAATTTGTTCTACATGAGATCAAACTACATCATTTTTATTTCAAATGAAGTTTTATTTTTGGAAAAATAGATAAATATTTATGTTTAGAAGAAAAATCAGAAATTACTCAAATGAGGGCTGAATCAATTTTTTAATCTTTTTCTGTGTTGCACAGAAATTTCTGGGGATGGCATCATTTCCGGCTTGGAGGCATCACTGTTCTATTTTCACATGTGGTTGGAATGAGAATTTCCTTGCAGAAACTGCCTCCCCTTCCCACATGGGAAGAGCAAGAATACAGCTATGGAATAGTCTGTCAAAGATTTTTCTCATTATTAGTAGACACGTTATATTGTCTGCCTGCCTGAGAATGTTTATGGGAACTTGTGATTTCTGCATCTGGAATTCATTTCTGAGAGTGCATGCAAATCGAACTATTGAATAGGTAACAGATATTTTGCTTCCCTACAGACACAACTTGCGGGCTTGTGTATAACTACAACACATCTTCAAAGTTCTCCAGCATGGTTTGAAAACTCCAAGATGGTTTATCCTGAGAACTCTTGGAAACTCTTAGAAATTGCTTTTTTTAAATAGGGTGCATTCTCTCATTTCTAAAATGGCTTTATTAAAATCTCACCTGGAAGTAGAGATAGGAATTTTCTTTTTTTTTTGTCTTAAAAACTTAGTTGTTTTGGTCAGCGAAGACTAATGACAATTTATCTAAAATTTAAAATTAGGGCAGCCAGATTTTTACAAATACTTTTCAAATACAATTCTTAAAATAATTGATAGGTCTAGACTTGGCATACCCTATATTATTGGTTCCTAAGTAGTGATTCATGATTAAATTTACACCTGTCTGTGGTAAAATAGAAATATTAGAAGAACATAGTAAGTTTTTCATCATTAAATTTAAGTTTATATTAGGACTGTCCTTTACACTGAGATTATGTTATTTCCTACTTTAAACATTTTTTAATTTATTTTTGGCTATTCTGGACTCTCATTGCTGCCCAGGCTTTCCCTAGTTGTGGAAGGCTTCTCATTGTGGAGGCTTCTCTTGTTGATGAGCATGGGCTCTAGGGTGTGCAGAGGGCTTCAGTAGTTGTGGTGCTTGGGCTCAGTAGTTTCGACTCCAAGGGATCTAGAGCACAGGCTCAGTAGTTGAAGTGCAGAGCCTTAGTTGCTCTGTGGCATGTGGAAACTCAAGCCTGTGTCTCCTGCATTGGCTGGCGGATTTTTTACCTTTGAACCACTAGGAAAGTGTGAAAGTGAAAGTGTTAATTTGCTCAGTCGTGTCTGACTCTTCGTGACTCCAGGGACTGTAGTAAAAAGGCTCCTCTGTCTATGGAATTCTCCAGGCAAGAATACTGGAGTGGGCTGCCATTCCTTTCTCCAGGGGATGGAGATTTGGCTTAAAGAAATGGTGTTTTAAACGTGGTTAGGTAAATCTAGATTAAAGAGGAGAATTATCACTTTTGTAACTTTGGATTAAGAATGATATAAGCAGTTGGTGATTAATGAAGGCTCAAAGGTAATTAAACCTGGAGTACAAAATCTTTGCCTGTCTTGTTTGCTGCTCTAGTACTGGTTCCTAGTGGGCTTGCCAGGTGGCACAGTGGTAAAGAATCCACCTGCCAATGCAAGAGACGCAGGTTCAATCCATGGGTCAGAAAGATCCCCCGGAGGAGGAAATGGCAGCTCACTCCAGTATTCTTGCCTGGAAAATTCCATGGACAGAGGAGCCTGGTGGGCTGAGTCCATGGGGTTACAAAGAGTTTGACATGGCTGAGCGACTGAGCAGGCACACACTGGTACCTAGTAGATGTTCCATAAATATATGGCGAATGAAGAACATGAAAGAAGAAAGAGAAGGTGGCTGCTGGGGAAGTAGCAGTGGAGAACTGTGAAGAACACCAGGAAGATGAATTTTAAAAGTAGCTAAGACATTTCAGAGTTTTTTGAAGGTCTCTTTTAACCCAGGCAACATAATCTTATTGTCAGTTGCTCTGCTCTACTAACTGAAAGTGTGGATGGCAAAAAGATTTTGTATTGATTATCAGCTACTGTTTTTGTTCAGTCGCTCAGTCGTGTCCGACTCTTTGTGACCCCGTGGACTGCAGCATGCCAGGTTTCCCTGTCCTTCACCATCGCCAGGAGTTTGTTCAAACTCATGTTCATTGGGTTGGTGATGCCATCCAACTATCTCATCCTCTGTCATCCCTTCTCCTCCTGCCCTCAATCTTTATCAGCATCAGTCTTTTCCAGTGAGTTGACTCTCTGCATCATGTGGCCAAAGTATTGGAGCTTTAGCATCAGTTCTTCCAATGAGTATTTAGGACTGATTTTCTTTAGGATTACTGGTTTGATCTCTTTGCTCTCCAGGGGACTCTGAAGAATCTTCTCCAGCACCACAGTTCGAAAGCATCAGTTCTTTGGTGCTCAGCTTTCTTTATGGTCCAACTCTCACATCCATACATGAGTACTGGAAAAACCATTGTTTTGACTGTATGGACCTTTGTTGATGAAGTGATGCCTTTGCTTGTCTTTTTTTTACTTTACAAAAAGTATTTATTTTTAACTGATTGATTATTGGCTTATATTATTGGTTTGATTTCTGTCATACATCAACATGAAATAACTATAGGTGTGTCTGTGGTTGAATCTCCCTCCCACCTCATGCCTATTCCCACCCCTCTAGGTTATTATAGACTCCTGTTTGAGTTCCCTGAGTCATGCAGCAAATTCCCATTGGCTGTCTATTTACATATATTAGTGTATGTCTTTGCTTTTTAATACACAAGTTTGCCATAGCTTTTCTTCCAAGGAGCAAGTGTCTTTTAATTTCATGGCTGCAGTCACCATCTGCAGTGATTTTGGAGCCCAAGAAAACACAGTCTGTCACTGTTTCCATTGTTTCCTCATCTACTTGCCATGAAGTGATGGGACTGGGTGTCATGATCTTTGTTTTTTGAGTGTTGCATATTAAGACAGCTTTTTCACTGTCCTCTTTCACTTTCATCAAGAGGCTCTTTAGTTCCTCATCGCTTTCGCCATTAGGGTGGTGTCATCTGCATCTGAGGTTATTGGTATTTCTCCCAGCAGTCTTGATTCCAGCTTGTGCTTCATCCAGCCTGGCATTTCGCTTGATGTACTCTGCGTATAAGTTAAATAAGCAACCTTTATGTGCCCCTTTCCCAATTTTGAACCAGTCTGTTGTTCCATGTCTGGTTCTAACTGTTGCTTTTTGACCTGCATACAGGTTTCACAGGAGGCAGGTAAGGTGGTCTGGTATTCCCATCTGTTTAAGATCAGCTACTACTACTGGAATTTACATGATAGCTAGAAGATAACAGAAATCTATGGTTTCAGTTCAGTTCAGTTCACTCAGTCGTGTCCGACTCTTTGCGACCTCATGAATTGCAGCATACCAGGCCTTCCTGTTCATTGCCAACTCCCAGAGTTCACTCAAACTCATGTCCATCGAGTCGGTGATGCCATCCAGCCATCTCATCCTCTGTCGTCCCCTTCTCCTCCTGCCCCCAATCCCTCCCAGCATCAGAGTCTTTTCCAGTGAGTCAACTCTTCGCATGAGGTGGCCAAAGTACTGGAGTTTCAGCCTCAGCATCATTCCTTCCAAAGAACACCCAGGGCTGATCTCCTTCAGAATGGACTATTTGGATCTCCTTGCAGTCCAAGGGATTCTCAAGAGTCTTCTCCAACACCAAAGTTCAAAAGCATCAATTCTTCGGTGCTCAGCCTTCTTCACAGTCCAACTCTCACGTCCATACATGACCACTGGAAAGACCATAGCTAAGATGGTCCTAAATCCATTTGTAATCCTAAAACTTTAGTGAACTTTAAGCAAAGAACTTCACTTCTAGTTACATATTTATGGGCCTAAAATCATTATCAACTCTTAAAATTACCAAGTAATAGCATTGGAAAATGATTCCAGAGATTATTTCTATCATCTTTCCTGAAAAACTAATTTTCAGAGATCTTATTGATATTCTGTACCATATTGAATCAGGCCTACTTTAAATTTATTTTTGAAAAAAAATATATAATTCAACATCTGTATACATGACAAAGTGATCACCACAAGTCTAGTTACCATCCATTACCATACAGTTAACTCTGTTCACCCACCCCCAATCCCTTTTCCCCTCTGTTATCCACTAATCTGGTCTTTTTCTCAGTGTTTTTGTTTTGTTTGTTCATTTGTTTTTTGCTGTACCACATGGTATGTGGAATCTTGGTTTCCTGACCAGGAATTGAACCCATGCTCTCTGCAGTGGAAGTGCAGAGCTCTAACCATTGGGCCATGAGGGAATTCCCTATTCATTTGGTTTGTTTTTTTAGATTCCATAGACTTCCCTGGTGGTTCACACGGTAAAGCGTCTGCCTATGATGTGGGAGACCTGGGTTCGATCCCTGGGTCGGGAAGACCCCCTGGAGAAGGAAATGGCAACCCACTCCAGTACTCTTGCCTGGAAAATCCCATGGAGAGAGGAGCCTGGTAGGCTACAGTCCATGGGGTCACAAAGTTGGACACGACTGAGCGACTAAACTTTAAACTTATGAATGAAATCATACAGTATTTGTCCTTATGTGACTTATTTTACTTATTGCTAGCATAATACCTTCAAAATCCTTCATGTTGTCATAGGATGATAATAGGATTTCATTCTTTTTTATGACTGAGTACTAGTTTGTTATGTATTTGTATACCATATCTTTATCCATTCAGTGATCCATGGAGACCTAGGTAGTTTCTGTATCTTGGTTATTGTAAATAATGCTGCAGTAAACAGGGATGCCTGTATTTTTTGAATTAATGTTTTTGTGTTCTTTGGATAAATACTCAGAAGTGAAATAGCTGAGTCATTCCCTTGTGACTCAGCTGGTAAAGAATACGCGTGCATTGCGGGAGACCTGGGTTTGATCCCTGGGTTGGGAAGATCCCCTGGAGAAGGGAAAGACTACCCACTGCAGTATTCTGGACTAGAGAATTCATGGACTGTATAGTCCATGGGGTCGCAAAGAATTGGGCACTACTGAGCAGGGAAAAAAAAGGTAGTTCTATTCTTAATTTTTTGAAGAATCTCAATACTGCTCTCCATAATGACTGCACCGACTTTCAGTCCCACCAACACTGTATGAAAGTTCTCTTTTCTTCACATTCTTTTTGGTATTTATTACTATTATTATTTGATAATAGCCATTCTAACAGGTGCAGGGTGGTATCTCATTATGGTTTTGACTTTTGCTTCTCTAATAATTAGTGATGTTCAGCATCTTTTCTTGTGCCTATTGGCCATCTGTATGTCTTCTTTGTAAAAAATGTCTTTTGAGAGCCTCTGCCCATTAAAAATTTGTTGTTGTTGCTGAATTGTATGAGTTCTTTATATGCTTTGGATATTAGCCTTTTATGTGATATATCATTGCAAAGTCTTCTTCCCTTAGTAGTTTGACTTTTCATTTGGATGATGGTTTCCTTTGCTGTGCAGAAACATTTTAGTTTGATGTAGTCCCATTTGTTAATTTTTGCTTTTGTTGCTCTTGTTTTTGGACTCAGGTCCACATAAACATCACTAAGCCCATGTCATTAAAGTTACTGCCAGTGTTTTTCCTAGGAATTTTATGGTTTCAGGTCTTATATTCAAATCTTTAATTCGTTTTTAGTTAATTTTTGTATCTGGTATAAGATAGTAGTCTAGTTTCATTCTTTTGCCTGTGGCTGTCCAGTTTTCCAACAAACTGCTTATAGTTTTTTCTTATAAGTTATTTGGCCAAACAGTCAAAATTTGGTAAGGAAGAAGTATGAATGAGATTCATGAAAATTCATCTTTTTTTCCAAATAACTTTTTGAAGTATGATTAAATATAAGATCTATTTTTCATTTCTCTTCATTTTACAGTACTTCATTTCTGCGTAAACCGAAAGGGATACCACTGTAGGCTATTGTTATAAGAAAATCGCATCTTGGTAAATTAATTTTCAAATATATAAAAGTCCATATAGCTGTAATAAATAAAATTTCGGTGTCCTATATATGTAACAAGTAGACAACAGAGGACTATTTCTGTGAGATATTACAATTTTCAACAGTAGAATTGCTCTCACTGGTTCATCTCATGTTAGCATATTTATGTTCCTTTTCCTAACTCCTCCCCCAACCCTGTCTCAACACATGAGGTATAGCACTCACTGATTATTGTGTGTGTTAGACATTTGAAAGTGTGTGGTCTTGCAAAACTGTGAGGCATATTGAAGTTCTTTATAGCATAAAGTTAGTGACATGTAGTTGCTTTAAATCATATCCACTCTTCTGGTAGCCAAAAGAAATGCAATCATGTATTAAAAGTTTCCTTGTTTATGAATAATTAAAGGTTCTCCCAAAACATTTCTAATTATTATTAGAAAATAATTTATCTCATTTAGCAGAACTTGGGTTTGCAAAGTGCATATTGTTTTCCTGAAGGCTATTGCTTGTGAAACGTGTCATTTACTTGCATAAGAGCATATGTGTGTTAACTGTTAAAAACAGTCATGGAAGCAAAGACAGAAATTCACTTCATCAGATTAGCAGTGTTGAGATCAGTTTATTGAACATCTTCCCAATCTTCTACTGTGACTGTAGTATTTGTCCATCTTTGCAGCCCAGGTATTCCCCAGGAAGTAGGCCTCAACAGTGTCTCCTCCCTGTGATCTACTCAGGCTTGAATGGAATATGCCTTAACAGCCATTCATGTTTTCTGTCTATTTTCTCATCTGGGGACTGCTCTTTGCCCCAGACTCTGGTTGTCTCAGGAGGGAGAGCATCTTATTTCTGAAGTACGATTAATGTCTGTCACGTGTGAAGGAAGCACTCGATGAAGTTACTCTCACCTCATTGCCCTTATTCTCCTCTTACTGCTGTTGCTTTTTGAAAACCATCCCCTTCATCACCTTTCACCAAAGTATGCTTTGCTAGTTTGGGGAGGTTTATGATTGTATATCTCAACTCAAATGGAGAGAGTATGCAAGTGAATTCTAATAGGGACCATCCAATAATTTTTCCACAGGTTTTAAGCAATGTGTTTTCCAGACTTTCTAAAAAGAGGGTAAATATAACACAACAGTTTATACCTAGGAAACTATCATTTAGTCCAACCATAACTTATGGAACCTTATATTAAAAGCACTCCTGTATTTTCTTCTTTGTGGGCCAACGAAAGTGTGCATGTACAGGAGAAGATAGAGATATGAGGAAGAGGGGAGTCTTTTCCAACTCTCCTTGCACACTGAGCCTTCTGAACTCATATGAGTGTGGAGAGAATAAGTAATATATGTCTGAGGATTTTTTAATTTAAGGTTAAATTGTATCCATCTGCTCCAGCTGTTTTTCACATTTGAATATTTACAGTTTTACTGAAAGTGGAAAGCAGCTATTGAGTGTTGCATGTATCATTGTAAAAAAAGGAACCTTTTCTGTCCTTAATAGGTAGAGTATCAGAATTGTACAAGAGGTTAGAGACCAAGGCTATCTTATTCAACACTGAGTTTCCAGAGGCCAACCTGGTACTTGATATCTTGTAGGTGCTCAATATATATTTAAGAGAATGAGGAATGATGATTGTTGTCCTGGTTGATAAAATACATAATGATGCCTACATTAAAAGTTTATAACTTTGTGAAAGTCAAAAGATTAAATTGCCTTTGATTATGTTTGCATAGGTACATGTATTATAAACTGTATAATTAAAGGCTTTTTATAAAAATAAAATTAATTTTGGTTTTGGCTGTGCTGAATCTTTGGAGCTTCATGTGGGCCTTCTCTAGTTATAGCTTGCTGGCTGTAGAGCACAGGTTGTGGCACATGGGCTTAGTTGCCCCTCAGCATGTGGAATCTTCCTGAACCCGGGATTGAACCCATTTCCCTGCATTGGCAAGTGGATTCCTCACCCCTGTACCACCAGGCAAGTCCCCTTTTAACTGTTGATTTGCTTATTATTATTTGCTTTCCCTGGTGGCTCAGTGGTTGAGAATCTGCTAATTCTGGAGATGTGGGTTTGATCCCTCAATCAGGAAGATCCCCTGGAGGAGGAAATGGCAGCACACTTCGGTATTCTTGCCTGGTAAATCCCATGGACAGAGGAGCCAGGCAGGCTACGGTCCATGAGGGTGCAAAGTAGGATATGACTTTGCAAATAAACAATAGCAACAAGCATTAGTATTTGTTTTTTTAAACTAAATTTTAAAATCTGGTAATCTGAGAAAATTTATAAGAGGAATATTTACAGCAGTATTTTCCTGTTTCAGGGCAGTTTGAAACATACATGAGTTATCATGTTTTATTTTATTTTATTTTTTTTAAGGTTTTTAAAATAACATTTATTTCTTAAAAGTTAACATGTGCATAATAGGAAACCAAAAAGCACAAGAAGCAAAAAACGAAGTCATTCAGAATCACAAGCAGTTTACCGTGACATGTCCTTCTAGGTCTCGTTTGTGTATCTTCACAACTAAGCATCCATTTTTATGTAATGAAGACCTACCGTATCAGTTGTTTTGACCTAACTAACCACTATTTCCTCTATAGTTGACTCTTGACGCCTGTGGGGTTAGGGATACTAACCTCCTCATGCAGTCAAAAATCCAGGTGTAACGTACAGTGGGCCCTTCTGTACCTGGTTCCTTCATCTCTGTGGTTCCTTGGTATTCATGGTTCCAAATTTGAGCATTACTGTTGAAAAAAATCAGCCTGTTAAGTAGACCCATGCAGTCTACAGACCCATGTAGTAGAACAACCAGTGTTGTTCAAGGGTCAACTCTAGTCTAAAATTCAAAACAGAAAGTTTTCTCCCCCATCCTTGACCCCTAGCCACCTAATCCCCCTCCTCCCAGTTGATGTTGTTAGTTTCTTGCATAATTTTCCAGAAATAATTAGTTTTGAAAATTCAGCTAATTTAAATCTATTATAGAACTTTCTGTATCATTTCATATAGAGTGTATTCATTCTTTTTTGTGGCTTTTCTCTGCTGCATGAGTCTACTACAATTTATGTAAACAATTCCTTGATAATGAACATTTAAGTTATTGCCAATATTTTACTGATACAATGATGACATGAATAACTTTGTAAAAGTCATTCTTTACACAGGTTTTCATTAGAATAAATTCCTAGATGTAAAATTGTATTAAAGTATATGTATTTATAATTTTGATAAATATTTTCCAAATTGCTTAGAGGATAGGTTTCAGTGATTTTTTTTCTTAACAATTTGCTTGACTCAAACTATTCTACCAGCTGATTTTCTAATATTCTGTAATCACACCACATAAAATTGAATCCCATAGTCCTTAGGTGAAATAAGCAACCGTGTTGATGATATGATTTAAGGAGCATTGAGTGTCCTACAGTCCAAGTATCTGTAAGTCAGCAGTGTGTCATAATGTCATTTGAGGCCATCCGTAGATCTGTATGATAATCATACCCAATAATTTTTTTGGTTATAATTATTTATATTCATATCTTGATAAACTATAAAATGTATCTCCAAAACTTTTTTTGTGTGTGTGTGTGTGTGTGTGTATATTTACAGCTTATTTACTGAAAGTAAATGACAGACCATGGCCTTTTTACTATAATAACCTCTGAAATATCCAAGTTACACAGAATATTGATATTACTGTGAGGGGTGGCAGGGAGCACAGGAGGAAAGAAAGAGAAATTTAATTCTTCAAGTTTTTTTTTCCCCTTGGTTAAAATGCCTTGGAAAGTTCTAGATTTTGATGGAGATTGCACTGTACATCTGCACAGTCATTGTTTATGAACTTGTTTCTGCTGATGGAGTTAATTTTGTCTGGGCAGATGAATGTCATTCTGGAAAAAGAGTGCTGTAATCTGTGGACACTTACTGATCCCCCACCTCAAAACACTGAACATTAACAGGAGAGGGGAACTGTGGCCCCGGTAAGAGTTGAAGGTTGGTAGCTTCGGGAGCTTCCCTGTGGTCCAGGGGTTAGAACTTTGCCTTCCAGTGCAGGGGATGTGGGTTCCATCCCTGGTCAGGGAGCTAAGATCCCACATGCCTCATGGCTAAAAAACCAAAACATAAAAAAGAAACGATATTGTAACAAATTCAATAAAGACTTTAAAAATGATCTACATCAAAAAAATCTTAAAAAAAACATTGAGGGTTAACTTAAAATTGGTAATTTCTGTTTAGACTAAATAGTATGGTTGTAAATTGTAGTCATCTAGGAAGGAATTTTTTTCCCCTAAGATTTACAGTATTTGCTCGTTCTTTTTCTTTCTCTTTGGAGGTTAGTAATACCCCAGGAAAACCACCTCAGGAGGGTATCAGTGGGATGGAATGAAGGGTACAAGAAAAGTAAGCCAAGAGCAGATGAAGCAGAAGGGGATCTCTATATAACAATGTTAGGTACAGTTTTTAAGTCATTCTTGTGTTATAAATGAGAAATTTAGCATCATGGAAAACTGGAGAACATGAGCAAATAAAAAAGGCTTTGGATCGAATGAGATTATTAACAGAAGACTACTTTTCACTGCTAATTTCTATCACTAAAATCTAGTAAATCAGTGAAAAACATTTTCTTCTTGATGGTCTGTGTATGTTGTCAAACGTGAAAAAGAAAATAACTGTGATAGAAAAGGAGAAGCTTTGGAGATCTGTGGTTTTGGTTTATGTAAAGCTGCTCTACAAGCAGTTTCTTGTTGAGTCAACAAGCCTTGTGTGTTTTGGCATAGAACTGACAATGCTAATGCCTAATCCTTTTAGAATAACCCTTTCAGGGATGTTGAGATATCCAGGCAACAAATTGATGGCAATAGAGGAGGATGAAATGTTAGGAGAACTATATCATCCATTAGGAAAAGTTGCAAAAACTGAATTTGCTGGTTTGTAGACTTGCAGTTTTCTATCTAGATGATTATTGGAATTTCTGTTACAACTTTCAGAGAATAACTTTCTCTTGGGGTAACAACGAATACTTATATCAACAAGGCAGCATAGTATCAAGGAAAGAATGGAATTTGGGAACCAGGTAGATCTGAGATTGAGTCCCATCTCTGCCACTTTTTAGCTGTGTTAATTTAGACAAATTTCTTTACATTGCCAAGCCTCAGTTTCCTCACTGGTAATATGGAGGACAATAGTTGTAACTTGAAGTCTTCATAAGGACTAAATAGGATATTTTATGTTAACCAGCTTCCACAGTGCCTGAACTATGATAGGACTCCTTAAGTAATGGGACTCTAAGTGATAGTCTTCCCTCAGCTATCTTCTTCCTGACTCCAGAGATGCAGACAGTTGAAGTTTTAATAAATATATATGTATGATATGTCTTTAGAAAGTATTTAAGGTGGTTATAATTTGGTGATTGGACCTAATGATTTCCTAATAAAATTTGAGAATGAAGAAGTTATTTTTCCTTTTTCTTGAGAGACATTTTAAGGTTAATAACCTTTACCTTTTTTTCCTTCCATTCTGTGCATTATATTTGACGATTTTTAGGATAAGTAGTCTGGCAGCATATTGGCAAATCGCACAACAGTGTACTGGATGTCAGTAGTGGTAAATTTTATGTGTGTTGTATCACAGTTAAAAAAAGAGGAAATAGAACAATAGAAATAGTTCTAACTTAAAAAATATTGGCAAAGCCAGTGGTTCCAGATAAATAGCATCTGTTCATCCACTGCTTTATAGCTGAAGCATACAGCTAAAACAAGTTTTTAAAAAATGGCTGAAGATTTTGGATTGTGAAGAATATCTTTAAAAACTCATTCATTGCAAAGATGTTTATCACATAATTGTTTATAATAATGAAAAGATTGAAAGCAATCTAAATGACTTATGTTTGATAAAATGAGTAGCAACAGTAGTAATTAAAATTTATTCAACACTTACTGTGTACCAGACACTTCTAAGTTCACACCAGATACTTTAAGTATTAAGGCTTCCCTGGTGGCTCACTCAGTAAAGAGTGCCTGCAGTGCAGGATACCCAGGTTCTATCCCTGGTTTGGGAAGATCTTCTGGAGAAGGAAATGGCAACCCACTCTGGTATTCTTGCCTGGAGACTTCCATGGACAGAGGAGCCTTGTGGGCTCCAGTCCATGGGGTCACAAAGAGTCAGACATGACTGAGTGACTAACACTTTCCTTTTTCCTGTACCAGACACTTTAAGTATTTTATATGTATTAACTCATTTAATCCTAATAATAAAACTATGAAGTAGGTAGTACTGTTATTCACATTTTTACAGAGGAGGCCCAGAGGTGTTAGTAAATGGCCCAAATTCACACTGCTGGTAAATGGCAGAGCAGGATTCCTACCTAGGCATGTGAATTTGTGCCCAAATTTGAGGTATTCAGATAATGTAATATTTTGCAACATTAAAATACTGCCTAAAACTTTTTTTTTATGACACAAAAATGATTATGGTATAACAAAGCAAAAATAAAAGTAGGATAAAAATTGAATGTGTGGCGACTGCTGGGCTCCAAACTGGGCACCAGGCCAGGTACCCATCCTCCTTCTGTGCTCTTGGACCCAGAGGCATCTGCAAATCCCTAATTGTTGCCACAGGTTCTTTCAGGTCTACGTGTCTATTGTTCCCAGAGCTCTGTAGGGCTAGAGAAAGAGGAGGAACCTATCCAGAATCTCCACAGAACAGGAAAAGGAGGGGACACTCAACAAGGAAAAACTCTTCAGTGAAAATGAAGGAAAGCCTGAGAACCAAGGCAAGATGGAAAACAGAGGCGAGCCACTGGATGTGGCAAAGCCAGGAGTAGTGTGTACTGTGGAAGACAAGGAAAAGTTAGAAGACAGGGGAAGGACAGATCACAAGGGAAAGATGGAAGATGAGGAAATTCTAAAGGATAAGGAAAGGTCAGAGAGTGAGACAAAACTAAAAGAAGGAAACCCAAAGAGCCAGGGAATGCCAGTGAATTAGGAAAAGCAAAAGAAAGAAAAGCAGAAAGCACGGGAAAACTAAAAGAAGACAAGCCAGCCAGCGAACCAGGTGCCACCAGAAAGCACTCAGCTGGGGAGAATGTACCCAGGAAGGCCCAAAGAAAAACCAACAAAAAGGCTGGCTCTAAGTGTCTTAAGGAAATGAGGAGGCTGTACACGATATGCAATTGAGCAGTGAAGAGAAGAGAATTGGATGAGATGGCCAGGGTGGAGGATGAGGTGAAGAAAACCAGACAGAAATTGAGGGGGTTTATGTGGATGCAAACAAGTTTATAGGACCCCTTCTACCTGTGGGGCCCAGGGGAACTCAGGGTGGCTGCAGGGCCCCACAAAGGGACTTGGAAGACATTCCTTTTGTGTAGTGCCTCTGGCAGGCGTTTACCAGGCCTTGTGCTTTATTTAACCTTATGCTAATCTTGTGCTTTAGGTGTCACTCTTGTTAGCCAACTGCAGCCCTCTGTGTTTCAGTGGCAGATTTCCATTCATTGGATGGAAAAATGTTTATGATGCATTGTAAATTAAAAATGAAAGCAGTTTTCAGACCATAAAATTTGTATGAGCAATAAATTTTCAACTTTGGAAAAAATTCTGCAGAAGAAAGATTGAAAGAAAATGTTTATGATGGTCATCTGTGGAAGGGTAGAATTAAGATTATTTTCTCTTGTGTTGGGGTTGGCCAAAAAGTTGTTACATAAGATGTTACAGAAAAACCCAAATGAATTTTTTGGCCAGCCTAACATATGTGTTTTGGTACTATATTAATCTTTTCAGTTGATATACATTCTCTTTATATTCAGAAAAAATAAACTATTTACAATAGCATCTCACTTAGCATTTTTATGAATCTCTAATAAAGAAAGCTGAGTGCTGAAGAATTGATGCTTTTGAACTGTGGTGTTGGAGAAGACTCTTGAGAGTCCCTTGGACTGCAAGGAGATCAAACTAGTCAATCCTAAAGGAAATCAGTCCTGAATATTCATTTCCTGAATATTCATTGGAAGGACTGATGCTAAAGCTGAAACTTCAATTCTTTGGCCACCTGATGTGAAGAACTGACTCATTTGAAAAGACCCTGATGCTGGGAAGGATTGAAGGCAGGAGAAGAGGACGACAGAGGATTAGATGGTTGGATGGCATCACTGACTTGATGGACATTAGTTTGAGCAAGCTCCAGGAATTGGTGATGGACAGGCAGGCCTGGTGTGCTGCAGTCTGTGGGGTCGCAAAGTCGGACATGACTGAGTGACTGAACTGAGAGTATTCTACATAAATGAAATATTGTTTTAGTTTTGTAAAGGACCATCTTGAGGTGATTTGTCTTCCAGCCAGTGCTTAAATCCATTCAACAAAACCCATACCAAGAAACTTTTAAAGTTAAATTTGAATACTCATTTGTTGATGGAAAATTCACTACTTTTCAAGGCAGTACAATTCATTTATAAAGATCTTTTTACTCTGAGAACTTCCAAAGCCTATGCAGTCTTCCTACTCTGGAGATGATGCTAATGCTGATAATGTTTAGAGAGATTAAATAATTAACCCAAGATCACGAAGCTAGGGAATGGGAGAGTTCGGACTGTATCCTAGGTCTTTCCATTGTTAGTGTTCTTTCAGTGTCACTATACTGCTTCTGTTCTTAAATGACAACTCTTTTCTTGACTCAGGATCATAATGATGAACATCAGTTATTGTACTGTGCTGTTGCAGCAATGGCAACTGTAGAGGCTATAGGTTTATAGGTCATAGAAACTTTGCTTTGGGAGTTTTCTATCCTCTAACAATGAAGCTGTCAGGTCCCGTGCTGCTTATGAGTGTGCCAGGCCCATTATATTTTCTGATACACAACTTTTTATAGACCATGTCTGGCATTAGTTAAATGAATATCTTAATGGATTGCATTTCATGGAAGATTCAGTAAACTTTGAGGGAAGGTTTGAGGGGCTTCTCTTTTGTTTCTTCGTAGGCACATGAATGTTAATGGATGTGCTTTGCCACTCAAACTTGGTTCTGGGCTAGTCCATATGGCTGAGCTTGCTGACTAAGTCAGATGAGGTATGTTTTTAACTACTTTACCAAAGTCCTATCAATCTGTAGCCCCATGGACAGATTTTATAAATATACGTATCAAATGCAGAAAAATATTTGTCCATATCTCCTTACCTACCGCTGCTTAGTTGCTCAGTCGTGTCCAAGTCTTTGCAACCCCATGGACTGTAGCCTGCCAGGCTTCTCTGTTCATGGGGTTTTCTAGGCAAGAATATTGGAGTGGACTGCCATTCCCTTCTCCAGGGGATCTTCCCAGCCCAGGGATCGAACCCATAGCTCCTGCATTGTAGGCAGATTCTTTACCGTTTGAGCCATCAGGGAAGCCCTACCTACCATTACCTCTGCTCCAAATCTTGTCCTTTTCTTTCTTGCCTTTAGGTAGGGTGCCTATACATCTGTTTCCCAGAACTATCCTGGGTTAATAATCTTTATAATTATATAAATATTATTAATAGCACCTCTTCAATTATTAAAAGAGTTATAAGTGATAAGGTGTATGATGACTGTATCTTCATGGCTGTGCTGACTGTGTGGCACTCCTTCTGTGTGGGTCTTTTCTTTGGAAATCCAGACACTGAGCTTTAACATCTTAATATTCAAGAGTAATTGTCAAGACTTTTTTCTTGCCCTTTTGTTTCTTAGAATCTGTTGGGCTACTCCAGCGGTGTCACATTCAAGCAGCTCTTGCCATGTTTCTGAGATCAAAGGAGACAGAGTACCTCTCACAAAGAATCTCAGGAACAGGAGTAGCAGCAATAACATCACTATTGAGTGCCTGCTGTGTGACAGGTGCTGTTCTAGGAGCTGTGCGCTCAGTCTCACTAAGCCTCTTAACAATCCTGAAATATAGTATTATGTTCTTTCGAGGATGAGGAAGTTAGCTTCAAAGAGTTAGGTAATATTCCCAAGATCACCTGGCTGGGGTTGAACTCAGGCCTCTATTTCCAAAGATGCTCTTTCTACTGTAGTTGGCCATGCATTGCTAAGACAATAAACTTCTTATTTTCATACTTCAGTCAAGTTTTCAAATTTAATGACTTATTTATCCTCTTCTACCCTAGGAGACAGTACTCTCTGCCCTCTCTGAATGCCAGTATTCTTAGACCACTCAGAAGACTCTAAACCATATCCTGCTTGGCACTGTAGCTATTGGCACACACTGTCTATCTCCCTTGTTAGCTATACTATGTTCCTAAAGAGTCATTTTCATCTTTGTATTTCCATACCACCCATCCTTACACATGGGTTTCCCAGGTGGCGCTAGTGGTAAAGAATCCACCTGCCAATGCAGGAGATGTGAGACCTGGGTTCAGTCCCTGGGTGGGGAAGATCTGCTGAAGAAGGGAATGGCTCCCCACTGCAGTATTCTTGCCTGGAGAATCCCATGGACAGAGGAGCCCGCAAAGAGTCAGACATTACTGAAGCAACTGAGCAAGCACAATCAAGCACGCATCCTTGCACACAGTAGCTACTCAAGAAACACTTGCTGAATAAGGAGTGAATGAGTGTCACATAGTGTTAATACTGAGATACACGTACTTCAAAACCTGTCTGAGCACGATTAAGAGTAGCAACTGGCTCCCTAGCAGTTTTCTCCTCAGATGTTAACTGTATATGCATCACTTTGGAATTGTGTTAAAATACAGATTCTGGCTCATTAGGTCTGGAGTAGGGCCCCAGATTCTACAGTTCTAACAAGCTGACAGGTGATGCCCATGCTGCTAACCTGCTGTTCACACTTTGGGTAGTAAGGCCCTAGAATGAGGAAAGTGAAGAAAATACTGTGGTACTTAGTTTTTTTTTTTTTTTTTTTCCTGTTGACACCAAAGGGAACTCTCAGCAAATAAAGGGAGTGTTTACTTCAGAGGCAGATTGCAGTGGTATGTGTTCAAAGATAAATCCATGCACATATGGACACCTTATCTTTGACAAAGGAGGCAAGAATATACAATGGATTAAAGACAATCTCTTTAACAAGTGGTGCTGGGAAATCTGGTCAACCACTTGTAAAAGAATGAAACTAGAACACTTTCTAACACCATACACAAAAATAAACTCAAAACGGATTAAAGATCTAAACGTAAGACCAGAAACTATAAAACTCCTAGAGGAGAACATAGGCAAAACACTCTCTGACATACATCACAGCAGGATCCTCTATGACCCACCTCCCAGAATATTGGAAATAAAAGCAAAAATAAACAAATGGGACCTAGTTAACCTTAAAAGCTTCTGCACAGCAAAGGAAACTATTAGCAAGGTGAAAAGACAGCCTCAGAATGGGAGAAAATAATAGCAAATGAAGCAACTGACAAACAACTAATCTCAAAAATATACAAGCAACTCCTACAGCTCAACTCCAGAAAAATAAATGACCCAATCAAAAAATGGGCCAAAGAACTAAATAGACATTTCTCCAAAGAAGACATACAGATGACTAACAAACACATGAAAAGATGCTCAACATCACTCATTATCAGAGAAATGCAAATCAAAACCACTATGAGGTACCATTTCACACCAGTCAGAATGGCTGTGATCCAAAAGTCTACAAGTAATAAATGCTGGAGAGGGTGTGGAGAAAAGGGAACCCTCTTACACTGTTGGTGGGAATGCAAACTAGTACAGCCACTATGGAGAACAGTGTGGAGATTCCTTAAAAAACTGGAAATAGAACTGCCTTATGATCCAGCAATCCCACTGCTAGGCATACACACTGAGGAAACCAGAAGGGAAAGAGACACGTGTACCCCAATGTTCATCGCAGCACTGTTTATAATAGCCAGGACATGGAAGCAACCTAGATGCCCATCAGCAGATGAATGGATAAGAAAGCCGTGGTACATATACATAATGGAGTATTACTCAGCCATTAAAAAGAATACATTTGAATCAGTTCTAATGAGGTGGATGAAACTGGAGCCTATTATACAGAGTGAAGTAAGCCAGAAGGAAAAACACCAATACAGTATACTAACGCATATATATGGAATTTAGAAAGATGGTAACAATGACCCTGTGAACGAGACAGCAAAAGAGACAGTGATGTATAGAACAGTCTTATGGACTCTGAGGGAGAGGGAGAGGGTGGGAAGATTTGGGAGAATGGCACTGAAATATGTAAAATATCTTGTATGAAACGAGATGCCAGTCCAGGTTGGATGCACGATACTGGACGCTTGGGGCTAGTGCACTGGGACGACCCAGAGGGATGGTATGGGGAGGGAGGAGGGAGGAGGGTTCAGGATGGGGAACACATGTATACCTGTGGTGGATTCATTTTGATATTTGGCAAAACTAATACATTTCTGTAAAGTTTAAAAATTAAATAAAAATTAAAAAAAAATGGTGCATGCAAGTGTGAGCAGTGGAAGGTGATGAGTTTGTAAACAGTAACTAGATAATAAAACGCCAGGCAATGTTCTAAGAAAAAAGTATGGGAAAAGGGTTAGAAATTTGGGAGAATTTAGAAGTCAGCTCTTTCAGTCAACAAGCATTTAGTAAGTTCCTACTCTGTGTAAGTCACATGAGGCACCATCAAACATGTTTTAGAAATTTGGGAGAATTTAGAAGTCAGCTCTTTCAGTCAACAAGCATTTAGTAAGTTCCTACTCTGTGTAAGTCACACGAGGCACCATCAAACATGTTTTTCCCAGGTTGCAGTGGACTGGGGACTACTGCTAACTAGCTGTGTGTTCCCCATGAGCATGGGTTCACAAATACATATGTGCACTAGAGTCACCTGGAAAGCTTGTTAAAATGCTCTTTCCTGGGCGCGTTTCTCAGAGGTTTATATGGAGCAGGTGGGAGTGGGGCGCATGATTTTGCATTTCTAACCATCTCACAGGTGAAGCCAAAACTGCTGTTGTGAGGTCTACACTTTGAGAATCACTGCTCCAGGGCAGTGAACTCACTCTCTGAGGTTCCTTTCAGTGCAAAACCTGAAATTGATGTTTACCCTGAACATATTAATAAATACAAAACTTTAGGTTAGCTGGCCAGAGACCTGGGTCAGTTAACCCAGTCACCTGTGCTTTGTAGGCAGTGGGAGCACCTGAAGGCGTCTACTGATACAAACAGCAAGCTCAGCTTTAATGAGACAGTTGGTTAAAAGATACACAGTTAGAAGGAGCTACAAAGAATGTCAGCTTTGGTCACTTATGGATGATTGTTTCATATTTTTATGTACATTATACATTTTAAATAATGGATAGAAAAGTTTTCTAAGTAGAAAACAAACTTTTGTTTTTAAGCCAAGGTGCAGGGTCCCTGCTATGACCTTCACATATACTTTTTCTATAAAAACATCCTTCAACTAAATGATACATGAATCACATTATTATCAACTATATTTTGATATAAAATAAAAAGTTTAAAAACCCACAAAAGAGGTAAAATTATTATATAAATGGAATAATAGGTAAAGTAGTTAAAAAAAGTAACACATGAACCAAAGTTACCTTTTTTCAAGCATATCTATTCACACCAAAGAAGGGCTATCGTTTTGATTGTGTTTTAGCAATAATGTCTTTGGAAGGCAGCTCTAACTGAAATAGAGACACATTTTAATTAAGTATTCTACAGCAAATCTTTCATCTAGGGGCAACTTATGTATACTTCTAAAGTACACTTCAGTCAGTATGTATTACATATGCATGTGAATAGATACGTGTGCATGTGTGTGTTTGTGCATGTGTGTATGTTTAAGTCAGAAGGAGGTACTGTGAAGTGATCAAGTTTACCTTCAGAGTTCTCACTGGCTTCTATCCGTCTGTCTCCTCAAGAACTCAGAGTTGAAACCTGGCCATGCAAGTCCTTTGACTCCCAGTCCCTAGCCCAGTACACACACACACACACCTGCTCTGAATCATTGTTTCAGCAAAGCTTCTATTCCAATCAGACGAGTATCTTTTCTTTTATTGAAGTATAGTTGATTTACAATGTTGTGTTAGTTTCTGCTGTACAGCAGAGTGACTCAGTTATAGATATATATTCTTTTTCATGTTTTTCCATCATGGTTTATTACAGAATATTGAATATGTTCCCTGTGCTGTATGGTAAGACCTTGTTTATTTCTGTCACCCCCAGCGAACACTAAACTGAAGGCCTTTGAGGACAGGTCATTTCTATCTATTGTTCATCCACCGAAGGCACCCGCACAGGGCTTGGTTAATGTTTTTGAATGAATGTTACTAGGTTCTGTCACCCTCAAACAGACACTTGCTGTCACTCTTCCCAGCAAGTATTTTCCCCTCTCCTTTATAAGGTCTTTTGAGGCTGCTTCAGTCTTCTCCGGAGCAGGCCTTTCCCTGAACCACCAATGCATTGAAATCTCCACCCTGTAGGTTAACATATGTACTCTAATATTTTTGCACGCAAAGATTTCGACCTTCCACAGGATTACAAGTTCTGGCAAGATTTTGCTTGCCAGATTTTTTTTTGTTTCACAGGATTACAAATTCTGGCAAGACCGTTTTCCCACAGTTTTAGAGCAAGAATGTAATTCTGAGATTAATTCTTCTCCCCTTTTTGTTTCCTGGAGCAAATTTTTCATAAGTGTTAACGACTGTTAATCACCTGATGCATTCTTTTCTCCACTATGATACATAAGCATCAATATATGTTCTATATCACCTTTTCCCCACCCTTCCTTGCTAACTTAACCCTCTTCAGTGGCTCTCCTCCTCCTCAGGATGAAGTGGGCCCTTCGCGCTCAGCTTGTGTTCACTTTCTGTCTTTGTCTCTTACACTTCCTTCCAGCTCTGGGGTCCCCGTGCCTACGCCTGCCACCTGATAAGTCTCACCTCACTTTGTTGCAGCTTGCCTTCAGATCTCCTGAGTGCTTGACACACATCCTAACCCTGTGCTAACACATCGTTTTCTACTTAAATTATCTTATTTCTGCTCTCGTTCCCATCTAGATTTTAAATGCCTTTAGGATAGAGCCCAGTTATTTATTCATTTGTCACTTTTTAAGGAGGGAAGCATAAAGAACATGTGTTGGGCACATAGATTCTTAGTAGATATTTCTTCAGTGTTGAATATGTAAATAATTCTTTGTCCCAAAGGAATGACTCTTTAATGTGGATGTGTCAAGCACTTCAGCAAGTCCCTAGAGGACCTATTTTAGAGGTGGGAGGACTGTTTTTCTCAGATCATACTAGAAGGTGGTTATCTGTGCCTTGCTCCAATCTTAGATATCTTTCAACCAAATTGTAGACTAGAGGAAGAGAGAAAACAGCTGTTGCTCTTTTCTCTCCCAGTCCTTGGCTTCTCACAAATGGACACGAACATTCCTTCAGTTCAGTTCAGGTCAGTCACTCAGTCGTGTCTGACTCTTTGCGACCCCATGAATATCCCTTAGGGTGTGGTATTTTGGAATCTAGGGCTTTGGAACTGTTGGCTCATCATTCTCAGGAAATAATGGTAAAAGGAAAAGTGGCTCTGATTGCTGGTGTTCAAACGTACATGTCTACAGTCAGCCCACATCCCAGAATCTTACCCCTCTTCACCTCTGCCTGACTGCGTCCCTAAGGCAAAAACTGTGTTTCATTATATACCAGCCCACTCAGACTGTATATTACACAGAGTTGTCCAGTCAAAGAATTCTGTGCCACGAAGGAGACCTGGGTTGTGATTCTAGCTTTAGGAAGAAGGGGCTAATTTATACTTTGGGTCTCACTTGGTACATCTTCCAGTTGAGAAAGTAGAACTGCATTGTCTTGCTACATTATCTTCAGTTTTCCCTCTGATACTCATTTTAACCTGATGTCATTAAAAAAGGAATGAGATAATAAGAGAAAAGAAAAGTGGTAGGGGTGTTTGACAAGATCATGGTTTGGTTGAGGGTTCACATTTGGTGGCAATTTTGTCTCCAGAACTACATCCCTGGATGTGACAAGTGTAGATTCCATCTTATTGATCACGCAGGCTCATCCCAATGGATTAGGGATCCTCTAGATCAGTACACTGCCTGGAAAAAGCACAGCTAATCTTAGAGAATGCTTTTTGAAAAGTGGAGATACTAGATTTAAAGTAACTTGCTTTCATCCTTTCTGTCAAAAACCCCAATTCATATTATTGCTTGCTTGCTCAAAAGCTGTTATTCCAGTGTGCTTTAAAAAGAGTTCCTGAGCATCTAGGTAATTAGAAAAAGATCAGTTTTATCTCTCCAATGATATATCAGTTTTTGATTATTGGAAAAGCCAGCTGAATTTTCATACTCTAACTTACACAGCATTTACTTACACATGGAAATGTGTTTTCTAGGCAAAACCATCGAACTTCTTAAAAATCTTCATTTAAATAATTACATTTGCTAGAATAATAATCTTCACTGCTCTGAAACACTATTGGTTTTTTATCTTAGAATTGCTTAGTTTATTTTAAAAAGTGCAGTATGTGTTCCTTGCTGGAAAAAAGTCAGAAAATATAATCAAGTAAAAAGAAAGTAGAAAAGCTCCATCCATATAGAGACCACTTTAACATGTCTCTCTCTCCCTGTCAGACTTTTACATTTATGTATATACATGTGACTGCACTATACGTACTACTCTTCAGTTTCCTTTTTTTCATATTAGTATTTTGCCAATATCCTCCTATGTCTGTGTACACGTGGATCTTCAAAAAGCTCCAGATTCAGAGTGAGACAGTGGTATGTTTTTGGGCTGCTTAACCTAAGTCTCAGCCCTGTCATCTTTAAAATGACAATTCTAACTACAGCTGCTTCAAAACATTGTTGAAAGGATTGAAGGAGATATTGCATTTAACTCAGAGTTTGGCCCTAATTACAGCTACCTCAAAGCATTGTTGAAAGGATTGAATGAGATACTGCATTTAATTCAGAGTTTGGTCAGTGGAACTTGACAAAGTTAATATTAATATTATTCATCTTAATGACTTTATAGTATTCCATTATATGGAAGCACCATGATCTATTGAACCATTTACTTACTAATGGACATTTAGTGTCCCCCCTTTTATGTGCAGTTATAAACACAAAATGCCATGCTGAACATCCTTTTACACACATAATGGACAATATATACAATTATTTCCTTGGCATAAACTCTTGTAAATGGGAAGGGATTGCTGGGATACAGGGTATCTACATTTTAAATGTGCATATTAATGGATTTCTCCCTAAGAGATGCTGTACCGTCTGAACTCCTCTGACAGTTTTTCTTTCAGTTTTTCTTAGTGCTGTTTGTTATACAGAAGTTTGTTGCTGTTGTTTTCTTTTATACCTTCTGGCTTTTATTTAACCATAATAAGGTTAAATAAATAGTTTCGTATCATTCCTTTTAGAAACTAACTTTATAGCTTAAAGTCACAGCTAAGGTAATACATAAGAAGTATATTTTTGTATATGATTTGAGGTAGATAAGGATTAATGAAAATCTATGTCATTTTTTTTTCCACGGTGAATGGTGCACTATACATGTATATATACCTCAAGCATAAAATACTTTATGTAGTAATATTCTGAAGCTTGTTTTTTCTCACTCAGTGATATGTTTTAGGAATCTCTTTTGTGCCAGTATAGAGGGATTGATCTCACCCTTTCCTACTTATGTATTATATTCATAGTATTTGGCCAATCCCCTGTGGTCGTTTGTAGTTTCCGATTTTTCACTGCTCAGCTAGTGCTGTGACCTTGTACTTGTGCACATGTGCCAGTGTTTGTCATGGGAAAGTGGAATTGCTGGGTCTTGGGCTATGCATGTCTTTCATCTTAACAGATACTGCAAAAATTGGCTTCTAAATTGGCTTACCAATTTTACATTCATACCAGTAGTGTCTGAGAGCAGCCCTCTCTATTTAAAATGTTGTTTTTACCGCTACCAAATTCCCAGATTCTGTTTATTATATTGCTTTGTCTGTTTCACTAACATCTTGCTTTTTTGGCAGAATTTGGGAGATCCATGAACCAGAGCCAGGCCTAAAAGCCATAGATAGTTTCTACTTTTTCAAATCATATATGACAACTTTTCCCTATAATCAGCACCAAGAATGCTTGAGTGGGCTTAGGTGTAAGATTGTCTTCCCTTCTTTCCTACAAAGGTGTTAGAGTTTTAAAGTAACTATTTGGGGGAACATTCCCCTGGAGAAGGGAATGGCAACCCACTCCAGTATTCTTGCCTGGAGAATTCCATGGACAGAGGCTATAGTCCATGGGGTCAAGAAAGAGTCAGACACGACTGAGCGAGTAGCACTTTCAGTTTCACTCTAAAACTATTTAAAGGCATAGAGGTTAATACTGTATAACTTTGACTAATGCAAGGAGACAGGAATTAGGGAGAGTGTAAAATATTTCTCTGTGTGCCCTTTTAAAATTCTACCTCTCTGTGAGATGGGAAAATAGACAGAGTAACAAAGTTTTCCAGTTCTTACATGCTTCTGTGATAGCTGTCACCTCCCCCTTCGTCTTCTCCTAGGGGTCAAACCCTAGGAATATTGATAGGAAGAAAAGGTCTCTCACCATTGCTGCTACTGTTTTGCCTGTTTTCTCCCCTTTGGGTTTGGAGAGTGATTTAGACTATATGACATTATAATTTAATAATGAACATCATCATAACTGGGGGCCCAGGAGATACAAATTATCTACTCAGGAGATACAAACAGAACACACACTGTTTAATTATTGAAGCTTTACAGAATGCTTTGCCACCTGGTAGAACAAATCGTTTCTCCTATTTCTTTCTTAACATTTTTTAGACTGTCATCACACATTTATTCTTCCAAATAGAGTTTAGAATTAGTCTCTAAGGTTAAAAATGGCATTAGGGCTTTTATTTTGTTTATATTACATCTGTACACTTAGTTGGAAAGAATCTGTTTATCATTGAGTCTTCTCAGTCAGAAAAATGGTATATCTTTCCATTTTTTAAAATCTTCTTTTGTATTCTTTAGTAGAGTTTGAGTTGTTTTTATAGATATATTTTTTCCTGATTTTACTTTGTCCCCATTTAAAAAAGGTTTGATTGCAATATTAACTATAATAGACATTCCCAGAGTCAAATGGTTTTACACACACACACGCACACGCAAACACAGTTGTTATACTAAGTAGGGCTAGCAGGAGTCATTAGAACTTTATCTCATAGTCATTAGAGAAAAGCCGTTTCTAAATTCTTTGATCATTGGAGTAGAGTTCAAAATTCTGTGTCCCATGGGAAAATAGATACTGTTTAATATCTTGGCTATCTTTAATATTCATTTATGTGAAAATATTGGTCACTTGGAAGTAACATCTTCTATTAATGATGTTTCTTTTATCAGAGGAGTTTTGGAATAGGGTTATTAGTGTGTAATTAGCCACATTAAAACATTCCCATTAGACCAATTGATTAATCTCAGTATTTCATTGTATTACATATATATTATAGCAAAGCTACAGATGCTATTTGTGGGTTATGGCATTTTGTATGTGATTTCATTTTCTTTTTTATAAAATTAACTATTTTATAAAATATTTCAAAAAGATTTCAAAATACCACCTGAACATAAAATCCCCTTTATTCCACATTTCATCCTTCTTCCCAAGGCATTTCTGGATGGAATGAGGCCCTACTACCAACAGATCTCAAGATGGTTCCCTGTTTTGTTGACATTGCTATTGCTTCTCATCATGATGAGTAAAATTATAAAGTCTGTATTCTTTCTGGAGGCCCTACTGTAGAACTGAGGTCACCCTAGATGCAATAAATTCTTATTCAAGAGTATGTGCAGACTAGGTTATATTTCTGTCCAAAGTCCAGGACCTGGATATTCAGAGTTGACTGGAATAACCTCATAGTATTTTTCTTACCAGGGACTGAACTGGGTTCTCTTTCAACTAGAGTTGTTTGGAGCCTCATAGATAGTATCTAGCTAGGAGAGGCTGCCCTTGGAAAACTATGGACTCCTTGATCCTGGTGGCTTCAGATACTTTATTTAAATGGGATTAGAATTCACAATAGTGTATAATTCACTGTTAGTGTTAGTTGTTCAGTTGTGTCCAACCCTTTGTGACTCCATGAACTATACTCCATCAGTATCCTCTGTCCATGAAGAATTCTCCAGGCAAGAATACTGGAGTGGGTACCCATTCCCTGCTCCAGGGGATCTTTCCAACCCAGGAATCGATTCCATGTCTCCTTCATTGCAGACACCAGGGAAGCCCTGCAAATTGAAATCACTGCAAACTGAGGCCAAACTAAAGCAATGAAAACCCAAAAGAATAGTCAACAGAAAGGTCATTGTTTGGAACTTCTAGCAACTCTCAAAGGTTCCAGTTGGCTCCCATTTGCTGATTCATGGACCCTCCTGGGAAGTCTTCAAGAATTAACATGGTTTTAAAGAAGTGAAAAAGTAAGATTAAAATGTTAGTAAGAGAAGCAAAACAAAGTGAGGAGAATTAGGAATCAAACTTGATTTTTTTTTTGTCTATCATCATGAATTTAAAATTGGGAGTTACTATTTAGTTAATTTCAAGAATATTTCAAGTATTAGGGATTTGAAGAAGATACAGTTTCTTTTGCTTTGCTATTGGGTTCAATTTAAGTTCTGTTAAATCTCTAAAAATCAATATTAAGTATATGTATTATGTGACAGTTCCATCTAAAGTATCTCGTATAGAATATAGGGCAGATAAAATGGAGCGGCCAAGCACATGTAATTTACCCCACAAATCTAAAGCACTTCTACATTGATTTTTTTTTTTTTTTTTGCAGTTTTCTAGCCCCCAGTCACTGAACAGAGAAAAGATGGCTTACTTTCATAGCATGGTGATACTTAACAGCTACAAAATGTTCATCTGTCATGCCCTCTAATTCAGGACTGTCTTTTTGTTACCTTTCTTGATAGGCTTTTTTAGGTCATTTAAAAAATTCTTGTCTTCTCTAAAATGTTATGACAAGAAAATCAAATGGTTTTTAAAATGTTCTGATTTGTTGATTAATTTTGCCTCTAAAATTATATTATACTAGTGTTGTTTTTAATGCTTTAACTATTTCCAAATGTAATTATCTTGAAATAACTATGAATAGAAAATTGTGTATAACTGAAAAGACAGGCTTTCATAATGTATTAAAGTACCTAATTTAGTAACTAAGAATAAAAAGGACACACAGAAACCATTTTTGAGACTGTAATTATAAGTTAAGTCACTATTAAAATGACATGTATATATATTTCCAGTTTAAAATAATTAAAGCTTTTTTCCCCCAAATGCTTTCACTCACAAGAGGAGACAGTTGTGAACTTATGAGTTCATATATACACAAAAATATTGCATGGCTTCATGTACCATACATAACAAAAAAAGGATCTATCTCTATTGTTCAGAGCAGTGTAAACAAGTGATATTTGATTCCCTCCACCTCACCACCTTCACTAAATGCACATTTGCTTACATTTTAACCAGTGTAGCCAACTGTGAAATATGGTCAGATTAATATTTGAAAACCTGAATAATAGTAGAGTGACAATACTTAAACATAACCAAGCCTTAGGGATGTTGTATGTCTCTAGCTGTAGCTGCCCTCTCCCATTTTATTTACTCATAAGTATCATTAATACCAAAGATATATAACCTTTGGTGCCAATGCGTCACTTTCTCTCTTCAAGTCTTTAGTAGTTGCATGCTTATCTATTTCAGTCAAATGTATTTCTTATCAAAAAAAGAGTGAGAGAGCTGACAATACAGTGTTATCGAATTTTTTCAGCTGAGACCCACATGTCATTCAGCATTCAGACATGCTTGCGCTTGATTGATGGATGGGTTTGTGACAAATAAAACTAGGATCAACAGCTTTGCACCTTTTCCCCCATCAGAGACCAGAGTAAAGCATAACTCTGTAACAATAGTGGGATTAGGGATGCATTAGCTCTCCATCGACCAAAACCATCCATTCCCATCAATACTTCGCACGTAATAACCTGAAGCTATGATAAGGAAACAAAAGAAGGAGAAAAGGGACAGGAGAAAACAAATCAATAATAGAAGGGAATGTCTGGAAGATGCACTGTCCAAATGAAGATTTTTTTTTTCCCACACTGCTGGACTAATGTCCCTGAATGTGGAGACAATACCTCACCCAGAATTTTGGTGGGGGAGCAGATTGGTACTTGGTTTAAACACAGGTTTGATATCTGAGGATTGATATTTAGACTAGGGTTTTTTTTTTTTTTTTTTCCCTTCAGGGCAAAAGAAGCATTACAGAATTTACTGTTAACCTGTGTCCCTAAAACTGCTCTTAAAGAAAAGGGGTGTTTTCACCTGAATGATTCAGACTGTGTGGCCGCTTCAGGGATAATTGGAACTCTCCTGTGTGGATATGGTTTTAATGTCCAGATGCTTAGCCTCGTCACAAATATTCCCTTAAATATGGGTTAGTATGAAGAATCTTAATTAACCAATTTACTGAGATTTACATAAAGCATATGTTTTCCCTTACCAGACACAGACTGATGCTCCCTTTATGAAAACTAATACCTGTCCTAGAAGAGTCTTACTTTTTTAGATAGATTTTTTTTTGTAAAATCTTTCCACATAAAAATGTATCTTCATTCTCAATTCATAGAATATTTTGATGATAATTTCATCATTTCCCCCACAAACAATGGACCGTTAAGCTTATTTATTCAGGTTTTTTGTTCCTTTTCTTTTGAGAGCTTTTGATTTTTGTATTACCTATCATATTTATCCTAATTTACAATTTATTCTAATTGGCCATTGAGTGGGCCAGTATGGTTTTCTCCTGGTGAGGATGAACATTAGTGATATTTGTTCAGAAGAAGAGGTGTGAAGGGAGGAAAAGCCCAAGTTCTAATTGTGGAGCCACTGATCTTGGGAAAGGCACTTCATCATTTTACTTATAAGAAGAGAATGATATTGTCTAATTCATCATTATCATCAATGTCACCATCATTATTAATATTATCATTATTCTGCATTGACATGCTGTAGGGCTTCATTTTCTTAAAGTTTGCAAAGTGTTGAGAAGAAAAAAGCCATTTAGTCCCATTCTCTTTTCTAGTTCTGTGGGTAGATGGATGTCCAGTCTCTTTATTTTAGAGAAAGTAGAAGGAAAAGAGAGAAACCGTTCCGTATCCAAACAACTGTGTACAATATCCTTAGGATAGTTGACAGTTTTTTCTAAACTATAGGCTGGGGAATCCAAGAGATTAAAAAAATTTCTAGAATAAAAAAATTTTAAGGATTTTCTACTATCTTATTCATAGAATAAATTCTACTTGCATTCCTTGAGCTCAAATCTTATTTCAGGCAGTAAAAGTCAATTATATGTGGTTATGAGATCATCTGTATGTGTAAAGGCAGATTTTGGCTTATGTTAATGAAGGTCATGGGTATAGTAGTCAGGAAATGTAGTGGTGTTTATAATTATAAAGAGACTAACTGCATTTTAATTATGATTTTAGAAGTTTTCTTTGGACCTGAAATAGTTAAAATTGTTAAAGCCACATATATCTGACATTTCAGGTCATATAGCAATTATATAAATATATATATCATCATAGCTGACACTTTCTCTGAAAATTTCTGTCTGAACTGAAAACCTTTTAGGTAACAAGCTTGATTAAAGGCATATGGTCCACTTTTTTTGGACCCCAAATTTGACCCATTTTATAATTGGTACGATCCAGTGGGTATTTTCTTTAAGATCCTAATACAAGACCAATCTTGGGGGCACTCCAAGTAAGTGATTTTGTGGGGCACTTCTGCTGAAGATGAATGAGCCCCAACATCCAATTCTGATACCTGTGACCAGGTTTGTTTCATCTTCAGTGAGACCACTCATTGCTTCCACATACGTTCCCGTAACATTTAAAGCTGATGCTGGCCTCTGACTCTAGCCACCTTTATAACCATATGGAGGAAGAGTTCCAGGGTTTTTCAGAGGCCCAGGATTTTAATATAAAAGATCATTAATAAGCCCAGTCTGTGTTTTAATGTAAATGGGAGCATGACCTATGCTACTATTACAAAATATATAGTATGTGGCTGACCGATAGCTTTTCTTTCCTACATAGTCAAACTTCAAGCTTTCTGTAAAAGCTTTTTAAAACACTTCCATCTATGACCTTATACAGAACTCTGTAATTTGGTTCCATTTAAGGGTCTGTAAGTGAAGAAACAGGGTTCACATATATATGTATGTGTAGGAACTCAGACAGGACAAAGCACTACCCCTGCATGCCAGGAATACATGTAACCTTTGGTTGATGTTTTAATATATGTTACTTTACTGTATTATCTATTTGCTTTGTGTATATCTTCCAGTTCAGTTCAGTCCCTCAGGCTCTTTGCGACCCCACGGCTGCAGCACGCCAGGCTTCCCTGTCCATCACCAACTGCTTGTAGCCTACTCAAACTCATGTCCATCGACTTGGTGATGCCATCCAACCATCTCATCCTCTGTCGTCCTCTTCTCCTCCCGCCTTCAATCTTTCCCAGCATCAGGGTCTTTTCAAATGAGTCCGTTCTTTGCATTAGGTGGCTAAAGTATTGAAGTTTCAGCTTTAACATCAGTCCTTCCAATTAGTCTTTGATTAGAAATCAGTCCTTTAGGATGGACTGGTTGGATCTCCTTGCAGTCCAAGGGACTCTGGAGTCTTCTCCAACACCGCAGTTCAAAAGCATCAATTCTTCAGCATTCAGCTTTCTTTACAGTCCAACTCTCACATCCATACATGACTACTGGAAAAACCATAGCTTTGATTAGATGGACCTTTGTTGGTAAAGTAATGTCTGCTTTTTTAATATGCTGTCTAGGTTGGTCATAGCTTTTCTTCCAAGGAGCAAGCATCTTTTAATTTCATGACTGCAGTCACCATCTGCAGTGGTTTGGAGCCCAAGAAAACAAAGTCAGTCACTATTTCAATTGTTTCCCCATAGATTTGCCATGAAGTGATGGGACCAGATGCCATGATCCTAATTTCCTGGATGTTGAGTTTTAAGCCAACTTTTTCACTCTCCTCTTTCACTTTCATCAAGAGGCTCTTTAGTTCTTCCCTTTCTGCCATACGTGTGGTGTCATTTGCATATCTGAGGTTATTGATATTTCTCCCTGCTATCTTGATTCCAGCTTGTGCTTCATCGAGCCTGGCATTTCACATGATGTACTGTTTATATAACTTAAATAAGTAGGGTGACAATATATAGGGTCCTTGATGTACTCCTTTTCCGATTTGGAAGCAGTCTGTTATTCCACGTCCAGTTCTAACTGTTGCTTCTTGACCTGCATGCAAATTTCTCAGGAGGCAGGTCAGGTGGTTTGGTATTCCCATCTCTTGAAGAATTTTCCACAGATTATTGTGATCCACACAGTCAAAGGTTTTGTCATAGTCAAGAAAGCAGAAGTAGATGTTTTTCTGGAACTCTCTTGCTTTTTCAATGACCCAACGGATGTTGGCAATTTGATTTTTGATTCTTCTGCTTTTTCTAAATCCTAAATCCAGCTTCAACATCTGGAAGTTCAGGATGCACATACTGCTGAAGCCTTGCTTGCAGAATTTTAAGCATTACTTTGCTAGCGTGTGAGATGAGTGCAGTTGTGTGGTAGTTTGAACATTCTTTGGCATTGCCTTTCCTTGGGGTTGGAATGAAAACTAACCTTTTCCAGTCCTGTGGCCACTGCTGAGTTTTCCAAATTTGCTGGCATATTGAGTGCAGCACTTCCACAGCATCATCTTTTCGGATTTGAAATAGCTCAACAGGAATTCCATCACCTCCACTAGCTTTGTTCGTAGTGACGCTTCCTAAGGCCCACTTGACTTCACATTCCAGGATGTCTGGCTCTAAGTGAGTGATCACATCATTGTGGTTATCTGGGTCATGAAGATCTTTTTTGTATAGTTCTGTGTATTCTTGCCACCTCTTCTTATATCTTCTGCTTCTGTTAGGTCCATACCATTTCTGTCCTTTATTGTGCCCATCTTTGCTTGAAATGTTGCCTTGGTATCTCTAATTTTCTTGAAGAGATCTCTAGTCTTTCCCATTCTGTTGTTTTCCTCTATTTCTTTGCACTGATCACTGAGGAAGGCTTTCTTATCTCTCCTTGCTATTCTTTGGAACTCTGCATTCAAATGGCTGTAGCTTTCCTTTTCTCTTTTGCTTTTTCCTTCTCTTCTTTTCACAGCTATTTGTAAGGCCTCCCCAGACAGCCGTTTTGCTTTTTTGCATTTCTTTTCCATGGGGATGCTCTTGATCCCTGTCTCCTGTACAGTGTCACGAACCTCCGTCCATAGCTCTTCAGGCACTCTATCAGATCTAATCCCTTGGATCTGTTTGTCACTCCCACTGTATAATCATAAGGGATTTGATTTAGGTCATACCCAAATGATCTAGTGGTTTTCCCTACTTTCTTCAATTTAAGTCTGAATTTGGCAATAAAGAGTTCATGATCTGAGCCACAGTTAGCTCCCGGTCTTGTTTTTGCTGACTGTATAGAGAGAGCTTCTCCATCTTTGGCTGCAAAGAATATTATCAGTCTGATTTCGGTATTGACCATCTGGTCTTGCTTCATTTTGTACTCCAAGGCCAAATTCCAGGACAGAGTAAATCCCTGGAAGCAATGTTTGTGTCTTGTCCAGGACTCTGTACACAATGAAATATAGTGCATGTGGGCATTCTAGAAATGTTAATCATATTGGGAGGATTATACAAATATATTCATGAGGATAAATATATACACATTTCCTATGGGATTGGCAATCATAAATAATTATAATGTTTTTGGACAAATTATACTGAAAACAAAGCATGCAGCATAATATTAAATGGAAAGGTCTATTTTTTGTCATTTTGGTACTGAACTGAACTGAGAGTCGTCTTCATAAAATTTGTATCAGTTTGCTTAATTGAAACTATGTATACTAACTCAGGTTCTATCAGAATACAAACATAAAATATTAAGTCTAATGTAAAACACTGTGACTAGAATATAAAATATAAAGTAGATTTTCTCCAAGCTTGAGAAGTTTTTTCTTCTCTTTTCCTGCCAAGTGCCAAATCTCTTCCTGGTTTCTCTCATATTCAGAAAGGATCAGAAATGCTCTAAGACTAGGTTCATCTAACTATTGCCTGCCTGCCTGCTGCCTGTTTTCCTAAGTGAAACTTCCTTATAACACAGCCATACCCATTTTTAAACTGAATTTTCTGTGACTGATTTTGTATTACAAGAGCTGAGTTGAGTAGTTGGGACAGATACTCTATGTTATAGGTTGAAATGTGTGCTTCCCTCCCCACCAGCTCCATTTGTTGAAGTCCTGACCCCAGTATTTCTGAATATGATCTTATTTGGGGAAATAGGGTTATTGCATATTTAATCAGTTAGGTTAGGATGAAGTCATATTGGAGGAGAATGTGACCCTGATCCAATATGACTGGTATCCTTATAAAAACGAGAAATTTGGACACAAGCATGTACACAGGAAAAGCACCATGTGAAGCTGACAACAGAAATGAGGGTGATGCAGCCAAGGAATGCTAAGGATTGCCCGCAAACCACCAGGGTTAGGTAAGACGTGAGACGGATGGCTTGCAGCCATCAGAAGGAACCGGCCCTGCTGACACCTTCGTCTTAACTTCTAACCTCCACAATTGTGAGGCACTACTTCCTGTTGTTTAAGCCACCCAGTGTGGAGTCCTTTGCTAGAGTTGCTCTCGCAAACCAATATATTGTATAACTCACAAAGCCTATAGTATTAAGTAATGGCTTTTTACAGAAAAAGTTTGCCACTTCTGCTGTAGGGCTCTGGCTTAATCTTGGTGGAATTAGAAGTAAGAACTAGTCATAAGTGACTTAATGGTTGGGTTGCCCTGGTGGCTCAGCAGTAAAGAAAACTCCTGCCAATGCAGGAGATGTAGGTTTGATCCCTGAGTCGGGAAGATACCCTGGAGAAGGAAACAGCAACCCACTCCAGTATCCTTTCCTGGGAAATCCCATGGACAGAGTAGCCTCGCAGGCTACAATCCATGGGGTCACAAAGAGTCAGTCACAGCTAAGCTCGAGCATGATTTGATGGTGGGTTATGGATCATTTTTCCTGAGGTCTTTTTTCTGGCTTCAGAAAAGTTTAGACACGATGCTTGTTGATTTTGCTTGCAGGCATGTTTTAAAATACATATACACTCACAAGTTCAAGTCTCTGCATACTGTAGCTTTCTATGAAGAAGTGTGAATAGATAATAGTGAAAAAAAATGGCTAAATGATTAAAAATTAATTTAATCTGAATCTGTGAGGTCAAAAACGGCAAGGTCAAAACAGTCATTTGACTGGATTTAGGCTTTTCAGATCTGAATGCTGTTCAATTTAGCTCTTTGCCAAGGCCCAACTTTGGTCTTAGCAAAACAGTGTCTAGTAGTTTGAAGCTCCTAAACAATCAGAACTCTTTTTATGAGAAATGTCAATGCTTTATGTATTAGTGGAACACAAACATGTGGCTTACATTTCCCTTGAAATGCGCGTGAGGTTAGAATTAAAGAACTGGTTACTTGGCGAAGGTCACCATTTGGCAAGAGAATGCTTAGTTTTGCTAATCCCATCCCTATTTGGAAAACAGATGGAGACATTTTTGCCTACCTCAAAAAAGGTCTCAGTCTTTTAGTTTATAATTGATGAGCAGAAGAGAGAAACCAGTTTTGGATCCCAAGGGTAAAAAATCATCACATGCTTAAGGATTAAAAATATTTTATGTAATTCAAGATATAGTATCTGTGCCATTTTCCTCTGAATCAATACTTATTTTCCAACATTTTATTGATCCATGACCAAAGTGACAAAAGAGACTGAGTTAAAGGAAGATCCCTGGAGAATTTTCTTGTTCTGGAGAAAGAGCCTCTGTGGCGGTTAGAATAGGTGTTCTCTTGACACTGGTTTCCTGCAAGGGAGCTCTGCAGACCAGCAGCATCAGTGCCACCTGGAAGCCAGTTAGAAATGCAGAATCTTAACAGGTCCTCGTTTTAACAAGATCTCCAGGTGATTCATAAGCACATTAAAATTTCAGAAGCACTGGCCTTTGTTTCTGAACTGTTGAGACATGGACCAATGAGACAAATTTTAGCCACTTTATGCTGGCTTGTCTCCATTCTTTTGCATGACATAAAAGTATTTAGATATTGAATCTTCTCTTTGCCAGTTTCTTTCCGTCATCCTTGAGGTCCTTGTTAGAGAATTTGGATTTTACTTTGTGTCAGTAACTTTTCTAATTGTTTTACATATATTATTTAATCCTTGAAACAAACTTACGAAGTAGCACTATTAATCTCTAGATTTGACAGATGAGGAAACTGAGGCACACAGGAAAATCTTGCCCAAACTTGGACAGCTTGTACATGATGAAACCTGTACAAACCTGTACAAACAGAACCACTAACCACTACACTGAATTGCATCTCAGTAGGATGTATATTATGGAAACCCTGTTCTGAGTGTTACAGTATCCACGAAAAGTAATAGTAAGGAAGATACCATTTCATAGAAATGACAGAGGAGTCCCAAAATATACTGCAAGTAAGAGAGGCATCTTGGGTCATGAACTATTTCTTTTTTTGAACTTAAAATATAGTTATTTTTAGTATTTTTGTCCTGCTCTATGGATTGTTTCCTTTTTATTATTATTTTTTTTAATTAAAATTGATTTACAGTGTTATGGCACCCCACTCCAGTACTCTTGCCTGGAAAATCCCATGGACGGAGGAGCCTGGTAGGCTGCAGTCCATGGGGTCGCTAAGAGTCAGACACGACTGAGCGACTTCACTTTCACTTTTCACTTTCATGCGTTGGAGAAGGAAATGGCAACCCACTCCAGTGTTCTTGCCTGGAGAATCCCAGGGACGGGGGAGCCTGGTGGGCTGCCGTCTCTGGGGTCACACAGAGTCGGACATGACTGAAGCGACTTAGCAGCAGCAGCATGCCAATTTTTGCTGTACAGCAGTGAGTCAGTTATACATATATGTGTATACATTCTTCTTTTAATATTCTTTTCCATTATGGTTTATCATAGGATATTGAATATAGTTCTCTGTGCTATATGATAGGACCTTGTTTATCTATTCTGTATATAATGGCTTATATTTGCTAACCTCAACCTCCCACTCCATCCTTCCCTGAACCCCTCCCCCTTGGCAACCACAAGTCTGTTCCCTATGTCTGTGACCGTGTTTCTGTTTAATAGATATGTTCCTTTGTGCCATATTTTAGATTTCACATTTAAGTGATATCAGATGGTATCTGACTTACTTCACTTAGTACAATAAGCTCTAGCTGCATCCATGTTGCTGCAAAGGACATTCCTTTTTTCTTTTTTTATGGCTGAGTAGCATTCCATTGAATATCTGTACCACTGCTTCTTTATCCATTTGTCTGTTGATGAATGTTAGGTTGTTTCTATGCCTTGACTATCGTGAACAGTGCTACTATGAACATAGGGGTACATGTACTTTTTTGAATTATAGTTTTGTCTGGATATATGCCAGGGAGTAGCATTGCTGGATCACATGGTAATTCTTATTTCAGTTTTCTGAGGAACCTCCATAACTGTTTTCCACAGTGGCTACACCAACTTACATTCCCACCAACAGAGTAGGAGGGGATCCTTTTTCTCCACACACTCTCCAGCATTTATTTGTAGACTTTTAATGATGGCCATTCTGATGGCATGAGTTCGTAAGTCACTGTAGTTTTGATTTGCATTTCTCTAATCTTAGCGATGTTGAGCATCTTATGTACTCTTTCTTATACTTGCCCAAATGAGTAGGTAGAATCCTAGCATGTGTTAAAAATAGATGCAGAGGCTAGAACTTTTAGAGTTTATGCTGCTCACAATTCCAAGTAAATTTGATAGATTGGAAAAACCTGGTCTTATATTCATTTCAGTTCTGCTGCGAATGTATTCTGCCTTTATATTGTTCCTGTAAGATGCCAAGCCCCAAATCCCTTGGTTTTTCTGAATATGTTTGGATACACTGAGGGCACTTCATGGCATGGTACTCAGGGTTCATTCTGTGAGACTGTTCTATGGGATTAATTCCCACCATATTCTAGACTTACATGGCTACAGAGGACTCAGAAGTTCTTCTGAGCCATTTTCTGGTGAAAATGGAGCTGTGGCCTTGGTTTAATCCATATTCTCCATCCAAATCCTTGCTCTGTTCATAAAATGATTCCACCTTCCACGTGCCCCCACAAAAGAAATGATATCACATACATGTTAATGGAAACCCATCCACATGCTAATTACCTCTCTCAGTGAAATAAATTTCAGATACTAGCAAGCAGATAGGGATATATTTGTATGTCTTTGGCAGGGTCTACTGTTGTACTCTAAGCTATTTTGGTCATGTGAGAAGTAGGGGTAGAGGGGATTACTTGAGGAGGTTAATGGATATACTTCCTGCTCCACTGAGCAGGACAAACTTCCTGTCTACTTTCTGGGATCGACTGGTCCTCAGCACAATTTAGTGTCACTGGGAGATGTAAAGTGGTGGTGTAGTACAAAGAGCACTACATTAGGATTTTGAAGACCCAATGCTAACTTACTAGCTATGTAAACTTGGGTGAGTTACTTTGACAATACTGGAAACAGGGGTTTGTGATTCTTACCTAAGGATCTTCGTGAGAATTAAATGAGGTCACTTGTGTAAAGGTCCCAGCATGATGCCTGCTACGTTGTAAGTATTCAGTACGTGTTCATTTTTTTCCCCCTTTCTTGTAGCTGCCGTCTTGGGACTTGGGGTCCACTTTGTGTTTTTTGTTGTTATAATTTTATTGAAGTATAATTGATTTATAATGTTGTATTTAATTTCTGCTATACAGCAAAGGGACACAGTTTTATATATATATATATATTCTTTCTCATATCCTTTTCTATTATGGTTTATCAAAGGATATTGAATATAGTTCACTGTGTATACAGTAAGATCTTGTTGTTTGCATCTATTAATCCCAAACTCCTAGTCCTTCCCTCCCCTATCTGTCTTGACAGAAACTAATTTTTTTTTATGTAACTGAAACTTTTTGTTTTAAATTGGAGTAAGATGCACAGTGGTAAAGAATCCTCCTGCCAATGCAGGAGACACATGAGACTCTGGTTGGATCCCTGGGATGAGAAGATCCCCTGGGGGAGGAAAGGGCAACCCCCTCCAGTATTCTTGCCTGGAAAATTCCATGGACAGAAGAGCCTGGCGGGCTACAGTCCATAGAGCTGCAAAGAATCAGACATGACTGAGGACACACACACACACACACACACACACACACACACACACAGTTGCTTTACAATGTTGTGTTAGTGTCTGCTGTACAGCAAAGTGAATCAGCTATACATATTGGGGTCAACTTTGAGCATAAGTTCACACAACTGGTGAGTTCTGCTGTCGGTCCTCTACCCCTTTAATTCGTTCCCGTAAAGTCTTCCCCTCCAAGTCTTCTCCTGGAGAACATACAGCCATTTTCAGTATCCTGCCCTGGCTTTGGTTTCTCCTCAGTCTTGCTCCTGTAGTATGACCCTTATAACTGATATCAGCCCCATGGCCAAGAGTCTCAGCTATCTTGAGTCCTGCACTCCCGGCAGGCTGGGTGGGAGCTAGAGGCTCAGTAGAGAGCTAAACTGGTGAGGACCAAAGCACTTGGGTTTCTAGTGGCTTTGGTTCTATGCATGTATGTGTTTTAGGGAGAAACTATTATTAGTACTAAAACATAACAGTTTTATAGATTACTTATCATATGCCATGTGCTTTATGTTCCTTTCCTCACTTATCCTCATAGCAGCTTTGCAAGATAGATATTATTACTGCCACTTTGCCAGTGAGAAAATACGCTCTGAGAATTTAAGTAACTTGCTTAAAGTAATACAGTTTGTAAGTGGCTGTGGTAGAGAAAAGGCTATTTCTGCATGCTCAGTCATGTCTGACTCTTTGTGACCCCATGGACTGTAGCCCGCCAGGGTCCTCTGTCCATGGGATTTTCCCAGCAAGAATACTGAAGTAGGTTGCCATTTCATCCTCCAGGGGATCTTCCCAACCCAGGGATCGAAACCACGTGTCCTGCATTGGCACTGAGGTTCTTTACCGCTGAGCCACCAGGGAACCACACTATTTTTTCTAACTGGGCAAGTAGTATTTACCAGGCTGTCTTGTAATTCAGTTCGGGTTGTGTGATTGTTTTTTAGCTGATGCATCTGGATGGAAGTGACGTAAGTCATTTCCAGGACCGATTGTCTCTAGGTTCTGCTTTCCCTACCAGGATAGCAGAGGTACAGGATAAAGGAATTATCATCTCTTATCAGACTTATGACATGAACAAGAATAAATCTTATTGAAGATTTTGGGGCTTAGTTGAGTGACAAACTGGGTTTTAGAGCAAGTTGTTGGGACCCCAACATTCTAACACACTGTGCTGTAGTGTCTTGATATTGACACTAATGACAGACATTAGAGAGTGAACAAAATTTGAATGAAGAGAAAGATAAAAGCTAAAAATGTGCTTTGCTTTTGAAAAAATAATATTGATTACAATTATTTGAGTGAATTAACACATAATTACCACTCAAAAAATGACTATTGGTAAGCATTATTTCATTTCAGAGTTGATTCTCTATATTTAAAGGTGTGAACAGTAAGTTACACGCCATGCCCAGTCTCAGTGCTTAGAGATACACATTTGATGGCCATAATTGTTCTAGGCATAATAGTCATGTTCACAACTGTAAAAAGTTAGAATAATATGGGTTACAAGTGAACAAATGTTGGAAGAAGGCCATCCATTTTAAAATTCTTAAACATAGTGGTTACAGGCTGACCTGAATCATAGTGAATTTTAAGCCACAATGAGATATTATACAGATACTCCAGAGGCTGTTGGAAGAACCTCAAACTTTTTTTATTTTTTTTTTAGTCATGTATTTACTCATAAGTAGATTAGTTTTATCAGTTGGGCGACATAATTAAAAATACCTCAAAGGCACTGTTTGTGTATTATAGGTTTTATGTAACATATAAACATATATACAAACCTCTAATGGAATTATAACAGTTACTTTCTTGAACAGTAAATTGATTAGAATATTCCCTTTTAGTATCAGAAAACTCAGACCTGAGAGTTCCCTGGTGGTCCAGTGGGTAAGAATCTGCCTGCCAGTGCAGGAGACAGGGGTTTGATTCCTGGTCCCAGAAGATCCCGTGCACCACGGGTCAACTAAGCCCCTACGCCACAACTGCTGTGCCCAACTACTGAAGCCCTGGTGCTAGAGCCTGTGCTCCACAGCAAGAGAATCCTGTGTACTGCAACAAAGAGCAGCCCATGCTCACTCTAACTAGAGAAAGCCTGCACAGAACACGGAAGATCCAGCACAGCCCCTCGGCTCCAAAAAAAAATAGATTTTTTTTTTTTAAAAAGAAAGAAAACTCAGACCTTTTTAAAAGGAACTTAAACACAGAAGGGTGTATTTTCAATAATAGCGAACTTACAAAGCATCCTCTCTAGACATAGACAGCTCTCATTTAATTTTCACAATAACCCCAGGAAGAAATGGAGGCCAGAGAGAGGTTGAGTAACTTCTCTAATGTTGCACAGCTTGTAAAGGGAAGAGCCAAAATTTGAACTCAGCCAGTCCAGTTCAGAATCTGTGGTCCTTCACCACGCTATGCACACTGCTGCCTCTCAACAACACTGTGGTAATGCTACCTACGGGCCGGGCACTGGTGAGGCATGCTCACTGTTTACTCCTCTTTTTGTCTGCAGAGAGCTTAATCTGACAAATCAGTGTGGACTTGCCCAAACCTTTATTTTGATCATGTTTCAGACTTATGCCCTTAGGGTCAATATCTTGCTGCCAGAGAAATTAGAGGAAATTTAATGAACAATTCAGTAGGTAGACTATTCCAGCACAAGGATTTTGAAAAGAACTTCCAGTTTTGGCAGACAAAAATTATGATTAAAAGGACAGGGTAATGCCAGAGTTTATGAAAAACCATACTGAACAACATTAATAGATATTACTTAGAGTTTTCTATGGGTCAGGGTCTAGGTTTTATATCATTATTTTACTTCTATCTCAGAACAACTCCATAAAGTATATATTATTTAACCAAATCTCACATGTCATAGATTATAAATTCCACAATTTATTTACTAGTAAGAAAAAAGCTTTACTATTTAAACCAAGACATATCATCAGTTTTAAGATGCATTCTTATATCAGAGATGTTAAAATGTGAAAGAATATGCGCCTTAACTCTGAGGACTATGATATACTCCCCACACTACAGAAGAGGAGATAGACTTAATGAGGTTAAGTTGTCAGAGATCACATGGTTAGCCAGCAGTAGAGCCAGGGCTCACATTCAGGTGGGTCTAAATTGAAGGCCATGCTCTTAACTGTTTGATGGAGTATGTCTCAGTTTGTCATCCTTTTAGCTTATAATGAAAAAAGAACATTTTTTCATATAAGATTTTACTTTATGAAGCCATTGCTTGGCCTGCTGTTCAGTTCACAAACAAAGTACAGTTTTCTCTACTTTTAATAACTCAAGATGTTTCATAACTATGTCGTGGTTTGAGATTTGAGAACAAGCAAACAAGACCACACGAAGCTTAAAGAAGCACAGAACAACTTCATAAAAATATTTTTAGCAATAAAGACCCACAGGACAGAAAAACAGAAAATGCATACGTACTTGACTCAGAGTCCCAGTTTTCTTTTTTTTTTTTTTCCAGGAGGCGACAGCAGCTTTAAACATTGCCTTCCTCCTGCGTAGGACTATGCACGCACAGTACACAACTGCAGTTCTTGTCCTAAAAAGCACTGTGGGCCATTGTTTTGTGAGTGTCTCTTGAGGCCGAGGGAAAATGTTATTGGTGGTCTGAAAGAATAGGTTTTAATATAGACATTTAATTCTCTTTCCATATACTCCATGATTAAAACAAGGTTTGCCCCATGTTCTATTTTTTTTTTTTTTTAAGCCATCTTTACTCACATTAACAAAACAGCATACTGACTGTGGCTGTGACTTTGGCGTTGACTGTCTTAAGTTTATTTATTTTAAAAATTTATTTTATCTAGGTATAGTTGATTTTTAGTATTGTTTAATTTCTGCTGTACAGCAAGTGACTCAGTTACACATATATGCATTCTTTTTTTCCATTATGGTTTATCACAAGATATTGAATAGTTGCCTGTACTGTACAGTGAGACCTTGCTGTTTATCCATTCTCCATGTAATAGTTTGCATCTACTAGTCCCAAATTCCCAATTCATCCCCTCTGGCCTTTAAGAACTACAGATCTGTCCTCTATATGTCTGTGAGTCTATTTGTTTGACTGCCTTCAAGTTTAGATCGAACTTGATTTCTGTCTCTCATATTATATCCAGGTATTGAATGAAATCTGGTTGCACTGACAAAATGTAATATTATTTGTCCTCCCCCAAATCCTAAACTGAATGGCAATATAGTTTATTGATAGATTTAATTGTTTTTAAAATTAGTTTATAAGATTATGAAAAGAATGTACTACTCCTTAGCAATTACTGAAATAAGTAAAACATTTAAATTCACAAAGGCCCCGAACAGTGAAGCAAAAAAAAAAAAAAAAAAAATATACACACACACACACACACACACACACACATGTAAAAATATAAGTATAAATGTAATTTACAAAAGTGAGATTTGGAACATTCAAAGTTATTGCTGTCACTCATGGTAATAATAATGTATCTAGGCTATAGAAATAATATGCATTTTATTTTAAAAATCTGAAAATATAGACAAATACAAAGAAGAAAGTGAAAACATCCTAGATCCAACTTCTGAGATTGTTATAGTTCTGAGAGATTAGAAAGTTGGAAGAGTAGCAGTTTAGATTCAAACTCAGGTTTAACTAGAAACCATATACTTTTTTTTAACTATACTGTGTTGCCTTCTAATATCACTTTAAACTATACTCACTGGGTGCTAGATCAACAAATGTAGTTTCATTCGAAGAAGGCTGAATATGGAACATTCTGATAAGACTTAACACTTACATAAACATAGCCAGAAAAGAAAATGTTAAAATGTTCACACAGATTGGAAGCCTGGGCTTGGGTCCAGTTGTTCAGACGCTAGGATAAATGTCTGAGTTCTGTTGGGATTACATGGTCAGTTCTAATCTATTCAGTTTCACTGACATGAGCTCTTATTATGTGCTGGATACTGTGTGAGGTATTTTATACATACAGCATTTCTCCCCGGTAACTCTGCAAGTTTGGTAATTATTGGCACATACTTTAAAGATGAGAAAACAAAAATAAAGATGAGAAAAATGGAGCTAAGACAGGTTAGGAGACTTATTCTGGTAAATGGTGGAGCCTCATGAGATATGCACCCAGCTCTGTGCACCCCAAAGTTATGTTCCTTGATGTCTGGACAATACTGGATCCCATCCTCAAGGAACTTAGAGTCTAATAGGATATGATATAATTGTAGAAATAACTAAGACATAAGAAAGGATACAAAACCAACCAACCAAGATATAAACAGAGTGTTAGAAGAATTCAGATCCAGACATGCCTATCTAGCTCTGTGTGGGAGTTAGGAATGAGAGGAGATGGAGAGCAGGAAAGCACTCCCATTAAGAGCCTGGATGGGAAAAGGGACTAAAAGGAAGAATGAAAGAGATGTGATGAAGGCTGAGTGGAACAAAATTGAATCAAGAAGAAAAAATAGAAATCTAATGTGTTGGTGACATACAAGGTGTGAGTAAGAAGTAAGGAGGGATAAAATTAGAAAGGCAACTTTGGCTATAATATTTTTGAAGGTTTGAGCCTCGAGGGGAGAAGTTTGTATGTAATTCACCAGGCGGTGAGGCTCCCTGGGAAGTGTCTGAGTAGAGGGAGACCTTAGGAAGATTGATCAGGTGGTAGTATGGAGAGGAAGCAGGCCAGTTCATTGAAAGTCAGTTCCCTTGGCTTTCAGCAAGATACATATTACTATCCTCATTTAAGGATGAAGAAATTGAGGGTCAGAGGGACTAAGTAGCTTGCCCCAGATTACAGTAAATAGAAAAGCCAGGACTTGAATCAAGTCCCTCCAACTCCAGAGCCTCACTCTGTGACTAGACTAACTACTTCAAGTGAGGTCCGTGGACTGAAGTCTCGGCCCCCAGACCACCAGACAACTCATTAGAAATGCAGACCTACTGAGTCAGAATATGCGTTTTCACATGATATACGCCCCCTAAACTACTAGGTGACATTTTTTCCCCTTAGAGTGATCTGTATAATTACTGGAAAAATCATTTAGTTGGCTGCAAATCCAATTGTTTGATAGTTTCCTCACATAAAGAACTATCTAAGGAAAGGGGCCTTCAGGATTTTGTACTCACTGGCAGACAAATCAGGAATTTAAAACCCGAAGTTCTAACTAGCTGTGTGGCCTTGAGCAAGTCCCTTCACCTCTTTGAATTTTAGTTTCCTTATCTGCATAATAGCCTGTAGGAATTAAATAAGGTGATACCTGTGAAAAGAGCTCATACACTGGAAAATCATCATAAACATAAAAAATGCTGTTACTAGGAGATAGAGCAATGAGATACCTTATTAAAAAAAATAGGAAAGAAAAGGAGGGAGGTCAGGGAAAGAGACGAAGGAAGGAAGAAAGGGTAAAAAGAAAAGAGAGGCAAGGACAATATTTAAAAAAAGCAACAGAAGGAAAACCAGTCACTGCCGCAGGGGTTTGGAGAACTTATGGGTAGAAGAAGGTAAAGGAATCTGGGAAATCTAATTTCTGTTCCACATAGGTGTTGATGAAGATACCGAGACCACACCGCACATGGAATTGGGAAGAGTGTTAACAAGGGCCTGTGTGGTCTTGGCCCAAAGTAACAAACTCGAGGCTGGTAAAGTCATAAAAAATTAGTCAGATAGTAATTAAAGGAATGAGAAACAGTTCATCTGAGGAAAAATTACTATAGATTTTTAATCTTGAGCAGAGACGCTTACATACTGAATTAATAATGGAACATTTGTTATCCATTTACTGTAGTTACCACATAAAACCAAGATACACTAATTGATTTCAAGCAGGAGACTCTTTAGCTCAGACAGTGAGGGAGGTTAGACAACGAACACATTAAAAGGAGATTATGGACTCCTCATTCCTAATTCTGTTGGTATGTATTTATTGAAGGCCTACTATTTGCCAGGCATTGTGCTAAGTGTTAGGACTACAAAATGCATAAAACACAGTTTCTTCCTCAATTAAGTAACAATTCAGCAGAAAAAAAGATACAAGTTATTATAATGCACCATAAAAAGTGAAAAACTTCATAAAATGGTTATAAATAAGAGGATAGGAAAATTTAGAGGCAAGAAAGTATTAACTTCAGATGTAGAAAGTATCAAGAAAGGCATACTACCTTTTATAAAATTTTATTCTTTGGTCTTCTAAGAATAGAAGACCTGAACTAACCATCTGCTGAGATTCTTTCTTATTTTGTAATACTGTGACTGTTCTTACCATGTTATCAAATAATCGATTAAGTTTGAATACATTTGGAACTGTGGGAAAACTAAGGGAGCAGTAACCCTGGCATCACTTGACTATGGAAAACCATGTCTATACAATATTTCAAAAGTAAGAAAAAACTGAGGGAAAAAAAAGCCTCAAGTTTTAATTCCACCAAACAACCAGTCAGTGTATTGAGACACTAATGTCAATTCATTCTGTTGATTTGTTGGTCCCATGGTGACACAAACCTATAAAGAGAATATAAATGTATAAAAAAACTAATCAACCACTCATCACCCCCCTTCCCTCCTAAATCCATTTAAATTAAAATATTTCTGAGGTAAGGAAGGGGAAGTAATGGTTATAGTATGTACTGTGAAGGTAGTTTGTATGGATGAACAAGTTAAATTTTTTTATACTGGTCACCAGGAAAAATCTGGGAAAAACTGCCTTTCTGCATGTTGTAAAGTTCTGACATAATAAAAATCAAGTGGAATATATTTAAAGAGTTCTAGTATACTGAATCTGCTAATCAGTTATTTGAGCTTTTATCAGTTAAAAGCTTATAAAGAAGAAAATGCTGCAAACCAGAAAATATTTTTTTTTCTATTTTTGTAATTGCTGTAAGGCTAAGTAATACACTGAGATAATTTTAGAAGAATTTAGACAGATTAAAGATATCTGGATGGGGGCAAAAACATGTTAGAATTTATCAACAGAATGGAATAGAATGTTAGTCAAAAAATTTTTAATGTAGTTTCACATATATAATAGATTAACTGAATATTTTTTGGATGACTATTGATAAATGCATAAGCTCTGGGTTTGCTGAACTTCTGAAGGACATGTGCCTGTAATTGGCCTTTCTCATTTCTGTCTTGTTAACAAGTATATAAATAAGAGAAGGCTTCAGTAATTGGCTCAGAGTTACTAATGAATTAATTAACTTCAGTCTATTTTACCTAACCTTTAATAATAAGAGTCTTTTTATTTTTTTGGTTCAGCAATAGGTCTGACAGACTGAAAAAACAGACATGCAGCAAAGCTCTTGAAAATTAATGAGAAACGAGGAAAGAATCAATGTACATTCTGCTTGCAGAGAACTGACACAAAAAAGACACAATAAACCATGAACAAACACAGTCAGTTTAAAAAATAGGTTAGAAAAAGTGGGCAAATTCAATTATAGAAGTAATTAGAAGATATAGGGCAAGGCTGCCTTTTGGGACTGTGCCAGAAAACATGAATTAATATGAGTGAATAGAAAGAACCCATGTAGTAATTAAGAAGCAATCACCTATGGCAATGAGTACCTGAAAACAGGCTGCAAACTATTAATTCAGTGATCAAAAATATTTTTAGATGATTAATATGGCAAATTTATTTTAAAAGACTAATTTCTGGAAAGATATCAAGACAATAGCACACTATTTGTTCCTCTGGCATTTATATAGCTAATTAAATTTTATAATTTGCAACAACAGTCATTATTATCTGAAAACAGTAAAAGCAATATTTCGCCTCCTTTTTAAAAAACAGTGGTTCTAAAATCATTGTTAAATCCAGCTCCTGCTGTCCTCCTATAAGTGCCTAAGCTTTGACTGTTACATCCTTTCAGTGTGCATTTTCCTTATAAGTCTGTGTTTGAGTAACATTAAAAATTTGAATTAATGTACATATTCTCAAAGGTTTTGTAAGTTCCCATACTTGGGCAGGGATTCCACAAACTGTTTAATTTCAACAATAACAAATAAAAGCAGTTTAATGTACTATTTGTGTATCAAAGACTTTCTTACTTGGTCAACAGAGGTCTGTTACTTGAGTACACACCATTCCTCCCCCTAGAATACAAAGGCATAGACACGTTACAGTGAAGAGTGCTTAACAACACACAGAAGGCTAATGGCTTCTGAAATAGGTGATTATCAGAGACCCGTAGAGCAAGATGAGGGTCTGGCTGGTCATAAATAACCTTGCAATATGAATTATTCTATTTCTACAGCTTTTAAAAAAATGTACATTTCATTTGTTGATCAGAAAAGTCTGGAAAATACTGTTTCTTTGGAAATAACAGGAAGCTACTAAAACGAATCAGTGTCTCTGTGGGGAGTTATTGAACACCTACTAAGGGCCTAAGGCATGAAAGTCAATCCTGAAATGCTAACCTTGTAACAGATATTTATATGTGTATGCATGTATGATTTCCTTTTGGAAGTCAATGAGCAGAAACCTTTGTATGCCATGCTTTAGAGATGCTAGATTTTTAGTTACTAAATTTGTTCATGGAGTATTACTGTTTTTGAGGTTAAGATATTAAATTTATTACCTACAAAATAAGATCAAGCTAGAAACTCACTGAGTGTCCCTGTTGCAGACGACATGGAGGTACAGAGTATAGGTATTTGAGAAGAATAAACATGAGAGGTTTTAACAAGATACCAAATTAAGCTGATATTAGACCTATCCAGTTCTTTAATTATTTGTATTTCTCTTATTTTCTTAAACTAGGTGCTTTTGAAAAAAACATATGAGAGAAAATAGCCTCTAACAGAGGTCTCTCAGTCTCCGAGTTTGCTTCATGTTGTTCAGTATCATAACTTAGGTGTGACAACAGCAGACAGACAACTCTGCCAGCTAGATGATGCTGATGACAGAGAGCTTCCCAAGAGGCAGGCAATTGGGAACTAGTGAAGTGAGTACAGCTTAGAGGTGTGGGGCTGAGGGGCTGCCAGCTGAACAGGACCCACTCACCATGAAATGTTAATGTGTCAATGAAGGCGGAAAGCATGAATGAACTACAAAGAAACTGAAAATGACTCAGCTGGTTGGAAATGGAATTTGGGCTCTTTGCCAAAGTAAGGTGTTTAAGGGCACATGCCCTAACACCTCGGGAATAAAAGGCTGCCCCTGAATTTGAAAAGACAAAATATTTTGAAGAAAGACAAATGGCTTTTTTCATCAGAAATGAACTTCCTTTTTTTCTTTTTTCTTCCTTTCCATACAACATTTTCTGAGTTCCTATTTTTTGCCAGATTCTGGGTTAGGGATGAAGAACAGAGGGAGGGAGAACAGAATATAAAGGTAAATGAGACCCAGCACCTCTTTCAAAGCTGCTGTCCTAGAGGAAGGACAGATGGAAGCAACTGCAATAAAAGATTTTAATAAAATAATTGCAAAAGAGGGGAAGAGGTAACTTGTGGTGATAGTGCAGAGGAAGGAGGCAATTAGTTAGGGGGCTATATAGTAGATCAAAAAAGGTTTTCATAGAAGAGGTGGCAATTATGCCAGTCTTTGAAGAATAATGGTGCTTCCCTAGTGGCTCAGTTGGTAAAGAACCTGCCTGCAATGCAGGAGGCCCCAGTTTGATTCCTGGGTCAGGAAGATCCACTGGAGAAGGAATAGGCTACCCACTCCAGTATTCTTCGGCTTCCCTGGTGGTAAAGGCTTCAGCTAGTAAAGAATCTGCCTGCAATGTGGGACACCTGGGTTCGATCCCTGGGTTGGGAAGATCCTCCTGGAGAAGGGAATGGCTACCCACTCCAGTATTCTGGCTTGGAGAATTCCATGGACTATAGTCCATGGAGTCACAAAGAGTTGGACATGACTGAGCAACTTTTACTTTCACATTTTCTTGAAGAATAATAGGCAGAACTGGAAGAGGAGAATTTTAGCTGGAGGAAACTTTCTTTTATCCTGCTATCATCTCTCACTTCCTCTTTTGCAGATCAAAGTTATTTTAGGAAGAGAAGATAGACAAGACAACCATGATGTGTGTACCTGAGGATGGTGATTGTGCGTGTTGGGGTGGATGGGGAGGAGGATGGGTGTGAGAAGAAAGATTGGGTGGTATGGGGATTTCTTTAGAGTTTATAATATATTGTCCTCATTTACCAAATTTTGCCTCCTCCAGGTTAGTATTTTTTTTTTTCAGACATACTCTTTTTCAATATTTGAATGATGTTTTGATTCTATTTTGATTCCATGTGACTCTCCAATAGCTTTTATTTTTTTATGTTTGATGGCTTAGTCATTTTGGACAATGATAAGTTTCTTATTCTAATTTATAACTTGATTCCTGTGGATTGTGCTATATTTATACTTGTATCTAGTTATTCCTTTATTAATATCTTTTCTTTTTCTCATTAAATATTTAAGTATTTACTACTTGATAAGTATCTTGCTAGGCATAGTTTATTCTTCCCTTGCTTCTAGCTTGGAATATGAAACATGGAAGTTATTTAAAATGCACTATCTAAAAGATCAGACTTATGCATATGGTTTGGAGAAGGCAGTGGCACCCCACTCCAGTACTTTGCCTGGAAAATCCCATGGATGGAGGAGCCTGGTGGCTGCTGTCTATGGGGTCACACAGAGTCGGACACGACTGAAGTGACGCAGCAGCAGCAGCAGCATGCATATGGTTGAATCTTATTCAGTGTTGAACATCAAAACTAATCATGTTTTTGACTGATCTATTAGTCAGTGGGGCCATGTATACTGGTCTACTTAGTTCTTAAGATGTTTTCAAAGGAAGACTATAGAACAACAGCCTTGTTAAGATAATCACAGCAGACTTATCTTTAAATGGAGAATTTCAGGCTGGTATGAGTCAAAAAATTTCCTATGTACAAAACAAGACTTATTTACTAGATAGTTCAGTTCATTTCACAGTCACTCAGTCGTGTCCGACTCTTTGAGACCCCGTGGACTGCAGCACGCCAGGCTTCCGTGTCCATTTACTAGATATATAAAATCTAAACCTCCGTGTCTGTCTAGAGGCTAAGAAAAGTATCATACGTGAGCATTAATTCATTCAGTGGATTTTTAAAGTAGTACTCTGCTAGAAACTAGGGATATAAAAATGATTAAAAATGAGCTTTGCCCTTAAGGAACTTACTCCCACAAGAAATAGATGAGTCAGATAAGTAAATCAGTTATTATAACTGATGAGGTATTAAAGTACAGCTTTCTGTGAAAGCACAAAAAAGGGAGATCTCGATTGGGACAGTAAGGTAAGAAGATAAAATACCAGAGGTTAAAGTTTAGGAACAAGAATTTAATTAGCTGAAGAAGGGCACCAAGGGCCAAGGAAAGGTGATGTATAAAATAGCATGATGAGCTTGGAAATGTCTTTTTGCAAACTTACAAAGAATTGGCTCCGTATTAAAAGAAGGGTGAGTGGAATGGTTAAAATACCCCTTACACAGATCAGACTCTCTCTGAGGTCTTCAGGGCCTTGTCTCATTTCCTTTTTCCTAATTCCTTTTCTTTTGCCCAAGGTTTTTGGATAGAACCGTATCGAAAGTCTAGTCTATGGTAATTTTAGAATTTGAGCTGCTGGCCTGCTGATGGGGTAAGTCAAATGGGCGTTCATGCTAATAACCTAGGTGAGAGCACAGAAGAGCAGTCATGGATGGGATCCCAGTATACTTGTGTGTGCCTCAGCAAGTTGTTGACTGTATGGAAATGATTTCTTTTTCTATGCCAGTGTTTCCTTTTGTCTGAATTCAGAGCCTTGAATAGGCTAACTTGTTGCAAAGGTCTCAAAAGTTTTACTTCATGAACAACATCAAGAAAAGGAGTTGAGACAGTTCTCAGGATTAGCTCTAGTGAATCTAGTATATCACATGGTAAAGGTGCTTATTAGAAATGTCTACTCTACCCACCTAATTCCTTTCCTAATTCCTTATCTTTCAGGAATCAGCTTAAATGACTTTTTTTTTTTTCTGAGAAGCTTTGTCTCATCTTCTGTATTAGATCATGTCCCTCTGTTATATGCTTTCTTAGCACCCTGCAATTTTCCTTTGTAGTGCTGAATATGACTCCAGTTAAATACTAAATTATGTAATTAATGCTTTCACACCAGACTCTTTAAGTAGAATATTAGCTTTATGAGGGCAGGAGCTAGATTTTATGCTGCTGTATCTGCAATGCCTAGCAGCATTCCTGGCTCATAGCAGATGCTCAGTATTGATTTTTTGAAAATAATTCAGTTACTTGTTATCCCAGTTCCATTCAACAAATTGAAAAGTAGCAGAGCTTCTAAGTAAAACCAGATCTGTAGATCCTAGAGCTAACGGGAACTCCCAGGAATCTCTCAAAACTAACACAGGCTTCTAGGAGAGTTCAAATGATGGCTCTGGGTTATCTCCTCTTATTATTCTACCTGGCCTCTCCTGATGGTATTTTGGCTCAAAACTAACCCAGCACCTTCTCGTTCATTCGTGTCAGCAACTTGTTATTGTAACTTGCTTGCCTCAGGCCAGAGCTTCCTTCATTATTGAGTGCCAGATATGTTTGTCACTGTGCCAAATACTTGGGATAAAAACTTGGAAAGGCATGGACTTGACCTCAGGAGAGCCATAGGCTGCCATGAAGTGACAAGATCAGAGCAAGCTTCATCAATCTCCAGGGAACCATTGCTTGGAAATTAGAAGACCATTGCCCTTTTAGAATAAAGAATTTGATCACTGTGAAAATGCACATCACCTTGGAAATCATAATTATTGTTAGCTGTTATCAAGTACTTCTGCCTTCATATAAATGAAAAATTGAGGAGCAGGTTTTGGCTCCGAGGTGTAGAAGGACAGAGAAAAGGCCTTTGGGAGTGTGAGAAGAAGAGGGACAGGAGAGCTAGTAAGTTGGGAAAGGGGTAAAAATGAAATAGCTAGAGCAACAGTGCCTAGCACATAGTAGACACAATTTACTCAAGGCAGTGCTTGAATAAAGGGCAAGTTTTACCTTAGGCTGTTTCTTTAGGTAGCTAGTGATTTCTGGTTGAGTAAAAGTTTACAAAATAGGAAACAGATGGCTCCAGCTGTTTGGGGTTGACGCCAAATCCCAGTTATGCTCACAAAGTAGGACTTCACAGGGAGACCGTACAAGATGTATTTTTTTTTTTTTTTCTCTTCTAGCACCGTGAATTCAAGATTTCCATTTACTCTGGGGTGGTGGGGTGATAAATTGGGAGATTGGAATTAACATGTATGTTCAATTCAGTTCAGTCACTCAGTCGTGTCCGACTCTTTGCGACCCCATGAATCTAGGGCCTCCCTGTCCATCACCAACTCCTGGAGTTCACTCAGACTCACGTACATTGAGTCAGTGCCACTGATCTCCAGTAGCATATTGGGTGCCTACTGTACTACTATATATAAAATAGTTAACTAATAAGGACCTTCGGTATAGCACGGGGAACTCTACTCTGTAATGGCCTATATGGGAAAAGAATCTTAAAAAACAGTGGATATTTGTATATGTATATCTGATTCACGTTGGTGTACACCTGAAACTAATACAACATTGTAAGTTAGCTATACCCCAATAAAAATTTAAAAGTTCAGTATCAAAAAAGGTTAGCATGATGGTAAAGAATCCACCTGCCAGTGAAGGAGAGACAAGAGACTAGGGTTCAATCCCTGGGTCGGGAAGATCCCCTTGGAAGAGGAAATGGCAACTGACTCCAGTATTCTTACTTGGAAAATCCTATGGACAGAGGAGCCTGTCAGGCTACAGTCCGTGGTGTTGCAGAGTCAAACATGACTGAGCGACTAAGCACAAATCAAAAAAAAAAAAAAAAAAAAAGGTTATATAAAGGAGTCATACACTGTTTTCAAAGGTTCCATGTAAGCTTGAGCTTAGATGCATATGCTGGGTTCTCTTAGCTATTTCAAACATTTTTTTAATCAAAGAAACTCCAATAGACTTAAATTGGTTATGAGAACTAGTGATGATGTTTCAAAAGAGGACAAATATACCATAATGGTGTCTGAATACTAAGATTTTTTTCTATGTCTGTGAGTATAATGCTTGCTTACACATACTAGCAAAGAACACAATTAGCATACTAATTTGATTCTCTACCTAAAGAATGAAGAATTGCTTTGACACAGACAGCTGTCCATGAATGGCTGGGGTGACCTTTGGTCAGTTTTCCATCTGTCTTAGAGTAGTAAAAAGTCCAGATTTAGACACGTTTTAGCTGTATGACCTTGAGCAGCCTTCTTATGTTGCTTTTTCTCAGTATCTTCACCTGTAAAATGGAGGCACATCTAATATCTGACTCATGAGGTGGTAGTACAGGTTAAGTTAGCACCTTGCTTGCAATAGATATACCATATATATATATATTTTTCACTCTAGTCTGAATCTGTGTATTCTGAGGAAGTCTGTAGTAGGTATAGGACTATCTACTTCTACCTGCCTCTAAAGAGAAAGAAGTAGAGAAAGATTTTAATGAATCTATTTTAAGAGAATTCTGCAGCTATGCAGAAGTCAGCACTTCTTTTTGCCCTGGCTCCCAGGGATATGAGGCTCCAAGGATAGAGGCACAGGGAGACAGCAAATGATTGCCGTTGGGGAACATCTTAGGCCCATCTCTCCAATGTCATTGGCAGCTTTAAGAATATCAGGTTGACAAATCTAAATAACACCAATTATAATTGCATGACCACAGTTTCTCAAGATTGCCCTGTACTAACTTCCCTCTCCTGCCCTTTTCCCCCTCCTTAGACCAGTGGGTCTTAATCTTGGTTACACCTTGGAATCATCTGTGGAGCTTTAAAAACTACCGATGACTTGGTCCCATTCTCAGAGAGTCTGATTTTAATTGTCTTTTTAAAAGCTCTCCAGAAAGTCATTGCACTTTTGAGCACTGAAAATTTCAAAATTAATTTTGTTTTTCAATGTAAAGTCCAAGTTAACCCATGCCAAAAATGCAGTTAATAAAAAGAAATTGAGTCACAGGGCACAGAATTAATTTCATACTATTAAGAATATTTTGGTATCTTAAGGTTATTTGCTGTAAAAGTAAATGGCAACCCACTCCAGTATTCTTGCCTGGAGAATTCTATGGACAGAGGAGCCTAGTGAGCTACTGTCCATGGGATCGAAAAGAGTCAGACACGACTGAGCAACTAAGCAACACACACACACACACACACATACACACACACGCACAGTTATTTAAAATCTAGTTTAATGTAAACACCCTCTGTCCTGCCCCGCCTCATAAAATTAAGGCTGTTGAGCCAACTTGGTATGAAAGGTACCAGGCTGGAAGGAGCAGAGCAGTAGGATTTGATCCTATCATTTACAGAAAGTTTCTTAAGAGGCAGTGGTAGTTCAGAGTGCTCTCTTGCATCTCTGGTTAGCTCTAGGGATCAAAGGATCTCCTCATTTATTAGCTCTTCTTGTTTGGCTGTTAGTTGTGCTAAATGGGTATTTTCAGCCCCACTGTCCACAAGACTTTGGTGTGTGTGTCATGATCTGCTGTGATTGAGATATGTTACAAGAAACGTGAAATGATAAGTTTTCGGGTTTAAGAATTAATTCCAGAAAACTCAAGGTTATCCTTGTAACAGCGTTGTTTTCACTCACTTGCACACCAGAACAGTATCCTGAATGGGAGAACATGGTGGAGTTACAATTACTATGGGGGACTGTCATTTGACATGTGTCCTTGTGGAACAAAGATTGGGGTTTTGCAAAAAATCCAATCTCCTAAGTCAAAAGCGTTCCTCACTGGGCCTCATTTGCAGCAGTGCATATTAATGGGGGTGGTGGAGGGAGCTGGACAAAGGGGCCTCTCTGTGTTCCAGTGCCCAGTCTTGTTTTTGGGGACAGAGAGGATCTTGTTTTCTTACATTGGGGAAGGAAGCTGGTGTACAAGGTCACACCTTAAGGCATCTTTGAACTGAAAATGGAAAAAACATCTTAAGTAACTCTACCAGGCTTTATCATCACAAAAATCAGTATATAAACAGGTCAAATGTAAACAAAATATTTTTAGGAAAAATAAGGACAAAAGTATTACATACTTAGGGGGTTCCTCTGATAATTTGAGTAATTGTGATCTGACCAGTAATTTTAATATTTTCTGCTGAACATGAAGGAATGGGGTACTCCGTTCAGCTTTTTCATTTGTTAGCTGAACTTGCTAGTTGAATAAAGAGAGAAATTGTCAATTAGGTAATTTAGATCAACACTTTGTTGTTGTTGTTTTTTGCTTTTTTTTTGCTTTTCAGGGTTCCTGAGCAGAAGGGAAAATGAGCTTAAACATGAGGCTTGGAGGAGAAAGAAGGGCTGGGGAGAAATATGGTAAGCACTCAATAAGTGGCTGTAGGTGGTTGTCATGGTGGTGATGATAATATTAATAAATCTCTCCTGAGAAAGTTTTCAAATCACAGGGAACTTTGATTTTTATGAGTACTTTGATTTTTATGAGTACTGAGCTATTTAAAGTATTATTTATTACTTTTGTGCTTAATTTTTTTTCTAGTAAGGAATTTGAATGCAAGATAAAGAGGGATTTTTGAAAAGCTTAGCATTCTCAAATTGAAATCACTTGAATCATGTTTTTAATTTTCCTTGTTTGTAACAAATGACTTAATTATACTTTGGCATCTTAATTTTCAGCTTCTCAACTTATTAGTGAGTAATATTATGTGGAGTCCTTTGAGTTAAATGGACACAATGTCAAATAAATTTGATTTTATTTTATAATGCAATCGATTAAATTGGGCAAATAACATAAAATATATGTTGAAGATTTGATTCCTTGTGGCAGTATGGCAAATGAAGTGAAGGACTTTCAAAAAGTGTGATAGATTGCTGTTACCATCTTATTACTACTAATACTATTAGCAACAAAAAGTTTCAGAAAATTCATGGATACAGCTCAAGAAAAACTTGCTTATGGAGAGAAAATCAGGAATGTTTGGGGGGTACTTCCCTAATCTTTCAAAGCAGACACTATCCTGACTTCCCACAATACATTTGACTGGGTTGCTTCCTGAGACAGAAATCTGCAAGGCCTGGTCTGACACACGGCATTTGTTGCACTGCTAACACTGAAACATGGTATTTTCCTTTCCTTCCAGCTCTTAGTCTTTATTTTACTCTGCTCTTTATTTCACATTGCTTTTTATTTTACACTGACCCTAGGCTATTGGTGGCACTGTATGAAATCTCAGTTTTCTAGTCTAAAGATCTGTCACTGTTTACTGAGCTTTTATTGTCACTAGAGACAGCTTTGCATTTTAATACAGTTTCCAGTCCTCTAGGACCCTCTCCCCTGAAACAACTCCAGCTCCCCAGGGCTGCTGCAGAGTGGAGCAGAGAGAGGAGACGCTTTTGTGGACAGTGATGCTGATGGTAGATAACTCCAGCTGTCATTACAAGATCATCCAGATAAGGGGGGGACAATCAAGTAGGGCTTACAGTCCACTTGAGTTTTTCTGATTGTAAAACCAGCCATTTTTCAATTTAAATAATTTAAGGATTCCTGCTTCTCTATACTCTAAGGCTCATTTAGCCTCTTATTAGCTAACTGTTTCTCCAGTTCAAGAGGTAGAAGGGAGGAGTGCAGATTTTTTGTTATTGTTAATTCACAGCAGTGGGTAGTGGTGTGTAAATAAAAAATAAGCCAAACAAATTTGATGAGAAGAGAGAATAGAAATCCATGCAAGTAATCATAATTGATTTTTAAAAGTTAATTAAAAGGAATAAAACAGGACAAATAGTGCAGTGGCCTAGCATATTATCAACAGGCAAATGACAGAGAGGAGAATGAATTAGAAAATTGATTCCCAGCTAACTAGAACAAGAAACCAGACTAACACAGCTCTTAATTTTAAACTTGAAAATCCCAAATTCTTTACTAAGTCCTTTCCTCATAGTATTCTGACAATGATATTATCTCACATTATTTCCATTGAAGGAATTGCTGGGAGGAGTTGGAGGGAAAGAACAAAATGAAGTTGTGATTTCCTAGAGAATGCAGCTCAGAACCAATTTATAGAATCACCTGTGGCACATCAGTGATGGCAAATGTAGCCAATAAACCATAGGTCTTCCTTTTTTCTCTCTTAGTTGTAAGCTTTTTTATTTTTCTCTTATAAATTTTGCAGCCTTTCCTTCTTCCTAAATTTCTATGATCAAAGACCAGTAATCTACAATATTTACTTTCAAGTAGCATATACAGGAGCTACCCCTCAGGTCATTGACTTCTACTCAAGAAAACAGACCTGAGGAAACCATCCAGTAAGAAGGCAAGGCTCTTCCTAAACCTTTCAAGAACATCTTTTGGTAGGACTATGTCTAACATTTTTGTGTAGGCATTCTTGGGCTGGGATAGTTCTAGAGAATCATGTACTAGCTGAACCCACGGGCCTGTCTTTTCCTTTGCTTAGGAGACATCTGCTCAGATGAAGACACAGATTCCCCAGTATAGAGGTCAGAGCCTGAGCTAGTAGAGTTAATTAAAGAAAATATTTCCTAACAGAAGTAGGGCTTGAATCTGATGGAGGGATATTCCTGAATTATTAGAAAGACAGTGATGACATGCAGCCTGTTGTTGAACAAGCAAGGTCTTTAGCTTACACTTGAAAAAGAATTATCTTATATAGAAGGTAACATTAATAACTAAGCAGTTACAATAGGAGGAAAGAGCAGAAAACACTGTGTTGCATTTTCTTTCTCCCCCCATCCTCTTCCCTCCCTTCCTTTCGGCAGTTCTTCCCTCCTTCCTCCTTTGCTTTCTTTTCTTTCTTTCCATTCCTACCCATCTCCCTTGTTATAAACAATGGAAGCCCATCTTTGGATTATTAGAGAATTATCATAGATCTAATTGATGCATAAGTAGACCTCAGGAGAATATGGCATATCTCTATTCAAAGAACAGATTGTAAACAGATTGATATTCTGCTTTTCTTTTTTCCTTTCCCTCTTCTCTCATTTTAGAATTAGGGAAAACAAAAATAACCAGATGTGAGTGCCAGAGAGAGCTAAAATTGCTTGTGCTTCTTCTATTTCCTTTTCTTTTTTAGACACTAGAGCACTTCGGGTGATTTTTTTTCCTGAAGCTCTGTAAGATCATGGGCCCCAGTTGATTTCCTCACTACTATACTCCTGGCATTTAGTATTGTGCCTACATATTTGTTGAGTGATTGAATTAATGGGATGTCTATTAATATCCTGTCCAAAAAATTGAGGATAAAGGATGGGTAGATACAGAACCAGTTAACATAAATAACATAAACATTATGTTTTCTTTAATTTTATTTTCTTTAATCTGCAAAAGTTCTATAGAGAATTTCCCAAAACGTATTTAACAAAACGTTAGCTCTGAAGAATAGATAGATTTTTAAAATGCAAAATAGGTGAGGAAAGTCTATGAAAAAAATTGTTTAGGATACTCTATATTATACAAAGTTCAAAGAGATATTTACAATATGATTTCTCAGAGTTTTTCAGGTCCAAATTGTCACTGTAAATTTCTTAGAGCAGGATATAACATGCTACATTTTAAAGATTATTTGACTATGTTCCTCTTTTACTTGGCACATCTTATAGAAAGACTATTCCATAAAACACAGTTTGGGAAAAGTAGCATCTTCATTCAGCTTTACTTTCTTTAATTATCTTTTGAATTTAAGTTCTAATTTCTTTCACTGTACACGATACCCTTAAGCACAAAATGTGAATACAATTAACAGTACTGAATTTTACACATAAAAATAGTTAAGATGGTTAATTTTATGTTCTGTTTTTTTAAATCACAATTAAAAGTTTAAAAATACTCCCCAAATATTACTTTACTAAAAATAGATGAATCAGTATTTTACCTAAGGGCTATAATAATGAACCAAAAATTTAATGTTATTGCCAAATAAAGGGCATGATTTGGGGCTACAACCTTTACTCAGTTGTATTACATATCTGGATGCTGTATTCTCAGTAAGTATCTTGGTTTTGAACATTGACTTATGGATCTCTTAGTGTGTGTTTTTAGTAATATTGTTTAGGATGACTATGCAAAAAGATCTGTAGATGTGTAGGGAAAGTTTATTGTGGTTTAGTAGAGTGAGTTTAAGACTAAGGCACAAGAAATTGTGCCAAAAAATTGATATTGTTACTGACTCGGAGTGGTACATTAAGTAAACCCTGGTTATCTTATGGATAACGTTTCTTTATCCATAAGATATTTACTTCTTCCTTCCAGCATGGTTATCCCATCTTACATGGAACTCTAACAGTCACAGCAGATAAAGGCAAGAGGTAAGAGGCTACTTGGCCTCCCTTCCTCCATGGCCCTAAGTATCCCCAGAGAGCCCGAGAGCTCAAGGGAACATAGTTTGAAAATCATGATGTTAGATAATCTTTAGTTTTACCCAAGCCTTTTTCCTACCACTTGAAGTAAGACTGAAGCAGAAAAGAATATTTGTGTCCATATTAAAGCCTGTGAACCCCTGTAATGTTATACAGACTCACACAGCATTTAGCTATTACAGAATGTAGAATACTGCCATACCACATGTGGCAAGCACCTTTTGAATTTCAACATATATTTTAGATTAAAAAATAAGAAAAATATTACCAGAATGTATCCTTCCCTCAGTCATTTTATGGATACATTTCAAGATACCAACATGATGGTGGATTAAATTTGAATGCAAATATTGTCACTGAGAAGTTGCCCATTTGTATGGTTTCTAAGACTCTCTTATTTTTAATGAGCAAGGTTTTACTAAAAACAAAAAGTGTTAATTACATAAATATGCGTATTCTTTTCAAAGCATACACTATATTATGGTTAAAAAAATAGAAAAATGAATGCAAAACTATTTCAACAGAAGTACTGCTTCTTGAACAGCCTTTAAAATTATGACATGTTTACTGGGAAAATACGTTACTTGTGACAGGGGTTACAAAAGCAATATTAACCTTCTTGAAATTTAATAGCAAAGCCAGACATGTAAAAATCAGTACCAGACATGGTCACATAACTACTTTTGTTAAGATTGTATGTAGGATAAAACAGATATTTAAAACTACATTAAGATGTGGGTAAGTAAATGGGCCTTTAGAAGATTCACAGCACACATGCATCATGAATAAAATCTTGATGCAGATTGTGCTAAGGATAGCATTCTTGGAAATGAAAAACCTTGTTTTTTTCTTTTGCTTTTGTTATATTAGGGACTGTTGCTTTTGCAACAAGGTGTCAGACATTAAATTTGCCCTTACATATACATATATCTATCTTTTGAAGGCAGGCATTTGTTTACACTGACAAGCTACCAAACACTTTTGCTGCATTTAATATGTGACTAATGAGTTTTTCTCATTTATAATCAAAGAGGATGTTTGCTTCTGCAAAAAAATATATGATTTACCTAAACATAGCATTGATATTAAGCCAAGAACTCCATGGTAGTAGTTTAAAGATGTAATGAAATATAGATTATAAAATTTTACTTACCATCAAATACAAGTTTGTTTTACAAAATAATTTTTTTCTGAAATTTATTGTCACTATAATTTTATCATATAATGTTATTTATCATGTAACATTGATATTTAAAAGAGATTCATGTTTTAAATTATTTCATTGTTTTTATAACCCTAAAATATTTCATTAAAATCTCTGAAAGCGTTTTTACTTATTTTAGAGAGTGCTCTAGCTTGACACATATTAAAAAAATAAAGGTCAAAAGTCATAAAGGATAATAGCTGATGGTTTTGATAATGCTAATTATATATTACTGAGAATAAAAGTAGAAAAGGAAATATGAATACTAAAGAAAGATAAACATCCCAATGCTGGATTTAAAAAAAATAATGAAAAAACTCTTAAAATGTCTTTGTACTTCACTGTCATAATTCAAAGACATAATGAAGCCTGAATTAAAAATGTCAGTTTCTGTGAGTGTTGATAACTTGGTTCTTTGTTGGGCAAGTCAAAATGTGTCTGTTTGATAGGCAAAAATGACAGACTAAAAATGGGAGAAGTTGGATCTAAAAAAAGAAACACACACACATACACAGACACTCGACTTTAAAAAAGGTCCATAATGTACTTAAAGGAGAAGACCTGTAGGGTAGGAGGCAGTATCTTTAGGAAGTCACCGAGCAGCACTAAAAGGCAATGTCCACGGCCAATCAAAACGATTTCTGTGACTGCTGGGGCTCTTGCATCCCCATCTTTACACTAGACTGGAAACCCTTTGTACTAATTACCAGACTGTACCAGATTTTCTGGTTCAGTTCAATCCTATAATTGACTGACAGTGATGGGCAAGGAAGGGGAAAAATTCAGGCTCAACACTGCAAGCAGAGGGTCAGAAATGGTTTCACAGAGAGCTGGTCACAGCCTGGCATTAAAAGCAGGGTTAAGCAAGCATCATCAGCACTTTCTTCTAATTCTCAGGTTAAAAAGGAAATGAGGAAGAAAAAACAACAGTCCAGGCTGTTCTCCTCTTACAGACCAGTTCTTAGCGTGCAACCATTTTGCAAAAAATAGAGAATAGCTTCATGTGTAAATGGTAATTTTAGATGTCATTAATTTTTATTTTGCTTTTTGGAAATAGAGGTTTTTCTCCAAGAACTCAAATAGGGTCATTTTGCTAAAGTTCAACAGTCTTTTGTTTATTTACAGAAACTCGCTCCTCTCCTACTTGGATAACTGTGGTAATTCTAGGAAAAACAATGCTGCTATTTAATTCCTAGGGCTAAAAAAATCATTAAAGTGCAAGTCTTATTTAGAGAGCCTGTGATAGGTTACGTAATCAAACTTAAGGATTTGAAAGCATCATAATTCTCACCTCTTTTGCTTGTTTGTAATTCTCTGATTTGGATTTACTGTATGTCTTTAGTAATAAAATGGTTTAGTAATAAAGTAAAATACATGAACCCATACTTTTTAAAACAAAAGTTTGAATAATAATTTACATGACTTGCAGTTAATTCATTAAAGAAATAGAACACATTGAGCACTGGATTAAAGACTTAATCGGCTGACCATCATTTGTTATTTGCTTAGAACTGTTCTCCTCCCACTTTATTTATAACCAAAAGAGCAACCTCTAGCTTTAGCTACACCAAACATTAAAAAAGCAGGTGCCAGAATCAGGGTCAAAATGAGACTCAGGCCATTCAGTAGGCAAGTGAGAATTATGTACTATCTTGTTGAGGTCAATTGACTTGAAATTTAATCACAGGTTAAGCCCCCTTTCTTTCCAGGCTAAAGAGTAAGCAACACCTGTGCCAGCAGCAGCTCACATTGCAGTTGACATAGCAGCCAGTTCAATTTTTAGTTACAAGTCAATTACTTACAGGAATAGAAAGGGAACATTTCATTCATTCCATGGATGGTCACTTTCCCGGAGAAACCTGTCAGGCTTTCTTTCTCCAAAAGAAGAAAAGAGAAGAAAAAAGTGAAAGTTAAAAATAAGTGATATGCTGCAAAAGTTCTAGAGCTAGGCCAGCACACTACAGCAGAGAAGTTGCGCAAATGGCTTACCTTCCAAATACTGAACAGAGCTGTCTTGGCAATGAGGCCTATCCCTGCTGATAAGTCCTGGGACTTGCCTCATCAGAGAATCAAAACAGGTGAAATGATAATACGTGATCTACACCTGAGAAGAGGGCCAGCTAACTGTATGAAAGGAGAGAGCAAATGAGTAAACTGTCTTTCCCCAGCTACAGTCAGCCCTTGTGCAAGGGGAGTTTCAAATGCACTGGCTATAGACTTTTGTCCAAAGCTGTGGTTCTTTTTTTTTCCTCTTTTTTTCTTCTTTCTTTCTTTTCTTTTCTTTCTTTTTTTTTTTTTCCTTAGTGAAGCTAGATTAGTTCATACAAAACTCAACAATACAGCACTGAAACCCATTGTTGATATTCAACATTTTTCACATAGCGGAACAGAATAGACAATACGGTATCTAGGAAACCATGGGCTGGATTACAAACTGATGATATCTCATCCTTCTGGGGGCCTGTAATCCTTTTTATTACCTACCACAGTAAAAAAAAAAAAAATCACTGTGTGTGGGGGAAGTTCTTTCAGAATAAATCAGTAACATTGCTATTCTTAGGTAAATAGGATAAATGAAAATGAAGTCTTGCTTGTAACACTAAATCCCAAGTGCCATTTGCCTTTTATGCAAGTTAATAATTTTTAAATCTATCTTAACCTTTATATGAGCTTCCATAGGTTTAAAACATTAAAATATTTGTAGAAATTTGCTTAATAACAGTGTTTAAAATTAACTTGGACTTTCAATTTCTTATGATAAATACCTGGAAAGTTCATTTCAAAGAACCCATATTGATGCTAAGGGCTGAGTACAAAATAGTTTTCATTAATTTGTATTAAAATACTTGTGTTGGATTATTAATATACTATATTTATTTCCTCCATTAAGAACACACTGAACTCCAAAATTTGGGGGCTTACTTTCCTGATATCTAGTTTAATACATTTTTTTAAACTTTTTTGACCCCATGTCATTTAAACTGTTCATTGTTTTTAAATGCATTTCCTGATCATGTTTAACTGCAAAGCCATTCTATGCGAGGAAGTTATGCCTATTAACCTTTTAGAAATCTGGTCCAATCCCTTTTTAAGATGCAATCCAGTTCCCATACTTTTCTTAAGCCTGCAAATGGTCTAGGTAGCCACAGAAGTGATTGTTCCTACCAGTTTCTTTTCATCACTTCTGCAATTGACCAATTGACAACTGATTGATGGTTATCTTTTCACTTCAACAATGAAAGAAATTACCATCACTATAGCTATGTACAGTAAATGCCTCCAGAGTAAATTACATGATTCTAAAATTCTCCTTAGCTCACTTAGTAAAACATCAACACAAAAAAGTTTCTTTTTGCGCCTCCTTTCCTGTACCACAGATTTGGCCTTTTCTGTCAGCTGCAAAAAAAGAACTTGACAGCTTCTTTAAAAAGAGGAGTATAAAGGAACTTGAATAAAGGATGGCACTGGGCCTGTCTCAAGCAAGTGGCCATTCTTTGCACTTGGAAAAAAATTAGGCATGTGAGCACAGATAAGCCCTATAAGAATACTCTAACGATCATTCCCAGTGACCTTGAGATTCTCTTTCCTTCTGTAACCATTCCTGAACATCAGACTGACAACATAGATTCTGAACATGAATCTCCAACTTATTTTGAGTAGGTGTTGTTTCTCATTGAAAAGATAACATCCTTAAAAATTTAAACTCCTTTACTGCACTGCAAAGACTCCCCCTGCTCTTTCTAAAAGTGCTCAAACAAGTGCTATTATGCAAGTGTCACATTCGTTATGATATGTTGATGGCCATGAGGTTTAAATTCCACCACCAAATCTAAACTTAAATGTCTCTATTTTTTTCCCTCACATCAAAGTCCTGAATCTTGTCAAAGATGGATATTCAAACATTTTTTCTATTCCTGTACAATTAAAGTTATTATTATTATTTTTGGTGATGTAAATATGCTATGAAAGATTGAACTGATTTACTCTCTTATTCCACTCCCATCCCTCTATAAGATCTTGTTTAAAAGTGAAAAACACACCCAAACAGACAAGAAACATGACTTCTCACTATTTCGCCTTGATGTCCTAAGTCCATAGAATTTGTTTTATTGAATGTCACAGCGTAAACTGAACTACAGTTTTATTGTGTAGAATGACTTGACAGTGTTCGCAGCTTTTTCTCTCTCAATGTTAGGCTCCTCTGTCCATAGTATTTTCCAGGCAAGAATACTGGAGAGGGTTGCCATTTCCTTTTCCAGGGGATCTTCCTGACCCAGAGATTGAACTCTTGTTTCTTGCGTCTCCTGCATTGGCAGGTGAATTCTTTACCATTGCATCACCTAGGAGCCCCACATATTCTATAAATATATGTATGTGAGAGCATTAGATACTGTCACTCAATACTGGCATACTGACAGCACTAAATAAGTTTTGTTTACTTAAACAAATTAATGTCTTCCCTGTTACCTTTGCTGTACTTGCTATAGCAGTGATATTATTATTCAAAATATCCCAGATAAAATTCATGAAACATCACTTTTATATCTTTACACTTGCTCTCCAAAGACCTATGTACTAGTCTAGTCTATAGCAGGTCATACAAGCATTAATAGAACTGCTTTGAAGATGATCTGATCTTCCATCTTAACCCACAACATCACTGTTGGAATAACCTCTCTCTGACTCTGCTTTTGCCATGTTACATACACCTTGGTTTTAAAATCTATGATACTTCTCTCTCTCTTTTTTTGTGTGTGTATATGTGTGTGTGTGTGAATCAAGAAAAGTAGAATTATATGATACAACGTAGGTTTGGTGGTTAAAGAATCTGCCTGCAATACAGGAGACCTGGGTTTGATCCCTGGGTCAGGAAGATCCCCTGGAGAAGGGAATGGCTACCCATTCCAGTATTCCTGCCTGGAGAATACCATGGACATAGGAGCCTGGTGGCCTACAGTCCATAGGGTCAAAAAGAGTTGGACAGGACTGAGCGGCTAACTCTTTCCTTTCTTCTGTTTGGTTCTTGGGCATCATTTGTGGTGTAAGGGAAACAGGGACCTGGTTAACAGAGGTGATCCTCTGCTTGCTGACAGGTACTGAGTGGTGCCGTAACACCAGCAAGGAGCAGCCTTCCTGTATCCTGCTTACACTGGGTGAACCTCTGGAGGGTCATACTTATTTTTGGGTCCTCAGTTTTGAGAAGGATACTTCAAATCAGAGGTTGACAAGTAATATTAACTCAGGTGGGTTGGACTCTGGAAAACACGTGAGTGATGGTTGAAAGAATTGGGCTGCTGCTGCTAAGTCGCTTCAGTCGTGTCCGACTCTCTGCTAAGTCGCTTCAGTCGAAAGAATTGGGCATTCAGAGTTTTTAAAAAGCTATCCTAGTGATTCTAAAGTGAAGCCAAGTTTTGAGAATCATTGTTCTAAGCTAGTGATTCTCAAAGTATTGCCCTCGATCAGCTGCATCCTCTGTCTTCAGCCTACTGTCTTCACTTTTAGTTCACAGATGGCTCGAGAGAGATGGGAGTACCAACGTAATCTTTCTGTCAAGACAGGAGATACGGGCTTGAGAGCCACTGGAATAGAAATGGCAATGGAAACTAGCAGAATAGATGAATGGTCTGAAGGAACATTGCATGTACAGTGAGGAAATAACAACAAGGTTTGCAACTCAGGGAATACCCACAATTTGAGTTAGGAGGAGGAAGAAACACTGCTAGAGGAGAGACCTGGCACAGAGGCAGGTCGAGACCATGGACACCCCAGTGGCTTCGAAGACAGGCTGACCAATCAGCAATGTCAGATGAGGCAGGCAGTTGATTAGGCTGATCTAAGAAAAGGACAAAAGAGTTGGCTGGAAGAAAGTCACTGCTAACCTTTGACCAAGGAATTTAATACTGGGGTGGAGGAAAAAGTCAGACTATGGAGATTCAGAAGAGAATGGGAGGAGAAGAATGAGGTGCAGTAGGTATAAAAAATATTTTTTCAACACTGGTTGGGAAAGGAGGAAAGAGGGCAGTTATTGGGAGCAGCAGCCTCCAAGAAGCCAGTGTTAGGGAAGAAGTTTTCATATTTTAAGAACTAAAGGAAGAAGCCTTCAGTTCAGTTCAGTCGCTCAGTTGTCGTGTCTGACTCTTTGCGACCCCATGAACCACAGCATGCCAGGCCTCCCTGTCCATCACCAACTCCCGGAGTCCACCCAAACCCATGTCCATCAAGTTGGTGGTGCCATCCAGCCATCTCATCCTCTGTTGTCCCCTTCTCCTCCTGCCCTCAATCTTTTGCAGCATCAGAGTCTATTCAAATGAGCCAGCTCTCCACATCAGGTGGCCAAAGTACTGGAGTTTCAGCTTCCAGTCCTTCCATTGAACACCCAGGACTGATCTCCTTTAGGATGGACTGATTGGACCTCCTTGCAGTCCAAGGGGACTCTCAAGAGTCTTCTCCAACACCACAGTTCAAAAGCATCAATTCTTCGGCACTCAGCTTTCTTTATAGTCCAACTCTCACATCCATACATGACCACTGGAAAAACCATAGCCTTGACTAGACAGACATTTGTTGGCAAAGTAATGTCTCTGCTTTTTAATATGCTGTCTAGGTTGGTCATAACTTTCCTTCCAAGGAGTAAGCGTCTTTTAATTTCATGGCTGCAGTCACCATCTGCAGTGATTTTGGAGCCCAGAAAAATAAAGAAGCCTTGAGGAGACTGTATTTGTTGAAGTGGGAAGAAGATCTATCATGAGAACACAGAAGAAAGTGAGGAGTAGAAAAGAAGTAAGAGGACTCAGAGTTGCCTTAGGAGTGGAAAAAGAAAAGAAACATAGAAGGATTTATATGGAAAAATGGTTTGTGAAGGTAAAGAGTGTGTAATAAATAGGTCATACCGGATGGCACCAAGCTTCTTTTTGAAGCAGGAGTAAAATCATTCACTAAGGCTTTAATTTCTTTTTTTTCTTTTTTGAGTAAGAGATAGCAGAGGGTAAAGGTGCACAGAGATTTAGAAGAGGAAAAAAAGGATTGAGAAAAAAATGCATTTCTCAGAGGCTTAGCACTGGCTTTCTCCTTACTTCCACATTTCTAGTTTGCATACTTCTATAATGTTAACTCTTGCCTGCTTGACTTAGAGTAACTTAACTTTTCAGTAGCTCTTTCCCCACACTCTCCATAATGGTCCACGGTCTTCAGAATTGGCCCTTAACCATCTTCTCAACTCAGTCTGCACTTTCTCCTTGCCTATCACTCCCATGGCTTTATCAAATTGGTTATCAAATTCAAAGGCAGCCCTAGTCTTTCTCTTGAATTCTAGATCTGTATTTAGCTGTCCACTGAAGATTTAGTACCTCAGCTGCGTAGTATTTTAAATCAATCTGATTCTTGATTTGCTTCACTGTGAAACAACAAAAACATGTTCCCCTGTCTTCAACATCCTGTTCTGTCTTTACCACACTTAATTATGGTGAACTCCAAAGCAGGAAGCTATCAATGATCTCTTATTTCTCAATTCTGATAACTGATAATTGTCTAATTTTTAAAATTTTACTTTTCAAATATCACATCTTTTCTAATTCTTAATTTGAAGTTCAGCCCTCCATCGTGCCTTAGAGTAAGCTTCTAATAGATCTCTCAGGTTCTAATAATCTATTCCCTCTTTAAGCGTCTCCATTTTATGACCAGAGATGTTATTATAAAATGCAGATCTGTTAGTGTCTCTCACCTTTAATGACTATCCATTTCCTATTACTATGGTTTTCATAGTGTTTTCTGGAACCAAGGGTTCCATGGAGAGTTTTTTAAGAACTCCAAAATCAAATTATAAATATGATCTTGTATCACTGATGAAAATCTATTACTGTAGCATACATGGTACAGATGCACATGTTTGTGGTGAAAAGTGTTCTAAATGTACTATTAGATCTCTGGAGAATCCAGAGAAAAATCCAAGAATATGCACCCATTATGTTTGAAGAATAATAAGTATGAAAACTGATATGGCGAGGAAACTTTCCAAACCAAACGGGCAAAGTGCAAATATTGCCATTTTCTTTATTTTGCATGTCTTTGCATGCAATAAGAAAGGTTTATTACAAATAAACTACATAACACATGCATAACAGGAGGAAGTGCATACTTCTGAAACATCAAATAAAATGAGAAGAATGTGGAAAGATGTATTTGTACTTCTTGAATAAAAGTGATAGTAGCAAAAATACAGGAGTAGTGATTTTTTATAAAAGTGACTACTGAAAATATGTTTGAGGAATCATCCAAGTTGCACAGATAAGTATTAACTCTTAAGAAAATGTTTTCTTTTCAAAGCAGTTTTAGTTTATTATATTCAGATCACCAATTTTTATTTTATTTGGATGCAGAGAAATTGAATCTGTCATTATTTTTATTGAGGTCTACTTGATTTGTAATGTTTCAGGTGTACAGTAAAGTGATTCAGATATATATACACATATTTACTTTTTCATATTCTTGTCCATTATAGGTTATTCAGTCAGTCAGTTCAGTCACTCAGTCGTGTCCAACTCTTTGTGACCCCATGGACTGCCGCACACCAGGCTTTCCTGTCCATCACCAACTCTTGGAGCTTGCTCAAACTCATGTCCATCGAGTTGCTGATGCTATCACTTTATTGGTTATTACAAGATATTGAATACAGTTCCCTGTGCCATGCAGTAAATCCTTATTTTTTAATCTATTTTATATATAGTTGTGTATATCTGCTAATCCCAAATTCCTAATTTATCCCTCCCCCTTTCTCCCCTTTGGTAAACCATAAACTTGTTTTCTGTATCTGTGAGTCTATTTCTGTTTTGTATGCAAGTTCATTTGTATCATATTTTTAGATTCCACATGTAAGTGATATAATGTTTGTCTTTGACTTCATGAAGTATGATAATCTGTATGTCCATCTATGTTGCTGTAAATGATGTTATTTCATTCTTTTTTATGGCTGGATAATAATACACATATATATCACATCTTCTTTATCCATTCATCTATTGATGGACATCTAGGTTGCTTCCAGCTATTGGCTATTGGAAATCATGGTGCTATGAACACAGGGTGCATGTATCTTTTTGAATGAGAGTTTTCATCTTTTCTGGATTTACACTGAGGAATGAGATTGATGAATACTATGGTAACTCTCTTTTTAGTTTGTAAAGGAACCTCTATACTGTTCTCCATAGTGGCTACACTGGTTTACATTCCCACCAACGTGTAAGAATGTTTTTTTTTCTCTGTACCCTCTCTAGCACTTGTTATTTGTACACTTCACGATGATGGCCATTCTGACCAGTGTGAGGTGATACCTCATTTTAATTTGCATTTCTCTAATAATTGGTGATGTGAAGTATCATTTCATGTGCCTGATAACCATCTGTATGTCTTCTTTGGGTAAATGTTTATTTAGGTCTTCTGGTCATTTTTCTGTTGGGTTGTTTTTGTTTTAGGGTTTTTTTTTTAAATATCAAGCTGTATAAGCTGTTTGTGTTTTTGGAAATTAATCCCTCATCTGTCACATAATTTGCAAATATTTTCTCCCATTCCATAGATTTTTGTTTTGTATATGGTTTCCTTTGCTGTGCAAAAGCTAAGTTTAATTAGATCCCATTCATTTATTTTTGCTTTTGTTTTTATTACTGTAGGCAATGGGTGCAAAAAAAATACTACAGCACTTTATGTCAGAGTGTTCTGCCTATGATTTCCTCTAGGGGTTTTATAATATCTGGTCTTACATTTGGGTCTTTAATACATCTTGAGTTTATTTTTGTATATAGTGTTAGAGAATGTTCTAATTTAATTCTTTTACACATAGCTGTCTAGTTCTCCCAACGCGACTTATTGAAGACAGAATCTTTTCTGCATTGTGTGTTCTTGCCTTCTTTGTCATAGGTTAATTGACTGTAAATGTATGGGTTTATTTCTGAGCTTTCTTTTTTTTTAATTAATTTTAATTGGAATATAGTTGCTTTACAATGTTGTGTTAGTTTCTGAAAAGTGAAAGTGTTAGTTGCCCAGTTGTGTCCGACTCTTTGCAACCCCATGGTCTGTAGCTTGCCAGGCTCCTCTGTCCATGGAATTCTCCAGGCAAGAATACTGGAGTGGGTTGCCATTTCCTACTCCAGGGGATCTTCCTGACCCAGGGGTCCAGCCCTGGTCTCCTGCATTGCAGGCAGATTCTTTATCATCTAAGCCACCAGGGAAGCCCATGTTCCTTTCTATTGTATAGCAAAATGAATCAGCCATACTTATATGTATATACCCTCCCTTTTGGACTTCCTTTCTATTCAGGTCACCAAGCTGCATTAAGTAGAGTTCCCTGTACTATACAGTATTTCTCATTAGTTATCTATTATATACACAGTATCAATAGTGTATATGTGTCAATCCCAGTATCCAGTTCCTCCTGCTCCCTTTCCCCCTTGGTATCCATACATTTGTTCTGTATGTCTGTGTCTCTGTTTCAACTTTGTACATCGTATCATCTGACCTTTTTTTTTTTATTCCACCTATCTGTATTAATATACAATATTTGTTTTTCTCTTTCTGACTTATTTCACTCTATATGACACTCTCTAGATCCATCCACATCTCTACAAATGATACAATTTTGTTCCTTTTTATGGTTGAGTAATATTCCTTTGGGCTTCCCTGGTGGCTCAGATGGTGAAGAATCTGCCTGAATGCAGGATACCTGGGTTTGATCCCTAGGTCAGGAAGATCCCCTGGAGAAGAGAATGGCTACTCACTCCAGTGTTCTTGTCTGGAAAATTCCATGGTCAGAGGAGCATGGCAGGCTGTATAGTCCATGGGGTCACAAAGAGTTGGACACTACTGAGTGACTAACATGCATATACACAATGTTGCTGTGTATATACGTACCACACCTTCATTATCTGTTCCTCTGTTGATGGACATTTAGGTAGGTTCCATGTCCTGGCTATTGTAAATAGTGCTGCTGTGAACATTGCAGTGCATGTATCTTTTTAAATTATGGTTTTAGGCTGGGTATAGGCTCAGTAGTGGGATTGCTGGGTCATATAGTAGTTCTATTTTTAGTTTTAAGAAACTAAAATCATACTGTTTTCCATAGTGGCTGTATTAGTTTATAGTCCCACCTATTTCTGAGCTTTCTATTTTGTTCCATTGATCTAGTGTCTGTTTTTGTTTCAGGATCTTACTGTTTTGATTACCGTAGATTTGTAGTATTGTTTGAAGTCAGGGAGCTTGATTCTCCCAGCTCTAATCTTTCTCAGAATTGTTTTGGCTAATGGGGGTCTTTTGTGTTTCTATGCAAATTAAAAAATTTTTGTTCCAGTTCTGTGAAAAATGTCATTGGTAACTTGATAGGGATTGCTTTGAATCTATAGATTGCTATGGGTAGTATGATCATTTTAAAATATTGATTCTTCCAGTCCCAGGATGAGTGGTATATCTTTCCATCTGTTTGTGTCATCTTTAATTTCTTTCATTAGCATCTAGTAGTTTTTGGAATACAGTTCTTTTGCTTTCTTGGGTAGGTTTATTCCTAGGTATTTTCTTCTTTTTGATGTAACGGTATGTGGATTGTTTCCTTAATTTCTCTTTCTTATAGTGCATTATTAATATATAGACATTAAACAGATTTTTGTAAATTGACTTTGTATCCTGCCTCTTTATTGAATTCACTGATGAGCTCTAATAGTTTTCTGATAGCAATGTTAGATTTTCTATGTATAGTATCATGTCATCTGCACACAATGACAGTTTTACTTCTTCCTTTCCAATTTGGATTCCTTTTATTTTCTTATTTCCTTTTCTTCTCTGATTGCTGTGGCTAGGACTTCCAAAACCATGTAGAATAAAAGTAGCCAGAGTGGACATCTTTGTTTTGTTCCTGATCTTAGAAGGAAGGCTTTCAGCTTTTCACTGTTGAGTATGATGTTAGCTGTGGATTTGTCATGTATGAACTGCCTCCCTCCTTGAAGTGGTCATAGCAGGAATAGAATTAGGATTAGAGCTTGAAGGGGAGACATGATCCACCAAGGGAGAAGGAGCAAATGGTGAAGAGAACATGTCCTGCCATGTTCATTCTGTATGGCTTTTCACAGATTACTTAATCCCTTTTAATCTGATTTTATTAGCTGTAAAATGAGGTTAATAAAAACACAATTTGGCCTGTTCTTTTTCAGGGAAAAAAAAAAAAGCCTCTGGGAAGGCTTCTAACCCAGTTCCTGGCACTTACTGGAGCAACAGTTGACTCTCCTGACAGCCAGACCATTTGCATCTCTTTCTTTTCCCTTCCTTTCTCTGCCTGGACACTAGTTGATGCCACTTCCTTAGGCTGCTCACATTTCATCTCCATGCAAAGCTGTCAGGGACTCACTGCAACTGAATTGCTTCCCTCTCATCAGGGTGGGCACCTCTACTGAAAGCAAATTCTGTATCTTGGTAGAGTGAAAAAGAAACTGGCCACATCATCATCGTTATTACTTTTTGAAGCACAAATTTAGAAGGTCTTTCTTGTAGACTCCCTGAAAAAGGCATCATCTTTTTACTCACTGTTTTCATTATTTTATTCCTCAAGCAAACATATTAGACAATTAAAACAAGTTGGTTTCAAGCTTTTCAGTGTTTCAATTAAGATTTTTATGTTCAGTATTCAGTGGTATGTAATTTTGGAAGTATGATGCCAATTTTAATTAATTTTCATAGGTTTGCTAATTAAAACAATTAAGATGTAGGTCTTATGCTTTGGAAAAATAATTGGAGGAACTCTTGAACATTATCCTTGAGGTTTCACACAAGCATGAAATGGTGTAAATTTGTTTTAAAAATAGCTGGAAACCCAAAAGAAGTAATTATAACATCAAAGTTGTGTCTGCATCTATCTTTTAAAAAAATTATAGTAGATAAAATTTTCCTTGAGTTTCTGGAAGCTGATTCTGCCTGCCTCTGTGTTCATGGTGGTAATTAGGAGTAATACTAAATAAATTTTCAATAACAGCATGACATGGAAACTTTAAACTTTGGAGATAAATGTCAACAAGACAAAGTACTGAGAGATGAAAAAATGAGAGAACAAATACAGAAAACCCAAAGGAATGGAAGGAGAAATATGTAATGTAAATTAATAATCCTATTGCCAACAGGATACAGTCCTTGAGATAAATGGGTTTCCAACTTTTTTGAAGTCACAGATCTTTAGAGTCAAAGCACACTTCCTAGAAGGTTCACACAGAACATAATTCTTAATAGTAGTAGTAATATGATAGTGTATATGAAAAGAAAAATGAACAAGAAGCATGAATACTCCAACTGTTTAGCAAAGTGGTTAAATGCAAGAACTCTGGTGTCACAGTATCTAGGTTTTAATCTTCGCTGTGCCTCTAAAATAGGGGTAGTAAAACCTATCCCAAAGGGTCGTTGTAGGGACTAAATGAGTTATTATATGTAAATCACTTAGAACAATATTCTATCCAAAATAAAGATTAGTTATATTTATAAATATCCTCACAAATATTTAAAATATGAAAAATTAGTGATTTCTGCAAGCAATCTCCCCATTATTTAGTTTATCCATATGTTGTTATTCAATCTTGGCAGAGGCCTAGAGTTTTGGCAAACAAGGATTTAAAATCTCAGTATATTTATCACGGGTCATAAAAATGTTAATACCCTTTGATTCGATAATTTTGCCTTAAGGAACCTAGTCAAAGGAAATAATAAAAATGAAAAAAGTATTAACAAAATTATTCACCACAGCATTATCTAGGAATAAAAATTAAAACTAAATGTCAGAAAACAGGGGAATAAATAAGGATTCTTTACATAGATGATGACATATTTAAAAGGTACAATATACACTAGCTTAAAAAATGTTGGCCTCTGGCTATCTTTCATAATGAATGTTAATTACATGCACAAATGCTGATGGTATAGTGGTAAGAGAGCTCAGCAAAATATATAGTTGTATTTATAGTCTGATCCTCACTTTAGAAATATGTCTAGAACATACCTTTGAAAATGTAGTTAATATATTAACATTGTTTCATAGGGTTAGAACAAAGGTCATCAAACCTTTTCTGTAAAGTGCTGGCTGATGTAAACATTTTAGGTTTTGTAGACCATAGAGTTTCTGTCATAACTACTAGACTGTGCTGTGGTGGTATGGAAAGCAGCTGTAATTAACAGTCAACAGATGGGGGGGCAGGGTGGGGTGCTGTGTTCCAATAAAACTTAATTTACAAAAAATAGGCTTGCTGGCCATAGTTTGTCCACTTCTGGGTTAGATTTGCAGATGCATTTATTCTTTTTAAATATTTTTCTTAATTTTCTACAGTGAGAAAAGGATAAATTACTTTCACACTAAAAAATTAAAACGATGTGTTATAGAAAGCAAAATATCCTCTGCTATAAAGAATAAGAGATACCATCAGTTCAGTTGAGTCACTCAGTCCTGTCTGACTCTGCAACTCCATGGACTGCAGCATGCCAGGCCTCGGTCCATCACCAACTTCTGGAGCCTACTCAAACTCCCGTACATTGAGTCAGTAATGCCATCCAACCATCTTATCCTCTGTTGTCCCCTTCGCCTCCCACCTTCAGTCTTTCCCAGCATCAGGATCTTTTCAAATGAGTTAGTTCTTCACATCAGGTGGCCAAAGTATTGGAGTTGCAGCTTCAGCATCAGTCCTTTCAGTGAATATTCAGGACTGATTTCATTTAGATTGAACTGATGTGATCTCCTTGCAGTCCAAGAGACTCTCAAGAGTCCTCTCCAGCACCACAGTTCAAAAGCATCAATTCTTCAGAACTCAGCTTTCTCTATAGTTCAACTCTCACATCCACACATGACTACTGGAAAAACCATACCTTTGACTAGACGGGCTTTTGTTGGCAAAGTAATGTCTCTGCTTTTTAATATACTGTCTAGGTTTGTCATAGCTTTTCTTCCAAGGAGCAAGCATCTTTTAACTTCATGGCTGCAGTCACCATCTGCAGTGATTTGGGAGGGGAGCCCCCCCAAAATAAAGTCAGCCACTATTTCCATTGTTTCCCCATCTATTTGCCATGAAGTGATGGGACCAGATGCCATGATCTTAATTTTCTGAATATTGAGTTTAAGCCAACTTTTTCACTCTCCTCTTTTACTTTCATCAAGAGGCTTTTTAGTTCCTCTTCACTTTCTGCCATAAGGGTGGTGTCATCTGCATATCTGAGGTTACCGATATGTCCCCTGGCAATCTTGATTCCAGCTTGTGCTTCATCCAGTCCAGCAATTCTCATGATGTACTCTGCATAGAAGTTAAATAAGCAGGGTGACAATATACAGCCTTGATGTACTCTTCCTATATGGAACCAGTCTGTTGTTCCATGTCCAGTTCTAACTGTTGCTTCTTGACCTGAATGCAGATTTCTCAGGAGGCAGGTCAGGTGGTCTGGTATTCCTATCTCTCTCAGAATTTTCAACAGTTTGTTGTGATCCACACATTCAAAGGCTTTGGCATAGTCAATAAAGCAGAAGTAGATGCTTTTCTGGACCTTTTTTGCTTTTTTGATGATCCAGCAGATGTTGGCAATTTGATCTCTGGTTCCTCTGCTCTTTCTAAATACAGCTTGAACATCTGGAAGTTCTTGGTTCACGTACTGTTGAAGCCTTGCTTGCAGAATTTTGAGCATTGCTTTGCTAGTGTGTGAGATGAGTGCAATTGTGTGGTAGTTTGAACGTTCCTTGGCACTGACTTTCTTTGGGATTGGAATGGAAACTCACCTTTTCCAGTCCTGTGGCCACTGCTGAGTTTTCCAAATTTGCTGGCATATTGAGTGTGCCAGCACTCAATTGGTACTTTCACAACATCATCTTTTAGGAATTGAAATAGCTCAGCTGGAATTCCATCCCTCCACTAGCTTTGTTCATAGTGATGCTTCCTAAGGCCCACTTGACTTCACCTTCAGGATGTCTGGCTCTAGGTGAGTGATCACACCATCGTGATTATCTGGGTCGTGAAGATCTTTTGTATAGTTCTTCTGTGTATTCTTGCCACCTCTTAATATCTTCTGCTTCTTTTAGGTCCATATCATTTCTGTCTTTTATTGTGCCCATCTTTGCATGAAATGTTCCCTTGGTATCTCTAATTTTCTTGAAGAGATCTCTAGTCTTTCCCATTCTATCATTTTCCTCTATTTCTTTGCATTGGTTACTGAGTAAGGCTTTCTTATCTCTCCTTGCTGTTCTTTGGAACTCTGCATTCAAGTGGATGTATCTTTCCTTTTCTCTTTTGCCTTTCACTTCTCTTCTTTTTACAGTTATTTGTAAGGCCTCCTCAGATAGCCATTTTGCCTTTTTGCATTTCTTTTTCTTAGGGATGGTCTTGATCACTGCCTCCTGTACAGTGTCATGAACCTCTATCCATAGTTCTTCAGGCACTCTATCAGATCTAATCCCTTGAATCTCTTTGTCACTTCCATTGTATAATCGTAAGGGATTTGATTTAGGTCATATCTGAATGGTCTAGTGGTTTTCCTTACTGTCTTCAATTTAAGTCTGAATTTGGCAATAAGGAGTTCATGCTCTGAGCCACAGTCAGCTCCTGATCTTGTTTTTGCTGACTGTGTAGAGCTTCTCCATCTTTGGCTGCAAAGAATATAATCAATCTGATTTTGGTGTTGACCATCTGGCGATGTCCATGTGTAGAGTCTTCTCTTGTGTTGTTGGAAGAGGGTGTTTGCTATGACCAGTGTGTTCTCTTGGCAAAACTCTTATTAGCCTCTGCCCTGCTTCATTCTGTACTCCAAGGCCAAATTTGCCTGTTACTTTAGGTATTTCTTGACTTCCTACTTTTGCATTCCAGTCCCCTATAACGAAGAGGACATCTTTTTTGGGTGTTAGTTCTGGAAGTTCTTGTAGATCTTCATAGCACCATTCAACTTCAGCTTCTTCAGCATTACTGGTCGGGGCATAGACTTGGATTACTATGTTATTTAATGGTTTGCCTTACAAACAAATAGAGATCATTCTGTTGGTTTTGAGATTGAATCCAAGTACTGCATTTTGGACTCTTGTTGATTATGATGGCTACTCCACTTCCTCTAAGGTATTCTTGCCTACAGTAGTAGACATAATGGTCGTCTGAGTTAAATCCACCCATTTCAGTCCATTTTAGTTTGCTGATTCCTAAAATGTCATTGTTCACTCTTGCCATTTCCTATTTGACCACTTCCAATTTGCCTTGATTCGTGGACCTAACATTCCAGGTTCCTATGCAATATTGCTCTTTACAGCATCGGACTTTACTTCCATCACCAGCCGCATCCACAGCTGGGTGGTGTTGTTGCTTTGGCTCCCTCTCTTCATTCTTTCTGGAGTTATTTCTCCACTGATCTCCGGTAGCATATTGGGCACCAACCAACCTGGGGAGTTCATCTTTCAGTGTCCTGTCTTCTTGCCATTTCATAATGTTCATGGGGTTCTCAAGGCAAGAATACTGAAATGGTTTGCCATTCCCTTCTGCAGTGGACCACATTTTGTCAGAACTGTCCACCATGACCCTTCTGTCTTGGGTGGCCCTACATGGCATGGCTCATATATATCGTTAGAAAATGGCTATTATAGACTTCTGTGATTTAAAAATTCATATCAGATCAACATCAGAAATGACATGCTTAAAAATAAAAGCCTTCAGTCACTGCATGGTAAACTTAAAGTCCAAATATTTTATGTAGGCTCTAAGGCCCAAAAAGACCTGACCTCTGGCTCTATCTCCCAGTTCATGTCTTACCACTCTCTCCCTTGGTCACTTGCTCCAGTAATGCTTGCGTTGATATGGGGCCCTGGGATTTAGCATTTAATGCAGACTTAAATAAACAGACTGTTAGCATTGTAAGAAGACTCTGCATACAAATCCAAGAGTCCTGGAAATGACTGAAAAAAATTACTCAGGCTTCTAAATTCTTTTTAAAAACCTGGTATTTTTATTGCATACACAAAATAGTCTAATATTTTATTAGTTTTCTTTATTTTTCATCCAGTCCACACAAATTTAAAGGAACCGACTAAAATACCAGCTAGCCTCAGATTTTATTTTTGAACTTACAAAAACTAAAATTTTATAAAGCACAATAGATAATTTTTAAAAATTAATTAATTCAGGCTGCACTAGGTCCTCCGTGCTGCATGTGCGCCTTCTCTAGTTGCAGTGGTTGGGGCTTCTCTTGGTGTGGAACACTGGGCTCTGGAGCGTGTGGGCTCAGTGGTTGCTGTTTGCTGTCTCTACAGCGTGGGCTTGCTAATTCTGGTGCAGAGGCTTAGATTCATATACATATATACATATGCCATATATCTATATGAATATATACACATATCTATCAAACTTTTAAAATTCTTACGAAGCAGGTAAAAGGAATGTCTGGTTTTATGTTGTATTTCTTGTATTATGAGAAATTTAAGTACATTCTAGTATGTTTAAAAGCCATTTATGTTTACTAGTTTCATGACCTTAGATTTTCTGTTATCCTTTAGTTGTCTTTCTTTGTGTGTGTGTGTGTGTGTGTGTATTGTAGGACTTATACTATGTTATGGAAATTAGCTTTTGTCTGTCATATGCTGCAAATAAGTTTTCTATTTTGTTTTTTGATTTTATTTATTATTTACTTTCTTTGCAATGGAGAAATTTTTAAAAATTAATGGTCAAATTCTTAGATCTTTGAAGTCTTCTGAAATTTAAATCATGCTTTGAAAGATCTGTTCTGCTCCAAGATTATTATTGTTGTTCAGTCACTAAGTTGTGTCTGACTCTTTGTGACCCCATGAACTGCAATATGCCAGGCTTCCCTGTCTGGGAGACAGAGTTGACTCAAACTCATGTCCATTGAGTTGGTGATATCCAACTATGTCATCCTATGTTGCTCCCTTCTGTCATTTTTCCCCCTTAGATCTTTGCTTTATTTAGGATTTATTTTATAGTAAGGAGTGATAGAAAATTATATACCACATTCTTCTGCTAATTTACTCAGGCAAGAGTCTCTGATTACCGAATGATACAACCTGGTTTCTTTAAACTATCAGGTATTTACCACTCAAAATACTCTGTAAAACCATATGACAAAAGAACTTAATATTAACATGTAAGAAGATGCTTTCAATGAGTTATTTAGAGCAGTTATTTTCTGAACTTCTTTTAAATACTACCTCTGTAACTTTTAAAAAATTTTTATTTATTTTTGGCTGTGCTGGGTGTTCACTGCTGTGCAGGCTTTTCTCTAGTTGAAGCAAGCAGGGACTATGCTCTAGTCGTGATACGTGGACCTCTCATTTTGGTGCTTCACTTGTTGCAGAGCATAGGCTCTCAGATGCGCAGGCTTTGCAGTTGTGACACATGGGCTCGCTAGTTGTGGCTCCTGGGGCTCTAGAACCACAGGCTCAGTAGTTGTGGTACATGGGCTCAGTGCTCCACCGGATGTGGGATCCTCCTGGACCAGGGATCAAAACCATGTCTCCTGCACGGACAGATGGATTCTTTACTACTGAGCCACCAGGAAAGCCCTACCTCTGTAATATTTGATATTTCCACATTAAATCCTATAATATTATTTCCTTAATACTTTAAATTACCTCTTTTTATGTTAGTAATTTTATTGAAAAAGGAAATTTTATATCATAATTTAGTATTTTAGTTAAATTTCTGAAAGCATACTAAAATAAATAAATACTGAAATACATTTTTAGCTACATACACTGATGTCTCCATACTGGAAAATGGTGATCTAGTTAAATATAGAAGTAAGGAGCTCCCTAAATTGAAATATTGGGATGAATAACAGAAATTTTGAGTTTTTAAAAATAATTTTATTTATTTATTTAATTTTGGCTGTACTAGGTCTTCACTGCTGTGCAGGCTTTTCTCTAGTTGTAAGCAGGGGGCTACTCTCTAATTTTATTGTGTCTTCTCTTGTGTAGCATGGTCTCCAGGGCACACGGGCTTCAGTAGTCATAGCTCCCCAGCTCTAGAGCACAGGCTCAATAGTTGTGGCATGTGGGCATAATTGCTCCATGGCATTTGGGATTTTCCCAGACCAGGGATCAAAATTATGTCTCCTGCATTGGCAGGTAGCTTCTTTACCACTGAGCCACCAGGAAAGCTCCTTAATTTTTATACTTGAAGTGTAACTGGTCAGGCAAATACTGTACACATACACTCACATATATACACAGTAAGTTTAGTAAGTTTTTCTAAAACTTACTAAAACAAAAGTAAGTAGAAAAGCTCAGTCTGCGTCTCTGGATGAAACAGTATCTATAATTGTAAAGAAGCACATCCCACTGTGTAAGTTTAGCTTTCTGCAGATTAAAACATGTACCACTGTATCAAAAATAATGCAGTAGCATGACCATAGAATATTTCATTTTGCCTAGTTTTTGAAAATGGATAGCTTCCACATTAATTCCAGGTAGTACAGGCTTTTTAAGAATGGGCTTCCCTTGTGGCTCATCTGGTTAAGAATCCGCCTGCAACGCGGGAGACCTGGGTTTGATCTCTGGCTTGGGAAGATCCCCTGGAGAAGAATACCTACTCCAGTATTCTGGCCTGGAGAATTCTATGGACTGTATAGTCCATGGGGTTGCAAAGAGTGGGACATGACTGAGCAACTTTCACTCACAGGCTTGAGAATGATAATAACCCTACTTGATTCCAGCTGAGTCCCTAGACATATAGAATAAATATATTATATATGTATATAAATTTATCTGGTGAAGATAAATCCTTTTGACAATATATTTATGTTTTATATTACTCTTTATCAACAAGTAGATGATGATTTGACAACTTATATTCAGACAATAGGATTTAAGTAATTAGTGAGATAATCTGAGGACTATAGTACTATATAGATTCCTGGAGAAGAAGGTTACTGAAGAAGAGGATGTTAGTTTTCAGTCAGACTGTATGTACAGCCACTAAGTGAACAAGGAGTTCTGCTGGGTTGTTCAGTGATAACTACAGTTTAGAAAAAAAAATAAAAGGGCTTTAAGTGGCAATTAATCCTGTAAAATCTCCCAATATCTAATAGTGTGTATTCAGGGCATGATACTATTTTGTGTTACTGCCTCCTGAAAAATGAAAACAAAGGTTGCTAGTATTTAGTAAATGATATGCTTACTATGTACCAGGTGTCTTAAAAATTGCATTTCATTTAATGCTCATGATATTTCCCCTATATGAGAGATGAGAAACTGGAGTCTCTGGGTAGTAATCTTGCCCAAGCCAAACAATTAGAAAGTAGAAAAACTTTGAGTAAAACTCAGGCTTCCCTGGTTGCTCAGCTGGCAAAGAATTCTGCAATGCAGGAGACCCCGGTTTGATTGCTGACAGGGGAAGATTCCCTGGAGAAGGGATAGGCTACTCACTCCAGTATTCTTGGGCTTCCCAAGTGACTCAGATGGTAAAGAATCTACCTGCAATGCAGGAGACCTGGGTTCAATCCCTGGGTTGGGAAGATTCCCTGGAGAGGGGAACAGCTACCCACTCCAGTATTCTGGCCTGGAGAATTCCATGGATCTGGCCTCTTCAGATTCATTAAAGTGGCTCAGATGGTAAAGAATCTGCCTGCAATGCAGGAGACCCGGATTTGATCCCTGGATCAGGAAGATCCCCTGGAGAAGGGAATGGCAGCCCACTCCAGTATTCTTGCCTGAAGCATTCCATGGACAGAGGAGCGTGGTAGGCTACAGTCCATGGGGTCGAAAAGAGTTGAACACAACTGAGCAACTACACATTCACTTTCAGGCCCTTAAAAGATCAAGTGTTAACCATGACAGCATGGTGCTTTCCCCATCAGTCTAGCTCCTTCCAAATCCTGAGACTAACCCTTCTTCTGTCTCAGAAGGTAAACCTGGTCAGAATAAAGCACCTGGATCTTACATGCAGTCCCTCTCCTGGCAGGAGGGAGGAGAGCAGTTCAAGGAGCCGAGTCTGGCTTTTACTTAGAAAGGATGTTGATGATAATTGGGGTAAATTGTTTTTTTTTTTTTTTTTAAACAAATCTGCAGGAGTTACATAAAACCAGTATCTCAAAATAAAAAGTTTTAGACTTTTGTAATAAGTAGTCTGTCATTCAGGCCATAAGTATTTATTTATCATCCATGGGGGTACAGAGCTCTGTATTAGCTTCCTGTACCCCTTCACTCATCCCCCCCACCCCCATTTAGTTCAAATAATTCATGCAGTCTGGGCTGAAAAGAAACAAACAACATATGCAGGATTTCATTTCATAAATCCCCCTGTGGGACACTGACTGGCAGCTCACTTCCCTGGGGTGTATAGAACACTTACACTAATGTAAAATATGAGAATATCAAATGAAATGTTTATGGAGAAGTTTCTAAGCTGCTACAGAAATTCTTTGTAGAAATTTGTTGCCAGGATTCCCCAAAATTAAAGAGAAATATCCTAATTAGAGTCAGCAAAAGAAAAAAAAATTTGTTACCATTTCCCAGAAGGTCACAATGTGCTATTCTAAAGGTGATTCTCAGATAATTTTGAGAAATAAGTTATCTGGTTCTATAAAACAGTAGTCAGTCAAAGGTAGTTACTCAGTGAGGATGTGGAAAAAAGGGGACCCTTGTGTACTGTTGGTGGACATGTACCGCCACTTTCTATACAGTGGGAAACTGTATGGAGGTTTTTCAAAAAATTAAAAATATGATCCAACAATTCCACTTTTGACTATTTATCCAAATAAAACAAAAACACTAACTGGAAAAGGTATATGCACTCCTGTGTTCATTGCAACATTATTTACAACCCAAATGTGGAAACAACCAAAGTGTCCATCAGTGGATGAATGGATAAAGAAGATGTGGCATATATATGTATATATATACACACACAATGCAATATTATCAGCTATAAAAAAGAACTCCGACTCTCTGTGATCCCACGGACTGTACCCTGCCAGACTCCTCTGTCCGTGGAGTTTTCCAGGCAAGAATATTGGAGTGAGTTGCCATTTCTTTCTCCAGGGGATCTTCCTGAGCCGGGGATCAAAGCTGGGTCTCCTGCATTGCAGGAAATTCTTTACTGTTTGAGTAGGGAAGCCCATAAAAAAGAACTGAATCTTGCCATTTGCAACAACATAGATGGAACTTGAGGGCATTATGCTAAGTGAATAAGTCAGAGAAAGACAATTACCATATGATTTCACTTACATATGAAATCTAAAAAACAAGAGAACCAGCAAAACAAAGCAGAAACAGACTCATAGATACAGAAACAAACTGGTAGTTGCCAGAGGAGAGGGAGTTGGGGGTGCAAAAAAGGGGACTAAAAGATACAGAATTGCATTTATAAAATAAGTCATGGGGATGTAATGTACAGAATAGGAAAAAATAGGATTGTAACAGTCTTGTACTGTGACAGGTTGTTACTGGACTTACTGTGATGATCATTTCAAAATGAATATAAACATTACAATGGAATATTTCTTGGCCGTAAAAATGGGCTCATTTGTAGTCATGTGGGTGGACCTAGGGTCTGTCATACAGAGTGAAGTAAGTCAGAAAAACAAATGTCTTATATTAACGCATATATATGGAGTCTAGAAAAATGGTAAAGATGAATCAGTGTGCAGGGCAGAAATAGAGACATAGATGTAGAGAAGAGATGTGGACATTGCAGAGGGATAGAAGGGTGGGATGAACTGGGAGAGCAGGATTGACACGTATACACTACCGCGTGTAAATGGATAGCTAGTGGGAAGCTGCTGTGAAACACAGGGCGTTCACCTGAGTGCTCTGTGATGACCTGCATGGGTGAGGTGAGTGGGAGGAGGGCCCGGAGGGAGGGGGCATATGATATGTATACATATAGCTGGTTCCCTTTGTTGTACAGCAGAAACTAACACAGCATTGTAAAGCAATTACATTTCAATTAAAAAAGAAAAAATATATAAATATTGAATTACTATGAGGTGCACCTAAAATTAGTATGGTATTGTACATCAATTATACTTCAATTTAAAAAGCAGTTTCTCAAACATTTTACAGTATATGGAGAATAGGCTTGAGAGATCTAGGTTCTAAACTCTGATCCATCCCTTATTAGTTGACTAATCATATCAAAAAAAAAAAAAGAAGTCTCTGAGAAACAATGTCCACATTTGTTAAAGTAGGGATAATATCTATCTCAGGGGAACAGTTATGGGGATTAAATGAAGTAATGACCAATGTAAAACACATAGCAGACTCTCTGGCACTTAGAAAGTGCTAAAAAAATATTAATTCCTTTCCCCTTTTGCATCCCTCATAGTTAAAACATACTGATCACTTACCTATTTACTTGATTTCTAATTCACAAGCAAAAGTTACAGGGGAAAGCCAAATCTTAAAGAGATCAAGGTTGTCATATATTTCTTATAGTGAAACTTGCATTATAGACACCTTTGATACAGGGTTGAAGTTTCTTTGCAGAACACATTAGGATGTCATGTAATCTAGTCTGTAGAAAAATAAAGGACATTTCAAGAGTGGCTCCATTGTATAATTTTTATGAGTATTATCATCAAAGTGATCTTTGATCATATACCAATTTTCATTTCATTATGTTCATAATTTATTTTTTATATTCATAGAGGTACCACAAATGTTTTGTTAATTTACTTTTTAAAAGCTATCGTAAGTTATAGTGTATAACAATCATGGAATAATAATAGAACAATAATTATAAATAATATATTATCTAAAATACAGCACTTATCACATGCAGGTATCTGATATGTGCATTTAACTGCTTTACCTCATTTAATACAACAACCCAGAGAGAAGGTAGTAGTAGTATCCTGTTTGACAGATGAGAAGCAGACACAGAGTGACTAAGTACCTGAGAACTAAAGTAGATATGTGTAGTAGGAAACATACAGGAGGGGAGAAGAAAATCTGTTGCTTATTATAAAATTTAGCCTTTCTAAATTCACAACTAAAATTAGAGGCTATTTGGTGTTTTTGTTAGTTCCTTGAACTATTTGGACTGTTGCCCTATCAAGGACCTTCTTCCTGTGATAGCTTGGATTTGTTTTCTTTGTCACAGACTGTTTATAATAAATATCCAGATGAAATCTAAAGAAAACTGAATAAAAATACTGTTTTTTGTATGCAGTACAAATACTTACATTTTTAAAGAAGTACTCCAATGATTGAACAAATTTTTTTTAAAGTTATTTCCCAGATCCTTGGGTTTGTACGCAGAGTCTTTATATGAGAAGAAGTTAGTGGTACCACTGTTAGGTCATATGTGGATCTGGGATTGTGGATTGTAAAGGTTAATAAGACATAATCCTGCCTGCAATGAATGGGCTACTTAGGTTAGCAATATCAGTTATTTGATTTCCTGAAACATTCTGCTAGATAACATGGTTATATCTGTACTATTTGGAAAATGACCTGTTCATAGGTTCCAAATATTCCTTAATAGCAACTGCCAGTGAGTGTCAGATCTGGCTTAAACACACTATAATTTCAATTAAGTGGCACACCATTTAAATATGCACATAAATAAGTTGCATAGAAAAATTATAGAAGGAGAGCAGAATGCGCTAACATAATGCATGTCAAACTTACGGTGAACACCTATCATGAAAAATTTCCATGACATTCTTCTCTCTAGTGAAAATATATACAGTAATATTTCTATTAACGATGCTTTAGTGGTAAACTTTGATGTCAGAAGCCTGGTTGTGAGAAGGAGGAGGAGAAATAAAGAGAGCTTTGGGGGGATTCTTGTCTTGCTCCAGTTTAACGTGACACTGAACTCAAGTGTTAAGTCTGTATTTCTGTGGATTTTGGTCTTCTGGGCGACCTGGGAGATTCTGTCCACTCTTAGGACAGATCTTAGGAGGCCAAAGGGCAGGGGGCATTTTTGCCAGTTTTAAGCCCCTTAAATCCAGAAATAAGGTTATTTACAGTGAGGGTTCTTCCTGGTTTGCCTTGGGAAAGTTCGTGTATGAGATGGTGTCCTTCTCTTCCACCACAGTGGTGGCCATGAACCCAGACCTGAGGACATGAGATCTAGTCCAATCTCCCTCCCAGTTAAGTCTCTCTGAGTCCGAGTCAAGTGTGTGACTGTGGACATATGACAGTCCCTTCATGCCTCAATTTCCTTATCTGTAAATTTAGGATGGGCTTCCCAGGTAGCTCAGATGGTAAAGAATCTGCCTGCCAAAGCAGTGAATGGAAGAGATGCAGATTTGATCCCTGAGAATGGCAACCCACTCCAGTATTCTTGCCTGGAGAATCCCATGGACAGAGGACCCTGGTGGGCTGCAGGGTCGCAAAGAGTTGGATATGACTGAAGAGACTTTGCAGAGCACAATAGAATGTATCTTACAGGGTGGTTTTAAGGATTAATATTACCTGTGATTGTATGGGGGAACAGATCTGGGTTCAAATACTTTTCTTGCTGTATACTACTCCTGAGACCTTGGGCAAAATACTGACTCTCTCTGAGCCACACTTTCTGTATACTGCAGTGAGAAACAGTCACCTATCTTTCAGGGTGGCTGTGAGGAAAATAATGTATGAAAATTACCTAGCCCATGCTAAGTATATTTATGTTAGTAATTTTAAATAAAGCCCTGATTTGTGTGTCTGTTGTGTACAAGGCCCTGTGATATTTACTCTAAGGAACATGTGGATTTACAGTGTAGCTGGTAAATATTTCAGATTATTAAGAAGGCTATTTCTGCTTTATTGACCATGCCAAAGCCTTTGACTGTGTGGATCACAACAAACTGTGGGAAATTCTGAAAGAGATGGGAATACCAGACCACCTGACCTACCTCTTGAGAAATCTGTATGCAGGTCAGGAAGCAACAGTTAGAACTCGACATGGAACAACAGACTGGTTCCAAATAGGAAAAGGAGTACATCGAGAATGTATATTGTCTACCTTGCCTATTTAACTTATACACAGAGTACATCATGAGAAACACTGGGCTGGAAGAAGCACAAGCTGGAATCAAGATTGCCGGGAGAAATGTCAATAACCTCAGATATGCAGATGACACCACCCTTATGGCAGAAAGTGAAGAGGAACTAAAGAGCCTCTTTATGAAAGTGGAAGAGGAAAGTGAAAAAGTTGGCTTAAAGCTCAACATTCTGAAAACAAAGATCACGGCATCCAGTCCCATTACTTCATGGCAAATAGATGGAGAAACAGTGGAAACAGTGTCAGACTTTATTTTGGGGGGCTCCCAAATCACTGCAGATGGTGATTGCAGCCATGACATAAAAAGACACTTATTCCTTGGAAGAAAAGTTATGACCAACCTCGACAGCATATTAAAAAGCAGAGACATTACTTTGTCAACAAAGGTCCATCTACTCAAGGCTATGGTTTTTCCAGTAGTCATGTATGGATGTGAGAGTTGGACTATAAAGAAGGCTGAGTGCCAAAGAATTGATATTTTTGAACTGTGGTGTTGGAAAAGACTCTTGAGGGTCCCTTGGACTGCAAGGAGATCCAACCAGTCCATCCTAAAGGAAATCATTCCTGAATGTTCATTGGAAGAACTGATGTTGAAGCTGAAACTCTTAATACTTCGGCCACCTGATGCGAAGAGCTGGCTCATTTGAAAAGACCCTGATGCTGGGAAAGATTGAAGGCAAGAGGAGAAGGGGATGACAGAGGATGAGATGGTTGGATGGTATCACAGACTCAATGGACATGAGTTTGAGTAAACTCCTGGAGTTGGTGATGGACAAGGAGGCCTGGCGTGCTGCAGTCCATGGTGTCGCAAAGAGTTGGACATGACTGAGCGACTAAACTGAACTGAAGAAGGCTATTGTATTAGCCATTATTTTCTCATATTCTTACCTTGTGGTACTAAGAGTTGTCACAAATAAATAATACCCCTAAAGTGATTTGAGGATAAAAAGCTTAATTGCATGTAAGCATTTGTTAGTTTTTGTCAGTTATCAAATGGCTCATTCTGACACTGTACCCATCTGTTATATATGGACCCAAAAATGATTTTCTCTCAGATAACTTTCCATCTGATTGATATGTAAATTTTATTTTGGGCTTTTCCACAGATAGGTATAATACCTGTAAATCACATAGGTTCAGTTCAGTTGCTCAGTTGTGTCAGCCACTGTTTCCCTATCTATTTCCCATGAAGTGATGGAACGGGATGCCGTGATCTTAGTTTTCTGAATGTTGAGTTTTTAAGCCAACTTTTTCACTTTCCTCTTCCACTTTCATCAAGAGGCTCTTTAGTTCCTCTTCACTTTCTGCCATAAGGGTGGTGTCATCTGCATATCTGAGGTTATTGACATTTCTCCCAGCAATCTTGATTCTAGCTTGTGCTTCCTCCATCCCAGTGTTTCTTATGATGTACTCTGCATATAAGTTAAATAAGCAGGGTGACAATATACAGCCTTGACGTACTCCTTTTCCTGTTTGGAACCAGTCTGTTGTTGCATGTCCAGTTCTAACTGTTGCTTCCTGACCTGCATACAGGTTTCTCAAAAGGCAGGTCAGGTGGTCTGGTATTCCCATTAGCTACTTGTAATTATGCTTTTTAAAACATGAAGCTCTTTATTTTATACATACAAACAGGAAATTCATATTGTTTTGTATGCATAAATGATATATATATAATAATTTAAAAAACCCATGTACCCTCTACTTAAAAAGTGAAAGTATCCTTCCATAATTCCTGTCTTTCCTTAGAAACGAGTAACCATTCCTCTGAGTTTTGTGTTTCTCATTCTTTTCTTTTTATCCTAGTGTTGTCACATTTGTATGTATGTCTATATATACCTCACCAACTTGCAAATTATTTAATGACAATGTTCTGTCTCTGTTGTCTTGTACAGCTTCTGCTGCTGCTGCTAAGTCTCTTCAGTTGTGTCCGACTCTGTGCAACCCCATAGACGGCAGCCCACCAGGCTCTCCTGTCCCTGAGATTCTCCAGACAAGAACACTGGAGTGGGTTGCCATTTCCTTCTCCAATGCAGGAAAGTGAAAAGTGAACGTGAAGTCGCTCAGTCGTGTCCGACTCCTAGAATACACCAAATATAACCAAAAGAACACATCCTTCACACATCTTGGTATTTATCAGCTTAAGAAAGTCAGCTTGTCTGAAAGTCAGTTTCTCAACTTGAAACGAGAATAAAACTATTGTGTGAGAAATATTTTAAGCAGTTACTGAATTCATGTGATCAAAGTCTTCTTCAAAGTGCTTGTTTATTGTAGCTGTTCCTCAAATGTCAGGCCCATATTTTCTCACTACCAGAACACTCCAAAGATCCCTATCACACAAGTCTGTTAAATTGGGGTGTCCAATTTCTGCTGTTGTATTCATTCAGTTCAGTTGCTCAGTCATGTCTGACTCTTTGAGACCCCATGGGATGCAGCACACCAGGCTTCCCTGTCCATCACCAACTCCCGCAGCTTGTTCAAACTCATGTCCATTGAGTCAGTGATGCCATCCAACCATCTCATCCTCTGTCATCCCCTTCTCCTCCTGCCTTAAGTCTTTCCCAGCATCAGGGTCTTTTCCAATGAGTCAGTTCTTCGCATCAGGTGGCCAAAGTACTGGAGCTTCAGTTTCAGCATCAGTCCTTCCAATGAGTATTCAGGACTGATTTCCTTTAGGATTGACTGGTTGGATCTCCTTGCAGTCCAAGGGACTCTCAAGAGTCTTCTCCAACACCACAGTTCAGAAGCATCAATTCTTCAGTGCTCAGCTTTCTTTATAGTCCAACTCTCACATCCATACATGACTACTGGAAAAACCATACCTTTGACTGTATGGACCTTTGTTGGTACAGTAATGTCTCTGCTTTAATATGCTGTCTAGGTTGGCCATAGCTTTTCTTCCAAGGAGCAAGCGTCTTTTAATTTCATGACTGCAGTCACCATCTGCAGTGATTTTGGAACCCAAGAAAATAGTCTGTCACTGTTTCCATTGTTTCCCCATCTATTTCCCATGAAGTGATAGAACCGGATGCCATGATCTTTGTTTTTTGAACGTTGAGTTTTAAGCCAAACTTTTCACTCTCCTCTTTCATTTTCATCAAGAGGCTCTTTAGTTCCTATTTGCTTTCTGCCATAAGGGTGGTGTCATCTGCATATCTGAGGTTATTGATATTTCTCTCAGCAATCTTGATACCAGCTTGTGCTTCTTCCAGTCCAGCATTTTGCATGATATGCTCTGCATATAAGTTAAATAAGCAAGGTAACAATATACAGCCTAACATATTCCACTGCTCATTTTGAACCAGTTTTCCATGTGCAGTTCTAAGTGTTGCTTCTTGACCTGCATAGTGTTGTATTCATAATACCTATTTTTTTCCAGATGGGTAGGATGAATATCAGCATGTTTTTCTGACTTGCTGCTTCCATAGTATTCTCAGGAAAGGTCTTTACTTAATATCATTGGTATAAACTATCTTAAATTGAGATAGATTTTGGTCTTTCAATCTCTCTTTAATGGCCAAACTATTCTCATTATTCAGCCTTATATGATACTTTCTGTTGGAATTATTGTTGGATGAATATGTTTTGCATGTATCTTACAGTTCCTCTATAACAACACACACCAAAGAGACTTCTAATTGGCAATATTACTCATGTGGATGGTCACAACTTAGAAATTAATTTTAGACATAAATACTAGATTATTGTGAAAATGGCCATGTCTTTATTCTATCCTTGTCTTTCGGTATCTAATGTCATCCTAAATATTCTTTTTTTTTTTCTAAATATTCTTTATGCAGGATGAGTTGATATCCCATCTCTGAGAAAGGCAAACCACAACCCACCTAATGCCAATGTGCATATTAGCTGGCATATCCTGATTGTCACTTTGAAAAACTTTCATGTCAGAGGCTAAGAGTATGCCTATTTTTCAGAGAGAAAGTAGAGGTAAAATGATTTGTTCTAATCTAGTAGGGGGGTGTTTGTCAGAATATGTATGCATGTAAGTCTTTCATAGTGCTACCTCTTGATTTTAGATTTTCTTTTAAAAAGAATGCTTGAATGCTTAACAAAATTTTTACACAGAAAAAGAAATCCATTTTTACAGATCATTCATTTGCTCAGTTTTTGGATTGCACATGATAAATTCGTTTAAAAATTAACCATCAATATTTATTTTAAAATACCCATTTATTCCTTAAATAATTTTCAAAATATGACATAGGAAAATATTATTTAACTCATTTCAGAAAGAAGACCAGGAATTATATTATCTTATTTGGTCAGTCTACCTCTGCTCTGAGGGAGAAGAAATGTAAGATTCAGCAATCATGCAAATAACTGTAGCCTGGAAAGATCTTCATGGATGATAACCTGCATTGGCTGAAACTCTTGCACTTTTTCAGAAGATCCCTATATGTCATTCATAAAAGAACAGTGTTGGATAGGCTGCTGAAGAAACATTACTGCAGCAAGACAGATGATGTCTGTGATCCAAAGGCCTTGGAAAGAAAATAGTTTAAACCTTTGACCTCATCAGGAAGAGATCAAAGTATATATTAATGTGCATATATATATATTTTATATATATATTTTCACCTCCTGACCATCCATCCATCTATCCATCTATCCACCTATGTATCATATCTGTCAGTCTGTCACTTTATCCCCAAATCACCAGCTTTATTTTAATTTTTTAATTTTATTTTATATTGGAGTAGATTAACAATGTTGTGTTAGTTTCAGGTGTACAGCAAAGCGATTCAGTTATACAAATACATGTATCTATTCTTTTTCAAATTCTTTTCCCATTTAGGTTATTACAGAGTATTGAGCAGAGTTCCCTGTGCTATACAGTAGGTCCTTATTGATCATTTGTTTTAAATATAGCAATCAGTCCCAAACTCCCAGTCTACTTCTCCCCACCATCCTTTCCGCCCTCACCCCAATAACTGGAAGTTTGTTGCCTAAGGCTGTGAGTCTGTTCCTGCCCAAATCACCAGCTTTAATAGAGTACTGTAGGCACTGCAGTGCTCAGCAAAATAGACTGTATGAGAACAAGTGGCCCCTGCAAGATACGGTAGTACATATGATCAGGTCTTTTTCCATAAGTGTCTTTGGATATTCAAAGTAATACATGAGTATCCATTAAGAATTATATTCAACTTCACTAAGCAGTCATAGGTTCATGAACCTAGAAGGGAACTTGTGCAACCATATAGAAGGAGGAAGAAAAGAAAGCAACTTTCATTCAAGTAGGGAAAAAACCCCACAGTTATTTAGATTTAAGGTTTCTAAAAGAACAGGAAACTGACGTGAAGAAATAAACACAGCCTATAAAGGACTGAGGACTGCACTTTAAGCACAACTGACTAACATGTCCAGACAAGATAGAGATGCCTTTGTCATAAATAATAAAATTTAACTCAGACATTGCTTGCTATTTGGTAATGTTGCCTCTGAACTTTCAGGTCAATAATACGTATTAAGATTTCTTTTAGGTACAAAATTCTATCAAAATACCATGAAATTATATCATGCAAAAAAACAACAAGGAGCACACTGGGGGAAAGAGCAATATTTAAATAAAATACCTTCAATTTTCCCTGAACTCTAGTAATAGCTTCTATTTTATCATATTTTTACAGTTTCCCTGATAGAAAAGTCACACCAGTAGCAAGGCTTTTATTTTAGAATGTGTGGTCACTGGACAGTATTTTTCTCTTGAGATAAGGTTATCTCCTGACTTTTGAAAGATTATTTTGACCATCATCTTGCTGTTCTTATATAAATCTTTTATCCTGAAATGAGACCAATTTCAGCATGGAGACCTCCACTACAAATTATCCATGACCAAAATCATTATACTGGGAAAATGAAGTCCAGACTAGTATGTTTGGATTACGGTGTGAAGACAGTCATTGAAGGGCCCCACTTTTCAGGTTTCTGGTATCTTAAAGTCAGGTATACCCAACTGCTCTATTCCTGGAAAACATGTTATGATCCAAAATCTATAGGTACAAGGTTGTTTTTAGTTTAGCTATTGTTTTCATTTTATTTTCCTTGGAAAGTACAGTCCAAGTATAATAGATACAACTATGTGTGTATACGGAGAAGGCAATGGCACCCCACTCCAGTACTCTTGCCTGGAAAATCCCATGGATGGAGGAGCCTGGAAGGCTGCAGTCCATGGGGTTGCTGAGGGTCGGACAGGACTGAGCGACTTCACTTTCACTTTTCACTTTCATGCATTGGAGAAGGAAATGGCAACCCACTCCAGTGTTCTTGCCTGGAGAATCCCAGGGACAGGGGAGCCTGGTGGCCTGCCGTCTGTGTGGTTGCACAGAGTTGGACACGACTGAAGTGACTTAGCAGCAGCAGCAGTTTATATTTGAGCATGATAGTTTTTCTTGGGTGCTGATTAATAACTAACAGTATGGTAATAAGCTGGAAAAAATGCTGAAGGAATAGAAGAAATGCCCCTAGATTAAAAATATACGACAGGGACAAGCATGGAACCAGGAATCACCAGGCTTTATTGAAGAGGACCTTGAAGAATGAGTAGCATTTAAGAAGGAAGATAGGACATATGTGAGGTGTTGACATAGCGGGAAAGGGATATCTAAAAGCCCAGAAGTGGGCCACTGGTTAGCACTGCCTTACTAGAGAAATGGCAGGTGCTCCACTCTATGCTCACTTGTACTACTCCTATGATAAATATTTCAGTTTTATTTTTACTCTAAATAAAGTTATTTAAAATGTTACATGAAGAATGAAAATTTGGTAAAAAGTCCTCTATTGTGTCTTACTATTAGATTACAACCAGAAAAAGTAAGAAAAAAAAATAAACTAGTTACATATTCAGAGTCTAAAATGACTCTAAGATAAAGGGTTCATAGATCACAAGGTGTCTCATGGTTCAGCATCAATCCTTCTTGTTTAAGAACTTGTATGAACTGATTTGGACAATAGAGTTAAATAAATATGAAATTTGTTAGACACCATGGATTTATAAACTCATAGGATTAAGTCTTTAACCCTTATTCATAAAGGATTAATTGGAATAAATTTTTAAATTTATTTTAAGGAGGTATTTTCAGAATTAAGTAGTTTACAATGGCCCAGAGTAAAAGAATTCCTCTGAGGTTTAGTTTAGCATCTTTTACCCGTGACAACTGACTTTTAAAAACATGTATTATTTCATCCTTGAACTCATTACAGAAAAGATCTAATATGTACAATCTATGTACTATCTTCAACCCACTCCAGTACTCTTGCCTGGAAAATCCCATGGATGGAGGGGCCTGGTAGGCTGCAGTCCATGGGGTCACTAGGAGTCGGACAGGACTGAGCGACTTCACTTTCACTTTTCACTTTCATGCATTGGAGAAGGAAATGGCAACCCACTCCAGTGTTCTTGCCTGGAGAATCCCAGGGACCGGGGAGCCTGGTGGGCTGCTGTCTATGGGGTTGCACAGAGTCAGATACGACTGAAGCGACTTAGTAGCAGCAGCATGTATCTTCAATTATATCATAATATATTCATAATCTGTTCAAATTAGGAAACATAGAGTTCTCACTTTGGGAGGTACAGATAAATTAGTAAATTAATGTAGAGGTTGATTAGTGAGAGAGATACCCTATTGACTGAATAACTTTACCTGTGGAGCAGTTTACACATAGTAAATAATTTATATGCTGGGAAAATATTATTACTTGTTTATTCTATCTTTCTCCTAATATGTTCAAAAAAACCTTTCCAGACAGTGTAATAACTTGTAGACATTGACTGACACCATAATAATACAGACAAGCAGTTACCAAGAAATGAATTCAGTGTTTTACAGTATGTGAAGAGGCCAAATTTTAGTTGTTGTAATACAACAGGAAGACCCAAGAATCAAAGGAATAAAAAATTTTCTGTATGCATCCTTTCCATCCCATTTTAATTCCTCTGCCAGAACTGCCTAGGGAAGATTGAAGATTTGGTTGGCAAAGGAGAGTATAACCTTAAATCAATGGTTTTGAAAGTGTAGTCTTCAAACCCTTGTTTGAAAGTCTTTCAAGGAGTCCATGAAATCGAAACTATTTTTAGGATACTACTGTGTGTGTGTATGTGTGTGTGCACGCACATACTCACACACGTGCATGCTCAGCCATCTTCAACTTCTTGTATCTCCATTGACCGTAGCCCAACAGACTCCTCTGTCCATGGAATTTTCCAGGCAAGAATAGTGGAGTGGGTTGCCATTTCCTATTCCAGGGATCTTCCTGTCCCAGGGATTGAACCCACGTTTTCTGCATCTCCTGAATTGCAGGTGTATTCTTTATCATTGAGCCACCTGGGAAGCCCATGATACTACTAAGACGTTACTTATTTTCTTGCTGTATTGGTATTTTGCACTGATTGTACACAAACTATGATGGATAAACTGCTGATGATATAAGGCAGTGGTACTAAACTCGAATAGTCAATATATTCTTCACCTCCACACTTACAATAAAAAGCCAGTTGCACTTAAGAATTTCTTTGATTCAACAATAAAAGTTTTTAATTTTATTAAATGCTGTCCCTTGAGTACACGTCTTTTTTAATAGTCTGTGTAACTAAATGGGAAATACATATAAAGCATTTCTGCTGTGTACTGAAGTAACATAGTTGTCTCAAGGATAGCACTATCATGATTGAGATGCAAGGTGACTCTCTGATAAAATTAATGGTAATTTTAATTAATATGGCTTGATTTTAAATATTACATAATGAAGTATATCGACATGTAGAATATTTGAAGTAGACGGATATTTTCCAAAGGACTAATATAATATTTCAAAATTACTGTGTATGTGGATGCTCAGTCATGTCCGACTCTTTGTGACCCCATGGACTGCAGCCCTCCAGGCTCCTCTGTCTATGGAATTTTCCAGGCAAGAATACTGGAGTGGGTTGCTGTTTCCTACTCCAGAGGATCTTCTTGACCCAGGGATGGAACCCGTGTCTCCTGGGTCTCCCACACTGGCAGATAGATTCTTTACCACTGAACCACCTGAAAGCCTGATTTCAAAGCCAGGCACTAGAAATAAGCCAATGGATTTGAATATAACAGAGTACAGAAAGTTCACTGATGTTTCAGATTCCATATTGAAACTAGCCATTAAAGAAACCATGTTCATCAAGTTTTGGTGTTGCATAAAAGGATGATACTCATAACTATAAAGGCTATTTAGACACTCCTCCCCTTTCTAACTGCACATTTGTAAGAGATCAGAATTTCTCGATATACTTCAAAATCACAGAAGATTGAGTGAAGAAACAGATCTGAGCATTTAGCTGTCTTCTTTTTTAAGTTTTTCAATCGATTTTGAAAATTGAATCAATTTTGAAAATTGATTTACAATGTTGTTAATTTCTTTTTTTTTTTTCCTGGTTGGGCCACATCATGTGGCTTGTAGGATCTCAGTTCCTGACCAGAGATTGAACCTGGACCATGGCAGAGAAAGCCTGGAATCCTAACCACTAGGCCACCAGAGAACTCCCCACACTGTTGTGTTAATTTCTGATGTGCAGCAAAGCGATTCAGTTATACACATATATATTCCTTTTAAAAAATATTTTCTGTTATGGTTTATCATAGGATATTGAATATAGTTCTCTGTGCTATACAGTAGGACATTCTTGTTTATCCATTCTCTATATAAAAACTTAGGTCTGCTAATCCCAGTGTCCCACTCCATACATCCCTATTGGCAACCACCAGTCTGTTTTTTATGTCCAGGATTCTGTTTCATAGATAGGTTCATTTGTGTCATAGTTTAGATTCCACATATAAGTGATGTCATATGGTATTTGTCTTTCTCTTTCTGGCTTAGTTCACTTAGTGTAATAATTTCTAATTGTATCCATGTTGCTGCAGATGGTATTATTTCATTCTTTTTTTTTATAGTTGACTGATACACCATTGTGTGTATGCACCACATCTTCTGTATTCATTCATCTGTCAGTGGACCTTTAGGTTGTTTCTGTATCTTGGCTATTGTGAATAGTGTTGCTGTGAACATGAGGGTGCATGTATCTTTTTGAATTATAGTTTCATCTGGATATATGCCCAGGAGTGAGATTGCTGGATCATATGGTAGTTCTATTTTTAGTTTTCTGAGGAACTTCCATATTGTTTTCCACAGTGGCTACACCAACTTACATACCCACCAACAGTGAAGAGAGGTTCCCTTTTCTCTACACCCTCTCGGGCATTTGTTATTTATAGACTTTTTAATGATGGCTGTTCTGACTGTTGTGAGCAAATCATTGTAGTTTTGATTTGCATTTCTCGTCTCCCGCGTTGCAGGCAGACGCTTTACCATCTTGAGCCACCAAGGCGGCCCAATAATTAGTGATGTTGAGCATCTTTTCATGTGCCTGTTGGCTATCTATGTTTCTTATTTGGAGAAATGTCTATTTAGGTCTTCTGTCCATTTTTCAATTGAGTTGTTTTTTATTGTTGTGTGACCTCTCATATATTTTGTAAAGCCCTTGTTGGTCACATCATATGCAAATATTTTCTCTCATTCTGCAGGTTATGTTTATGGCTTCCTTTGCTGTGCAAAAGCTTTCAAGTTTAATTAGGTCCCATTTCTTTATTTTTTTAATTTCTGTTGCCTTGGGAGACTGATCTAAGAAAACATTGGTACAATTTATGCCAGAGAATGTTTTGCCAATGTCTCTTCTAGGACTTTTATGGTGTCATGTCTTCTCCTTAAGTCTTTAAGCCATTTTAAGTTCATTTTTGTGTATGGTGTGAGGGTGTGTTCTAACTTCATTGACTTACATGCGGCTGTCCAACTTTCCCAGTACCACTTGCTGAAGAAACTGTCTTTTTCCCATTGTAAAGCTGCCTCCTTTGTTGAGGTTAATTGACCACAGGTGTGTGGGCTTATTTCTGGGCTATTTCATTGACTTACATGTCTGTTTTTGTGCCAGTACCATGCTGTTTGGATTATTATAGCTTTGTAGCTACCCTGTCTGAAGTCTTGCAGTGTTATGCCTCCTGCTCTGTTCCTTTTCTTCGGGATTACTTTGGCAATTTTTGGGCTTCCCTTGTGACTCAGCTGGTAAAGAATCCACCTGCAATGCAGGAGACCTGGGTTCGATCCCTGGGTTGGGAAGATCCCCTGGAGAAGGGAAAGGCTACCCTTTTCAGTATTCTGGCCTGGAGAATTCCATTGGCTGTATAGTCGCAGTCAGACATGACTGACTTTCACTTGGCAATTCTGGGTCCTTTATGGTTCCATATGAATTTTAGGATTATTTGTTCTAATTCTGTGAAAAAATGTTCTGGATAATTTGATAGTGATTGCATTACATCTGTAGATTGCTTTGGGTTTGCTTTGGCCATTTTAACAATATTAATTCTTCCAATGCAAGACCATGGAATATGTTTCAGTTTCTTTGAATCATCTTCAGTTTTCCTATTAATGTTGTATAGTTCTCAGCATATAAGTCTTTCACCTCCTTGGTCAGGTTTACTCCTAAGTATTTTATTTTGGGGGGTGCAATTTTAAAATATATCATTTTTTTACATTCCTTTTCTGACATTTCATTGTTGGTTTGAAGAAATACAGCTGATATCTATACATTAATCTTGTATCCTGCTACTTGCCTGAATTAGTTTATTAGTTGTAGTAGTTTTTGTGTGGAGTCTTTAGGGTTTTCTATATGTAGTATCATATCACCTGCATATAATGACCTCTGTATATAATTTTAGCTCTTTGCTTCCAATTTGGATACCTTTTATTTCTGTTTCTTATCTGATTGCTGTGGCTAGGACGTCCAATACTATTTTGAAAAGAAGAGGTGATAGTGGGAGTCTGTGTCTTGTTCCAGATTTTAGTGGGAAGGATTTCAGCTTTTCACCATTGAGCATTATATTGGCTGTGGGTTTGTCATAAATAGCTTTTATTATATTGAGATATGTTCCCCTCTATACCCACCTTTGTAAGACTTTATCATGAATGGATGTTGAATTTTGTCAAATGCCTTTTCTGCGTCTGTGAAGATGATCATATGATTTTTGTCTTGTCTTTGTGTGGTATATCACAGTGATTTGTGTATGTTGAATCATCCTTGTGAACTTGGATGAATCCTACTTGGTTGTAATGTATGATCTTTTTTATATATTGTTGGATTCAGTTTGCTAATGTTTTGTTGAGAATTTCTGCATCTATATTCAATGAAGACATTGACCTGTAATTTTCTTTTTTTGGTGGTGTGTTTCATTTTGGTATCAGTGATGGTGGATTCATACAGTGTCTTTGAGAGCGTTCCTTCCTCTTTGGTTTTTTTTGGAAGAGTTTGGAAAGGATTAGTTTAAGTTCTTCTTTATATGTTGGGTGTAATTCACCTTTGAAACCATCTGGTCTTGGATTTTTGTTGGAAGCTTTTTATTTCAAATTCTTCAGCTGTCTTCTATTCAGCCTGATAGTATAGGATTTGAAAAAAATGTCAAGTAATGCCACTTTTTTGATGAAATAACTCTAGTTATATTTCATATGTTAGTTATGCTCACATGTAATGAATTCTTTGTTATTTTTCAGTAAATTGTTAAGTGTTTTTAAAATTGCTCAGTTTTAAATTTCTAATATAATATTCTTAGATCTAGATTACATAAACAAAAGCTTTTTGGGGTCTTCAATAATTTTTAAAACTGTAAAGGATATCTGCTGCTGCTAAGTCACTTTAGTCGTGTCTGACTCTGTGTGACCCCATAGACAGCAGCCCACCAGGCTCCCCCGTCCCTGGGATTCTCCAGGCAAAAACACTGGAGTGGGTTGCCTATCTGAGGCCAACAAAATTTATAAACCACAGTAAATGAATGCTATGAATGCTTACATATTTAAAATTAGATTTGTTATTGGCTGAGAGACAAAAGATAATGAAATAGTTATATAATTTTCTTTTTTTAAAGAATAAAAAGACTGCTATACTTTTAAAGCTTATGTCCAAATGAATATAAAGAGTTTTCTGTAGATCATTTGGAATTTCAGTCCTACCACTTAAAAACTATATAGCCTTCACCAGATTGCTTATTATCTCCATGACCATGCTTCTCATCTATGAATGATAATGGTAATACCTACTTGAGTAGTGGTGTGAGGATTAAATGAGATAATCCATGTTAAGTACTTGACCACAATGCCTGTCACTGGTATTTCTTCTATTATTGTTTTGAGGATAGGATAGCTCTTTGATTCCATAGTAACAAATGTGAATAATACCTTGTATATCTTTTTTAGTTTTCAAATATCTGTATAAACATCCTTGTGACTATAATCTGATTATTCTTCTATTATTGCCTCATGGAATTGTAGGGAAAATATTTAAGGGGAAATTGGTGTTGGTCTTTTCTTTTTTGAAAATTTTTATTGGGGTATAATTGCTTTACAGTGTTGTGTTAGTTTCAGGTGTACAGCAAGGTGAGTGTGTTTTATGCAAATACATATATCCACACTTTTTTAGATTCTTTTCCCGTGTAGGCCATAAGAGTACTGAGTAATTTTCTGTGCTATACAGTAGGTCCTTATTAGTTGCCTTAGTCACCTATTTTACATATAATAATGTGTATGTGTCAATCCCAGTCTCTCAATTTGCCCCAGTCCCCCAATGGCTTTTAGTAAGGTAGGCAAAGAATCTTTTTTTCTGTCTTTGGGAAAGATTGTGTTGTCTGAACGTTGTCAATGTCAGCCTTAATGATTTAGGATTTTTTGTGTGTGCTGAATCCCTTTTAATGAGTCAGCCCAGCAAGAAAGATTAGTATCTGCTGATGCATTGGTTTGTGCTTCAGTGTAGTTGAAAAGAGGTTAATTTAAGACATTGAATAACCTGTCTTTGTAAACAAGTCGATCAATAAGGATTTCAATACTAATCAAAGAGAAGGGAATTAGCTTTTATGGGGAGCAGACTGTTACAGGAGGTCCTATGCAGTTACTAGTAGTAATCTCTAATCTTCATAACAAATCTGAGAGGTGGGCATAATTATTTCCACTTTACAGGTGAGGAAACTGAGTCTCAGAGAGCTGTAACTTTCCTAAGATGGTGAGGGAAATGAAATAACAAAGGATTAAGCCTTTTTTGACTGAGAGAAGAGAGAGCAAATTTCCAACATAATAGATAAGGAACATTGCAGGGGTGGAAAGTATGATGTTCATTTGCTCTCTGTTAACTATAAAGTTAGAAAGAAAATGATGGGTTTAAAATGCCATATAGAATGAATAAGAGGAAGGTTGCTGCTCGATTGTTAAAACACTACAGCTGCACCTATGAAATTCCAACACAACTGCCAGTTAAGCATCTCAATGGAAAAAACCTAAGTGTTAATTTGATATAATGTAGATAAAAAATCACTTCAGTTCAGTTGCTCAGTCGTGTCCGACTCTTTGCGACCCCATGAATAACAGCACGCCAGGCCTCCCTGTCCATCACCAACTCCCGGAGTTCACTCAGACTCACGTCCATCGAGTCAGTGATGCCATCCAGCCATCTCATCCTCTGTCGTCCCCTTCTCCTCCTGCCCCCAATCCCTCCCAGCATCAGAGGCTTTTCCAATGAGTCAGCTCTTCGCATGAGGTGGCCAAAGTACTGGAAATTTGACTTTTCACTTTGGTGGGTACTAATGTAGGTAAATAATGTAGGTACTAATAACACTTGGATACTAAGAATTGGCTTAACCTAGCTTCATGTATTTTCTTCTTATATCCTCTAGAAGAATTTATTAAAATACTTTTGGTAGATGTGAAAGTTGAGCCATGTAAGGTGCCATTTTTATAATCCTAGCTTTATACAGTATATGTGAGGTTTAGAAAATTTGTCATAAATTTCTGAATCACAAATCAGAATTCTGAGAAATAGTTGGACAGAAAGTTGAGAATCGATTCCTTTTCCACATTCAAAACATGGTCTTATAAATGTAAATATGCAGCTTTTATAGTAAATGTTTAAATAGTATAGGGCTTCCCTTGTGGCTCAGCTGGCAAAGAATCCGTCTGCAATGCAGGAGACATGGATTTGATTCCTGGGTTGGGAAGATCCCCTGGAGAAGGGAAAGGCTACCCACTCCAGTATTCTGGCCTGGAGAATTCCATGGACTGTCTAGTCCATGGGGTCGCAAAGAGTTGGACACAACTGAGCAACTTTCACTTTTCAAATAGTATAAGTGAGATATGCTATCACATTCCCCTCTTTTCCAGCATTTTTTATATTTTTATTGAGAAAAAAAGAAACAAAAATTAAGCTTTTTTATCTGTAAAGACGTTATATAAGCCATAACAATAGCTTTAGGTAAGATTCTTCAGTGATTGCTTTCTGGCATTAAGAAAATTAAACAGCTTTTTTCACTGATTCTTTTCTGTGGCAAGTCTCCAGTTTATTGGAAAGGTACAGACGAAGTTTGATGAGCTCAAATTTTAAAACCTTAAACCTGTGTTCTAAATGTGCAAGCTATCCTGCTTTTTCAGTTCAGTTCAGTTTAGTTGCTCAGTCTGACTGTCTGACCCCATGGACTGCAGCACGCCAGGCTTCCCTCTCCATCACCACCTGCTTTATAATCATTAGTAATAAATACATAAAAGTCTCTATAAGAGAAGGCATCTAAAGGAAAGCTTTCTGTGTTTTGAATATCAAAATCTACCAAATCTGAAAAAGATGCAGTCAGAAAAGTAAAGGAAAATGAATTCAGAATATCCCACATTTAAAGCATACTGTACATACCTTGAAAGAAAAAAGAACAGAAATAACTTCAGTGCTCAAATTTGGGTCATAAGACTCAAGGCTCTCTTTGTATCTCATACCAAAGCAGAGTCCAAACAGTGGTGCATACATTTCTGAGTCAAAAGATCACCAATTTTATACACTTTTTCAAGTAAGGATGGTGTTTTTAAAAGTCCATGGTTCATACAACCTACATTAACCAATACTTTAAGACTTCTATGTTGCTTAACAGTCCCCCCAAAAGCTAATTTTATATGTTGAAATTTATAATGGGACAGTACATATCTTCAAAATGTTGCTTAATAGTCCCCCAAAAAGCTAATTTTATATGTTGAAATTTATAATGGGACAGTACATATCTTATTTTTTAAGTGGTTTTAATCATTTTTTATTTTTGTGGAATTTTTAGTTTGAAAATTTCTTTCTGTGAAAATTTAATCTGACTGAAAGTTCAACACTAAAACTTATTCTAAGTTTCCAGACCACAAATTTTGGCATTACTATGAAATATGTCATTAGACTTTAGTTTTGGCTTTATATTTAACTTTAGTTGGTTTGACTACATTAATTGTTAAAAATGAAACTTAATTCATTTCAGGTGAGCTAGGGACTACACCTGAGACCTGTTAGGACCTGATGTTGCATGGGTTTATTTCAGCAAGGAAAGGAAAAGCTTTCTGGGCTTCCTTGGTGGCTCAGATGGTAAAAGAATCTGCCTGCACTGTGGGAGACCTGGGTTCAATCCCTGGGTTGGGAATATCCCCTGGAGGAGGGCATGGCAACCCACTCCAGTATTCTTGCCTGGGGAATTCCATGGACAGAGGAGCCTGGTGGGCTACAGTCCGTGGGGTCTAAAAGATTCGGACATGACAGTGACTAAGCACATGATTCAGAAATGACTCTGAATTCAATTGTTCAATAGCACTTGGACCTTCTCCAAAAATCAGTTATTATAAATCCTTCTTCATCTTTCCCTCCCAATTTGAAACAAGCAAAATGTGTTTTTATCAGTCTCTAAGTATTTCATTTTACATATAACACTCAAAAGCATTTTGTTTTGCATTTGCAAACTTCAGCTTCATTTTTTTTGTCAAATGAATTCTTATGAAGAATACTTGGAGAACATTTTGTTAATAGTCATTTAAATTATTTATTGGCTTTTTTCAGGTCTCTGGAAAACACTAAGGGTACTCTCACAATTTGTTTGGCTTGTCTGGCTTTGGCACAACTGGATTTGGAAAATCATGTTGGAATGTGAATCCAAAGCATCAAATTTTATGAAAGCAAAGTGTTATCCCAAAAGTGTCAAGCAGCCAAGTGGTACCAGTTTCAACAATAGTGCCAGAATGTTTTTCAGAAAGACAGTTTTTGTTTAAATCTCAGCTTTTTGTCTGGCATCTATAGTTAGTCTGTTTGTCCCGGAGAAAGACAAAGAGCCAGCAGCACCTGAAGCTTTTATCTTTTACTTCCTTTGGAAAGTTATTTGACATTCCTGCTGTGATTTCATTATTTTATTTATTATTCTTTTACTAAATCACTTAGTGATAAGACATAGTTAGAAGGAAGATTCACATTTTGTAAAATATTACATGCACTTTAGATGAATAATATAATTCCTTTTATATTTATGTATAAACACAAATCTAAAAGATCAGAGACTATATTTAGGTTGAATATTATTTATTATTCATTCATTCATGTATATTTTTATTAAGTATATAAAAGGCAGTTGCTAAGTTTTGTAAAGGAATATAAAGATGAATTAGACACAAATCTCATTTCCCTCTATTAAAATTATATAAAAATATAAAATACAATATATAGATAACTAAATAAAAGAGAGAAGAAGGAGGAAGAGAGGGTTATGTGTGTGTGAGAGAGAAAAAGAGTGAGCATTGAAGTGATAAAAACAAATACAGCAAAATGTTAACGACTGGTGAATTTTGGATAATGAGTATAATGGAGTTCTTTGTACTATTCTTATAACTTTTCTTAGGTATTATTTTAAAATAAATTATCATGTGTATGCTCTGAAAAAAAAGGTAGCTGAAATATCTAAGAGACTGAGGGTTTTTGATGTCTAGAGTCCTTGATTGTAGAAATTGCATCTTAAGTCTCTCTTACCTTTCTATTACTTCTGGAATCATTCTTTAAACTTGCGTGTGAGGCACTCAGTAAATGTATAAACACTGACTGCTTATTTTTTCTTTGGAATCCTAATTTTCAGGCAGAATTCCTCAGATCAGACCATAAAACTAGTGTAAACTGTATATACAATTCACAAGAGAAAATATTCAAGAGACAACTTTGCAAACGACTGTATATCAGCTTCATGAACTAAAAGGCAATAAATTTGGACTGATCTCTTGATCTCACTTGCCAACTACTATTAATTAAAACTCTATCCATTCTCACATTCAAACTGTAGGCAAGTTGTAAGCTGAAGTGTTTTCTTTCTCATCTTTATACACCTAGCAGAGACCCTTGATGTAGTAAGTACTCAGTTCTTATTGGCTGTATAAATTAATGAATACAGATTCAAACATTTTTGTGCAAAAGATCTTCAAATTGATGTGCTTATTTTGTTTCTCACACCAAGATTACGCTGATCATGAAGCCGAGTTAGCCCAGAGTGTGACATTTGATCCATATGATTCTTTATGATAGCGTTTTTAATTAGAACTGTAATGTGCAAATTAAATTTAAGAAAAAGTATATGAGGAGTTTGTAAAAAAAGAAAAGGTGATTTCAAAGCTGGAGAATATTAGTGGTCATCCAATATATTTAGCATGTGGTTAACTACTTAATATGTTTTATTGTGTCTTTTTAAAGTCAGAATTCCTATATTATGTATATATTTTTCAAATGACATTTGAATAAAATAGTAAAAGGCATCAAAAGTGAGGAAGGGCACTTCTGGACTTGGAGAAACCTCTCAGGTTTGATAATAACATTTTGAGTCATCTAAATTCATACCTATTATCACTTAAGTGAACATTGATGCTGCTTCTGGATCTTATACAAATATTCAGATTTTTGTTTTCCTCATCATTCTGAAGGTTATCTCCCTGGTCGCTCTGAAAATCAGGTGACAGCCATTTCCCATGATGCTTTAAGTGCTGTCAAACTGTCCATCAAGCTGTCACCTGACCAATCGTTCCCATGGTTCTTTTAGACTTCCAGTATGATAAATTGAAAAGCACCATTATCTGTCTGTTGTGAAGAGGAACTGTTTGGGCTTTGATAAGATATCACTACTCCCAGGTGAGAGGCGGCTGACAGCACATCAAAGCAAAAACAACACGTAGAAACACTGAACAGGGGAGCACAGGTTTACAAACATCTGTTGTCGTTTTTATTACTTTTCTATGGGTTTAAGTTTCCTACTCATCCTTAGATAATTCATGAACAGATACTTTGCTTTCTAGATTGCAAATAACAATTGCTGCTCTTTTCATCTTGGGAGAAGAATCTTAAAATTGAAACACATCTGTCTACCTTTTTGATTCATGGCACACAAGCTTTTCACTTTGTAACCAACAAGTTCTGCATTCCTGCTAGTGTCATCATTTAATTTTTTTTTTTTTAAAGAAAAACTATCAGTAGAAATATATTTCACTGTAACAAATAATTGGACTTGGGGCTTGATGATAAAATTATTTACTTGCCTTATATGTCATTATTAGTGTACTAGTACTCAAAAAATATGAATTGATTTGTGTTAGCATATATTCAGTTCAGTTCAGTTGCTCAGTCATGTCTGACTCTTTGTGGACACATATTAGCTAGCATATAGCTCTCTATATATTAGTTAACTTATATTTTAGTGTTGATAATGTTAATGAGTCCAGTATTTCGTGAGAAATAAGATTGTGACTTACTATTTATCAGCTTCACTTTTTAATTGCTCTGAATTATGCTAATATAAATCTACGAACTTCAGTTTCTTCACAAGAAACATGAATAGAGAGTACGACATTGCCTTCCATTAATCACCATTGTAGTTAGGTTTGGGATAAGGAAAGTAAGGAAATAAAAGTGTCAGTTGTTCAGTTGTGTCTGACTCTTTGTGACCCCATGAACTACAGCCTAACAGGCTCCTCTGTTCATGGAATTCTCCAGGCAAGAATACTGGAGTGGGTTGCCATTTCCTTCTCCAGGGTGTCTTTCCCATCCAGGGATTGAACCTGGGTCTCCTGCATTGCAGGCAGATTCTTTACCATTTGAGTCACCAGGATAAGGAAACTTGTTTACGAAGGCCAGGGAGAGTGGTAAGGCAGAGGCTTTCTAAAGAAACCTTTCTGGGAAGTGGGAATATTTTGCTAGAGCTAGTTTTAGAAACAGCTTTACATTTTGGATTTAATCTTTGGACTTCAATATCCAAATACGTGTTGTAGAGACGTAAGTGTTAAAAGCTGAATACTTGAATCATTACTACGTTCAATATAATCTTATTCCTTAGAAGTTACTCTGTGTGTGTGTGATTTGTCCTTTTTCTCTTTCTTCCCTGCTACTTCTGTAAGATGTGATGACAAATTTCTTACATGCTCTGTGCCCTTGCATACTGTCACTGTATGAATACCTAAACATACCCTTTGGAGATCACTCAGGGAAAATAATTTGTTGTTATTTATTGTGGTTTTTAGCAGAATAAAAGTACTGTAGTTGGTTGCTAACATCACCACCTTGTGTACAAATATTTTTTTGCATGCAGTTCCTTAATGTCATTAAGCAGTATTGTAATTTCATTACGTAGTAATGTAGCACTTCGATTATACACAACATTTAAATAATTTTGTAATTCAAAATCTGAAAAAGTAAACTATGGTTTATTTTTAGTCCTTTGCAATTATTTAACTAAGTAACACTTCTCTACACTTAAATAAGAAGCAAAAATGCCCTAGAGCCTTCAAGAACTGAGAATCCGTCAAAAAACTCTCTAAAATGGCCAAGGAATTCCAAGCAAAAAGGAAAAGAAAGAATTAAATTTCCTGAACATTCATAATAATACCAACAGTACACGCTCCCAGTGCCTACAGTATCTGATTGGCGAATCTCTTAATAGTTTTTTTTTTTCACTAAGTGTTTTTAGCTCACCCAATAGGCTAGCTAGTATTGGAAATTATTGCCTACTTTGAAGTATCACTTTGGTCTCCATTCCAAGATGAGGAGAACCTCTGAGTTACCAAATTTCTTTTTCTAGTGGTTTCTGGCATGTCAGAATACCATAGCAAGTTTTGTAATTTTCAATAGTCCTTGGAGGTCAGTGAAGTTAGGTTGATTAGACTCTGCATTACTTTTCTGAAAGGACATACCTTGTGACTAGAGGGGAAAAGACCAAAATATTCGATAAATTCAGTGTTGGTCCCAGAGGAAACAAACATGTTCCCTGTTACTCCCTCTCTCACAATAAAAAATTCCAACCCACTCCTAGAAAGAAACAATTTCACATTTGGATTTTTGTGTTGCTGCTTAACATCTTTTCTGTCTCTCTCCCTCTCCCTCCCTCCCTCTCTGTAAAATGACCTTCTATTAAAACTTATTACCTCATATGGTAGCTGTTATTAAATAAGAACTATTACAAGTTGTTGAAAGTAGCATTACAATGTTTCTTTCATTTATAGAGTTTTCCTACATAAAGTTTGATTATATGGTAAAAACTTAAGAACGTTCCTAAGGATACAAGGCAAAGAATAGCCGTCTAAATCTGTTGTGTGTGTGTGTGTGCTCGTAGCTGTCTGTGATAATTTGACTATTTTCAAATGGAAATTTTGCTTGACAAGTCTAAGAGATCTTTCTATATTGGCCAGTTATTAGTTTTCTTTAGTCATGACCTTAATATGTTCTTCTAAAAGAGATTAAGAAAATTTTGAAAATGAACTTGGAGGGTATTTTTTCTTTTTTAGCATTTAATGAATTTTAATAAATAATCTGGATTCAAGTTTACCTCTGTGGCATTGTTTGTGCTCACTCTTATTCTGTATTATTTCATCTGTGTGTAAGGTAAACATCTCTCTGGGCTGTGTGCCCTATCAGTTGTGTCTAACTCTTTGCGACCCCATGAGCTATAGTCCGCCAGGCTCCTCTGTCCTGGGATTTTCCAGGCAAGAATACTGGAGTGGGTTGCTATTTCCTCCTCCAGGGGATCTTCCCAAACCAGGGATTGAACCCACATCCCCTGCATTGCAGATGGATTCTTTTACCACTGAGCTCCTGGGGGAACCCCCAAGGGGATATTTTTTCAATGAGAATTTCTCTGGTAAATTTAGCAGCAAAAGCACAAAGTAAAGCTAGATTTCAGTTCTTCTTACTACAAAAACTTCTTGTCAAGTCTTTTAGCTCTGGCTTCTGACTAACACACATGGGAAGATTATTAAAAGGAGATGGATTTTCTCAATATTATTTCTTATGATTTTTCTGTGCTGTAATAATGTTAACAGTATATTCATAGATTATCTCTTGGTCTCTAAAGTACAAAAATGATTTCTTTTGTGTTAACAGCAATACCATCAAGTTAGTAGGAAAGGCTCCCAGTTTCATTGATGAGCAAATTGAGGATCAGAGGCATGACAGAAATGCTCATGATCATATAGATGTTGATAGAAAAGTGAATAAAGAACTCAGGTTTTTTTTTTTTTTTGGTGTGTGTGTCTGTGTGTAGTTCAGTGTTATGCCTTCCACTCTCATGCTGCTTGTGTCTTTGGGACAAGCATAGCACTTTTTAAATGTAGATATTAGGAGTTAAGGCTGTTTTGGTATGTTTTCCCTATTCTTAGTGAAAGTCTATGCATGCAGAAGTCTGCTAGGAGGTCACCCTGGTTTTATGCAGTCAGACTCAGAAGTCAGGTTTACCATTTACTTACTCTTTACGTTCTTAACTTAGAATCAAACAGAACATTATGGGAGGCTATATTTATTATTTGACTCTGACAGCAAACAAATGTGTGCACATTAATGTACATAATAAATGTGAGATATTTAATTTTTCAAAAAAACATAAAACTTTTTTGAATCCAGTACCTAAATGAAATAAAAATCCATAGATACTTTTTTATGGGGGCATCAGACTTCCTTCCCCTCTAGTATTATTTATTTTATACATGTTTCAAGTGTTTGATATTTTAAAGTGACCAACCACTAATGATATTTAAAGGGAGAAAATGAACTTGGAAAGGCTTCAGAATGTTTGGATCTTTTCTCTTTATGTTGTATTTACTTATGGTAAGCAGTGTTTATGAAGTGAATAAAGTCTAAAACTGAGATTCATTAAAATGTTCACCTTTTTAAAAATTGTTCAATTGTATTTGTAAAAGAGACAGTGGAAGTGAAAAACAATGTTGCCATAAAAAATACAGGTGATTTTTTGAGGCTACAAAAATAGAATAAAATATGTATTTTTAAAATCCCATTTTAATTTTTAATTTACACAGGAGAGTAAATACTACTTGGTGGAAATTGCTTAACAATTTCTTACTTTTCCCCAAAGATTCAGAGAATGAAACAGATATCTGTAGGACAGAATGCAGCTAAATGTTCTCCTTGGCTAATATTTGAACTTCTATGCCTGAGACGTTAAGAAAATGTCACTTGAATAAAGATGAAACTGAACAAACCTATCACTACCTAGAAAAAAAAAAAAAACAGTCTAAGCCAACTTTATTTCCTAAACTTAAAACCATAACAATAAAGTTCTTTATATGAGCAACTTTGTGAACTGAAAGCAGGGACAGTCTAATTTCTTCCTATGTATCAAGTCAGAGAAGTGAAGGGAGAAAACCGTTCTTCCCTGTTGGCCTCCTGTGTAAAATTTCTTTCCTTATCATCCCATCTAGTCATATCTTTCTGCAGTTTGAATTACCCTCTTTTCCTCAGACTGGTAAGTCAGTGAAAGGATGTTTGTTCTGCTAATTAACTTTATTACCCTGATAACTCCCTGCAGCCTTTGACGAAAACAATTACCGTTACTCCTTTTTTCCCCCCAACTGGCAAAAAAAAAAAAAAAAGGAAAAGGGAAAAAAAAAAAAGACTATTAATTAGAAACGAGGCCCAGGTCCCTGCCATGTTATCCTGCCACGTTCCCAGGCCCTCGAGCAGGATAGCATTACATTGTCAGTAGTAATTTAGCTCTCATCTGTCTCTGCTAATTATTGTCACATTCATCAAATTCATCAACAAAAGTGCTCTCAGAAGGATTGCATATTTGCAGTTAATACAGCATAAACTGGTATTACCCATCACCACATTTGTGATGATGAGAGGGACACAACTTATTCATCCCTAATTAGAGCAAGCTGGGTAATTAATTATGCATTCCGCCTTATTACTTCTGAGTTCCCAGATATTGTTTGTCTAAAAAGGGGGAGAAAGCAGGAGAGAGAAGCCTGAAAATGCAAAAAAAAAAAAAAAAAAGGGTGATGTGTTTTGTCACATGCGCTATGCCATAATTCCCACCTGACAAACTAGCTGAATCAGTGGAAAATTGCGAGTTGTCAGCAGCAGAATAAACTGCTGTAATAGCTGATTAATGATCAGCACCTGTGACAGGTGCTGTACGGGACTGTAAACTTGGTTTGATTAACAGTCACTGGACGAATAAATATTAGTGACAGTCAGCGGAGAGCAACTTTGCTTGTTTTCTTCCCTGTTAACAAATCGTACGCATTAAAGTTATTGATATTTCTGTCTGAGACACTATTTTTTTGTAGTTATCTGGCAACACTGGCAGTGAGTTGTAATAGATTGTGTTTGTTTCTGTTCTGTAATTTTATTTCAGAGCTGAAATTGTATTTTGACAAGATGACCTGTAGGGGTTTAAATCTATCAGGTGTGGAAGAAAAAACTAAAAAAAATAAAAGGATGCACACTTGGTTTAATTTATGCTCACCTGCTAGTAATGTGTGTATGTGTACATATACACATATGCATACATACACATACTCATTATATCCATTTACATGTATGTATGGTAACTATTAAAGAATATTCATGCTAAAGAACACAGACACAAACTTAGGGTGTGTGATGGTCATTTAAAAACATTTTTGGTTGATTTTTTTTTTCCAGAGTTGGATATTTTCTCTGAAAACAATGGCAGTCTGAGTTCTTTCAATCCTGTTTGAAACCCAAACTGAAGGAACCATCTTCTTGAAGCAGCTATTCAAAACTGCTGCCAGCCTGATTGCTTCTATTGAATTGAACAGTTAGAAACAGATTGGTCAGGAGGTGATTAACCTGTTTGAGCTGATTAATTATTAACCAAGAGTCAAGTTCTGTGCAGAGGAAAGCAAAGTGTGAGAGAAGGGACCCAGTCTGTCTTTTTTTTTTTTTTAAGGTCATTTACTATGATAAGTAGTAGTTTTGAATTGTGTGTTTGAATATTGTATAGTTTTGAATTGTATACTATACAATACTATACTATACAAAGTGGTTAGGATTGTGGGTTTTGGAATCCTAAAGACCTAGTTTCAAATTTTGATCCTGCTAACTAGTTGTATGAGTTTGGGTAAATTATGTAATCTTGCTGATTTTTTCAGCTTCTCAGCTGTAAAATGGGAGCATTTTCAATCTATGTTATAGTGTTACTGTGAGGATTAAGTGATATAATATGTGCATCTTAGCACAGTACCTAGAATAGAAAGCACTTAAAAAGTAACATTTAATTATTTTTAGCACAATTGTTTGTAATCAGAATAATCAAATTACTTCCATTTCCATTTCATATGATGAAAATTTTAAGAACAACTATTTCTTTTTTCCCTCCATATGCCCAAAATAATAAGAAAAAAATTTTTAAAAACAAGTGTATGCTCACTTATCCCTGAAGGAAAATTGAGGAAAGATTACTAATATCCCTGGGTAGTAGATATCCCAAGGTGCTACTTTGATTTATTGAGATGTTTCTCAGAGGCACAAAAGTTGGAATTGATGAGATGGCACATAGGCTAGAATGTCTTCAGAAACTTCTAGGGTGATGGTAGAGACAAATCTGAGTAATGTTTATTTATCACAATCCCATATCCTGGTGGAATTGAGATAGTAAGAAAACCAAACATGAACAATAAAAATAACATCTAGGTAAGTTCATTTTTATAATTTACTATATATCTACTTTAATATTAACCATCTAACAGAGAATGAAAATTATGGAAGTACCCAGAGAAGCAACTATACTGCAATTATAGTTTTGAAACTATGTTGAGCAGTAATAAAACTACCATATTTCTAGGACATTAGGGAATATGTACCTACTGGGTTATAGTTAATCAGCATTTGAAACCAGTTTATCTAGATAAAAAAGACAAAAATAAAGGAGGTGTATAGCTTCACTTGTATCGATACTGATCCTGAGAACATTCTGGAAGTCATTTTCATGAAGAATTCTAATTTTTTAAAATAGTGTTTCTGAGTTTTTATAATTGTAACAAAAGGTGACTTACAAAACTTTCAGAAAAAAATGGTGATATTTAATGATTTTGGGAATCACAAAAGCAGTGGTTCCAATTACCATATATTAGAATAACCTGGGAGTTTTTTTTTTTTTTTTTAATGAATATCTCAGGACCCACCACTAGGAGCCCCATGGGCACTGGCATGTTTAAAAATGTCCCTAGATGATTCATATGCATGTGTGTGTGTGTGTGTGTCTTCAAGCTTTAGAATGGGGAATAAATATATAAAATTAGAAACTTATATAATAAGATTTAATATAAAAAGTAAAAATTCACATTACAGAATATTATGGTGAAATGGATGTCAGGAAACTTAAGCACATCATCATGGGAGCTATAGAGTTATTTGAAGTTTCCACTTCAAGTATTATGGTGGAAATACCTTTTTTTCCCCTTAGTTAATCCAATTAGAGAAATAGCTAATAATTCAACAGTAAAATTGATATTCTGAATTCAGCAACTCATTGCATGTCACTAATTGGAAATTGTAGGGTGAATTGCCTTATCTCATTGGGGAAAAATAAAACCACTGTAGATGGCCAGACCATTTCTGTGGTTGACAGATGAACTAGATGGTGTCAGGGCTGATGGGTGCTTATGGCACACCTCCAAATAGATAGCTTGCTGCACAAATGCTGGAAAAAAATCAAGACACCAGAATGTTGTCGTTTGGCCTTTGTTATGAACAGGGATTGAAAATCAGGTAATCGGTACTCCATGTCTGCTTCTGTCTGCACTTACATTAAGTAAGCTTTGATGATTCTTGTTGCGTGTGAGTGCATGGTTGTAGTAAGGCTAATGGTCTATCACTTCCTCATTGCTTCTCAGTCAGTTCAGGAAACCATATGAAATAAGTTGGAAACGGTATGTTTTGCTAAAGTACTGATATTTCAGGTTACAGTGCTCTTCCACTAGGAAGGGAGCTCTTTCTCTGTTAGCTTCTGCATCTGTGTTCTAGAATCCTTGAGTTCCTATAAGATCTTAATTTGAAATGTTAATTATCAAAACAAAAAATGTAATCCAGCTCTGAAAGTGTAAAGAGGAAGAGTCTCACTTGGCACATGGGGTTTTAGGGTGGATGAATAGGTAATGCCTCACTTGAAAGAATAACTATCCTATTGACTTTTCCATGGTCTAGATTCAGGGTGAGCAAACTATCTTGGCCTGCCACTTATTATTGTAAGTCTTTGAAAGCTAAGACTGGTTTTCACATTTTTAAATGGTTAACAATCTTTATAATGTTTTGTGACATGTGAAAGTCATATGAAATTCAAATTTCAGTATCCATACATAAAGTCCTTTGGAACATAACTATGCTTTTTTGTTTCCATTGTCTAAGGCTTCTTTTGGTCTAAAATGGCAGAGATTAGAAGTGCAACAAATATCATATATCTTACAAAACCTAAAATTTTGACTATTTAGTCCTTTCTGGAAGAAGTTTGCTTCTCTTTGCTCTAGAATAGTATTTTGCAAAGTCTTAATTTGCATACAAATCTGGAATCTTTAAAATACAGATCTGATTCAGTAGGTCTAGAGTGGGGCCTGAGATTTGAGTCTGCATTTCTAACAGGCCCGTAGTAATGCTGCTGCTACTAGTTTGAGGACCACATTTTGAGAAACAAGCCTCTAGATTTTGGTCCTCAACACTTAGGCTTCCAAGACTGAGAAGTCCAATTAGGAGATCTTTTAGGAATAGAGTCATAGTAAACTAAGATCATGCCATCTGGTCCCATCACTTCATGGGAAATAGATGGGGAAACAGTGTCAGACTTTATTTTTGGGGGCTGCAAAATCACTGCAGATGGTGACCGCAGCCATGAAATTAAAAGATGCTTACTCCTTGGAAGGAAACTTATGACCAACCTAGACAGCATATTCAAAAGCAGAGACCAGAGACATTACTTTGCCAACAAAGGTCCATCTAGTCAAGGCTATGTTTTTTCTAATGGTCATATATGGCTGTGAGCATTGGACTGTGAAGAAGGCTGAGTGCCAAAGAATTGATGCTTTTGAACTGTGGTGTTGGAGAAGACTTTTGAGAGTCCTTTGGACTGCAGGGGGATCCAACCAGTCCATTCTAAAGGAGATCAGTCCTGGGTGTTCATTGGAAGGACTGATGCTGAAGCTGAAACTCCAGTACTTTGGCCACCTCATGCGAAGAGTTGACTCATTGGAAAAGACCCTGATGCTGGGAGGGATTTGGAGCAGGAGGAGAAGGGGACAACAGAGGATGAGATGGCTGGATGGCATCAATGACTCGATGCACATGAGTTTGGGTGAACTCTGGGAGTTGGTGATGGACAGGGAGGCCTGGTGTGCTGCAATTCATGGGGTCGCAGAGTTGGACACAACTGAGCGACTGAACTGAACTGAACCAGGCTTACAAGACTGGAATCTAATTTGTTATTGCTCATATTATAAATATCTACTTAATATGTTAAATTAGGAAAATGGTAGGGACTGATCCAGAATCTTCTGTTCCTAAGATATGCCACCTGAGATGCCAGATTAGAGCAGAGGATTGGAATGGACTGGAAACAGTGAAAGGTATTTGTCTGTTTAGATTGTTCAAAGTCTTCAGGCTAAGAGAGATTTGTGAGCTCACTGTCACTGCATCAGAATGGTGGTTTTAAAATGTACAGGGGATTTGTTTTAATCAGGTATGGTTAGTGATAAGCAGTCATACATACATGGAAATGACTTATATGAGGGAAGAAGTTTTATATGCACAAATCCCTAGAAATAAGAGACACACTATATACCTTTACAGGGAGGCACCAGGGTAGCTCAGGAGGAAGGAGCAAGGTGAAAACATGGGGAAGAGCCTTTATTCTGAGAGAAGAAGTCGGTGAGGCAGGATGAGCAGGTTTAGGATGGGCTAGTTTGAATAGTTTTAGCAGGCTCCAGGGTTAGGGACTGTCTTTCTTTTTCTAGTACCTGACCCTGGGGTGATTAGGGCTGGTGGATAATGGGCCCAGAGTGTAAAAACTAGGTAAAGAAGGGAGTTGAGGGTATGGGCTTTGAGTATTGGGTGGTTTGCTTGTGAAAGTGTAGTCATTTTAAGTTGTTTGCTCTCTCTTGGAATTAGCACTAGGAAGGGAGGTCTCTCCAGTTTCCTCAAGGCCCTAATGTCAAAATGCTAGAAAATACAGAAAATAAAAAGGCATGATTAATATAGGTGGGTCCTTGCCCAGGGCACTCTTGCCTAGGATGGTTATGGGATGGACACTGTCCATACACACATTTTCGTGTTTTTTTCTGTGTTTCTTTGTAGTTGATTAACTTCCCTTCTAAGTGCTGTATTCTTCCTTCAGATTTGCTAATTCTTTTAGGTTATGAAGACGTCCTTCTGGTCTGGGCATCCTTCAGCCTTTTTAAGTTGGTTTTGTATATTGATTATCAGTTCAGCAGGGCTCCAGTCCATCAAGTACTGATTACCTAGTTTAATTCAGAAAACAATCTTATTTTGCTCAGACCAAGTTGGATAAGAGCTTTTCTCAGTAGTGTTCAATACAGACTACACTGTATTTACTGTGTACAGTAACTTCAGCTTAATACAGTAAGACTGTTTAAACCCATGTAACACCCAGTTTCAAACTATGGAGCCCTCAGTCTTTTTCAGAGGGCTGCTGATGAGTGACACTTAAGTAGTATATCCAAGGGGGAGCCATTTTTTATGACACTGTGGTCACTAAGAGGCTTCCCTGGTGGCTCAGTGGTAAAGAATCCACCTGCCAATGCATGAGACATGGGTTGGATCCCTGGGTTGGGAAGATCCCCTGGAGAAGGAAATGGCAACCCGCTCCAGTATTCTTACCTGGAGAATCCCATGGATAGAGGAGCCTGGCAGGCTACAGTCTGTGGAGTCACAAAAGAGTTGGACATGTTTTAGCAACGAAAAAATAACAACATGGTCCCTAAGAGGATGGAGGTAACATCATAGTTGTCTGTAAGCTTTTGGACACACCTCCTTTCTCCACAGAGATGTCTACAAGCCATAGGGAGAGAAAAGTTGTGGCAGATGCCTTTTTCATTATCAATTGCAACATCTATAGGCTGGCACTGAGTGATATTTCTGGGGTCCTGTCCCAACACTCTAGCCAAAGAGGATTGCTTGTAATTGTAGTAACTCCATCCCACCTCTCATTTACGTCGCACAGTAATTACCTATTCTTGGTTCATTGTTTATTATCATCTTGGAAATTTAGCCATGATATTTTAAAGGATTTCTATGCAAACTTCCTTTAAGTATGCCCTAACCCTCAAATCATGAGGAGTAGCATTGAGAGAGAACTGGATTTGAGTCCTCATACTTATTACTCTGTGATTGTGACCAAATCACTTCTTATTTATTTGGCTGTGTCGAGTTGTGGTATGTGGGATTTTTCATTTGGGTGCTCAGGCTTCTCCCTAGTTGAGGTGCTTGGGCTTAGTTGCCCTGCTAGCATGTGGGGTCTTAGTTCACCAACCAGGGATTGAACCCACATCCCCTGGATTGAAAGGCAAATTCTTAATCATTGGTATGTGTGTGCTCAGTCGTGTCTAACTCTTTGCAACCTTGTGGACTGTTGCCCTCCAGGCTTCTCTGTCCTTGAAATTTTTCAGGCAAGAATATTGAAGTGGGTTGCCATTTCCTACTCCAGGGGATCTTCCTGACCCAGGGATTGAACCCGCATCTCCTGCATTGGTAGGCAGATCCTTTACCATTGAGCCACCTGGGAAGCCCTTAGCCACCGGACCACCACGTAAGCCTCCAGACCATCCAGCCTCTTTGACCATCAGTTTCGTCATCAAAAGTATAGAATAGTTTTGGATTACATGATTTCCACAGACCCTTCTAGCTTTAAAGCACTAAGCTCAACTGAAATGTTTCACATAAAAATGGGATTCATTTCTTTATTGTCCTATTCCTGGAATATGCTATATGGTACTTTGGACCTCCACTGAGCTTTTACTGTTTTCGTCCTGGTGCTCTTGTTACTTGTTTAAAAGTCTGTTCCAACTTTCTTCATCAAAAAGAAGATATAAACGTTTAGGGGTAGATATCTCTACATCCCCTATCATTTTGTATAAAGGGGCTATTTGATAGATGTTGATTGAATTAGTGTGAGAGTGAGTGACCTTGAAACAAGTAATTTAGGTTGAGAAGTTGAAACCCTGCAAAACAGGACTTTGACAAGCTCGTTGATTGGATGTGTGGCAGTTCCTGTGGTTATGTTGCAGGAACTACATTTATAAAATTATAAAATGATTTTGTTTCTCTAGAACATTGAAAGAGTAACTTGACTTTAAATTTCTTTATGGTCCATTATACTTTTGATGATGAAAGTAACTTCTGATAGTTTTATAGTTAGGTTCTATCTAAATCTTGTGAATATCAAGGATATTTTTGCTTTTTGTTTGGGAATTTCCACATTATTAAAGGTTTGAGAAAGGAAGATAGACCATCTAGAATAATGTCAGTGCCATACCTATACATGTTTTATCGAATTTAAGGGAAAAAATCTCAAGAAATTTATTCTTAATGCATTTCCATTTATGTGCAGTGTTTTTCATCTAAAACTAAAATGTAACTATGGGTGAGGAAGGGGGGAGCTGAATATAGAATTGGTGCCAACAGATGTAAAAATGCCATGGAAATCTTTGGCCCAGAAATAAAAGCTTACCAAAATACATACACACAGTTGTTGGACTCCTGAACAGATACACAGCCGTCTGTATAGACAACAGTGCTTTGGCCAAGAGTCCCGGAGGCAAGCCAACCTCCCATCCAGATGCCGCTGCCAGTGAGGAGCCATTTGGCTTCTAGTTCTCTGGCTGCCAACCTTCTTTCCCACTCTTTGGCATGGGTTTATACTGGGTTTGCTCAAGTAAATTAAGACTCTGAAGAGTTCTGTATTAACATGCTGCAACAATGGTGTACTATTTGAATGCCTTTTTTTTTTAACTGTAGTATAGTTAACTTAGAATATTATGTTAGTTTCAGGTTTATAGTATAGTGATTCATTATTTTCTTAGATTATGTACCATATAAAGTTATTACAATATTATTGACTGTATTCCAGTATTATTGACAATATATAGTGCTATGCATTACATTCATGTGACTTATTTATTTTATAACTTGTAATTTGTACCTTTTAATTCCCTTCACCTAATTTGCCTATCTTCCCACTTCCCTCCCCTCTGGCAACCACTAGTAGTTTTCTACTTATGAGTGTTTCTGTTCTGTTATGTATGTTCTTTCGTTTTTTAGATTTCCACACATAAGTGAAAGGGCTTCCCTTGTGGCTTAGCTGGTAAAGAATCTGCCTGCCATGTGGGAGACCTGGGTTTGATCCCTGGGTTGGGAAGATCCCCTGGAGAAGGAAAAGGCTACCCACTCCAGTATTCTGGCCTGGAAAATTCCATGGACTGTATAGTCTATGGGGCCTCAAACAGTTGGACACGACTAAGTGACTTTCACTTTCAAATGAAATTGCTTTGAAAATTAAGAAGATACATTTTTATTTCTGTATGGATCCAACTTTACTCAAGCTAGAAATACCCTGAGAGCTTTAAAGTTCTGGCAGCTCCAAATATACAAGCAAAAAAAGAAAAAATATACTGAACTTTTTGGGAGAGGGAAATTGTTCGTGTACAAAGTTCATGCTTCAAAAATCTCCCTGCTGATCAAAAAACTTCAATAAGCACATTTTTTCCTATGAAAATTGAATAGTTGTCAGTATTCTTCCCTGATAGTTTGCATGTAAGGCTAGTTTACCAGAAGGAAAAAAAATCAACATGAGCACTCTCTCTTCACCTTGTAATCTCATTGCATTACAATTTCTTAAAAATTTTTAAAAATTTATATTGGAGTATAATTGATTTATAATGTATTACTTTCAGATGTACAGCAAAGTGACTCTGTAATATATACAGATATATCTCTTCTTTTCAAATTCTTTTCCCATTTAGGTTATTATAGAATATAGAGTTCCCTGTGTTATCCAGTAGGTCCTTGTTAGTTATCTATTTTAAATATAATAGTGAATATATGTTAATCCAGACTCTGAATTTATCATTTCCCCCAACTTTTCCCCTTTGGAAACTGTAAGTTTGTTTTCTAAGTCTGGGAATCTGTTTCTGCTTTGTAAATAAGTTCATTTCTATCATTTTTTAAGATTCCACATATAGGGATAGTATATGATATTTGTCTCTGACTTACTTCAGTTAGTATGATAATCTACAAGTCCATCCATGTTGCTGCAGATGGCATTATTTCAGTCTTTTTTATGGTTGAATAATATTCCATTGTATGTATGTATCACATCTTCATTTATCCATTCCTCGTTTGATAGACATTTAGGTTGCCTCCATATCTTGGCTATTGTAAATGGTGCTGCTATCAACATTGGGGTGCATGTATCTTTTCAAATTACGGGTTTCTCCAGATATATGGTTGGATCATATGGTAGCTCTATTTTTAGTTTTTTAAGGAACTCCTCCATACTGTTCTCCATAATGGTTGTACCAATTTACCTTCCCACCAACAGTGTAGAAGGGTTCCCTTTTCTCCATGCTCTCTCCAACAGTTATTGTTTGTAGACTTTTTGATAATGGCCATAAACATCTGAATGCAGGGTTCCAAAGAATAGCAAGAAGAGATAAGAAAGCCTTCTTCAGCAATCAATGCAAAGAAATAGAGGAAAACAACAGAATGGGAAAGACTAGGGATCTCTTCAAGAAAATCAGAGATACCAAAGGAACATTTCATGCAAAGATGAGCTCGATAAAGGACAGAAATGGCATGGACCTAACAGAAGCAGAAGATATTAAGAAGAGATGGCAAGAATACACAGAAGAACTGTACAAAAAAGATCTTCACAACCCAGATAATCACAATGGTGTGATCACTGACCTAGAGCCATACATCCTGGAATGTGAAGTCCAGTGGGCCTTATAAAGCATCACTATGAACAAAGCTAGTGGAGGTGATGGAATTCCAGTTGAACTATTCCAAATCCTGAAAGATGATGCTGTGAAAGTGCTGCACTCAATATGCCAGCAAATTTGGAAAACTCAGCAATGGCCACAGGACTGGAAAAGGTCAGTTTTCATTCCAATCCCAAAGAAAGGCAATGCCAAAGAATGCTCAAACTACCGCACAATTGCACTCATCTCACGTGCTAGTAAAGTAATGCTCAAAATTCTCCAAGCCAGGCTTCAGCAATATGTGAACCGTGAACTTCCTGATGTTCAAGCTGGTTTTAGAAAAGGCAGAGGAGCCAGAGATCAAATTGCCAACATGCGCTGGATCATGGAAAAAGCAAGAGAGTTCCAGAAAAACATCTATTTCTGCTTTATTGACTATGCCAAAACCTTTGACTGTGTAGATCAAAATAAACTGTGGAAAATTCTGAAAGAGATTGGTATACCAGACCATCTGATCTGCCTCTTGAGAAATTTGTATGCAGGTCAGGAAGTGACAGTTAGAACTGGACATGGAACAACAGACTGGTTCCAAATAGGAAAAGGAATTCATCAAGGCTGTATATTGTCACCCTGTTTATTTAACTTATATGCAGAGTACATCATGAGAAACGCTGGACTGGAAGAAACACAAGCTGGAATCAAGATTGCTGGGAGAAATATCAATAACCTCAGATATGCAGATGACACCACCCTTATGGCAGAAAGTGAAGAGGAACTCAAAAGCCTCTTGATGAAAGTGAAAGTGGAGAGTAAAAAAGTTGGCTTAAAGCTCAACATTCAGAAAATGAAGATCATGGCATCCAGTCCCACCACTTCATGGGAAATAGATGGGGAAACAGTGGAAACAGTGTCAGACTTTATTTTTCTGGGCTCCAAAATCTCTACAGATGGTGACTGTAGCCATGAAATTAAAATACGCTTACTCCTTGGAAGGAAAGTTATGACCAACCTAGATAGCATATTCAAAAACAGAGACATGACTTTGCCAACAAAAGTTCGTCTAGTCAAGGCTATGGTTTTTCCTGTGGTCATGTATGGATGTTAGAGTTGGACTGTGAAGAAGGCTGACGCCGAAGAATTGATGCTTTTGAACTGTGGTGTTGGAGAAGACTCTTGAGAATCCCTTGGACTGCAAGGCGATCCAACCAGTCCATTCTGAAGGAGATCAGCCCTGGGATTTCTTTGGAAGGAATGATGCTAAAGCTGAGACTCCAGTACTTTGGCCACCTCATGCGAAGAGTTGACTCATTGGAAAAGACTCTGATGCTGGGAGGGATTGGGGGCAGGAGGAGAAGGGGACGACAGAGGATGAGATGGCTGGATGGCATCACTGACTCGATGGACGTGAGTCTCAGTGAACTCCAGGAGTTGGTGATGGACAGGGAGGCCTGGCGTGCTGCGATTCATGGGGTCGCAAAGAGTCGTACACAACTGAGCGACTGATCTGATCTGATTCTGATTGGTGTTAGGTGATGCCTCATTGTAGTTTTGATTTGCATTTCTCTGTTAGTGATGTTGAACATCTTTTCAGGTGCCTCTTGGCCATCTGTGTGTCTTCCTCGGAGAAATGTCTGTTTAGGTCCTCTGCCCATTTTGATTGGGTTGTTTGTTTTTCTGGATATTGAGCTGCATGAGCTGTTTGTATATTTTGGAGATTAATCCCTTGTCAGTCACATCATTTGCAAATATTTTTTCTCATTCTGTGAGTTGTCTTTTTGCTTTTTTTTTAATAATGGTATTCTTTGTGCAAAAGCGTTTAAGTTTAATTAGGTCTCATTTGTTTGTTTTCATTTATTTTTATTGCTTTTATTATGTCTCTAGGAGACAGATTTTAAAAGACATTGCTGCAATTTATGTCAAAGAGCGTTCTTCCTATGTTTTTCTCTGAGTTTTATAGTATCCAGTCTGACATTTAGATCCTTAATCCATTTTGAGTTTATTTTTGTATATGGTGTTTAAGAATGTTGTAATTTTATTCTTTTACACATAGTTGTCCAGTTTTCCCAGCACTGCTTATTGAAGAGACTGTCTTTTCTCCATTGTATATTCTTGTCTCCTTTGTTATAGATTAATTGATCATAGGTGCATGGGTGTATTTCTGGACTTTTTGTGCTGTTCCATTGATCTATATTCCTATTTTTGTGCCACTATGGTACTATTTTGATTACTGTAGCTTTGTAGTATTGTCTGAAGTCAGGGAGCCTAACTCCTCTAGCTCCATTTTTCTTTATCAAGATTGTTTTGGCAATTCAGGGTTTTTTGTGTTTCCGTTACAAATTTAAAATTTTTGTTGTTCTGCTTCTGTGGAATATGTCATTGGTAATTTGATAGGGATCGCATCGAATCTGTAGCTTGCCTTGGGTAGTATAAAATTTTGACAATATTGATTCTTCCAATTCAAAAATACTGCCTATCTCTTTGTCATTTTCAGTTTCTTTTATTTTTTCCAGTTTTTTGAGATATAATTAACAAATACGTACATATTTAAGATGTACAATGTGATGATTTAATATATGGACAAACTGGAAATGATTTCCACAATTAAGCTAATGAACTACTCTTAGCACACTCAAAGTGTAAAACACCATATTGTTAACTATAGTCACCATGCTGTACATTGGATTCCCAGAACTTGTTCATCATATAACTGAAAGTTTATACCCCTTGACCAATATTTTCCCATTTTTCCCATTCCTGGCCTCTGACAGCCATCCCTCCATTCTTTGTTTCTATGAGTTTGGCTTTTTTAGATTCCACATATAAGTTAGCACATGCAGTATATGTCTTTTTATTTCTCATTTAGTTTGCTTAGCATAATATCCTCCAGGTTTCTTCATGTTGTTGCAGATGACAGATTTCAGATGTTGCAGATTTCATATTTACTGGCAGTGTTACATACACCATCTCTTTTTTATCTGTTTATCCACTGGCAGACACTTAGGTTGTTTCTATATATTAACTATTGCACATATGTTGAAACAAATATGGGAATGCATATATCTCTTTCAGGTGCTGATTTCATTTCCTTTGTAGATATATACCCGGAAGTGAAATTGCTGGATCATATGGTTGTTCTATTTTTGATATTTTGAGGAATCTTTATACTGTTTTCCATAATGGCTAACCCATTTACTATTCTCATCAACTGTGTATAAGGATTCTCCTTTTTCCATATCCTTGCTAATACTTATTATTTTTTGTCTTTTTAAATTTTAGTTTTATTGGAGTATCAATGAATTACAGTGTTGTTAGTTTCTAGTGTATAGCAATGTGATTCAGTTATACAGATACATATCTTCATTCTTTTTTAGATTCTTTTCTCATATAGGTTATCACAGAATACTGAGTAGAGTTTCCTGTAATAAACAGTAAGTCCTTGTTGGTTATCTCTTTTATGTAGTAGTGTGTATATGTTTATCCCAAGTTCCTGAGTTATCCCTCCTCCTCAACGTTTCCACTTTGGTAAACATAAATTTGTTTTCCACATCTGTAAGTCCTTCTGTTTTGTAAATAAGTTCATTTATACCTTTTTAAAAATTAGGTTCCACATATGAGTGATAGCATATAATATTTTTCTATCTGTGTCTAATTTTCTATCTGTGTCTAATTAGTGTGATAATCTTTCGGTCTATCCATGTTGCTGCAAATGACATTATTTCATTCTTTTTTATGGCTCATATTCCTTTGTATATACGTATTGCATTTCTTGCGTGGAGAATCCCAGGGATGGGGGAGCCTGGTGGCTGCCGTCTATGGGGTCACACAGAGTCGGACACGACTGAAGTCACTTAGCAGCAGCATTGCATCTTTATCCATTCCTCTGTCGATTGACATTTTAGGTTGCTTCCGTGTGTTGGCTGTTGTAAATGGTGCTATAATGAACACTGAGGTGTGTCTTTACAGATTATGGTTTTCTCCAGATATATGTCCAGGAGTGGGATTTCAGGATCATGTGCAAGCTCTATTTTTAGTTTTTTAATTAATATCCATACCATTCTCCATAGTGGTTGTACCAATTTACATTCCCAGCAACAGTGTAGGAGGGTTCCCTTTTCTCCAAATCCTCTCCAGCATTTATTGTTTGTATACTTTTAAAAAGAAGTATTTATTAGGGTATATTTGATTTACAATGTGTTTCAGATGTACAGAAAGGGAATCAGTTATACATATGCCTATATCCACTCTGTTTTACATTTTTTTCCCACATCAGTTTTGCATAGTATTGAGGCACTTCCTGTGTTATACAGTAGGTCCTTATTAGTTATATATAGTTTTGTATATATTGTCAGTCCCAATCTGCATTTATCCCTCTCTACCCTGCCCTTGGCTTTCCCCCTTGGTAACCACAACTTGTTTTTTACATCTGTGACTCTATTTCTATTTTGTAAATAAGTTCTTTGTACCATTTTTTTAGATTCCACATGTAAGTGATATATTTGTCTTTCTCTGTCTGCCCAGGAATGGGATTCAAGGATCATGTAGTAGCTCTAGTTTTAGTTTTTAAAGGAACTTGCATACTGTTCTCCGTAATTGGCTGTACCAATTTGCATTCTCACCAACAGTGTGAGAGGGTTCCCTTTTCTCCATGTCCTCCTCTTTAATATTTATTGTTTGTAGGTTTTTCTGATGACAGCCATTCTAAGCAGTGTGAGGTGATATATCATTGTAGTTTTGATTTGCATTTCTCTAATAATCAGTGATGGTGAGCATCTTTGCATGTGCTCTTTTGGCCATCTGTATGTCCTCTTTGGAAAAATATCCATTTAGATCCTCTGTCCTTTGTTTTTTGATTGGAAAGTTTGTTTTTTTCATATTGAGTTGCATGAGCTGTTTGTATATTTTGGAGATTAATCACTGTTGATTAAAAAATTTTTTTCAAATGAAGTAATGATTTCCTTTGCTGGGCAGAAGCTTTTTCATTTAATTATGTTTGTTTATTTTATTTTTGTTTTTATTTTCATTATTGTAAGAGGTGGATCAAAATAGATATTGCCGCAATTTATACCGAAGGATGTTCTGCCTTTTTTCCCTATGTTTTATAGTGTTTGGCCTTATATTTAGGTCTTTGATACATTTCGAGTTTATCTTTGCATATGGTATTAGAGAATGTTGTGTTCTAATTTCATTCTTTCACATGTACTTGTCTGTTTTTCCCAGCACCACTTATTGCAAAGATTGTATTTTCTCCATTGTGTATTCTTCCCCTCTTTCATAGATTAGTTGATCATGTTGCTGTTTAGTTGCTAAGTTGTGTCTGACTCTTTGAGACCCCATGAACTGTAGCCCACTAGGCTCATCTGTCTATGGATTTCCCAGGCAACAGTACTGGAGTGGTTTGCCATTTCCTTCTCTGGAGGATCTTCCAAACTCAGAGATCGAACCCAAGTCTCTTGCATCTCCTGCACTGCAAGTGGATTCTTTAACACTGAGCCACCTGTGATATTGTCTTGAGAAACAAGTCTACTGGCCTAGTGTTCAACCAACATAATGCTACTGAAAAACCTGAAAGTCTTATTTAGCATTTCCATCTCAGACTAGATCAAAGAAATGGTTCTCTTTAAGCTACAATTTCATGATTGTATAGAAAAATCACTGATCCTTCAGACAATAAATTCATACTATACTATTTTAAAGTGATTTTTACCTCTTTGTAAAGAAGGGGTCAAAATAATAATCAGGATTTTTAAAAATGAAAAATGAGATCACTCAAAGTTAATAAAATGAATCATGACCCAAACTCTATTTACTTTCAAAATACTTAATTCTACCCAGGCTGCTAGGATAAACAAATGAATGAAAAAATTAAAGCTTATATACAGGAAGTTATTTTTGCAACTACAGACATCAAAAAAACAAAATGAGCTTTAGATATGTAGTATTTCCCTAGAACATTTCTTGAAACTGTTTACCACAGTTACTACATATGCAAAGTAAGAATTGCAGGAAAAAACAACCTAAAAATTGGTATTAAATTTGTTTAATATCACATCTTTAAAAAAAATGTCAGCCGTACGGTTGAAGCTATAATACAAATGTTTAATTATTGGCACTATCCTAAAAAGCACAGTGGAGAACATCTGATTTAAATAAAATGAGGATGATATTTCACTGGGGAATATATCCAACAGATTTTTATCTCCCCACACCTATGTGTTTTATAGGCAAAATTTAAACAAACACAAATTTTTAAAAATAATGAAAGCCATATTTTGCTCAGGAATACTATTACACATATACCATATAGGTTATTTTATAGCAGATACTAGTCTGACAAATTTCAGATGGCAGAATGCTAAGCAGTAACTTTGGTATTGCCCAGCTAGTTGTTTCTCGTCACCCTGGAGAATCTGTCAGTGTATAATGTTGAGAACATCTTGTCACCACTACTTCTCTTCTCAGAGGTAACTCCACTGTGATAGAACATTTATATTCTTAAGATGCAAGGCCTAGCAAAAAGCCTCCCACTGGATATCACAATGTTCTGTTTGAAAAATTCTGTTTCATTGTCTTACAGTGCACAAATTTATTCCCAGGCTTTCTATCCTGTCCACTGATTGATATGTATTTCCGTTTTTGTGTCAATATTATACCTTTTTGATTATTGGAGTTCTGTAGTACAGTCTGAAGACAGGGAGTCTGATTCTTCCATCACTGTTTTTCTTAAGATTGCTTTGATTATTTGGGGTATTTTGTATTTCCACATAACTTTAAAAATGTATTGTTCCAGTTTGTTCTAGTGAAAAATGTCATTGGTAATTTGATAGGGGTTGCATTGAATCTGTAAATTTCCTTGGGTAGCATGGTCATTTTGACAATATTGATTCTTCCAATCCACTCCAAGAATATGGTGTATCTTTTCATCTGTTTGTATTATCTTCCATTTCTTTCATCAGTGTCATAGTTTTCAAAGTACAAGTCTTTTGCCTCCTTGGTGGCTTTACTCCTAGGTATTTTATTTTTTCTGATGCAATGGTAAATGGGATTGATTCCTTAATTTCTCTGATATTTCATTGTTAGGGTATAAAAGTTCAGTATTTCTGTATATTAATTTTGTATCCTGCAACTTTACCAAATTCATTGATGAGCTCTAGTAGTATTCTGGTAGCATCTTTAGGATTTTCTTTGTGTAGTAGCATATCATCTGCAAACAGAGACAGTTTTACTTCTTCCTTTCCAATTTGGATTCCTTTTATTTCCTTTTCTTCTCTGATTGTTGTGGCCAGGACTTCCAAAACTATGTTGAATAAAAGTGGCAGCAGTGGACATCTTTGGCTTGTTCCTGATCTTAGAGGGAGTGTGCATGCACGGTTAGTCGTGTCTGACTTTTTACAACCTGGGGACCTACCAGGCTCCTCTGTCCATGAAATTTTCCTGGTAAGAATACTGGTGTGGGCTGCCATTTCCTACTCCAGGGGAATCTTCCTGACCCAGGGATTGAAACCACATCTCTCTGTCTCCTGTACTGGCAGGCAGATTCTTTACCATAGAGCCACCGTGGAGATCCTGAGAGGGAATGCTTTGAGCTTTTCACTGTTGAGTATAATTTTAGCTGTAGGTTTACCATACATGTGTGGCCTTTATTATTTGGAGGTATGGTCCCTTTACACCCACTTTCTGGAGGGTTTTTATCATAAATGGATGTTGAATTTTGTCAAAAGTTCTGCACCTGTTGGAATGATCATATGGTTTTTATTTTTCAATTTGTTGATTCGTGTGTCATGCTGATTGATTTGTTGTGGATATTGACAAATCCTTGTATCCCTGAGATAAACCCCATTTGAACATGACGTTTGATCTTTTTAATGTCCTGTTGGATTCCATTTGCTAGTATTTTGTTGAAGACTTTTGTGTCTATGTTCACCTGTAATTTTCTTTCTTTGTGATATCTTTGGTTTTGATATCAGGTGATAGTAGCCTCATAAAATGAGTTTGGGAGCATTCCTTTCTCTGAAGCTTTTTGGAATAGTTTCAGAAGGATAGCTTTTAACTCTACTCTAAACGTTTGATAGAATTTGCCTGTTTAGCTATCTGGTCCTGGACTTTTGTTTGTGAGAGTTTAAAATTACAGTTTCACTTTCAGTAATGGTAAGTGAAAGTGAAAGTTGCTCAGTCATGTCCAACTCTTTTCGACCCTATGGTCTGTAGCCTGCCAGGCTCCTCTGTCCATGGGATTCTCCAGGCAATCTTCCCAACCCAGGGATCAAACCCCCATCTCCTGCAGTGCAAGCAGATTCTTTACCATCTAAGCCACCAGGGAAGCCCCAAACCGAGTTTCTTCATCTTGTCCATTTCTTTCTGGTTCAGTCTTGGGAAATTGTACCTTTCTAAGAATTTGTCCATTTCTTCCATGTTTCCATTTTATTGGCATATAGTTGCTTGTATACTCTCTTATGATCCTCTGTGGTGTCTGCCTTCTCTTTTTTTTTAATTTCTAATTTTATTGATTTGAGCTGTCTCCCTTTTTTCCCTTGATGAGTCTGGCTAATTTTGTTTATCTTTTCAAAGAACCAGCTTTTATAATAGTTTAATTGATCTTTGCTATTATTTTCTTTATTTCATTTATTTCTGCTTTGATCTTTGTAATTTCTTCTAACTTTGGGTTTTGTTTTTCTTCCTTTTCTAGTTGTTTTTGGTGTAAGGTTAGGTTGTTTATTTGAAATTTTTCTTGTTTCCTGAGGTAAGATTATAAACTTCCCTCTTAGAACCTCTTTACTTCCTCCCATCTAGAACCTCTTTACTTCCTCCCATAGGTTTTGGATTGTTGTGTTTTCATTTGTCCCTATGTATTTTTTTTATTCCCTCTTTTATTTCTTCAGTGATCAATTGGTTTTTTAGTGGCATACTGTTTAGCCTCCATGTGTTTATGTTTAAAAAGTTTTTTCTTGTAGTTGTTTTCTAATTCCATTTCATTGTGGTCAGAAAACTTGCTTGATACAATTTCAGTTGTATTAAATTGACTGAGTTTCACTTCGTGGCCAATCCCTATGTGATCAGTCCTGGAGAGTGTTCCATTTGCACTTGAAAAGAATGAGTATTTTGCTGCTTTTGGATGGAATGCTCTATAAAAATCAATCCATCTAGTCTAATGCATCATTTAAAGCCTGTGTTTCCTTATTGATTTTCTGTCTGGATTATCTATCCATCTGGATTATTTGTCTGATGAAAGTGGGGTGTGACAGTCCCCATCTGTTTGTTTGTTAGTTCTTCTAGCTACATGCAGTTAAACATTTCTTGTATCTTCTTGGTCTGTGTCTCCATTGTTTTCCAAGATCTTGGATCATCTTTACTGTCATTACTCTGAATTCTTTTAGGGGTAGATTGCCTATCTCCATTTCACTTAGTTGTTCTGGGGTTTTATCTTGTTCCTTTGTCTGGAACATAGTCCTTTGCCATCTCATTTTGTCTGTTTGTGATTGTGGTTTCCATTCCACAGGTTGAAGGCTTGTATTCTTCTTGCTTCTGTTGTCTGACCCCTGGTGGATGAGGCTAGCCTAAGGGGATTGTGCAGGCTTCTTGATGGGAGGAACTGGTTCCTGCCCACTGGCATGTGGATCTGGGTCTTGTGTCTCTGGTGAGCAGGGCCATGTCAAGGTGTGTGATTTTGGTGTTTTCATGAACAGAGATGAGCTCATGTCATTTTTTCTCCACTCTCTTGTCTCAACCCTCAGATTCCGACTTCTGATTAAGTGAGGTTGTACCTGGCACCAGCACCATTTTATACTTCCCAACCCCTCCCACTAGGAGAGGCTTCTTTACCTACCAACTGCATTTCACCTCCCTTACATCACCAGGGTTGGGCAGCAAGACAAATCCTGCTGAAAGAGTTGACTTCTGCAGCTACCTTGCAAGAGTAGAGTTTTGAGATTTATCTGATCAGAGAGATTATCAGAAGATAGCAGCTTGAATGGATCTTGGATTTTGATGGAGTCAGAAACATGCTATAGTTCAATTCAGATATTTTAATTTGTACAACAAATAATTCTTTTACTTTAAAATTTCTGTAATATCAAAATAAAACATTAAACTATTGCATGCTGCAAAAGGAAAAGCAAAGAGGTCAGGTTTACATTGATTATCTTGGCTCTGTTTGTATAAATGTAACATTTGAACTAGAGAAATATTTTTTTGTGGGTACCCCCTATTCTTTCTCCAACTTGCCCACAAAAATACAATGAACTCTTGAGGTTGATTTTTTAGAGTTTCAGTCAGAAAGTCCATGATCTTAAATTAACCATTCAAGAAGTATTGTTTTCCCTGGCTACCTTCAGTGGAGCTGCCATATTAACTTTTCTTGAAGCAACATTAATTGCTCTCAGAACTCTTAAGTATCATTGACATTGATAAATCATCCTTAAAGAGACATGAACAAATAAATCAACTGCTCATCATCATATTCAGGAAGGATAAACATTTTTACAAGGAATAATGCATTAGGCAAACTAATATTTCTTGATAAGCCATAAATGGTATCCTATAAATTGAGTGACTAATGCATTGAAGAGGCAGCTTAATCATAGAAAAGCATGGGACAAGGTACCCTGTAGAAAACATATTTATTTATTTTTATTGCAAAACAGAAACAGCTATTCAGCTGTTAGAGTTTAGTCTATTTGTTTCACAACTATACATTAATATTAATAAAACTTCCATTTTCTCTTGTGTTAATGTGATGAAATTATTACAACACCAAAGTGATATTTAGGTAATAAAATTTCTTCGATATTATGTAATATACTTTGTTGTTGTTCATTTGCTAAGTCATGTCTGTCTCTTTGCAACCCCATGGACTACAGCACATCAGGCTTTCCTGTCCTTCACTATCATCTGGAGTTTGCTCAAACCCATGTCCATTGAGTCTGTGATGGCATCCAACCATCTGATCCTCTGCTGCCTCCTTTTCCTCCTGCCCTCAGTCTTCCCCAGCATCATGGTCTTCTCCAGTGAGTCATCTCCTTGCATCAGGTGGCCAAAGTACTGGAGCTTCAGCTTTAGCATCAGTCCTTCCAATGATATCCTTCCAATGATTTAAGGTTGATAACCTTTAGGATTAACTGGTTTGATCTTGCAGTCCAAGGGATTTTCAAGGGTCTTCTCCAGCACTACAATTCAAAAGCATCAATTCTTCAACACTCAGCCTTCTTTATGGTTCAACTCGCACAGTTGTACATGACTACTGGAAAAACTATAGCTTTGACTAGACAGACGTTTGTCAGCAAAGTGATGTCTTGACTTTTTAATACACTGTCTAGGTTTGTCACAGCTTTCCTTCCAAGGAGTAAGCATCTTTTAATTTCATGTCTTCAGTTACTCTCTGCAGTAATTTTGGAGCCCAAGAAAATAAAATCTGTCAGTGTTTCTACTTTTTCCTCATCTATTTGCCATGAAGTGTTGGGACTGGATGCCATGATCTTAGTTTTCTGAATGTTGAGTTTTAAGCCAGCTTTTTCACTCTCCTCTTTCACCCTCATCAAGAGGCCCTCTTCACTTTCTGCCATTAGAGTAGTATCTCACATAACTGAGGTTGTTGTTATTTCTCCCAGCAGTCTTGATTCCAGTTTGTGATTCATCCAGCTCAACGTTTCACATGATGTACTCTGCACATAAGTTAAATAATCAGGGAGACAAATACAGCCTTCACATACTCCTTTCCTAATTTTGAACCAGTCTGTTATTCCTTGTTCAGTTCTAACTATTGTTTCTTGACCTATGTACAAGTTTCTCAGGAGACAGAAAAGGTGGTCTGGTATTCCCATCTCTTTAAGAATTTTCCAGTTTGTTGTGATCCACACAGAATTGATGCTTTTGAACTGTGGTGGTGGAGAAGACTCTTGAGAGTCCCTTGGACTGCAAGGAGATCCAGCCAGTCCATTCTGAAGGAGAGAGATCAGCCCTCGGATTTCTTTGGAAGGAATGATGCTAACGCTGAAACTCCAGTACTTTGGCCACCTCATGCGAAGAGTTGACTCATTGGAAAAGACTCTGATGCTGGGAGGGATTGGGGGCAGGAGGAGAAGGGGACGACAGAGGATGAGATGGCTGGATGGCATCACTGACTTGATGGACGTGAGTTTGAGTGAACTCCGGGAGATGATGACGGACAGGGAGGCCTGGTATGCTGCAATTCATGGGGTCGCAAAGAGTCGGACACAACTAAGCAACTGAACTGACTGAACTGAACACAATCAAAGGCTTTAGTGTAGTCAGTGAAGCAGTAGATGTTTTTCTGAAATCCTCTTGCTTTTTTCTGACCCAATGGATGTTGGCAATTTGATCTCTGGTTCCTCTGCCTTTTCTAAATACAGCTTGTACATCTGAAAGTTCTCAGTTCACATACTGCTGAAGCCTAGCTGAAGGATTTTGAGGATTACCTTATTAAGCAAGTGAAATGAGTGCAGTTGTGTGGTAGTTTGAACATTCCTTGACATTGCCTTTCTTTGGAATTGGAATGAAAACTGACCTTTTCTAGTCCTTTGGCCACTGCTGCATTTTCAAAGTTTGCTGACATATTGAGTGCAACACTTTAACAGCATCATCTTTAGGATTTTCAATAGCTTGGCTATACTTTGCTGTATAGAAAAATAGCTCTACAAATATATAGACAATGGCAATATTAGTTGTTTATTGTCTCCCTATGAATTTTCTAATACATCAATCTAAATAAAGTCTGCTGTATTTACTCTGTATTATCTTCTTTTATGGGGCTTCCCAAATGGCTCAGTGGGTAATGAATCTGTCTGCAATGCAGGAGACACACACGGGTTCAGTCCTTGAGTTAAGAAGATCCCCTGGAGAAGGAAATGGCAACCCACTCCATTATTCTTGCCTGGAAAATCCCATGGACAGAAGCAGCCTGGCAGGCTTTAGTCCAAGGAGTCACAAAGAGTCAGACATGATTTAATGACTAAGCACACACACATCTTCTTTTACAGAGTATGATTTCAACAAACCTTCCATTTTAAAAGAAAAACAGCTGGTAGTATTTTCTCTTAATTCTACCACTTTCTGTTTCAAAGTAAAAGAACATGATTCATCTTTTTTTTGGGAAAAGTAGCCACTATGAAGAGTATCTTTTTGTTTGTATTTGAGAAATGGGGTTATATTAATGGGAAGACAGATATTACTGATTGGAATAAGAGAAGTGGCATGAGTTAGTACTCCCTTCTCATTTGCCCTTTCTTTATCTGCCTCTGAGCACCAGCTTTACCTTTATCCTTTCATGGACAATCTCTGTGTTTGCAAACATCTATAGAGACATCTGAAAGAGATGGGAATACCAGACCACCTGATCTGCCTCTTGAGAAATCTGTATGCAGGTCAGGAAGCAACAGTTAGAACTGGACATGGAACAACAGACTGGTTACAAATAGAAAAAAGAGTACGTCGAGGCTGTATATTGTCACCCTGCTTATTTAACTTATATGCAGAGTACATCATGAGAAATGCTGGACTGGAAAAAGCACAAGCTGGAATCAAGATTGCCGGAAGAAATATCAATAACCTCACATATACAGATGACACCACCCTTATGGCAGAAAGTGAAGAGGAACTAAAAAGCCTCTTGATGAAAGTGAAAGAGGAGAGTAAAAAAGTTGGCTTAAAGCTCAACATTCAGAAAACAAAGACCATGGCATCTGGTCCCACCACTTCATGGGAAATAGATGGGGAAACAGTGGAAACAGTGTCAGACTTTATTTTTTGGGCTCCAAAATCACTGCAGATGGTGACTGCAGCCATGAAATTAAAAGACGTTTACTCCTTGGAAGGAAAGTTATGACCAACCTAGATAACATATTCAAAAGCAGAGACATTACTTTGCCAACAAAGGTTCATCTAGTCAAGGCTATGGTTTTTCCTGTGGTCATGTATGGATGTTAGAGTTGGACTGTGAAGAAGGCTGAGTGCTGAAGAATTGATGCTTTTGAACTGTGGTGTTGGAGAAGACTCTTGAGAGTCCCTTGGACTGCAAGGAGATCCAACCAGTCCATTCTGAAGGAGATCAGCCCTGGGATTTCTTTGGAAGGAATGATGCTAAAGCTGAGACTCCAGTACTTTGGCCACCTCATGCGAAGAGTTGACTCATTGGAAAAGACTCTGATGCTGGGAGGGATTGGGGGAGGAGGAGAAGAGGACGACAGAGGATGAGATGGCTGGATGGCATCACTGACTCGATGGACGTGAGTCTGGGTGAACTCCGGGAGTTGGTGATGGACAGGGAGGCCTGGCGTGCTGCAATTCATGGGGTTGCAAAGAGTCAGACATGACTGAGCGACTGAACTGAACTGAACTGAACTGATAGAGACATCAGCAAATCTCAGCAATGGTATGACACTACATGGTCCTTCATCCCTGAATGAAAATGCCACACTTTGCCAGGATTGCAAACCTTCTCACAAATATGTGCTACTTGAAAACCTTCCAATAAGTTTTACATTACCACTGGTATATAATAGACCTGCAGCAATTATTTGTGTATGCATTCTATGCTGTTATTGAATAATTATGATTCCATTTTCAAATTATGTTCTATAAACTCTCATTTTGAGAACTGTTAACAACAGTTTTAGCTAAATTTGTTTAGTACTTAGTATATGATTTCTATGCATTTTATCATCCAGTGCTTACAAGTCTTTGCATAATATTAGTTATTATTTCCATCTTATGGATAAGGGATGTGAGGATTAGATAAATGTCATCGGTAGGCAGTTGAGCTGGAATTTGAACTGGGCCCTTTGACTCCAGAGCTCAATAGTATAGCATAGCTGTTAGATGAAAAAGGATTTTGGGGTCAGTGGATTTGGAAATGCAGAATTAAACCACATTTTGAAAACTTATATCTTACAGAATTTCTCTGAGTATTTAATATGCTAGTGCAGATTGAATCTTTAAGAATAAAAATTATATGGACTCTAGTATGTGATATTCCTAAACTTACTAAACCCTACATATTGCTCAAGTGCTTAAGCCTGAAAACTCAGTTTTTGAGATGTCAATATTATTCAGAGCTATTTAGAAATTTAGTATAATTCCTATAAAAATTCCAAGTTCATTTTTTTTTTCCAGAAATGGAAAAGCCAATCCTCAAATTCATATGGAATTGTAAAGGACCCATAATAGCTAGAGTAATCTCGAAGAACAAAAACAAAGTTGGAGGACTTCCATTTATTTTGAAAACTTAGTACAAAACTGCAAAAATAAAACAGTGTGATACATTCAGTTCAGTCGCTCAGTCATGTCCGACTCTTTGCGACCCCATGAATTGCAGCACACCAGGCCTCCCTGTCCATCACCAACTCCCGGAGTTCACTTAGACTCAGGTCCATCGAGTCGGTGATGCCATCCAGCCATCTCATCCTCTGTCGTCCCCTTCTCCTCCTGCCCCCAATCCCTCCCAGCATCAGTCTTTTCCAATCTTCTCGTGAGGTGGCCAAAGTACTGGAGTCTCAGCTTTAGCATCATTTCTTCCAAAGAATACCCAGGGCTGATGTCCTTCAGAATGGACTGGTTGGATCTCCTTGCAGTCCAAGGGACTCTCAAGAGGCTTCTCCAACACCACAGTTCAAAAGCATCAATTCTTCAGCGCTCAGCCTTCTTCACAGTCCAACTTTCACATCCATACATGACTACTGGAAAAACCACAACCTTGACTAGACGAACCTTTGTTGGCAAAGTAATGTCTCTGCTTTTGAAGATGCTATCTAGGTTGGTCATAACTTTCCCTCCAAGGAGTAAGCATCTTTTAATTTCATTGCTGCAATCACCATCTGCAGTGATTTTGGAGCCCAAAAAATAAAGTCTGACACTGTTTCCACTGTTTCCCCATCTATTTCCCATGAAGTGATGAGACCAGATGCCATGATCTTTGTTTTCTGAGTTGAGCTTTAAGCCAACCTTTTCACTGTCCTCTTTCACTTTCATCAAGAGGCTTTTTAGTTCCTCTTCACTTTCTGCCATAAGGGTGATGTTATCTGCATATCTGAGGTTATTGATATTTCTCCCAGCAATCTTGATTCCAGCTTGTGCTTCTTCCAGCCCAGCATTCCTCATGATGTACTTTGCATATAAGTTAAATGGAACCAGTCTGTTGTTCCATGTCCACTTTTAACTGTTGCTTCCTGACCTGGATATAGGTTTCTCAAGAGGCAGGTCAGGTGGTCTGGTATTCCCATCTCTTGAAGAATTTTCCACAGTTTATTGTGATCCACACAGTCAAAGGCTTTGGCATAGTCAATAAAGCAGAAATAGATGTTTTTCTGGAACTCTCTTCCTTATTCCATGATCCATTAGGATAGATATATAAGCATATAGAATAGGATTGACAGTCCAGAAGTAAACATCTGTGGTCAGTTGATTTTTGACAAGTGTGCTAGGTCCATTCAGAGGAGAAAGAATAGTTTCCTCAAGATAATGAGCCAACTAGATTTCCCTATGCAAAACAATGAAGTTGGATTCCTACCTCATACTATATATAAAAATTAACTCAAAGTGGATCAGCGACACAGAACACACAAGCAACAAAAGAAAAAAATAGATAAATTTGACTTCATTAAAATGAAAAAGTTTTTTGAATCAAAAGATATTATTTTAAAAAAGCAGCCTACAGAATGGGAAATGTTATTTACAGTCATTTATCTGGTAAGGTTTAATATCCAGAAAATATGAAGAACTCCTAAAATGCAATAATAAAAAGACAACCCAATTAAAAAATAGGCAAAGAAATTAAATAGGCATTTCTCTGAAGAAGATATACAAATTATCAACAAGCTCATAAAGGAAGCTTAACATTATCAGCCAATAGGCAAGTGCAAATAAAAACCACAAGAAGATACCATTTCACACCTACTAGGATGGATATAATAAATTAACAAAAACAAAATAATAATTACTGCTGAGAATGTGGAGAAATTTGAACTCTTATACATTGCTAGTGGGAACATATAGTGGCTATGTAAGCTAGTTTGGAGGCTCCTTTAAAAGCTAAAAATAGAATAACTACGTGACCCAGCAATTAAACTCCTGGATATCTAGGTATATACCCCCAAATAATTGAAAACAGGAATTCAAACAGATACTTGTACAGACTGTAGAATTATTCACATTAGCCAAAAGGTTGAAACAACCCAAGCACCATCAAATAAATAAATTGTGGTATATAAATACAATATTATTTAGCCATAACAAGATTGAAATTCTGATACATGCTACAACAATGATGAACCTTGAGAACAAGTGAAATATACCAGACATAAAAGGACAAATACCGTAGGATTCCACCTACATGAAATATCTAGAACAGACAAATTGACAGAGACAAAAAGTAGAACAGAAGTTATCAGTGGCTGGGTGGAAGAAGAATGGGGAGTTACTGCTTAAAATGAGTACAGGGTTTCTATTTGGGTGATGAAAAAGTTTTATAAATTCATAGTGGTGCTGGCCACACAACTTTGTGAATGTAATTAAAACCAATGCATTGTACATTAAAAAATTTAATGTTACATAGATTTTACCACAATAAAAATGTAACCCCAAATTGGGGCAGCATTATTTAGGGAAGCTAAAGGAGCAGGTAAATATCAGAAAAATTAAGCTGTATTTTGGAATTCTTTAATGGAAAAATCTGAATAAATCAGTCCAAAAAAAATCCATGAGTACAGACCATTCAGATGTGAAACACTAGTTTTGGGTTCCTGCTTTTCTCTTTTTCCTCAGTCTGAGCATATCTACATTCTTCATGCTGTGCTTAGTCGCTCAGTCATGTCTGGCTTTTTGGGACTCCATGTACTATAGCCTGACAGGCTCCTCAGTTCATGGGGATTCTTCAGGCAAGATTACTGGAGTGGGTTGCCATGCCTTCCTCCAGGGGATCTTCCCAACCCAGGGATTGAACCCAGGTCTCCCACTTTGCAGGCAATTCTTTACCATCGGAGCGAGCATGGAAACCCAGTAGCAGTGCTCTTGCATTGGCTGGGAATTGAACCCAGGCCTCCCGAGTGGCAGGTGAGAATTCTACCACTGAACCACCAATGCTTACACCTACATTCTTTAGGTTGTTAAGTAATCTGGACATCAGCTTCAAAGACATAGGAGGCACTCTGGCCAGTTGTGCTTGACAATCCATTACTTCATTAGTAGGATTTATTGGACAGGTTCCATTGGTTTTTTGATTGCAAAATTAAAAAGAAAACTGAGAAACTTTTGGATGGATTTCCCACAAGAATTCTCTGTTCCTCAGAACAGACTGTGATATAGGAGACCTGGTTATCTGGAATCTGGGAGTTGGAATAAAGGGCCTTTGGGGCCAAGACAGGCTCCAGGTGATGGTAGTATGTGAGCTCTGTAGGAGAGAGCTGGAATAATGGAATCAGAGCCAGTTACTGGGTATCTGAGCAGCTGGACACTTGCTGGGGAGGCAGGTGATAAGAATAGAGCTAATGTTGATCCTGAGTCAATCTTTTGTTATTTGTCTGAAATCTTTCTTAAGTGAAATGGATTTACGAGTAATAAATAATTCATACTTCCTGCTTGGAGGTGAATATACATATGGCTGAAACTACAGGTAGGGGCAAGGAGACAGCCTGGGTTAAAGAAAAATGGTTCAGGAAGAACTATAAGTGCTCTAATGTATATGAAAACATACTGTCAGTGATGAAGTGCTAATCAAGTGTTAGTTATCTGGTTACTCACAGATGCAGAATTTAAGAGCTATTCCTTAGTAGAAGGATCTGGTCATCTTTGGAGTCCTGATAGTAAAACAAAGATGAAAATATCCTCATCTAATAATATATCACTGCAACCTACTGAAAATTAGGGTCTTAAGTGAAAGAAATGAAGGTTTAAATGGTCATGTTTTTAATCTAGGGGGAAAAATAAAAAATTTTTCCTGAGTATAATAACAAGTTTTAAATTTCAAAATATGATTTTTAGAAGTAGTCTTAGGAAAAAAAACCTCCCTACAAAATAAAGATGTTCTGTATAGCATAACCTGGGTTTCCCTGGTGGCTTAGATGGTAAAGAATCTGCCTGCCATGCTGAAGACCCAGGTTTGATCCCTGGGTTGGGAAGATCTCCTGGAGAAGGGAATGGCAACCCCCTTCAGTGTTCTTGCCAGGAGAATCCCCATGGACAGAGGAACCTGGTGGGCTACAGTCCCTGGTGTTGCAAAGAGTCAGACACAACTGAACGACTAATGCACACACACATACATAGCATAACCCAAACTAGATTTGGAGCTGTCCTAGTAAAGATATTTATTTGGAGCAACTGTTCCTTGCCTTAGTAGCCAAGAGCTAATATTGGGAGTATGCTATGTACTATGTATGTATGTAGTATGTACTAGCATACTATGTATGCTAGAAACTGTTCCAGCTACTTTAAATGTGTCCAGTTATTTAACACTTGTAACTTTCTCTCAGCTAGTTACTACTCTCATGCCCATCCTAGAAATAAAGAAAAAGGAGAGCTCAAGTAACTTGCCCAAGAGCCTACAGCAAGTCAGAGTTTGAACGCTGGCAGTCTGACTCCAGAGTCCATACTCCTAACCATTATCCCCTCTTTCCCAACTGCTTTTTACAACTCCTAACTGCATTATCCCCTTTTTGACAACTGAAAACAAAGGCCTCTGTTGATGGAGAGGAGTGGTGCCAAATCAGTACTTCCAAAGAATGATCCAAAAGACATTCGTCCCTCAGTATGTACTAAGTCACTTCAGTCATGTCCAACCCTTTGTGACCCCATGGACTGTAGCCCACCAGGCTTCTCTAGCCATGGGATTCTCCAGGCAAGAATACTGGAATGGGGTTGCCATTCCCTTATGAGGGGATCTTCCCAACCCAGGGATTGAACCCATCTCTCTTACATTCCTGCATTGGCAGGTGGGTTCTTTACCACTAGCGCCACCATATGCTTCATGGCAAAATAAAAGGGTGCACTGGTGAAACACTCAATATTGTATATCCCTCTTCCCATCTCAGATCCATAGTAAGTACTAGTAGTAAAGGTTTTGCTAAATTTTACTGTAAATCTTTTCATGATTTGTTTCACCCAGCACAAAATCTTCATTTATAGAATATCTATTCCTGTATCTCAGAAGAGGTACTGTGTACACTACACCTGAGAAATTTGCATTAAAATGCTTTAATAACTGGCCATATTACAAAATAGCTGTCGCTAACTGTTTTTGACAACTCTTATGTCTTTAGTTGTGGAGAAGGCGATGGCATTAGTTAGCAGGGCAAACCGACTATTTGGATTTAGTGAAACGGGCCTTTAAGTAAAAGATCAGGGAAATATTTTCCATATTAAAATATTCTTTTTTCCAGGTTATAGAGATCTTTTTTTCCTATGTTTTTTGCTTTTATTTTGCTTTTGCTATATTCTTCTAGTCCTGTGCTGGTCTAAATTGGCTTTAGTCACTATCTTATTTCAGAATTTCTTTTACTATCTATAGATTTTTAGACTCTAATGGAATCTCTCAAAATTTACTTAAAGATTCAAGTCTTGTTATCAATTGATTTTCATGAAAGTTTGTTCTTAATACAGGAAATATGAGCAATGACTTGTCTTTAAATACGTTTTATGTCTGTATTGCTGACATGGTATCTTAATGAGAGGTGAGAGGTGGTTAGAGTCTCCCTTTTCGGCTAAAAGAGGCATGTCTGAATTGGCCGATCAATTGAAAATGGATTTCTGCAAATGGCGAGAAATATAAGCACTATGAAACATTTCATCCTTCTGTCCTGACCCTTCCCCCACCTGCACCCACTATCCCCTAATATTACTCTGACCAATTTGTCAGGATCTGGTCTTTTAAAACCACTTTATTCTGCATCTACAGTCTTTACATTGCTTTCTATATGATTGAAATTACTATTAGGTAGCACATGATAGTTTCCATTTTATTATGTGATAGTACTCTCTCTCCACTAATGTTCTGATAGCTTAGAATAGTTCTCTATTTTTGAGCCTGACCATTTCTCATAATTTAGTTACTAGCTCTTGTTTCTTTCTATATCCTTTGCTGCTGCTGCTAAGTCGCTTCAGTCGTGTCCGACCCTGTGCGACCCCATAGATGGCAGCCCACCAGGCTCCCCCATCCCTGAGATTCTCCAGGCAAGAATACTGGAGTGGGTTGCCATTTCCTTCTCCAATGCATGAAAGTGAAAAGTGAAAGTGAAGTCGCTCAGTCGTGTCTAACTCTTAGTGACCCCATGGACTGCAGCCTACCAGGCTCCTCTGTCCATGGGATTTTCCAGGCAAGAGTACTGGAGGGGTGCCATTGCCTTCTATATCCTTTGGCCATTCATATATATTTTTGCATGTCATTTATAAAATATTATTTTTTAAATCCATTGAAGACAGACTGTGTTTGTATCTTGGTCCCACAATTCACGATGTGTCTTTAGCAATTTATTTAAACTTATATAAGCATCTTATATAAAGCAACTTATATAAAGCATCTCTGGCTTCCCTTCTGTGAAGTGAGATTAATATCATATACTTTCCAGGGTTCTTATAAACATTAAAGTTAATATATGTAACATGTAATATATTAATCACATACAACAAATGTAAAGTGTCCGGCTGTGGCAGATTATAACATATGGGTTCACCATCCATTTCATTTTCTTTGGCATGGAGCTAAACTTTATTTCTCAGCTCCTCAAGACCTAGGTAAAGTAGTGTGATTAAATCTCACCAGTGGGATGTAAAGGGAAGTGTTATGTCATTTACAGGTTGAGGAAGGAAGGAATCCTTTCTACTCCACCATCACTACTAGAGAGACTCGGAGATTGCAGAGTTGCAGAATGGAAGGAAAGTGTTTTCTTAGAGGAAAACTGCAAAGAAGAGGAAAACTGTAAAGAAGAGCCACCTGACCCATATCAGATTCTCCTGATATCTAGCAGATATTTTTAAGAACTTGGATTTGGGGGTTTACTGATTGTAGCAGCTACAGTTATTTACCTTTCCTTATGTATGCAGATGGGAAAAAAGGAATAGAAGCTATGACCATTATTATTGTTGTTCACCATCAAAAGGAATGGCCAGCGGTAGCCTTAGACTTCGGTGGTACTTAATATTCATTGGCCAGATAGACTGAAACAATTTCCTTCTGACTCTGAAAACTTCTCTCTAACCTTACTTAAAAAAATGTATATTCTCAGGAGGCTGTTTTCACAAGAAGTTTGAAGAAGTATAGTATTTTATATTTATTTATTTAAGGTCTCCACTTAACCTGAACTTCTTAATGCCACTATTTCTTATTTATCTGAATGAATGATTGATTTCACAAAAAGGAAATTAGTACAATATGTTGATGGAAGGTATTGATTAGTAAAGTTTGGTCTGTAGTTGTAAATCTTTTGGACATAGTTTTGTGTATTTGTAGGCTAAGAAAAAGCAAAAGAGTTCCAGAAAAACATCTACTTCTGCTTAATTGACTATGCCAAAGCCTTTGACTACGTGGATCACAACAAACTGTGGAAAATTCTTTAAGAGATGGGAATACCAGACTACCTGACCTGCCTCTTAAGAATCTGTATTCAGGTCAAGAAGCAACAGTTAGAACTGGACATGGAACAACAAACTTGTTCCATATTAGGAAAGGAGTACATCAAGGGTGTATATTGTTACCCCGCTTATTTAACTTACATACTTAGTACATCATGAGAAACGCTGGGCTGGATAAAGCACAAGCTGGAATCAAGATTGCAGGGAGACATACCAATAACCTCAGCTATGTCAATGACACCACCCTTATGACAGAAAGCGAAGAACTAAAGAGCCTGTTGATAAAAGTGAAAGAGGAGGGTGAAAAAGTTGGCTTAAAACTCAACATTTGGAAAACTAAGATCATGGCATCTGGTCCCATCACTTTATGGCAAATAGATGGGGAAACAGTGACAGACTATTTTTTTGGGCTCCCAAATCACTGCAGATGGTGACTGCAGCCATGAAATTAAGATGCTTGCTCCTTGGAAGAAAAGTTACGACCAACCTAGACAGCTTATTAAAAAGCAGAGACATTACGTTGCTAACAAAGGTCCGTCTAGTCAAAGCTATGGTCTTTCCAGTAGTCATGTATGGATGTGAGCGTTGGACTATAAAGAAAGCTAAGTGCAAAAGAATTGATGCTTTTGAACTGTGGTCTTGGAGAAGACTCTTGAGAGCCCCTTGGACTGCAAGGAGATCCAACCAGTCTATCCTAAAGGAAATCAGTCCTGAATATTCAATGGAAGGACTGATGTTGAAGCTCCAATCCTTTGGCCACCTGATGCGAAGAACTGACTCATTTGAAAAGATCCTGATGCTGGGAAAGGGTGAAGGTAGGTGAGAAGGGGACGACAGAGGATGAGATGGTTGGATGGCATCATTGACTCAATGGACATGAGTTTGAGTAAACTCCAGGAGTTGGTGATGGACAGGGAGGCCTGGCATGCTGCAGTCCATGGGGTTGCAAAGAGTCAGACACGACTGAGCAACTGAACTGACTGATAGGGACATTTTCACAATGATTAGCAATAAAATGTCTAAAATAACACTAAGTAGAACAACTTAACCTCATTAACACCCTCCATCCCTCATATAGTCCATGTATATATTTCTGGGAATGAGAAACAATTCGTGTTCTGATATTAACTGTTTTTTTAAACATTTTACTCTAGAATCCTTTCAGTGTCCAGCATTTTGGGAATCTGACACTACCCAGCTGAGGTGAATGGCAGAGGGCAGAGGAAAGTGCTAGAAAGTCTCATCTTGGTTGAATTAATTGATTTTTTCACAGTGAGCTCTGGGGGATTCTCCTACTTTCCTTTCAACCTCACATCCCTTCCTTTCTCATCTGTTCTTCCTGTTCCTTTTCCCCAGATTTTTCACAAAGGAAAAACAGTTAAAGGGCCCTGCTGTATAATTAGATGTCAAAAGACTGAAATCTTTATTGTTCCTTTCCCTGGATTTCTTCAAGGGCGGTCATGACTAATTAACTATGAACTTGGGAGTGAGGAGGACATCTATCAGAAATGAGGTATATATGGCTTTCATGCAAACACAAAAAGGCACATGAACTGTAATTTTAAACACTAAACACAGCTAACAAGCACAGCTAGTAAACAGATAATTGTATTTTCATATTAATATCTCATTCAGCCCTCATTGCAGCATTCTCCATGAAATGCCTAAAAAATAATCTTTCTTTTATTAAAGAAAACACAAGGTCAGAGCTGTTGTAAAATTGTAAGAGCCAATAGAGCCAGTGTGTGCTGCTAAAACCTATCCCCTGACCCTACCTGCTAATATTCACATGGACCCAAAATAATGGAGAATCTACTGTGGCCAAGTGCCACTTTAACTGCCGTGTGCCCTTTGCCAAGGCACTGAATCCTCCTGTATGTTACTTCCCTCATCTTTAAAGTGGGGATAATAATACTAACTTTATGGGGTTGCAAGAGATTAAATGAGTTATCCTAAATAGATGCCTGAGAATGGTGTCTGGCATGTAGCATATGTTCAGTAATCATAAGCTACTATAATATAATGTGGCAATTAGTAGTAGTATTCCTAATTAGTAAGTGGAAGAATTTAGTTTCTACAACTGTCTCAGATTTCTTCACTATTCCCCAAAAGTCACCTAGATGTCATATGGCATCACAGGAGCACACAACTGAATAAAATTAGTATTATATAAATATAATTTAGCACTAAAATGCTAAGCAGCTACTTTAAAATTATGAGCATACACTAAAATACATGGTATTTTCCCTCACTTTTAAAAAAACTAATACACTGTAATAAAATTCACCCTCAAGTGTATAGTTCTGAGCTCTATCAAATACATAGAGTTGTATAACTACTGTATAGGACAGCTTTCACCCTCAAGTGTATAGTTCTGAGCTCTATCAAATACATAGAGTTGTATAACTACTGTATAGGACAGCTCTTAGAGTTTACTTACATGAATATTTAGAAAGAATTTTTCTAAAATTAGAAGCCAATGTAAGTACATCTCCTTGATTCAGGGACTTCAAATACACTTGAAAGTTGGCTAATAATTCTCTTTCATTTACTAATTGACTCAAGAAGTATGTACTGAGTTTTTTCTACATGTATAGCATTGTTATCATTTATAAAGAGAGGAAGAAGTATCCCCAAGTTTACTGCCTTCAAAAGAACAAATGTAATACTTTTGTTTTATACTTCTACCTAATAGATCAGGAGAGGGAAATAATAGGCCCTTTTGTAAATTTAAAGAGTGCATGAAAAGAAGGATGACAAAGTGTCATTTCTTCTCTTAATTAGCATGTATTAAAACAATTATATCCTCTCTCCCTATAACGCCTACAACTCAGTTTAATTTCTCAAATATTTGAGCACGTCACTGGGTCGATACAGTCCTTGTCCTCAAGCAGTTTGTAGCATTGTAGAACAGATAAGTGTAATAAATGGCAGAAAATGATCAAAGATACAAAATGAAATATATTCAGGAAGAGTTAGGGAATGTTGAGATGGGGGAGTCAATAAAGACTTTATCAAAGGCATAGCTTTCAAACAGTCTTGAAAAGGTGAAAAAGCTATTGGTGGAGGGAGGACAAATTTAGTACACTATAAAGCTGCTGCACTGTCCAATACAGTAGTCACTAGCTATATGTGGCTGTTTAAATTCCAATGAAAATAAAATAAAATAATTTAAAATTTTAATTCTTCCTCAGTCCAACTAATCACATTTTGAATGTTTAATGGCCACATGTGGCTAGTGGCTACCATACTGAACAAGATAGAGTACAACATATCCATCATAATGGAAAGTTCTATTGGATAGTGTTTCTATAGAAGGAACAGCAATGAAAGATTAGGAAGTGGGAATAATGAATTACCCAAATCTCTGTTCAAGTCCTTGGACAAAATACCAGAAATAATGGTACATCCATGTATTTCCTCCCCAAATATAAATTGGAAATATGTGCCTATGTAAAGCTCAATGATTTAGTTGTTTTATTGGCTGCTCTGGTTCAATTGTCATGCTGAGTTCATACTATAAATCAATAATGAAGACATAAAACCTAACAGGCCTATCTAATTGCTCTATCTATCTGAGTATGCAGATCATAGTGGCTGAAAGCCAGGCTCGGGTCTAGCCAAGTGTGTTGCCGCTGTTTCTTCTGGCAGGGACCTGTTAGCTGAGTGGGTCCAAGCTGAATGGCTTGGGCCTGGCACTTTTGCAGTTCCCTAAGAACATGCTCACTATTGCCATTTGCTTCTTTAGAAATAGTGCTAGTATTCATGGCAAAACCTAAAGGCAGGTAGAAGTTTGAGGAAACTATAATCAGAGAAACAAGTCCTGCTGTATGTGATGGATGAATTGAGCCATGTGTGGCCTTAGTCACTGATAAATTTCTGAAGGTAAAGACTTCAGCCTTTTGGTAAGAATTGCTGTCCACACTGTCAGAAGGGTGGTTCAGCCAAACAACCGGGTGGTGTTTTTACAGAGCCAGCCAGGGCATCATTTGAGATCCAAATGGACAGAGGTATGTAGGACAACAGACTGGTTCCAAATAGGAAAAGGAGTACGTCAAGGCTGTATATTGTCACCCTGTTTATTTAACTTATATGCAGAGTACATCATGAGAAACGCTGGACTGGAAGAAACACAAGCTGGAATCAAGATTGCTGGGAGAAATACCAATAACCTCAGATATGCAGATGACACCACCCTTATGGCAGAAAGTGAAGAGGAACTAAAAAGCCTCTTGATGAAAGTAAAAGAGGAGAATGAAAAAGTTGGCTTAAAGCTCAACATTCAGAAAATGAAGATCATGGCATCCGGTCCCATCACTTCATGGGAAATAGATGGGGAAACAGTGTCAGACTATTTTTCTGGGCTCCAAAATCACTGCAGATAGTGACTGCAGCCATGAAATTAAAAGACACTTACTCCTTGGAGGGAAAGTTATGACCAACCTAGATAGCATATTCAAAAGCAGAGACATTACTTTGCCAACAAAGGTTCATCTAGTCAAGGCTATGGTTTTTCCTGTGGTCATGTATGGATGTTAGAGTTGGACTGTGAAGAAGGCTGAGCACCGAAGAATTGATGCTTTTGAACTGTGGTGTTGGAGAAGCCTCTTGAGAGTCCCTTGGACTGCAAGGCGATCCAACCAGTCCATTCTGAAGGAGATCAGCCCTGGGATTTCTTTGGAAGGAATGATGCTAAAGCTGAAACTCCAGTACTTTGGCCACCTCATGCAAAGAGTTGACTCATTGGAAAAGACTGATGCTGGGAGGGATTGAGGGCAAGAGGAGAAGGGGACAACAGAGGATGAGATGGCTGGATGGCATCACTGACTCGATGGACATGAGTCTGAGTGAACTCCGGGAGTTGGTGATGGACAGGAAGGCCTGGCGTGCTGCGATTCATGGGGTCGCAAAGAGTTGGACACGACTGAGCGACTGATCTGATGTGATCTTATCTGATGTAGGACAGAAATACCATGTATCAAAGTTTTCTAAATCTGAGTCTAAATGTGTCTTCATTAGTTTAAAAAAAAAAAAAAAACGTAGAAAATCAACCACCTGGAGAAATTAAAGGCAGCCCCGAATATACTGAATCCATACTTTTTTGGTTATTTGGTGCCTCTTGTTTTTAGATCCAATAAGTGCTTACAACGTGACTTTGATTCCTTTAAATATTGTTCAACAATAATTGACTTTAATTTGCATATTTTGGGGAGGGTTGGAATATTTTAGACACCATCATTAGGCATTTTATTTATACAAGCTCATTGGGCAACAGATTATTGTCTGCTCTTAAAAGGGCTTAAGAGTACCAGAAAAAGGCAGGGGGGAAACATACTGATTTTAAATAACTATGCATGCTTAGTCACATCTGACTCTTCTCCACCCCATGGACTGCAGCCCTCCAGGCTCCTCTGTCCATGGGATTTCCCAGGTAAGAATACTAGAGTAGGCTACCACTTCCTACTCCAGGTGATCTTCCTGATTCAGGGATCAAACCCGTGTCTCTTGCATCTCCTGCGTTTGCAGGCGGATTCCTTAGCACTGCATCACCTGGGAAGCCCAATTACTTTTCAAAAGTAAGATATACTGTATGCATACTACACATCCTATATGCACTTACTTTTTTTCTTAGAAGTAGTGTATAGAACCATTTTCTTCCCACCCAAATACTTACATTTGGAGGAGTCTCTAAATGTCTTTATAGTTCTTATGCGTGAAGAAAGCAGTTGCTATGCCATGAAAAGTATTTTTATAACCCTATTTACATATAAACATCTATTTTCAATGTACTGTTAACTAACAGTGTCAAGGGCAAATAGAAAAGTTAAATCTGCATACCAAGAAAACCTAAATAAATATTTTTCAGTTTATTAGATTCTCTTGAAAATGCTTATGATGATACATGGATTTTAATTATTTGATGCTTGTTGACTTCATATTTATTTGAGACTGTTCCCACAATGAACTCGGCATTTTCAAAGAATTGAAGGAGAGACCTTCCCCCCCCATTTCTGAACAGTCAAATGAAGGAAAAAGTGATTAACTTACAGTCAAATGAAGGAAAAAGTGATTAACTTCAATTTTCTTTGCTTTTAGAAGGCCTCTAAAAGTTTCATAGGTAGGGAAATGATACTGATGACTCAACTATCCATAGTGTTATTTTGCTTGTTTATGCTACCTGTGTGGAAAATACTAAGTCTAATTTATCCCCCTGCAAAATAAAAATCTACATTTATTGGGGAACCAGTACCAGCTATAAGAACTCATTTAGTTCAGGATAGTCCAGCTGCTGAAATACTGTTGATGACATTTAACCTTCAACTGGATTGCAGGAACAGCGCACATGTCATTTGGTTCCCAGTTTCATAGTTTTGGCATCCGTACATTATTTAGACAAGCTTAGGCTGCTTTGCTTGGCTATGATAGACATTTTAGAATATCTCTGACTCATGAATATAAATAGTTGTACAAAAATAAATTTTATAAAACCAGAGCTGGTAACAAAAAAATCACCTAGATATCAACAACTCTGAAAGAATCTAGTGTCACATTCCTTAGAACGTCAGATTAAACTAACATGTGCCAGTCAATATTGCTACACTGCGACCCTTGATGCCTCCTAAGCAAAACTATTAAGTCCAACATTCTCTCCTGTAAGCACTTATCTGTAAGGATGGCTAACATGTCCTCTGAAGCAGATATTGAAACTGATTGGACAATAGGTAGATACCAGACAGAGGCCTGGGGGCCGACCTCTAGAAATAGGGGGAGAAAATCTTAATCTGCAACACAATGCCGTTCTCTTGAAACCCTATCATTTTCACTTCCCATGTGTCTGCTGCCTGACTGTGAATGGATTTGAAAAGGAATGGTTAGTGCTGAAAATTGGATCAGAGCTAACATTCTCTCATTTTTATCAGCAGCTGCCAAAGGTCATCTGACATAATAGCTGATGAATTCAAGCCCAGTGGATTTCATTTGCAATTTTCAATTTACTGAGGCCTCCAAACCCCACGGTGATAAAAGCTTCCCCTATCGTGGCCTGTCACAAACATCAAGAAACTGCACAAACCCACAAGAAAGAAAAAAGAGAAAGCTGTGCATCCTTGCAGGTACAGATAAGGAGAACAGGAAGGAATGGTATCATGCAGGAAGGTACGGAGCAGCTTGTGTGGCTAGTTCTCTAAATGCCAGTTGAAAGGAAAAGACTATGAAGAACAATCAAATAACTTCCACAGAATAACAACATGTTTCTTTGGGGCTTATGTGTGAAAATTGCCTTCTAATCTCTTACTTGACACATCCTCAAACAAAAATGTGAGTGTAAATATGTGGATAAATAAATGAATAAATAATCCTTGCTTATTTAGTCCCTGAAAAGAAAGTATGCTCTGTATGTTGTATTTACCATAGTTTTGATTTACAAAATGCAGGCTTGTAAAGTCTCTTTTATCGTGGAAGTGTCGGTCAGCACTAAGAAATCATTTGTTTTGTTACAGAGAAATGGTTAGATCCTTTGACTGATTTGCAAAGGCAGTCAAAGAACTGGCTAGCAAATACTTGTAAGTGGATCTAGACAGTGTATATTGATGTATTAGCAAGAAGAAAGCCATTTGCCCCCCTTGTCAAGCTATTTACAGTGAACTTAGGCAAGATCAGGGACTGAATCCTGCTCCCAGTGGTTCAAATTGCCGAGACCATATTCATGTTCCTTGGAGAATGGCAAGTTTAAAAGCCAAGCAGTCCATCTTCATCCTACGCTAGTCAACTCATACCACAGCCAATGAAAAGAGAGCAGAGAGATGGACCGCTCTTTGAGAGGCAACTGCTGGGAGAATTTAATTTCAGACGTGGATGTCTGGATCCCATTTCTACCAAATAGATTCAGAAAGCCTTATGAAATTGGTCTAATGAGGCAAGAGGACTTGGCAGTGGGCATCTACCAAATCTGCCTAATGACAGGATTTCTCATGACAGTTGACAAGAAAACCTGAGCATGACATCAACAGGACTAGGATATTTACTTCATTTGTGTGTTGATAACTGTGAGACAATCAGAGTTTGGACAGGAAAGAAGATAATTCCTGGTTGAACTGATATGACTGAGAAAGATTGCCTCTTACAGAATCATTATTTAAATTGTCACAGTAAAAAATAAGAACATGGGTTATTCATCATAATTGAATCCTTAGTTCTTTGAAATTTAGCTATTAGGATTTTCTATTAGCAAAAGTTTAATGACCTTTTAATTCTTCAAACTCTCAAAAGAGAAAATATGGTTTCCTCAGCAGTTAAAGATGGCAGGAATTAACATTTCAAAATAAGGGATGTAAAATTTTATTCTTAAGCTGCAGAAAATATGGAAAGTAACCATATTTTAATATTTTTTTGGTCAGGATGCTACTTTTCAAAGGTTATTTACCCCTTGCCCCTCCCCCCCCTTTTTTTTAGTTTTTATAGGTTCAAAGAGAACTGTCTATAATTTGCAGTTTCTATGATTTCTCTTTGATTGTTAGCATAATACAGAGATCCTGGTGATGACGAAAGATTACCTAATAGGGTCTTATTGATAATTTAATCGGTTCTTTAAAAAAAATGCATATAACAAACTTGGTGAGGGTTTTTCATTATCTCTGTTCTTCTGTGGCAGTGATAGAAGGCAAGCTGTACCACTTGGTCTGTAGTTACACAGCAGAAAGGTTAATCTCTTTTATGTTTCTTATATTGGAAAAACAGCTCTTGAATCTTCAGGGCAGAGTCGTAAATTGTTCTTGAAGACTGGTTCAGAGAGACTGTTCCTTCTCGTGCCCGGTGGCTAATTACATTCAGTCAGGTCAGAGCATTCACTATAGTTTGAGTGGTACAAGAGGGCATTTCCCATTTCATTAAATGATTCTTTCATTCCTTCACCTAGCATTTATTTAGCATCTATTAATTGCTGTATACTATGTTGAAAATTATGAATAAGAATTTCCCTACTTTCAAACAATTTACAGAAGAGTGGAAGAAAAAATTGTAAATCTGTTTTCTCTACCCCTACCTCCCTCATCCCTGCTCCATTGAGTTTATGTCATATAGCTGTAAAACTTTAAAATAATGAAAAGTTTATCCTGAGAATTTGGGCAATGTAATGATACTGTTGACATCTGGACAACACTTTATTTAAGGTGAAAGCTGTGTTCCACTCTTTTTTTGGTTTGGTTTTGTTTTTTTGGTAATATACGTATCACCATAACATCTTCCCAAGTCAATATACAGTCTATACTTATTTACTAAATACTTTTCTTTGACTGAACTCAGCTTTTTAAAATTAAATTCAATTAGGAAGAAGTCATTGCCTAAACTGTCACAAACAGCCTATATCATGAATAAAATATAATAACATATAAATGTAAAACTACTAATGTATTAGTCTGTGTACCACCTACATAATTTCAGATTTCACATGTGTTATGAATGCTACACTTTGGAAAGTACTGGTTTGGTGTGTTGTGCTGATAAAGACCAGCATTGTAGATTTGACCTCCATGAGAACAGGTATTTTGATTTGTTTCTTGCTGACCAGCAGTTCCTAGAACAATGACTAGTACATATTAAATAATAAAAATATTTGCTAAATAAATGAACAAGGGTCAATAAATGAACTTCTCAAAGAGCAGCCTGTATTTCCCATGTAGTCATAATAATCATACTTTATCATGATTACTTGCCTAATATCTCTCTTAATCACTAGACTGGTAGAAAACTTTGTCTTTTTTGTTCATCTCTGTTATAATCCCAGTGCCTTGAAAAATGTATGGCACATAGTAGGTACTCAAAAATTCATTGAATAAAGGGATAATGCCATTCCAAGGTCGTAAAGCTTTTTCTGTTATCTCACTGATCATTTTTATAGAGGAGTTGATTTGGCCAAAATTAGCTTAAAGCTGTTTAATGCCTGGCATGTTAAAAAAGCAGACCTTTGTTGAGTAAATGAATGAGGGAATAAACAGTTTTGTGATACCAGAGAGAGTCAACTGCTTATATGAAAGAACTTTAAAGGAGAATAATCCTTTCTCAATGCTTAAATGTAGTGCCAATTTTCAACTGTTGAATAAGTCATCCCTGGCAAGCCTTTCTTACTGTTTTACAAATTAAGATTATACTGAAGTTTATGTGTTTATAGAAAAACTGACAAATAGTGAGGTCTGCAAATTACATAAAATGGTTCCAGCAAGTGACCTGATGGTATATTTTCATTTAGATTGCTTTTATGCATTCCTTGATTCACTTAAGAATCAAACACTTTGACTAGACAAGTAGTATTTACAAAATCTGAGTTTGTGCTTTTCAATAATGAGAACATCCATAAGAAGAAATAGTGAAGAATTAGCTGCATTTCTCTGGTCCCACCCCTAAAGAGTACTGTCAATCACTGCCCCAAACATAAGCTTTTGTAGGTTTCGAATGCTTTGAACTGGAAAACGACTATTTTAGTGGATAATTAAAGGGTGTTACAACTGATTGAGCTTGTGTAGAATCAGGAAAATTGGTGGGATTGGAATGGACATATAGGTCACACCACTTTTCCTTTGTAATATTTTCTACTATAAATGATGCTTCAGTTGAAAATCAAGCCTTGAACTAAGGTATCACAAATGGGTTGATAAGGTATGGCTGTAAAATCAAATACTGGGAGAACTGTCTTTATCACTTGAGAAATCATACTCAACTTAAACAAAGGGATGATTTCTTTAATAGCATAATTTTGTCTCAAATTTACAGCTTGAATTATGTGTGTTACAACCACAGTTTATTTAGCAGATCAGCACTTGTCTGTGCTGCATAGAAGAGAGTTCAGTAAGATATCAATGAGTATCACACAGAAGAAAAATCTGGGGCCAAGAAAGTTTGGGTTAAATGGATTTTTAAAAAAAATGTTCCCCTGTCCTTCAGAATATGCCAATATATATTATAACCAGTCAAGAGTCATCTATTTAAGCAGGAAGTTTTTTTTTTTTTTTTTTCTCGCAGAATGTCTATTAGAATCATCCAGAGCATGGATTGGACTGATGCTGAAGCTCCAGTACTTTGGCCACCTGATGAGAAGAGCTGACTCCCTGGAAGAGACCCTGATGCTTTGAAAGATTGAGGGCAAGAGGAAAAGGGGGTGACAGAGGATGAGATAGTTGGATGGCATCACAGACTCAATGGACATGAGTTTAAGCAAACTCCGGGAGATAGTCAAGGACAGGGGAGCCTGATGTGCTGCAGCCCATGGGGTCACAAAGAGTTGGACATGACTGAGTGACTGAACAATAACAACAACAACGCACACAGATTGGGAAAGTCCCAAATTTCAATCATCTCTATGGAATGGCCTTGAAACAGCAATGCTCATGACTACTTATGAAATATCTTCTGTGACAGACAGATAATAGACACTCCACCCATCCTGTCTTATAAAAAGTATATTATAAAATGACAAACATATAGAAAACAAGAATATTATAAAACCATGGGTACACATTAGTCATTTTCCATTTGATAAGGTCTTTTAAAATGTAATAAAATATTATTGAAATAATTGAATTCTCCTGTGTGTCTCTTTCCAATCCTATTCTCTCCTTACTTTTCCCAGAGGTAGCCAACATCCTGAACTTGATACATTCCTATGTATATATCACATTTGTATGGCTTTGTATATTTTAAAAGTTACTTTATAATACCATAATTTTCACTAAAAATTATATTTTGATATATGTCTACATTGCTGCATGTAGGACCAAGTTACTTTATGTAAAACTTCTTTATAAGTATATTTTATTGATCTGTTCCACTAATGTTGGACGTTTCTTTTCAGTTCTTTAATAATATAATGTGGGAATGAGCAGTTTTAAACCTCTCTCCTGCTTGGTTTGAGTGTGCTCTTACTCCTTCTTGCTGTGGTGCTGCTCAGTGAGTACTCTTGTGTACCCACTGGGGCTCACACCCAGTGAATTTCAGACATCCTTCCCCCTGACATGAAGGTGACTTCTAGCAAATAGAGCAGCTGCCCCAGTAAGCAGTTTCCTGCTGAGTTCCCAGGCAGTCTGGCCAGCTTCTCAGAAAGTTCAGTAGCATTCCTTATAGGAAGATAACTTGGAATGTTTATGAGCACCCCACCACCTGCCCGAGCTCATGGGTAGCCTGGGCTTGCTGTACCTTACCAGAATTAAAGCCCAGATTTGAATAAATTCATTTTCTAATTGGATTAAGATAATCTGAAGATTGGCAGTGGTCCGAGCCTGTCTTTTTACCAGAAATCAATGTATACCGCTAGTGCTACCTGGGAAGCCCCAGGTTAAGAATGTGCCTGCCAATGCAGGAGACACAAAGATGTCGGTTCATTCCCTGGGTCAGCAAGATCTCCCGGAGGAGGGGATGGTAACCCCCTCCATCATTCTTGCCTGGAGAATTCCTTGTACAGAGGAGCCTGGTGGGCTACAATCCATAGGGTTGGGTTGCAAAGAGGCAGACACGATTGAAGCAACTTAGCATGCACACAATGTAAATCCTCTTTAGAGAAAAATACTATTATCTGAAGCCTCAACATATCTGTAAAATAATGGAAGAAAAAGGGAAAGCAGATACTAGAAAATAATACACAGGAGATAATGGAATTATCAGACATAGGCTTAAAAATAACTGTTTCATATGTCCAAGGAATTAAAAGGCAAGGCAAGGAAGAGCACTGCAACAGGAAATTGAAAGTTATAAAAAGAATGAAATAAAAATTCTAGAAATGAAAAATAGAATAACTGGATTCAACAGCCAGTTAGACACAGTTTAAGAAAGAGTTTATGAAGCAGAACACAGTTCAGGAAGAAGCATCAGACGAGCATATAAAACAATGAAAATACAGAAAAAAAGTAGCAGAGGCATATCAGATATATTTGTAGACAGAAAGAAGCACTAGTTGAAGAGATAATAGGCCAGAACTTCCCAAACAACTAAAAGATACCAAACCACATTTTAAAGAAGCATGGAAGACCCTACACAAAACAACTACAGACAACCATTGCTAAGCACATAATACTGAAACAACTGAAAACCAAAATCAAGGAGAAAAATCTTAAAAGCAGACAGAAAAAAAGAAACATTACTTTCAAAGAAGCAAGAATAATGTATTTTCTCAAAAGAAACTGTAAATCAAAGTACAAAGGAATTATGTTTTCAAGGCATTGAAAGAGCATAATTGTCAACCTAGCATTCTATCCTCAGTGAGTACATCTTTCAAAAATGAAGGCATTCTCAGGCAAAATTAAAAGATAGCACATTGGTACATTTATACATTTCATAATGATAAAAGTTTCAACTCAGCAAGAAGATTAAATTTTCTGACTGTAGGCACCAAATGACAGAGATTTAAAATATACAAAGGAAAAATGGACAGAATTAAAAGAAGATGGAGACAAGTCCACAATCATGTTGGAAGTTTTAATACACCTCTCCCAATAACTGGTGAAACAAGCAGACCAAAAAATGATATGAATATGGAAGATTTAAACAGCACAAGATTTAAACTTCACCCTAGACTGCTTTCTTTTTAGTGAATGTGGAATATTTATCCAAATTTATATGAGCCAAACTATAAAACAAATCACAAAAAATTTCAAAAGATTTAAATAATTCAGAGCATTTTCTGTGGCCATAGTGGAAATATGTGCATGTGTGCGAAGTCGCTTCAGTTGTGTCCAACTCTGTGACCCCATGAACTGTAGCCTGCCAGGCTCCTCTGTCCAAGAGATTCTCTAGGCAAGAATACGAGAGTGGGTTGCCATGCCCTCCTCCAGGGGATCTTCCTGACCCAGCGACTGAACCTGTGCCTCTTATGTCTCCTGCATTGGTAGGTGGGTCCTTGCCCACTAGCGCCACCTGGGAAACCCAGTGGAAATGTATTAGATACCAATAACAACAATGCTGAAAACCCCACAGATTTAGGAATTAAATAATAAACGTTTAAATATGCAAGGGGGTGTCAAAGAAAAAAACGATTCTGCACATTAGAAAATATTTGAATTCAATTATAATGAAAATGCTACATATCAAAATTTGTGGAATACAATTAAAGCTATGCTTCGAGGGTCATGTAAAGCCAAACTAGACATAACAGACATAGACATTTACCTCTAGAAACTAGAAAAGACAAATTTATAGAGGAAGTATGACTGATGAAGGGGAAAAGAGAAAAGGTATAAATGTCAGAACAAGACTAAAGATCTCACAGATTTGTGAAAACTATTGTAATTATTAAACTAAGTTACGTGAGGGACAGAACATAAAGTTTCTCTTTCCCTGTTATGGTCTTCACTCATCTTTTACATCCATGATCTCCTTCAGGACTCCCAGCATCCCCAAATGTAGGATTATCATTCCCATTCTACTAGTAAGGAAACTGAGGATGAGAGTGCATTTAAGAGGTCATAGAAATTTTAAATGCTAGAACTCTAGGGGATAGAACACAGATTTTTCTAGATTCTTGTCCAAAGCCCCTTCCAGAAAAAATGTTAAAAACATTTGCAGCTTCCCTGGTGGTCCAGTGGTTAAGAATCCTCTTGCCACCACAGGGGACATGGGTTCAATCCCTGGCCCAGGAAGATTCCATGTGCATGAAGCAACTAAGTCTGTGTGCCAGAACTACTGAGCCTGCACTCCAGAGCCTATTGCTGCAACTGCTGAGCCCACACGCCATTAACTGCTGAAACCTGTGCACCTACAGCTCATGCTTGCAACAAGAGAAGCCAGCACAATGAGAAGCCCACACTCTGCAACAAAGAGTAGCTCCCACTTGCCTCAACTAGAGAAAGCTCATATGCAGCAATGAACATCCAGCACAGCCATAAGTAACCAAAAACTAATATATATGTGCATCACTCAGGGCATGTAGGTACATAATAAGTACTATTTGAAATGTAAAGTATATGCAGATATGAAAAGATAAATACAAATGATTTTACAAAATACAAACGTTTGAATGCATTCTTCCCTCAACGTAGAATGCCTTTCCGTCCTTTATTCTCTGGCAAACTTTTAGTTGTCCTTCAAAACTCCAGCAGAGCATTTTCTTCTCAGAGTAATTATCCTTTCCACATAAGCAAAGTTCAGCACTGAGTTCATTTGCAGAAGTGATATTGTGTAGACATTAGAAACAAATGCTCTAAAGCTAGACTCAGGTTTGGCATCCTAGTTCTGACACTTAAGGAGTTGTATAATTTTGGACAAGTTACTTAGCCCCTTGGAGTCTCTATTTCTTGCCTATAAAATAAAGATGATAGTAGTATCTAATCTATCTTATAACATTGTTGCAAAGATTAATTTCTATAAAGTGTTAGAACAGTACCTGGGACACAGTAGGTATAATATAAATGTTAACTGGAGTTAATATTATTCAAAAATAATTATTGTGTACGTACAAGATGCCAGGGACCATGCTAAGCTTTGTTGAGAGGCAGAAGTGAAATAAATAGTTTCTTGCCTTGTAGTGAGAGAGACAGACCATAAATAAGTAAATAAAGATAATTTTGAATTTCAAATTTTTTGTAAAAGACACAAACAGAGAGATAATAGAGAGTAGTAATATTAGTCGTCATTGTCATCTATTTAAAGTAGGATGATCAAGGAAATGACCTTTAAGTGATGGGTGAGTATAAGTCTTCATTACTAGTAATGAATAATGTGAAGGGTTATGAGAGGATTTGAAGGAAGTGTGCTCCAGGCAGGAGGAACAGACAATGTGAAGATGCCAAAATTAGAACAAATTTGCATCTGAGGACAGAAATGGGGACAGAATGAATGGGAAAAAAGTGGAGAGGATGAGAAAGGTAGTAAGGGGAACAGAGGTTGGATCATGTAGACTTCATAAGCCATGGAAAGAAGTTTTGATTTTATGTGTAGCTAGGAACCACTACAGTAAGTTATAAACAGTAAAGGGCTATGATTCAATCAATGTTGTAAAAAGCTCACCCTAATTTCTCTTCCAGTCTTGCAGGAAGGCAAGACTGGAAGCAGAGAGACTCACAAGGAGACTGATGGGGTGGGGGGGAAATGATGCTAGTAGTAGAAAAGGAGCAAAGTGAATGTATTTGGGATATGCATTGAAATGGGGGTTTACAGGCTTGCTGACAGACTGGATGTGGAGGCTGTGTGGATAAAAGGACTCTGAGATGACCACCACAGTTTTTGGCTTAAGCAATTGGGTAAATGCTAGGGCCATTTACTGAGATGGGGACTTATTTCTCCTTTGGGACCCTGGTGGTATATTTAGTACATGATTCTCTTTTTTAATTTTTCACACTGATACACAATTATTATATAGTCTCATTATTTCATTTATACTGTTAGTTTCTTGAGGACATGAAATTTGTGTGCATGTGTAGAGGTATTTCTGGTATTTGGTAGAGTATCTCATACATGTGTAATCAATAGTTTCTGGTTAAATTGAATAGAAAGAGCCTGAGAGAAATGCTGGATTGGATGAAACACAAGCTGGAATCAAGATTGCTGGGAGAAATATCAATAACCTCAGATATGCAGATAACACCACACTTATGGCAAAAAGCAAAGAACTAGAGAGCCTCTTGATAAAAGTGAAAGAGGAAAGTGAAAACGTTGGCTTAAAACTCAACATTCAGAAAACTAAGATCATGGCATCTGGTCCCATCACTTCTTGGCAAATAGATAAGGAAACAGTGGAAACAGTGACAGACTTAATTTTGGGGGGCTCTCAGATCACTGCAGATGGTGACTGCAGGCATGAAATTAAAAGACACTTCCTCCTTGGAAGAAAAGTTATGACCAACCCAGACAGCATATTAAAAAGCAGAGACATTACTTTGCCAACAAAGTCTGTCTAGTCAAGGCTTAGTAGTTATGTATGGATGTGAGAGTTGGACTATAAAGAAAGCTGAGTGCCGAAGAATTGATGCTTTTGAACTGTGGTGTTGGAGAAGATTCTTGAGAGTCCCTTGGACTGCAAGGAGATCCAACCAGTCCATCCTAAAGGAAATCAGTCCTGAATATTCATTGGAAGGACTGATGCTGAAGCTGAAGCTCCAATCCTTTGGCCACCTGATGTGAAGAACTGACTCATTTGAAAAGACCCTGATGCTGGGAAAGATTGAAGGTGGGAGGAGAAGGGAACGACAGAGGATGAAATAGTTGGATGGCATCACCGACTCAATGGGCATGAGTTTGAGCAAATTCTGGGAGTTGGTGATGGACAGGGAGGCCTGGCGTGCTACAGTCCATGGGGTCGCAAAGAGTTGGACACAACTGTGACTGAACTGAACTGAACTAAGAGGAAATTTGGCATTGGAAGAAGTTATTTGTGACAGTGGAAAGGATCAGATGGCACTTGAGATGAGACCCTGAAGCATAGTTGAGATTAGCTATCTAACAATGAGGAAGAAGTAGAGAAAACAATGTACGCGAAAGTGGGAAACAAGGAAAGGCAGAGTGGTCAGTGCATAATCCTATTTGGCTGGAACATGTATGTGTGTGCTTAGTAGCTCAGTTGTGTCTGACTGTCTGCAATCTTTTGGACTGTAGCCCACCAGGCTTCTCTGTCCATGGTATTTTTCAGGCAAAAATACTGGAGGGGATTGCTATTTCCTTCTCCAAGGGATCTTCCTGACCCAGGGATTGAACCTATGTCTCCTGCATCTCCTGGATTGGAGGAAGATTCTTTACCCACTGAGCCATCAGGGAAGCCTCCTGGCTGGAGCAGAGAGAGTGTGAAAGAGAACAGTGGGAGGTAAAGTTGTGGAGGAGGCTGAATCTAGTCCAGGGAATACTTCCAAAGCCAGGCCAAGAAATCTGAGCTTCCTCTCATAGCACCAGGGGGGTGGGTAGACATGGAAGGTTTCTGAGGACGGAGTCTTGAAAACTATCAGAATTGTGCATTTGGACGTTAAATCAGGCATACCATGCAAGAGGGCTCCCACTTTCTCTGGTTGCAGTATCTTTCTTTAAAAGTAGCTCCTATGGTCATGATGATAGCCATGACTTTCTTAACCTTTCATCTGTATTATTTCATCTTTCATTGGGTTGACTGATGGAGAAACTACATCTCTTTCCACTAAGGGCTTTAGTTTGATTATCACACCATATCAAATCATGTTTCTGTGCTTTTTTCTTATGCCATTGTTTTTGTACACATATCTCAAGATTTGCCTTTCTCTTTCTTCCCCTATCTCCCCCATCATTTTCTCAAGAGAGGTCTCAGGTTTCTTATCTGAGTCACCCGGCCAAGGGGTGGGTGACCAGTTCAAGTTCTGCTGAGCACAGTGCCACACACTGGCCATCCTGCATCTGATCATCACATAGCCCAGGACACTGAAAGTCACATCAGTCATTTCATAATCTCAGTTCTGCTCTTTGGAAAGCCATTTTTTTCATCTCTAGCATGAAAACGTGCTGCTATAAAGCTTTCCTTCTAACCACAGAGATCCTTCTCTCTCTCTTCCAAGTAGCTTCCTGATTCTTTCTTTCAAAGGTATTTCCCTTCTTGTCACAGTTGTACTAGCATTCAAAGCAGACCCATCCAAGCAGAAAGTCCCTTTTCATCACTTTTATACCCTTGACTTCTTCCAAACTCACTCCATGTGGTTCACACATATACGACCAACAGATGTAGAGCTTGGGACTGTCAGATTGAACCAAAAGACCAAAAGAATCATTCTGACTATACAGTTATAGGGGGGAAAAAATCACTTCTCAACTACAATTAAACTATTCATCTTTTTTCTTTTGGGGGTCCCAGACGATATCATTCTCACTGTTATGAGTTTCACATAAGTGAAGAATTAAAGTTGTTTTGAAAAATGCCTTAACCACCAATTGAATGTTACAAATGCATTGATGTTTTTAAGCTTCAAAATAAAAGTATACTGACATGCTATTAAAATAATAACTTTCAATTTCTTTCCCTTTATTTAAGAAATATTGTTTTCTATGTATTTATTCAATAAGATACAGAAAGGCCAAAGAATAATGTAAAAATAAATATCATTTTTTTCTATGCATGTGCATTAATTTTATAAAAATAAGATTATATAGTACAGACTATTTTGCGATATGCTTTTTCACTTAACACTATATTGTGAGCATAATGGATACTATGTTTTTATTAGGCTGTAAAATATTTTGCCGTCATATAGCTGTGTCATAATTTAATTAATTCCATTTTATGGGACATTTAGATTGCCCTCCTTTTGTTATTGAAGGCAAAAATATCCATGCAATAAAATCTTTGAATATATGTATGAAAAATTTCAATGATAAATTCTTAGAAAGCTGAGTCAAAGGGTATTGGAAGTATTATGCTCTTTGATATTTTTGATATGTTTTTAGTTTAAGACAATAAACTGAGAGGAAATTGAATCCCTAATTCACAGGTTGAGCTTAGTAGCAGCCCAGAATTGTCGTGCACACACATGTAAAAGCTTGCTCTACTGTCATCTTCAGAATACTCCAGTTTGTAAATAGCAGAAATTACATTGTAGATTTGTTCATGAAAACTTCAAAGAGCGAAAAGCCTATTTGCTGGTTACTCCTTACAAGTATTACTGGTGGAAATTAATAATAATTAAGTATCGTATGCAGGAGTTTCCTTCCATAGTGCAGGAACTATATTTCTGCTTAAGAGGCTTTTGAGATCGGATAGAACTAAAATTGGGAAATAAACAAGTGGACTTTTAATAAGATAGTGTGTTCATTTTTTTCTTTGGTTTGTTTATGTTTTTATTGTTTTAAACTCAGGACAGTGGTTGACTGCAGGAACCATATCTACCTATTGTCTCAATATAAGTTCAGGAACCTGTCTGGGATGTTTTGATGCCTTCTGGTCTAAAGAAGTTATTAACAGCCCCACATGGAATACATAACAGTGAATATACTTCATGAAACTTACGCCCCAATTATCCTATCTTGGTGTATTTACTTAGCATGGTTTTCCACTTACATCTGACCACACTTGCCTTTCCAGGCTCATCTGTCACTCCTTCCTCCCTTCCCCACAACCTCCTGTATTTAAGTCACTCCAGACAGCTTGCCATCCCTGCAAGACTGGCGCTCTTCCATATCTCCTCACCTTGATTAATGCTATCCCCAAGGTCTTGAATGTTTGTCCTCCTTTCATCATGGAAACAAAGATAGGACCTACAAATTTCACTTCTGCAAAACCTGCCCAGCTCCCTGCACTAGAATTATGGTTCTTTTATATTCATTGCTTCCTACTCTGTTTTCCGACAGCATTTGGTTAAAATTGTTTTGTTTGGATTTATGCTGAGTTCTATATATTTCTCTGTCTCAGACTATACTGTATAAAATCCTCAGGACAGGCATCATTTCCTATAGTTATTTCTATATTTCCTGTATTCAGCTTTTATTCTTTCAATGCTGACACGTGGTGCTTAATAAATGTTTGCAATGTGAATGGGATAAATTCCCATAAATTATATATTTCTGTTCTCAGTATTCCATTTTAAGTGTCCTGAGTTATTTCAGATGCATATGGTACATCACAGACTGTAAGTTGACCTTTGCTTGCCTCAACAACCACACTCTTTGATTTCTGCTGCCTCTTGAGTAACTCTCATTCCCAAATGCTTACCATTAATACTCTATGGCATTCCATAAAATCAGTGAGATATTCCATAAAAAGTTTATTATTATTAAGAAAAATGGTAATTCCCTTGGCTAAGGCTTACAGTAAAATTCAAGACAAGAGAATCATTAAAATCAGTGTATGACATAATGAGGGCAAACCTTTGTCAACCTTTGGTTGTGTATAAGAGCCTACGTCATTAAACTCTTATATTTACCTTACTTGTTATTCTTGCATTGTTTAGAGATGCCCTTCTCAAGCTGTTCTGATGATAATGCTTGTCTGTGTTGATGGCTTAACTTGCATCACATCATGTATTCCTTACAGCAATCCTAAAAATCTGTTTTCAAGATAAAAAAAAACTCTGAGGCTTAGAGAGGGAAAGTAACTTGTCCCAAGTTACATACTAACAGATGGTGGAGCTGATATTCCTGATAAATGATCATGTAGATTTTGAGTTGTCACTTCCAGTGACAGGTAAATTATTATGTCATTGAAAACAACTTTTTGAGGGGTAGGGCTTTAAAAAATATTGAACTGAATTATGTAGCTTTCAGCTCTCGGTCACAGTTCTGTATAGACAGGTTCTAAATAGTTCTAAATAGACACAGTTCTAAATAGACATGTGAGAAGGTCTAATTCTTCCTTCTTATGATAGCCCTATTAATAAAGGCAGTTGCTGTTTTCTCAAGTATGTTTTTAGACCCAATATCATCAGCTCTTTCAAGTGTTCCTCATGTGACTTGGCCTTCCCAGATCTCACATCCTCCTAGTTGCTCTCCTTTGGACAAGCTCCAGTTGTGTCAATCTTTGCCTGTCTTAAGACTCAGTGATGCCTAGAACTGAACACAATGGCCCGGATGTTTTCTAACTAGCACAAACCGCAGTGAAACTATCACCTCCTTAGTTCAGATACTTTACTTATATTAATGCAGTCTGAAATTGTGTTACATTTCTTGGCAACTAAACATTTATTGGTTCACTTGCTGTCAACTAAAACCCTAAGTGGTTTTTTTATGTGACTTATGAAATTTATGACCTTTAGAAATTTATAAACAGGAAAGCAGTTTATAGACTATAAACTACTATGCTAATATTATTTATTAATAATAGCATAAGTGGAAGATTTGACCTCTATTTACAGTGAAAAAGTTCACAGATAAATTATAATTTGTGGATATTCTTACTGCCTTCTAAAAATCTCCATATCATTAAAAAAAACAAACAAAAACAGGTTACACTAATCTGGCTGCAAATAGTAGAGGGAAGACTCTCACCCATGGACTCTAATATTTCTAAAACAATCCAGTACTCAACGTCAACCTAAAAACAAGACAGCACAATTTTTATTATACAGGGTGATCTGGACAACTACTATGAAGTCAGAATGTTTATACTTAAGAGCAGAGTCTCTTTATTAAATACACATATGTAAATTATAGCACTTGATAGCTGCTTGAGGGAAAATAGCCATCCTATTTTCAGAAAACAGAAAGTGCTCTGCCTCAAAACTCGAGTCCACTATTCATTTCAGTTCAAAAACTTTTACTAAGCAGGTAGTATGTACATGGCATCATAGAGGTGCTTTGAAAGATGCAAATGCAGTGGGATTCCTGCCTCTAGTCTGGGAGAGGAGCCTGATACTTAGATACATACATAGATAGAAATACTTTTATCATGCAAAATCAGTATTAATAAACCCACTTTCATATTTATGCAACATTCTATGGAATAATAATGATCATTTAGGAACAAGATTGGTTATCTTTAAGTTATCTGGAATCTTGTTAGTTTAGGTAGGCTTCAAGGTTTCCATATAGCCAGTAGTAGCATAGAGGTGCCTCTACTGATAGCTCAATGAGTAGATACGTGATCAGTAGATATCTAACCAGGAGGTACCTCTACTGGTAGCCCAATGCTTCCCTGGTAGCTCAGAGGTTGAAGCATCTGCCTGCAATGCAGGAGACCTGGGTTCAATCCCTGAGTCAGGAAGATTCCCCTGGAGAAGGAAATGGCAACCCACTCCAGTATTCTTGCCTGGAGAATCCCATGGACGGAGGATCCTGGTGGGCTACAGTCCACAAGGTCGCAAAGAGTCTGACACGACTGAGCGACTTCACTTTCACTTTCACCTCTACTGATACAGGTGTTCATTAATTCATCAAGCAAACACATCAAATTCAGGAAACTGTAGTAACTGATGTATTTATGGGAAATGAGAACTAATAAGGCTATGCTGGAAGGCAGGGGCCAAATGCAATGAGCCTTGTATGTTCAAGTGGAGCATATGTTGTTTTTGTTTAACTGCTGTTCTTCTCCACACCCTCCTGGTAACTGAGCTCTCTCTTCCAGGGAGAGGACCCTCTGCACGTGGCTTGGAGAGGCAGAATGACCCAAGCTCCTTCATTGTTCACCCAGATACAAGGGTGGGCACATGACCTAGCCCTAGGTAGTAAGAGGACACTTTCCCTCAGGCCATAGTGATTGGTACAGGGCAGGCTGGTGACCCAAGCCAGGCTAATCAGGGTGCTGTCCTGGGCTTTTCTGTTAGAGCTATTGAAGAACAATTCTTTCTGGAGTGGTAACTAGAATGTCCACAACAGAAGGGAGGTTTAGGGAGAGGGAAGCTTCTCAGTACATCTTGATGCCAAGTGGAGACAGTCTGCGAAAAAATCCAAGATAGAGATTCCATGATGGCACCACTTGCCACTGAATGAAGCCAGGTCTATGTCAGCTAATAAATAAGATTTATTTTTTAGTTAGTTTGAATTGGGTTTTGTTGTTTCTAACTAAAAAACATGTTATCATAAGGAATTTGATATCATTCAAAAAAACAACCCAATCAAAAAATGGGTGCAGGACCTAAATAGACATTTCTCCAAGGAAAGTATACAGATGGCCAACAAATACATGAAAAGATGCTCAATGTCTCTAATTATTAGAGAAATGCAAGCCAAAACTAACAATACAATGAGATTTCACCTCACACCAGTCAGAATGGTCATCATCACAAAATATACAAACAATAAGTGCTGGAGAGGGTGTAGAGAAAAGGGAACCCTCCTGCACTGTTAGTGGGAATGTAAGTTGATACAGTCAGTATGGAGATTCCTTAAAAAATAGAACCACCATGTGATCCAGCAATTCTGCTACTGGGTGTATATCCAGGGAAAAGCATAATTCAAAAAGACACAAGCACCCCAGTGTTCACTGTAGCACTGTTTACAATAGCCAGGACATGGCAGCAACCCAAAGGTCCATCAGCAGAGGAATGCACAAAGAAGATGTGGTACATAGGTGCAATAGAATATTCAGTTCCGTTCAGTTGCTCAGTCATGTCCGACTCTTTGCAACTCACTCATGAAAAGGAACAAAATTGGATCATTTGTAGAAATGTATCTGGACCTAGAGACTGTTGTATAGACTGAAGTCAAAAACAAAAACAAATACTGTATATTAATGCATATATGTGGAATCTGAAGAAATTGCTATAGACAGTAGCAATGTATTATAAATAATTGCAAAGCAGAAATAGAAACATAGAAGTAGAAAACAAATATGGATATCAAGAAGGAAGGAAGGGGGGCGGGATGAATTGGGAGATTTTTACTGACATGTATACACTATTGATACCATGTATAAAATACATAACTAGTGAGAACCTACTATATAGCAGAGGGAACTCTACTCAATGCTCTGTGGTAACCTAAATGGGAAGGATACAAAAAGAGGGGACATACATATATAACTGTTTCACTTTACAGTAGAAATTAACACAACATTGTAAAGCAGCTATCAGATCAGATCAGATCAGTCGCTCAGTCATGTCCGACTCTTTGCGACCCCATGAATCGCAGCACGCCAGGCCTCCCTGTCCATCACCAACTCCCGGAGTTCACCCAGACTCACGTCCATCGAGTCAGTGATGCCATCCACCATCTCATCCTCTGTCGTCCCCTTCTCCTCTTGCCCCCAATCCCTCCCAGCATCAGAGTCTTTTCCAATGAGTCAACTCTTCACATGAGGTGGCCAAAGTACTGGAGTTTCAGCTTTAGCATCATTCCTTCCAAAGAAATCCCAGGGCTGATCTCCTTCAGAATGGACTGGTTGGATCTCCTTGCAGTCCAAGGGACTCTCAAGAGTCTTCTCCAACACCACAGTTCAAAAGCATCAATCCTTCAGCGCTCAGCTTTCTTCACAGTCCAACTCTCACATCCATACATGACCACAGGAAAAACCATAGCCTTGACTAGACGAACCTTTATTGGCAAAGTAATGTCTCTGCTTTTGAATATGCTATCTAGGTTGGTCATAACTTTCCTTCCAAGGAGTAGCATCTTTTAATTTCATGACTGCAGTCACCATCTGCAGTGATTTTGGAGCCCCCAAAAATAAAGTCTAACACTGTTTCCACTGTTTCCCCATCTATTTCCCATGAAGTGATGGGACCGGAAGCCATGATCTTCATTTTCTGAATGTTGAGCTTTAAGCCAACTTTGTCACTTTCCACTTTCACTTTCATCAGGAGGCTTTTTAGTTCCTCTTCACTTTCTGCTCCAATAAAAATTTTTAAAAATTTTGATATTATGAGCTTCATATCAAAGTCTGTTATAAGCATTATATATATTTGATATTTGTGTATATGTATGTATATATACATACATGCCTATGCATACATACCCTCCCTCCTCCTACCCACCACATGTTATACAGGCTGCAATATTGTACTCAGTTTGCAATTTAAACTTTATGCAATTTCAACCTCATCTTTAGCAAAGTTTGTCTCTAAATGGCAACCCACTCCAATATTCTTGCCTGGAGAATCCCATGCGCAGAGGAGTCTGGCAGGCTACAGTTCATGGGGTCACAAAGAGTCGGACATGACTTAGTAACTAAACTACTACTACTACATTCTGTATGTAAAATAGATTTTTATCAGTATTCTTACTGATGAAGATGCTTTGAGAATAAATGAGCTAAAATTAACTGAGACAGATTTTTACAGATGCTGAGTGATTATTTAACATATACTGGTGACCTGAGAAAGTAGGCTTATGAGGCCTCCACACATCCATGCCTTAATTGTGGCAAACTCCAGTGCTTCTTTAGCTTCTAATTTTGGATGAATATCCAAATTCTGAAATTTACTATCCAGCTCTCTATTCACTAAAATAGAGAACACTGCAATCTTAAACCTCCCTTCAAAATTATTCTTCACAAAATTTTATGATGTATCAAAATAAGTTATGTCTGAAGTAAATTTTCTAATTTTAGGACCACTTTAGAAACCACTCTAATGTAGAATAATTTCCAGTACACTTACTGGTAAAGACATATTCCAAAAGAAGGAAGTAATTTGCAAGTTGTTTTTTTTTTTTTCCTGACTGAACGAGCCTCTAAAAACAAATACTCATCTATAATGCATGGAGTTTATTTTAAAGCAAAAATTGTGTCACATTTTGCCAGGACTAAATAATTATATTTTCTACTTTCTTCTTCCTTCTCTCCAGATCTAGTAATATTTGAATTGATCCACATAAAAATTACATTGAATTTTTTCAACAACTTAATAAAATACAGTAATGGCATTAATATTGTAGATGGTCTACACATACAAACTAATCTACCTTAGTAGATTTGATGAGTTAAATTAGTCCAATTTCTTATTTTAAAAAAGTTAACTAATATCATTTTTTGACTGACTGATCAAACTGAGCTTTGCATATAGTACCAAGAACAGGCCTGAAGCATCAGAAAAGATACAAGCTTTGCCATGACCTGTGCTAAAACTTAATTACTCAAAGTAGCTAGAGGCCTGGTTGGGCCTAATACATGCGAAGTTGAATGTTAGTCCCGTGAAGATATTTGATCCCTACAGCAAACAGGCACCAATATTCAAAGGTTTGCTTTGTTTCAGTACTTTAACAAACCAGGCTATACAAACTCCATGTAGAATTGGGTCAAAACAAACTCAGTTTAGGAGGTTTGTTAATTCTTTGTCTGTATAATACAGTAACAAGCAGGAGATATTAAGAAGAGGTAGCAAGAATACACAGGAGAACTGTACAAAAAAGATCTTTATGACCTGGATAACCATGGTGGTGTGATCACTCACCTAGAGCCAGAGATCCTGGAGTGAAGTTAAGTGGGCCTTTGGAAGCATTACTATGAACATGGCTAGTGGAGGTGATGGAATTACAGCTAAACTATTTCAAATCCTAAAAGATGATGCTGTTAAAGTGCTGCACTCAATATGCCAGCAAATATGGAAAACTTAGCAGTGGTCACAGAACTGGAAGAAGTCAGTTTTCATTCTAATCCCAAAGAAGGGCAATGACACAGAATTTTCAAACTACTGTGCAATTGTGCTCATTTCACATGCTAGCAAGGTAATGCTCAAAATCCTTTGTGCTAGTCTTCAACAGTACATGAACGAGGAATTTTCAGATGTACAAGCTGGATTTCGAAAAGGTAGAGGAACCAGAGATCAAATTGCCAACATCTGTTGGATCGTAGAAAAAGCAAGAGAATTCCAGAAAAACATCTACTTCTGCTTCATTGACTACACTACAGCCTTTTATTGTGTGGATCAAAACAAACTGGAAAATTCTTAAAGAGATGAAAATTTATCAGACCACCTTACTTGCTCCTGAGAAACGTGTGTGCAAGTCAAGAAGCAACAGTTAGAACCAGACGTGGAACAACAGACTGGTTCAAAACTGAGAAAGGAGTACATCAAGGCTGTTTATTGTCACCCTGTTTATTTAACTTATATGCATAATACATCATGAGAAATGCCAGGCTAGATGAAGCTCAAGCTGGAATCAAGATTGCCAGGAGAAACTCAATAACCTTAGATATTGCAGATGACATGTGGAGGTTCACAGTTCACATGTTGCTGAAGCCTGGCTTGCAGAATTTTAAGCATTACTTTACTAGCGTGTGAGATGAGTACAATTGTGCGGTAGTTTGAGCATTCTTTGGCATTGCCTGTCTTTGGGATTGGAATGAAAACTGACCTTAAATTCTCCAAGCCAGGCTTCAGCAATATGTGAACCATGAAATTCCAGATGTTCAAGCTGGTTTTAGAAAAGGCAGAGGAACCAGAGATCAAATTGCCAACATTCACTGGATCTTCGAAAAAGCAACAGAGTTCAAGAAAAACATCTATTTCTGCTTTATTGACTATGCCAAAGCCTTTGACTGTGTGGATCACAATAAACTGTGGAAAATTCTTCAAGAGATGGGAATACCAGACCACCTGACCTGCCTCTTGAGAAACCTGTATGCAGGTCAGGAAGCAACAGTTAGAACTGGACATGGAACAACAGACTGGTTCCAAATAGGAAAAGGAGTACGTCAAGACTATATATCATCACCCTGCTTATTTAACTTCTATGCAGAGTACATCATGAAAAATGCTGGGCTGGAAAAAGAACAAGCTGGAATCAAGACTGCTGGGAGAAATATCAATAACCTCAGATATGCAGATGACACCACCCTTATGGCAGAAAGTGAAGAAGAACTAAAAAGCCTCTTGATGAAAGTGAAAGAGGAGAGTGAAAAAGTTGGCTTAAAGCTCAACATTCAGAAAACGAAGATCATGGCATCTGGTCCCATCACTTCATGGGAAATAGATGGGGAAACAGTGGAAACAGTGTCAGACTTTATTTTTCGGGGCTCCAAAATCACTGCAGATTGTGACTGCAGCCATGAAATTAAAAGACGCTTACTCCTTGGAAGGAAAGTTATGACCAACCTAGATAGCATATTGAAAAGCAGAGACGTTACTTTGTCAACAAAGGTCCATCTCTAGTGAAGGCTATGGTTTTTCCAGTGGTCATGTATGGATGTGAGAGTTGGACTATAAAGAAAGCTGAGTGCTGAAGAATTGATGCTTTTGAACTGTGGTGTTGGAGAAGACTCTTGAGAGTCCCTTGGACTGCAAGGAGATCCAACCAGTCCATCCTAAAGGAGATCAGTCCTGGCTGTTCATTGGTAGGACTGATGTTGAAGCTGAAACTCCAATACTTTGGCCACCTGATGAGAAGAGCTGACTCATTTGAAAAGACCCTGATGCTGGGAAAGATTGAGGGCAGGAGGAGAAGGGGACCACAGAGGATGAGATGGTTGGATGGCATCACCGACTCAATGGGCATGGGTTTGGGTGAACTCCGGGAGTTGGTGTTGGATAGGGAGGCCTGGTGTGCTGGGATTCATGGGGTCACAAAGAGTCGGACTTTGTGACTGAGTGGCTGAACTGAACCAAATGCAGATGACACCACCCTAATGGCAGAAAATGAAGAGAAACTAAAGAGCCTCTTGATGAAGGTGAAAGAGGAGAGTGAAAAACATGGCTTAAAAGTCAACATTCAAAAAACTAAGATCATGGCATCCAGTCTCATCACTTCATGGCAAATATATGGGGAAATAATGGGAACAGTGAGAGACTTTATTTTCTTGGGCTCCAATATCACTGCAGACAGTGGTTTCAGCCACGAAATTAAAAAACCCTTGCTCCTTGGAAGGAAAGCTATGACAAATCTAAATAGCTTATTAAAAAGGAGAGATATCACTTTGGTGACAAAGGTCTGTATAGTCTAACCTATGGTTTTTCCAGTAGTCATGTAAAGATGTGAGAGTTGGACCATAAAGAAGGCTGAGCACTGAAGAATTGATGCTTTTGAACTGTGGTGCTAGAGAAGACTCGAGAGTCCCTTGGACAGCAAGGAGATCAAACCAGTCAATCCTAAAGGAAATCCACCCAGAATATTCATTTGAAGGACTGATGCTGAAGCTGAAGCTCCAATACTTTGGTCACCTGATGAAAAGAGCCAACTCATTGGAAAAGACTCTGATGCTGGGAAAGACTTAGGGCAGGAGGAGAAGGGGACAACAGTAGGAGGTGGTTGGATGGCATAATTGACTCAATGGACATGAGTTTGAGCAAACTCCGGGAGATAGTGAAGGACAGGGAAGCTTGGTGTGCTGCAGTCCATGGAGTCACAAAAAGTCAGACATAACTGAACGACTGAACAACAACAATTTAATACACTTTCAAATGTTAAGCATTCAACAAAGCAGGGTTTTTGTAATGCCAAATGTCTGTGTATGTGTTTTCATACAAACAACTAATAAAAATCAGAATTAAGAGCAAACTAGAAATGATCTTTAATACCTAAACTACATCCCTGGCTATGTATTAAAATTAGCTGAGAAACAAACAAAAAAAAACCTATGCCACCTCAAGAGATTCTGATTTATAGCCTGGGACAGGGTCCATATATCTATATATATATAAATTTTTTTTTAAGTTTCTCAGGTCATTCTAATATGTAGCTGATTTTGAGAATGACTGGTCTGAACTTTCTAATCTTTAAGGTACTGTTTACAGAGAAAGTGCTATTTAGCATATCGGGTTGAACACTCAAAAGCCACCAAAGTATCACATAGGTAAAGCAATATGGCTGGAAGGTGAGAGGAGCTGGTGGGAACTATGGCAAACCAGGAGAGACTCAACTAAAGGTGACATTTACTGCTTAGCTCCTGCCACTTGTCATATAGGAATACAGGCAGTACTTTCAGATCTTTTGTTTTTCTTTAAAAAGAAAGAAATTCTAGATATTTTTATGGTAATATTTCCCTTCTTTTAAAGCAGCCAACCATATCTGGGTGTTACCAATTTTCTGTTCTGCTTTAATTCTCTTTTGCCATGTAAATATATTACTGTTAAATGGTTGTGGATGGTTTCAAAATTTGTTCTTGTTTTAGCTGCATTTTAATTAAGTAATCAATTATTTATTTATCTTTCTACCAAGTATTTATTCCTAACTAGATCAAGGATTTCTTATTTGTTTAATTTTTTTATTGAGGCATAATTGCCATGCAATATTAGTTTCAGATGTGCAATATAAAGTTCTGGTATTTGTATATACTGTGAAATGATCACAAGTCTAGTTAATATCTATCAACATATAGCTATAGAAATGGACCAAGGCTTTCTAGCTATGACTTTGCATAACAGAAGCATATGATGAATCTACTACTTTTTATATCTTATATAGTTAAAATAATAGATTTGCCTATGATTCACTTTTTCCCATGTTATTAATGGCATAATTTTATCTCTTTCTATTCATATCTCTCCTCCTGTACCAATAGAAAAGCTGATGTGTGATACTGGAATTCTTTATTCAGTTTCAACTGCAATAATTTGTTATAGACATCACTTAATATTTTTTATTTGTAGTTTTCTGTTTTGGAGACAAATGTTATCTCTGGCCATTTGAATTGTATCAATAAAGTTTAGTTTTTTTCCTAAAGAACACCTACTTTCTTATTCTACCATATCCAGTAACACCACTTGGCTTTACTGTTGCTAATACATACACCCATACACGGATGAAAGCAGCTTATTTATCTTTCCTTTCAGTTCAGTCGTTCAGTCATGTCCGACTCTTTGCGACCCCATGAATCGCAGTGCGCCACACCTCCCTGTCCATCACCAACTCCCAGAGTTTACCCAAACTCATGTCCATCAAGTCGGTGATGCCATCCAGCCATCTCATCCTCTGTCATCCCCTTCTCCTCCTGCCCCAAATCCCTCCCAGCATCAGGGTCTTTTCCAATTAGTCAGCTCTTCACATGAGGTGGCCAAAGTATTGGAGTTTCCGCTTCAACATCAGTCCTTCCAATGAACACCCAGGACTGATCTCCTTTAGGATAGACTGGTTGAATCTCCTTGCAGTCCAAGGGACTCTCAAGAGTCTTCTCCAACACCACAGTTCAAAAGCATCAATTCTTTGGCGCTCAGCCTTCTTCACAGTCCAACTCTCACATCCATACGTGACCACTGGAAAAACCATAGCCTTGACTAGACAGACCTTTGTTGGCAAAGTAATGTCTCTGCTTTTTAATATGTTATCTAGGTTGGTTGTAACTTTCCTTTTAAGGAGTCAGTGTGTTTTAATTTCATGGCTGCAGTCACCATCTGCAGTGATTTTGGAGCCCCGAAAAATAAAGTCTGACATTGTTTCCACTGTTTCCCCATCTATTTCCCATGAAGTGATGGGACCAGATGCCATGATCTTAGTTTTCTGAATGTTGAGCTTTAAGCTAACTTTTTCACTCTCCTCTTTCACTTTCATCAAGAGGCTTTTTAGTTCTTCTTCACTTTCTGCCATAAGGGTGGTATCATCTGCCTATCTGAGGTTATTGATATTTCTCCTGGCAATCTTGATTCCAGCTTGTGCTTCTTCCAGCCCAGTGTTTCTCATGATGTACTCTGCATATGTTAAATAAGCAGGATGACAATAAATATGTTACACAAATACTAATAAACTTATGTTTACTTAAGGTGAATGCAGTACTTTGAATCATCCCTGTAAGAGAACTGAGGTTCTCATTTTCTACCATAGCAGACAAACATGGAGCGGACAGGTTTGTGAGTGAATTTGCTGAGAAATTTCATATAAGCCATGAAGATAGGAACTGACAAAAAAATTTCCTTCATGAATTATGCTTAAAAAGCCTATTCATAGTTTTAAAAGTTTTAGCATTTATTTGAGGCCTACAATTACTGTAAAGAAGTTTGGGAATTTGTACTGACAGAAGGACACAAGATGAACTGATAGGTGAAGATGTGATTTATTTGTGAAAGATTCTGTCTTTTGAGTATGTCCTCAACTGAGTCGTGTATGTGATTAAAGTTTTTCTGTTTGAGATCAGTTAAGGTTTTGATATGAATTAGAGTCTCTTGAAAAGAACAGAGTGATCTTTGAAGACCTCCTTGTGTGAATGCAGACTTAAACCAATTAGAAAATGCCCAGATGCCAGAGTAGATGATAATTGAATAATATTTAATCTAATAGTTGTAAAAACTATGAATAGTTATAAATAGATATACATTCAACCAATTCATGATAGATTCATAAAGCTGACTCCTGTTGATAAAACAGGAGAACTAAATAAACTTTTCTGTGACACTCCACCATTTGTGAAACCCACCATTTCACTTAGAGGAAGGAGGCCATAAGCTCCTTGAAATATGAACTTGTTAAAGGGCAACATTTTCCTCCTCCTGCTACAGCAGAAAAAAAATTACAGAACTTGAGGTTTTCGATACGTTCATTTGTGTACATATAACATACATACATGTAGGCACGCATACACAACTGTTGTTATATGAGTGAATATATAATGTACATATACCCATATATGGCTTTCTTTCTTTCCTTTTCTCTTTCCTTCTTCCATTCATTCCTTTATTCTTGGTAAAAAAAGAAATAAATGAACATTCAGTGCTGTAATGAAGTCAACTTTTGTGAGAAGAAAACATTTAATCAGTAATTAGTATTTACTGATGTTTTACCTAAAGGTATTATTTAAAAACATAACAGAGAATTTTATTTTTCTTTTTGCAGCAAAGTAGGATACAGGAAGTATAGGATGTTTAAATATTTTATCATCCTCTCTAGCTGTTTTTCATAGACTCATAGAAAGCCAGACCTGGAAGAAACCTAATATAGCATATAGATTAAATTCCTCATTTTGTAGATGAGAAGACTGAAGCTCTTACCAGCTAAGGATCTTCCTCAAGCAACTAGGATTTAACCTCAGACTTTCTGACTCTAAGTCAGTAGCTCAGCTCTATGAAACAACCAATTTAAACAAGATAAAATGAGTCTACAATTCTCAGCATAAGGTTAATTAAAAAGAAAAAAGATCCTCTTCATTTGGTGAAAAGGTCAGCCAGAGTAGTAACATACAGTTAAAGAGATTATATTTTTGTTCATTTGTTTAAATTTTCAATCAGTAGTTCTAATGAGATATATATCATTTAACCCATAATTTCTACTATAATAAAGCAAAAGAGTTGTGTCCAACCCTTTGAGACCCTATGGACTATAGCCTGCCAGGCTCCTCTGTCCATGGAATTCTCCAAGACAGAATACTAGAGTGGTAACCATTCACTTCTCCAGGGGATCTTCCCAACCCTGGGATCGAACCCAGGTCTCCTGCATTGCAGGGTGGATTCTTTAACAACTGAGCCACCAGGGAAGCCCAAGAATACTGGAGTGGGTAGCCTATCCCTTCTCCAGGGGATCTTCCCGACCCAGGAATTGAACAGGGGTCTCCTGCATTGCAGGTGGATTACTTACCAGCTGAGCTACCAGTGAAGCCCAAAGAATTGGTTAGAACACATATTAGGCATTAGCAAATTCCAAGTTCTGATTATACCTGGCACTTACTAACTGAGTGAGCTTGGAAGATATAAAACTCTCTGAGCTTTAGTTTCCTTACTAGCAAATTGGGTATATTAGCATTTATCAGAGTGTTCGTCTGAGTATTAAGAAAAATGATGCACCCAAAATGCCTAGCTCTGATGCTCAACAAGGTTCAACACTTCGCCCCTAAAATTTTAATAGCAATTGATAAGAAGGTGGTTGACGAACTTTCTGGGGTTATACTGAGATGATTGGTTGATATCTGAAATTACTTATAAGGTTGGACAACCATGAAAGAATACTGATTTATTTTTGTTTCACGTAAGACATGTGGTTTTAGGTCTACTGATCATTTGATATCTCTCTTGTACTCATTCTTGGCTTGTAGTTTCCAAGGTAAACTTCATGTTCCTTTTATTTCCCTGCTGCAGCTGCTGCTGCGTCACTTCAGTTGTGTCCAGTTCTTAGTGACCCCCTAGATGGTAGCCCACCAGGCTCCTCTGTCCCTGGGATTCTTCAGGCAAGAACACTGGAGTGGGTTGCCATTTCCTTCTCCAATGCATGAAAGTGAAAAGTGAAAGTGAAGTTGCCACATAAGGTGGTTATTAAGTGCTTGTTGAATGAATGCCATTGAACTTTTCATTAGGCATATGCTCAGTGCATATATTCACACAGAGGAGCATGTGTGAGTATAAACTCAGGGACAGGCACTTGGCACATTTTGTTCACAGCTGTACCCTCAGTGCTTAATAGCAGTGCTTACCACATAGTGAGCGCTCAAAAAATATTTGTTGAATAAATTAATGAAAGTGTATGTGTATACCATCCCATTTTATACACCATAGGAAGCAAGCTATTAATGGTTCCTGTTTTTAAAAAGCACTTGCTTATACCAATACATCCAATGAAAGCTTAAAGAACAACAGAATAATTGAAACAATTGTCTCTATTTCTACTGTTCAAGTATTCATATTTGTACACTGTTTTAGCTACTACCATTAGGAGAGAGAAAGTGAGATCATTTCTAAAACTAAAATAAAATTTAAAATTCTGTTCTTAACGTCTTTCCACAAAGAAATGACACCACATGTCCTTACTATTATACCAAAAAGATGGTTCTGCATGTTTGTGACCTTTCCTAATAAACACTAAGTAAGAAATGTTAGTCAAGTTTTGCTTGGTTTACATGTTTGTCTCCTCCTGTTCAACTGCAAGCTGAGATTAGGGACAGTGACTAGTTTGCATCTGCACCTTCATCACTTGACACTGTTTGATATATACTTGGTGCTGCTGCTAAGTCGCTTCAGTCGTGTCAGACTCTGCGACCCCATAGACGGCAGCCCACCAGGCTCCCGCGTCCCTGGGATTCTCCAGGCAAGAACACTGGAGTGGGTTGCCATTTCCTTCTCCAATGCGTGAAAGTGAAGTCGCTCAGTCGTGTCCAACTCCTAGCGACCCCATGGACTGCAGCCCACCAGGCTCCTCCGTCCATGGGATTTTCCAGGCAAGAGTACTGGAGTGGGGTGCCAGTGCCTTCTCCATTGATATATACTTAGGTGCTCAATAACTGCTTAAAGGAGGAAGAAAAATGTTTGCTTGAATGAAATTTACCTAAAGTACTAAAACCTCTATTAAAATACAATTTTAATGTCTTTTTCAAAAAATTTTCCCATGCTCTCTAAAGTCAAGATCATGTTTCTTTTAATACATAATTACTTTTGGAATGCATTTGGTCATTTAATGACATCTGAAATAGATGAGGGCAGAGAGATAGCATCTATAATAAGGACAGGATTCTTTTGAGTGACCAGAGCATCACATTGCCATCAAGTGTACAGTGGAGAGGACTAGCAGGCTCTCTTTCCAGTTCTTCTCTTATTCTGTGCCAACTGGGCCCTCGGTCTTATTGGTATCCAATAATCAGCCCGATTACAGCTAGCCCTGGGAGACATGACAGAAAGAGAGTCCTCATCTTGCATTAATTGCTCCTATTGAAACTATGCCACATCTCTCCAAGCTAGATGTTGCTTAGTATCCCTTTGATATGATAATGACATGCTTCTTAGCAGATGAATATGCAAATTAAAAGCAGTAATTTGGTGGCATGCACCTGCTGACACTGCACGGCTATGCTTCTGTGCTCTGCTGTAACACTGCAGTCACACAAAAGCATCACAGAGGTAAAATTAAATTCTAATGTCGTATATATTAAACAGATGCTTCCACTTTTCTTTGTATATCTACTTTTACAGATTTTGCCATTGGAATCTCAGTTCTCTTCATGCAATTAATGGACATTGATGTGTCATACACACAAGCATACTCATTGCCATTTAAGGGGGCTGATTTTAAAGAGGTGGCTTACATATATGCACATTAGAAGATGAACATTTCTTCTTCATAGCATAAAAGCTGATGACTTTACTCTTGTTTCACAAAGACCCTATTCATACATGGAATGCATCCTTGGGCTGCAAAGCTGAAAATCATGTTTCTATAGCAAAGATGTGCACCGAAATATACAGTTACTTCATATTGCCAATAAAGGATTCCAAAATGACTTGAAGAGGCTAGCAAAATACCCAGAATAAATACACTAAATTTCTCTGCTTCAGATTAGCTGCAATGAATCAGAAAGTCTAAATGGTGATTGCTTAGGTGTGACTTGTAATTACCCTCGGAACCTAAAAGTCTTTATCACTGTGTCATGTGCATGTGGCTTAACCAGTCAGAATTAAACGTTCTTAAGAATTGTATAAGCGGTGCTACTTCTCTAGTTTTGTTTTCCCTACCCGTAAGCCTAAGTAGCATTCACACAGTTATGTATGTGTGTGTGTATACACACACACACACACACACACACATGACAGTAGCTGAGTTGATTTGGATTGAATTCTTTAATGATACACATACAGATTAAACATTTTTTTTACAAGGAGCATTTTATACTGTGTTTAATGAATATATATTAAGTAGATCAACTCCAATTTAATTAAATATCTCCCTGTTGTTGGACATCTAAGTTTTTAGATTCTCCAGTTATATACATAATACCACAGTGAACATCTTCAAAACATATAGCATTTTCCTTCCTTTTGACTATTTCCATAGAGTAATCTTCTAAAAGTGAGTTTTTCTAGATCAAAAATTAAGGCCATTTTTAAGATAAAAAAATTTTAAAAAAAACTCTGGCAAACTATTTGTTTTATTTTACAATGTTATGGTTTTTAGAAACTTATCAAGAGGGACATTTTTATGATTACATGATTGGAGACACAATTTTCAATTTCTTTATACAGACATGTTACATGTTGCCATCTGTGTTGATTTAGACCTACTTTGTATATTTTTACAGAAATCGTCTAGTAATCTCTCTATAATTAACTGGAGACTTCTGTGAATTAGCTTCATTTTATAGTCCCTGGCTATTCTAAAAATATTTCCCCAGTTCTAGCTAGTTATTTACAGAACTATGAAGTTTTACATGTGGATGAAGTGATTCATTGCTACTTAATATTGCCACTTAAATATCTAAGAGTAAATATTACAGAGAAATATAATTCTTCTCTTAACCTTTCAGTCTTATGCTATATATAGATTATTAATCTGAGGGATAAGAGATTCAAGGTTATTTCTAATTGCATAAATGTCATATTACTGGTGAGTTTTGTGGAAATAAGTATCTGTTATATTTATACACAATTTAACTTTTTACTATAAGGAATTATATTCTCAAATTTTCAATTGTAGTCCTTGAAAAATACATAAAATGTGTGCAACAAGAAGGAGGTAAAATTGTGGTAATTTTTAAAATTTCACTTTCATTTGTATTGTTCAATAAATGACTAATTTTGTTAGATTATGGATTTTTTAAAGACTTCTATTTTAATTATTTAGCAGCCACATCATCAACAAAAGTTTTAACTTTTCAGCAAAATAAAAACTGTGTATGCAATGACTTCGGATAATCTTGAAAAGAAGTGGGAATTCATTCTACTCTTTTCTATCTCATTTCTGCCTTTGAAATTGTTACAACTTTAATACCATTTTGAAGGGTGGGATATAAATTCTGAAACCCAGATTTTCCTATTACTGGGATAGTCCCTGTAATACGAACCAAGAGACTCAGGTTTTAGATCAAACTCTGACATAATAAGGTGGGAAAGCATTTTATTTATCTTTTCTGGGCCTCAATTTTTTACTGAAAGTAGTCATTCATTTAAAAATATTTACTGGATACCTACTGTGTGCTGGGAACTGTTAAAGGTGATGGAGATATAGCAGGGAATAAAATAAGGGCCCTCTGTTACAGAGCTTACATTGTAGTATGTGATAGAGATATAATAACAAGTAAGTACATTTAACATGAGCTGCCTGGAGCTCCACATCCCTCCATCTTCTCTGTCCTCCACCAGCAAGTCCTCAGAATGACTTCTCTAAGGCCAACCTCTGATTAAAGGTATATTTAAAGTAAACAGGATAGAAAATATGAATAGACTAATTACAAGTTCTGAAATTGAATCAATGATTTCAAAACTCCCAACAAACAAAATCCAGGACCAGATGACTTCACAGGTGAATTCTACAAAACATTTAGAGCTATCCTTCTGAAACTATTCTGAAAATTTGTAGAGGAAGGAATACTTCTGAACTTATTCTTTGAGGTCACCATCACCCTGATACCGAAACCAGATAAAGATATTACAAAAATAAAATTATAGGCCAATAACACTAATGAACATTATGTAAAAATCCTCAACAAAATACTAACAAACTGAATCCAACAATGCATTAAAAAGATCATACACAATGATCAAATGAAATTTATCCCAGGAAGGCAAGGATTTTTCAATATCCACAAATCAATCAGGGTGATACATGACATTAACAAATTAAGGAATAAAAACTATATGATCATCTCAACAGATACAGAAGAAACTTTTGATAAAATTCAGTATCCATTTATGATAAAAATTCTCCAGAAAGTGGGCATGGAGGTAACATACCTCAACCTAATAAAGGCCATATATGACAGACCTTCAGCTAACATCATATTCAACAGTGAAAAGCTGAAAGCATTCCCTCTAAGATCAGGAACAAGATGAGGATGACTCCTCTTGCCATTTTTAAAAATTTTATTTATTTTTAACTGAAGGATAATTACTTTACAATATTATGCTTGTTTCTGCCATATATCAACATGAAACAGCCATAGGTATACATATTTCCCCTCCCTCTTGAACCTCCCTCCCATCCCCCACCCCATCCCACACCTCTAGATTGTCACAGAGCCCCGGGTTGAGTTCCCTGAGTCATACAGCAAAATCGCACTGGCTATCTGTTTCACATATGGTAGTGTATATGCTTCCATGCTACTCTCTCCATCTGTCCCACCCTCTCCTTCCCCCTGCCCTCTATGGCTACACGTCTGCTCTCTATGTCAGTGTCTCCACTGCTGCCCTGCAGATAGGTTCATCCGTGCCATCTTTCTAGATTCCATATAAATGCATTAATATACAATATTTGTTTTTTTCTTCCTGACTTACTTCACTCTCTGTAACAGGCTCTAGATTCATCCACATCATTAGAAGTGACTCAAATGTGTTCCTTTTAATGGCTGAGTAATATTTCATTGTGTATATGTGCCACACCTTTATCCATTTATCTGTCAATGGACATCTAGGTTGCCTCCATGTCATAGCTATGTAAATAGTGCTGCAGCAAACATTGGGGTACATGTGTATTTTTCAGTTATGGTTTCCTCAGGGTATATGTCCAGTAGAGGGATTGTTGGGCCATATGGTAGTTTTATTCCTAGGTTTTTAAGGAAGCTCCATACTGTCTTCCATAGTAGCTATATCAATTTGCATTCCTACTGACAGTGCAAGAGGGTTCCCTTCTCTCCACACCCTCTCCAGCATTTGTTGTTTGTAGATTTTTTGATGATGGCCATTCCGACTTATATAAGATGATATATCATTATAGTTTTGATTTGTATTTCTTTAATAATGAGCAATGTTGAACATCTTTTTGTGTTTATAAGGAATACGTCAAGGCTGTATATTGTCACCCTGCTTATTTAACTTATATGCAGAGTACCTCATGAGAAACACTGGACTGGAAGAAGCACAAGCTGGAATCAAGATTTCAGGGAGAAATATCAATAACCTCAGATATGCAGATGACACCACCCTTATGGCAGAAAGTGAAGAGGAACTAAAAGCCTCTTGAAGAAAGTAAAAGAGGAGAGTGAAAAAGTTGGCTTGAAGCTCAACATTCAGAAAACAAAGATCATGTCATCCGGTCCCATCACTTCATGGGAAATAGATGGGGAAACAGTGGAAACAGTGTCAGACTTTATTTTTTTGGGCTCCAAAATCACCGCAGATGGTGACTGCAGCCATGAAATTAAAAGATGCTTACTCCTTGGAAGGAAAGTTGTGACCAACCTAGATAGCACATTCAAAAGCAGAGACATTACTTTGCCAATAAAGGTCCGTCTAGTCAAGGCTATGGTTTTTCCAGTGGTCATGTATGGATGTGAGAGTTGGACTGTGAAGAAGGTTGAGCGCCAAAGAATTGATGCTTTTGAACTGTGGTGTTGGAGAAGACTCTTGAGAGTCCCTTGGACTGCAAGGAGATCCAACCAGTCCATTCTGAAGGAGATCAGCCCTGGGATTTCTTTGGAAGGAATGGTGCTAAAGCTGAAACTCCAGTAGTTTGGCCACCTCATGCAAAGAGTTGACTCATTGGAAAAGACCCTGATGCTGGGAGGGATTGGGGGTAGGAGGAGAAGGGGACGACAGAGGATGAGATGGCTGGATGGCATCACTGACTCAATGGACGTGAGTCTGAGTGAACTCCAGGAGTTGGTGATGGACAGGGAGGCCTGGCGTGCTGCGATTCATGGGGTTGCAAAGAGTCGGACACAACTGAGCGACTGAACTGAACCGAACCATCTGTATGTATTCACTGGAGAATTGTCTGTTTAGGTCTTCTGCCCGCTTTTTGATTGGGTCACTTGTTTTTCTGGTATAGAGTTGCATAAGCTGGTTGTATAGCTTGTATATTTTGGAAATTAATCCTTTGTGAGTTGTTGCATTTACTATTGTTTTCTCTCATTCTAAGGGTTGCATTTTTACCTTTTTAAATAGTTTTCTTTGCTGTGCAAAAGTTTTTAAGTTTACTTAGGTCCCACTTGTTTATTTTTGTTTTAATTTCTATTACTCTAAGAGGTGGGTCATAGAAAATCTGGCTGTGATTTACATCATAGAGACTCTGCCTATGTTTTCCTCTAACAGTTTTATAGTTTCCAGTCTTACATTTAGATCTTTAATCCATTTTGAGTTTATCTTTGTGTATGGTGTTGGAAAGTGTTCTAATCTAATTCTTTTACACATAGCTGTCTAGTTTTCCCAGCACCACTTATTGAAGAGACTCTCTTTTCTCCACTGTATATTTTTGCCTCTTTTGTCAAAGATTAGGTGCCTATTGGTGTGTGGATTTATCTCTGGCCTTTCTATCTTGTTCTATTGGTCTAGATTTCTGTTTTTGTGCCAGTACCAAACTGTCTCAATGACTGTAACTTTGTATATAGTCTGAAGTTAGGAAGGTTGATTCCTCTGGCTCCATTCTTCTTTCTCAAGATTGGCTATTTGGGGTCTTTTGTGTTTCCATAAAAATTGTGAAATTTTTAGTTTTAGTTCTGTGAAAAATGCCATTGGTTATTTGATAGGGATTGTACTAAATCTGTAGATTATATTTGGTAGTATAGTCTTTTTCACAGTATCGATTCTTCCAAGCCAGGAACATAGAATATCTCCATTTGTTTATGTTGTCTTTGATTTCTTTCATCAGTGTCTTAGTTTTCTGTATACAGCTCTTTTTTCTCCTTAGGTAGGTTTAGTCCTAGATATTTTATTCTTTTTGTTGCAATGGTATATGGGATTGATTCCTTAATTCCTATTTATTTTTTTGTTGTTAGTATATTGGAATTCAAGTGATTTTTGTGTACTGATTTTGTATCCTGCAGCTTAACTAAACTCATTGATTAGTTCTAATAGTTTTCTAATGGTATCTCTAGGTTTTTATGTATAGTATCAGGTCATCTGCAAACAGTGAGAGTTTACTTCTTCTTTTCCAATCTGGATTCCTTTTATTTTTTTCTTCTCTGATTGCCATAGCTAGGACTTCCAAAACTATGTTGAATAACTGGCAAGAGTGGGCTCCTTTGTCTTGTTCCTGATCTTAGAGGAAATGCTTTCAGTTTTTCACCATTGAGACTTATGTTTGTTGTGGGTTTATCACATATGGTCTTTATTATGCTGAGATAGGTTCCTTCTATGCCCAGTTTCTAAAGAGTTTTTATAATAAATGGGTGCTGAATGTTGTCAAAAGCTTTTTCTGCATCTATTGAGATTATCATATGGTTTTTATATTTCAATTTGTTAATATGGTATATCACATTGATTGATTTGCATATACACTCTTTGTCATTTTTGTTCAAGTCTTTGCCACAGCAATCAGAGAAGGAAAGGAAATAAAAGGAATCTGAATAGGAAAAGAAGATGTAAAGCTGTCACTGTTTATAGATGACATGATCCCAAGCATAGAAAATCCTTAAAATGCTACCAGAAAACTATTAGAGTGCATCAATGAATTTGATAAGGTTGCAGGATGCAAAATACATGGAAAATATGGAAATCTGTTGCATGTCTATACACTAACAATGAAATATCAGAAAGAGAAATTAAGGAATCAATCACATTTACCATTGTATCAAAAAGAGGAAAGTATCTAGGAATAACTTTACCTAAGGAGGCAAAAGACCTGTACTCAAAAAACTATAAGATGCTGATGAAAGAAATGAAAGATAACAGATGGAAAGATTGGATCAGAAGAATCAATATTGTTAAAATGAGTATTCCATACAAGGCAATTTACAGATTCAGTGCAATCCCATATCAAATTACCAATGGCATTTTTTACAGAACTGGAACAAAAAATTTTAAATTTGTATGGAAACACAGAAGACCCTGAATAGCAAAACACTTGAGAAAGAATAGAGCTGGAGGAATCATGCTCCTTGACTTCAGACTATTCAAATCAGTATAGTAATCAAATCAGTATGGTACTGGCACAAAAACAGAAATATAGATCAATGGAAACAGATAGAAACCCCATAAATAAGCGTACACACTTATAGTCAGTTAATCTATGACAGAAGGAACAATAATATGCAATGGAGAAAAGACAGTCTCTTCAATAAGTGATGCTGGGAAAACTGGAAAGCTACATGTAAGAGAATGAAATTAAAACATTTTCTAATGCCATACACAAAATAAACTCAAAATGGATTAAAGACCTAAATGTAAGACCAGATATTTTAAAACTTTTAGAGGAAAACAGGCAGAATACTCTTTGACATAAATTGCAGTAGTATTTTTTTGGATCTGCATTCTAGAGTAGTGGAAACAAAAGCAAAAATGAATAAATGGGACCTAATTAAACTTAAATGCTTTTGCACAGCAAAGGAAACTATAAACAGAATGAAAACCTATGGAATGGGAGGGAATATTTGCAAATTATGTAACTCACAAGGGCTTAATTTCAAAGATATACAAAGTGTGTATTCAGCTTAATATCCAAAACATATACAACACAATAAAAAAAATGGGCAAAAAACCTAAATTGACATTTCTCCAAAGAAGACATATGGATAACCAACAGACACATGAAAAGATGCTTAACGCTGCTAATTATTAGAGAAAGGCAAATCAAAACTATGATAAGGTACCATCTCACACTGGTCAGAACGGACGGCCATCATCAAAAAGTCTATAAATAATAAGTGCTGGGAAGGGTGTGAAGAAATGGGAGCCTTCCCACACTCATTGGTGGGAATGTGAAATGGTGTAGCCACTATGGAGAACAGTATGGAGGTTTCTTAAAAAACTAAAAATAGAGTTCCTGTGTGACCCAACAGTCCCACTCTTGGCATATTTACAGAAAAGATGAAAACTCTAATTTTAAAAAGTACATGCATCCTAAAGTTCTTTGCAGCACTATCTACAATAGCCAAGACATGGAAGCAACCTAGATGTTCATCAACAGATAAATGGATAAAGAAGATGTGGTATTTACCTAAAATGGAGTATTATTCAGCCATAAAAAGAATGAAATGATGCCATTTGCAGCAACATGGATGGATCTACAGATCATCATACTAATTGAAATAACACAAAGACAAATACGATGGTATCATATGATATCACTTATAGTGGAATCTAAAAAAAATGATAGAAATGAAATTATATATAAAACAAAAATAGACCCACTGAAAACAAACTTAAGGTTTCAAAGGGGAAAGGTTTGGGGGGAGAGGGATAAATTAGGAGTTTGGGATTAACAGATACACACTACTATATATAAAATAGAAAAACAGCAAGGACCTACTATAGCACAGGGATTATATTTAATCTTATAATAACCTATAATGGAAAAGAATCTGAAAAATAGTATGTGTATATATATGTATATGAGGCAGCATGGCAACCCACTCCAGTGTTCTTGCCTGAAGAACTCTGTCTCATGGACAGAGGAGCCAGGAGGGCTACAGTCCATGGAGTTGCAAAGAGTTGGACCTAACTGAGTGACTAAGCACAGCACATATATGTATATATGGATAGGGAAGTCAAGTCATTATGCTGTAGACCTTAGAGTGCTGTGTGTCAATTATACCTCAATAAAACTTGAAGAGAAAAATAAAAAATATCCAACAATAAAGTAATCCTAGCTGCCATTTATTGAGCACTTACCATATCCAGGCACTATTCTAAGTGTGTTAAACATATTTAGACACTTAAGCCTCACAATAACATATGACATCAGAGCCATTATAATAACTTTTTTACATGAGGAGTGGAGACAGAGAGGTATCGTGACTTTTTCTGGTCCCACAGCAAGTAAATGTGAGTGCTGGATTTGAACCTGGCATATGGCTTCAGAGCCTTTATCTTAGACTTTACCTTATACTGACTCACTAGTATTTGTCTCAGTTGATTGCTGCCTCCTCCTTAAATCACTTTCTTTGTTTGACTTTTAGGACACTATGCTTTCCTGAACTTTTCCCCTATCTTCTTGACCTATTCTTCTTGCCTGTTCCTCTTTCTGGCTTTCCTAAATATCAGGAAATTTCCTAAGTACCCTTTCCTAGGGTACTACTGGAGTACCCTAGAGCCACGTCCTTCAGTGTCCTCTCTTTATTCACTTCCTTCGTGATCTGTAAACATTTCTTTTTTTTTTTTTCTTCATTCTTTTTTTTTTCTGCTTTATTTTTTTAATTTAAATTTATTTATTTTATTTATTTTTTTAATTTTATTTTATTTTTAAACTTTACATAATTGTCTTAGTTTTGCCAAATATCAAAATGAATCTGCCACAGGTATACACGTGTTCCCCATCCTGAACCCTCCTCCCTCCTCCCTCCCCATACCATCCCTCTGGGTCGTCCCAGTGCACCAGCCCCAAGCATCCAGCATCGTGCATCGAACCTGGACTGGCAACTCGTTTCCTACATGATATTTTACATGTTTCAATGTCATTCTCCCAAGTCCTCCCACCCTCTCCCTCTCCCACAGAGTCCACAAGACTGCTCTACACATCAGTGTCTCCCTTGCTGCCTCATACACCGGGCTATTGTTACCATCTTTCTAAATTCCATATATATGCGTTAGTATACTGTATTGGTGTTTTTCCTTCTGGCTTACTTCACTCTGTATAATAGGCTCCAGTTTCATCCACCTCATTAGAACTGATTCAAATGTATTCTTTTTAATGGCTGAGTAATACTCCATTGTGTATATGTACCACCACTTTCTTATCCATTCATCTGCTGATGGACATCTAGGTTGCTTCCATGTCCTGGCTATTATAAACAGTGCTGCGATGAACATTGGGGTACACGTGTCTCTTTCCCTTCTGGTTTCCTCAGTGTGTATGCCCAGCAGTGGGATTGCTGGATCATAAGGCATGTAAGCATTTCTCATGATCAAATGACTTGTGAATTCTGATAACTCCCAAAGTTTTACCTCCAAACCAATATTTTCACTGAAAGCCAGACTTGAGTATCCAAATGTCTACTTGACATCTCCACGTTGAAATACACTATCTCAAACAGATAAACTGAACCAAACCCCTGATGTCTCCCCTCCACCACTGTAAAACAGTTTCTCTTCTCAGGGGTTCTTGTTCTTCCTTAAACATGCCAGGCATACTTGGACTTCTGTGCCATTTTTTCATGTTTTGTGAGAGAAAGTAAGTTTTGCTTCTTGATATTCTCCTTAAGAGTAAGGAAGAACTTTTTCTAAACACTTGCAAAATTCTCTCTCTCTTGTGCCTCTCAAAAATTTTGACCAATCACTGATTGAGAGGGCAGGGCTTAAGATTACCTTTTGGTTCAATCAGACTCCTCCCTGGGGTGGGAGGGGAAAGCAATACTGCAGAAATCAGTGCTCTGGAAGGATGAAAAGCTAGATGGGCAGCTAATAGTGTCCACCACAGACATCTCGGAGTAGAAGTGCTGGCTCTAAGGATACTACATTACACTGGAACTCTGCCATTAAAAATAAATTACTAATCTGATGACTGAGAAATTATATCTAACTTCTGGTTTAATTTCCATTTCTGTGAGTACTACTGAAGTGGAATACATTTTTACTTATTAATTAATCATGCATGCTTCCTCTTTTTAAGATTGCTTGATCATATTCTGCTGACTTTTTTTTCCTGTGGTGTGGTAATCTTTTTCTTGTTAATTATTAGGAAATCTTCATATGTCTTATATATAATCCTTTATTACATATCCTATATGGAATCCTTTGTTTTATATATATATATATAGCAAATATTTTCTCCAAATATACTGCATTTGACAAATTTATTTGTGGATATTTTTTGGATCATACATAGGTTTTAAATTTTATCAAATTATCAATAATTTGATTCTTAGCTTTTAGTTTTTCTCTTAACAGTGCATGTCCTACTCCAGTATTATAAAAGTATTTTCCTGTGTTTAATGGTTTAAAATGCAATTTTTTATGATATCTTAAATTTGCTTTTATGCACTTTCCATTCCATTTATTTATCTATTTTTCTGCCCCCAGTATCAATCTCTTTTAATTTCTTAACATGTCCTGATATTTTAGAAGGTTTAAAAATATACTCTACCTCCATTTTTCTTTACGCTATTGACTATTCTCACCTACAGATATATATTAAAATGAATTAGCTTTTAAGTTTTGTTTGGTATTACGTTGAATTGCAGATTAATTTGAAAAGAATTGTGAGCTTACTGTACTGAGTAATTCTATCCATTGTTGAGGCCATATTTTACTACTTTCTCCATGTAAATCTTGTATATTTCTTATCATATTAATATCCTATTTATTTTGTGTTTTTTTCCCTTTTTGCAGTTAAAGACAATATTCAAAATTTTTCTAATTGTTTTTAATTGGTCTATATGAAAGCTGTGCATTTTAAAATTGTTACTTTATTAAATTTTCTCAGTTCTAGTAATTTTAATTATTTCTTTTGGATTTTCAGGATATAAGATTATATTATTTATAAATCATGAATTTTCTCTTCCTTTCTAACATTTATAACTCTTATTTAATATTAGTCCTATAATTAATATAATTTATTATTCTTTATTATTGCATTGCTTAGGACAGAGAGTACAATCTTGAATATGGAAACTTATTCCTGACTTTAATGAAGATCTTTATAATGTTTCATTATTGATTTTGGTATACTGTAAGATGCATAAATATTTCTTGTTAAAGTGTGGAGGCTTATCTCTCTTCCTAGTTTACTAAGAGTTTTAACAAAAAATGTTATTGAATTTTTTTTTAATTTGAAATATATTGAGATGACCATATTTTTATCATTCTTTATTATTGTTACTAGAGTGAATGACATAAATACATTTCTAAATGTTAAATTATCTTTTCTTAAAATATTATTCTTTTTATATTTTGCTATATATTTACCTAGAATTATATCACATGTTTTTATATGTATTTGTATGTGTATGTGTGCTAAGCCATGTCCAACTTTCTGTGACCCCATGGACTGTAGCCCACCAGCTCCTCTGTTCATAGGATTTTCCAGGCAAGAATACTGGAGTGGATTGCCATTTCCTTCTCCAGGGGATTTTCCCAACCCAGGGATTGAGCCTGCATTTTCTGCATTATCAGGTGGATTCTTTACCACTATGCCACCTGGGAAGCTCCATGGTTTTTTATAGTGTGTTTTTATTATCGTTCACTTTTGTAAATATCCTTCTTAGCTCAGGAATTATTTTAATAGTTTTAAAAACTGTACTTAAGTAGTTAGATTGTGTGTAGTCATCAGTTTGTTATTGATTTCTGATTTTATTGAACTGAAGTCAGTACATGTGTGTGTAGTTTCAGTTTTCCTTTGAAATTTTTCAGATTATTTACTGAAGCATAATATGTGATATATTTTTAAAAATAAATAATGGACTTGCATTTGAAATAAATGTGTATTCGTTTTTTACTGGACATGTATGTGTATACATATGCAATTTGTTAAGGTTCGTCTAGTCAAGGCTATGGTTTTTCCTGTGGTCATGTATGGATGTGAGAGTTGGACTGTGAAGAAGGCTGAGCGCCAAAGAATTGATGCTTTTGAACTGTGGTGTTGGAGAAGACTCTTGAGAGTCCCTTGGACTGCAAGGAGATCCAACCAGTCCATTCTGAAGGAGATCAGCCCTGGGATTTCTTTGGAAGGAATGATGCTAAAGCTGAAACTCCAGTACTTTGGCCACCTCATGTGAAGAGTTGACTCATTGGAAAAGACTCTGATGCTGGGAGGGATTGGGGGCAAGAGGAGAAGGGGACGACAGAGGATGAGATGGCTGGATGGCATCACTGACTCAATGGACGTGAGTCTGAGTGAACTCCGGGAGTTGGTGATGGACAGGGAGGCCTGGCGTGCTGCGATTCATGGGGTCGCAGAGTCGGACATGACTAAGCGACTGATCTGATCTGATATGTATTATTAAAACCCTATGTACCTTTATTATTATAATTTTATTACTTTAATCATCAAATTCTAAGAGAGCTGCACTAAATCCTCCTGCTAAGATTATGGGTTTACCTATATCTACTTGCATTTTTAATAGTTTTTGTTTTATATATGTGAAAGCTGGATGGTTAGGTACATCAAATTTTTGTTCTTTATTGATTTTTGTATCTTAACAGATTATTCTGTTTATAGTGTGAAATCTACCTCTTTGTCCAAATGAGTTTGACCTCTTAAATCATGTTAATATTATTTTAACTAATCTTTTTCTTGGTTATTTAGCATCTTTCTGATATACCTGTGTCCATCTCCTTAATTACGTTGTGTCATTTTGTTTTGGAAGTGTCGCAGGGAATTAGTCAGAGAAGGCAATGGCACCCACTCCAGTACTCTTGCCTGGAAAATCCCATGGATGGAGGAGCCTGGTGGGCTGCAGTCCATGGGTCCCTAAGAGTCAGACACGACTTCACTTTCACTTTCCCTTTTCACTTTCATGCATTGGAGAAGGCAATGGCAACCCACTCCAGTGTTCTTGCCTGGAGAATCCCAGGGATGGGGGAGCCTGGTGGGTTGCACAGAGTCCGACATGACTGAAGTGACTTAGGATCAGCAGCAGCAGCGAATTAGTATGTAGTTAGATAAAAATAAAATCCGATAATCTTTGCCTTTTAAAATAATTAACATTTTACATTCATTGTAATTATTAAAATATTTGGCCATATTACCACTGCTGCTGCTGCTAAGCTGCTTCAGTCATGTCCGACTCTGTGCAACCCCATAGACGGCAGCCCACCAGGCTCCCCCATCCCGAGGATTCTCCAGGCAAGAACACTGGAGTGGGTTGCCATTGCCTTCTCCAATGCATGAAAGTGAAAAGGGAAAGTGAAGTCGTTCAGTCGGTCCGACTCTTAGCGACCCCATGGACTGCAGCCTACCAGGCTCCTCCATCCATGAGATTTTCCAGACAAGAGTACTGGAGTGGGGTGCCATTGCCTTCTCCGATATTACCACTAGTAAATATTTAATATTTACCTTAAAAAAAATTTTTTTTCTTTACTCTCTCTGTCTTTTGGGGGAGGGGTTTAATTTCATTTTCTCCACTTTTTCCTTCTCTAGAGATTTAAGAATTATATATCTGTGTCTATTCCTGTATTGGTTAGCCATGAATTTTTAAACTCATATGTTTAAATGTATATAAGTGAAAGTTGCTCAGTTGTGTCCGACTCTTTGCGACCCCATGGACTGTATAGTCCATAGAATTCTCCAGGCCAGAACACTGGAGAGAGTAGCCTTTCCCTTCTCCAGGGGATCTTCCCAACCCAGGGATCGAATCCAGGTCTCCCACATTGCAGGCAGATTCTTTACCAGCTGAACCACAAGGGGAGCCCAAATGTATATAACATTTTCCTAATAAAAGAAAGTGAACCACAGCATGCTATCATTTCTCCCTTCAATAACATTGGCTTCACCTTCAGCTTTCATATTGAACTTATTTGGAGTTCTGTTCCAAATTATTAGTATTTTTAAAAGTTCACATGATTGTTAGCATCTACACTTAGTCAAATGTCTCACTGGTTTCTCTTTCTCTCATATTTTTTGTATTTAATGTGCTTCTTTCTCCAGAAATCTTTTTTGTTTTCTTTGACTACTTCCTTGAACATTTCCTTCTGAATGGATTTCTTAAAAAATACCTTCATCTTATCTTAATATTTGGTGTTCATTTAGCTAGATTTAGAATTCTGCATTGTTCAACTGAGAAAGTGACATTTGAGTAAAGACTTGAGAATAGTGAAGGAGGGAGCTATGCAGTTATCTGGGGGAAGAGAAGTGTGAGCAAAGGCAATAGTGAGTGCAAATGGCCCAAAGCAGGAGCAGGCGTGGTATGTTCCTGGGATACAATAAGTGTGGTATTTCATTTAATGATACTCTTTCCAATCAGCCTGTCTGTTTTATTTTGAGTTGTAGCCCCAGAACCTTTTAAAGTATTTAGCATATATGCTCAGTAGCTCAGTCATGTCCAACTCTTTGTGACCCCATGGAACTGTAGCCCATTACGCTCCTCTAACCATGGAATTTCCCAGACAGAAATACTGGAGTGGGTCACTATATCCTTCTCCAGGGGATCTTCCCATCGCAGGGACTGAACTCACATCTCTTATGTCTCCTGCATTTGCAGGCAGATTCTTTACCATTGTGTCCCCTGGAAAACCCGTTTAGCATATAGCATTTGTTCAATGTTGGCTGAGTGAATGACCAACCTGATATTTAAAACAAAATCTCCAGATCATGCCATCTGAGCAAACTCTCATGTTTTAAAATCAATAGTAACAACAAGGAGAACATAACCATCTCCTTTAACTTTTAAAATTGAATGCTGAAAAGAATAAATTGTGTTTCTGCCACTCTACTACCAACACACATACACACACAACCAAAAATCATTCTTTGAAAATGCACCTACTTCCAATAATCTACATTTTTCACTTTTCCAACTCCCTTTTGATTAGAGATCTTATTGAAGATTATATTTGCTGTCTATAAAGTACACTTTGCTTCTGTTTAACCCAGTAATAAAATTCTATATAAATAAGAAAAGACCTAAAATCATCCACAAGGAGAATGAGAACTAACATTGTAGAAATTAATTTCCATGGTCATCTTAGAGATCTGAGATCCTGTAATTAAACAGTACTCCTTAGGTTTAGCTTTATATATTATAAAGTCTGAATAAATAGCTTTATGTGATGAATAAAAAACATAGAGAGATTTTAGACTGGCCTCATCTGATAGGCACTTGACTGTCAATAACAAACAAGTTTTAAAGGAAAGATGGAGAGTTAACAAATCATCAATTTTCTTTCTGAAACCCATTTCTAAGCATTTATAATTCATCTCTTGAGACTTTAGTATAGATTACATGAGGTAGAGTTTGCTAGTACTTCACAGAGTGACAATTCCAAGCACTATAAAATTCTCCTTAGAGAGCAATTACACTAAATGGATGGACCGGTGAAAAGAGTAGTTACTGCATCATTGCTTTCATAACCAATCACTAAAATCACCAGGCAAATGTCTTCATTTCTACCACGTACCATTTTCCCTGTATGTGTTTATGGTGGTTTCTCTTAAGAAAAAGAAAGAGAAACATTCCCAGGTTTTATAACTAGTCAGTTTCAATAAAAGCAGTAGAGCCTGATTGTAGAAAAACCCCTAACAGGCAATACCAATTTATGAGTAAATTTATGAACAAAGGGCTTCCCTGGTGGCTCAGTGGTAAAAAATCTCCCTGCCAATGCAGGAGACTTGGGTTCAATCCCTGGGTGGGGAAGATCCCCTGGAGAAGAAAGTGGCAACCCCCTCCAGTATTCTTGCCTGGGAAATCCCATGGACAGAGGAGCCAGGCGGGCTACAGTTTATAGATTTACAAAAGAGTTGGACATGACTTAGCAACTAAACAACAATAAAAAAAAAAAAAAACTACATTTTTAACTGAAATAATATCAGAGAGTGCACTGTCCCCCTCTCCCAGGTCTCCTACCCTTCCATCCTCCAATCCCTTAACAGCCTTTGAAACCAGGGATGGCCCATATGTTGTGTGTCTTTAGGAAGGCTCCATTGGGGTGGGGGAGGGGAATTAGAGATACCAAGGGAACATTCATGCAAAGATGGGCTCAATAAAGGACAGAAATAGTATGGACCTACCAGAAGCAGAAGATATTAAGAAGAGGTGGCAAGAATACACAGAAGAACTATACAAAAAAGATCGTCATGACCCAGATAATCACAATGGTATAATCATTCACCTAGAGTCAGACATTCTGGAATGCAAAGTCAAGTGGACCTTAGGAAGCATCACTACGAACAAAGCTAGTGGAGGTGATGGAATTCCACTTGAGCTATTTCAAATCCTAAAAGATGATGTTGTGAAAGTGCTGCACTCAAAATACCAGGAAATTTGGAAAACAGCAGTGGCCACAAGGACTGGAAAAAGTCAGATTTCATTCCAATCCCAAAGAAAGGCAATGCCAAAGAATGCACAAACCACCGCACAATTGCACTCATCTCACACGCTAGTCAAGTAATGCTCAAAATTCTGCAAGCCAGGCTTCAACAGTACGTGAACCGGGAACTTTCAGATGTTTTAGCTGGTTTTAGAAAAGGCAGAGGAACCAGAGATCAAATTACCAACATCTGTTGGATTATCAAAAAAGCAGGAAACTTCCAGAAAAACATCAATTTCTGCTTTATTGACTATGTCAAAGCCTTTGACTGTGTGGATCGCAATAAACTGTTGAAAATTCTGAAAGAGATGGGAATACCAGACCACCTGACCTGCCTCTTGAAAAATCTGTATGCAGGTCAGGAAGCAACAGTTAGAACTGGACATGGAACAACAGACTGGTTCCAAATAAGGAAAGGAGTACAGCAAGGCTGTGTATGGTCACCCTGCTTATTTAACTTATATGCAGAGTGCATCATGAGAAACGCTGGGCTGGATGAAGCACAAGCTGGAATTAAGATGGCTGGGAGAAATATCAATAACCTCAGATATGCAGATGACACCACCCTTATGGCAGAGAGTGAAGAACTAAAGAGCCTCTTGATGACAGTGAAAGAGGAGAGTGAAAAATTTGGCTTAAAGCTCAACATTCAGAAAACTAAGATCATGGCATCCAGTCCTATCACTTCATGGCTAATAGATGGGGAAACATTGGATACAGTGACAGACTTTAATTTTTTGGGCTCCCAAATCACTGCAGATGTTGACTGCAGCTACGAAATTAAAAGACACTTACTCCTTGGAAGAAAAGCTATGACCAACTTAGATAGCATATTAAAAAGCAGAATCATTACTTTGCCAACAAAGGTCCGTCTAGTCAAAGCTATGGTTTTTCCAGTAGTCATGTATGGATGTGAGAGTTGAACTATAAAGAAAGCTGAGCACCGAAGAATTGATGCTCTTGAACTGTGGTGCTGGAGAAGACTCTTAAGAGTCCCTTGGACTGCAAGAACATCTAACCAGTCCATCCTAAAGGAAACCAGTCCTGAATATTCACTGGAAGGACTGATGTTGAAGCTGAAACTCCAATCCTTTGGCCACGTGATGTGAAGAAGTGACTCACTGGAAAAGACCCTGATGCTGGGAAAGATTGAAGGTGGGAGGAGAAGGGGATGACAGAGGATGAGATGGCTGGATGGCATCACAGACTCAATGGACATGAGTTTGAGTAAACTCCAGGAATTGGTGATGGACAGGGAGGCCTGGCGTGCTGCAGTCCATGGGGTCACAAAGAGTCGGAGACGACTCATCGACTGAACTGAACTGAACTGAGGGAGGGAGGATGACACATGTATACCTCTGGCAAATTCATGTTGATGGATGGCAAAAACCATCACAATATTGTAAAGTAATTATCCTCCAATTAAAATAAATAAATTCATTTTTTAAAATAGAAGACTCCGCTTGCGATATTGCAGCAGTTCTGATGTGGGGTACAGGTTTTGTGATCCTGGCTGGGCCAGGAAGCAGCTTATACTCCTGGAGTCTCCAGCCCCAGAATTTGAGGTGGACAGAGGAGGCGCTTCATGTAAGGAAGGAAATGGACTGGGACAAGAGAGATAATATCACTGTGGGTAAAGGGCCTGGTGTTAGAAAAACATGTCTCTCTGACTTGTTTCTATTTCCACATTTTTGTCAGAGACAAAGATAGAAGAAACATTTCACTTTCCTCTTGACTCTGAGTTTGGAAAAGTAACAGCAAAAACAAAGAGAAGTAGCAATTTGTGTTCAGCCCTGGGGAGAGAATAGGGGTGTCAGGGCCTGGTGACTGGAGGACCCCTGCACCATAGCATCGTGGGGGCCAGGGCCAACAGACCACTCTCATGAGGGATTGTGGGTGGTGATGCCTGATTTTCTGATTTTGAAAAAGAAACCAGAAATCAAATTTTTTAAAAATGTGAACTCTGTCAACTTACTTGGAAAAGAAGAAGTAAAACTCTCACTATTTGCAGATGACATAATCCTCTACATAGAAAACCCTGAAGACTCCACCAGAAAATTACTAGAACTAATCAATGACTATAGCAAAGTTGCAGGATATAAAATCAACACACAGAAATCCCTTGCATTCCTATACACTAATAATGAGAAAACAGAGAAATTAAGGAAACAATTCCATTCACCATTACAACGGAAAGAATAAAATACTTAGGAATATATCTACCTAAAGAAACTAAAGATCTATATATAGAACACTATAAAACACTGGTGAAAGAAATAAAAGAGGACACTAATAGATGGAGGAATATACCATGTTCATGGATTGGAAGAATCAATATAGTGAAAATGAGTATACTACCCAAAGCAATTTATAGATTCAACGCAATCCCTATCAAGCTACCAACAGTATTCTTCACAGAGCTAGAACAAATAATTTCACAATTTGTATGGAAATACAAAAAACCTCGAATAGCCAAAGCGATCCTGAGAAAGAAGAATGGAACTGGAGGAATCAACCTACCTGACTTCAGGCTCTACTACAAAGCCACAGTTATCAAGACAGTATGGTACTGGCACAAAGACAGAAATATAGATCAATGGAACAAAATAGAGAGCCCAGAGATAAATCCACGCACATATGGACACCTTATCTTTGACAAAGGAGGCAAGAATATACAATGGACTAAAGACAATCTCTTTAACAAGTGGTGCTGGGAAAACTGGTCAACCACTTGTAAAAGAATGAAACTAGAACACTTTCTAACACCATACACAAAAATAAACTCAAAATGGATTAAAGATCTAAACGTAAGACCAGAAACTATAAAACTCCTAGAGGAGAACATAGGCAAAACACTCTCTGACATACATCACAGCAGGATCCTCTATGACCCACCTCCCAGAATATTGGAAATAAAAGCAAAAATAAACAAATGGAACCTAATTAAGCTTAAAAGCTTCTGCACATCAAAGGAAACTATTAGCAAGGTGAAAAGGCAGCCTTCAGAATGGGAGAAAATAATAGCAAATGAAGCAACTGACAAACAACTAATCTCAAAAATATACAAGCAACTCCTACAGCTCAACTCCAGAAAAATAAATGACCCAATCAAAAAATGGGCCAAAGAACTAAATAGACATTTCTCCAAAGAAGACATACAGATGGCTAACAAACACATGAAAAGATGCTCAACATCACTCATTATCAGAGAAATGCAAATCAAAACCACTATGAGGTACCATTTCACGCCAGTCAGAATGGCTGCGATCCAAAAGTCTACAAGCAATAAATGCTGGAGAGGGTGTGGAGAAAAGGGAACCCTCTTACCCTGTTGGTGGGAATGCAAACTAGTACAGCCACTATGGAGAACAGTGTGGAGATTCCTTAAAAAACTGGAAATAGAACTGCCTTATGACCCAGCAATCCCACTGCTGGGCATACACACTGAGGAAACCAGAAGGGAAAGAGACACATGTACCCCAATGTTCATCGCAGCACTGTTTATAATAGCCAGGACATGGAAGCAACCTAGATGTCCATCAGCAGATGAATGGATAAGAAAGTGGTGGTACATATACACAATGGAGTATTACTCAGCCATTCAAAAGAATACATTTGAATCAGTTCTAATGAGGTGGATGAAACTGGAGCCTATTATACAGAGTGAAGTAAGCCAGAAAGAAAAACACCAATACAGTATACTAACGCATATATATGGAATTTAGAAAGATGGTAACAATAACCCTGTGAACGAGACAGCAAAAGAGACAGTGATGTATAGAACAGTCTTATGGACTCTGAGGGAGAGAGAGAGGGTGGAAAGATTTGGGAGAATAGCATTGAAACATGTAAAATATCATGTATGAAATGAGATGCCAGTCCAGGTTCGATGCACGATTCTGGATGCTTGGGGCTAGTGCACTGGGATGACCCAGAGGGATGGTATGGGGAGGGAGGAGGGAGGAGGGTTCAGGATGGGGAACACATGTATACCTGTGGTGGATTCATTTTGATATTTGGCAAAACTAATACAATTATGTAAAGTTTAAAAATAAAATAAAATTAAAAAAAAAAAATTCTGAACACTCTGCAAATTGACAGTGAGTGAGTCAAATGAACATATATTTGGACTAGATCCTGCACTTAGACTACAGGTTTGCAGCCTCTGTAAGGGCAGCAATTCTGTCTCCATCTGCAGTGAGGTAAGGGTCCAACAACAGAATCATGACAGCAACACTATCTCCTTCCTTCTCCACTAACCAGTATCCCTAGGCATAATATTTTGAATAAGAACACTCAAGACAACAGGCCTGGACTTAGAACAGAAGGAAAAAAGCTCAGACTTTTTACATGGAAATATATCAAGGCCTAACAGAAGTAATCTCTAGTTCTTGATTTATAAACGTGTATCTCATTGCCTATATGTCAAATATGGCCCACACTACTTTTAAAGTGCTGAAATTTGTCAGAGAGAAATTGTCAATGTGGTGGGATAATTTCCCTCCTTTCCTCTGTTAGGTCAAGTGTTAATCTCATAATGAAATGCCCATGTTTATATGTTAAATTCCTGTTGCAGAAAAACAAAAGTATAAAACACAGATTAATTTAATCCCAGTGTAGAATTACAAAACAAATTGATCTGGCACTAGTGTTTAGTTATTTCCAGTTACAATAAAAGATTGTAAAACAGATAACCCCAAAAAACTACTCTAAAGCTATCAGACACCAAGTCAATTTTCAATCACAGAGCATTAAGTGGTTTGTGTGTATGCGTGCTAAGTCGCTTCAGTCATGTCTGACTCTTTGTGACCCCATGGACTGTAACCCGCCAAGTTCCTCTGTCCATGGGATTCTCCAGGCAAGAATACTGGAGTGTGTTATTTGTTGGTTAGCTGTTAGATATTCACTAGTGAGGTGTCATAAACCCAATAATCTCTTAGGCTATTTCTTTCTGAAAAACTGAACCATTCAACTTACAGAATCATGTGTATCCAACACTATGCTAAAAACTCTTTTCATCTCTATTTTCTTAACACTTTCCTCTTGCCTATTTTCCAGGGCTTCTGCGGACATGTCAGAGCTTTGTGATTCACTATCAGCTTTCCTGGTTTGGATTTATTTTCCTCTTATTTCTTCTAAGGGGGCCTGGTGACATGGGGGAGATGGTGGACAAGGAGGCAGGCATGCTTCTTGATTTAGTTCACCCAACTTCACAGGGCTAACAAATTTTCAGTGTGGCTTCCTACACACCAGCTCCACCTGACTGCATCTTACCTGGTGCGTGACCTTCAGTTAAAAATTCCAGCAGCGTGCAACTTGTCTTTGGCAAATGAATTGTAAGTATGCCAGCTGCCAGATGTCTTCATTTTTAAAACACCTTCAAAACTGCTTCTGGCACAGTTCCATAAACAAAACAGGCTAAGCTGTAACTCTAGTTTCCATGCTGTGAGCAAAAGAAGAGGGAGTGAGGGAAGCAGATGGAGGCAAGAAAAAATGTATTGCCTTCACATCTTGAAAAAGAGATAAATGAAAGTGAAAACAGAACCCAGCTACCCTTACCAGTAAACGTTTGGATGAAGAGTTATCTGTGACCTGCGATATGTTCAATACGTACATGAATAGTCACTTAAACAATATAGTCATTTGAAATACTGTGATTTTTATAAGTCTAACAAAATAATGATGCAACACTTTCCTAAAAAAAGAGGATTTCTGGATCCTAAGATAATAGATAGATGTAAGCCTAGGGAAACCTATCAAAAATCAAATAACCTTCCACAATGCAACATTTTCTTGCTGTCCAAAGTAGGATTTTGAAGTGAGAGAGTCAAAAAGAAGATTCCAGACGTGGAGGATGGCCTTCAATTCCTGTCCTGTCAAAAGTCTTGTTCAGAACCTTTTAATGGATTAAATAATTAAGCTACGCTCTATAAGGGGACAAATTTAAAGAATAAGGCAGTTTGCATACATTTAGAATGACTGACATTCCTAAAGGGACTTCCCTGGTGGCTGAGATGGTAAAGAATCTGCCTGCAACGCAGGAGACCTGGGTTCGATCTCTGGATCAGGAATAGCCCCTGGAGAAAAGAAACGGCATTCCTAAAATTCTGTAATATCCACGTTACTCTGGAAGTAATTGAAACCCAGAGAATGGATAACATTTAGATGTGTTTTAGTCAGAATTATTGGGAAAGTATGCCACTGAATTTGAACTTAAGAATATAACAAAAACAGATATTCACACTTGAGCCAAGAGGAAAGTCAGAATATGGCAATTTAGGATCAAGTCAAATCAGTTCAGTACTACTTATTAATAATTATTTAGTTATTATTAAATTATTTTAATCAGTATCTTTCAATTGCTCTCAAGATATAAATGGAGACATCCTATATGAACTACACAATGGAATAAAATTAAAAGTAAACTGAACAAGGAAAAGACATGTCAATGACTTATATTCTGCTTTCATTAAACCCTGAGTATAATTGTGTTATCCATCTCATATTTAAAATATTTAATCTTATCTTTAAGTGACTAGACATCTACACTTTGCAAGAATATGGACATGCTTGAAAAGTGATAGGGGGTTATATATAGGAGACACATTGCCATGAAGCCCAACAAGGAAAATAAAACCTCTTCTTTATACCTATCAATAAATACAAAAATCTCAATTTTTATTCTTAGGAGTCTTACAGAAAGGAAATGGGCTAAAAAAAATAAGTGAGACACTTTGGTCTTGGAGGATATACACCACTGGCAAAACGATGCAAAAGGAGGTTTACTTTTCTAACTTTCAGTTCTACAGTCCGTGATTTTTCAGTTAATCACACATTCCTTGTGCATGCCTTCCACTTTCCCACCTCTGTAGATGATAATAGCGTAATCTATTTTCTGTAACTATCCTTACCATTCATTCCTATTTATTTAATTTTTATCCATTCTGTAAGTTTTGATTCACATGCAATAATCTCTGTGAACTTTTCCCAGTTTCCTCTACCTCCACTGAAAGGAATCTCTTTCCTACACTATTCCTATGGCATTACTCTTTCTATTCACTTTCTATCTTCTCATCTGTCTCCCTGTCTACACTGTGAGCATCTTGAAGACAGAAATCGTGTACATGTTTTAAACCCCCAATTAGTATACTATGCACAGTCTTACTCCTCAGTTAATGCCAGAATAATACTGGATGCCTTCTAGCCTTTGGGTCAGTCACCAGTGCCCTCATCCTGCCCTCTCTCTATGGTTTATTATACAGTAGGCCTGAAGCCTAACTTCTACAATAGATCCTATTTTTATTCCATTTATTCTGTCTGGTACACTATTAATTTGTGGGTAAACAGACATTATTATGGATAATATGAAATGTGGCTTCCAAGTAACATAAACTGGATTTTAAAAGAAGTGAAGACCTTAATTTAAACAGCCCTGGAGTAGAATAGAGGGATACATTTTCCGAGACTTTCAGTGATCTTCATTCTTAGCAGAATAAATGCACATAGAGCTATGTATGAATATATATGGTGGTGATTTAGACGCTAAGTTGTGTCCAACTCTTGCGACCCCATGGACTATAGCCCACCAGGCTCCTCTGTGGGATTTTCTGGGCAAGAATATTGGAGTGGGTTGCCATTTCCTCCTCCAGGAGATCTTCCCAACCCCGGGATCAAACTCAAGTCTTCTGCATTGCAAGTGGATTCTTTACCTCTGAGCCACCAGGGGAGCAATGAACACCCATAGGGAAAAGTAATAGTAATAGGTAAGGAAGGAATAATAAAAATATTAACAAATGACAAAGAAAATGAACTGAAGATTAAATGTATTCTACCCAAACAAGTTGAAAACCATGAAGTATTAACATTTCAACTCCTAAAAGTTTTTCCCCAAACTGAGAAAATAAACTGGCCTCTTGAAACTGGTATGCTTTTTTTTTTTTTTAAACAATCAATCCTGATTTTAGTTTGACTCCCGTTTCCTAGAAGGGCTTGAGTACATCACCCTGAAACCTCACAAAAATTGCTCCAGGATGTCTGACCTGAGTTTCATGTATATTGCTCTAACTGATGTGGCAGAAGGAGAACCTTGGCAGCAGCTGGGAGAAAAAAAAAGACACCCAGAAATTAAATTGAAGGTAATTATAGTACTTACAGATTTTTTTCCCCAGACCTGATTCTTGGTGTTCAACAAAGAAGAGAAGCTCTCAATACAACTGCAACATGACACTGCCAGCACTGCATCTAAGCATGTCCTTAGGGGACTGGGGAGTGGGGAGACTTGTTGTTTATGTCATTATGGCAAACTAATGTTTGGGGGTCTGGAGATAGTGAGTGTCTCTTCATCTATGCCTTGTGATGGAAAATGGATCAAGAATGATCTCATGTGAAAATATATGGTTTCCAAATACCCAGCTACCTCACTTGAGTTTTATTCTCCCATATTTTAGGGGTACTCTGGGTTTTGGATACTGGTTCATATGATTAGTAGATAATCAATGCTGACCTTAGGAACCCTCATCAGACTTTTTTCTTTCAGGTTTATACAATTAAGTCTGATGATCCAAGTTAGGGAGGCAGCACTTAACTGAATACCAGCTGTTGGATCTGCCCTCTCTGAGCCTCTTTCTTCATCTAGAGAAGATAATCATAAATGCTTCATATGACTGCTATGTGACTCCATAAAAATGTTATCACTACCTTACAGAGTATAGAATAGGTGCAGTGACAAGATGTATCTATAGCTATCTGGACTTTTATTTCACTAAGCAGAGTCTTTGATAAATTATTGGTTTGACGTGTCTCCAATTACATCACTTGAAAAAGTCTAGGAAATAATATCATTCTGAAATTTACTCTTTCCCCAAAGGCAGAATTGACTGATAGAGTGTCATGGAGCCACATAAGTTAAGCAATGTTGGAATTAGATAGGATTCTCTAGACTCTTGCAACACAAAGTATGGTGTGAGGATTAGCAACAGGGCATAATCTGGGGAGCCTGTGAGAAATGCAGAATCTCAGGCCCCACCTAAACCTACAGAATCATAAATTGCATTTTAACAAGATCTCCTAATGATGTGTGTGTACATTCACAGCTGAGAAGCACTGTTTAGAATTCTGAAAAATGGATTTTTTAAAGTTAAGATATAAGATCTAGATTATTCTGTGGACACAAATCTTAACAGAATTTTAAAAATCCTTAAAACCATAAAAAGAAAAGTGTCTCTTAGTGGAGGAAGAAAAGTGAGATTTTGAAATTAAAAGAGGAAACATTGTAGATGTCTGGGGTTTCTGATGAGCTCAGATTTTTAAAACAAATGCATAGAATATGGAAGGAGGATGTGTCAGGCAAAAGATAGCCGTAAATTCTTTTCTATTCCTCTTATTAAGAAGTGAAAACTAATACTCTCTCCTTGAATTTGGGCTGGAGTTAGTCATTAAGTCTGATTGATCTGTTTTCTAAATATGTATTAGAGTTGTTCTTCTACTTTTTTGGTGCTGATTCTGTTCAGTTTTCATCATTTCTCATCAACACTAATGAGAAAGACTCTAAACTGGTCTCCTCACTTTCGGTCTTGTTACTGTCATTCTAAACAGAGAATCAGCTTAATACCTTTATCATGAGTGAATGGAAATTTATAAATTGAATATGCTGTTTTACGAGCTAGTGACTTCCTAACACTGCAAATGTTGAAATACTGAATCAGTATACATCTTCTTGAATTAAAAAAAAACAAAACAAAACACTTTTAAAGTCTTGCTTGATTTTATTCTATTACATTGTTAGAGTCTTCTTATTCCAAAATGAATTAAGAGAGCACACTGGAATTTTGCTTAAACTTTGAAAGAATCTACATGAACTGACCAAAATATATCCCTTCTTGACATCCTAGGTGGGAACAACCAAGAATACATATAGATTGAGCAGGAGAAAATTTTATAAGTGAAAATATTTATTGACCTTTTTAGATTTGTTATTTTTATTGTTTCATTTTGTTATTGTTGTTAATCAAAAAATTACAAAAGGAGGGAAACCAGCATATTCTTGTTCTAATATAGTCTATTTTGTTTGTTGTATGTGTGGGTATTCCTCCAAAATTTATCCAAGCACAGACATACACTCAGTGTGCCAATCACCGTGTACAATTTGACGTCTTTCTTTTATGGCTGTATTGCAGTATCTGCTCATAGAGTTAAATGGCTTTGGTAATCATCATCTATTTAATGTTTCATCCATTTGGTGTGCTACAATTTCACCCACCATTCCTCACTGATAGGACTGAAAGCTGTTTACAGTGTTTCTAGTTAAAAAATAAAGTTGATGGGAATATCCTACAGCTTATAGCAAGCAACTTCATTTCCAAATGATGTTCTCAGGCTAAATTCCTAGTAGTAGGATGACTGGCCCCAGATGTTTCAATGTTTAGGTTTGTACCATCAGCTGTATTTTCCCAAGGCCCCCGTCCTACTCCAACAAGCACCCATTGCAAGGAAACCTTAATATAATTAAGTATTTTTTGAAAAACACATTTTTTGTTAACTTGTTGAACAGGAAATAGTACCTTTTGATTGTTTTTATTTTGTTTCTAATTAAAATGAACATTTTCCTCCATTTCTGGTGAGTAATTCCCTTTTTTGTTTGTTTCAATTGCCTGGTGATGTCCTACTGCATATATGTATGTATACCTGTTTGCCATACATACAATGTATTGAGATGTTGAGTATTAAAAATCTACAGGTAAAATCATCATTTGATGAAACACCTGCTAACTGACCAGTCAATTGATGACAGCTGCAGAAATCTATGGGACTTCCCAGGTGGTAAAGAATTTGCCTGCCAAACAGGAGACATGGGTTCGATCCTTGGGTGGGGAAGATCCCCTGGAGAAGGAAATGGCAACCTACTCCAGTACTCTTGCCTTCTCTCATGGACAGAGAAGCCTGGTAGGCTCCAGTCCATGGGGTTGCAAATAGTTAGACGTGACTTAGCGACTAAGCAGCAACAATCTATGTCTCACACTGTGGGTTCTACAAACCTATAACTAGTAGATGCTTTTCCTCTTTGAAATGAATGAGGTCACGGTAGATCAGGACTGGTTCTGGGAGCTAAGGACACCACCCTGACCCCTGACTCTTTTTAATTTCTATCTATTAATGGAACAAATTTCAGGCCCCTTCTCTCACTCTCCTAACCTAACCCTGGTTTCACTCCTATTCTCTCCTGCCCTCAACCATGCGAAGTGGACCTATTTTCTAGAACAGTGCTCCTTAGCTATACCTTTGATAAAGATCTGACATAACAATATTAGAATAGACATGGAAAGGGAAAGAGAGAGCAATACAGTGACTATAATCAATGAGATGGAGGTCTGAGAGGAAAAGGATGTGTCTAATTATCCATCTCTTTTAGCATACCCAGCTGGTAGTCCTGAACTTGTGTAATAGTTTTTACAGGGCATCTGTTTGCTATGTAACTTTCCCTCTTAGATCTCAGAAATTGGAGTAGATAAGTTCCAAATTTCTTTCCTCTTATATTACATATTATTCTTACAGATGTAATATAAGAGGTTGTGTCCATAAGAAACGATACCATGTAACATTTCCTAAGCCATACACAAAAATAAACAAAATGGATTAAAGATCTCAATGTACAACTCCAAACCATAAAACTCCTAGAAGAAAGCAGAACACTCTTCGACATAAATTGTAGCAGTATTTTTTTTTTTTTTTGGATTTGTGTCCTAAGGCAAAAGAAATGATATCAAAAATAAATAAATGGCACCTAATTAAACTTAAAAGCTTTTGCACAGGAAAAGAAACCACTGACAAAATAGAAAGACACGCTACTGAGCAGGAGTAAATATTTGCCAATGATATGACAGATAAGGGGTTAACACCTCATAAAACTCACTATCAAAAAGCCAAACAATACAATCAAAAAATGGGTAGAAGACCTGAATAGACATTTTCCCAAAGAACACATACAGATGGCTAGCAGGCACATTAAAAGATGCTCAGCATTGCTAATTATTAGAGAAATGCAAATCAAAACCACAATGAGACATCACCTCACACCTGTCAGAGTGGCTAACATCAAAAAGTCTACAATAGCAAATGTTGGCAAGGATGTGGAGAAAAGGGAACTCAAGTACACGGTTGGTGGGAATGCAAATTCATGCAGCCAGTATGGAAAACAGCATGGAGGTTCCTCAAAACACTGAAATCAGAACTACCATATGATCCAGCACTTCCACTCCTGGGTGTTTATCCAGAAAAGAGAGCCAACACCTTTCAAAAAGATACATGCACCCCAATGTTCATAGCAGCACTATTTACAATAGCCAAGATATGGAAGTAACCCATGTCCTTCAACATAAAAATGGATAAAGAATATGGACTATTAATCAGCCATAAAAAATGAAATTCTGCCATTTGCAACAATGTGGGTGGACCTAGAGTGCACTAAGACTAGTGAAATAAGTCAGAGAAAGACAAATACCCTGTTATCACTTATATGTGAAACCTGAAAAGTAACACAAATGAATGCATGAAATAGAAACAGACTGACAGATATAGAGAACAAACTAGCAGTTACCAGTGGGAAGAGCAAAGGAGGGAGGGGCAAGATAGGGGTATGAGATTAAGAGACACAAACTACCAAGTATAAAATAAGTAAACAAAATAGGGAAATATAACCATTATGTTATAATAACTTTAAATGGAGCATAATTTTTTAAAGTACTGAATCGCCATGCTGTACATCTGAAACTAATATAATATGGTAAATCAATTATACTTCAATAACAAAAACTTTCTATGCAAAAAAGCTATTATATGAATTGATAATATTCTTGCCCAGAAAATCCTATGGATGGAGGAGTCTGGGGGGCTACAGTCCATAGGGTTGTCAACAGTCAGACATGACTGAAGCAACTTAGCACACATTGATAGAGTCAGTTTCTCTTTTTGTTTTCATTGATATATAATTGACATATAGCATTATGTTAGTTTCTGACAGCAAAATTTCTAGATAAAACTAAGTGAGTTTCAGATTTGTTGGGTCATCATCAAATTGCCCTCCCAGGAGTATGCATCAATTTGTACTACCGCTACAGTATTAGAAAGCTTTTGATTTGACATGCTTTTGAATGTTGCATATTATCATGCATCTTAACCTCTGTGAGTAACATCACTGCTAAAAATTATCCGTTGATATTCTTGAAAACTGTGCCAAGGTAGGTAAGCATAAGGATGTTCACTGTAGCAACGTTTATACTAGCAAGAAGAAAGAAACAATCTAAGTGATCCCAAACAAAGGCTAAGTTAAATGATAGTGAAGTGATAAGGAGGAATGCAGTGTTGTTAAAAAACAATGAAATAAATCTGTTCATGTCAATATGATGAGTCCTTTCTTCATGCCGAAGAACTGATGCTTTTGAACTGTGGTACTGGAGAAGAGTCTTGAGAGTCCCTTGGACTGCAAGGAGATCCAACCAGTCCATTCTGAAGGAGATCAGCCCTGGGATTTCTTTGGAAGGAATGATGCTAAAGCTGAAACTCCAGTACTTTGGCCACCTCATGCGAAGAGTTGACTCATTGGAAAAGACTGATGCTGGGAGGGATTGGGGGCAGGAGGAAAAGGGGACGACAGAGGATGAGATGGCTGGATGGCATCACTGACTTGATGGACGTGTGTCTGAGTGAACTGCGGGAGTTGGTGATGGACAGGGAGGCCTGGCGTGCTGCGATTCATGGGGTCGCAAAGAGTCGGACACAACTGAGTGACTGAACTGAACTGAACATATATTATTAAACAAAAAAGATAAAGTTCAGAAGTGCATATGGTATGATTCTATCTGAGAATTAAAAAAATTGTATGATCCTATCTGAAAATAATAAAAAAAATATATAGGTCTGGAGTATAACAGACTTTTCTTCAGAAAGGATAAACACAACATACTATTAACCATAGTTCTCTTGGGGATTGGTACTGCTTGTTGGGGATAAGATTTAAAAAGGGAGATTTCACTTTGAGTATCTTTTTTAAACCACCTGAGCATTTTTATCAAGTACATGGTTTGCTTTATTTTACAAAACACTGTAAACACAAGTTTTAAATATAATGATGGCTAATCTCTTCAAATACATATTTTGTTTTAAATAAATCATCAATAGTTCAGTATAAATATATTTAAACTATCTTCCATTTGCTATCCCACCTAAAGGGGAAAGACTGAAGACAGAAATGACACTGTGGAAAGAACATTCATCTTTATTCAAAGAGTTATCTTTATCTAATCACACTAGGACCACAGCCTTGTCTAACTCAATGAAACTAAGCCATGCCCGTGGGCCCACCCAAGACAGGCGGGTCATGGTGGAGAGGTCTGACAGAATGTGGTCCACTGGAGAAGGGAATGGCAAACCACTTCAGTATTCTTGCCTTGAGAACCCCATGAACAGTATGAAAAGGCAAAATGATAGGACACTGAAAGAGGAACTCCCCAGGTCAGTAGGGGCCCAATATGCTACTAGAGATCAATGGAGAGATAACTCCAGAAAGAATGAAGGGATGGAACCAAAGCAAAAACAATACCCAGTTGTGGATGTGACTGGTGATAGAAGCAAGGTCCAATGCTGTAAAGAGCAATATTGCATAGGAACCTGGAATGTCAGGTCCATGAATCAAGGCAAATTGGAAGTGGTCCAACAGGAGATGGCAAGAGTGAACATCGACATTCTAGGAATCAACGAACTGAAATGGACTAGAATGGGTGAATTTAACTCAGGTGACCATTATATCTACTACTGCGGGCAGGAATCCCTCAGAAGACATGGAGGAGCCATCATGGTCAACAAGAGAGTCCAAAATGCAGTACTTGGATGCAATCTCAAAAACGGCAGAATGATCTCTGTTCGTTTCCAAGGCAAACCATTCAATATCACAGTAATCCAAGTCTATGCTCCAACCAGTAACACTGAAGAAGCTGAAGTTGAACGGTTCTATGAAGACCTACAAGACCTTTTAGAACTAACACCCAAAAAAGATGTCCTTTTCATTATAGGGGACTGGAATGCAAAAGTAGGAAGTGAAGAAACACCTGGAGTAACAGGTAAATTTGACCTTGGAATACGGAATGAAGCAGGGCAAAGACTAATAGAGTTTTGCCAAGAAAATGCACTGGTCACAGCAAACACCCTCTTGCAACAACACAAGAGAAGACTCTACACATGGACATCACCAGATGGTCAACACTGAAATCAGATTGATTATATTCTTTGTAGCCAAAGATGGAGAAGCTCTATACAGTCAACAAAAACAAGACCAGGAGCTGACTGTGGCTCAGATCATGAACTCCTTATTGCCAAATTTGGACTAAAATGGAAGAAAGTAGGGAAAACCACTAGACCATTCAGGTATGACCTAAATCAAACCCCTTATGATTATACAGTGGAAGTGAGAGATAGATTTAAGGCTCTAGATCTGATAGAGTGCCTGAGGAACTATGGACGGAGGTTCGTGACATTGTACAGGAGACTGGGATCAAGACCATCCCCATGGAATAGAAATGCAAAAAAGCAAAAAGGCTGTCTGAGGAGGCCTTACAAATAGCTGTGAAAAGAAGAGAAGCAAAAAGCAAAAGAGAAAAGGAAAGATATAAGCATCTGAATGCAGAGTTCCAAAGAATAGCAAGAAGAGATAAGAAAGCCTTCCTCAGCAATCAATGCAAAGAAATAGAGGAAAGCAACAGAATGGGAAGGACTAGAGATCTCTTTGGAGAAGGCAATGGCAGCCCACTCCAGCACTCTTACCTGGAAAATCCCATGGATGAAGGAGCCTGGTGGGTTGCAGTCCATGGGTTGCTAGGAGTCAGGCACGACTGAGCATCTTCACTTTCACTTTTCACTTTCATGCATTGGAGAAGGAAATGGCAACCCACTCCAGTGTTCTTGCCTGGAGAACTCCAGGGACGGTGGAGCCTGGTGGGCTGCCGTCTGTGGGGTCGCACAGAGTTGGACACGACTGAAGTGACTTAGCAGCAGAGATCTCTTCAAGAAAATTAGAGATACCAAGGGAACACTTCATGCAAAGATGGGCTCAATAAAGGACAGAAATGGTATGGACCTAACAGAAGCAGAAGATATTAAGGAGAGGTGGCAGAAATACATAGAAGAACTGTACAAAAAAGATCTTCATGACCAAGATAATCACGATGGTGTGATCACTCACCTAGAGCCAGACATCCTGGAACGTGAAGTCAAGTGGGCCTAGAAAGCATGACTACGAACAAAGCTAGTGGAGGTGATGGAATTCCAGTTGAGCTATTTCAAATCCTGAAAGATGATGCTGTGAAAGTGCTGCACTCAATATGCCAGCAAATTTGGAAAACTCAGCAGTGGCCATAGGACTATTTTCATTCCAATCCCAAAGAAAAGCAGTGCCAAAGAATGCTCAAACTACTGCACAATTGCATTCATCTCACAAGCTAATAAAGTATTGTTCAAAATTCTCCAAGCCAGGCTTCAGCAATACGTGAACCGTGAAGTTCCAGATGTTCAAGCTGGTTTTAGAAAAGGCAGAGGAACCAGAGATCAAATTGCCAACATCCGCTGGATCATCGAGAAAGCAAGAAAGTTCCAGAAAAATATCCATTTCTGCTTTCCTGACTATGCCAAAGCCTTTGACTGTGTGGATCACAATAAACTGTGGAAAATTCTGAAAGAGATGGGAATACCAGACCACCTGACCTGCCTCTTGAGAAACCCATATGCAGGTCAGGAAGCAACAGTTAGAACTGGACGTGGAACAACAGACTGGTTCCAAATAGGAAAAGGAGTACGTCAAGGCTGTGTATTCACCCTGCTTATTTATCTTATATGCAGAGTACATCATGAGAAATACTGGGCTGGATGAAGCACAAGCTGGAATTAAGATTGCCAGGAGAAATATCAATAACCTCAGATATGCAGATGACACCACCCTTATGGCAGAAAGTGAAGAGGAACTAAAAAGCCTCTTGATGAAAGTGAAAGAGGAGAGTGAAAAAGTTGGCTTAAAGCTCAACATTCAGAAAATGAGGATCATGGCATCTGGTCCCATCATTTCATGGGAAATAGAGGGGAAACAGTGGAAACAGTGTCAGACTTTATTTTTGGGGGCTCCCAAATCACTGCAGATGGTGACTTCAGCCAGAAATTAAAAGACGCTTACTCCTTGGAAGAAAAGTTATGACCAACCTAGATAGCACATTCAAAAGCAGAGACATTACTTTGCCAATAAAGGTCCGTCTAGTCAAGGCTATGCTTTTTCCAGTGGTCACGTATGGATGTGAGAGTTGGACTGTGAAGAAGGCTGAGAGCCGAAGAATTGATGCTTTTGAACTGTGGTGTTGGAGAAGACTCTTGAGAGTCCCTTGGACTGCAAGGAGATCCAACCAGTCCATTCTGAAGGAGATCAGTCCTGGGTGTTCTTTGGAAGGAATGATGCTAAAGCTGAAACTCCAGTACTTTGGTCACCTCATGAGAAGAGCTGACTCATTGGAAAAGACCCTGATGCTGGGAGGGATTGGGGGCAGGAGGAGAAGAGGATGACAGAGGATGAGATGGCTGGATGGCATCACTGACTCAATGGACGTGAGTCTGAGTGAACTCCGGGAGTTGGTGATGGACAGGGAGGCCTGGTGTGCTGCGATTCATGGGGTCGCAGAGATTCGGACACGACTGAGTAACTGAACTGAACTGAACTGAACTATCTTTATCTTTCTTATGGTTCATGATTTGGAAACGACATAGACCTTGTAATAGTAAGTTTTTGTTATCTTGTTGTTTTGGAAGGCTGTAAAGTCTTTCTAATAACCACATGTTTGATTTATAAAAGCCCAGATTTCTCAGATTCATGAATTAGGGAGGAATTATTTTTCAGTGGAATTCCTAGGTGTAAAATAGAATTTGTGCCAGCTTTGCTTTAAATAGTAAATGTCTTCTAGCATATTTAAAGAGTATTTGTTTTGCAAAAATGTGTTTGTATAGAATGTGGTTGTGAAACTCATATGGCACACTTACAACTGATGCATGAGAATACATCCTCATGTAATAATGTGCTGAGGCATCATCAACTAACCACATGATACTTGGATATTTCAGAAAGCAATACACTTACATAAATTCCTTTAAACTCTAGATCCAGGTGTTATTGCTTACATAAAGCTCATGGTGGTATACTCAAAAAGTTGTGAAAGGTACACAGGAACCTAAGAGCCCTATTTTGCAGAAACTTCAGAAACCTGAGACAACATATTTAATACAGAATAGTGGATTTTAGAATAATATATGATATTATCTTTGCAAAAATATATACTTACTATATGTATTACATGATGCACACATGCATGCTCAGTCATGTCCAACTCTTGCAATCCCATGGTCTGTAGTCTGCCAGGCTCCTCTGTCCATAGCATTTTCTAGGTGGGCTCCCATTTCTATTGAGTGTTGCATATTCAGTTCAGTAGCTCAGTTATGTCTGACTCTTTGCAACCCCACGGACTGCGGTATGCCAGATTTCCCTGTCCATCACAATTACCAGAGCTTGCTCACAATCATGTCCATCGAGCCTGTGATGCCATCCAACCATCTCATCTTCTGTCATTCCCTTCTCCTCCCACCTTCAATCATTCCCAGCATCAGGGCCTTTTCAAATGTGTCAGTTCTTTGCATCAGGTGGCCAAAGTACTGGAGTTTCAGCTTCAGCATCAGTCCTTCCAATGAATATTCAGGACTGATTTCCATTAGGATGGACTTGTTTGATCTCCTTGTAGTCCAAGGGACTCTCAAGAGTCTTCTTCAACACCACAGTTCAAAAGCATTTTTCGGCGCTCAGCTTTCTTTATACTACAACTCTCACATCCATACATGACTACTGGAAAAACCATAGCTTTGTCTAGGTGGACCTTTGTCAGCAAAGTAATGTCTCTGCTTTTTAATATACTGCCTAGGTTTGTCATAGCTTTTCTTCCAAGGAGTAAGTGTCTTTTAATTTCATGGCTGCAGTCTCCATCTGCAGTGATTTTGGAGCCCAAGAAAATAAATTCTGTCACTGTTTCCACTGTTTCCCCATCTATCTTCCATGAAGTGATGGGACTGGATGCCATGATCTTAGTTTTTTGAATGCTGAATATTAAGGCAACTTTTTCACTCTCCTCTTTCACTTTCATCAAGAGGTTCTTCAGTTCCTCTTCACTTTCTGCCGTAAGGGTGGTGTCATCTGAACATCAGAGGTTACTGGTATTTCTCCTGGAAATCTTGATTCCAGCTTGTGCTTCATCCAGCCCAGCATTTCACATGATGTACTCTACATATAAATTAAATAAGCAGGGTGACAATATATAGCCTTGACCTACTGCTTTCTTAATTTGGAACCAGTCTGCTGTTCCATGTCCAGTTCTAACTGTTGCTTCCTGACCTGCATACAGATTTCTCAGGAGCTAGGTAAGGTGGTCTGGTTTTCCCATATCTTTAAGAATTTTCCACAGCTTATTGTGATCTACACAAAGACCTGGACATAATCAATAAAGTAGAAGTAGATGTTTTTCTAGAATTCTCTTGCTTTTTTTATGACCCACAAACTGCAGATCGATTATACCAAAGAAATTCTTGCACTGTTAAGAAAGTTCTAGGAACCACAACAGATTTCCCAATCTGGGGATCTGGCAAAGAGACTGAGAACACCCAGAAAATCTGACTTTGGAGGCCAGTGGGATTTGATTACAGAACTTACACAGGACTGAGGAACAGACCCTTGGAGGGCACAAACAAAATGTTGTGCGCACCAGGACCCAGGAGAAGGGAGCAGTAACCCCATAAGCAACTGACCCAGACTTGCCTGTGAGTGTCCAAGAGTCTCTGGCGGAGGCGTGGGTCAGCAGTGGCCTGCTGCAGGGTCGGGGACACTGAGTGCAACAGTGTGTGCATGGGACCTTTTGAAGGAGGTGGCCACTATCTTCATTACCTCCACCATAGTTTGGTCTCAGGTCAAACAATAGGGAGGGAACTCAGCCCCACCCATCAACAGAAAATTGGATTAAAGGTTTACTGAGCATGGCCCTGCCCATAAGAATAAGATACAGTTTCCCCCACAGTCAGTCTCTCCCATCAGGAAGCTTCCACAAGCCTCTTATCCTTATCCATCAGAGGGAAGACAGAAGGAAAACCACATTCACAGAAAACTAACCAATCTGATCACATGGACCACAGCCTTGTCTAACTTAATGAAACTATGAGCTATGCTGTGTGGGGCCACCCACAGAGGGTCATGGTGGACAGTTCTGATAAAACGTGGTCCACTGGAGAAGGGAATTGCAAACCACTTCAGTATTCTTGCCTTGAGAACTCCTTGAACAGTATGAAAAGGCAAAAAGATAGGACACTGAGAGATGAACTCCCTAGGTCGGTAGGTGCCCAATATGCTACTGGAGAAGAGTATAGAAATAACTCCAGAAAGAATGGAGAGATGGAGCCAACTCAAAAACAATGCCCAGTTGTAGATGTGACTGGTGATAGAAGTAAAGTCCAATGCTGTAAAGAGCAATATTGCAGAGGAACCTGGAATGTCAGGTCCATGAATCAAGGTAAATTAGAGTGGTCAAACAGGAGATGGCAAGAGTGAACATTGACATTTTAGGAATCAGTGAACTAAAATGGACTAGAATGGATGAATTTAATTCAAATGACCATTATATCTACTTCTGTGGGTAAGAATCCCTTAAAAAAATGGAGTAGCCCTCATGGTCAACAAGAGAGCCCAAAATGCAATACTTGGGTACAATCTCAAAAATGACAGAATGATCTCTCTTCATTTCTAAGGCAAACTATTCAATATCACAGTAATAAAAGTCTATGCCCTAACCACTAATGCTGAAGAAGCTGAAGTTGAATGGTTCTATGAAGACCTACAAGACCTTCTAGCTGCTGCTGCTAAGGCACTTCAGTCGTGTCTGACTCTGTGCAACCCCATAGACGACAGCCCACCAGGCTCTGCTGTCCCTGGGATTCTCCAGGCAAGAACACTGTAGTGGGTTCCCATTTCCTTCTCCAATGCATGAAAGTGAAAAGTGAAAGTAAAGTCACTCAGTCGTGTCCGACTCTTTGCGACCCCATGGACTGCAGCCCACCAAGCTCCTCCATCCATGGGATTTTCCAGGCAAGAGTACTGGAGTGGGGTGCCATTGCCTTCTCCAGACCTTCTAGAACTAACACCAAAAAAAGATGTCCTTTTCATCATAGGAGACTGGAATGCAAATGTAGGAAGTCAAGAAACACCTGGAATAACTCCAGATTTGGCCTTGGAGTACAAAATTAAGCAGGGCAAAGGCTAACAGAGTTTTGCCAAGAGAACACACTGGTCACAGAAAACACCTTCTTCCAACAATACAAGAGAAGATTCTACACATGGACATCACCAGATGGTCAATACTGAAATCAGATTGATTATATTCTTTGCAGCCAAAGATGGAGAAGCTCTACACAGTCAGCAAAAATAAGATCAGGAGCTGACTGTGGCTCAGATCATGAACTCCTTATTGCCAAATTCAGACTGAAATTGAATAAAGTAGGGAAAACCACTAGACCATTCACGTATGACCTAAATCAAATCCCTTACAATTATACAGTGGAAGTGACAAATAGATTCTGAGCAAATAGGGATTAGATCTGATAGAGAGTGCCTGAAGAACTATGGACGGAGGTTCGTGACATTGTATAGGAGGCAGTGATTAAGACCATCCCCAAGAAAAAGAAATGCAAAAAGGCAAAATGGCTGTCTGAGGAGGCCTTACAAATAGCTGTGAAAAGAAGAGAAGTGAAAAGCAAAGGAGAAAAGGAAAGATATACCCATTTGAATGCAGAGTTCCAAAGAATAACGAGGAGAGATAAGAAAGATCAATGAGGACGAGGAGCTAAGTTGGTGGAGGACTTTCTCCCCCACAAATTCATCAAAAGAACATTTAAACGCCGAGTAAATTCCACAAAACAACTTCTGAATGCCGGCAGAGGACATCAGGCACCCAGAAAAGCAACCCAAGTCTTTGGAAGGAGAGAGAAGAAATACAGCTCCACCCACCAGAACACCGACAGAAGCTTCACTAACCAAGAAACTTTGACAAGCCACCTGTACAAACCCACACAGAGTGAAGAAACGCCACAATAAAGAGAACTCCACAAACTGCCAGAATACAGAAAGGACACCCCAAACTCAGCAATTTAAACAAGATGAAGAGACAGAGGAATACCCAGCAGATAAAGGAACAGGATAAATGCCCACCAAACCAAACAAAAGAGGAAGAGATAGGGAATCTACGTGATAAAGAATTCTGAATAATGATAGTGAAATTGATCCAAAATCTTGAAATCAAAATGGAATCACAGGTAAATAGCCAGGAGACAAGGATTGAGAAGATGCAAGAAAGGTTTAACAAGGACCTAGAAGAAATAAAAGAGAGTCAATATATAATGAATAATGCAATAAATGAAATTAAAAACACTCTGGAAGCAACAAATAGTAGAATAACAGAGGCAGAAGATAGGATTAGTGAATTAGAAGATAGAATGGTAGAAATAAATGAATCAGAGAGGATAAAAGAAAAACGAATTAAAAGAAATGAGGACAATCTCAGAGACCTCCAGGACAATATTAAATGCTACAACATTTGAATCATAGGGGTCCCAGAAGAAGAAGACAAAAAGAAAGACCATGAGAAAATACTTGAAGTGATAATAGTTGAAAACTTCCCTAAAATGGGGAAGGAAATAATCACCCAAGTCCAAGAAACCCAGAGAGTCCCAAACAGGATAAACCCAAGGCGAAACACCCCAAGACACATATTAATCAAATTAACAAAGATCAAACACAAAGAACAAATATTAAAAGCAGCAAGGGAAAAACAACAAATAACACACAAGGGAATTCCCATAAGGATAACAGCTTCTCTTTCAATAGAAACTCTTCAAGTCAGGAGGGAATGGCAAGACATACTTAAAATGATGAAAGAAAATAACCTACAGCCCAGATTATTGTACCCAGCAAGGATCTCATTCAAATATGAAGGAGAAATCAAAAGCTTCTCAGACAAGCAAAAGCTGAGAGAATTCAGCACCACCAAACCAGCTCTCCAACAAATACTAAAGGATATTCTCTAGACAGGAAACACAAAAACGGTGTATAAACTCGAACCCAAAACAATAAAGTAAATGGCAACGGGATCATACTTATCAGTAATTACCTTAAACGTAAATGGGTTGAATGCCCCAACCAAAAGACAAAGACTGGCTGAATGGATACAAAAACAAGACCCCTACATATGTTGTCACAAGAGACCCACCTCAAAACAGGGGACACATACAGACTGAAAGTGAAGGGCTGGAAAAAGATTTTCCATGCAAATAGGGACCAAAAGAAAGCAGGAGTAGCAATACTTATATCAGATAAAATAAACTTTAAAACAGAGGCTGTGAAAAGAGACAAAGATGGTCACTACATAATGATCAAAGGATCAATCCAAGAAGAAGATATAACAATTATAAATATATATGCACCCAACATGGGAGTGCTGCAATATGTAAGACAAATGCTAACAAGTATGAAAGGAGAAATTAACAATAACACAATAATAGTGGGAGACTTTAATACCCCACTCACACCTATGGATAGATCAACTAAACAGAAAATTAACAAGGAAACACAAACTTTAAACGATACAATAGACCAGTTAGACCTAATTGATATCTATAGGACATTTCATCCCAAAACAATGAATTTCACCTTTTTCTCAAGCGCACATGGAACCTTCTCCAGGATAGATCACATCCTGGGCCATAAAGCTAGCCTTGGTAAATTCAAAAAAATAGAAATCATTCCAAGCATCTTTTCTGGCCACAATGCAGTAAGATTAGATCTCAATTACAGGAGAAAAACTATTAAAAATTCCAACATATGGAGGCTGAACAACATGCTGCTGAATAACCAACAAATCACAGAAGAAATCAAAAAAGAAATCAAAATTTGCATAGAAACGAATGAAAATGAAAACACAACAACCCAAAACCTATGGGACACTTTAAAAGTAATCCTAAGCGGAAAGTTCATAGCAATACAGGCATACCTCAAGAAACAAGAAAAAAGTCAAATAAATAACCTAACCCTACACCTAAAGCAACTAGAAAAGGAAGAAATGAAGAACCCCAGGGTTAGTAGAAGGAAACAAATCTTAAAAATTAGGGCAGAAATAAATGCAAAAGAAACAAAAGAGACCATAGCAAAAATCAACAAAGCCAAAAGCTGGTTCTTTGAAAGGATAAATAAAATTGACAAACCATTAGCCAGACTCATCAAGAAAAAAAGGGAGAAAAATCAAATCAATAAAATTAGAAATGAAAATGGAGAGATCACAACAGACAACACAGAAATACAAAGGATCATAAGAGACTACTATCAACAATTATATGCCAAAAAAATGCACAACGTGGAAGAAATGGATAAATTCTTAGAAAAGTACAACTTTCCAAAACTGGACCAGGAAGAAATAGAAAATCTTAACAGACCCATCACAAGCATGGAAATTGAAACTGTAATCAAAAATCTTCCAGCAAACAAAAGCCCAGGTCCAGACGGCTTCACAGCTGAATTCTACCAAAAATTTAGAGAAGAGCTAACACCTATCCTGCTCAAACTCTTCCAGAAAATTGCAGAGGAAGGTAAACTTCCAAACTCATTCTATGAGGCCACCATCACCCTAATACCAAAACCTGACAAAGACCCCACAAAAAAAGAAAACTACAGGCCAATATCACTGATGAACATAGATGCAAAAATCTTTAACAAAATTCTAGCAATCAGAATCCAACAACACATTAAAAAGATCATACACCATGACCAAGTGGGCTTTATCCCAGGGATGCAAGGATTCTTCAATATCCGCAAATCAATCAATGTAATACACCACATTAACAAATTGAAAAATAAAAGCCATATGATTATCTCAATAGATGCAGAGAAAGCCTTTGAAAAAATTCAACATCCATTTATGATAAGAACTCTCCAGAAAGCAGGAATAGAAGGAACATACCTCAACATAATAAAAGCTATATATGACAAACCCACAGCAAACATTATCCTCAATGGTGAAAAATTGAAAGCATTTCCTCTAAAGTCAGGAACAAGACAAGGGTGCCCACTTTCACCATTACTATTCAACATAGTTTTGGAAGTTTTGGCCACAGCAATCAGAGCAGAAAAAGAAATAAAAGGAATCCAAATTGGAAAAGAAGAAGTAAAACTCTCACTATTTGCAGATGACATGATCCTCTACATAGAAAACCCTAAAGATTCCACCAGAAAATTACTAGAACTAATCAATGACTATAGTAAAGTTGCAGGATATAAAATCAACACACAGAAATCCCTTGCATTCCTATACACTAATAATGAGAAAACAGAAAGAGAAATTAAGGAAACAATTCCATTCACCATTACAACGGAAAGAATAAAATACTTAGGAATATATCTACCTAAAGAAACTAAAGACCTATATATAGAAAACTATAGAACACTGGTGAAAGAAATCAAAGAGGACACTAATAGATGGAGAAATATACCATGTTCATGGATTGGAAGAATCAATATAGTGAAAATGAGTATACTACCCAAAGCAATTTATAGATTCAATGCAATCCCTATCAAGCTACCAACGGTATTCTTCACAGAGCTAGAACAAATAATTTCACAATTTGTATGGAAATACAAAAAACCTCGAATAGCCAAAGCTATCTTGAGAAAGAAGAATGGAACTGGAGGAATCAACCTACCTGACTTCAGGCTCTACTACAAAGCCACAGTTATCAAGACAGTATGGTACTGGCACAAAGACAGAAATATAGATCAATGGAACAAAATAGAAAGCCCAGAGATAAATCCACGCACATATGGACACCTTATCTTTGACAAAGGAGGCAAGAATATACAATGGATTAAAGACAATCTCTTTAACAAGTGCTGGGAAAACTGGTCAACCACTTGTAAAAGAATGAAACTAGAACACTTTCTAACACCATACACAAAAATAAACTCAAAATGGATTAAAGATCTAAACGTAAGACCAGAAACTATAAAACTCCTAGAGGAGAACATAGGCAAAACACTCTCTGACATACATCACAGCAGGATCCTCTATGACCCACCTCCCAGAATATTGGAAATAAAAGCAAAAATAAACAAATGGAACCTAATTAAGCTTAAAAGCTTCTGCACATCAAAGGAAACTATTAGCAAGGTGAAAAGGCAGCCTTCAGAATGGGAGAAAATAATAGCAAATGAAGCAACTGACAAACAACTAATCTCAAAAATATACAAGCAACTCCTACAGCTCAACTCCAGAAAAATAAATGACCCAATCAAAAAATGGGCCAAAGAACTAAATAGACATTTCTCCAAAGAAGACATACAGATGGCTAACAAACACATGAAAAGATGCTCAACATCACTCATTATCAGAGAAATGCAAATCAAAACCACTATGAGGTACCATTTCACGCCAGTCAGAATGGCTGCGATCCAAAAGTCTACAAGCAATAAATGCTGGAGAGGGTGTGGAGAAAAGGGAACTCTCTTACGCTGTTGGTGGGAATGCAAACTACTACAGCCACTAGGGAGAACAGCGTGGAGATTCCTTAAAAAACTGAAAATAGAACTGCCTTATGATCCAGCAATCCCACTGCTGGGCATACACACTGAGGAAACCAGAAGGGAAAGAGACACGTGTACCCCAATGTTCATCGCAGCACTGTTTATAATAGCCAGGACATGGAAGCAACCTAGATGTCCATCAGCAGATGAATGGATAAGAAAGTGGTGGTACATATACACAATGGAGTATTACTCAGCCATTCAAAAGAATACATTTGAATCAGTTCTAATGAGATGGATGAAACTGGAACCTATTATACAGAGTGAAGTAAGCCAGAAAGATAAACACCAATATAGTATACTAACGCATATATATGGAATTTAGAAAGATGGTAACAAAAACCCTGTGTACGAGACAGCAGAAGAGACACTGATGTATAGATCAGTCTTATGGACTCTGTGGTAGAGGGAGAGGGTGGGGAGATTTGGGAGAATGGCATTGAAACATGTATAATATCATGTATGAAACGAGTCGCCAGTCCAGGTTCAATGCACGATACTGGATGCTTGGGGCTAGTGCACTGGGAGGACCCAGAGGGAGGGTATGGGGAGGGAGGAGGGTTCAGGATGGGGAACACAGGTATACCTGTGGTGGATTCATTTCGATATTTGGCAAAACTAATACAATATTGTAAAGTTTAAAAATAAAATAAAATTTAAAAAAAGAAAGATCAATGATCAGTGCAAAGAAATAGAGGAAAACAACAGAATAGGAAAGAATAGAGATCTCTTCTAGAAAATTAGAGATACCAAGGGAACATTTCATGAAAAGATGGGCACAATAAAGGACAGAAATGGTATAGACCTAACAGAAGCAGAAGATATTAAGAAGAGGTGGCAAGAATACACAGAAGAGCTATACAAAAAAGATCTTCATGACCCAGATAACCAGGATAGTGTGATCACTCACCTAGAGCCAGACATCCTGGAATGTGAAGCCAAGTGGGCCTTTAGAAGCATCACTACGAACAAAGCTAGTGGAGGTGATGGAATTCCAGTTGAGCTATTTCAAATCCTAAAAGATGTTGCTGTGAAAGTGCTGCACTCAGTATGCCAGCAAATTTGGAAAACTCAGCAGTGGCCACAAAGACTGGAAAAGGTCAGGTATTATTCCAAGCCCAAAGAATGGCAATGCCAAAAAATGTTCAAACTACCGCACAATTGCACTCATCTCACACATTAGCAAAATAATGCTCAAAATTCTCCAAGCCAGGCTTCAATAGTATGGGAAATGAACTTCCAGATGTTCAAGCTGGATTTAGAAAAGGCAGAGGAACCAGAGATCAAATTGCCAACATCCGTTGGATCATAGAAAAAGCAAGAGAATTCCAGGGTAGCATATTATACATACTGATTTCCTCATACATTGCATGTGTATGTGTGTAAACACAATATAGGAAAAAACTGAAAGAGATGCAGAAGCATGCCTAGGGAATGAGACTGACATAATAGGAATGGGAAATCATTTTTGGTTCTTACTGTGTACTTTATATGCTTCTGTTTTATTTGTGTGTTTTTAAAATATACATGTTGCTTTAATCATCTAAAAACAAGTAAAGACAAACTGTAAATTAACAGTTAGAGACCAAGATTATAATACTGAATCATTTATCCAAATTTATAACAAAATAGGTGAATTGGTTGAGTTTGCACTTTTCTAAAAAGGAATAGAAATATATATTAGGATTCTTACCTAAAGTCTGGTATAATCAAAAACGCTAGGATTGCCTCTATTTCCTTTAGTACAGGTCAAGTCTTCCAAGAGAAACTTCAGAGCATGGATAATCTACCAGAAGTCTTTTATCCTGGCAATAGTTATCTTAAAAAGGCAATAAATGCACTTCCAGGAAATCCTGCCAATTATTGATTATATGTTAATATGCTTTAAAATATCATTGTCAAATCCCCTTTTTCTAAAGTTGCTCTCCAGGATAACAAATATTCTTTGAAAAAGGATACATATGTGGGTAAATATGATTGAAAAATGGTGGACTTAACAATATCAAACAGGTTTCTTTAGAGCTGGAATTATCTAATATGCAAGAGCAGGGACAGTGAAATCTCCTAAACTGTGACAGTAGTCATGCATCCAGGTTAGCCGAGTGGCCACACATTGTGGGAGCATCAGCTAGTGTTTGATGAATAAAGAAAAAGGAAGGAAGAAGTTAACATGAAGAAATGAAGATAGAAGAAAATAGTATATGAAGTATATTATTAGCTTTGTCCTTCTCGGAAGCTTTGCACTGTCTCTAAATCACTATAATGAGCATTGATTTTAGAATCTAAATTTTGGGCAAGTGAAATTAATTTCTACAACAAATCACCTGATTAGTTTATAAAACGAACAACATCTTCTCCAAGCCCCGACCTTAGAGACTGTGAATCAGGATGATCTAAAATGGAATCCAGGAAGTATATTTTTAACAAGCAGGTAATTTTAATTCTTGTGATTTAAGGATCGGGTTAAGAAACACTGATTCATAAAAATAAAACTAGATATTTTATATATAGTCTAAAATAAAACGAAGCAAATTAATTTACCTCTAAATGATCAGGATTTTCAAAGTGGAACACACACAAATAGAGGAATCAATATCATCTTGAGGATAGTTTAAACATGCATATGAAACAATTCCAAATGAAAAATCAAGCTTCCTGGAGACCTCTTCTTTGTAGTAAAATTCTCATTCTTATCTCATCATGCCCTGAAAACCAACCTGGGTACAAAGCTTTGGCCTGTGTTTATTCTTATCTCTTGATCTGGGATTACAGACTTAACAACTGTGAATTCAGAGCATTTGAAAGTTAGTTAAAGCCTTCATTCTCTGGAACTGAAGTGGTCAGGAGAGCTGAGACTCACATTTAGGTGTGCCTGCTGCTTCTACCACTTACTAGTTCTATGATTTTGATGGAGTTACTAAACTTCTCTAGTTCTGTTTTCTCATCTGTAAAATGGGGTATTTGCATTTATATGTTACTGTGCTATTAAATGAGCTAATTTATTTAAAGTGTATTAATTAAATTTAAAGTGTATTAAGTAGTAGCTATTATTTATTACATATGCATTGATATAGTACCTTCAGTGTAGGATTTTTGTGTGCTTTTAGTGTTTGTCAAAAATGCTAATGGAACACATTCCTTTCTCAAATGTAATTGAACAAATTGATATATTCGGAGAAGGCACTCCACTCCAGTACTCTTGCCTGGAAAATCCTATGGACGGAGGAGCCTGGTGGGCTGCAGTCCATGCTATTTATTATATTAGTATTAGTATTTATTTATTCTTAATGAATAGTTCCCATTATTTAAATTACTAATAAGAATCTAATAAATTACCTACAACCAAACCTACTTTTGAAAATAATCAGTTTGATTTTAAATGTTTTATTCATTGCCCCCATGATATATGAAAATGTCCTGAGTAATCTCCCATCATTTAGTACGGATGCAACATTTTCCACACTTCCTCTTCTATGTGGAAATGGGCAAATGTTGCTCCTTAGACTTTATGTCCTAATTCAAAAAAATGTAGCCACTGTATTCCTTGTCCTTGTAGCATCAAAGCATAAACACCAACAGACCATTTTATGTTAACGGCATCTTGTAACAGTCTCCTAAACCCTTCTTGATGGAGCCCAATACAGAGCTGACCTTTTCCAATCCTAGGAAACAGAATTGACCAGTAAAGCCCACAGACAATTCAAATAGTCAAGGGAGGAAAATATCTGAACTCCTTTGTCTCTCTTTTTTAGTAGTAATTATCTAGAGATACAATATAATGTATATTTTCACACTGGAAGAGAGTCAAGATTATGTGATGACTTAAAGGTCTTGACGATTCAGTGACAATAAGTTAATCAATTATTCAAATGTCAACCAACATAAGCCCTTCTAAAACACCAAGCCTTCTAGCTATGTGGAAGGGTAAACTTTAAGTGAAGAAATACAGTGTAAATATGAAAAGGAAGGAATTATTTCATATTTGAATCCATATAACTCACTGTTGGAGAAGGCAATGGCACCCCACTCTAGTACTTTTGCCTGGAAAATCCCATGGACGGAGGAGCCTGTAGACTGCAGTCCATGGGGTCGCTAGGAGTCGGACACGACTGTATAACTTTCAAGTAGACAACCTGAGCGACTTCACTTTCACTTTTCGCTTTCATGCACTGGAGAAGGAAATGGCAAGCCACTACAGTGTTCTTGCCTGGAGAATGCCAGGGACGGGGGAGCCTGGTGGGCTGTCATCTCTGGGGTCGCACAGAGTCGGACACGACTGAAGCGACTTAGCAGCAACAGCAGCAACTCACTGTTAAGTCAATTTCAATTTCAGAATGTTGGGTTACATTCTGTATCATTGATTTACAGCTTATAACAGCATGGAAGAGACTGCTTTGAATTCATACTATTAAGGGAAAAATTATTTTTAAAAAGTGCTTAACTTATATATTCAGCACATACAAGATTTATCTGTAGGTGTATATAGTTTAAATCATTATTGCTTGAACTCGGTAATTACAGAATAGATTGTCTTCATCCCACTCTCTTGACTATAGCATCCTAAGGCTAATCTAACAAATTCTGAACAATTAAAATATGCATTCTCAAATCAAAACTACAATGAGCTACCACCTCATACCAGTCAGAATGACCGTCTTCAAAAAGTCTGTAAGTAATAAGTACTGGAGACGGTGTGGAGAAAAAAGAACTCTCCTACACTGTTGGTAGGAATGTAAATTAGTACAGCCACTATGGAGAACAGAATGGAGGGTCCTTAAAAAACTAAAAATAGAGCTACCATATGATCTAGTAGTTTCACTCCTGGGTATATATCCAGAGAAAACCATAACTGATGTGTGTGTATATATGTGTATGCTGCTGCTGCTGCTGCTGCTGAGTCGCTTCAGTCCGGTCTGACTCTGTGCGACCCCATAGACGGCAGTCCACCAAGCTCCCCCATCCCTGGGATCCTCCAGGCAAGAATACTGGAGTGGGTTACCATTTCCTTCTCCAATGCATGAAAGTGAAAAGTGAAAGTGAAGTCGCTCAGTCGTGTCCAACTCCTAGCGACCCCATGGATCACAGCCCACCAGGCTCCTCCGTCCGTGGGATTTTCCAGGCAAGAGTACTGGAGTGGGTTGCCACTGCCTTCTCCATATATGTGTATATATCAATGTCTAACTGAATCACTTTGCTGTACACCTGAAACACTGTAAATCAACTATACTTCAATAAAAATGAACAAAAACATGCATTCTTCTAGACATTTTCATGTACCTCTTAACAAAATTTGAAATTAGTTTGGTAAAGTTGAGGCACTCTCATATATCCAGGTCATGCCCTAAGACAGCCTTCAAAAAGAAAAGGAAACATTCTTAATGATTAGCTCTCAACCTTGGCTGCACTTTGGAGTCATCTGGGGAGCATAAAATACCCTATGCCTTGTGAGCCACGCCCACAGACCTGATGTAATCGATCTGGGGTACATTGCAGGCATTAGGGTTAAAAAAAAAAAAAAATCCCCAGCCAAGGTGGGAAACTGCTGATCTCAGCACCATTTCATGCCTGAAGAAAAGGAATACAAGCCCTATTCTTTCCTGAGGGTCAGGGGATGTGTTAGGCTGAAAATGGTCCTTGAAGATGTTCACACCTTAGTCTCTGGAACCTGTGAATGTTACCTGGAATGGCAAAGGAACTCTGCAGAGGTGATCAGGGTAAAGATCTTGAGATGGGGAGTTTATCCTGGATTGTCCAGGTGGGCCTGAGATGTCACCACAGGGGTTTTATGAGAGGGAGGCAGGAGTCAGAATCAGACAGAAGGTATGTGACCCCAGAAGAAAAGGGATAGAAAGAAGGGAATGTGAACATACTATGCTTTTTTGCTGCCTTTGAAGATGGAGACAGGGGCCACAAGCCAAAGGATGTATGAGGGCCTCTGGAAGCTGGAACAGTCAAGAAAATAGATTCTCTCCTGAGTCTCCAAAAAGAATGCAGTGTTGTGGACTCATTTTAGACATCTGACTTCCATAACTGTAAGATAATAAATTTGGGTTGTTTTAAGCCACTAAGTTTGTGGTTAATTTATTACCACAACAATAGGAGAATAACATAGGGGAGGATGAATTCTGTCCAGGAGCAATTTGCAATGGTTTTATGGGGAACTCTGAGGCTTTTTAATATCCAAACACCAGAAAACTCAGCAAGAAAACCCAAGACCAAATTGCTATGATCTATGTTTTTATTAAATGTTAAATACATTTCTTAGACATTGTCTGGTCCTTATTTTTTTATATGCAACAATACTTTTGCTGTGTTGAATCTCCTTAAATAGAAACTAACTAAATGCCATGCTATTGCTGTGAAGCAAAGCCTCTGCTGTGCTGTGCTTAGTCACTCAGTCATGTCTGACTCTTTTCGACCTCAGGGACTGTAGCCTGCCAGGCTCCTCTGACCATGAGATTCTTTAGGCAAGAATGTTGGAGTGGCTTGCCATGCCCTTCTCCAGGGGATCGTCCCAACCCAGGGATCGAATCCAGGTCTCCCACATTGCAGGCGGATTCTTTACCATCTGAGCCACCAGGGAAGCCCCAAGCAAAGCCTCAGATTAAATCAAATCAATGAAGAGGTGGTCAAACATTTCTAAGAAGCTGTCTACCATGGGGAGATTGACGAGATTGACTGGTTTTTCAGGTTTGCAGGTCCTAGCTTGGTCATGGTAATTTCAAAGTTCTTATTTAGCAGCTTCTTATTTGCTATCGTAAAGATCCCCATTTGAGGGCTGAATATTCTCTACATAGAGTCTATGTTGCCCTTCCATCCACCACCAGCCACTTCTCATGAAGAAAGACAGCCACTAGATCTCAAGCCTCAGTCATATTTTGATCTCTCAGGCTTTGATTGGACTGTCCTCTACCATGGTGTCAACCCAGGTTCCAACACAGTTTAAATATCAAAAGCCTAGAAAACACAGTTCTACAATAATTCTCCCTCAGTTAGCTTAGACTATTAACTCTAAAATTAATTTTGATAACTTATGTAAAGTGCCTAGGGAGGTGGTACGTTTATAAGAGCTGTTCAGTAAACCTTAATTCTCTTACTATAGAATATAAATAAAAACATTAAGAGATGAGAAGGCCTGGATAGAAACCAAATTAAACCATTACAATTGGGTGCTTAAGGACAACTTCATTACCTTCCTTGAGGTTTATTCAACTCACAAATATGTGCAAGACAATACAAAAAATACATCCCCACAGTTTTGTTGCAGCCTGCATATTTTCTAATATTTTAAGAATTAGTGGCATTACTATCAGGGATCAATGTAGGGCTGTCACCAGTTCCAAAGAGGCACAATCTCCATTAATGATTCAACACTATAAGTACATTCCTACCAGAACAATCACCTGTCAACCACAGAAAAAGGTTTTCTAGTATATTCCTCTAGGAAAATGTTCATATTCTCAGCCAAATAATCTCCCCATTGATAGTATTTTATTTTGTAATATTCACACTCTGTGGACTTAAGATGAAAGAAATATCATTAGAACCTCCTCCTATTGCTCCTAATTATACCTTCTGATAAGGTTTTGGGTCTATCAACAAATGTACATCAAAGTCTTGGTGCATAGAGTCAGGGAAAGTAGGAGGTCATGGGACTCGGGGAATTTCAGGCTGAGCCTAGGAGCAAACTTGCTGTGGGAACTTCTGGCTCAGCAGTGACCCCAAGAGTGTTACAGATTTCAATTTAAAAAATGACAAAACACCCCAGCAAAGCACATTTATTTATTGTTCCTACATTTTTACATGGGTTCCAAAATGCAGTAGGGTAACATGAAAATCTAACAGAATGCTATAGCTCTCATCTCTGATTGGGGCAGATAATTTGGATGAAAAGAAGCACACATATATATTTCTAAGGGAAATGCGCCCCTACCCACTCATTTTGAAAAGTTCAGCTTCTCAAGATTGTTCCAATCTACACAGTAACAGATGTATGTTTTATGATCACTAGTTTTCTGAAGCACTATGGGAACTTGGACTGTTCAGCCACTATTCCCACACTTCTACAACTAGAACCCCTTTATCTCTCCAGAGGAAATTTCAGCCTGATAAACCTTTCTTTTTTAAATTGTTAAATGGTATATTTTCTTCCCAGGTGAGTTTTACCAACTCCTCCCCCATCCAAACACCAAGATCCAGTTACTTTAGATTTTTTAGGTGCTCATATGTCATTTGTATACTAAGCAAAGTCCAAGAGATTATTTTCACCATTAATCTTTGCAGCTAATAAAGATGAATATAAACCAGCAGCCTTAAAACCAGAGGTGGGCATTTCACCAATAATGCTTTTTCATAGCTCCTTGATGAAGATGATCAACTAAAGCAAAACTGCTGCATGATCTATTAATAGAGAATGAGGATTAATGAAGGATTATGTCATAATGAGTCTGCCTGCAGAGTAGCTTCAGTTCTGGTCCTTTGCTGCCAAAATACAGTTCTCATTTCCAACAAACAAAGTCTATCTGAGAGAAAGCACAGAGCCCCTTTAGAACTGGAAAGTCCTGTGCATAATAATGACTGTCTAACTCTTCTTTTGCCAAAGAGCTTCAGCACTTTCAATGTCATAGGTCAATGCAGTGATTCAGAGGGGGCCTGATCCTTATCTAAGCTTTTGCAACAAAATTAGAATGTGCTGTAGTCTTATTAAAGAAATGTTTGTTCCTCCATCAATGAGCTGAAAAGAAAGCAGCTCAATGTACTTTTGCAAATTACAGCAATAAACTGCTTGAATTAACTGCTTTATTACAAATATTTAATTATTCTGAGGGTTAAATATCCAACATTTTGGAAAGGCAAAATTAGCAGTCCACTTGATAATCTACTTCATTTAAAATCTGTTACAACGGTGTATTTTTGTTTTAATTTTTAAACAATCCCAATTTTCAGTTGCCTTTATTGTAAATTCAGCTAGTTTCCATTTGAAATGAAAAATAATAATACATACGCCCTTAATTTTGAAGTTGTCAAGAAAATCAAATTTGTAACCTAGGAAAAATTACAAAATGTAGAACTCATTGTCATTTTCCAGGAACATGAACAGTTACAAAAAATGAAATAAGACTAAAGCACCATGTTAAGGTCAGTCATATTTTAAGCAAGACCTATTTCAAGATTTAGATAAAATATCATCGTCATCATCATTATTACTAAAAGAGTTGTTTAAATGTTAAACAAGAACACTCCTCTTTAAAATAAAAAATGACCATGAATTAAAACTTTATATGAAAAGAAAACTCAACAAATACATGTTGAACAAAAAGCAAACATTCTCAAAGGGAAGTTTTTTACTCCAACAAAATAAAATTCATTCATCCAAATGCCTTTCATTTATTATTTCAGTGGTCCCAAAGCAGATGAAAATAATTTTTAAAAACTGATCATTTTATCTGGGTTATATTTTTTAAAAATTAGAGAGCATTTTGCCACAGGACAAGGAAAAATATTACAACAGAAAATAGATCAGCCAGGATATGCTTCAACAGAGGGACATATCAAAGCATTATTATCGTTTCTCTCCACTTACTGTGTGGATTCACTAATCTACATCACTAAATTGACCATTCAGTGCCAGAAAATCTGCCATGTAGGTCTCGACTTTTCATAGCAGCTCTTAAATGTGTATTCGGAAACTACAAAGTACTGAATATATTTTCAGCCTTTTTATACTACGATTTACAGCTAATGACCTTAAGCAATGTCATGCATGTAAAGCAAAATTATGAGACCACCCTGGTTTAGAGCCAAATAAAGGTATAGAATCAAACTTCATTATCATTTAAATTTAATAGGGGGGAGGACAGGAATAAAAAAAATTCATCATAATACAGATAAATCTATTTTGTAGTTTTACTTTATAAGAGTAACCTCCACTTGTATTTTGCTATTACCGGCTCAGGGTAAGTAGACAATTATCTAAGCTTAATGCCAAAAGTAATAATGCACTGCACACATTCAAAACCCTTGTGCCACATCAGCCAGTGCCTGCAGGGATAAAACATTTATCAGTTGCTCCTTAGAGCAATAGTGGGTTTGAAAATTTGGCTGCCCAGGCTGACATTAAGTGAAATCATAGTTTTTGCTTGATTCAGAACCCAGCACAGGAAACCCTGACACTGGGATGACTCCACTGGCAGCATGCCTCCTGATACCCGCTGAACTGCGGGCTACTTTCTGTCCCACTACTTCCCATGAAAGAAGGCCTTTTACTTCCCTGCTATAGTTGGCACACTGCCCTTTTCACAGACCCAACGAACCGTCATCTTGGATGTAACAAATTAGTACATTCTCAGAATAATAATAAGTGCAGGCATGAAAACACCATTGTTTTTATTTGGAAATGAAGTAACTCATTTTAGCTGGGTGACTTTTTCAGTGTAACACCACAGGCCAAAAAAAAAAAAAATCTTTTCTGAAAAGAATGGCCAATTTCAGGAGAGATATGACACATCGTTTGCTGTAAAAACCAGGGAAAGGCAAAAAAATAGAAAAAAATGGCATTTGTTGTAGAGCAGTTATAGAGAAAATAGGGGGTTTGAGAAAAACACAAATGTAAAACAAGTAATGAGGCCATTTCAAAGCACAATTAAAGAAATAAGATTGGGAATGATTACAATACAGAATTGATTTCTGATACCAGGTTAAGGTCTATTAACTGATTTTTCTGTTTGAAATGGCAAAATATATATAACTAAGAGTTTTTTAAATGACCTTCAGGTATGTGAGGAAAAATAATTAAATGTAGAGAAAGTTAAAATATAAGAGAATAACATAAATGTGTTTTCATATGTTAATGAACATGTCAAAGTTTACTTTCAGTTTTCCAAAGATCCCTTTCACCACTTGTGTGTGTATGTTTTCATTTTCAGGATTTTTTTTTTTTAGTATGTTTATAAAGAAAAGGAAAAACTCAATATTTATAAATTTGCATTTAAGTCAAATCTACTACAAATCAGAGCCATGAAATTATAGAAAAACACTTTTCTTCAATATTTTGGAAGGGCCATCACCACCTTTCAATGTCAGGAACCCTGAAAAACACTACTATAAAAACTATTGTTATGATAGTCTTTATGACAGCTTCAATTGAGATTTAACTGAGATCCGAATGGCAAGTATACCTTTCAGCAAGCAATAAGATGAAATGAGAACTGCCAAGAAGTTTGAAATAAAGTAAATACATACACGTTTTCAATATTCTAGATTTTGTCCAATTTAAATGCCAGCTCAAAAATTATAATCTAGAAATCAAAACAACCATTATTCTACTCTCCCTTTGCTCTCCCCTGATCATTTTAAACAAATCATGATATTTCATGTAAAAATGTGCCACAAATTTACTAAACTTTCTGGTTCAAATGAGTTCAAGAATATCTCATTATAAATGGAGACAGTCCTGAAAAGGCAGCCAAGCATGACTAAAAAGATCACTCTTTTACACAAAAAAATAGCCTTCTTATTTTACCCTTTGTTGAAAAGACATTTGGCCAGCCACAGGGGAAATACATAATCTACTTTTATATTCAAATAATTTATTTGAAAACTCTATGGCTACAATGACCCTAAAACAACTCTGGATTGAATATACATATTACATGGGTTTATGTGATCTTAATCATTGACTTGTTTTCATGTGTGAGCAGTGATTTTGGCAATTCTTTTAAAGAGGTGAAAACACATTCATAGGCCTTAATAAAAATTTACCATTAAGAAAAATTATATCTGACATGAAATAAATGCTATTAATGTGGTATAATTCTGTAAATAATTTTATACGTGAAGTTGTTTGAATATTGCAGCTCTTTCATGCGGCAGTCTATCAGTTTGATCTAATACACATTCCAACACACTATCTGGTAACAACACATCAGAAATTATGCCATCATAATTTGCCTTTTACAAAGACAAGCAGCGATACTTGAACATTTCAAGATTTTAAAAACCTTCCACATAAATTTGCTCTTTGCAATTCTGTGAATTTTTGTTTTAGTTTTTGATAATAAGATTGATATTATGAACTCTAAGTCATGGTAACTTTAACTACAAAATATACCCTCTCACCCCTATCCCAGGAGCCAAAGAAGATGCCAGCAGCAAACAATGTTTGTCTATTTACTTTAAGTAAGACACTGCTTCTTTCATTCAGTTGCTCAGTATCCAAGATTATATAACAGCAGAGAATAGCATACACTGAGGAGGAAAAGCTTAAAGCAATTAGTTTCCATCTAAGTACCTTCGGCCTCCTTATTTAGGTTTTTAAAAAATAGGCAATCATACAATGAATTTCAAGCAGCCATACAAAGCGCTTAAAAAACTGTTTCTACAGTCTTAATTTCCTTTCATCCTTGTACACATAAAAGAGAGGAAGTAGCCATCACGTTCATGTCCTAAAATTGATCACTCAGTCCAGAAAGTTTTCTATGCTTTCCACCTAGGTTTTTCTCTGACTTTTCAAGGTACACATGAGATATTTCCAGTTCTGATACAGAAAACCAAAAGATAAAATGTCGACTTGTCTTGCACATTCCGGGTGCCTCCCTAGACTCCCGCCACTCTCCCAGCAGAGCAGAATGAATATCTGTGCTAACCACACATTTCAGGACAAAGGAACTAATTCATGGGGGAGGGGAGACCACACACCATTTATAAGGTTTGTTCAGTTTACAAGAAAACTATTGTCAATGCTTTGTTGATTCATTATGAATGACCCTGCGTGACAAATAACAAGCGGCTACCTCCTTGCTTGAGCCTCACCACAATGCTGCCTGCGTTTGAGAACAGCCTAGGATCTGCTGGGCTAATTGTTATTTAAGGAAAATGGAGCTGTAGGTACAGGAGATGGTTCTGATCACAGACAGAGCCATTGGGTTGAAGATTTGATGAAACTGTGGCCCTGGTACCCAAAAGATCACACACAATAGCACAGTGCTTGCTATTTGCTGTATGAAACTCTGATGTGAAGAACCAAATTCCACTAGAGGGAGTGAAAAGAGCCCAGAAAGGATCATAGAGATGCTGACTCTAGGCAGGGTCCCACCACTAGGACGTTTCAGTCACTACGAAATCTTCTTGTCTCCCCACCTACAAAATGGGACTAAAATATTTTTTTTTGAAGGAAAATCACCTTAAAATCTTTTGTTGGAAAATGCTATACAGCGCACAAGTATTATCTTCATCATCCATTGAACCTTTGTACTTTTTCCCTCTGTCCCGAGGGAAATAATAAATTGACATATTTTCTGTCATCAGAGATCCTTTTAAGACCACAATGTGATTGCACTCCAGTACATCTCACACTTATCCCCATTAAAAACACACAAAAGGGTGAAAACAGGGAAAGAAATAGGTAGGCATAAAGGGCGGCTCAGATATCCTGTTGTACAACATGGGCGCTCTCTCCTAACCTGCCCCAGCCCCCAAGACGGGGAGCATAGCCACGGCACAAAGAAGCTGGCAAATGGGCTCTGCCTAGGTGCCGGTTGAAACTGGCTGCTCGGTGGGGAGAGCACACAGATTGCTCTCCTGAGTGGCCATTTGATTGCTGATCAGCCATGTGTTCCCCTACTGCTCCAACAACCCTGAACGGTGCCCCTTATCTTTTTAAGTGGTTGGCTTAGATGGAAACACAGGAGAGAAATCCGTCCCCTCAAAGGGCCCCTACATAGTAGCACTGTAGCAGTTTCTTTCTTTAAGGAATAAAGGAACCTTAAAAAATCAGCCCAGACCTCCATGGAGAAAAGTTCCTTGGTGGCCCGAGGGAGAAAGAAAGCTTGCCCTTTCCCTTCCCATCTCCTTCAGTTCTCTCTGCTATGGGATTTCCCAGAGCCAGGAAGTGGGTTTCAGAGGAGAAAGAGGAGAGCTTTTTAAGGTGGTGGGGAAACTGGCCCTCTGACAGGTTGCTGAGGAAATGTTACTTGGTAAACCTGTATGGCGGGCGGTCTGGCAAGTCTACCCAAGCCAACTCCCAGGTTTCTATTCTACAGCTCTGTTCCCACATGTGTGAAATGTCACATGTACAAGGTTGTTTACTGTAGTACTATTTGCAGTAATAAAGACTGGTGACACCTTAAAGGCCCGTCAACATGGGTTGGTTACATTATGATACAAGGATACAAGGAAATAACACACAATGTATTAATAAGAGTGAGTGAGGATGATCTTCAGGATATAATGTTAAGAGGGAAAAACAAGCCACAGAAGAATATGAACTATAAAAGACCTCTGTTAAAGAAGGGAAAAGATTGATTGATATTGCTTTCAGGCTGTATGAGAATAGGTAGGGCTCTTGCTTTCTTCAGTCACCCCCGTGTCCTTAAGGATGGGAAATACTTTCAAGTGAGAAAAGGTCTGAAATAAAGTTGCAGTAAATGAGGGAGAGCAAGAGAGTCAATAATAGATTTGGGGAAAAAACAAACAAATCTGGATACTAAGTCAGTCAGACAAAGACAAATATTTTATGGTATCATTTACCTGTGGAATCTAAAACATAATACAAATGAATTTGTTTACAGAGCAGAAACTGACTCATAGACATAGCAAACAAATTCTATGGTTATCAAAAGGGAAAGAGGAAAGGGATAAATCAGGAGTATGGGATTAACAGATATACGCTACTATATATAAAATAAACAACAAGGATTTACTCTATAGCATAGGGAACAATATTCAATATCTTATAACAACTTAAAATGGAAAAGGATATATATATATATGTGAAAAGAATCTGGACTCAAAGTTGTATTTAGAATTGATAGAAAATTTAATGAAAAAATACTAGTAAATACTAACAGTGGGATCAAGAGTGATTTTCCCCTTCTTTTTCCTTTCATCTGCTTGTCAATTTTTCTATGAGGAAGCACTTATTTAACAATTTTACAACAAAACAAAATAGAACATTGGATGTTGTTAGGAAGACTTGAATTGAGGAGGCGAATGAGAAGAAGGCAGGTAGTGCATCTCACTGGTCAGTGTTCCTCCAGGTTTATGCTGTGAGCTGGCCTTAGGGTGCCGTAAGAAATCTTTCTGGGCTTCAGCAACCACTCTATACCAATTCCACCATGAAGAACACGCAGTTATACTTCCACTATGGAATCACCTGGGAGCTGCCCTTAGGACACAGTCAACCATGTGTTCCAAAGAAACTGACAAATCATTCAAAGCAGTGTTGACTTTCACTGGTATTGTTTCCATTGACTTGCAAATATGTGCACTTGTGTGGGACAAAAATTCCTACACACACTGCCTTTGGTTACACAGAAACAGCTGAGGGCAAACAAGGTGGTGCTTAGCAAAGTCGGGACCCTATGCTTGGCATCCTCAGGATGCCCCTCCTAGTTGATTCCCCAGGGTTACAGAGATATTTTCCTTTCTCTTTCCTGTCTTTCTCTGAAACCTGGAGCCCATCCACATGCATCTTTCCAGCAGGTCCCCACTCTCCACATCTTCTCCCTTCCCCCTTCTCCTAGGTAGTGGTGGTGGTTGGGGGAGTCTCTTTTGCCTTCCGCTCTGTCCTTCCCCAAGCCTGGCTTTCTTTCTGTATTGAGAGATTCAAACCTATGTTAGTTAATATCAAATAATACTGGAATCATAACTCACTTTTCCTAAAGCCCTAGGTTTTCTAGCCTATGGGATGCTATGTGAATTTGAAAATGTTAGAATATGTATTTTCAAAGTCTCTGATGTGGAAGCATATTGTTTGGCAATAAAACAATTCCCTACTTCTCCGAATAATTTAAATTACAACCAGAGTTTGTCTGTTTGAGAGTTTCCCAAAGATTCCTTAGAAATTAACAGGACTCCAGAAAAATAATGATCAAATGGGTTAGGAAAACTTACCTCCTATATTGCCCTCAAACAGCTTCACCAATAATGATGGTTATTAAAGGCTAGGTAGAGTTCTATGATAAAATCTTTTATATCAAAATTTCCTATATTTGTTATGCTTTTTACCTTCCTCTTCCTTTTTATAGAGTTCCATTATTATATCATGAACTAATGATACATAGTTTGATACTGGTATAATCAATTCCCTTAAAAGTCAACATTCCCCCCAATATTATTATTGTTATTATTTACCGAGTACATTTTAAGTTCCTGATAAGAATAACCTTGTTTAATCCTCACCATAACTATATGACATAAGTACCATCCATTTGACAGATGAGGAAAAGGAGGCCTTGAGAAAATGAAAAAAAAAAAATTCTTCAAAATCAAACCACCATTAAATGGCACAGTCCGGATTCAGTTGTTTCTGTCTGATTTTGTAGACTTGTGTTCCTCTTCTCAGGGACTTATGAGAGTCTTTCTTGATGGTGTCTGAATCCATATTTGGATCCGATTTCTAAGGAGTGGAAGCCTGGAGGGTGACAGCAGAAGAGGGAAGGGGAAATACAAGGCAGGAAAAACAGGGGCCCTGGCATGGCAGCTCCTCCCCACCTGGCAGTTCTTCCTTTAGTTATTTTATGGTTTCTCAAATGAGCTTTGGTTTCTTCATCTGAAAAATGGACATACTGATATTTCTCGGGATTGTTATAAGGCTTTAAGTTAAAAATCTATAAGTGCTTATCAGTTCAGTTCAGTTCAGACACTCAGTCGTGTCCGACTCTTTGTGACCCCATGGACTGCAGCATGCCAGGCCTCCCTGTCTATCACCAACTCCTGGAGTTTACCCAAACTCATGTCCATTGGGTTGATGATGCCATCCAACCATCTCATCCTCTGTCATCCCCTTCTCCTCCCACCTTCAATCTTTCCCAGCATCGGGATCTTTTCAAATGAGTCAGTTCTTCACATCAGGTGGCCAGAGGATTGGAGTTTCGGCTTCAACATCAGTCCTTCCAATGAATATTCAGGACTGAATTCCTTTAGGATGGACTGGTTGGATCTCCTTGCTGTCCAAGGGACTGTCAAGAGTCTTCTCCAACACCACACTTCAAAAGCATCAATTCTTCGGCGCTCAGCTTTCTTCACAGTCCAACTCTCACATCCACATATGACCACTGGAAAAACCATAGCTTTGACTTGATGGACGTTTGTTGGCAAAGTACTGTCTCTGCTTTTCAATATGCTGACTAGGTTAGTCATAGCTTTTCTTTCAAGGAGTAAGCGTCTTTTAATTTCATGGCTGCAGTCACCATCTGCAGTGATTTTGGAGCCCCCCAAATTAAAGTCTGTCACTGTTTCCACTGTTTCCCCATCTGTTTGCCAAGAAGTGATGGGACTAGATGCCATGATCTTAGTTTTCTTAATGTTGAGCTTTAAGCCAACTTTTTCACCCTCCTCTTTCACTTTCATCAAGAGGCTCTCTAGTTCTTCACACTCTCTGACATAGGGGTGGTGTTATCTGCATATCTGAGGTTATTGATATTTCTCCCAGCAATCTTGATTCCAGCTTGTGCTTCAGCCAGCCCAGCATTTCTCATGATGTACTTTGCATACAAGTTAAATAAGAAGAGTGACAATAAACATCCTTGATGTACTCCTTTCCCTATTTGGAACCAGTCTGTTGTTCCATGTCTTGTTCTAACTGTTGCTTCCTGACCTGCATATAAATTTCTCAAGAGGCAGGTCAGGTGGTCTGGTATTCCCATCTCTTTCAGAATTTTCCACAGTTTGTTGTGATCCACACGGTCAAAGGCTTTGGCATAGTCAATAAAGCAGAAGTAGATGTTTTTCTGGAACTCTCTTGCTTTTTCAGTGATCCAGCAGATGTTGGAAATTTGATTCCTCTGTCTTTTCTAAATCCAGCTTGAACATCTGGAAGTTCCCAGTTTACATACTGTTGACATGGCTTGGAGAGTTTTGAGCATTACTTTGCTAGCATGTGAGATGAGTGCAGTTGTGCAGTAGTTTGAGCATTCTTTGGCATTGACTTACTTTGGGATTTGGAGAAAGCAATGGCACCCTACTCCAGTACTCTTGCCTGGAAAATCCCATGGATGGAGGAGCCTGGAAGGCTATAGTCCATGGGGTCGCTGAGGGTCAGTCGCTGAGCGACTTCACTTCCACTTCTCACTTTCATGCATTGGAGAAGGAAATGGCAACCCACTCTAGTGTTCTTGCCTGGAGAATCCCAGGGACAGGGGAGCCTGGTGGGCTGCCGTCTATGGGGTCGCACAGAGTCGGACACGACTGAAGTGACTTAGTAGTAGTAGTAGTAGTACTTTGGGATTAGAATGAAAACTGACCTTTTCCAGTCCTGTGGCCACTGCTGAGTTTTCCAAATTTGCTGGCATATTGAGTGCAGCACTTTAACAGTATCATCTTTTAGGATTCAAAATAATTCAACTGGAATTTCATCACCTCCACTAGCTTTGTTCATAGGGATGCTTCCTAAGGCCCACTTGACTTTGCATTCTAGGATGTCTGGCTCTAGGTGAGTGATCACACCATTGTGATTATCTGGGTCATGAAGATCTTTTTTGTATGGTTCTTCTGTGTATTTTTGCCGCCTCTTCTTAATATCTTCTGCTTCTGTTAGGTCCATACGATTTCTGTTCTTTATTGTACCCATCTTTCCATGAAATGTTCCCTGGGTATCTCTAATTTTCTTGAAGAGATCTCTAGCCTCTCCCATTCTATTGTTTTCCTCTATTTCTTTGCATTGATCACTAAGGAAGGCTTTTCTTATCTCTCTTTGCTATTCCTTGGAACTCTGCATTCAAATGGGTATATCTTTCCTTTTCTCCATTGCTTTTCACTTCTCAGCTGTTTGTAAGGCCTCCTCAGACAGCCATTTTGCTTTTTTGCATTTCTTTTTCTTGGGGAAGGTCTTGTTTCCTGTCTCCTGTACCGTGTCACAAACCTCCATCCATAGTTCTTCAGGCACTCATCTATCAGATCTAATCCCTTGAATCTATTTGTCACTTCCACTGTATAATCATAAGGGATATGATTTAGGTCATATTGAATGGTATAGTGGTTTTCTCTACTTTCTTCAATTTCAGTCTGAATTTGGCAATAAGGAGTTCATGATCTGAGCCACACACAGTCAGCTCCCGGTCTTTTTTAGCTGACTGTATAAAGCTTCTCCATCTTTGGCTGCAAAGAATATAATCAATCTGATTTCAGTATTGACCATCTGGTGATGTCCATGTGTAGAGTCTTCTCTTGTGTTGTTGGAAGAGGGTGTTTGCTATGACCAGTGTGTTCTCTTGCCAAAACTCTATTAGCCTTTGCCCTGCTTCATTCTGTACTCCAAGGTCAAATTTGCCTGTTACTGTAGGTATTTCTTGACTTCCTACTTTTGTGTTCTGCTGCTGCTGCTAAGTCGCTTCAGTCGTGTCCGACTCTGTGCCACCCCATAGACGGCAGCCCACTAGGCTCCTCTGTCCCTGGGATTCTCCAAGCAAGAATACTGGAGTGGCTTGCCATTTCCTTCTCCAATGCATGAAAGTGAAAAGTGAAAGTGAAGTCGTTCAGTCGTGCCTGACTCTTATCGACCCCATGGACTGGAGCCTACCAGGCTCCTCCATCCATGGGATTTTCCAGGCAAGAGTACTGGAGTGGGGTGCCATTGCCTTTTCCATTTGCATTCTAGTCCCCTATAATGAAAAGGATATCATTTGGGATGTTAGTTCTAGAAGGTCTTATAGGTCTTCATAGAACCATTCAGCTTCAGCTTCTTCAGCATTAGTGGTTGGGGCATAGACTTGGATTTCTGTGGTATTGAATGGTTTACCTTGGAAACAAACAGAGACCATTCTGTTGTTTTTGAGATTGCATCCAAGTACTGCATTTTGGACTCTTCTGTTGACTACAATGGCTACTCCATTTCTTTGAAGGGATTTTTGTCACAGTAGTAGATATAATGGTCATCTGAGTTAAATTCACCCATTCCAGTCCATTTTAGTTCACTGATTCCTAAAATATCGATGTTCAATCTTGCCAGCTCTTGTTTGACCACTCTAATTTACCTTGATTCATGGACCTAACATTCCAGGTTCCTATGCAATATTGCTCTTTACAGCATTGGACTTTACTTCTATCACCAGTCATATCCGCAACTGGGTGGTGTTGTTGCTTTGGCTCCATCTCTTCTTTCTTTCTGGAGTTATTTCTCCACTGATCTCCAATAACATATTGGGCGCCACCAACCTGGGGAGTTCATCTTTCAGTGTCCTATATTTTTGCCTTTTCATTATTGTTCATGGGGTTCTCAAGGCAAGAATACTGAAGTGGTTTGCCATTCCCTTCTCTGGTGGATCACATAAAGTGCTTTGTCATCCTGAGCCACTGGTGAATGACATGTATAAATCCCCAAGATATGGTGATAATATCAACTTGGACAATTTTTTAAATCTCTCTGTGTCTTAGTTTCTTCACTTGTAAAAAGGGGATAACAATGTCACCTATATCATAGGGTGATTGTGAATATTATATGTCAAGTTAACACATAGAGCACAGAGGGAACACTATATTTATTATTATTTCCCTATAGCTGGCTAACACCATGGTGGCAGCTCCAGAGAGTACAGCTAGAATGCTGTCCATGGAATAAAAAACATCAGACTCTCCACCTCCAAAGATTCTATTGTCTGTAAGTAAGACCATTACTCTTTTGTCCAAACAACTGCCATATGCCTCAAAAATTTCATGTGCTAGCTAGACTTCATGCGCTAGCCACTCTTCAGCAAAGCCTTTTAGACTTTAAGGGGAGAATTGTAAACAATTTTTAATCTCTTTTTTCAGTGAGTATTGATTGTGGTTAGCCTCAGGAAGCTTTGGGAAGTTTTGGAAATAGCCAGCTACCACTGCTACAGTCACTTTCTACATTGCTTGGCCAGAAGAGAAAGAAGAAATAATCTAGTTCCCCCCACCATCTCACCCTCCACACACAGGATCCCTGAGCCACGGCATGGACACTGTTATGTTATGGCATTATGCCTCGCTGTGAATTTGCAGAGCAGTGAGGGAACACTGCTAAGCTGCAAAGCTTCTGAATTTCCATGCAGGTGAGTTCACAGAAAAAATAGATACGAAAGCAACTAACGAAACTTTGGGATGATGCTGAAGATTTGTGTTTGGAAAATGGAAATAAATTTAACTGGAATTCATAGAATTAGGGTTTCCTGATTAAATGCTTTGGTTACTAGAAAATTTTTTTTGCTTCAGTTCATATTGATAATATTTCTAAATGATGTGTTTTATTACAGTTATTTTACAAAATAAAACTTTGACTCATAGAGAAAAATCTATAAAACATGGACAAATATTAAAAATATGAAAACCATGCATAATCACTGTTTGATGTGAGAACCTGTCAATGTTTCAGTATTTTTATTTTTTTTTATTTTTTTTTTCTCTAATTTTATTTTATTTTTAAACTTTACATAATTGTATTAGTTTTGCCAAATATCAAAATGAATCCGCCACAGGTATACATGTGCTCCCCATCCCGAACCCTCCTCCCTCCTCCCTCCCCATACCATCCCTCTGGGCCGTCCCAGTGCACCAGCCCCCAGCATCCAGCATCATGCATCAAACCTGGACTGGCAACTCGTTTCCTACATGATATTTTACATGTTTCAGTGCCATTCTCCCAAATCTTCCCACCCTCTCCCTCTCCCACAGAGTCCATAAGACTGTTCTATACATCAGTGTCTCTTTTGCTGTCTCGTACACCGGGTTATTGTTACCATCTTTCTAAATTCCATATATATGCGTTAGTATACTGTATTTATGTTTTTCCTTCTGGCTTACTTCACTCTGTATAATAGGCTCCAGTTTCATCCACCTCATTAGAACTGATTCAAATGTATTCTTTTTAATGGCTGAGTAATACTCCATTGTGTATATGTACCACCACTTTCTTATCCATTCATCTGCTGATGGACATCTAGGTTGCTTCCATGTCTTGGCTATTATAAACAGTGCTGCGATGAACATTGGGGTACACGTGTCTCTTTCCCTTCTGGTTTCCTCAGTGTGTATGCCCAGCAGTGGGGTTGCTGGATCATAAGGCAGTTCTATTTCCAGTTTTTTAAGGAATCTCCACACTGTTCTCCATAGTGGCTGTACTAGTTTGCATTCCCACCAACAGTGTAAAAGGGTTCCCTTTTCTCCACACCCTCTCCAGCATTTATTATTTGTAGACTTTTGGATCGCAGCCATTCTGACTGGTGTGAAATGGTACCTCATAGTGGTTTTGATTTGCATTTCTCTGATAATGAGTGATGTTGAGCATCTTTTCATGTGTTTGTTAGCCATCTGTATGTCTTTTTTGGAGAAATGTCTAATACATATATATTAAGCATGCATCGTACTAGTATTAAGTATACATCATAATAGTATAACTCTACATCTTTACATAATTTTCATAAAATTGAAATTATACTGTTCTATGTACTTGTTTCATAAATTTGCTTTAAGAGTAATATTATATTCTGAACATTTTTTTGACCTTAAATATTTGCCGAAATTATTTGAATGGCTAAATGAAGTTCCATCATATGCATATACAAAGATTGATTGCAGGAATCTCCTATTGTCAAACATTTACATTGTTGCCAAAATTTTAGTTAAAATTTGAAAGTTACTTATAAACTGTGATAAAAATAGTCTTGTACATAACTTCTAACATGCATTTCTGTTTATGCATTTAAAAGTTTAGGAGTGAAATTATTTGGATTATAAAGGATATGGACATTATAAATACAGCTGACCTTTCTTTTGCCAGTTTAACTCTATAACAGAAAGTAAAAAGGTAGAAGAGCCCAAATTGCATACCACCTAAGTCCCTCCATAAACGAGATCCTGAGCTATTTTTTCGGTTTTAGGTAGGTCTAATTTCTCTCTTCTCCCCTCTCTCCTCCCTTCTCACACTCTTCCCAAAGCCACTTGAGCCCCAGGCATAGTAGCACTTGCTATCGTTGAATAATTCCTAAACTTAATAGATCTGGGCTTTTGCTCCTTCCGCTCTCTCCACCTAGAATGTTCTTTTCAACACAGGCAGGTGCCTGCCCATCCCCCAAGTCCTGTCCAATCCTGAGTAAACAACTTAACCTCTCTGGGCCTCAGATCCCACACCTTTGGAACAGACAATAGTAATATTACTTTCCTCCTAATACTGTTTGAGGATCAATGAGCTAATACAAAGTCCTTAAAATAACATTTGCCTAAATTTAAGAAATACTCAACAAATGTTTGTTAGTTGTTTAATTATTGTTACCTGACACAGTTCATCATCTGTATTATGCAACCAGTTTATATATAATTGCACTCGATTTTTAGAAGACCTGCCAGCTCTAGGATTTCACAAATTGATGGCAGTTGTTAGAATCTTAAAGGGACCACAGAGATATCTAAGTGCGTGTTCAAAGTTTGAAGAGTCACTTGGGGAGTGTGTTAAAAATGCAGATGCCTGAGGCCCACCCCAGTCCTATTAAACCAGAATCTCTGGTGGAAGGCCTAGAAAAATGCATTTTTATCAAGCTCCAGGTGATTATGAAGCACGATAAAGTTTGGGAAATACTCATCATAGTTTGAAATCATAGGTCTGCCAGTGAGAGGACAAGGCCATAAAAGCTTAAATAATTCTCCTTCAATGAAAGTAGAAAAAAGCCATCTAGTTTGTGGAATGAAAGAACTGCCGTATCTCACACCACCAGTGAAACACAAATGATTTCAAGGATGCTTCAATGATGCTGTGGTTCCAAGCTTTTGTACTGGAATAAAGGAAGAACATGAGCTCTGGTCAGGCTTAAAATTTGATTTCAGATCTGTTGGCAGAAAGATTGATCAAAGTTCGACCTAATTGTGGTCTTTCATTTATGGTGAAAACATGAATCCCAATGAAGAATTGATCTCAATCACTGAACAGTGAGTGACACAACTGTAGACACACATCTACACCATGCAAGACAAAGCAGCTTGCTCCCGATGAAGACAGTTCTGTTTTGTCTTGTCTATTTAATTTGACATTTGTCTTTTGGCAGAAGATGCATCACTGAGACGAGGAACAGAGATGATGTCTCCTTCCTTTTGGAACCACATGAAGAAGTTTCATTTTATTTTAGGGGTGAGCGGATGTGTGAGTTGAGGGACAATTTCCTGTGTAATTACTTCTGAGATACATATTTCCATTTGAGGAAAAGCCATACAAGAAAATGAAGTCCATTCTTAATAAATCAGACTATTCATTTTATTCAAGGACCACTTCTATTTTTGAAAGCAAACATAGCTGATTCTGAAGTCAAATACAACAGTGGTATGAGACTACCACTCCCACTGATTAAATCATGTGATTAGAATAGAGCTCCAATTTTAAATAAACAAAATTAAGGCCTTTTTAAAAAAGATAATGGTACTGAGTTTTCTGGTAAAGAACATATTTCCTAAATGAAAAGAGAGACTTATCCACAATTGCTACTTGCAGAAATAAGAAACTGTAGCATCCACAGGAAACCTCTGAGGCTATTTGTTATGCTTGCCATAGTATTATTATTAAAAAGAAAAATTAACTACCAGAGTGTACATGGCAAATGGGCCCACTGTCTTGTGCCATGGGTGCCTTGTCCCCACATACCAGTGGGACAGGTTCTGGGGAAGGAGTGCCATACGTACATGCTTATCACAGGCTTGGCCAGGTGTCTGCATTGTGGAGAAGGTTTCCAAAAACAGGACTTTACCAATTTTCCTTTTCGTCACAGGTTTGAAACAGAATCCTGCTGCTTTTTGGCATCCTCTCCACAATACTAGTGAAGGACAGAGATGGTGAAGGACAGGGAAGTCTGGCGTGCTGCCTTTCATGGGGTTGCAAAGAATCGGACACAACTGAGCGACTAAACAATAACCATGATACTAGAAGAATATGAGTGACACGGGCCATAAAAGAGTGGTCACAATTGCAGTGTTCATAAGCAACCAAAGAATTTCACCTTGGGACACACAGCCTTTTGGGAATCACTAAGATTATTGTTTCATGTTCTGTATCTTCCTCACTTGCATCTCCACCATTCCCATCCCACCAAATTCCCTCTTGACTCTGCATCACCTCATTCCTTCTTCCTCACAGACTGTAGTAAGTGGTTTCTGTTTGACTTTGGTTTTAAATATTGTTAGGGGCCAAAAGATCGAAATGACCCAACACCTTGGCTCTGCTTTCTCATTTAACATAATTTTAAAACTCCATTTTAATTTTAAAGATCTCAAAGATACAGTGGCTGCTATAGTTTTCCCTAGCTGCAGAATCAGAATTCATTATACCTACTTCCATGGGGCCAGGGTGTTAGGTTATGCATCCTTGCACAAATCACAGTATACATTTCCCTGTGTGCTGTACTTCTCAGGCAGCAGATCCAGCTATAGCTGTAATGTATGAGAATGATTTCATCTGCATTGTTTATATTCCTAGCTAATAATCACAAGTGGTATTCTGTGCCATATTTTCACCTGATTTAAAAATTTTATCACAAGTAGAATTAAACTGTTCATAATGGAGCCAGGACAAATACCTTGCAGATACTGAAGGGTTTAATAATATGTGTGATGCATATATTATACCTATGAACTTTGATTTTTTAAAAAAATGGAAATTAACTTTGGTATCCCCAGTTCTTTATAAACCAGTGTTTAAGATGGTTAGACCTGTATTCTGCATTCTCATCTATATATTTCAGTATTAGTTTTGCTTAAAGAAAGGTCTAACAGAAAGTCTCATATTTAGTTATTTTCCACAGTGACTAAGTACTATCTCTGCCATAGGGAAAAGACCATTCTTGTCTATCTTTTGTATGGGAATGAAATTGCCTTGAATCTGTCAAACTTCATCTTGTTATTGTGACCCATCCTCCTAATTTATTTAAACAGTGTTCAATTCTAGTTTTTCAAGCTCAACAAACATGTTATTCTAGGAGCAAGGTCATTTATACAATGTTAAATCATTAGGACAAATCTTGGAAATATATTTAATGTGCAAGACTGGAAATATACTAATGTTAATTTGCTTTTTCGGGCAACATCCCAATCAGCGGTACCTTCTTAAGATTTTACTAGTTTCTCTATCACCAAATTATATAAGAAAGAAAGGTTGTCAAAATATATTGAGTCTTTTGCTTTTTGACTTTAGTGTCAAGATTGTTATAGAGGTCAATTAGGTTAACCTGATAAGATGATATTTGCTATTGATATTCCAGTAATGTTTGTAGCAATATTCTAAATGCTAATATATTGATGTCTTGGTGGAAACTACCTGCTTTGGAGATTGTTTGCAAAATAATTTAAGGAAATTAATTTAATTTTCTGTCATACTACTGTCACATGACATATGGCCACATTTAAATAATATTTAATTATTCATTTAATGATTGCATACCTAATTTGAAAACCTTAGATAAACTATGCAATAAAAATGAAAAGAGTGGCTTCCTGGGCATTTAATAACATAAAATACTCATGATAAGTAAAAAATTAAAAATGACAATTCCAACCCTTTGAAATGTTATCTAATGTATTATGTGTTAGAGAGGCTCTAGTCTATTTTAAAAATCAATACTTGAATTATAAATAAAAAATTCAGAAATAATTTCATTTACCTTGAAATATCAAATAATCTGAAGGAAAAAATCTATAGCAATTTATTTTTTATGAAAGAGGTATTTGTAGTTACTTTATCATCCACTTTTTTCAGTAAAAAGGGAATTAAACTATTACAGGACACCTTGTTAAGTAATTATATAGCAACATCACTGTGCAATTAAATAGCCATCAGTCCCTGCAGCTGAGAAATTTCAGGTAATTATTCAAAGATAATTTAATAGGAGAATTACTGTATTCAAGCAAGCATTAGCTAGTAATCTACCTCAATTAAAGCATCCAATTAATTTTAGAACCTTGATAACAGTTGCCTTTGGCAAAACTATCCTTTCCCTTCATTTGATCTTACATATACAGTATTCCTTAAACATTGTATAAAGTTAATTTACTTCTTCTAAAAGAATAGTCTATTAATATACTCTCCTAAGAAATTAAACAAATGCAAGTATTAAAAATATTCATTTTTCTTCTCTCTCTCATTTGTACCTTCTAACCTATTATGCAGAAATTGAGCAAGGCAGATTTAGATTCTGGGGCATCAGCTTCCTCCGTTTTCATCACAAAGAGCAGAAAACTTCCTCACAATGGAAACTCCCAGAAGGGGCTTTTGTTTTCAGATTGACTAGCTCATTAGACAAACTATCCTCAGGAAATGTGCCCCTGTGAATTTGGTGGTGATGATGGTGGTAGAAGAAAGTGCATATGAGAAATGCTTCTTGGTTGTTTGAGAGGCTGCTAAATTTGTTGACACTTCAAGCTTTCAAACTTTCCTTAGTAGCCTTCCTGGGTTGGGCTCATTCAAGTTCTACCAGTTTCTTGGATAATTTATTCAGCCTTTTGAGCCTCAGGTATGCAGCTGCCTGGTCTACTGTAGGACTGCTAAGAGGCCGCGTTCAACCCAATTGAGAGTGTGCTCATATTATCGGTCTTCCAGAAAGGAGAGCAGATGTCCAGTATCTTGAGCTCCCTTCTCTCAAGACTGAAATAAAAAAGTAGTATAAGGTTGATATAATGGGGAAAGTACATAAATTCAGTAGGGTGTATTGTCAGATGATTAGAAATACCAAAACAGATAAATGATTTGTCTCTGGCCATCACTTTCAAAGCTCTGGGAGCTCTCCTAAAAGCTATGGAAACTGGATACCAAAAGACCATGCAGATGTCCACAGATGACTCAGGAACTATTACAGGTTCCAGCTTCCCTCGTGGCTCAGGCGGTAAAGAATCCATCTGCAATGCAAGAGACCCAGGTTTGATCCCTGGGTGAGGAAGATCCCCTGGAAAAGGGAATGGCTACCCACTCCAGTATTCTTGACTGGAGAATTCCATGGACAAAGGAGACCTGTGCGCTACAGTCCTTGAGGTTGCAAAGAGTCAGACATGACTAAGCGACCAACACTGATTTATACTTCATCTCCCCACATCCTCATTCAGCAGCAACATTTATCTTTGTCTCTAACTTTGTCCTTTGGCTGCCTTTCTACCTTGAGCTCCATTTGGAACCGCTCTACCCCCACCCCCCTGCCCTCCACCAGCGTGGGCTGTTTATTCTGCTTCTTACCTACCTTTCTTTTAGGACCCTGCTATTAATATTTCCCTGGTGGCAATTGCATCTGAAGGTAATAAGTCCCCATCTAGCTCAGGTTCCTGAGACCTCACCCAACACAACCCCCATCTGTCAAAGGAGAGGGACAGAATGGTTGTGAGAGGCCATTGGGCTGGTAACATGGTGCTTAGGCCTGAATTAGGGTGAGGTGAGTGAGGCTGAGTCATGCAAATGCTGGGTCAGAAATGATCTGTTCCTTTGGTATTGCTATTGCACCAGCATCATGTTTTTGATCACTGGAATAGGTAACCAAGTACAGCCCCCCAGTCCTTATCTTCATTTCTCCAAATTTCTGATAAATCCACAATTTAACTTCCTCCACTAAATGTATCATCACATCTTTCCACTTTGGTCATTTTTCTAGGAAGTAAAGAGCAAATCACCTTTCTACTGCAAAACGCTCAAATATGTACTATAAATAGCAAAACTTTCGAAAATACTGATTTATTTTAAGGTAGTTTCATCCTCTACAAGGTTTAACATTGTTTTTATGATAGGGTTTAAGGTTTTGGAAATTCATAAGAGAAAAAGATGTTTTGGTCATCCACTTATTAATAATTAACTTCAAACCCAACAAAGGCATTCCTTAATTTGTGGCTTCCCAGTAAAGACTCAGAGTTGAATTTAGCAATTTTTGGTGTTGGCCACGTAACAAGAGGACATACCCAGGGCATCTGGTATCATATCTGGCACATATTAAGTTCAGAGCATATCTCCTACATGAATGAGTCCCTCTGATTTTCTCCCTAGTACCAGGCTTTACCTCTGTGTCTTGGATAGTCTGATCAGTATACAGTTATACTGTCAATTTAATATAGTTGTGTTAACCACTGGACCAATGCACTATTTTTTGTTACCAACAGGAAAGACTAGTCTTTTTAAGGGAAACAAGCAAGCACAAAAATATCAGTTTGAATGTTCTGTATATCAGTCCATTTGGACCAGAAACATTTTTTTAAGTTGAAAAAAACGAAAGAGAAAATAAAACTTCCCAAGAGAAATGTCATGTTCCTTCTCACAAAGAAGTTTATTAGCCATAAACTAATAAATAGAGCAAATATACTGATGAGATCCAAGTTACAATTTGTAAGATTTTTTTCCACTTGTTATGCAGGCATCATAAGCAACTGGCAATATTTACTGTTTACAATATTTACTATCTAGAGTTGTGATCCTATTGACATCCAGAGTCAAATTACACATCTATCAGACCCCTAATGATGAGTGCATTCCCAGTACACATAATCCAAATGATTAAAGTAGGTAATGATTTCTCCAAAATAACCACAAGATGTCCATAGGATTTTATTTGCTGTTATCTCAGCACCTCTTGCTATTCTAATTATTACTGCTTTTGGAGTTCAGTTACCTGTAATTTTCTTTTAGAATTGCAAATGGTATACTTTGCTTTCTTATCATGTCATAGAACTCTGTTATGTATCACATGTTGGAAAAAACCTGCAGAAGATTTAATAAGAAACTTAAGCCCAGTGGATTTTCCACCGCTGCAAACTCCCTGCATCTCTTAAATAAAGCAGCCCATAATTGATTAATAAAGAGCTAAGTAATTTTGGTATTAATATGACCCCCTGGGAGGCCCCCATAATCACAACTAGCAGACCAGTCACAGTATTGCTCAATTACATATCCAGGTAAATAATCTGCAAATTGACAAACCCTATAAGGGGATTTTCAGCATTTCCAATTTGTTAATCCATGATAAATGCCTCTCAGAGGTTGGACAAAGCCCAGGCCCTTTCATATTTTGAAACTCCTGGTTTATTAAAATATTTTAAAGCAGAGTTAGCAAAAGTGTTTTATATTTAAAGTTTAAAATGCTATATTTATAGCACTAATGCCTAATATGTTAGTGCTATAAATATATGTAAAATACAATGCTATATGATTGTCAATATAAAAATTATATTTACAAAAATCGGTTTTCAGTGTACCCCAGTTGGTATGACCGGTACCAGGGCAAGAGAGTTTCCTTCTGCCTGATCTGTCAGGATATCTCTGTGTTGAAACTGGTTAGCCCACAGGAGGCCTTCCATGAGCATGGGGCTTGGGGACCCACTGTCCTCACTCATCCCCATTGGGCTTAACCATGCCTGGTACCTACTAAGTTGCTTCAGTCATGTCTGAGTCTTTGCAACCCTATGGACCATAGCCCACCAGGTTCCTCTGTCCATGGGATTCTCCAGGCAAGAATACTGGAGTGGCTAGCCATTTCCTTCTCCAGGGGATTTTCCCGACCCAGGGATCAAACCCATGCCTCTTAAGTCTCCTGCATTGGCTGCTGCTGCTGCTAAGTCACTTAAGTCGTGTCCTACTCTGTGTGACCCCAGAGACAGCAGCCCACCAGGCTCCCCCGTCCCTGGGATTCTCCAGGCAAGAACACTGGAGTGGGTTGCCATTTCCTTCTCCAATGCATGAAAGTGAAAAGTGAAAGTGAAGTCGCTCAGTCGTGTCCGACCCTCAGCGACCCCATGGACTGCAGCCCACCAGGCTCCTCCGTCCATGGGATTTGCCAGGCAAGAGTACTGGAGTGGGGTACCATTGCCTGCATTGGCAGGCAGGCTCTTTATCACTAGCGCCACCTGGGAAGCCCCTCAGTACTTAAATCATTCATCCGCTTCAAAAGTGTTCTCTAAACCACATCTTTCTTCTCTCCTCAACCTGACCTCCCTGAAGATTAGTGATTATGCCTCGTTGAATTTTAAAAGTGAAGTTTCATTACCACCAACTCCACCTTTTTTTTTTTTTTTTAGTAAGTAACTAATTTTTCTAAATTTCTTCTATGAGTCTTGGGCTATTTTTACCCTCTGAAACACTGAAATTATCATATTCAGTTCTTGAACTGAAGGACAGTAAATAGAAATACTGTGATTTACATATTATTTTAACCTAAAGAATACATGTGATTGATTTAATCACAGACATAGCACAAAGTTCTCCTGTAAAGAAATATTCCCATTTGCCTACCTCTTTATTAGCCTTTATTTACCTCTTTATTGTAAAAGATACAAAATGGAAAAACTAGGCATACATATAATATCCCTTTTTTAAAAAAAAATTGAAGTATAATTGACATATAACATTATATTAGTTTCAAGTACAGAACATAATATTTTCATATTTGAATACACTGTGAAATGATCACAGTAAGTTATCCTCTGTCACCAAAGTTACAAAATATTCAATATAATATTATTGACTATAATCACCATGCTGTACATTACATCTCCATGACCTTTTTTTATGTTCAATTCAACTTCCCATGGCATTTTTATTTTATGAATGAAAGACTGTTCTTCTTGACCTCTGTCACCAATTTTCCCCACCCCCACCTCCAGCTGCCTCCCTTCTGGCTATCACTATTTTGTTCTCTGTATTAAGGAGTTTTATTTTGTTTTCTTCATTTGTTTTATTTTTAAACCAGCCAAGGTGATTAATCTTCCCAGTGCTGGATTCCATGACTGAGATACCAATACAGGGCTCGAGCCCCTCAACCCTCAGGGAAGACCTCAGAGTCTGTGATGTCCCCCTGCTTTTCTGGGTCCCACACCAGGGTGTGGTCCTGACTTGAAAATCACTTCTCCCCTCCTACCAGACTCCTTGTGGTTCTTTCTTTATAATCTTGGTTGTAGAAGAGCTGTTCTGCCAGTCTTCATGTCATTCTCAGAGAGAGTTGCTCTATATACAGTTTGACACGTTCATGGAGGGAGGTGGGCTCAGAGTATTCCTATTCCACCATCTTGATCCCACCTCCATCCCAACAAAACCTCCACAATTTTCTGTTTGTTTCACCTCAATTTTGCCTTACTTGCAGCTGTACCTCTTTTTCAGTTTTTTTTTTCATCGAGTGTCTTAGATTTCAGTGTACAAGTCTTTCACATCATTGGTTAAATTTGTTCCTAGGTATTTTATTCTTTCTGATGCAATTGTAAATGGGATCATGTTAATTTTTCTTTTGGCTAGTTCATTATTAGTGTATAAAAATGAAACACATTTGTATTGATTTTGCATCCTGCAACATTACTGAATTTGTTTATTAATTTTAACAGTTTTGGGGTGGAATCTTTGGGGCTTTCTGTATAAAGAGTCTTGTTATTTGCAAACAGTGAGTTTTACTTCCTTTTTTACGATCTGAATAGCTTTCTTTCCAATTTGAATACTTTTGTCCCCCTAATGGCTGTGACTGGTTGTCCAGTTTGTTAGCATAAGATTGTTCACAGTAGTATCATGATCTTTCACATTTCTGTGGTGTCAGCTGTAATTTCTTATCTTTCCTTTTTATTTTGTTTATTTGAGCCCTCTTTTTATTTTGGCTTGTTTAGCTAAAGGTTGGTCAATTTGGTTTATCTTTTCAAAGAACCAGCCCTTAGTTTCCCATTGATTGCTTTCTCTTGCTATTTAAGTCTCTATTTCATTTTTTTTCCTACTCCAATCTTTAGTATTTCCTTCCTTCCACTATTTTTGGGCTTCATTTGTTCTTCTTTTTCTAGTTCCTCTAGGTGTGAAGTTAGACTGTTTGAGACTTTTCTTGTTTCTTGAGTTAGACCTGTATTGCTATTCACTTATTTTTTAGAGCCACTTTTGCTGTACCCATCAATTTTGGTATATTGTATTTCTGTTCTCATTTGTCTATCTGTATTTTTAATTTTTTTTATTCTTCAATGATATATTGGTTATTCAGTAGCATATTGTTTAATCTCTACACATTTGTAATTTTTCCAGTTTTCTTCTTCTAATTGACTTCTAGTTTCATACCACTGTGGTATAAAGAATTTCAATCCTTTAAAATTCATTGAGACTTGTTTTATGGCCTAACATATGCTCTATGTTTTGTTGTTGATCTAGCCATTTATGTAAATGGGGTGTACAAGTCCCCAACAATATTATATTGCTGTCAATTTCTCCCTTTAGGTCTTTTAATATTTGTTTTGTATGTTTTGGTGTTCCTATGTTAGGTGCATACATATTTATAAATGTCATTTCTTCTTGCTGGATTGACTCCTTTATCATTAGGTAACACCCTTGTTTTTCAGTACAGTTTTTGTTTAAAAGTCTATTTTGAAATCCCACTGCTGGGCATACACACTGAGGAAACCAGAAGGGAAAGAGACACGTGTACCCCAATGTTCATCGCAGCACTGTTTATAATAGCCAGGACATGGAAGCAACCTAGATGTCCATCAGCAGATGAATGGATAAGAAAGCTGTGGTACATATACACAATGGAGTATTACTCAGCCATTAAAAAGAATACATTTGAATCAGTTCTAATGAGGTGGATGAAACTGGAGCCTATTATACAGAGTGAAGTAAGCCAGAAAGAAAAACACCAATACAGTATACTAACAGAAATATATGGAATCTAGAAAGATGGTAACAATAACCCTGTATACGAGACAGCAAAAGAGACACTGATGTATAGAACAGTCTTATGGACTCTGTGGGAGAGGGAGAGGGTGGGAAGATTTGGGAGAATGACACTGAAACATGTATAATATCATATATGAAACGAGTCGCCAGTCCAGGTTGGGGCTGGTGCACTGGGACGACCCAGAGGGATGGTATGGGGAGGGAGGAGGGAGGAGGGTTCAGAATGGGAAACACATGTATACCTGTGGTGGATTCATTTCAATATTTGGCAAAACCAATACAATATTGTAAAGTTTATAAATAAAATAAAAATTTAAAAAAAAGTCTATTTTGTCTAATATGAGTGTAATTAGCCCAGCTTTTTATTTCCATTTGCACAAAATATCTTTTTCCATCCCTTCATTTTTCATTTTCCCTCTGTGTCCTTATTTCTGAAGTGAGTCTTTTGTAGGCAGCAGGTAGCTGGATCCTGTCTATTAATCCACTCAGCCACTCTCTTTTGATTGCACTGTGTCCTTTAACTCCTTTTCCCTTAGGAATAAAAGTAATATCTTATTTTTCTTTATTTTACTATAAGCAAGGATGATCATATTATATTTTTATATATTTATTATCATAAGATTTCTTCTGTAAATTGCCTACTTATTTCCTTTGTCCATTTTTTGATGAGTATTGAGCTTTTCCTTATGGATTTCAAGTTGCTTTGTGCATTAGGAATTTCAGCCTTTAATTTATCACATAAATTAAAATATTTCACTTTTTGTGGTAAATACACACACCCATAACATTAAATTTGCCATATTCACCATTTTAGGTGTTTCACTCATTGGCATTAATCATATTCAGAATGTTGTGTAATTATCACTACTACTTAGTTCCAAAACTTTTTCATCATCCCAAACATAAGCTTCGTAGCCATTAAATGTCCTCCTTTTTTTCCTCCCCTAGTCTCTGATAACCTCTAATCTACTTTCTGTTCCTATGAATTTACCTATTTAAGATATTTATAGATACACATGGAATCATATAATATTTGCTTTCTTGTGTCTGCCTTATTTTCACTAAGCATGTTTCTAAGATACATTCATGTTGTAGCATGTACCAGAACATCATTCCTTTTTATGGCTAAATAATATTCCATTGTTTATATATGCCATATTTTGTTTACCCATTCATCTGTTGATGGATGCTGATGAATAACGCTGCTATGAACTTTTGCTAGTATTTGTTTGAATCTCTATTTTCAATTCTTTTGGGTATATATCTAGAAGTGGAATTGTCTAGCCATACAACAAGTCTATGTTTGACATTTTGAGAAACCACTAAACTACTGTTACTCTGTATGCCTTAGAAACGCCACTATCATCTAGTAGCAGAAACTATATGCCTCCTTAGCAATACTGGCAGGTTCATACCATTCTTCTTCCTTTTTAACAGAGGAACATTTTAAGAGGAAATTAGAACAGTTTCCTCAGTCTCTTTATTGAAATATTTGTTGAGTAGATTGAAATTCAGCCATTACAGAGTTGTCTTGCTGAACTATAGGCCTATGTACAGGTTCTATCATGAATGAACCTTGAAACTTAAGTAAATCTTAGAGGTTACTGTCCATTTATTTATTTGACTAAATGGTTTTGTCTTATGAAAAGATATGCTGCATTTTATTTCTGGCATTGTAAGAAAGGTTTCACTGTGGTAAAGAATAAATATTTGAATACTAGCCTTGGTACTCAGTAGCCATGGAATATGTCTCAATGTGCCAACACAGACTGATCTGAAGTTGGTTCTTAAAGACAGTTCTTTATTTGCACATGAGGATATCTTAAACAATTTTTCTCTTCTTGATTGCTTAGAGATTTTGACATAAAAAAGTGAATCTATTTTTTAATCAACCAACCTTTGAGTGTGAATTGTTAATGTGGACTTGAAGCATTAACAAATTTTAAGTTGAAGAGAAATCTATATCTACAACCTTACTGAAGTAAAAAAATGTTTCTTCATCTTACTAAAATCTAAGATGATTCCTAAGAAAAGTTGTATGGCTCTTAACACTAACTTGATGCACTCTTGTCAACATATTGAATGTTGGACTATTGGCACTAAAGACCAAATAAGAAATTAATGTCCTACTAAAAGACTAAACATTAAGTGCCCCTTGGGACATTGAGAATAATTTTGGTTCAATTCAAGTAATGTAAAGCCTGGGAAACCCAACTAAAAGAAGAAAAAACCGAATTCAGAAATGATACTGTATCTTTTTTCTCTTGTGTAATAAAAGAACACCCAATATGGTTTCAGAAGGTCTGTCTGAGTTTGAATTCCATCTCCATCATATACTACTTGTGAGCCTTTAGGCAAGTAACTTTACTTTTCTGAACGTCAGTTTCCTCTTGTAAAATAAGGGTTTAAAAAAATCTCTAACAGAATTATTGACAAGATCAACGTGCTTTCCATATTGGAAAGCTCTGTACCAACAGTTCTCAAGTGAAGGGAATTTTGCCCTGAGAAGACAACTGGCAATATCTAGAGACATTTTTAGTTGTCACAACTGGGAGAGGGTAAACTACTGAACTATTGGGTAGAGAGCAGGGATGCTGCAAAACATCCCATTATGCACAGATCAGTCCATCACAACAAAGAATTATCCAATCTAAAACATCAATATTCCTGAGGCTGAGAAACGTTGCTCTATATTATTACTCACTTTTATGCAATGAGCTACCAGTGCCTTTGACTTCATTCAGTCAACGGTTCAGGGTCTTACTAAGAAGTTTCTTCTTCAACCAAGCCCCAAGTAATATAATCATGGTAACTGCCTCTTTAAATACATGGTTTTACTTGAAAAGATGCTCAACATCACTAATTTTATTAGAGAAATGCAAATCAAAACTATAAGGAGATATCACCTCACACCAGTCAAAATGGTCATGATCAAAAAATCTACAAATAAATTTTAGAGAGGATGTGAAGAAAAGGGAAACCTTTTACAGTGTTGGTAGGAATGTAAATTGATATGGCCACTATGGAGAACAACATGGAGATTCCTTAAAAAACTAGGAATAAAACTACCACTGTTGTTGTTGTTCAGTCACTCAGGTGTGTCCTCCTCTTTGTGACACCACTGACTGTAGACTGCCAGGCTCCTCGGTCCATGGGATTTCCCAGGCAAGAATACTGGAGTGTGTTGTCATTTCCCTCTCCAAAATTACCATATGACCCAACAATCCTGCTACTGGGCATATACCCTGAGGAAACCATAATTGAAAAAGACACATGTACCCCAATGTTCACTGCAGCACTATTTACAATAGCTAGGGCATGAAAGCAACCCAGATATCCACTGACAGATGAATGGATAAAGAAGATGTGCTACATATATACAATGCAATATTGCTGCTGCTGCTGCTGCTAAGTCGCTTCAGTCATGTCTGACTCTGTGCGACCCCATAGACGACAGCCCACCAGGCTCCCCCGTCCCTGGCATTCTCCAGGCAAGAACACTGGAGTGGGTCGCCATTTCCTTCTCTAATGCATGAAAGTGAAAAGTGAAAGGGAGTCGCTCAGTCGTGTCCAACTCTTCGCGACCCCATGGACTGCAGCCCACCAGGCTCCTCTGTCCATGGGATTTTCCAGGCAAGAGTACTGGAGTGGGGTGCCATTGCCTTCACAATGCAATATTACTCAGCCATAAAAAAGAAAAAAAAAATTGAGTTGGTTCTAGTGAGGCAGATGAACCTATAGTCTGTTATACAGAATGAAGTAAGTCAGAAAGAGAAAAATACTGTATATTAATATATATTCCATATATATGGAATCTAGAAAAACGGTACTGATGAATCTATTTGCAAGGAAGAAGGGAGATGCAAATATAGAGAAGAGACTTGTGGACACAGTGAGAGAAGGTGAGAATGGGATGAATGGAGAAAGTAGCATAGACATAAATACACTATCATGTGCAAAATAGATAGCTGGTGAGAAGTTGCTATATAACACAGAGAACCAAGTCTGGCACTCTCTGATACCTAGAGGGGTGGGATGGGGGGGAGAGGAGGAGGGAAATATATATATTAGTTATGGTTGATTTGTGTTGTTGTATAGCAGAAACCAACACAACATTATAAAGCAATTTTCCTCCAATTAAAAAATAAATTCAAAAAATAAGAGACTACTATCAATAATTATATGCCAATAAAATGGACAAAGTGGAAGAAATGGACAAATTCTTAGAAAAGTACAACTTTCCAAAAATGAACCAGGAGGAAATAGAAAATCATAACAGACCCATCACAAGCACGGAAATTGAAACTGTAATCAGAAATCTTCCAGCAAATAAAAGCCCAGGTCCAGACGGCTTCACAGCTGAATTCTACCAAAAATTTAGAGAAGAGCTGACACCTATCCTACTCAAACTCTTTCAGAAAATTGCAGAGGCAGGTAAACTTCCAAACTCATTCTATGAGGCCATCATCACCCTAATACCAAAACCTTACAAAATGCCACAAAAAAAAAAAGAAAACTACAGAAATATCACTGATGAACATAGATGCAAAAATCCTTAATAAAATTCTAACAATCAGAATCCAACAACACATTAAAAATGTCATACATCATGACCAAGTTGGCTTTATCCCAAGGATGCAAGGATTCTTCAATATCCGCAAATCAATCAATACACCACATTAACAAATTGAAAAATAAAAGCCATATGATTATCTCAATAGATGCAGAGAAAGCCTTTGACAAAATTCAACATCCATTTATGATAAAAACTCTCCAGAAAGCAGGAATAGAAGGAACATACCTCAACATAATAAAAGCTATATATGACAAACCCACAGCAAACAATATCCTCAATGGTGAAAAATTGAAAGCATTTCCCCTAAAGTCAGGAACAAGACAAGGATTCCCATTCTCACCACTACTATTCAACATAGTTTTGGAAGTTTTGGCCACAGCAATCAGAGCAGAAAAAGAAATAAAAGGAATCCAAATTGGAAAAGAAGAAGTAAAACTCACTGTTTGCAGATGACATGATCCTGACATGATAGAAAACCCTAGAGAATCCACCAGAAAATTACTAGAGTTAATCAATTGGAAAAGAAGAAGTAAAACTCTCACTGTTTGCAGATGACATGATCCTGACATGATAGAAAACCCTAAAGACTCCACCAGAAAATTACTAGAGCTAATCAATGAATATAGTAAAGTTGCAGGATATAAAATCAACACACAGAAATCCCTTGCATTCCTATACATTAATAATGAGAAAATAGAAAGAGAAATTAAGGAAACAATTCCATTCACCATTGCAATGAAAAGAATAAAATACTTAGGAATATATCTACCTAAAGAAACTAAAGATCTATATATAGAAAACTATAAAACACTGATGAAATAAATCAAAGAGGACACTAATAGATGGAGAAATATACCATGTTCATGGATCAGAAGAATCAATATAGTGAAAATGAGTATACTACCCAAAGCAATCTATCAGATCAGATCAGATCAGTCGCTCAGTCGTGTCCGACTCTTTGTGACCCCATGAATCCCAGCACGCCAGGCCTCCCTGTCCATTACCAACTCCTGGAGTTCACTGAGACTCATGTCCATCGAGTCAGTGATGCCATCCAGCCATCTCATCCTCTGTCGTCCCCTTCTCCTCTTGCCCCCAATCCCTCCCAGCATCAGAGTCTTTTCCAATGAGTCAACTCTTCACATGAAGTGGCCAAAGTACTGGAGTTCCAGCTTTAGCATCATTCCTTCCAAAGAAATCCCAAGGCTGATCTCCTTCAGAATGGACTGGTTGGATCTCCTTGCAGTCCAAGGGACTCTCAAGAGTCTTCTCCAATGCCACAGTTCAAAAGCATCAATTCTTCGGTGCTCAGCCTTCTTCACAGTCCAACTCTCACATCCATACATGACCACAGGAAAAACCATAGCCTTGACTAGATGAACCTTTGTTGGCAAAGTAATGTCTCTGCTTTTGAATATGCTATCTAGGTTGGTCATAACTTTCCTTCCAAGGAGTAAGTGTCTTTTAATTTCATGGCTGCAGTCACCATCTGCAGTGATTTTGGAGCCCAGAAAAATAAAGTCTGACACTGTTTCCACTGTTTCCCCATCTATTTCCCATGAAGTGATGAGACCAGATGCCATGATCTTCATTTTCTGATTCAATGCAATCCCCATCAAGCTACCAACGGTATTTTCACAGAGCTAGAACAAATAATTTCACAATTTGTATGGAAATACAAAAAACCTTGAATAGCCAAAGCAATCTTGGCTATAGAAGAATGGAACTGGAAGAATCAACCTGCCTGACTTCAGGCTCTAGTACAAAGCCACAGTCATCAAGACAGTATCGTACTGGCACAAAGACAGAAATATAGATCAATGGAACAAAATAGAGAGCCCAGAGATAAATCTACGCACCTATGGACACCTTGTCTTTGACAAAGGGGGCAAAGATATACAATGGAGAAAAGACAATCTCTTTAACAAGTGGTGCTGGGAAAACTGGTCAACCACTTGTAAAAGAATGAAACTAGAACACTTTCTAACACCATACACAAAAATAAACTCAAAATGGATTAAAGATCTAAACGTAAGACCAGAAACTATAAAACTCTTAGAGGAGAACATAGGTAAAACACTCTCCGACATACATCACAGCAGGATCCTCTATGACCCACCTCCCAGAATATTGGAAATAAGAATGGGAGAAAATAATAGCAAATGAAGCAACCGACAAACAACTAATCTCAAAAATATACAAGCAACTCCTACAGCTCAACTCCAGAAAAATAAACGACCCAATCAAAAAATGGGCCAAAGAACTAAATAGACATTTCTCCAAAGAAGACATACAGATGGCTAACAAACACATGAAAAGATGCTCAACATCACTCATTATCAGAGAAATGCAAATCAAAACCACTATGAGGTACCATTTCACACCAGTCAGAATGGCTGCGATCCAAAAGTCTACAAATAATAAATGCTGGAGAGGGTGTGGAGAAAAGGGAACCCTCTTACACTGTTGGTGGGAATGCAAACTAGTACAGCCACTATGGAGAACAGTGTGGAGATTCCTTAAAAAACTGGAAATAGAACTGCCTTATGATCCAGCAACCCCACTGCTGGGCATACACACTGAGGAAACCAGAAGGGAAAGAGACACGTGTACCCCAATGTTCATCGCAGCACTGTTTATAATAGCCAAGACATGGAAGCAACCTAGATGTCCATCAGCAGATGAATGGATAAGAAAGTGGTGGTACATATACACAATGGAGTATTACTCAGCCATTCAAAAGAATACATTTGAATCAGTTCTAATGAGGTGGATGAAACTGGAGCCTATTATACAGAGTGAAGTAAGCCAGAAGGAAAAACATAAATACAGTATACTAACGCATATATATGGAATTTAGAAAGATGGTAACAATAACCCGGTGTACGAGACAGCAAAAGAGACACTGATGTATAGAACAGTCTTATGGACTCTGTGGGAGAGGGAGAGGGTGGGAAGATTTGGGAGAATGGCAATGAAACATGTAAAATATCATGTAGGAAACGAGTTGCCAGTCCAGGTTTGATGCATGATGCTGGATGCTGGGGGCTGGTGCACTGGGACCACCCAGAGGGATGGTATGGGGAGGGAGGAGGGTTCAGGATGGGGAACACATGTATACCTGTGGCGGATTCATTTCGGTATTTGGCAAAACTAATACAATTATGTAAAGTTTAAAAATAAAATAAAATTAGAAAAAAAAAAGCAAAAATAAAAAAATGGGATCTAATTAAAATTAAAAGCCTCTGCACAACAAAAGAAACTATAAGCAAGGTGAAAAGACAGCCTTCAGAATGGGAGAAAATAATAGCAAATGAAGCAACTGACAAACAACTAATCTCAAAAATATACAAGCAACTCCTGCAGCTCAATTCCAGAAAAATAAATGACCCAGTCAAAACATGGGCCAAAGAACTAGACATTTCTCCAAAGAAGACATACAGATGGCTAACAAACGCATGAAAAGATGCTCAACATCACTCATTATCAGAGAAATGCAAATCAAAACCACTATGAGGTACCATTTCACGCCAGTCAGAATGGCTGTGATCCAAAAGTCTACAAGCAATAAATACTGGAGAGGATGTGGAGAAAAGGGAACCCTCTTACACTGCTGGTGGGAATGCAAACCAGTACAGCCATTATGGAGAACAGTGTGGAGATTCCTTAAAAAACTGGAAATAGAAGTGCCATACGACCCAGCAATCCCACTGCTGGGCATACACACTGAGGAAACCAGAATTGAAAGAGACACATGTACCCCAATGTTCATAGCAGCACTGTTTATAACAGCCAGGACATGGAAGCAACCTAGATGTCCATCAGCAGATGAATGGATAAGAAAGCGGTGGTACATATACACAATGGAGTATTACTCAGCCATTAAAAACAATACATTTGAATCAGTTCTAATGAGCTGGATGAAACTGGAGCCTATTATACAGAGTGAAGTAAGCCAGAAAGAAAAACACCAATACAGTATACTAACGCAAATATATGGAATCTAGAAAGATGGTAACAATAATCCTGTATACGAGACAGCAAAAGAGACACTGATGGACACTTTTGGACTCTGTGGGAGAAGGGGGGAATGATTTGGGAGAATGGCATTGAAACATGTATAATATCATATAAGAAATGAATCGCCAGTCCAGGTTCAATGCAGGATATAGGAAGCTTGGGGCTGGTGCACTGGGATGACCCAGAGTGATGGTATGGGGAGGGAGGTGGGACAGGGGTTCAGGATGGGGAACACATGTACACCCATGGTGGATGCATGTTGATGTATGGCAAAACCAATACAATATTGTAAAGTTAAAAAAAAAAATAAATTAATTAAAACAAAAACAAAAAATACGTAAAAATATGAATACATGGTTTTAACTAGTTTATCATTCTTCTCTAATCAACATGCACCAATCACATGTCTATAGAGAAAGAGTAGTAACCTATGGCTTGAACATGATAAACTCTAGACACATGACTTCTTTAACTATATCATCTAAGAGCTCTACTTAGATCATGAGCTCTACATGAAATGATGAAGAGTTGTAGGTACCAACAGGAGGACAGTAGCCTGGCGTTCAAGCAATAACTGACAAAATAACTTTGTTGAACTACACTGAATACCTGTGCAGCTGTGAGCAATCATTAACACGGTCAGAGAATACCTTAGAAACTCACAGAAGCAAAACACCTATCTGATTAATCTGTTTGACTTAGTATGGCTGTCTCAGATTCTCCCTCTCAAAAATGAGACTTAGGAAGGAGAGTCATAATCATGAATGAGGATGGAAGCTCTTTGATAGCAGCTGTCATCAATCGTGTTGCTATTGAGGAGAAGGACAGCATGTCATCCTTTCCTACCCAGGTGAAGAACCATGAAAAAAAATGAAAACAGATGCTTTCTTCATATGCCTTGGATGTATGGTTTCACTGCACAGATTCATAAACAAAACAGAAAATATACCACTTCCAAATTACCACTGAAAAGTCCAGTTAGTTTAGTCAGTTAATTCAATGGTTTGGGGAAAAAAAAAAACCTATTCACGCTAGCTGTCTGACTCAAACTGTCTGTACATATACATTGATCTGACTGGTTTAAGTCAGTCAGTGGTTCCTGAAGCTGGTGAATAGAGATCATTTGAAGAGATGATGCTCTTTCAGTGTCTCAGAGATATAACTTTAACCTGACTCTAAGTGAATCACAAAATTATGTATTTCTCTAAAATTATACAGGCAATTATGAATACCCCAATTAATAAAAAGAGAAATGCCTTTATTTGCTCAGTGGACAGGGATATGAAAAAAAGGAAAAGTGCACATGCTATTCAATAGACATATGATTAAATCTAGATGATTCAGTCAGAAATTCTATTCAAAGAGAAAGCTATTTATCCCAACAAATCACCCTTTGTGTTTGGTTGATGCAGAAGGTGCCTTAATTTCTCTGACACGTAGGGGAGGGAGAGCTTGATGTCCAAATATGCTATGCAGAATGCAAGCATCTTTTTACACACTGTTGTCAGATAAGGACTTGAAGCAGATTTTTAAAGACTCTTGGGAGGCCACTGAACTTGGATCATTCTTAGCTAAGTTATCTAAAACACTTCAAATACTTTAAAATAAAACTAATCCCTGCACTGGTGGGTTGAAAACTTTTCCTATCCCCAGGGCACTAAAATAATACCCTTTTGAACAGTAGGTGAAGTATTTTTAGGCGACAGCTCTCCAGTTATAACAAGGCAAGTCAATTTTTAGGAATTAGGGATGCTAATCACAGTGTCTCAAGATGTGCATTGCTGGGGAGTGAAATATAAGACCACAAACTGACATGACTGCAATGTGCTATGCTCCCTCGAAGGAGATGTAAATGGGAGGGAGACTTGGCTTCCTAGTCCTGCCACGGCTTGATCCATCATAAAGGTCAAGATAATTGGCCACATACAGCAAAATCAACACCACTTGCTCTCCCCTAGCCTTGCAGATAAGCATAGAAAGTCAGCTTCCTGCAGGGCTAAGTGGTGGCTAGCCCAGGTGGAGGAGGAGGAGGTCTGAAAATATGCATGTAAGAACACAAGGCACTGTAATGATGCCATCAAATTTAGCATTAAATATATTTAACAATCAATTCAGATACCGTAGGTTGCCCCCAAACATGCGTGAAATGCTTCCAGGGTTTTACCAGACTGCATACTCTTTCGTGTTTATGCCTTTCTAGTGTTTTTTGGACTTTAAAAGCTCTCAGCACCATAAATGTACTTGTGTTAACAAATGAAACTGCAATAAATGCAATTTCTGGGTTAATGCCATTATTGAAGTATGGCTATCTGAGAATTCCATTTCCCTGAAACGTTCCAATTAGTTTTACAATCCAAAGCTAAGGTAGGCATTGACTAAAGGGTGTCAGAAAATTCACATAAAAGTAAAATAACTGAGTTACTAAAAGTTGCCAAATGGATTGAGTTTCTCATCTAGTAAGAACCTATTTACAGAGATTATCGAAGGTATGTACCTATTTTAAAATGTGAAGTTCATGATTAGGATGTAAAGTGAACAAGACTATCAATTTGTGTCACCACACTGGTTGTATGCAGGACCTCATGTGTGACCAGTTACATAGGATACTGGTGCAGGAAGTCTGTGCATCTGGTTCAATGTTATGCTATTCTTGTCCTAAAATTCTTAAAAGTATTTTATATCCCTGCATTTTCATCTTGTCTGTCATTCAGTCATGTCCAACTCTTTGTGACCCCATGGACTGCAGCACTCCAGGCTTCCCTGTCCACTATCTCCCAGAGTTTGCTCAAACTCATGTCTATTGAGTCAGTGATGCCATCCAACCATCTCATCTTCTGTTGTCCCCTTCTCCTCCAGCCCTCAATCTTTCCCAGCCTCAGGGCCTTTTCCAACGAGTCCGCTCTTCACATCAGGTGGCCAAAATATTGGAGCTTCAGTATCAGTCCTTCCAATGAATATTCAAAATTGATTTTCTTTAGGATTGACTGCTTTGATCTCCTTGTTGTCCAAGGGACTCTCAAGAGTCTTCTCCAATACTACAGTTTGAAGGCATCAGTTCTTCAGCACTCAACTCTTTTTTATTGTCCAGTTCTCACATCCATACATGACTACTGGAAAAACCATGGCTTTGACTATACGGATCTTTGTTGGCAAAGTGAGGTCTCTGGTTTTTAATACGCTATTTACGTTTGTCACTGCTTTTCTTCCAAGGAACAAGTGTCCTTTAATTTCATGGCTGCAGTCACCATCTGCAGTAATGTTACTGCCAAGTCACTTCAGTTGTGTCTGACTCTGTGTGACCCCAGAGACGACAGCCCACCAGGCTCCGCCGTCCCTGGCATTCTCCAGGCAAGAACACTGGAGTGGGTTGCCATTTCCTTCTCCAATGCATGAAAGTGAAAAGTGAAAGTGAAGTCGCTCAGTCATGCCCGACTCTTAGCGACCCCATGGACTGCAGCCTACCAGGCTCCTCTGTCCATGGGATTTTCCAGGCAAGAGTACTGTTGGAGCCCCAAAATCAAGTCTCTCACTGTTTCCATTTTTCCCCATCTATTTGCCATGAAGTGATGGGACCAGATGCTATGATCTTTGTTTTTTGAATGTTGAGTTTCAAGCCAGCTTTCTCACTTTCCTCTTCACCTTTATCAAGAGGCTTTTTAATTCTGCTTTACTTTCTGCCATAAGACTGGTGTCATCTGTGTATCCGAGGTTACTAATATTTCTCCCTGCAATCTTGATTCCAACTTGGGATTCATCCAACCTAGCATTTTGCATGATGTACTCTGCATATAAGTTAAATAAGCAGGGTGATAATATACAGCCTTGATGTACTCCTTTCCCAATTTGGAACCAGTCTGTTGTTCCATATCCACTTCTAACTGTTGCTTCTTGAATCAACTGTTGCAACTTGAAACCTGCATACAGGTTTCTCAGGAAGCCGGTAAGGTGGTCTGGTATTCCCATCTCTTTAAAAAATTTCCACAGTTTGTTGTGATCCACACAGTCAAAAGCTTTAGTGTAGTCAATGAAGCAGAAGTAGATGTTTTTCTGGAATGCTCTAGCTTTTTCTATGATCTAATGGATGTTGGCAATTTGATCTCTGGGTCCTCTGCCTTTTTCTAAATTCAGCTTGTACATCTGGAAGTTCTCAGTTCATGTACTATTGAAGCCTAGCTTGCAGGATTTAGAGCATGACCTTGCTAGCATGCGAAATGAGTGCAACTGTGCAGTAGTTTGACTATTCTTTGGCATTGGCCTTCTTTGGTATTGGAATGAAAACTGACCTTTTCCCAGTCTGTGGCCACTGCTGAGTTTTCCATATTTGTCAGCATACTGAGTGCAACACTTTAACAGCTTCATTTTGTCTGGGGACCCACATATTTTGTAGCCAGTGCTGACTGTGTGACCAGTTTTAAGCCCTGGAGATATGTTCCTATCTTAGACTTTCTGGTATGACTCTTCATGAGAAATATCACCCTCAAAGAATAATCCAAATGAAACAAGAGATGGAGTTAAGGAGAAGGGAAAGCATTTTGGGGAAGTACAAAATGTAAAGACAAGAATAATCATGGAGTTTCATAAATGACTGAATCTTTCCACTCCCAGGAAGTTGAGCTAAAATCATAATGTAGAAAAGCAGCTCTTTGATTGCTAACCAGAAGTCACCATGCAGAAAAAGAAACCCAATGTTTGAACCATTGGACATTGAGAAGCAAATTAATTTGAGTTCTTTTCTGAAGTTCATTTAAGAGGACTAACTGGAACTGTTTCAAAAAGAACAGTTAAAGGGCTGCTGACATATGCTCAAGTTGGTCCTAATTAGCACTCGGAGTATGTTTGTCACAGAGGAAGTAGAAGCATAAAACTATGCTTAAGTATCAGCAGTGATTAAAAGTATGCCAGTGGGTGGGAGTGGGTAAGATTATTTACTTTATAAAATGGAAGAGCTAAGCATGGAGAAAGAGCTTGCAAGAGAAAAAAGTGGGCACTTTGGAGGGGGAGTGTATGGGGGAAATAACTGAAAACAGTTTGAAAAGAGTATTATAGCACACAAAACGCTCAGAAGAGTCAGCGAGGTCTTACTGCATGGGCACTAACGAGCACTAATAAGCTCTCCAGGATTTGAGGCCTAAGGCTATTAGTGTATTAAAAGTTCTCGCACTTGTTCACAATAGGTTATATCTAGGCAATCCTCCCTCCAGGAAGATAAATTGTACTCGGATGCCGAATAATAACTAGTGTATGTGGAGTGCATCATAATTTACATACGTGATCTTTTACATAAAAGATTTGTTACGCTTGTAACATCCCCATAATGTGCACAGTATAATACCACTTGACAGATGAGATAATGAGACCCAGAAAAGGAAAGTGAATTCCCTAAGAACACAAGTCAGAAGGTAACAGTCATCTTATCCCAAAACCTGTGCTTTCCCCACCATAAAAGGAGTGAATGGCGTGTTATATGTTCTAATGATAAAACAAGGTTAACAATAATAACTATAACCACGGGGCCTCTTATGAAGACCTTCTTGCTTTCCTTCTTCTCACGAGCCATCCATCCACCTCCACCCAACACAGACTTCTGGGTGAAGATTCGCCATTACTGGTGGTTTAGTCGCTAAGTCGTGCAACCCCATGGACTGTAGCACACCACGTTCCTCTGTCCACGGGATTTCCCAGGCAAGCATTATGGAGTGGGTTTCCATTTCCTTCTCGAGGGGATCTTCCAGACCCAGGTTTCCTGCATTGCAGGCAGCCTCCTGCATTGCAGGCAGATTCTTTACCAAATGAAACAAGGATTGACCTTTGTAATGTGTCTATTTGTCAGATTAGCACTCACAAAACTTATACTGTCCAGATGACGGCAGTCAGGGGTAACTGAGTATGCGACAGAAATGGCTCTCACGTGACTTCCCATGAATATGATGGGTATCACAATGAGTCTGGAAAGCAGCTGACACTTAAGTAAACCTTGTGAGGTAAACAAAAGTCAGGTTTTGTAGCTCTTTGCTTCTGCACTGGCTCTTTCCTCCTCAGTATTTCATCTCCCAATCACTCTGACAAAACTTCACTTGTAATTGAGATGCTAAGAACTTTCAAAGACCCTGCATTTTAAAATGGAATTTTAAAAGGAAAAATAAAAGGAGAGCACAAAAGGGGGAAGGAGGGAATTTAAGAAGAGGGGGTGAGTACTTGGAATTTCCCTGCTGAGCATTTCTATTCTCCATTCCTAGTCTGGGTTTCCAAGAACCTATATTTCAGTCTTCTCATCTCTCTGCTTCCACTTTGTTTACAGGAGAACAACTAAAGAAAGGCTTGGCACCCTGACCTCTAGAGTGATTACTAATACTGCTCTATTCTGGAGTACTTGACTGATGTCAAAAATGTGATACTACCAGTGGCTCTGGCCGTGTGCATGTGTGTGCGTGTGTGTGTGTGTGTGTGTGTGTGTGCTTAGTCACTCAGTCATGTCTTTGCAACCCCATCGACTGCAGCTTGCCAGGCTCTTCTGTTCACAGGGATTCTCCAGGCAAGAACACTGGAGTGGGTTGCCCTGCCCTCCTCCAGGGGATCTTCCCAACCTAAGGATCAAATCCATGTCTCCCACATTGCAAGTGGATTCTTCACCCTGTGAGTCACCAGGGAAGCCCAACAATACTGGAGTGAATAGCCCATCCCTTCTCCATGGGATCTTCCTGACCCAGGAATTCAACCACAGTCTCCTGCATTGCAGGCAGATTCTTTACCAGCTGAGCTACCAAGGAAAACTGTGCATTAAACACAATATTCTCTTTTCCTACACTACATTTTAGTCAAAAATTAAGATGAGAAATTTACGCAAGAAGTCAAAGAATGCAACTTCCCTTATATCCTATTTTCTCATCAGCCAACTGCATGCTGGTTTCTGTCTCCACCACACCTCTGAAACTGACCTCATCAAGGTCACCAATAGTCTTGTTACTTCTGCCACCATTATCCACTCTTTTGTTGGTGCAATCCTTTTGTCCTTTTACTTTCCTGACACTCTGTGCTCTTGATATGCACCTACCTGTTCGGCTATTCGTCTCCTTTGTACACTTAGCTTCCTCTGTTATTTCCATTAAGCTTGGCATTCCATAAGGATTTATCTTGGGCTTGCCTGGTAAATTAAACAGTAAAGAATCCACCTGCCAATGCAGGAGACCCCAGTTCTATCCCTGGGTTGTGAAGATGCTCTGGAGAATGGAATGGCTACCCACTCCAGTATTCTTGCCTGTAGATTCTGCATGGACAGAAAAGCCTGGCAGGCTACAATCCATGAGATTGCAAAAGTCAGACATGACTGCCTGACTAACACACACACACAGATTTATCCTGGCCTTTGATCTCTTCCTCTCCCATATAATTTCCTCAGGTGTCCTCACAATGTTACCAGATTTAGTTACTCCTTACATGCTAATTCCAAGAATCCCATCTCAGTCTGATTTTTTTTTTAACCTGAGCTTTAAACCTGCAGCCATACCTGTCAATTGAAAATTTCTACTAGTTTATCCCCCAAATATCTCAATTTAACATGCCTAAATCTGAACTGATATTCCTGAACCACTCAATATCTTCCCCCCAGTCCAAATAATGGAAACACTACCAAAGTCAGAAACTTGGGCATAGGTCTTGATTCTGTTGTGTCTCCCCTTCATCTATTACTGAACCCCATGACCTCTACCTCCCAAATCTCTCTCCAGTCCATCCTTTCTCTGTATCCCCACTGCTAAATTATTGGTTCAACCCAGCCTCATCTCTTGCCTGCATTACTGTGAGATGGTCTCTTATGAAGCCCCTTTGCCTCCTGTCCTGTTTGCCTTTGTCTTTGACATCACAGCCAGAGTGATGGTTCTTGAATGTGAACTTTATTATGTCATCCTCCAACTCTCCACTGTGCTCACAGAGCTCTGGATAATCTGACCACTGCTAACCTCCCCAGCCTAATCTCTCTGACTCAGTCCTCATCCTGATATTTCAGTCACACTGAATTTTCCCTGCACATTTCTCTCATCCTTTTCCCCAGGTCTTGTCACATCTATTCCTTTTTTCCCTGACGTGTCTTCCCTAAATAATTCTTTATTCTTCTGTCTCCATTTGGACATAATTTCCTTCCCAAAATCTTTTCTGACCTCTGCCCCCCCTCCCCAACAATGCCTTGCTTCAAGCTTAGCTCCCTCTCTTCTTTGCTCCTGGAGCCTCTCTATTGCCTTTATTGTTAAGATATGTCACCTTGAGATGCAGCTATCCATTTACTAACCTGTAAACTCACCAGATGCTGTTATATGAGAACAGAGGCTTGTCTATGACAGTTCACCATTGTGTTCTCAGTACTTAACAGAGAGCATGCAACAAAGTAGGTACTTACTAAATAGTTCTTGAAGTCCACTTATTTAGTGGACTTGGTGGTAAATTTATTTTTTTTTAATTTTATATTATAAAGTCAGATAAGATGTTTTTAATGAAACATATAGAGTAAAAATAAGCCAACAAGTAAACCTTCTGATTCAGAGAACCTAAGGTTCTGAGGAACACTTAGCCCTCAAAGCTGAGTATTTATATTATTGACCACTAATAAAGAACTGTGCTCATATGTTTGTGATACCTGCCTGAGAGTTCTAGTCACAGGTCAATAGGCCCATTTATAACCAGAAAGGGTGGGTAGTGCAGACAAAGACGCAGAGGGGACCAAGCAGTCTGCAGAGTCATGAGTAGCCAAAGTTTCTGTTTCTATGGATATCCTTTGGGTCACTTACCCCCTAACCACCAACCTCACCATTGTTTCTTCTCCTTTACAGCAGGTTCAGGATGTCATATGAAGTCAGCCTCTTCTTTTGCCCCATCCTGCTCCCAACATTACAGCTGGAGGTGCAGCTCAGCTTCATGCTGGGTAGGGTGGCAGGATCTCAGGTATGTTTATCTTGAGATTGCTAATGAACACGAGCCTTATGAAGCCATTGAGAACTTGAAATGTGGTTAGTGAGACAGAGGAACTGAGTTTTAAATTTAAAAACTAAATGTAATGTAAAACTTTTAAATATGTCTGGAACAACAGATATGTGAGTTTGCTTTTTTCAGTTGTCAATTTATGTAATGTAAATCAAATCTTTTTAATCAAAATTTAGCTCCCATATTGAGATGTGGTATAAGTATAGAATATATACTGGATTTTGAAGCTTCAGTAGGAAAAAAGAATATAAGATAGCTCATTAATTTTTCACATTGATTACATATTAGAATGATAATATTTTAGATATGTGTGGTTAAAAGAATATTAAAATTAATTACACCTGTTTCTTTTTAGTTTTTTTTGATCCTACTACTGAAAATTTGAAATTATATATGCAGCTCTCACTATATTTCTTCAGTATTAGTATAGGGACCAGGCTGGGACCAACGACAGATGTGCAAGGGAAACTGGCAGCCTTTAATCCTTTTTGCTTTATCCCTTATAAATATAACAAGACTAAAGCTAAAGTCTACCTTATAATACTGGCTAACGTTGTTGACACTTATTAACTGCCAAACTGTTCTAAATTCTCTATAGGTGAACAATTTTCATTACAACTCTATGATGAAACTACTTTTATTCTCATTTTAAAAATGGAGAAACTGAGGCACACAGTTGAAGTAGTTTATCTCATAGTCTATAATTGGTAAAGCCAGAATTTGAACACAGATATATCTAACTTCAAATCCTTCACATCAGTGAAATGGCAAGATAACATTTCAAATGTGTCAGTACATTTTCTGAGCTCTATTTAAGGAGACAATGTAACAGTCACTAATATATTATATACTATGAATTGTCATTAAGTCAAATGAGTAATTCGTTTGGGTGCTCTGCTTAATACCGAAAAAGAACAAAGCTTCCTCGTTTGCATTTCAAATACACAAGTCAATCCATAGCTCTGTTTGTCAGGCACTGTTTAAATCTGAGAAAGGTAAGTGTACTCATGAAGCCACTTTTAAAAAAATAATGAAGATAATCAGTTTGTTGCCAATAAAAATGCCAAGGTATCCTAACTTTCCTGTACTATAAGTAGAATTCATTTCCTCTGTAGTCAACTAGTACCAAAATATTTTACACTAAAATGCATTTAGTATGCTTCTATCTGTATTTTTGAAAGTACTTTCCTTCCTTCATTCATTCTTCAGTTATTAACTGAGTGTTACTATTCCAAGCTGGCTGTGAAATGGACACAAGAATGTACAATCTAAGAAGATAATTTGTGCCTGGAGAAAATAGCCCCAGAGATAGTGTTAAGTGGGTATGTACAGAAATATATACCCGATGTCCCTGTGAACTCTATTGCCTTTAAAGTTTATGTTTCTATGATCCCCAAATATGTTTTTAGGTATTGGTTGAGGACATTTAAAAACTGGCTTAACAGAAGATTCAAAGCTTGATCTCAGCTGTTATAAAAACAATGCAGCTGCTGAGTGAAAACAGATGCCAGGAGGAAACATGCTGGGCGTAAAGGAAGGACATTGTGGGAAGCACAACTTTATAATAACTTGAGGCATCCCATCTAATGACATTATAATTTGGCTCTCACTTATCGGGCAATACAACAGACAGCTTCAACTATCATTTGTCTAGCATCCATTAAGTATTGTCTTCTTTATAATAGTTAGCTTTGTGTGTTGGACAATGAGTGAGGTGGGGGGAACCATCTAAGACATTTGAGAAATAAACCTTAATGACAACAAACAATTTGTCAGACATTCTTTTTCTTCAGCTTTAACATTTGGGTGCCATATAGTGAATTAAATGATCTAACTCATCTCATTCATCATCCAAACTACAGAACAAACTGCTATAGTCAAGCTTCTCCAGAAGATTACCTGACAGGTGATATATGAATCCATGAAGGGATCGTATGATGAAGGAACATTAAAGATGACAAGTGATACGTCAGTCTTCTTGGCCAGTTACTTTCATTGAATAACAGGCACACACACATTTCTGGTCAAATAGTGGGGATTAACTTATCTAAATGTGATTTTACATAGTCTATGGGCTTAAGGGAAGCTGTAGGGGACCACATCATAAACACGTGAGAACTAAGGATTGATGTCAATTTCTGTCACATTTATTCACTCAACAAATATTTACTAAGCACTTACTTTGGGTCAGCACTATGGAAGCACAATTTTTTTTTTTTGGCGGGGGAGCTCGTCTTATTGTGCTTATTCATTCAGTCATGTTTGACTCTTTGCAACCCCATGGACTATAGCCTGCTAAGCTCCTCTGTCTATGGGATTCTCCAGGCAAGAATACTGTAGTGGGTTGCCATGCCCTACTCCAGAGGATCTTCCCCACCCAGGAATCAAACCTACATCTTCTGCATTGCAGGTGGATTCTTTACTGCTGAGCCATTGGGGAAGCACTTACTTCGGGTCAGCACTATCGAAGCACCATTTTTCTTTTGGGAACTCAGGTGGGTACTATTCAGGATTTGCTAAGCTAATAAGCATGAGACCAAGGGCTCAAGCAGAATTCTTTTAACTATAAACTCAGCAGTCTGAACAGTATCATATGCTGCTGGTCAGCACATAGTGATAAATTGTTTGGCTCCTGCTCCATTTAACTTCCATAGTTCTTCCAGTCACCTCCTCCCACAGGAAACTCTGTGTCACCACTCCAGGACCTCACTTAGGACCTCCAGGACCTTAATGAGTTTTGATACAGAATTTGATATGCAGTAATCTATATATGAGCTGTAAACTTGACCTCTAATTCTCTTTTAATTTGATAAAATAACAGAGAAAGAAGACTAAATGAATACATTGTTTTAAGCATTTTACAGAAGTGAAGATTCCAAACTTTAATTTTCAAGTCTTTGATGCTGCAGGTTAATTTGGTGTTACTATTAGACTCATTGAATTGTTATTCTATTTAAATATTTGCTTCCAGCTTTGGGAACATACAAAGTGCCTATGTGGTAACTAGGGAATAGGTATCTTCTTAGAAAAAGCTAAACTCAAGACCTGAAACAGACAAAATAGACAAAGAAAGGGTGGAGAGAAAAGTGTTTCCTGAACACCTACTATGTTTTAAATTCTGTGCTAGTCCTTTTTACATGTATTATTTTATCTATAATAAAAATCTTAAGAGTATTATCTTCATTTTACCAAAGAAGAAGCTGAGATTTAGTAAGTTTATTTCATATGTCCCAAGTTACCAGCTAGTTAGTGGTAGAGCTGAAGGTAAAGATGAAATCTGTTTAATACCAAAGCTCTTTCCACATGGCAAGCTGCCTTGTGCCTACAATTTGTCTCTACGTTTTCTGCTTTATCAATTACTTTGCAGGTAGATGGAAACAGAGCTCCCTATCTCTTATATAAGTTCTTCTCTGGCTCAGTCTCTTTATCAAAAGGAGATTGTGCTCACTGGTCTATTAAGTTAACACATTTGGAATAATGCTTAACTCTTTACATCCTTTAGTGGCTAAGACTTTGCAGTCCCTTCCTCTATGTTACCTTTCATATGGAGAAACTTCCTTTTCCCTAGACTGGCTTTAGGGTAAACTGATCTGATAATTTCATTTTTTTTTTTCCAGATTATTCAGAAGCTGCCTTATAAATTGTTGTTTGTTGCTAAGTCGTGTCTGACTCATTCCAGCCCTGGCTATATTTGCCTGTTGAGTTTAATAACTTCTTACAAACTTCTTCCTACCAAAGGGATCATGGAACTGTTAAGAGAATTGCTTGTTTGAGTTACTAGGTCAGGTTTTCTTTATTTCTTTATTTGTGTTAATCTCTACAGCCCTCTTTTCCTTTAAGTTGTTGTTGTTCAGTCACTCAGTCGTGTCCGACTCTTTGCAACCCCATGGACTGCAGCACAATAGGCTTACCTATCTTTCACTGTCTCCCTGAGTTTGCTCAAACTCATGTCCATTGAGTCGGTGATGCCATCCAAGCATCTCAGCCTCTCTCATCCCCTTCTCCTCCTACTCTCAGTCTTTCCCAGCATCAGGATCTTTTCCAGTGAATCAGCTCTTTATATCACGTGGCCAAAGTATTAGAGCTTCAGCTTCAGCATCAGTCCTTCTAATGAATATTCAGGGTTGATTTCCTTTAGGATTGACCAGTTTGATCTCCTTGCTGTCCAAGGGACTCTCAAGAGTCTTCTCTAGCACCACAATTCAAAAGCACCAATTCTTCGGTGCTCAGCCTTTTTTATGGTTCAACTCTCACATCTGTACATGACTACTAGAAAAATCATAGCTTTGACTATATGGACCTTTGTCGACAAAGTGATGTCTCTGCTTTTTTAATATGCTGTCTAGGTTTGCCTTATAAATAGAAATTACCAATTTTCAAGTCACCAGTATACACTAAAGTGAACTCTATTTTATAATTATACTGAACACCATGTAATATTTCATATCTGTATGCTGAAACACCAGCCACCACTTAAGCTACTTCACCTGCCATTTTTGGAAAGGTTTTCACTGATCTCACTTTAGAACTTGAGATCCTCCCCCGTCTCTTATGGCACACACCACTTTTATTCATATTTGCAGAGCACATGCCAGCCACACCATGGTGAATATACCAACATCATCCTTGCCCTCACAGAGCTTTAAATATAGGAAGGTAACCCCATATACTTATAACAAGTAAAGGTATAATTCCATTTATAATAAATGCTGTAAAAGAAAACTCTGATATTATGCATTATGTGGAGAAAAATAAAAATTCAATAACTGATGATGCATATGATACATACTTTTTTCCTGTTTACAAAATTCTATATAATGAGCTTCCTTGTTTAACCTAACACATGTCTCATACTTACTAGGATGTGCCAGAACCCAACTTGCACAAAGAAAGTTTATCTTTCTCAAAAGTTTACCATGAACAAAAATATGTGTAAACCTATATGAGAAAAACTAGAAAACTCTGATGAATGAAACCAAAGGGGAACTAAATAAATGTAAATATAGTCTATGTTCAAGGACAAAAAGACACCATATTGTCAGTTCTTCCCAACTTACTCTATAGATACAATGAAATCTCAAAGAAAATTCCAGCAATTTACTTGTATCCAGATACTGACAAACTGATTCTAAAGTTTATATGGAGAGGCAAAAGACCTAGAATAGACAACACAGTATTGAAGGAGAAAAACAAAGTTGGAGGACTGATGTTACCCAACTTTAGGACTCACTGTGAAGCTACAGTAGTTAAAACAGTGTGGTATTGGTGAAAGAACATACAACTAGATCAATAGAACAGAGTCCAGAAATAGACCCCCATAAAGACAGTCAACTGTTCTTTGACAAAGGAGCAAAGACAATGTAATGGAGCAAGTTAGTCTCTTCAGCAAATGGTGCTGTAACAACTGGATCAGTTCAGTTCAGTTGCTCAGTCGCGTCCGACTCTTTGCGACCCCATGAATCACAGCACGCCAGGCCTCCCTGTCCATCACCAACTCCCAGAGTCTACCCAAATCCATGTCCATCGAGTCGGTGATGCCATCCAGCCATCTCATCCTCTGTCATCCACTTCTCCTCCTGCCCCCAATCCCTCCCAGCATGAGGATCTTTATGTAAAAAAGCAAAATCATAAAATTCCTAGAAGATAACAGGGGAAAACTTAGATGACTCTGGTTATTGTGATATCTTTTTAGATACAACACCAAAGGCATGATGCATGGAAGAAATAATTGCTAAGCCAGACTTCATTAAAATTAAAAACTTCTGCTCTGTGAAAGCAACCTCAAGAGAATAAGAAGACAAGCCATAGAATGGGAGGAAAAGACATATCTGATAAAGGACTGTTACCCAAATTACATAAAGAACTCTTAAAACTCAACAATAAGAAAACAATCCAATTAAAAAACAGGCAAGATCTTAACAGACACCTCACCAAAGAAGATATATAGATGTCAAATAAGCATATGAAAAGATACTGCATATCATATGTCATCTGGAAAATGAATTTAAAATAATAAATTGTCAATACATAATTTTTAGCATGGCCAAAATCCAAAACACTGACAACACCAAATGCTGGTGGGATGCAAAGCAACTGGAACACTTGCTGGTGAGACTAAAAATGGTACAGCCACCTTGGAAGACAATTTGAAGGTTTCCTCAAAGCCCAACATACTCATGCATACAATTTAGCAATTGTACTCCTTGGTATTTATGCAAAGGAGTTGAAAACTTATGTCCACATGGAAACCTGTACACAGATGTTCATAGCAAATTTATTCATAATTGCCAAAACTTGAAAGCAACTAAGAAGTCCTTCAGTAGGTGAATGGATAAATTGTGGTATATGCAGACAATTAAATATTATTCAGTGCTAAAAAGAAATGAGCCATAAGCCATGAAAACATATGGAGGAAAGTTAAATGCATATTGCTAAGTGAAAGAAGCCAATCTGAAAAGGCTACACACTGTATTACTCCAACGATATGATGTTTTGAAAAAGGTAAAGCTATGGAGACAGTTAAATCATCAGCAGTTGACAAAAGGTAGAGGGTGAGGAGATAAATAGGTAGAACACAGGGGTTTTCAGTTTAATGAAAATATTCTGCATGGTACGATAGTGATGCATATATGTTATTAAGCATTTGTTCAAAATCAGAATGTATAAGAGGGGCCCTTAGGTAAAATGTGGACTTTGGGTAATTGTGATATGTCAGCAAATGTTTGGTGAGTGATGGAGGCTCCGCATGTATGGGAAATCTCTGTATCCCCCTCTCAGTTTTGTTGTGAATCTAAAACTGCTCTAAAAAATAAAGTCATAAAAGCAACCCATGTTTCTATATTGGTGAAGCAAAGATGTTTGGGGACAAAACCTGGAGAAGTACAGATTTCATTGAGTTTATAAAAGGGCTGCCTCTCTAATCCTCAAGCCAAAGAACCACTTAAGGATCTATGGGTTTGATGAATTCTAATTAGAAGAACTGAATGTCAGATTGAGAAATATCCTTGAATTAACTAAGTCAAAAGGTCCAGCCTTTTAGCCTTTACAATTTTTAAGGGGAAAGATGGACAGTAGCCAGCCTTTCATTTTGCCAAGTGAGGAAGTTACATACAATCTACCATCTATTTAGCTGTGATCCCATAAATGAATAGGCATTTGGAAACAAAGAGGAAAAACAGCATCATCTCAGTATCAAGGACAGCCTCTCCTAAGCAAGGACAGGTATAAGTGTATAGCAATAGAAAGATAGATGCAAATATAAATATAGATTAAATGTTATAGCTACATAAATTTGTCTTTATTTTTCTCTTTTCATCTTAGGCTGGTCATAACTGGAGTTTAGAATACTCTGAACTGCTCCAAATGCTTCACAGGGGCAATGACTGACCAGTGCTACAAATCCGTGGTCACTGGGGCTGGAACCAGTACCCAGGTTGCTGGAGCCCACTTTAATGTTTCTTCTACTCACCATCTGCTTGGACTCTGGGAACATGGCAAAGTGCCCAAGATGGAAGGTAAGAGAAATCCTGGCCTACATATAGGATTTGGGACAACCCTGGGATCAGGGACGTTCGTAGAAAAAAAAGAATAAAAATGGGAGGAACATTCTGAGGAAAGGAAACGGGTGCATTTTTAAGTTTGTAAGACCATTCTCCTCTTTCCACAGTCTTCCCCTCTCCACTGGGGAAAAAAGATTATGAAAACAATAAATCCTTGGTTAGGGTACTTTGTCAAGACCTAATAAGTTCACAGAACTGGGTAGGGTGTTTTAATCTTCACATTCCTTTGAGGTAGCTCTTCTCTGATGAGACTAAAGCTCAGTGAGGAGAAGTAATCTACCTACAATCAGCAGCTGGAATTCACATCTAACTCAAGTTCATATACCCATTAACAATATGCCATATTGTCGCATATATTGCTACCCAGGAGAAAGGAAGTATTGTACTTGTTGAGTATCTACTTTGTGCCAAGTTCTGGATTTAGCATTTCTCAAAATTTGTTTCATGTATTCCTGACCTCAGTGCTATTTGTCATTTATTTCACAGATAAGGAAACCAAGGTTGAAGATTACTCAGAAAGAAAAACAAAACAAAACAATGATTTCAATTGGGCCCTGAAGTGGAGATTCATTAAGAAGCTAAAAATAAATATGCTTTTGTACTGAATTCAAATATGTATAACAGCAAATCAATAAAATCAGTATGTTATACTCTTAGTTACATTAGGACATTTTCATTAATTAATAGGTTGAATCATTTGAAATTGCCATTTTGTGGGTCAAACGTGGCTGAATATTGTGACTGCATATGGTTTGATCTAATATACATATCATTATTAAGTTTTACTACTCCAGAGTTCTCTGCCTCTGCCTAACCTTTTCAATAAATTAAGGACTAGCAAGTTAATAGGAAAAGTAATAATAATAAAAATAAAAATCTTAATAACACATTATCAACTATTTCATTGTTTTTAATTTTAATTATTATTTTTTATTGTGCTAAAAATATGTAAATAACATTTACTATCTTAACCATTTTAAGTGCACAGTTCAGTTGTGCTAAGTATGTTTGCAATATTGTGAAACAGATCTCCAGTACTTTTTCATCTTGCAAAACTGAAACTCTACACCCATTAAACAACTAGAAACCTTATGAGGGACCATGTGGGTGGTGGTATCAGATCAAAGGACTTTTCCAAAGGAGGTTATTCTGGAATTTTGTGTAAAATATTCTAAGTTTTAACGTTAGCTTAAAAAATAGCTTTGTTGAGATATAATTCAAATGCCATAAATTCATCCAATTAAAGTGTACAATATAATGTTTTTTAGTACACTCAGTGTACAGCCATCATCTCCATTTAGTTCCTGAATATTGTTACTACCCCAAAGGAGATCCTGTACCTATTAGACAGTCACTTTCCATTCTCTCCTCTTCCCAACTCCTAGTAACCATAATTCTACTTTCTGTTTCTATGAATTTGATTGCTTTGGATACCTCAGATTTATACCATTTTGGAGTGTGTAAAATCAGCCAGATGCCTCATGCATTTTATTTAACTCTGAAAAAATTCTATGAAGTACTATTATCCTCATTTATAACCTCGGAAATTAAAAAGATAGATATAAAGAAATTAAAAAGGTAGATATAAAGTCACATCTGAAACTAATCCACTACTACCTGTGTTCAAATTTATTATACCCAAATTGATAAGAATAATTTCTACCATAGAGAAGAGTTCCCATGTTTTTTATTATTGGGAGGTGGCAGTGGTGCTGTAGATTGCCAAACAGTCAAATAATGCAGCTCAAAAAATACCTGATTAATGACTGAGTGAATTATGTGACAGAATCCCTCCTTAATTAAAACTACTAATATGAAAGAATGAGAACTTGCAAAAGCTCATGGTAACATTATCCATGCAGAGAAGGTTTGGGGCTGATTTCTCTAAAACAGCAAAAAATTATAGAGATCACATACTGTGAGCTAAATTATACTAAAAAAATTGACAGATTCTTACATAAATATAAGATATCTTAAACTGGGGAAGAAAGGACTTAGGTGTAAGAGCAAAACAGCATTCAGATTTGGAATATCACTGATAAATTTAATTGAACTCTGGAGGAAATAGGATGTTTTAAAATGGGTTAGGGCTTCCCTGGTGGTTCAGTGGTAAAAAAAAAAAAAAAAAAAAAATCCACCTCCCAATGCAGGAGACATGGGTTCAATCCCTGATCCTGGAAGATACCACATGCCGCAGAGCAACTTAGCCTGAGCACCACAACTACTGAGCCTGTGCTCTAGAGCCAGGGAGCAAGTACTGAGCCCATGTGCTCCAACTACGGAAGCCCATACACCCTAGAACCCTTCAGTCATTCAGTCATGTCCAACTCTTTGCAACCCCATGGACTGCAGCATGCCAGGCTTCTCTGTCCATCACCAACTCCTAGAGTTTACTCAAACTCACATCCATCAAGTCAATGATGCCATCCAACCATTTCATCCTCTGTCATCCCCTTCTCCTCCCTCCTTCAATCTTTCCCAGCATCAGGGTCTTTTCCAATGAGTCAGTTCTTCGAATCAGGTGGCCAAAGTATTGGAGTTTCAGCTTCAACCTCAGCCCTTCAACATCAGTCCTTCCAATGAACACTCAGGACTGATCTCCTTTAGGATTAACTGGTTGGATCTCTTGCAGTCCAAGGGACTCTCAAGAGTCTACTAACGCATATATATGGAACTTAGAAAGAAGGTAATGATAACCCTGTATGCGAGACAGCAAAAGAGACACAGATGTATTGAACAGTCTTTTGGACTCTGTGGGAGAGGGTGAGGGTGGGGTGATATGGGAGAATGGCATTGAAATATGTAAAATATCATATGTGAAATGAATTGCCAGTCCAGGTTTGATGCATGATACAGGGTACTCAGGTCTGGTGCACTGGGATGACCCAGAGGGGTGGGATGGGGAGGGAGGAGGGAGGGGCTTTCAGGATGGGGAACACATGTACACTCATGGCAGATTCAAGTCAATGTATGGCAAAACCAATACAATATTGTAAAGTAAAATAAATAAATTAATCAATTTTTAAAAAAAAAGAGTCTTCTCCAACACCAGAGTTTAAAAGCATCAATTCTTGGGTGCTCAGCTTTCTTTCTAGTCCAACTCTCACATCCATACACAACTACTGGAAAAACCATAGCCTTGACTAGACAGATCTTTGTTGGCAAAGTAATGTCTCAAAGTAATGTCAGCTTTTTAATATGCTGTCTAGGTTTGTTATAGCTTTTCTTCCAAGGAGCAAGCGTCTTTTAATTTCATGGCTGCAGTTACCATCTGCAGTGATTTTGGAGCTCAAAAAAATAAAGTCTGTCATTGTTTTCCATTGTTTCCCTATTTATTTGCCATGAGGTGATGGGACCAGATGCCATGATCTTAGTTTTCTAAATGTTGAGTTTTAAGTCAACTTTTTCACTCTCCTCTTTCACTCTCATCAAAACTTTCATCAAGTTTTAAGTCAACTTTTTCACTCTCCTCTTTCACTTTCATCTTTAGTTCTTCTTCACTCTCTGCCATAAGGGTGGTTTCATCTGCTGTGACACCATGGGCTATATACCCATGGAATTCTCCAGGCCAGAATACTGGAGTGGGTAGCTGTTCCCTTCTCCAGGGGATCTTCCCAACCCAGGAGTCAAACCCAGGTCTCCTGCATTGCAGGCAGATTCTTTACCAGCTGAAGTACCAGGGAAGCCCCCACAGCAAGAGAAGCCACTGCAATGAGAAGTCCTTGCATCACAACTACTGCAACTAAAGAAAATCCTGCAAAGCAACAAAGACAAAAATAAATAAATAAAATTATAAAGTGGGTTAAATGTTAGATGAAATATTATTTAGTGTGTTACTTAGTACATAAACAAGTAAGAGAAGCTGAGCGTGGAAGAACAAATGATGCCCTTATGTTTGCAGCACTTAAAAGGAATAACAATACTTGGTTAGAAGAAAACAGAAGCTTTGTGCTCACATTTCACTGTTTTTTTTTTTCTAAACAGAAAGACAAAATTGGAGAAAACAGTTACATTAGAGATCTTGTCATTCATTAAATAAATGAAACATAACTGGAAGAGAGAGTGGCAAAATATTTGCATGAAAAAGCATCCGTATCATTATTTTATTGAAATAGGTTTGACTTTCAAACTGAGATCACATTTTTAAGAAATGTTTTTAATTTTAAAGAAAAATTACATGATAAATAAGTAATTCTTCCTGATTAAAGTAGGTATATATATTTATATTCCTAAGCTAATAAAAATGACCTTATATATTACAGAGATACTAAAAATTACTTGTATTTTCACCTGTATTTCTTCCATTCTATGAATAAACAGTTTTGCTGATAGTTTTTTTGCGTCAAAACTTTTCCAACAAAAACTTTTCTTTTACGGTGTGAAACTTTTCAAGAACTTAATATCTCTATACCCCAATATACTTAAAATTTTCTTCAGATATTTCACTTGAGTTTGAAGACAACCAAATTTTTTGCTCTGTGAATTGTGTGAAATCACTAATGACTAAATCCTTCTGAGATTTGTCAACTACAAATCTACTATTAAGTGTTTCTTTTTCCTTTTTGAAGAAAGAAATTTACTCAGTTTTGTTCAATGCAAATCATTTTGTCATCTTTCAAGGACAAAAGACTGATTGAATTATAGGTCTTACATAAGGAGTATAAGGACTGCAGGCTCCATGCCACAGACTCAGCCATGATTTACACACAGACTGGGCTTCAGTAGGTATGTCCCACTTGCACCAACAATAAAGGACCTTGAGACATAGATTAAGGGACCATCTAGCACAAACCCAAGAAAACTCAGAAAGAAATAAAAGGCAAGCCCACTACAAATAAAAGGAAGAAACGTACTCTGGTGTATTTGATGCCAGGAAGAAATAATGTCATTTTGAAATTACAGGTAGATGTGTTCCCCTTTCCCCCTCCCCCTCACACTCTTTTTGAGCACATTTTGGGGAGCTATGGAAAATGAATAGAAGAGACAAAAAAGTACTTTGCCCGGCAGGAATACAAAATTGTAAAAGCACAGACAGCACTACAGAGGCGCGCTGCCATTCACTCACAAAGAATTTTGTGCATGTAGATGGCTGATTAATTGCCGGCCTGCCTAGACGAAGCTGCAACAAGCCAGATACTGTCAGCATGCCATCGGTTACCATGGAAATGCACAAGGTTCCTGTTTCTGACAAACCCTTGAATACTGGATAGATTGTGCCATATGTAAATAAGGCAAATTAGTTTTCCTATATCTTCCAGACAAGGTTAGACGAAAAGAAAATATATCTGTTTAAACATACTCTCTAACCTCTTAGATGTTACGAAAGAGAAAGAGGGGCTTCTTTCTTAGGAAAACTGAACTCAGATTGTTAAAACTGAAAGGCACTTGGGGAATACGACCAAAAAATACAAAATGCGTTGTCCATTTATAAGGAAGAACTTCAAAGTCAGCCATGCAAAGGTTTATTTATTAGACTTTTGTAACCAGAAGTTGTATTTTTTGCCCTGTTCTTTACAAAATTATAAAATGTCAAGCAGTTACTTTTATGGTTTTGGATTAGAAATTTTATATTCTTGTCATAAGATTTTTACTTATTGCATAATCCCTAGACTTCATTAGGCTGAATACCGAGTCACAAACCACCATAATTTAAAATATTTACCTCCACTACTAGGGACACTTACTTTGCATTACATTAGTTAGGATTACTTTTTTTAAACAGCTTTTGCCAGCACTATGAGACTTTATAACTTCTTGCCATATAGCAATAATAATTTATAATTAACCAAATCTGAGGTGATTTCAAAAAATCTTATATAATTATCATTAAGATCTTTTAAAGTACATAGTGATGAATTCCTTCATGACACAGGACTACTCTGATAGCTATGTACAATTATATATTTTTGAAATTTAATCTGTTTAAACAGCAAGAATGCCAAAAAGTGCTGGAGTACTTTTCATAACATCTCTAAATAATTTTAAAATGTGGATTTCTCAAAATGTTATATCATCTCTATTATTGCCTCAATTTTAAATACATATTTTTTCTTTATTTTAATCAGACTTTCTAAGGATACTTGTATATGAAATTTTCACATTTAAACTCAAATATTCATATGGTATTCAAGTAACCTACAATATATGAACACCAACGATATCTATAATTATCCAAATTATCCTTAAATTATCCTTAAACCTAAATCAATGTCCTCTCACCTTTCTGGGTAAAGGTAAGAAAATTTATTTTCTATCAAATGATCCATGTATTATATATGCCCAGAATTTCAACTTGATTATAATATGTTATATAATATATAACATATATGTTAGCCCATGTTTTAGAATTCAGAAATCTACCTGAAGACCCCCAAACTTTAACATGAATTCCTATAACTGAATATTATCCAAGAAAAATTTTAAAAAGGTATTATCTTATGCTTTTATTTTTATGTAAATAATATGCTACATGAAACTACCAAAAATATTGACTTCTAGTATTGTCCTATTTGACATATTTTCCCCAGCAAAAAAAAAAAAAAATACACTTCTTATACTCTTCAATAATAATTCATGTCCAGATGATGGGTTTCATGAAAATTTCTAAACAAGTTTATGCCACAGTAAAGAAGTAATTAAAGAAAACTATCTGAATAATTCTGGCTAGAACAAGTGCCCATGCCTGAAAATAACATGATTTTTCTTTCTGTTTTTTATTTTGTTTTACATATGAAGGGCCAAACAGGGTTGTCACACATTTCGGGTCAGTCCGTCCCTTATGCAATGAAATAGAGGACCTAGAGATGACTTTCCTTTTTATCCTTTTTTCCTCCTTTAAACCAGAAAAATTATAATTAAAAGCATAAGGATTTCTTGCATGGTCATATGACAATGCCCACTTTTCTTATTAGAAATCTTTCCAAGTTCTTTAATTGTAAGCATGTATGTTTGAGGACTTAAACAGTAATCTGTATCCTAGAAATCAAAAAGTTTCACAATGGTTAAGTGGCCAAATTTATCTTTTTCAAGTGCTATTATTGGAGAAGGAAATGGCAACCCACTTCAGTACTCTTGCCTGGAAAATCCCATGGAAGGAGGAGCCTGGTAGGCTACAGTCCATGGGTTCACAAAGAGTTGGACACAACTGAGTGACTTCACTTTCTTTCTTTCTTTATATAGGGGAAAAAACCCATCTTCCCAGTTATAAGACACATATGGTATATGTGCTAGGAACATGTTAGAAACAATGAGATTGACTCTGTCTATGCTTTTAACTCTGTACCTTAGAATTTATAATTTGCAAACTGTATGCTTTAAGTTGAAAGATAAACATTGAGATTGCTTAAATATGGTAAAGTAGGAATATTATACTCTGACAGATCACCAGAATGGTATTAAGCACAGAATAGTCAATAAAAGAACAGATATCCACTGTGAGGAGGATAAATGCTTTCTAGGAGAAACATACACATTTGCTACTTTTAAGAGGCAGCATTAAAGTGTGGAAAGAACATTCAATTGTTCATTCACTGAGTTTTAATATACCCCACTTATCAGGCACGGTAAGGCCCCTGCCTTCATGGAGCTAATACTCTAGTAGGGGTAGAGATAAACCAGGGAAAAAAAATCAGAGTTCTAAACTTTGCTTTTTTTTCTCAAATCCTAAATTCCTTTTATTGTATCAGCCTTATGATACAAATCATATTCTCTTTATATATAGTTTAGTTACTTCTGTATATCTTTCTTCTCTATTACCGCAAAAATTTCCTATGAGCATCAAATATGGTCTGGATCTTTTTCCTCTTTGAATCTTCCACCATGTTTAATATATAATAGGCTCTCCAATGATATTTTTTTTTTGAATAAGTGGATACATAACTCTCCTGGTCACTTGTAGTACAATTTTAGGCAAGGCACCTGACTCTAGGAGTTTTTGGCCTTTTCACTTGTAAATAGAAGTGTTAAAATGAGACATCTTTAAGGTTACATTTTTTAATTCTGTAGTATTACTTGCGGCTATATGTCAGGAAAAAGGTTTATTATTCTACTGGCTTAGGAAATGTTCATCCTCAAACTTATATTAATATTAGTCTAAAAATTTGTTCTTTCTCTTTTGGCTATCATTTTTTAAGAATAATTTTTAAAATATAATCATTTTATTTTTCATAGAAAATTGTACCTAGATCTGATAATAAATCCTAATTCAATATGTTGCTTGTTACTTGTCTGATGTACAAAACAGGCAGGAAAATCATGGACAGGCAAAAAGTCAGTTTTTGAAGTGTTAAATCAAGTGAATGAAGTAAGGCAGAAGTAATACTTTCTGCAACAAAAGAAAAGAACTCCGTTCCCCTAAATTCCACACACAGACGGCTGCTTGTCCCAAGCTCACAGATAATTTACAAACAGTGGGTGATGTACTATAAAGGAAATGACTCAATGGCCCATCCGTAATTTAAATATGTGACAAAATGTTTAAACATTTCAAACAATGGTAAAACACTAGAGACTTAACAGTTTGTTAAGCAAGTGTGGAACATTTTTTTCTAGTTTATTAGCTTCATTTTGCACCAGCCCAAACACCATCCAGCATTTGATTCTTCTGAGATGTAGTATGTAATCTTCCACTGGACATCTCATTGGAAAATAAGGAGAATAGCCATCTTTGAGAATAGCCTGGCCAATGTCTATGTACCAAATGCTAATGTATATAATTGAAAAAATCAGAAATTCAAGGTCTAACTCAAGATTTTCATCTATCCATGGGAAATACTTCATTCATTTCCTTATCAGCACAATGGCAGCCCCAATCTCCATACATCAGCATTTTAAAATAAAACTTCAGATTATTTTTGTGTTGACATTTCTGTAACCTATATCTTTGTAGACACAAAATGAAGTGTTTTTAGTGCACAATGGTTATAAATAAGGCCCAACCTTCAGTTAAACACCTATAATTTGACTGATTCTCACAAAACATAGCAAAAAGAAAAACAAATGAATGTTACTTGCTTTTCTATTTGCTCAAAACAAAAACTGAGGCATGAAAAAGATGCATTTAGTCAACTGTTGAGGTTATATAACCTCAACTAGGCAGACCCTTAATAGGGTAGATTTTGGAGGGAGGCAGAGACTGACAGAATTCTAAATAAATTATTTAAGGTGAAAAAGAAAGCAATAATAACTAAAATTAGGACCTAAGGTATAACAACAAAAAAATAAAATTCTAAGTAAAAATTGGTGCTATTTTTCTATTATAAAGGGAAACTCATTTGCAAATGCACATGCTTACCTCAAATAAATGAAATGTTTGGTGGTTATCTTTAGCTGGATTTTGCACACTGCTTCAGACTGAAATATATGTTGGAACCTAAAACTGATTTGTTCCATGTAAATCGCATTTAAAACTTTTTCAACTAAAGATATTGTGAATAAAGCTATTAACTGGGGGATAAGCTCTTTCTTTAGACCTCTGAACCTGTTAAATCTTTGATAATATTAGATTTTTTTTCTTTCTCTCTATGCAAAATAGAAAAAGCAAGGAATCATTTTTTTTCCATTTGAAAGGGGATGCAAACCCAATTCAAAATTTATTATTATTATCAACCTAAACTTAAATGAACCTTCCTCCCTTCCTCCGTTTGCCCTTGAACCATGTCTCAGGACCAGCTGACTGAGTAGGCAGATTTTCTCCAAGGGTTCCTTAATTGGATATTTTCTCTATATTCTAAATATACTTGTCTATATTTAATGGCAAAGAACCCTAGTAACATGTCAATATTTTGAAACACTTGGCCCTGAAAATATTCTTAGAGTGTTAATTTCATATAAGAGCCAAATGCTTTGTCTCCTTTCTTACTATATAGAATATATATATTATAACATTGTATCCTAACGTTAATCCATAAAGTTAGCTTGGTTTAAATTATTACATAACTATTGTTACTTACTCATTGACATGACATGTGGACTCTCAGAATCTCCTGTATAACTGAGAAACCTAAAAACCCCTTCATTTTATTGGCAGGCCAATTACCCTATATATTTTCATCACTTTGGGCCCACTCACTCCAGCTGGGCTATCTGTTCAGCATATGATAGTTATCTGGAAATCTGAAAAACAGACTAGAGAAGAATTCCTTTTTTTTGCTCAGAGTGTAATATAAATGCATAATTAGTGGGACTTATATTTTGATGTATACTGAAAACATTTCAGCATTTCCAGAACTTTCATACTCTAGTGTTCTCCCCTCCAAATTATACATCAGTGATGTCTGCAAGACCAAAAATAATATTTGGACTTGATCAATTCTGTCAACAAATGAAGTATGCAATACTTAAATATTCTGACTTCATTAGAGTTTGCTTTACAAGCAATTATAGTTATAAACATACTGGGTGAGGAGGGGAAACCCATTCAACCAGATTCTCACTGTAATGCAGATAACTGAGTAGGCATTTCAATATTTTCCTTATCCATATCTTAAGATCTTTGATAAATCTTCAATTTATGTACTCCATCTGATGACACAGATATGCTGCTAGAAACTTAGTCTGGGTCACTCCCTCATGACAAGAGTCAAATTTGTAGAAGGTGCTTCATAATCATTGATTTATTTACCTCTCAAGACATGTCTAAGAGTTAACTACAAATTACCCTGGCCCATTAAGACACATTACATCTGTGAATATTATAAAATTCACTATATTTTGAATAGTGAATTATGAAATAATTGTACTCACCATACTAAAAGGTCCATGCAGGCATTTCTAGGTATAGTATAGTACAGAGAATATTTTTTTTCATGAGTTAGATATAAGAGATTTTTAAGCAAAAATCACAATAAACCTTCTAGTCTCACTTTTAAACTCCAATATATGGACAGGGAGGCCTGGCATGCTGTGATTCATGGGGTCACAAAGAGTTGGACATGACTGACCGATTGAACTGAACTGATATATATTATTTCAAAAGCTTTAATATAAAACTTCTAATACTATCAAGTGCTATCATCATCTATTCTAATTTAGTTTCAACCTATGGCATGTTCCCAAAGGCCATACTTGTGATGATGCTCTCCTGCAAATAACTTAGTCCCCATGAGTTGATGCTGGCTTGGCTGACAATTTTCATTTTCTGTGCTGCAGTTATCTTTTTTGAACAAGAGTGTCATGTAATTGGGAAGGTATACAAGCAAGTCACAAAACAAAAACATCTTACAAGTCAACATTCACCAAACATCACCAAACATCATCTTACAGTCAAACATCACCAAATAAGCACTGTATGAACTGGACCCATCTATATATATTTTATTTTCTCTCTTCTTTCTTCTCTCCCTCTCCCCCATATCTCTTTGTTACTAAGCAAATCACTGTACCTTCAGCATGAGCATCTTCAACTATGAAGAGTCATAAGAACCCTCCACTTGCCCATACCCACACTCTGTACTCCTTGGAGTCATAGAAGACATTCAATTCCAGACTCCACCAATTTCTTGTTATATGACTTCAAGGTAAATCACTTTCTTGAACCTTCTGAGTCTCAATATTCTCATCCACAGAACAAAACTAACAGTGATATTTGTCTCATCTACCTCATAGAACTGTTAAAGGAGGATTGAAAAATATATATATGAAAACTTGTTTTGAAAAGTATAACTGTACAGTTATTGTAATAGAGACATGATGAAGGAAAAGTTACTCTAAAGTTAAAATATTCAGAGTAACATTTAGGGCCATATTATATTTAAGAGAAATTATTTTATATTTCATAAAACATTTTATTTTATTAATAAACTATATATGATTTTACTTTATCTTATATATATTTAAGTATTTATATTGATTTATATAAATGATGTTTGTTTATTGGTTAAATAGTACTTAATTTGTTAATTTAAAACATGTATAGTTTTCAATGAGATAAATTAGAAAATTCTGATAGAAATGTTTCCAGAATCTGCTGAGTCATTGATACAGAATTATTTGTTACACTCAATGTAAAATGATACCAATTGTATACAATTTCCCTTTCAGAAATTCATTAACAGTACTCTCAGTTTTCCTATATTCTCTCAGGATATTATTAATTTGAGTACTGATGATCTAGTATTTTATTTATTAATGATCTAGTATTTAACCATATATTGAATACACAGACATGCCCACTAAAATGATACAGATTTTTTTTATTCATCCTGGCTCTATGTTTGAGATTTTATTTATTTGTTTTTTTTTTTTTTAATTTTATTTTATTTTTAAACTTTACATAATTGTATTAGTTTTGCCAAATACCAAAATGAATCCGCCACAGGTATACATGTGTTCCCCATCCTGAACCCTCCTCCCTCCTCCCTCCCCATACCATCCCTCTGGGTCGTCCCAGTGCACTAGCCCCCAAGCATCCAGTATCGTGCATCGAACCATTTTAAAATAGATTCTTTACTTCCACTTTCATATTACTGGGCACTTCAACCCATCTTACTTATCAAGAGCAACATAATATTAATTTCAATGACAACCAAAATGCTTGATCCACAATTTCACTTCTCTTCTTAACATTTTGATTTCTGCTGGCCCTATACTCAGACAATAGTTGTACATGTATTTATTATTAACAATTTTCCCTTCATAAGGGACCACTTAATTACCAATCTGACACTCAAAACACTTCTATACAGCAGCAACGTGCTTTGGAACAACTAGAGGCAAAGGCATCAGTTGCTGCTTTCAACAGACACAAGAAATTTTAGATAATTTCAGGTACTTGATCCTCTTTATCCTGGAAAGGTATGTGTCTGTGCATTACATATTAGCTACGAAAGTGTGCACTGCAAAATATAGATTCTAAGACTTTGTGTGGGAGAAACACTACCATGGTCCCTTCAAAGGGAAGTGAAAAATTTGACACATGGGTCAATTACTAGGTAAAGAACCCTCTGCATTAACTAATAGGTAACATACAATGGAAACGGTTTTTAAAAAATCTGTAGATTCCTTTTTGTTGACAACCAGGCTGTACTTGTTGAAAGAAGCCTTGGTTTATTTATTAAAATGAAAGTTTATGTCATCAGAACATATCCCATCATTTAGCCTCCATTCCTGTGAGCTCAAAATTAAAAACAAACCAAACAAAAACAAAAGCCAACAGCAAGCTTTAACTAAAAGATAAATCTATGACCATTTTTCCAGCTTTTGCTTATATGCCACTATGCTCAATGTTTTTCTTTTAAGAATCAATGATCCAGTTGAGTCTTGATTTCAACTTAAGGCCATCCATTAGAGAAAGTTAAAGAGCCTGAAAAGGGTCAGCCTTTTCTGCGTCTATTAAGTCTAGGTAGCTTTTGTCTCTAATGGAATCCTTCTGATAATTATTTCATACTTCTGGCAAATCTTGATGGACTCCATTCACCTCAATGCTACCTCTGCAGATCATTCAAGAGCTTCTATTAGGACATCTTAGAGAAACCTCCTTTTTTTGCTTTATACTCAAATAAAGGAAGTAAAAAACTAAACTTCAAGAGGGGCTATGCTTTTCAGTGTAATCATAATACTTTCCAGTCTGAACAAGAGGCATCAGCTGTTCTTTCTCTTTTGAAAGCATTTTGACCAGGTGGAAGAATTTTAAACATATACATAGCATACATATACACTGATCTCACTCAAAACCATAGAAAATATTTTCATATTTATATGTATATGGATTTTTTCACTCTTAAAATTTAGAGAAGGTGAGTTCTCTCTCTCTTTCAATGACAACACTTTTCAATGGGAAAAATGATATGTCTGATCAATAATTGAGAAAATAAATTACCGTTAACTGCTGAGATTAAACAAAAAGCCAGATTACAATCTCGGACAATGTATCATAAACTTCTTTTAAAATACAGATTTCCTTTCTGATTGTATTTTGCTTAGTTACTTACAAACACCAACTTTAATTCCCTAGATGTAGAAAACAGCTAGATGACAGATAAAAGCTAGATGACAGATGAAAGCTGGCTGAAGATTAAGAATTTGCTGTAAACTTTACACAGAGCAGCTAATAGTCACTTGAGGAATCAAGTGCTGAATGTATTAGATGATTCTGACTGCCACTTCTTCACTCAGTCAGTCAGTTCAGTCGCTCAGTCATGTCTGACTCTTTGCCACCCCATGAATTGCAGCACGCCAGGCCTCCCTGTCCACCACCAACTCCCAGAGTTCACTGAGACTCACGTCCATTGAGTCAGTGATGCCATCCAGCCATCTCATCCTCTGTCGTCCCCTTCTCTTCCTGCCCCCAATCCCTCCCAGCATCAGAGTCTTTTCCAAAGAGTCAATGTTGGGGGCCAGAGTGAGGTACTCTGCCCATGGCAAAGGTCATGAGGAAGGAGGCTCGACATACGACATGCGCAAAGGCGGGATCGAGCCTCAGGAGTCCCCCTGGAAATCCTCAAGCATCTACCCCCATAACCAGAGCCTGCCTACTTTACTACTTTGTGCTCTCACCTACACCTCTGACTTTACGGGGGGCTGTCCCCCACCACCTCTTTCGGAAAAGGAGTTAACTTAGAGCTCCAGTTAATAATAATTCCTGGGCGTGGTAAGAGTGTTTTAACCTACAAACTTCTCTGAAGGTTCTCTAGCCTGCCTGACAGGCTTGTCCGGCCACATGTGATTGCTCACAGCCTCCCAACCGTGAGAGGCAGGAGATGCTTTAAACCTTATAAAAACAGGTTCCTTAGAAAAGTTAGAAAACTATTAGTATAAGTATAATGGGCTGATTAGAAATTGTATTGGTGAAGGGTTTTTCATTTGTTGAGCCAATGTTTGTTGCTAAGTCTCCATATCCCCTGCCCTTACACACATTAATGAATATATAGAAGAAATAAGTATTAACCTTTGATATTAATCACATTAGACCTTAGGCTAAGTAAATTCTTTCCTTAACTAAAACCCACTATACCCTCACCCTATAGGAATGTAACTTTATTTGGGTGGCGTCTGTTTTAAGAATAATCACCCCTGCAGAAATAAGTGTCCTGGTTGACTGATCGCTGTCACAAGGAGAGGGTCATAAATTGTCTGCAGGCCCCCCTGGCCAGAAGATGATGTAACACCCATAAGACCTCTGTATACATTTGTATGAAGCACCTGACTTTGATAAAAGTCAGGACTGCTGACCACGCGTGACTTTTGCATAACATCTCAGTGTATAAAAGTAGACCATGGAAAATAAAGAATTGGGATCAGTTTCTCGAAATACTGGTCTCCCCATGTCGCTCTCTCTCTCACTCTGGTTGAGTCTCCATCTGGAGCGTAGAACCCACCATGCTTACTAATTATGCCTGGGCTTCTAAGATCCGACCGGGGAGGCCTCAGTGTCTCCTCTCCTTCGGGAGAACGGAAGGACGCCTGCGGCCTACATAAGTGGTGCAAGCTTCTTGTCTTGAAGTTTTATTGGTCTCCTGCATAAACCAAGCTACTCAGCCTCTTTTCTCCACTGAATTTTCCTACTGAGCTATCCTTATTCTATTACTCTTTATATCTTTAGTTAATATCTAATTGAAGCTATTGTATCCTGACCCTCGCCGACGCCGTCCCCGCTTCGAGACGGAGAATCCCATGGACAGAGGAGCCTGGCGGGATATGGTCCATAGAGTGGCAAAGAGTCAGACTCGACTGAAGCAGCTTAGCAAGCACACACCAGGCATGGTTAAGTACAAGATTCACAATAACTTTAAGGGGAAAGGCAGGACATCCTTTTAATAAAGTGCCTGCTGCTGCTGCGTCGCTTCAGTCGTGTCCGACTCTGTGAGACCCCATAGACGGCAGCCCACCAGGCTCCCCTGTCCCTGGGGTTCTCCAGGCAAGAACACTGGAGTTGGTTGCTGTTTCCTTCTCCAATGCATGAAAGTGAAAAGTGAAAGTGAAGTTGCTCAGTCATGTCCCACTCTTGGCGACCCCATGGACTGCAGCCTACCAGGCTCCTCCGTCCATGGGATTTTCCAGGCAAGAAAGAGTACTGGAGTGGGGTGCCATTGTTATCTTTTTCTTATTACCATCATTTTCATATGTTAGTTACATATTAAATACACATATATTATATATACATATATGATGAAATACATATACAATATACTAAAAATACAAAAACAAAAAGTTATTTTTGTAATGCCAACATATCAATGAAATCAGTATCTACATCCCACAATATAAACATGAGATTTGGCTTTTGAGGACACACAAAAGGGACTATTCTGGGGCTACTTTTTAAAATATTAACATTCTATCTATTAAAGTCACACAATCATAAACTTCATTTTTCCTTAAGATTTTAAACTTAACTTATCTTAATTTTCTGTTGATATATCCTTATAACTTTTAAAAGTATTTAATAACTTGAATAAAATTCCCTTAAGCTTTATAGTATTCATAAACTTATGATATTTTATATGTTGAAGATGAAATTAACATTTTAAATACTTCAACTGTTTAAAAAAAATCTCCTCTAATACTTAAGTTTTTAAAATCTATTATATCAAACCTTTAAATATGACAAATCTTAAATTTTCTTAAACTTCCAATAATATTATAATCTTAATAAAATTCTTTTACTTTCAAATCAAGACTAAAATTTTAAATAATTTGATATATTTTAAATGGGAACATAAGGTAATCTACTGGATACATTAGAGTGGTCAATGAACTTCTAATATTCCAACTTAACTAAATATTATATGAAAGTAAAAAGTAAACTATCAATATTTACAGGTGATTTTCAAATTTATAGAAAAACACTAATACTGTGTGTTACATTTATGTTACATTAAAAATTTTCTCTATATTTAATAAAATTTAAATCTAAATCCTAATTAAATTAATTATAGTCAAGTCTAAGTTTAAACGAAAAGAAATTTTGCTGCTGGCACATAATTATATCTGAGATGATTTTAGTATTTCCTCATTAACTTTTATATTGATCAGCAATTATTATTAAGACTTGAAATTTTAAGTTGTAGATATGTTTTAAATTACATATGCATGTGATTGTATTATACATATTGTTTTGTAGACTTTTAAAATTTTGCAATAGTTATAAACTACAGGAAGTTGCAAAAGTAGTACAAAATTTCCCAGCTTCCCCCAATGGCTGAGAACTTCCCTGGTGGCTCAGATGGTAAAGAATCTGCCTGCAATGTAGAAGACCTGGATTCAACCCTGGCTCGGGAAGATTCCCTGGAGTAGGCAATGGCTACCCACTTCAGTATTCTTGTGTGGAGAATCCCATGGACAGAGGAACCAATGGTTACATCCTACATAAATGGTTACATCTTTCATAAATGTAATACAGTAGCTAAAGCATGAAACTGACATTTGTGTGTATGTGTGTGCTCAGTCTGTCCAATCCGTTGAGATCCTATAGACTGTAGCCCACCATGCTCCTCTGTCCATGGAATTCTCCATGCAAGAATACCGGAGTGGGTTGCCATTTCAATTCCAGGGGATCTTCCCAACCCAGAGATTGAACCCATATCTCTTATGTCTCCAACATTGGTAGGTAGATTCTTTACCATTGCACTGCCTGGGAAGCCCATGACATTCGTACAATACCGCTAACTATATTTTGCTTTGTTGAGAATTTACAAAGTTCTACCCATGTATGTGCACATACACACAAACACACCTGTATAGACTTTCATGCATTTTAATCCCATGTATATATTTGTGTGACTACCACCATAACCTTATACAAATCTGTTTCATTACATAAAACTCTCCTGTGGCAATCTTTTAGAGTCTACCCCTTCATTACCACCTTCCTCATCCTTATCCTTAGGCAACTACTAATTTCTTCTATCTATCTGCTATTGTGAGAATTATATACAGTTGATTCATGTTATTCATGGTATTGTTCTATAAAGTCACTGCAAATACTAACGTGCAAATATTAAATAATATCTCTTGGGGGAAGTTAGTGTGAAATTCTTGTGGGCCTCTGGTAACATTTTCATTAACCAACCAATACACAGTCTCCTATAAATGAAGTCATATAGTATGTAACTGAGATTTTTTTTTTCCACTCAGTATAATGTCCTTGAGATCTGTCTAAGTTATCACATATAGCAAATCAGGTTTTTTTCAACTTTCTATTTTAAAATAATTATAGATTTACAAGATGTTAGATAAGTATTACACAGAGGTATTGTATACCTTTCCCCCAATGGTAACATCTTAGATAACTACAGTGCTATATTAAAACCAGGAAACTGATATTGGTGCAATCCACAGATCTTATAATCAGATTTCACCAATCTTACATATACTCATTTGCACTCCTGTGTTTGTATCTGTGTGTAGCCTGTGTAATTATAACACATATGTAGATTCATGTAATCTATACCACGGTCAAGATTCAGAACTATCCATCATCATGAAGATCCCTGTGTTAACCCTTTACAGTCACATCCTTCCCTATTCCACCTCATCTCTAACCTCTGGTAACCATTAATTTGATCTTCATCTCTATAATCTTTCATTTTGAAAATGTTAAATGGAATCATGCATGTGCAACCTTTTGAGAGTGACTTTTATCATTCAGCATAATTCCCTTGAGATTCATCCAAATCGTTACATACATCAATAATATATTCCTTTATATAGCTGAGTAGTATTCCAGAATGGATATACCACAATTTATTTTTATCTTTCATCCACTGAAGATTGTTTGGGTTGTTTCTATGAACCATCATTCATAGGTTTTTGTGTGGCCTTAAGTTTTCCTTTCTCTGGGATAAATGCTCCAAAATGTGATTGCTGGGTTATACAGTAAGAACATGATTAGTTGTTGTTGTTGTTGTTGTTGTTGTTGTTTTTGGAAGAAACTGCTGAACTAGACTTGAGAATGACTGTACCATCTCACATTCCAGTTAGCAATATACAAGTTATTCAGTTTTTTCATGTCCTCACTAACATCTGATATTATCAGTTTTCATTTGTCCATTCTGATGCATGTGAAGTAACATGCATTGTGGTTTTCATTTGTATTTTCTTAATGGTTAATAATGTTGAACAATTTTTCATGTGTTCATTTATCATCTATATCTCTTCTTTGACGGAAGTTTTATTTATGTCTTTTACCCAAGTTCTAGCCAGATTTTTGGTCTTTTTACCCTTTATTTTGTGCTGAGTTTTAAGAATTCTTCATATATTTTAGATTCAAGTCCTTTGTTACATATGTGGTTTGCAGTTCTTTCTCCTGGCCTTTAGGTTATCCTTTCAGCCCTTAAGTGAGGCCTTCTACAGAGCAACAATTTTTAATTTTGATGAAGTCCAAACTGTCATTTTTTTCTTTTATGGATCATCTTTAGAGTTTCATACATTAGAACTGTTTGCCCATTCCTAAGTTCCAAAGACTTTCTCCTATGTTTTCTTCTCTATGTTTCCTAGTTTTACACTTTACATTTAAATCTATGATCCATTACAAAATAATTTTTTATAAAATGCAATATGTCAAGATTTTACCTATTTTATTTCACATTTTGCCTGATGTTCAATTGCTTTAGCATCATTTGTTCAAAAGACTATTCTTCCTTCATTGAATTACTTTTTCATCTTTGTCACAAATCAGTTGGACATATTTGTGTGGGACTATTTCCAGGTTCTCTATTTTTTCATACACATTTTGTTCAGTCAAAAATATATTATGAACCTGTTCCCACAAAATATTTTCAATATCACTTTCCCTAAAGTAAATAGTAAATATCACTATTCCCTAAAGTTCTACCCTAAAGCATGGGTAGAACATACTATAATTTTTTAAATCACTACCATTTTGGACATTTAAATTTGGAATTTTGGGTAACATAAACCACCCTGTAATGGTTTATATCACCATCTTTGCATGTATCATAGATCATATTGTATCATAATCTTTGCATTTATCCATGATACATGAGTTTGAGCAAGATCTGGGAAATGATGAAGGACAAGGAAGCCCGGCATGCTGCCGTCTATGGGGTCAAAAAGAGTTGGACACAACTGAGCAGTTGAACAACTATGATAATTTCTTAGGATTACTACAGGCAAGCTGTCACATCAAAGGTATGCACATTTTTTAGACAATGAACTCCTTTGGAAAATGAAAGAACTCAAGTCAAAGCTATGGTTTTTCCAGTAGTCATGTATGGATGTGAGAGTTTGACTATAACGAAAGCTGAGTGCCAAAGAATTGATGCTTTTGAACTGTGGTGCTGGAGAAGACTCTTGAGAGTCCCTTGGACTGCAAGGAGATCAAACCAGTCAATTCTAGTGGAAATCAACCCTGAATATTCATTGAAACTACTCAATGACATGAATTTGAGCAATCTCCAGGAGATAGTAGTCCATGGGGTCACAAAGAATCGGACACAACTGAGCAACTGAACAACAACAAATGCTTAAAAACATATGTATGTGTGTAAGACAAAAAGGTAAAAAGGGAGAAAAGGTGAATGGAGTAGGACACCTTGAAGCTATTCACTGCAATTCATGCAAGATTCATGGCTTTTCAAGTTTGTTGAAAATCAAAGACTGAATCAGGTTTCTCAGAGTGATCTGCTGCAGGGTGAAGGGGAACTTCTATCTCCTCCCCTGATATTCATATAATTGCTTAAATGCCACTATCTCCTCCCCTTTTATACTATCATATAATTGATTAAATGCCACATACTCCACAGAGAAACCTGGATATATGTGTCTCAGGAAGTCAAGTTTGAAAGTAGATTGAGTAGAATTCATTACTTACAGTCAATATTTTAACTCAAAGAACATTTAACTAGCCTTGTAAAGGGCACCTGCCCGATATTAATACAAGATGTCTCCAAGAGGCAGTCACAAAGTTGAACAGGAAAAAAGGGGAGAGAAAGATGACTCTTGGCTCTACACAAGTGAAAAAGCCTCTTGAGAATATAATACCTACATGGGACTAAAGTTGTCTCAGACAGGTGGAATGTGGGAAATGGCATTTTAGAGACAGGCAAAGGTGTGACCCCCAAAATGAGCACGCACCTGGGTCACTCCATGAGTGCGCATGTGTTGGGGGGATGGAAATAATTTTGGAAAGATGGGATCAAAGCATAAACTGGAATCTTGAGTAGAGCAGGTGGGTCATGTTGAAATTGGGAAGCTTTTGAAGTTTTGACATGGGAACAGGTGATCAGAGCTATCCTTTAGAAAGATAACTGTGACTATAATATTTGAACAGCCTAGCATGGGAGAAAGACCACAGGCAAGTCAGCTGAGGAAGCTACTACCTAAGTCTAGGAAGAAGAAATTCAGCTCTGAACTCGGACAGAAGCAGTGGGGAAATACTAAAACTGGTGAATCTACACTCCTAGATTCACTTGTAGATGATCTCACGGAAGTTTAGGGGAATAATATTTGCCTCCAGGGAAGAGGCAAGTGCATCATTGCTTGGATCAATGGAATCAATGTGGTTGACAGCAAGGACTCTAGAGCCAAAATGCCTGGGTTGTCATCCCAGAACTTGCAGTTATACATAACCCCTAGTAAGGAACTTCTTTGTGCCTTGGTTTTCTCAACTGTAAAATGGGAATGGTAACAGTATCCATTTCCAGTTCTTTTGTGGGTATTAAATTAATATATGTCAAGTGCACACACATGTTGTTTACCATTACTCCTTTTGTTATTATCATTATTTTTGAGCTGCTTGAAGAAAAGAAATTTGTGACTGCATTTGCCTGACAAGATCCTCTCGTCTGTGAAAAAGGAAGGAACTATAGGAGATAGTGAACGAGAGGGAAGCCTGGTGTCCATGGGCTGCAAAGAGCTGGACATGACTGAGCAACTGAACAACAAATGTGAGCAGAGGAAGTATCTGACAACAGTGCTTCTCCCATTCTAATGTGCAAGCCTATTACCTGGGGATCCTGTTAAAATGCAGATTCTGAGTCAGTGGATATGGGGTGGGGCCTGAGATTCCCCATTTCTAACAATATCTCAGCTGCTGTGAAAGGATCTGACAGCTCCTTCACTGCTTTATCGACTTCTCTTTCCTTCTTACCAGCTGGCTTATCTTGAACTTTGGATATTAGGGGTATTTCTAGCACTTAATGTCATAACACTGTTTTCAGAGAGATTTTCCTTCATACAATAATAATTACAAAATGATTCTTATGATATATGCCAAGTGCTTATATTCTTTATCTCAGATTCTCAGAGCAAATCTTGTAAGGATAAGGTGCTATGAAGCTCATTTTACTGATGAAAAAACATAGAGAGTCTAAGTAACATGTTTGAGGTCATACAGCTCAAAAGGGCAGACCTAGGACTCAAATTCAGGGTGTGTGACACCCAGTCTTGGGCTCTTCTCTGACATTTTGCTATTTTCCAGGGGATATGCCTTCCATGGACACTCCAGAGGGCAGAAGCAGTAGAAATCAGAAAGGAAAGAGCCAAAGGATGTGTAGTTATTCAGGTCTCCAGCCCATCTGTTTTATGGAGGTCTCATCATCTTGTAAATATTGAGTTTTAGGATTTATAGGTAGCCCTTGCCCCATACACAGAGCCCTATTTTGCCAGACTTTGGTTATTCTTAAACAGAATCTTTTTTGGAAAGGTGTATCCCAAGACCTTTAGCTCACTTGCCAGGACACATTATAAAAAATGAATGCATTCTGATTACTGATTAAAAGATACCAAGATTGTAAATCTGGTGGTAACTAAAGTTACTGTGATGATCGTTTTGTAATGTATAGAAAAATCAAATCACTAAGTTGTGCAAATGGAATTAACATGGTGCTGGAGGTCAAGTATACTTCAAAAACAAAAGATTATGAATCTGGAAGTAGTAACATGACAAGTCTGACATACATATACATTTCTATTTTATCTGCTAGATCCTTGAAAAATAATACCTCTCCTTAGATATTAGCTATAGGAACAATGATTAGTTCACACCATGCACTACTGTGTGGAGGGATAAGGCTGCAGAGCGAATCCTTTCCTCAGGGCCACCTTGCATGGTTTCAAAGGAAAAGAGATACCCACCCAAACATGATCAGATATGGGGGATCACGCAAGCAGTAAACAAGCTGATTTGGCTCTGATGCTCCATCCCAAGCTGATGATACCTCGATAGGCTCCTCCAGAGGTATTAATATCTTTATATAACATTATCACAGTCTTTATCAAACTGCTTTTCCTAAAACAACTTTCTAAATTTTTGTTTTTCACATATTCCCTTAATGGTTCTTCTCATGCCTGTAATTGCTCAGTACTTCATGGATTTTTGCTTTTGTTTTTTTCCCCTACATCTATGTATTGCCTGTGTTATAATTTTTAAAAGCTTTCCATTAATGCTTTTTAGTTAAATACATTTATTTTTAAAACACCTTTATATCACTCCATGACTGAAAAACTGTAATTAGACAGTAAATGTAAATATGTAATAATTGAAATTTAAAAAATAATCAAATCATCATCTAAAATCATTACATATACCCCGCCTTGGGATCTTTATTACTTTGGGAAGAGCTTCCCTGGAAGACATGACCCAAGGGTAAATGCCCATGTTTATTTTTCTGTTCTCACCATTTTTCTAAGTTCCTAGTCTACATTTAATGATGAATAAGTGAAGGCATAAATATGCACCAAAGGCATTAATATGGGTAGGCAGTGCTTTGGCTGGGACAGTTAGGGATGATTTTTAAGGGGAATATAATATTTAAGCCAGACCTTTGATTTTGAGAAGCAAATGGAGAAGGGGCAAAGAGATGTAAGACCATTCCAAATATCTGCCTAGGTATGGAGATGGACTAATTGATGAAAAGACCAGAGGCGTCTTCAATGTATCAATTTTACAGTGGCAGATTTGTGGATCTTAATCAGCCACTTCTCTCAGGGACAAAGTTCCACTCTCAGAGCAGTGACTAATGATGGGAATTCTCATCCTGGTGGAAAATTTGAGGGTAGCATATTCTTGGGTGGGGATTTGAGAGGGGATTTCAGCACCCCAGAAATCACATTTCTAGAGAACTGCTTCTGAAAGGAGCTTCTCGTAGCAGCTGTCAAATGAAAAGGGCACAAACCAGTGAACTGGACACTTAAGAAGACATTAATATGCAGTCTGATATCCTAACATACAATGTAATCCAGGATGTTCTTAGGAATGCAATTTCTGATTGAATCCAAATGTCTACATTAGCCATAAGAACACACTCTTCCCACTAGGGGAAAAACAATTTAAAATATATAAAATTGTCTCCAACTAGACTTAACTGATCATTTGTCCCCATGTGGCCAAGCTGCTGCTTAGGCTATGACTCCCTAGAAGGTTTATGGTAATGAAATGTGCAATAAATAGGTTTAATAAATGTTTCTGTGCCTTGGTTGTGGGCACTTGTTTTTGCAAGACATTCACTTAAAAACAAAGCAGCAATCCTTCTGATACCGTGGTTATCCCTTGAATGAGGCAACTTTCTATTCCACTGCAGCCTCACCAGATGAATTCAGGGTTTCTCCATACATAGCCCTTTATATAAACAATTAGATAAGGCCTTGCGTGGCTTCAGCACAATGTGGAACAGCCAATAAAATCTGCTATTATAATGCTGCTTAATAACGGTGGAGGGGAGGGATAGAGATTTGGTTTAGATAAGAATTCCCATCCCACCCCCAAAATTCACAGGGCAGAATTACAAAGAAAAAACATGAAAGATTGCTAGAAAAAAACTGAAACAGGGAGAAATGTATTTGATTAAGACATAGGAGCTATTACTGGAAAGAGTGCAAAAAAGCCTTTCCGTTCTGCAAGGGGGCCTGAGCATATGACACAGAGAGTGTGGGTTGCTTCTAATTCCTCTAATTCAGCGATAACGTCCCCTTCTGCATAGACAACTGCAGAAGGAGCCTGGGTACCCAAGGAGTCAAGTGTTTGCAGATGCATCAGAATTAGCCACCATTTAAGAAACCCACCATCTTTCAGAATGAATTCCCTACATGTCACAATAAGTTCAATTGGAAAGAAAAGAAAGAGATTTTCTGTTACTTTGCTATACACATCCTCCCACCTGTATGTTGGATGTTTCAAACTACCAAATGCTGCGAGAATTTACCCAGGCGTATTATTAATGCCAGCCCACCACTGCACGAACACAAATAGGCAAGATTTGGAGCACTTCAAGACTGACTGCCTAATTTAAAATTGCTTGAGTGTAGTTAGTCAATATTTGCTTTTTCTGAGAGATGAAGAAAGTATATTATGGTGCTGATTTCATCATTTATATGTTAAGAAAGAGTACAAAAGCTGTGTAGCGGTTCCAATGATAGGCTTTGGAGGCAGAAATATCCAAATTATAAACATTCATGAACTGTAGCCTTGGACAAGTTACCTAACATATAAAACCATAGTCTTGGCTAGAAAATGGTGATAAGACTAGTTCTTCATGCACAGAGTACATAGTGAGGGTATGTAAAATAGCGTAGTGCACACTCATGGCAAAAGCTCAGTAACTATTATTACTATTAACTTAAAATTTCTCTCCCTTTCATCTTTTTTCCTCTTTAGTGTGGGCAGGGGCTGTGATACTGACTAAAGCCAAAGGTGTAAGCCCTTAACACCTAATGAGGCTAAGCAAGTCATGTAAGCAAGCAATGTGAGTGGGGATTTTTAATACTTTGAACGTGACCAATAGATGGCAATTGACTATTGTCTAGGTCAGTGACTACTGCTGTGGCACACAGGACAGTATCTGCTTTATCAAAAGGGAATGGGAATATGAGCTCACCGTTGCTGAGTTTTTCCAGAAAAATCTGGATTCTTTTAAAATGTGACATCTCCCAATTTTTAAACATTGGCAAAGGATTCAATATATTATGATTCAATATAATGTGAATTCAATAGAATTCAGTGGGTACACATTACATTGAATTATATTGGGTACTATTATCTCCACTGACAGGCAGATGAGGCTTAGAGAAGTCAAGTCCCAGGTGTCTGGCCCCCGTTGTTTGCTCTATGTCAGTCACTAGCCACACCTTTCTCTTCTCAAGAGGACTCAGACTCAAAGCTACAGTGACTGTTGTTCCATGTAGAAGGAAAAAGACATTGAAGAGCAGAACAGTGCTAAATTCCAGTAGTCATTGTTTCTAATTCTTCTAATGTATTTAAGAAAGCTTTCCATGAATTTCCTTAACTAGGTTACTAAGGTTTGGGTTAAAATAAAACTAATGACATTTAAATGTATTCCCTTTTTCATCAAGGAGATCTTAATCCAGGGAGTTAGCCAAGAATGATGGGAAGAAAAACCTGAAAAATTAGATACAGATCTGAGTTCAACTGCTTAATTTCTTTATGACCCTGGGTATGACTTTAGGTGATAGTGAGATGGGGCATTGAAGCAAATAACCTCTGAAATCTCTTGAAACCCTAAACATACATTAACAACCATATTCCACAACCCTTTGGACTCACAAAATTTTCCTCAAATATTTAATAGGTTGTACAGTAGTACACTGAATGTACTTCCCCACACTGAGTGCAAGGTCCAGAGGGGGATAAGAGATGAATGAAAACCCTGCCAACCTACTCCCATTGCCACCTTACATTTATATTGTCTGCTAGTCTGCAAAGCATTTTCTTATCCATTGTGTCATTTGGTCATTTTATTGGAAAGGAAAACAAGGTTCAGCAGGGTAAAGAGAGCTTGTTCAAGGCTTCACAGCCTTTACATGGCAGAGCCTGTCATAAAACCCATCTCCCCAGGCTCTACTTTCTCAGCTAATAGAATAAATAAAACCTACAACTGTCACCTCAGCAGTAGCTGCCACCTCCACCTCCACAATTAACATATGCAGAGCATTTATCATGTGCTGGGAACCATGCTAAAAGTGTTACATGACACTCATGATATCATTTAATCTTCCTATGCTCTGTGGGAATGGGTATAGGTATCTCTGTCTACAGGCAGATGAGACAGAGAAGTAACTTCTCCAAGGTCACAGAGACAGTGCTGAAATGAGGAACAATTAAAAATTACTCTGTCCAATTCTGACCTATCTCAGTACATGCAGTTAACAACTGTAATTAGAGTGATATCAGAGGAGAGGAAAAGGGTTGAGGAAACCAAGAAAGATTTCCAGGAGAAGGGATATTAAAGAGTGGGCAAGACTTGCTAGGTGAGATGGTCTAAAGATGCAGATGCCAAAACTCCTTTTCGAGAATGGGTTTTAGCTGGGTGGTATAGGAGAGAAAAGGGTTACAGAGCCACGATTCACACGCTTCCAAGAAGCAGCAGTCGCACTGTGGTGTAAGGTTACATCGTATGGTGTAACCTACGTACTCCGCAGTGTAAAGGGTGCCCTCAGAGTTGTGTAATGTGGCAGCCTTGAGAGAATGAAGCTAGGACAGTAGACTGGCTCTAAATGACAGAGAGCTTTGAATGCTGCACCTGATTTAGCCCAGCTAGTAATGAGAAATGTACTGCAATTTTTTTAGTGTCCTGGGGAGTTGCATAGGACCACTCAAGACATATTCATATAATAGTGGGATTAAATAGAGAAGAAGAGTAGAGGAAGACAGATTAATTAGGAGACTTTTGGTAGAGTGATGAAACCTAAACAACCATGAAGACAAGGAAAAGCAAAGAGAAGGATTTTGATCTGAGAAGCATTATTAAAACTGACTGGCCTTACTGGTTTCATATGTATGTATGAAGGAGAGAGAAAAATCTTTAATTTTCTAATTGGAGAGTTTAAGTGACTTATGTGAGAAAGATGGAAGTCGGGAAAAGAATCAGTTGGGGCCACTTCAGTTGTACTGAGTTTCAGTGAAAGCAGATCATGCCAGTAGAAATATATCTAGAAGTCTGTGATTGGACCTTTTGAAGTCCTAACAGCTGAGATAGAAATTTTGGAGATCTTCCAACCTGCAAGAAGAGTTGAAGTCACCGGGCCCTTATCATGAGTCATGCTCCATTGATTTTCTTTGGGGATGTGTCTGGGGCTAGGGGATCTCTCTCTAAAATGCAGCTCTTTAAATGGGATATGCAAATCCATCCTGGCAAAGAATGTTCCCACTGTCTTGAGGAAACCTTCCCAATATAAATTGACCCATGCAAAAGGCAGTAAGTATTAATAATTTTCACAAATGCAGGAGTGTCAGTAATATTCACAAAATGATTCCATTTAAAAATTCTATAAGGTACAGTGACTCACAAAACTCCTGTGAAGTATATTCATAAATATTGATTAAAGAGATGGCATAAACCAGATGGTGGAACACCATGATTCCTGGATTCTGTAAAGTAATAGCAATTACTATGAGGGATCATTCTCAGGTAGAGAATTAAATTAAAAGCTCAGCATCAAAATTACTTCTATAATACTATATTTTACAGAATTAGAGATATAATTTCTTTTTTATTTTAAAATTTCTACTTAAATTATAAAAATAATGTTACAAGATTATAGAAAATCTGGTGTGGAGGAGGAAGTGATCCATAATTTCCTACAATTATTTTCACATTTATATTTTTATACTGTTGTCATCTTTGGGTGCATACAATTATTATGTATCTTATTTTTTCTCTTAATATTTGCTCTTCTGTATTTTTCATGACAGACTTCATAGCTATTAAATGGCCACATGACATTTCACTGAATGGATGCACCAAAAGTGACTGAGCCAAGTTCTGGTGATCAGAATCTAATTTATTATACTTTTCAAAACAAACAGTGCATGCTCAGGGTTCTTGTGCATATTTTTCTGTATTTTGTATTATTCCTATGAGTTATGTTTCCATAAATGGAATTAGTGTATCAAAGGAACCCTATATACATTTTATGGCTCTTAATAGATGCACCAGAATTCATCTCTCAAATATTACCCTGATCTTCCCAAGTACAAGCAATGTCTGATGGCATATAATTTTAAAGTTGCTATCTAAGTAGTGAAAGAATTTGTCTCCTTTTTATTAAAACTAAATTTCTTTTTTTTTTAAATTAAATCTTTTTTGAAGCTAAGACATTTTCTGTAGTAGCAGATATATGAGTGTATGGTTGCATATAAACCAGTATTTCCTTTCACAAAAGCAGCAACATGGATGCATTTCTATGTAAGATCCCATCAGAACAATGGTGTCTAGTGTAGACCTTTGGAGGTTTTGTGGCATATTTTGACATTTTAAGTGTGTTCATTGAAACTTTATCAAACACTTAGTATATACCAGCCTTCACTGGGATACAAAGGGTAATAGACAAGGGTATAGGGCATTACAAGCACAAAAAATAGCATTTGTAAAGGAGTGGGTGTGTGACAAAAAATAACATTTTCATTGAACTGTAGTTACTCATTGTTTTGGAGATAAAGGCATTGTGTATTAGTTATCTATTGCTGTGTAACAAACTACTCTGAAACATGGCTTTAAACAAAGATTAAAATTCTTCATAATTGTGTGGGTTGGCTGGATAGATGTTCTGAAGCTTTGGCTGCATGCACAAATGCGGCTTATTTCTCTGGAGGCTTGGCTTGGGCTGGACTCAGCTGGAACATCTGGGCTAACTAAGCTCCTCTTGCCGAGAAGTCATTCACTCTCAAAAGACTGGGCTGTACTTCTTCAAATGGTGCCAGCAGAGTTTCAAGAGGGGAAGCCCCAGTGCATAAACACTTATCAAGTTTCTACTTGAGTCACATGTGCTGATATTCTAGTAGCCAAAGAAAGTCACACAGCCAAGCCCATTCTCAAGATGTGAGGGCACTATTACATGGACCCTTGGAGGTGTGATTCTTTGGGATGCTGTAGAGAAACAGACTCTCACGGTTTCAACGAGGGGAACGATGGGCAATGAGACTGGATACAGATGCTAGATTGCTTCAGCCTTCCTGTGCTATACTAGGTTAAGATTTTTTTCCTTATAAATCCCTAAGAATGACTGGAAAGTTGGAAAATTTTTTAAAGTTTTAGAGGCATGGAAGGGTCTTCTGTGAAGGTGTCATGCTCTGATCTCTAGTTTTAGGAAGATGACTTAGAAGAGACTGCATGATATTAGACATGGGATCATTAGGATACAATCAAGATCATCACAGTGGAAAGATCATGGAGGAGAAAAATCATGGCGAAATATTTACTAGTAATAACAATAGTAAGATATTTACTGATCACTAACTATGTGCCTGCAATCATATCTCACCCATCCATATTAACAATCACTTTATATAGATGTACTTAACTCTATTTCACACGATGAGGAAATAGGCTAAATGGTTAACATTCTAAGGTATTTGAGGCACATTTTTAAACTAGGATTACATCTTCCATCTGCTTGAAGCCAAAGTCATTTTTTCTCTACCTTGCTGAAGAATGAAAGGTTAGAAACTGCCAGTGTGGTGGATAAATCAGGAGAGAAAAACCACTTGCTCACCTCTCGTATTTAGTACTCATCAGGTCAAGTATCAAGGGAATAGTGGTGTCCTGGCTGGTAAATGCTGGGGTCGAGTGAGGAAGAAGAAATGGGAAGGAGAGAGAAGGACTGAATGTAGTGGCTTGGTATTTTTGGCACAAACACTGAAGGTTTCTGATCTCTGCTCCAGTAGCAGCAATCTCTGAGCAATCGGGGACTCATCCCGGGGAGAGAGAGCAAGTCTAGAGAGTTATTGGTATGATGCAGAGAAGATGGATAATGAAATGCAATTTAAATTCTACATTCATTTGGTAATTTTTTTAACACCAGTTTCCTCCTCCCCTCTTCATTTCTCCCTTTCAACTGGCTCTTTGTGGGTGGGTAACTCTTCTGAAATGCCTACTTCCCTCTTCTTTTGTCTTTCTGTCTTGGTCCCTGGGGAGAATGGAAATTAGCTAAGTGTGATGGGTGTTCAGGAGGCAGGCTTTGGTCCTTGGCCAAGACAGAACTAATTCCCCCTAGTAGCCAAAAGTATCAGCTGAAAGGGTTTCTTTGTTTCTTCAATATTCCAAATCAGGGCAGTTGCTATCTGTTTTAAGAAATCCATGATCCACCCAAACACATCTCTCAAATCAATTAAAATATCAATTAACATGAACCAAGTGGTAGACGGGGGAGTCAGTTTGGAGATACATAAAACAGAATAAAAAGTCCTTTACTTATAATGAATGTACAGCCTTTATGTGGGGGGTAGTGAATCTTGCAGCAGAAAGTTATCATGTAAACAATTATCATAACATAATGCAGACTGAAATAAATGCTAAGTAGGTGGCTCACATAGTAAAGAATCTGCTTGCAATGTAGGAGACCTGGGTTCAATCCCTGGGTCAGGAAGATCCCCTGGAGAAGGGAATGACTACCCACTCCTGTATTCCTGCCTGTAGAAGTCCATGGGGTCACAAAGAGTCAGACACGACTGAGCCACTAACACTTTCAATTCAGAGATAGGTACCCGATGCTGATAGCTCAGTTGGTACAGAATCTGCCTGCAATGCAGGAGACCCCGGTTTGATTCCTGGGTTGGGAAGATCTGCTGGAGAAGAGATAGGTTACCCTCTCCAGTATTCTTGGGCTTCATTTATGACTCAGCTGGTAAAGAATCTCACCTGCAATGCGAGAGACCTGGGTTCAATCCCTGGGTTGGGAAGATCCCCTAGAGAAGGGAAAGGCTACCCACCCCAGTATTCCGTCCTAGAGAATTCAAATAATCAAACACGGCTGAGCAGCTTTCAGTTTCACTTTCACCTGATGCTGTGGAGAGGCAGAGAAAGGAAAATTTCATGTAAAGGAAGACACATGAGCTGATCTTTGAAAGATGAGAAGAGGCTAAGAAGAGTGCTCAAGGTAGAGAGCACAGCCTGAACAAGCCTAGGAAATGCCTGATGTGGTTATAAATGACTGGACTGTCAGGGGTAACAATTACAAATTTTTGGACAATGTAAGAAATCTCAGGATTTTCCAAAATCATTTTTCTCCAATAAACTGTCCTCTGAAAAATGCCATTCATTCAAAAGGATGTCAAAACACCACTAATCTTATTTTTCTCTTGATTAGTTATCTGAAAGTAGTGAAAACTTCAAGCTTTATTACTCATCTACTCCTTGGGGATTTAGCAAAGAGGTGACAAAGGGCAACACATCAAACCACACTCTCCAATTATTTGTTATCCTCACGTGCACCTTGTCTGGCACACAGTGTGTACTTAATAAATCTTTGTTGCCTGGACAAAAGAAAGCATATGATCCATAACGATGCCCCACTCTACACCATTTTCCATTATTCAGAGACCTAATGGAGCTCTTAAGTTACTTAGCTCTTATGTATCTGTCTGGATAGGCTGGGTTATGGTGTGGTAGCAAACAGCTCCAAAGATCTCAGTGGCTAAACATAGAACAGATTTATTTCTTGTTTGCGCTACTTGTCCAGTGCAAGTCAGCAGAGAGGTTTTACATTAATGACTCAGGGACTGAAAGAGGCTCCATCTTGACTCAAGCTTTCTGAGTCATCAAGACAGAGAAACAAGGATGTGGCAAATCCTCTACTAGCTCTTAAAGCTCCCATCCACATGTTATTCAGGTTACTTTGTCTCACGTTTAATTGTCCAGAGAAAATCATGTAGCCAGATCTGACCTCAGGGAAGAGGAAGAGAATCACAGTACTTGTGAATAGCTCTAATGATCCCCATGCTGGAACACTCACATGGTTGGTCCATTTAACTCAGCTTTCATTGAAAGAAACAATCAATGCAGTTTTGTGAATAAATACTGTGAAGATACTATTGCTTTTGTGTGCATAAGCAAGAAGGTAACCCCTTTACCAGATTTTGTGCATAAATAAAATTATTCACAAATTTTCTTAACAGAATTCTCTGCTAGTCGAGCAAATCACAGTATTTCGCCTTGAATCATTTTAAGTCTCAGCCTAGTTTCCATGTCAATGGCAGTCCACTTGGTACTTCTTGCCTCTTATGAGATGATAGCATTTGCTCTAAAAACCTTGTTCAGTCATTGAACATCTTGCAGAAATTTAGCTAGTGTAGATATATGCCTAGTGCTTGTACTAACATTTTCTGTCTTCTATTCTGACACTTATTAGATGATTGCTTTAAAGCTATTTTTGAAGAGAGGGCTTGAAAGAGGAGAATGGATCAATCACTGTTTAGCCTGCTAGACCCTCTTTGATGTACAGTAACCAAAAGTCATTCTCATCACATCACAGAAGGTTTAGGTGAGGCAAGCTTGTGATCTCAGCTGAATTCTTAATACACGATAGGCTGTCTAGTGTCCCCACACAGGGGATGTAATTCAGTGTATAATAAAAGCTCAGTGCCCTTATTGCTGTTACTATACGCAGCAGACTTACTATATACCATCCATTGTATTTTTTTGGATGAAAGAAAAAATATTAAATTATTTCCTGACTGCCTTTCAAAGTCTACTTAACCAATTCACTGCTGCTAATTAGCATCCGGGTGCCCTCATAGAGCGACAGCCTGGGCAATTCCTAGTCTTCCTCGTGAATCAGACCTCCATAAGACTACTGTCCCCTTGTGGTGATGAGCAAATCGTGCCTATGCCGTGGTAAACTTGAGGCTGTTTTCAAAGGACTTGGAACATGCTGGCCAGCTCGTTGTATTATCTGTCAATTGAAATCATAGAATAAGGTATAATAAGGTCCAAAGATAGCTTTGTATATTGACCTTTGCTCAAGAAAATGCTCAATGGCTGAGACAGTTCATAGATAACCTAGTTTCTTAGCCTCTTGGCCTCTTGCAACAATAATGTAGTTGCCACCTCAGCAGACATATTATATAATCAATACTTAGATGGCCATTATTGCTGTCGGGCATTAAAAAGTGCATTCAAGAGGCATGAGACTCTCCTGGAAACACTCATTTTGTCAACCAGGGCAGTCCTTAGGGAGGGTTTCCCTCCAAAAGCAGCCAGCCAGAGGAAATGTCGACCATGTCAAATGTCAGGCAGAGTTTCTAGGGCAGCAGTGTACCATGGGTCTCTTCCCTCCCCCAGTAGGTTACTGGACATAGGAGTGACTCTTACTGATCAATCTAAGAAACCATCCATTTTGGGTGTCCAAATATTTCCTTTACCTTTTTGATTCAGATATTTCCTCCAACCCAAACATTATGAAAAGCAGAGATTGAGCCTTTCTATCTATCATTGTAACCACACTAATGAATACTAACTGGACAAAAGGAAGTTGAAAACACAAAATACAAAAAAAAAACCAAAAAACAAAATAAATCCCACAACCGTGTGGCCCTGAATGTGAAGGAATATTTTTTCATTGTAAATATGAATAAAAGAATGATATTGCTCAGCTAATCTCTCAAGGGCTATAATGCCCAATGGGATTGAGTGAGGAAAACATTTCATTAAAAAATTTATGGTTTGAGTCTCAGGAAGACATTCCCTGAATTTGATATTTTTTATTTGAGAAAGTAGAGATATAGTTGATTTTTCCCAGAGTTTATTTTCTAGAGATTACGAATAGTTTTATACAAAGCCAGAATTAGGTCATGCTTTCCATGATCATTAAAGACCTGTATTAAAAACTTTAGTAATACATATATTGCTAGGATGTATCTCATTTATTTTGTGAAAACCACAGTCGTAAGGGGATATGGAATGAGAAGAGGCATGTTAAAACGCTAACAAAGAAATCTCCTCTCAATTCCCCCCCACCCTCCAAAAAATATTCAAGCAAGCATGTAGGATTTGCAATCATGCTTCAGCGGGGGGGGGGGGGGGGGGGGGGGGGGGGGGGGATGTCAGAGATCAAAAATAAATGGTGGGCCACAACATGCAGAGCTTTTAAAAAATAATGTCACATTCTTTCATTCTCAGCACAAGAAATGGGCAACTTGTTCAGGGCAAATAATTGTTTGAACTGAGGATTTTATTATTAATCTCTGAAGACTGCTGAATTTAGGGTCACAGTAAGGGTTGATTAGGTACAAGGTGCATAAAGCTCTCCTCTGTCGATGCTATTGAAAGAAGCAAGTAATTTAGATTCAGAATTGGTCTTGGATTGAAGCTCACTCCATTACCGACCATTTTCAATTTCAGCTATACAATAAACATCAAGCTCGGCAAGGAAATTAGTACATTTGGTAATGTATTGGAAGAGATGGGTGGGTCTTTGACAAGATGACACTTATCACCAAAGCTTCAGTTAATGAAACCCTTGAGTGGTATCTGCGTTTGACATATTTTGACATTTTTTGAAATCACATCCAGCGTTTTTTCCCCCACAATGTTCTTCTTTATGAGAGAAAAAAATCCATCTATCTTTAAAATGAGTACTGAAGTACTGCAATATTATTGGAAAAAAAAAATTAAAGACATGCTGTCTGCCACTGACAGGAAGAACAGGGCACTTTCTCAAAATCCATAAGAAGCAACAGATTCATAGGATAAATTTTATTCAAATGAAGCCCACGATGTATTTCCAGGAGAGGCTTCAGACTTAAATGGAGCATGTTTTATCATACCTTCCCTAAAAGTACCTTTCACTGAAAATGTGATCTCATTAATGTGACTATGATTTACATTGCTGCAGAAAAAACTTGCCAATTTTGGGTAATTATTTCTGAACAAAATAGTTTTCTTTTCTTTTTATTTTTTTCCTTGCCAGGAGACTGCTTGTACCTTGGTAAAGGTGGGACTTTTAAAAGAGAAAATAATGAAAGGGAACAGAAAATGAAGACCATATAGCCAAAAAAAAAAAAAAAAAGTCGAGAAAGAAAACTGCAGGGGAAAATAAAAGTACAAAATAAATAGGGGAAAAGCAGATAAGAATGAAGCCATCAAGAATGAACAATTTCTGGCCCTAAACTAGTTCTGACTAGATCACAATCCATATTCTCTCACCAGAGTTCTCACATTTATGTATAATTAAATGCTGTTTTATTGCCAACTGGCCTAGATAATGAAAAACCAGAAAAGGAAGAAAAATGCTTCCAAAGTGACTGAAAATTTAGGCTCACACATTCTGAGGAGTGGTTTTTGTTATTTACTTTTTAGTTTTTTCTGAAAGCTGGGTAAAATTATTATGTATTCAGATATTTTAAATCTCACACAGCTCTATTGTTCATGCCATGTTTTTTATCCAGTGCTAGGGGAACAATACAACAAAAAATACAAAGCGTGCTAAATGGGGGGGCCTTCCTGAACCCTACCAGACCGGGGTGGCACTTGCAGTGTGCGGTAGGCCCAGCCGGGTGGTCTCCTTCATACATCAGTTACCCACCACGAGGAGGAGGTCACCTTGAAGTTTGGAAGGGGGGATAGGAGAGAAAAAGAATATGAGGGAGGCAGAAAGAGCAGAGTCAGTAGAGAAAAAAGGCTGCTTTGTACAAGATAGATGCTCTCGAAGAATTAAAAACACATCAAGAAGACTGTTTTTTTAACCTCCACTCTGTAGGTGATTTCTTATACCCTTTAGATTCCTACCCTTTCAGACTTCCATAATCCAAATTTAAGATCCCAGATCCTATAGTTAAGGGAAGGGGAAAACTAACCTCTGTACTAACTATAGGTCTTAATATTGTCATCTCAAAAACCTGCTTTCCACATTTCCCTGACTGCCAACTCTCTTACTCCCCAAGATATTAACTTTAGCATGTAAAAATTAAATGAGTACTGTAGAGTTGTTTGGTCATTTAATAATCCAGGGTTTTATGATTATTTTTTTACTGTTCCTCATTTGTCCTGAAAGTGTGGAAAATCAGTTAACTGTGTTTAAGTAGAATACTATGTCACATGACCTCAAGAATGGCACTCCAGTTTAACTGTTGTTAATATCAAAGTTGGAGAAGGCAATGGCACCCCACTCCAGTACTCTTGCCTGGCAAATCCCATGGATGGAGAAGCCTGGAAGGCTGCAGTCCATGGGGTTGCTGAGGGTTGGACACGACTGAGCAACTTCACTTTCACTTTTCACTTTCATGCACTGGAGAAGGAAATGGCAACCCACTCCAGTGTTCTTGCCTAGAGAATCCCAGGGACAGGGGAGCCTGGTGGGCTGCCGTTTATGGGGTCGCACAGAGTCAGACACGACTGAAGTGACTTAGCAGCAGAGCAATATCATAGTATGACCTTTAGACAAGTCTAAAGGGTCTTCCTTCTATTTTTCCAATTTTAGTAATAAATATGGAGTAACCATACTTTGAGTGAGAGTCTATTACTTCCTATATTCAGTGACAGTATTTAGTTGGGAGGCACTGGAAATGTTTACCAATCTAGTCTAGTTGATATCCATGCCATAACAGTTAAATATTTTTATCTACAAAATATTTACAAGTATGGCTGTTGGTCACCAGTGAAGCACTTATTACCATTGTAATTGGTTGATAATTTGTGTAATCATTTATTTAATGCTTTATCATCCCCTCTAACACTCACCTCTTGAAAGAACTCAGGACAATTTCTTTATCTCTTGTTTAAGGCAGTCTTGCCATATAGAAGTTATTCAAATATTTTTTTGAACAACTAAATTGAGGATTCCCCACATATACAACATTTTAGGAGTCGTAATGGCCCTAGGAGAATGATCACTTTAATCTCTTTGTAGAACTAACTGCTTATTCTTTCAGAGTAATTCTGGTATTGAATACTGCAAAAACTGGAGGAACATTTTTTACTGTGGATTCTTATTTGATCTGTTTTTTAGAAAGCTATTTTTGTGACCAGCTTTGCCTGACATCCTGGAGTTCAACATCTTTGAATTAAACCTCTCATCTTCTGCAGGATAGAGAATGAGCAGTAACTCAGCTTCTTATGATGAAGGAGCAGATCTGAGGGTCCAACTGCAAATTATAGTATTTTAAGGTAACTCTTCTGTTTTCATCCTTAACTGAACACCCTTCTTCAGAGGTCCATTGTGCCTACAGTTCCTGAACTTCCCTGGAGTAATTTGATTTGAAGCATCTTGAGTCTAGGCTTGTCAAGCTGCTAGTCTAGGTTTCAGCTTTCTCTGGGCTGTTAAGTCAAAAATGTGGTTGCTGTTTTTCCTCTCCCGTTCTCCTTGTTTTCATGCTGTCATTTTAGTATGGTTTTGTGAAGAATAGGTCAAAGCATGTATTCAGTTTATTATTTCATGGTTTTAATATACTTTCCTATTTTATGATTATGAAATGTTGGCACAAGCAATAGAATATAAAACTATATTTGTATAAAGACTGTACATATGTATATATGCATGTGTATGTATTTATACATGTGTATATGTACTATATAATATGCTCTGTCAATCAATTGACTGTATTTGTCAGGTAAAACCATGATAAAGTGAACTCCCATATATACATCACCTAAATACCCATGTGCTCCTCCCTGTATTCTCTTGCTTCCCCACTAAAGGTAATTATTATCTCAAATTTTGTGCTTACAATTCTCTTGTTTTTCCTTTCAATTTTTCTTACTTATATATATTTTCCTATATTAATCTGTTTTGCTAAGTTATGCTTCAGTGGCAACTTATACAAAGAAATATTGAATATTTTGCTCAAGTACACATTTGGTACCAGAGAAGGCAATGGCACCCCACTCCAGTACTCTTGCCTGGGAAATCCCATGGACGGAGGAGCCTGGTAGGCTACAGTCCATGGGGTTGCGAAGAGTCGGACACGACTGAGCGACTTCACTTTCACTTTTCACTTTCATGCATTGGAGAAGGAAATGGCAACCCACTCCAGTGTTCTTGCCTGGAGAATCCCAGGGACGGGGGAGCCTAGTGGGCTGCCGTCTATGGGGTAGCACAGAGTCGGACACGACTGATAAGACTTAGCAGCAGCAGTAGCAGCAGCACACATTTGGTACAGGCTGGCTGTGTGTCTGTGAGTCAGCTTTGACTTTGTTCTGGGTCTTTGCCATTCCAGGACTCAGACTACAGGAGTAGCTCCATCTCAGTCTCATTGCAAAGGAAAAAGAGCAGTGGCAACACCATGGATGACTCTTAAAACTTCTGCTGGAAATGGCTCAGTTCCATCACGTTTCACTGGCCAAGCCTGTTATAAGTAAGGAAGGTATATTGCAGGGAGGAGCACTACAAGATACATGGCCAAGGACAGGAATGCATAATCATCTTTCAGGAAATGACAGTGAATAGGGGGAAACAATAAAACTGACCCAAGTTTGTTCTCTTGGTTACAATTATTCATTTCTTGTTCTTCCAGGTAATGATATACTTTTCCCAACCTCAAGGGAAACAGCTTAAATGATGTATCCATTAAAGCATCAGATTCTAGGTCCAGGGTTCTATGATCACCTTAACATCAGGTCCAGAACATCGGGTCCAGATATAGTCCCTCTTCATTTGAAGACCCATGAACTAAAACAGTCTGCCAAGTATAGCAGTTCTGAAATTCCACTGGGCAAATGCTGTGAGGGCCCTCCAACATTGGGGGTGGAAATGCCTCTGGATTAAGTTCATTCCGCTCTGTCTCCAATTCCCCAGCCCATCGCTATAGACAACTCTTGAAGCAAACCTCTGGGCAGTTCTGCCTTTTCTATTACTCTAATGGGCCACCTCTGAAAAGGGCACTGGAGAAAATGCACTCTTGTGAGCTAAGAATTTCCTGCTTCCTGCTCTTATACTTAGAACAGACACAATCTCCTTTATCCTAGGCTCATGGCTATTTTGGCAGCGTAATTCTCCCAACAAGTTCATCAGCTTTTTTGTACCAACAGCCACATAGGCAATTCCTTTCAAGACATGCCTCTCTTTCTCCAGTCTTCCATGGAGGCTCTGTTGAACTTTATCAGACTTCTCTGAGGGCACTATACGCTTAGGTTCTTTTAAGCCATTTGTGTCCCTGAAAAGATTGACCAGCTATCACAATAATCAATTCAACCTAAGGCACCCGTAACATCTTTAATTCAGCCTATGACTCCAAAGTTAAGTTTTAATCAGATTTTGTCACTTAGAAGCATTCTCAGTTTTACTCTGGGATATGAGAATAAGTTGCATCCTCCAGTCCTCTAAATCCCCAGCTTTATGATCATCTATCATTTCTTTTCCACCTATAGTTATATCATTTCAATTCTTTTGTTTATTATCTCCCCATTTTGCTTTTTCTTAATCTTCCTAGAGATATATCTATTTTATTAATCTTTTCAAATAATAACTTCTGACTTAGATGGTGATCTGTCTTTGTTTCTTGTTATTTCCTATGATACAACTTCTGTATATATTTTTTAAATATTAAAATCATTCATAGGCCATTGAGATGGGCAAGGCTGTGATGCAACCACTTTCAAGATTGAAGGCAGGAGGAGAAGGGGATGATAGAGGATGAGATGATTAAATGGCATCACCGACTCAATGAACATGAGTTTGAGCAAACTTTGGGAGACAGTGAATGACAGGCAAGCCTGGTGTGCTGCGGTCCATGGGGTTACAAAGAGTCAGACATGACTTAGCAACTAAACAATAAGAAATCCTTAAAATGCTACCAAAAAGCAACTAGAGCTCATAAATGAATTTGGTAAAGTTATAGGATACAAAGTTAATATACAGAAATCTGTTGCATTTCTATACACTAACAATAAAATATCAGAAAGAGAAATTAAAGAATCAATCCCATTTACCATTGCATCAAAAAAGAAAAACACCTAGGAGTAAACCTGCCTAAGGAGGCAAATGACCTGAACTCCAAAAAACTATAAGATGCTGATAATATTGAAGACAACACAACAGATGGAAAGATAAACCATGTTCTTGGATTGAAAAAATCAATATTGTTAAAATGACCATACTATCCAGGCCACATTGTCCCATGGGAGTGTCTGGGCCCCAATGGGGCAGCAGTGTGGCCCATGGCGGGGCAAGGCCACTTTTTAGGCTGTCGTGGTCATCACAGGCCAGGCTGTACTCAGGTCAGCACACCTTTCCTTCAGGGTGGCTGGAACAAAACTCCAAATACTAAGTAGACATTTCTATAGAAAGATATAGATGGACAACAGGCACAGGAAAAGACGCTCAATGTCACTAATTATTCTTTATTCACTAAAGAAATGCAAGTCAAAACTACAGTGAGGTATCACCTCATGCTGGTCAGAATGGCCATCATCAAAAAGTCTACAAATGATACATGCTGGAGAGGGTGTAGAGAAAAGGGAACTCTCCCATGCTATTGTCATGAGAATGTAAATTGGTTCAGCCAGTATGCAGAAGAGTATGAGGGTTCCTTAAGAAACTAAAAATTGTTACCCTATGATCCAGGAATCCTACTCCTGGACATATATTCATAAAGGATGAAAACTCTAACCCCAAAATATACATGCATACCAATTTTCAAGGCAGCATTACTCACAACAGCCAAGACATGGAAGCAATCTATTTGTCCATCAGAAGATAAATGGACAAAGCAGATGTGGTATGTACATATAATGGAATATTATTCAGCCATATAAAAGAATGAAATAATTCCATTTGCAGCAACATGGATGAACCTAGAGATTATCATACAAAGTAAAGTAACCCACAGTGAAAGACAAATATCACATGATATCACTCACAGGTGGAAGCTAATGTTTTAAAAAAGATATAAATAAACTAATTTACAAAACAGACTTATTGAAAATAAACTGACAGTTATCAAAGTAGGGGAGGGATAAGTTAGGAGTTTGAGATTAGCAAATACACACCATTATACATAAAATTAAAAGATGCTTACTCCTTGGAAGGAAAGTTATGACCAACCTACATAGCATATTCAAAAGCAGAGACATTACTTTGCCAACAAATGTTCGTCTACTCAAGGCTATGGTTTTTCCTGTGGTCATGTATGGATGTGAGAGTTGGACTGTTAAGAAGGCTGAGTGCCAAAGAATTGATGCTTTTGAACTGTGGTGTTGGAGAAGACTCTTGAGAGTCCCTTGGACTGCAAGAAGACCCAACCAGTCCATCCTAAAGGAGACCAGTCCTGGGTGTTCATTGGAAGGACTGATGCTGAGGCTGAAACTCCAATACTTTGGCCACCTCATGCGAAGAGTTGACTCATTGGAAAAGACCCTGATGCTGGGAGGGATTGAGGGCAGGAGGAGAAGGGGATGACAGAGTATGAGATGGTTGGATGGCACCACTGACTCAATGGACATGAGTTTGAGTAAACCCTGGGAGTTGGTGACGGACAGGGAGGCCTGGTGTGCTGCAATTTATGGGGTCACAAAGAGTCAGACACGACTGAGTGACTGAACTGGACTGGATTGAACTGATACATAAAATAAACAGTAAGAACCTACTGTACAGCACAGGGAAGCATATTCAATATCATAAAACCTATGATAAGCAAGAATATATATATGTACATATAACTGAATACTGTGCTGTTCATCTGAAACTATCACAATATTGTATAAATCAACTACACTTTGATGAAAAAATAGAATTCTAGTGAATGTGGCAAAACAAACAGAAAACTTATGGTTTGAAATTATATATTTTCATGGCTTTAAGAAAAATGTTTAGTCAAAAATAAAATGAAAATATTTTCAGTTCAGTTCAGTCATTCAGTCATGTTTGACTTTAGTACTATATGTATAATAAAGCATTAGAAAGCACTGGAGGAAAATAACTAAAACAGTTAAAGTTTGGTGACAGATTTGCAACTTTCTTATACCCATAATAAAATAGGACTCCTCTGGGGCCTCAGTGGAATTTTGTGGCCCATCACAACGTCAATAATCTCATATAAAGAGCCAATGATAAAAAAAAAAAAAAGTCTAACTTTTTATTATACAGTATTAGCATTGATTCAAATAAATAGGTACTTAATTTTCAGCACAAGGTACACAAAATTGTGAACTCAATGTTACAGAAAGTGTTTTTCCAGTAAGGAATTATTTAGGGCAATAGTGGATTCCCTGGAAGAAAACATTCGTAGAAGCTGAATTACTCTAAGAAGGTGTGTAAGGTCTGTTTTTCATTCCAATCCCAAAGAAAGGCAATGCCAAGGATGCTCAAACTACCACTCAATTGTACTCATCTCACACGCTAGCAAAGTAATGCTCAAAATTCTCCATCAGACTTAAACAGTTCTGTGAACTGTTGAACTTCCAGATGTTCAAGCTGGATTTAGAAAAAGCAGAGGAACCAGAAATCAAATTGCCAACATCTGCTGGATCACTGAAAAAGCAAAAGAGTTCCAGAAAAACATCTACTTCTGCTTTATCGACTACACCAAGGCCTTTGACTGTGTGGATCACAACCAACTGTGGAAAATTCTTCAAGAGAAAGGCATAACAGACGACCTGACCTGCCTCCTGAGAAATCTGTATGCAGGTCAAGAAGCAACAGTTAGAACTGGACATGGAACAACAGACTGGTTCCAAATTAGGAAAGGAGTATATCAAGGCTGTATATTGTCACCCTGCTTATTTAACTTATATGCAGAGTACATCATGAGAAATGCTGGGCTGGATGAAACACAAGCTGGAATCAGGATTGCCAGGAGAAATATCAATAACCTCAGATATGCAGATGACACCACCCTTATGGCAGAGAGTGAAGAAGAACTAAAGAGTCTCTTGATGAAAGTGAAAGTGGAGAGTGAAAAAGTTGGCTTAAAGCTCAACATTCAGAAAACGAAGATCATGGCATCTGGTTCCATCTTCATGGGAAATAGATGGGGAAACAGTGTCAGACTTTAGTTTTGGGGGCTTCCCTCACAAACCACTGCAGATAGTGACTGCAGCCATGAAATTAAAAGATGCTTGCTCTTTGGAAGAAAATTTATGATCAACCTAGACAGCATATTTAAAAGCAGAGAAATTACTTTGCCAACAAAAGTTCATCTTGGCAAAGCTGTGGTTTTTCCAGTAGTCATGTATGGATGTGAGACTTGCACTATAAAGAAAGCTGAGTGCCAAAGAATTGATGTTTTTGAACTGTGGTGTTGGAGAAGACTCTTAAGAGTCCTTGGACAGCATGGAGATCCAACCAGTCCATCCTAAAGGAAATCAGTCCTGAATATTCATTGGAAGGACTGATACTGAAGCTGAAGCTCCAATACTTTGGCCACCTGAAGCAAAGAACTGGCTCATTGGAAAAGACCCTGATGCTGGGAAAGATTGAAGATGGGAGGAGAAGGGGATGACAGAGGATGAGATGGTTGGATGGCATCACCGACTCAATAGACATGAGTTTGAGTAAACCCCGGGAGTTGGTGATAGACAGGGAGGCCTGGCATGCTGCAGTTCATGGTGTTGCAAAGCATCAGACACGACTGGGCAACTGAACTGAACTGTAGTTTCACATAATTAATATCATTCAAATTTCGTAATTTTTGCCATCATTACCTATTATTTCCTGAATATATTCTTCCAATTGGCTGGTTAAGTTTTTAATTCAACCTAAGAAATTATATCTATGAAATAATAGTTTGGATATACTAACAATCTTACTGGTATAAATTTATATAAACAATTAACTACTGAAATTGTAAAAATATTCACTCTACCAGTTTCCACTCCCAGTAATGTCAAACTATGTAACTTTTTCATTTGTTCTGACAAAAGACAAAAATCAGGCAAAATAGTTTTTAAAATTTTATTTGGAAGGTACTGTAAAGCCAACAAGATAATGAAGAATTCCTGGTCCACAGTGCAGGAGAGGGAGATGGTCAGAGGTGAAACTGAAGACTAGAGCTCCATTTCCCTTGGTATAGTTTTCTAATTTTGGAATAAGCAACTGAGAGGCTAAGTGAAACTTTGACATTTTCATGAGGTTCTAAGAAGATCTTAGTCCAGAGTTCTGTAAGGTGATGAACAGACACACTGAATATTCCTGTTTTGGGATGAGACCATAAAGGGATATATCCTAAGGAATAGGGTAAGTCAGAATAGACAAATTCTTGTAGCTCAGCCTTGAATTATCTTAATCCTTGAAATAGAATTAAAGTAATACCAATTTATTAGTCTTCGGTATCCAAGAATGCCTGTGCACTCAGATCTTGCTAAAGTTCTCAAATGTCTTTCTACATAGTGTAATATATCTCAGGCACTCTATTATTCCTATAAACAATTTAAAGCTATAATTTCTAGCACATAATTTTAAAACGGCTCCATGATGAGCAAGAGAAAATGAGAAAAATCCAGCAGAAACTACAACAATAGAAATTAATCTGTAGGAGCTTCAGAAATAGGTATAACCAAATAAAAGCTTTAAAATAAATCTGCTTCTCATGTTCAAGAAAATAAAAAACAGATTAAGAAGTTTGGCAGAGAAAGAAAAACTCAATGAAATCTTTAAACCTGAAAATAAGAACTGAAATTAGCAATCAATAGACGGGTTTAATAGTAGAATATACACAATCTAAGAGAGATTAATAACTTGGAATATCCTTAGTAAGCCCAGTAAAAATGAAATGATAATAACAGAAAAGATGATAACAGATGTAGAAGATGCAGTGAGAAGGTATAACATTTCAATAGAGTCCTAAAAATGGAGAAGAAAAATAATAGACCTGAAGTACAAAGAAAAGAGAGATATAATTAGACTGAAGTGAATTTTGAAGTGATAGTAGGTGAGAATTTTCTAAAACCAAGACATCAAGCTATCTACTCAAGGATCACCATAAATCCCAGGAAGAATATCCAAAAAAGAAATCCACACTGAGGCACTAAATAATAAAACTGCTAAAACCCCCAAATGGAAAAAAAAATTAAAAGTTATAGAAACTATTACCATTAAAAGAGTGATAATCAGACACACAGCTGACCTCTCAGCAGAAACAATGAATATCACCTAAGAATGGAATAGTATCTTTATAAAGTGTTATAAAAACTTTTTTAAAAATTTATTTTAATTGGAGGCTAATTACTTTACAATATTGTAGTGGTTTTTGTCATACATTGACATGAATCAGCCATGGGTGTACATGTGTTCCCCATTCTGAAGCCCCCTCCCACCTCCCTCCCCATCCCATCCCTCCGGGTCATCCAGTGCACCAGCCCTGAGCACCCTGTCTCATGCATTGAACCTGGACTGGCAGTCTGTTTCACATATAATAATATACATGTTTTAATGCTATCACTCAGATCATCCCACTCTCACCTACTCCCACAGAATCCAAAAGACTGTTCTATATATCTGTGTCTCTTTTGCTGTCTCGCATATAGGGTTATCATTACCATCTTTCTAAATTCCATTTGTATGTGTTGCTGCTGCTGCTGCTTCTGCTAAGTCTCTTCAGTTGTGTTCAACTCTGTGCGACCCCAGAGACGGCAGCCCACCAGGCTCCCCCATCCCTGGGATTCTCCAGGCAAGAACACTGGAGTGGGTTGCCATTTCCTTCTCCAATGCATGAAAGTGAAAAGTGAAAGTGAAGTCGCTCAGTCGTGTCCGACTCCTAGCGACCCCATGGACTGCAGCCTACCAGGTTCCTCCGTCCATGGGATTTTCCAGGCAAGAGTACTGGAGTGGGGTGCCATTGCCTTCTCCATATATGCGTTAGTACACTGTACTGGTGTTTTTCTTTCTGGCTTACTTCACTCTGTATAATAGGCTCCAGTTTCATCCACCTCATTAGAATGGATTCAAATGTATTCTTCTTAATGGTGTGTATATGTACCACAGCTTTCTTATCCATTCGTCTGCTGATGGACATCTAGGTTGCTTCCATGTCCTGGTTATTATGAACAATGCTGTGATGAATATTGGGATACACGTGTCCCTTTCAGTTCTGGTTTCCTCGGTGTGTATGCCCAGCAGTGGGATTTCTGGGTCACATTTCAGTTCTATTTCCAGTTTTTTAAGGAATCTCCACACTGTTCTCCATAGTGGCTGAACTAGTTTGCATTCCCACCAACAGTGTAAGAGGGTTCCCTTTTCTCCACGCCCTCTCCAGCATTTATTGTTTGTAGATTTTTGGATAGCAGCCATTCTGACTGGCATGAGATGGTACCTCATTGTGGTTTTGATTTGCATTTCTCTGATAATGAGTGATGTTGAGCATCTTTTCATGTGTTTGTTAGCCATCTGTATGTCTTCTTTGGAGAAATGTCTGTTTAGTTCCTTGGCCCATTTTTTGATTGGGTCATTTTTTTTTTTTCTCGAATTGAGCTGCAGGAGTTGCTTGTATATTTTTGAGATTAATTCTGTCAGTTGCTTCGTTTGCTATTATTTTCTCCCATTCTAAAGGCTGTCTTTTCACCTTGCTTATAGTTTCCTTTGTTGTGCAAAAGCTTTTAAGTTCAATTAGGTCCCATTTGTTTATTTTTGCTTTTATTTCCATGACTCTAGGAGATGGGTCATAGAGGATCCTGCCGTGATTTATGTTGGAGAGTGTTTTACCTATGTTTTCCTCTAGGAGTTTTATAGTTTCTGGTCTTACGTTTAGATCTTTAATCCATTTTGAGTTTATTTTTGTGTATGGTGTTAGAAAGAGTTCTAGTTTCATTCTTTTACAAGTGGTTGACCAGTTTTCCCAGCACCACTTGTTAACGAGATTGTCTTTTCTCCATTGTATATTCTTGCCTCCTTTGTCAAAGATAAGGTGTCCATAGGTGCATGGATTTATCTCTGGGCTTTCTATTTTGTTCCATTGATCTATATTTCTGTCTTTGTGCCAGTACCATACTGTCTTGATGACTGTAGCATTGTAGTATAGCCTGAAGTCAGGCAGGTTGATTCCTCCAGTTCCATTCTTCTATAGCCAAGATTGCTTTGGCTATTCGAGGTTTTTTGTATTTCCATACAAATTGTTAAATTATTTGTTCTAGTTCTGTGAAAAATACCATTGGGAGCTTGATAGGGATTGCATTGAATCTATAGATTGCTTTGGGTAGTATACTCATTTTCACTATATTGATTCTTCCGATCCATGAACATGGTATATTCCTCCATCTATTAGTGTCCTCTTTGATTTCTTTCACCAGTGTTTTATAGTTTTCTATATATAGGTCTTTAGTTTCTTTAGGTAGATATATTCCTAAGTATTTTATTCTTTTTGTTGCAATGGTGAATGAAATTGTTTCCTTAATTTCTCTTTTTGTTTTATCATTGTTAGTGTACAGGAATCCAAGGGATTTCTGTGTGTTAATTTTATATCCTCAACTTTACTATATTAATTGATTAGCTCTTGTAATTTTCTGGTAGAGTCTTTAGGGTTTTCTATGTAGAGGATCATGTCATCTGCAAACAGTGAGAGTTTCACTTCTTCTTTTCCAATCTGGATTCCTTTTATTTCTTTTTCTGCTCTGATTGCTGTGGCCAAAACTTCCAAAACTATGTTGAGTAGCAGTGGTGAGAGTGGGCACCCTTGTCTTGTTCCTGACTTTAGGGGAAATGCTATCAATTTTTCACCATTGAGGATAATGTTTGCTGTGGGTTTGTCATATATAGCTTTTATTATGTTGAGGTATGTTCCTTCTATTCCTGCTTTCTGGAGAGTTTTTATCATAAATGGATGTTGAATTTTGTCAAAGGCTTTCTCTGCATCTATTGAGATAATCATATGGTTTTTATCTTTCAATTTGTTAATGTGGTGTATTACATTGATTGATTTGTGGATATTAAAGAATCCTTGCATTCCTGGGATAAAGCCCACTTGGTCATGATGTATGATCTTTCTAATATGTTGTTGGATTCTGTTTGCTAGAATTTTTGCATCTAAGGATTTTTGCATCTATGTTCATCAGTGATATTGGCATGTACTTTTCTTTTTTTGTGGCATCTTTGTCTGATTTTGGTTATTAGGGTAATGGTGGCCTCATAGAATGAGTTTGGAAGTTTACATTCCTCTGCAATTTTCTGGATGAGTTTGACTAAGATAGGTGCTCAGTTCAGTTCTGTCGCTCAGTCATGTCTGACTCTTTGTGACCCCATGAATCGCAGCACACCAGGCCTCCCTGTCCATCACCAACTCCCAGAGTTCACTCAGACTCACGTCCATCAAGTCAGTGATGCCATCCAGCCATCTCATCCTCTGTCGTCCCCTTCTCCTCCTGCCCCCAATCCCTCCCAGCATCAGAGTCTTTTCCAATGAGTCAACTCTTCACATGAGGTGGCCAAAGTACTGGAGTTTCAGCTTTAGCATCATTCCTTCCCAAGAAATCCCAGGGCTGATCTCCTTCAGAATGGACTGGTTGGATCTCCTTGCAGTCCAAGGGACTCTCAAGAGTCTTCTCCAACACCACAGTTCAAAAGCATCAATTCTTCAGCGCTCAGCCTTCTTCACAGTCCAACTCTCATATCCATACATGACCACAGGAAAAACCATAGCCTTGACTAGACGGACCTTTGTTGGCAAAGTAATGTCTCTACTTTTGAATATGCTATAAATAGGTGTTAGCTCTTCTCTAAATTTTTGGTAGAATTCAGTGTGAAGCCGTCTGGTCCTGGGCTTTTATTTGCTGGAAGGTTTCTGATTACAGTTTTGATTTCTGTGCTTGTGATGGGTCTGTTAAGATTTTCTATTTCTTCCTGGTTCAGTTTTGGAAAGTTATATTTTCTAAGAATTTTTCAATTTCTTCCAAGTTGTTCATTTTATTGGCATATAGTTGCTGATAGTAGTCTCTTATAATCCTTTGCATTTCTGTGTTGTCTGTTGTGATTTCTCCATTTTCATTTCTAATTTTGTTGATTTGAGTCTTCTCCCTTTGTTTCTTGATGAGTCTGGCTAATGGTTTGTCAATTTCATTTATCTTCCCAAAGAACCAGCTTTTAGCTTTGTTGATTTTTGCTATGGTCTCTTTTATTTCTTTTACATTTATTTCTGCCCTAATTTTTAAGATTTCTTTCCTTCTACTAACCCTGGGGTTCTTCATTTCTTCCTTTTCTAGTTGCTTTAGGTTTAGAGTTAGGTTATTTATTTGACTGTTTTCTTGTTTCTTGAGGTAAGCCTGTATTGCTATGAACCTTCCCTTTGGCACTGCTTTTACAGTGTCCCATAGGTTTTGGGTTGTTGTGTTTTCATTTTCATTTGTTTTTATGCATTTTTAAATTTCTTTTTTGATTTCTTCTGATTTATTGGTTATTCAGAAGCATGTTATTTAGCCTCCATATGTTGGAATTAATAGGTTGTTTTTTTTTCTTCCTGTAATTGATATCTAATCTTACTGCATTGTGGTCAGAAAAGATGCTTGGAATGATTTCAATTTTTTTTGAATTTACCAAGGCTAGATTTATGGCCCAGGAGTGATCTATCCTGGAGAAGGTTCCGTGTGCACTTGAGAAAAAGGTGAAATTCATTGTTTTGGGGTGAAATATCCTGTAGCTATCAGTTAGGTCTAACTGGTCCATTGTGTCATTTAAACTTTGTGTTTCCTTGTTCATTTTGTTTAGTTGATCTATCCATAGGTGTGAATGGGGTATTAAAGCCTCCCACTATTATTGTGTTATTGTTAATTTCCCCTTTCATACTTGTTAGCATTTGCCTTACATATTGCAGTGCTCCTATGTTGGTTTATAATTATTATATCTTCTTCTTGGATTGATCCCTTTGATCATTATGTAGTGTCCTTCTTTGTCTCTTTTCACAGCCTTTATTTCAAAGGCCATTTTATCTGATATGAGTACTGCTACTCCTGCTTTTTTTTTGGTCTCCATTTGTGTGAAATATCTTTTTCCAGCCCTTCACTTTCAGTCTGTATGTGTCCCTTGTTTTGAGGTATGTCTCTTGTAGACAGCATATATAGGGGTCTTGTTTTTGTACCCATTCAGCCAGTCTTTGTCTTTTGGTTGGGGCATTCAACCCATTTACATTTAAGGTAATTATTGATAAGTATGATCCACTTGCCATTTACTTTGTTGTTTTGAGTTTGAGTTTATACACTCTTTCTATGTTTCCTGTCTAGAGAAGATCCTTTAGCATTTGTTGAAGAGCTGGTTTGGTGGTGGTGAATTCTCTCAGCTTTTTCTTGTCTGTAAAGCTTTTGATTTGTCCTTCATATTTGAATGAGATCCTTTCTGGGTACAATAATCTGGGTTGTAGGTTTTTCTCTTTCATCACTTTAAGTATATTTTGCCATTCCCTTCTGGCCTGAAGAGTTTCTATTGAGACATCAGCTGTTATCCTTATGGGAATCCCCTTGTGTGTTATTTGTTGTTTTTCCCTTGCTGCTTTTAATATTTGTTCTTTGTGTTTGATTTTTGTTAATTTGATTAATATGTATCTTGGGGTATTTCACCTTGGGCTTATCCTGTTTGGGACTCTCTGGGTTTCTTGGACTTGGATGGCTATTTCCTTCCCCATTTTAGGGAAGTTTTCAACTATTATCTCCTTGAGTATTTTCTATTGGCCTTTCTTTTTGTCTTCTTCTTCTGGGACTCCTATGCTTTGAATGCTGGGGCATTTCACATTGTCCCAGAAGTCCCTGAGGTTGTCCTCATTTCTTTTAATTCTTTTTTCTTTTTTTCCCCTCTGCTTCCTTTATTTCTACCATTCTATCTTCTACTTCACTTATCCTATCTTCTGCCTCAGTTATTCTGCTGTTGGTTCCCTCCAGAGTGTTTTTGATCTCATTTATTGCATTATTCATTATTGATTGACTCCTTTTTATTTCTTCTAGGTCCTTGTTAAACATTTCTTGCATCTTCTCAATCCTTGTCTCCAGGCTATTTATCTGTAACTCCATTTTGTTTTCAAGATTTTGGATCCTTTTTACTATCATTATTTTGAATTCTTTTTAGGTAGACTCCCTATCTCTTCCTTTTTTGTTTGGTTTTGTAGGCATTTATCATGTTCCTTTACCTGCTGAGTATTTCTCTGCCGTTTCATCTTGTTTAAATTGCCATGTTTGGGATGGCCTTTCTGTATTCCGGCAGTTTATGGTTCCTCTTTATTGTGGCAGTTCCTCCCTGTGGGTGGGGTTGGATGAGTGGCTTGTCAAGGCTTCCTGGTTAGGGAAGCTTGTGTTTGTGTTCTGGTGGGAGGAGCTGGATTTCCTCTCTCTGGAGTGCAATGAAGTGTCCAGTAGTGAGTTTTCAGATGTCTATGGGTTTGGTGTGACTTTGGGCAGCCTGTATATTGAAACTCAGGGCTATGTTCCTGTGTTGCTGGAGAATTTGCATGGTATGTCTTGCTCTGGAACTTGTTGGATCTTGGGTGATGCTTGGTTTTGGTGTACGTATGGAGGCTTTTGGATGATCTCTTATCAATTAAGGTTCCCTGGAGTCAGGAGCTCTCTGGTGTTCTCAGGTTTTGGGCTTAAGCCTCCTGCTTCTGGTTTTCAGTCTTATGCTTACAGTAGCCTCAAGACTTATCCATCCATACAGCACCGATAATAAAACATCTAGGTTAATGGTGAAAAGATTCTCTACAGTGAAGGACACCCAGAGGTTCACAAAGTTACATGGAGAAGAGAAGAGAGATAGGGAGATAGAGGTGACCAGGAGGAGAAGGGGGGAATCAAAAGGGGAGACAGCAATCTAGCCAGTAAAAAATTCCCTATGTGCTCTCCATAGTCTGGAACCCTCAGAGAGGTTCGCGGAATTACATAGAGAAGAGAAGAGGGAGGAAGGAGATAGAGGTGAGCAGGAGAAAAGGGGAAATCAAAAGGAGAGAGATAGACCTAAGCATTACTCTGTTCCCTAAGTGTTCTCCACAGCCCAGAACACACAAAGAGATTCACAGAGTTGGATAGAGAAGAGAAGGCAGTGGGGGAGATAGAGGTGACCTGGGGGACTAAAAGGAGAGTCAAAAGGGGGAGACAGTAATCAAGCCAGTAATCACACTCCTAAGTAAAAACGGGTACTGAAGATTGGATTCTTAAATGTACAAAATTGATAACAAATACCGGCTGCCGTCTATGGGGTCGCACAGAGTTGGACACAACTGAAGTGACTTAGCAGCAGCAGCACCATAAAGCAAAGATTAAAAATTAGACTCTCAAAAATACAATATTAATAAAAACCAAACAAAATCACAAAAAGTATAAGAAATATATATGAAGTTTGCTTTAAAAATTGGTGTTTTTTTTTTGTAGGTAATAGTAGGTTGTAAAAATGAAACTTAAAGGAGTAATAGAGGACATAAAAAAAAGAAAAAAGAAAAAAATTTTTTTAAATATTTCTAGGAATTTCTCTGGAGCTGTTGCGGGCAGTGTGGGGTCAGTTCGGGGTCAGTTCAGTTTCAGATAGTTCCTTGTTCCAGCTTATACTTCTCAAGACCTATAGGCCCCTTCCAATGTATCCAGTGTTAACTACAGGGATTTTAATCTGTTGCACCTGTCACTTCCAAATTGGTTCCCTCAGTTTATTTGGCTTCTTCTGTTTGTAGGTCTCTTCAGTGTCTAATTTCCACCCTGACACAAGGGGGCGAAGGTGGTCTCTTATTTAGGCTCACTTGTTCAATTGTGCTGTGGGGAGGAAGGAACACTGCAAACAAATATCATTGGCATGTGTGGGGAGTGCTCACAGTGTCTGGGCCACACTGGGTTTGCCCCCACTCACGGCAAGTGTGCTTTCCCAGTCTACACTGCTCTGGCTCCAGGTTGCTCTGCAGGGAGCAGGCTCTGGGTTGCATGTACTTCCCAGGTCTAAGCTACTCAGGTACTCCACAAAGGCACAGACTCGGTTGGGCCTGCGTTTTGTCCCCTTCCCAGGTCCGAGCAGTTCAGGTGACCAGGTGCTTGGCAAGCGCACTCTCCGCAGGTGGTGAGTGTGTCTTACCACTTCCCCATTCCAGCCACTCGGATTCCTGGGTTCCCATGGATGCGCCCGTCTCCAGTGTGCCACGTGTCTCTTTTGTGGAGCTGATCTCTGGCTGCAACCCTCCTGGCGGATGTCAACCGTCTCCTTTCGAAGACAATGGGCTGCTTTTCTGGGTGCCTGATGTCCTCTGCCAGCATTCAGAAGTTGTTTTGTGGATTTGCTCAGCATTCAAATGTTCTTTTCATGAATTTGTGGGGGAGAAAGTGGTCTCTCCATCCTATTCCTCCACCATCTTAGGACCGCCCCTATAACAACTTACAACCTCATATCTTCTGAAATTGATAGTGAAAGAAATCTTTTCAGATTGACAAAATAATTTCCCAGAAAGAGACACACTAAAATAAATATTAAAGGATGTTCTTCAGGTACAATGAAAAGTTTCCATCTCAGATGGAAACTTAGAAATGTAGGAAGTCATTAAAAGCAATGGAAAGCCTAAGTATTAGGGAGCCTGGCTCCATGTTTTGATGTTTGAACGCTAAAAGTTTTTAAACTACCCCTTCTTCCTCTTGAGTTTCTGTTCTGCTCCATATCTGAACAGGCTAAGAAAAATGTCTGGGTATTCCCTCTGGTACCAGTGTCAGATTTGAATGATTTAGGCCCCTACTTACACACAAACCCTCATGTTAGCCCACCCTCTAACCACCATAAAACCTCCAAGCTAGTCTACTTTACCTGCCTCCTGCAAAACCTGTATGCAGGTCAAGAAGCAACAGTTAGAACTGGATATGGAACAACAGAATGATTCAAAACTGAGAAAGGAGTATGTCATGGCTGTATATTGTCACCCTGATTATTTAACTTACATGCAGAGTACCTCCTGCTAAATGCCAGTCTGGATGAAGCACAAGCTGGAATCAAGATTGCCGGGAGAAATATCAATAACCTCGAATATGCAGATGACACCACACTTATGGCAGAAAGCAAAGAGGAACTAAATAGCCTCTAGATGAAAGTGAAAGAGGAAGAGTGAAAGGCTGGATTAAAATTCAACATTGAAAAAACTAAGATCATGGCATCCAGTCCCATCACTTCATGGCAAACAATGGAAACAGTGAGAGACTTCATTTTCTTGGGCTCCCAAATCACTGGAGATGGTGACTGCAGCCATGAAATTAAAAGATGCTTGTTCCTTGAAAGATAATATATGACCAACCTAGACAGCATATTAAAAAGCAGAGGTATTACTTTGCCAACAAAGGTCCATATAGTCAGAGCTATGGTTTTTCCAGTTGAGAAGGCGATGGCACCCCACTCCAGTACTCATGCCTGGAAAATCCCATGGATGGAGGAGCCTGGTAGGCTACAGTCCATGGGGTCATGAAGAGTCGGAGACGACTGAGCAACTTCACTTTCACTTTTCACTTTCATGCATTGGAGAAGGAAATGGCAACCCACTCCAGTGTTCTTGCCTGGAGAATCCCAGGGACGGGGGAGCCTGGTGGGCTGCCATCTATGGGGCCACACAGAGTCGGACATGACTGAAGCGACTTAGCAGCAGCAGCATGGTTTTTCCAGTAGTCATGTATGGATATGAGAGTTGGACTATAAAGAAAGCTGAGTGCCGAAGAATTGATGCTTTTGAACTGTGGTGTTGGAGAAGACTCTTGAGAGCCCCTTGGACTGCAAGGAGATCCAACCAGTCCATCCTAAAGGAAATCAGTCCTGAATATTTATTGGAAGGACTGATGATGAAGCTGAAGCTCCAATAATTTGGCCACCTGATGTGAAGAACCAGCTTATTAACAAAGACCCTGATGCTGGGAAAGATTGAACACAGGAGGAGAATGGGATGACAGAGGATGAGATGGTTGGATGGCATCACCAACTCAATGGACATGAGTATGAGCAAGTTCTAGGACATGGTGAAGGACACGAAAGCCTGGCGTGCTGCAGTCCTTGGAGTTGCAAAGAGTCGGACATGACTGAGCTACTGAACAACAAGTGTCATCTTCTTATTCTCCCAAATATTTGAGACCATCTTAGGAGATCTTCCCTGCTCTCCTCAGTCAGCTTCATTACGTAAGTAATAAACATTTTCATACCCTGTTTAAATGTGTATGGCATCATCAGTATTGAAAACTAAACAAATTTTTGGCTGAGTGGTTATTCTATTTTTGAAAACTGACTGTAATAGCTAAATAAATGAGTAAAAAAGATTATTGGCTATGTAAGAGGGTCATAATTGGGTTTTGTTTGGCTTGTAATATATACATAAATAAGATACATACCAAATAATAGCATTTATACTTAAAAGGAAGATACATAAAATTAAATCAATCTAAGTAAAATGAGGGTGAATAAAATTATTTAATGTCTTTGATCTACTTTCATTTTCTGGGTAGAGTCTGAAAGAACCAATTGATAACTAGATTTTCATAAGCCAAGAATACATGCTACAGTAAGTAAGCCAACCACTTAATAGTAAGGGTGTATAACTTTGTGGGAAATAGAAGGAAAATAGAATAATAACAATTTATCAATATAAATGAAGTTAAGAATGAAGAGGAAAGAACAAAGCAGACAGAATGGAAAGCTCATAATAGAATGGTAGATTTAAACTGAAATATCAGTAAGTATACTAAATATAAAGAGCATAATATTCCAATTAAAAAATAAACATTATCAGATTGCATTAAAAATTATATTCTTTTTGAGAGAATATCTAAAATCTACTGACATAAAAAGATTACAAGTAAAAAAAAAATCCCATTAAATAAAAGTTTGTATAACCATAATATCAGAAAACAGAGCTTAAGGAAAAAGTAAGAATATTTTATGGAAAATTCTGTATGTTTTTGTGTCCAATGACATAGCTTTGCGGGAGGAGAAGGGGACAACAACAGAGGAAGAGATGGTTGGATAGCATCTCCCACTCGATGGACATGAGTTCGAGTAAGCTCCGGGAGTTGGTGATAGACAGGGAAGCCTGGTGTGCTGCAGTCCATGGGGTTGCAAAGAGTCGGACACGACTGAGCAACTGAATTGAACCGAACTGAACATAGCCTTCAAAGGCTATGTGAAACTGACAGCAAAAAGGGATAGGTAAACACACAATTATAGTGAAAGGTTATAATATACTTCTCTTTATAATAAAAGCAAACAGAAAAGCAGTTTGGATAAAGTGGAAAGACATGAAGAGTAAACGATCTAATTAACATGTATAGAATAATACAGACAAAAACCAAATAATACACATTCTTTTTACATACACATGGAATATTTCAAAAATTTATCATATTATGAACCAAGTAAGGTTCTACAAATTTCAAGCAACTAAAGTCATGCAAAGTATATTCTAGGGTCACAATGCAATTATACTAGAAATTAGTATCAGATATTTCCCTGGAATATTTCTGTTAATTTAGAAATTAAGAAATATATGCTTAAGTAAATTAGGGCTCAATGAAGAGAATATATTGAGGATTATAAAATATTTTAACTGAAGATAATAAAGTTACTAAGTATCAAAATACGTAGGATATGGTGCCATGCTTAAAGAAAATTTAAAGGTTTAAAAAGTACGTATTCATGTATACCTGTGGCAGATTCATGTTGATATATGGCAAAACCAATACAATATTGTAAAGTTAAAAAATAAAATAAAATATTAAAAAAAGAAAAAAAATGTATTCAAAAGGAAAAAAAGCTAAAAGTGAGTTATGCATCTATCTTAAAAAGTTAAAAAACAATAAAATAAAATCCAAAGAAAATACAGGGAAGGAAGAAATAAAGTTAACAGCATAAATGATATAAAAAATAAATAACAGAAAAGATCAACAAAATTCAGATATTGTTTTTTTAGGATATTAGTAAAATTTTTAAAACCTTATGTTGATATTAATGAAAGAAAAAGAGAAAGGCATGAAAAAATCAGTATCAGCAACAAAACAGGGACATCATTATGATCAGTATGGATTATATAGACCTGGAAAAGTTTACAGTAAGGTAATATGGACAACTTTTTGCCAATTTTGAAAATGTTTAAGTAATGGAAATTTCTAACAATACAATTTTCCAAAATTAACACAAAAAGAAGTAAAAAACTTGAACAGCCCTATTTTCTTTAATATAATTTCTTATTTTTAATAGTGATTTCAACCAAACAATAAACAAATCCAATGCAATCCTAGAAATAAATCCAAATTATTCCAGAGAATAGAAAAAAAGGAATACTCCCTATCTTCTTTCATAAACAGAATACTTTGGTAATAAAACTTGACAAGAATATTAAGATAAAAGGAAAATTACAGGTAATTATATTCATATCCATAGATGTAAAAATGTTAAACTTAGCAAACTGAAACCAGTAATATATATTTACTAGTTTATATAGAATTTAAGATTGATATAACATTAAAACAGTGATTAGTGTTATTCATTACATTTGCATAAAAAAGAAAAAATAATATGGTCTATATAAATGGAGACAAAGCATTTGATAAAATTCAGCAACCATTCATATATAATTAAAAACCTTTATCAAAGTAAGACAAGAAGGGAACCTCCATAATTCAATACAGGGAATGTATAAAAACAAATGAAGAAAAACAAATCGAAAAACAACAACAAAAAAACCCTATACCAGAAAGTCATATTTAACAGTAAAATGCTAGAAGCTTTTACTCTGAAACCTGGAATAGAAAAAGAATGAAAGCAGTCACTAATTTATCTAACATTGTACTGGAAATACAGTGCAGCAAGGCAAGAAGAAGAAATATAAGGAACAAGGAATAAAAAAGAAATAAAATGATCATTCACACAAAAATATGCATACATAGAAAATGAAAAAAATGTACAGATAAATTTTAAAATGTGTATGTGAGTTAGGGAATTGCTGAGTACAATGACAACATAACCTTTTTAAAAAAATACATTTCTTTATATCAGCAACAAACATTAAAAAAACAAAACAAACTTCTAATAGCATATAAATTACACGTGGGTTAGTTGCTCAGTCCTATCCAGCTCTTTGAGACCACATGGACTGTAGCCCACAAGGCTCCTCTGTCCATGGGATTTCCCAGGCAAGAATACTGCAGTGGATTGCCATTCCCTTCTCTAGGGGATCTTCCTGACCCAGGAATGGAATCCAGGTCTCCTTCATTGTAGGTAGACTCTTTACCATCTGAACCAGAGAAGCCCTTATAAATTATATATTTATATGTAAATATATTTACATTTAATAAAATATATCAAATTCCTAGTAATAAAGTTAACTAAAAAATATGAGCAAGATCTTTACAAAAAAGTATATAAAAAAGAAAGACATTATAATGTATTATGGAGAGAAATTAAAGACCTAAATAAATGGAGAATATATTCATGGGCTGGACATCTCTATATTATACATTATATTATTTTTCTCAGCCTGATGTATAGGTTCAATGCAACCCAAGCCAAAATAGTTATTTTAGTGTTTGTGGTGGCTTGAAATCAACCATTTTGGAAATATTTAACCTATGGAAGTTGACAGCTGCTAACAAATCAGAGATTTTTCCCCCCTAGAGAACCCATTAGCCTGCACACTACTAAGCTTCTTCTAAAATTGATACAGAAATGAACAACAACAAAGAACCGACCAATTAAGACAGATTTGAAGAAAAAGAACAAAGTGGGAAGACAAGCTTTATCAGGTGTCATGACTTATTAAAAAGCAACAAGAATTAAGGCAATATAGTAATAGTACTGGCAAAGAACAGACAAATAGAACAATGGAATAGAATAGAGATCTCAGGCACAGACCTCTGCATATTAGGGCATAATTTATGAAAAGATGGTACTACAGAGCTGTGAAGAAAGAATACTGTTTTCCATAAATGGTGATGTAAATAGAAAATTGCACCCTATCTAACAGCTTATTCAAAAATTAAGTTCCAGGTGGATTATAGATTTAAATATGTCAGACTAAACAGCAAAGTTGCTGGAAAATAATATAGGAATATATTTTCATGACCTTAAGATAGGAAATACCTTTTCTTTCTACTTCATATAATTTTGTATTTTTAGAACCACATTCATATTTTCATATTTAATCATTTGCAATAAAATGTCTTACATGATGCCACTTTCGAGTTTATACCTCTAGCCCAGATTTTCACCCAACTCCAGACCTATTCTTTTTTTTTTTCCTGTATTTGATTCCTTGATTTATTGTTATTGGTTACTAAATACCTTTTAAAATTTTATTTATTAATTGAAGGATAATTGCTTTACAGAATTTTGTGGTTTTCTGTCAAACCTCAACATGAATCAGCCATAGGTATACATATATCCCCTCCCTTTTGAACCTCCCTCCCATCTCCTTCCCCATCCCACCCCTCCAGGTTGATACAGAGCCCCTGTTTGAGTTTCGTGAGCCATACAGGAAATTCGCATTGGCTATCTATTTTACATACTGTAATGTAAGTTTCCATGTTACTCTTTCCATACATCTCACCCTCTCCTCCTAGACTTATGGATATGGAGGGAGGAAATATTTCTTAAAACAACAAAAAGCACTTATTTTAAGCAATAAAAAATGATTATTTAAAAACTTCTCATTAAGTGATAACCAACTCATATCTTAGCAACAAAAGTAGTATCTAGAATATATAGAGAAAATAAATATGAAAAAGAAAAATGACCAAATAGAAAAGGGCAAGAAATTTGAACAGATACTTTATAGAAGAGGATATCCAAATGTCCAAAAACATATGGGAAAGTGTTAATTTTCATTAAGAGTCAGGACCATGCAAATTAAAACTAAACATGATATCACTACGCATATCACCAGAATGACTGAAATTTAAAATGACTGACAAGTATAAATTAGGATTTGAAGCAATTATATAGCAGAAATTGGTAAAACTATGAAAGTAGTTTTCATCATCACCAGTTTCAACATCTTGTAAAGCTGAATTAATCAACAATTCTATTCTTTCACTACATATCTTACAGAAATGTGTGCATATACATCCCAAGAGACATGTACAAGAATGTTCAAATCAGTACTAATGTTAATAGTTGAAAACCGGAAGATGTATAAATATCTATCAACAGCAGAATAAATAATGGCATATGCAGCACTATAATACTATGCAGCAATGAAAATGAAGAAACTAGAGCTACATCCAATGTCATGGATGAATCTTGTAAGCAAAAGCTAAAACAGCCAGGCATAAATAATGCATAATGCACAGTTCCATTCACAAATAATTTACATCATCATCAAAACTAACTTGATGGTATTGAGGAGTGCATCCTAATATAGACAAACTAAGGAAGAGCACAGAACCTAGTACAGCAACAGTTAAGATAGTGGTGCTTTGTGGGGCAGCAGAGGGTAGAGATTGGTAGGCAAATGCAGAGTTTATGGTAATGCCAATTTTTTTTTCTTGATTTGGTGGTAGTTACATGGGTGTTTGTTTTCTGACAAATCAGTAAACTCTATATCTTGTTTTATGTACATTTTTGTATATATGTTTTATTTCCCAGTTTTAAAAAGATTAAGAAGTATTCATCTCTGTATCATCTAAAACCATCTAATGTGTCATATGAATCCTATTTGTTGAAAGCAGCCAACATCTTTTAGTTGACTCACTCCTTTTTATGTATTTATTTTCCACAACTGTAATTACTTATCATAATATAGAAGGTACATAATACTGAAATAAACATACATCTTTTAAAATAAAAAAATAGTCTTTTATAAATCACTTAAAATTATCTCACATACCACCAATGGTAATTTAGGAAGCCCTACAGCAGGGTTAGATTGCCTCTGCTTTAATTTATCTGTTCCCCCAACCTTGTTATCATCAAGGATCAGACTCATGAAGTGCTGCCACAAAGAATGAACCTGTGCCTGTTGGTCCAGGGCTCTGACCCCCCTGACTTAAGACTCACAGGGATAGACCATCCCCACTACCTCTAAAGCCTGGCTCTAACTCTGATCCAAAGATCTCAGCCAAATCTTTGATCTATTCTTAAAACTAGATAGGAAACACTTGGGGGGTTACTAGGGGAGATCACAAAGATAAACCCATCAGGCAGGAGGAAATGATATAAGTCATTGTCTTTGAAAGTTGATTAGCATTATTTTCAGTTTGTTTTCCATAACAAAAACCAAAACAAAACACATTTCTAGTTTTGGGGTAGTTCCAAATAGCACTGCATAAGAATCCTTTGGAAATTCCAAGTTATTTGGAGAAACCTTGAAAAATTTACTGATGTCAAGTTATTGTAATAGCACAAATGCTTATATTTACCCTCTGTCTCAATGATCTTTGCTTGCTTTGTGTCTTAAAATCGCCATCTAAACCAATATGCTCAAATTTCAAGGTTGAGCCTCGATGTATTGATAGTTGCTTTACACGAGTTCTTGAAATGGATTAACATTTAAGTAGATTTATTCTGCATGCTACCATTTGTCTCCTATCTCAGTAGGATCTTTTCCTAGTCACCAAAGATACAGCTTTTGGGGAGATGCAAATAGTCATTTGGGAGCTGATTTTCCCTTTCCCTCTGTGTCTGTCCCTGTGCCTCTGCCTCTGTCTCATCCACACACATACACACAGATTATCATTTACAATTACAAAAGTAATAAGATGCTATTTTCTTTAGCATACACATCAGGAACCTAGAAAACATATGTACAAGCAACTTGAAAAGTGACCACCCTGATTGTGTCACTTACCTAGACAACAATTCCATATTTTTATGCCAACCTATAATTTACTAATTGACAAATACATTTGTATTTGTACATATGTATGAATTTGTCACATGTATGTATGAATGCATACATACACTGTCATGCTTAATTAAAATATTAGCAATATTTTCCCCATTCCCCAGAAAGAGGCTTTATTATTTTCCTTATTCTATAGGCAAGGATTAGGGAATGTAAGTAATGTTCCAAGTAGTAGATGGTGTAGAGCAAAGCCAAGACTGAAACCTGGTCTTCTGAGTGCCAACATCATGCTTTTTTCCAAAGTGCGTTAAGACTTGGCACAATGTTGAATACATAATAGGTACACAGTAATTGGTTGAAAAGTTAAAACTACTTAAACATTCACTTTGAAATAAGAACAAACAGAATCTATATAGGGCAGGCTGATTTGTGTAACTGACTAGCTCTAGAAAGTATGTATTACTGTCATAGTTTGGGTTCCCACTAAGCAGAGACAGAGACAAGGTCTTGGGTGAAGGAGATGAGTTCAGGAAGGAAGAGGGAGGAAACAGGGCGAGTGAGAGATGGGAAGGAAGAAAGACCAATATCAAATGCATGGCTGTGGAAACTAGGGACCTGACTTGCCAGACCACATGAAAACTGTTCAGAATGCCTCAAAGATGGGAGGTTTAAGCATTCACAGACTTTTCGTCCTCTGGCTAGGAAGTGGCAACTCACTCTAGTATTCTTGCCTGGAAAATCCCATGGACAAAGGAGCCTGGCAGGCGACAGTCCATGGGGTCTCAAAGAGTTGAACACAATTGAAGTGACTTAGTACCCAGAACAAAACTGTGTGTATGTTTTCAGTCACATCCAACTCTTTGTGATCCCATGGACTGTCGCCTGCCAGGCTCCTCTGTCCATGGAATTCTCCAGACAAGAATACTGGAGTGGATTGCCACTTCTGTCTCCAAAATCTCTGTATATTTAACAAACTCCAAACTCCATCCTCACTCTAAAATTTTAAGACTTCTGTGATCTTATCCCAAATGAACTTCCAACCCATTACTGTTTTATTCCACATCAAGAATCCTAGAATCCAATGAAACAGAACTCATCACTGTTCTCTTTAAAATTCCAATTCTGTTTCCTTACCTTCTTCACCCATGTTCCTTCTATTTCCTCTACTGAGCATGTTCACCTCACTTCCACACTCATCTGGTGCTTTTATGGGAAGGTTTTAGGAGACAATTCACCAACTTAAAATTACGCAAAATGTAAATGTTTGCATGTCTTGATAAAGAAAGTAACAAAATAACTTAAAAGAACTCCCTTGCAGTGGTCAGAAATACATTTTACTCTGTTTTAAGTTCAGAATGTTGGCAAAATGTCAAGTCTGTTCATAACAAACTTTTCTCCTCCTTAAGACTCATTTCTCTTGCCTTTCCAGAGAAGTGATTTTCAGAAGAAATTCTGAAATTCCCTCAGACACTCACCTCCTGTTCAGCCTTCCTATACTATTCCCGAGAAAACAATCAAGCTTCTTCTCTCTCTTTCCGAGGGGCTAGTAGGAGGTTGTTGCTTCTGTCTCCTTTCTTGTGTGAGTATTTCTATTCCTGATTTCCTCTCTGCCTCCCTCCTCTCCAGTCTCAGCCATCATTTGATTCTGTAAGAAAACACTGTCAGACATCAGTAGCCATCTGTAGGAAACATTTTCAATTGTATTTCCCTACCCTGTTTTCTCTAGCCTATGTTTAAACAAATACATGGACATAATAACCTGATTAGATGTCAAAGACATCCTCTAATGTAACGTACATGTGTACACAAACACACTTTCTGTTTAGAACTTTTAAGTTACTAGCTACTTGTGGACTCACATTTTTACTTTTGATCTGCTCTCTTCAGATTAGCTAATTCATGACCCATGAAACCACTCTGAGCAGGGTTGCCAGAGGGATCTCGATATCATCACTGCGCTTACAGACAAAAATCAGCTGGTTTGTGAATGGGCCAAAGGTCCAGGATGTGGAAAAGGATTCACTGCAGCAGTGTCTCCAAGGAGGGAACAGGGGGAGAATGCCACCTCAATTTTTTATTCTTTTGTTGATCTCCTTTTGGATCTGTCAAATGAGGTGCTGAGTTGAGCCTTCTCCTTCCTAAAGCTCAACAATCAAAATGAAGATGCCAGAAACAGCCCCAGGACAAAGGAGATAAAGCCCAGTGGAGATAATGTAAGGAGGAAGGCATGCAGTGCTTATGGAATCCATTACTGGATATGGCCCAGCTGGGGCAATGAACACAGTTTTATCACTACAAAATAGCAGCTTCCTTTTTCTAACTTCTGGGTAATGAAAGACTTCACAAACCTAGATGTGTGTAAAATGAGTAAACAAGGCTGATTGCACTCATGTTGACTTGTTTTACACCTGTGTTTATGACTTAGAATAGGTGTGCTATAAACCATGAATCATGGGCTCTAATTATAATAAAACGTTGTCATCCATGTCTCTACAAAGTGAGAAGGGGTTGATAATACATTAGGGTGTGGCAGAAAACAGGAATTCTAGATTTTAACCTTACACTTGCCACCTTAGAGCTTAATAACCTTAGACAAGTCTTTGAGCTTCAGTTTTCTCATTTAGAAAAAACAGAGGTAAGAATGTTTATTTCACATGTCAGACATGAGGTTGAAATGAAGTGACATAAATGCAAGTGCCTGGTGCAATACAAGAACATGTTGCTCACAAGCTGTTTCTCTTCCTCTCTACACTTGCCCTCCATCGTCCTCCATATTATACCATTTCTATGATATGTAGGGGTACAGGGTGGGTACCAACCTCTTCACAGGGATCTGGGAAGGACTAACAAGATAACAGAAGTATCCAGCACAGAGCTTGGCCCTGATCACTCAGTAAATATTTGTTCCTATTCTCCTTCAACTCGTGAGCTAATTTTGGCCAAGAACCTCTAGGCAAATATGTAATCAGGGCCTTTAGAACTTGTTTATACATCCAATTTCTTCTGTTGGAAAGCAGTATGTCATCCTGGAGGCTAGTGATTCATCCTCCTCATCTCATACCTGCACCAAAGAACTGATGCTTTTGAACTGTGGTGCTGGAGAAGACTCATGAGAGTCCCTTGGACTGCAAGGAGATCAATCAGTTCTAAAGGAAATCAGACCTGAATATTCATTGGAAGGACTGATGCTGAAGCTGAAGCTCCAATACTTTGGCCACCTGATGCAAAGAGCTGACTCATTAGAAAAGACCCTGATGCTGGGAAAGATTGAAGGCAAGAGGAGAAGGGGGTGGCAGAGGATGAGATGGTTAGATAGCATCAATGACTCAATGGACATGAATTTGAGCAAACTCCAGGAGATAGTGAAGGACAGGGAAGCCTGGCATGCTGCAGTCCATGGGGTCACAAAGAGTGAGGCACAACTGAGCAACTGAACAACAAATTGAACATCTCATACCTAATAACTATTCCCGATTTAGAAAACTAAAAGTTGGTGATGATCCTTTAGTCATTTGATATGCAAAGTATGTTTGGTGGAACCACAGCATCAGCATCATTTGGGAAATTATTAGAAATGTAGACTCTTGGCCCCACCCCAAACCTGCTGAAACAGAATCTGCATTTTCACAACATCCTTGAGTAGATGCACATTAAAGTCTGAGTTGTATCACTCTGGCCAAAACTCTATAACACCTAAAACTGTAAAATAACCTAAATGCTACTTATTCAACTATAAAATGAGAAAAAATCATATGTTAGAACTGAGTAGACAAAACCTACTTTCTTGCTTTAATGTATTTTTTGTATCAAGGGTAAATACTGCTGACATTAATGCATTATAGAACTCTTGGTAATTTAGGGGATAGGTGATGTGGATTAGTAGTGGTTGCAATCACAGGCTTGGGCTGTCATACAGATATGAGTTTAAATTCCCTAGTTTTATTATTGACTAGCTGCATGAATTGGGGTAGTTCCTCATTTACAATATGGAATTGACAATAATACCCACAGGTCTTTGCAAAAATTAAATAAAGTTATGATGTTCAAGCTGGTTTTAGAAAAGGCAGAGGAACCAGAGATCAAATTGCCAACATCCGCTGGATCATGGAAAAAGCAAGAGAGTTCCAGAAAAACATCTATTTCTGCCTTATTGACTATGCCAAAGCCTTTGACTGTGTGGATCACAATCAACTGTGGAAAATTCTGAAAGAGATGGGAATACCAGACCACCTGATCTGCCTCTTGAGAAATTTGTATGCAGGTCAGGAAGCAACAGTTAGAACTGGACATGGAACAACAGACTGGTTCCAAATAGGAAAAGGAGTTCGTCAAGGCTATATATTGTCACCCTGTTTATTTAACTTATATGCAGAGTATGTCATGAGAAACGCTGGACTGGAAGAAACACAAGCTGGAATCAAGATTGCCAGGAGAAATATCAATAACCTCAGATATGCAGATGACACCACCCTTATGGCAGAAAGTGAAGAGGAACTCAGAGGCCTCTTGATGAAAGTGAAAGTGGAGAGTGACAAAGTTGGCTTAAAGCTCAACATTCAGAAAACGAAGATCATGGCATCTGGTCCCACCACTTCATGGGAAATAGATGGGGAAACAGTGGAAACAGTGTCAGACTTTATTTTTCTGGGCTCCAAAATCACTACAGATGGTGACTGCAGCCATGAAATTAAAAGACGCTTACTCCTTGGAAGGAAACTTATGACCAACCTAGATAGCATATTCAAAAGCAGAGACATTACTTTGCCAACAAAGATTCATCTAGTCAAGGCTATGGTTTTTCCTGTGGTCATGTATGGATGTGAGAGTTGGACTGTGAAGAAGGCTGAGTGCCAAAGAATTGATGCTTTTGACCTGTGGTGTTGGAGAAGACTCTTGAGAGTCCCTTGGACTGCAAGGAGATCCAACCAGTCCATTCTGAAGGAGATCAGCCCTGGGATTTCTTTGGAAGCAATGATGCTAAAGCTGAAACTCCAGTACTTTGGCCACCTCATGCGAAGAGTTGACTCATTGGAAAAACTCTGATGCTGGGAGAGATTGGGGGCAGGAGGAGAAGGGGACGACAGAGGATGAGATGGCTGGATGGCATCACTGACTCGATGGACGTGAGTCTGAGTGAACTCCAGGAGTTGGTGATGGACAGGGAGGCCTGGCGTGCTGTGATTCATGGGGTCGCAAAGAGTCGGACACGACTGAGCAACTGAACTGATGATTATCAAGTAGGCAGCATATACTAAGCACTCAGAGAGGATGGAGGCAGTATCTATGAAATGATGTGAAGGGAAGGGCTTCTGAATATTCAGATTTCAAAACATGGATCTAATTGAACTACTGTGTTGCTCCACTGCTGATGTACAGAGGACCTCCATCCAGGGAGAATATAATCAGGCCCTTCAGCCTTCATAGGAGAATGAAATATACTCCAATATTTTCTATTTTATTCTTCATTAATATCTGTTCTTTTTCATGCTTCTTTGGTTGCTTTTAAAATTCTTCATTCCTATGCTTAGTTTATTAATCCTTCTTTAATTAAAGCACTTAAATTTATGAATTTTATTCTGTATGAGTTTGTTGCTGCATCTCACAAATTTTGAAATGTATTAATTTCATTAACAGTGGAAGTCTTCAGTTCTTTTTGAGAAATATTTTTTTTAAATAGAATGTTTAGTTTTCTTGCAGTTTGATACTGCTTCAGTTCAGTTCAGTCGCTCAGTCATGTCCGACTCTTTGCGACCCCGTGAATCATAGCACACCAGGCCTCCCTGTCCATCACCAATTCCTGAGTTTGAGTTCACTCAAACTCATGCCCATCGAGTCAGTGATGCCATCCAGCCATCTCATCCTCTGTCGTCCCCTTCTCCTCCTGCCCCCAATCCCTCCCAGCATCAGAGTCTTTTCCAGTGAGTCAACTCTTCACATGAGGTGGCCAAATATTGGAGTTTCAGCTTCAGCATCACTCCTTCCAATGAACACCCAGGACTGATCTCCTTTAGGATGGACTGGTTGGATCTCCTTGCAGTCCAAGGGACTCTCAAGAGTCTTCTCCAACACCACACTTCAAAAGCATCAATTCTTCGGTGCTCAGCCTTCTTCACAGTCCAACTCTCACATCCATACGTGACCACAGGATAAACCATAGCCTTGACTAGATGGACCTTTGTTGCAAAGTAATCTCTGCTTTTGAATATGCTGTCTAGGTTGGTCATAAGTTTCCTTCCAAGGAGTAAGCGTCTTTTAATTTCATGGCTGCAATCACCATCTGCAGTGATTTTGGAGCCCCCCAAAATAAAGTCTGACACTGTTTCCACATCTATTTCCCATGAAGTGATGGGACCAGATGCCATGATCTTAGTTTTCTGAATGTTGAGCTTTAAGCCAACTTTTTCACTCTCCTCTTTCACTTTCATCAAGAGACTCTTTAGTTCCTCTTCACTTTCTGCCATAAGGGTGGTATCATCTGCATATCTGAGGTTATTGATATTTCTCCTTGCAATCTTGATTCCAGCTTGTGCTTCTTCCAGCCCAGCGTTTCTCATGATGTACTCTGCATGTAAGTTAAATAAACAGGGTGACAATATACAGCCTTGACGAACTCCTTTTCCTATTTGGAACCAGTCATTGTTCCATGTCCAGTTCTAACTGCTGCTTCCTGACCTGCATATAGGTTTCTCAAGAGGCAGGTCAAGTGGTCTGGTTTTCCCATCTCTGTTATAGAGTATAAAAATCCATATGTATTTAAACAAAAAGTTATCAGTGACAGTGTTATTTCCTCTATATTTGTTTCATCAAAGTCTCAAAAAAAGGTATACTAAAGACTTCTACTATGATTGGGATTTTTTAATGTGGAATTTTTAAGTTTACTAATTTATGTATTTTAAATTTATGTTATTGAGTGCACAATGGTATCACTATATCACTGTTACAGTTTCTCTGTAATTTTACATTTTATCAACGTAAAATACACGTCTCTTTTTTTGCTGTTTTGTCTGTTATTACAACCCATTTTTCCATATTCCAGATTTTTCTTTGCCTTTCCTCTCATTTATAGCTCTTCTTCATCTTTCTACTTTAGGTATGTCTCATAAATATCAAGAAGTTTTATTAAATTTTGAGACCAAATCTGAAATATTTGTTGTTTAATGGTGGAGCTTAACCCAAACTTGCTGTAGTAACTGGTAGCATTTGGTCTAGCTTCTATCATCTTATTTTGTATTTCTTATGATAACTCTTTTATATAGATTTACCATACTGGTTAGATTTTGGTTAAATGATCTTTATATTTATATTATAATAATTATTATTTTTGATATTTGTATTATATTTCAAAACCATACTAAAAATCATTCATTCACTAGAATATTCATTGAGTACCTACTATATATCACATAGTTAGGACAAATTCTGCACTAAACAAAACAGATATGGTCCTTGTTTCTGGGGGATTTTTCTTAGAAGGTGAAAAGAACAATAGGCAACAAATATACAGGAAAAGGTTCAGCCAGTGATAATTACTACATAGAGAAAGAAGGGTTATATACTTCAAATTGGGAGGTTAGGCAAGGTCTCTCTAAAGGGCAAACATCAATTTGATGAGAAACAGCCAATAGGGTGAAGATGAGTAATGATTCTCCTGAGACTGGGGAAAGGAAAGCCCTAGTGTAAAGACCCTGAGATGGAAAAGTTGGTGGGTTTTTAAAAATTTATTTCTTAATTGGAGTATAATCACTTTACAATGTTGTGTTATTTCTGCTGTACAATGTGAAATCAGCCATAAGTATATATATATCCCCTCCCCGTCCCACCCCGCCCCATCCCACTCACGTAGTGATCACAGAACACCGAGCTGAGCTCCCTGTGTTATACAGCAGCTTCCCACTAGTTATCTGTTTCACACATGGTGGTATGTCAATGCTAGTCTCTCAATTTGTCCCACCCTCTGAGTTGGTGAGTTTTGAAAAACTGAAAGGAGCCGGTGCATATTGAGAGAGTGAGAAAGTGATAAAAGGTGGCAGTTACCAGACAAAGTAGGACTTCATAAATCACAAGGAGTATGGCTTTTAAGTGTGATGCAAAGCTCTTATGGGTTTTAAATTGTGGGGTTTGTTCCTGTGTCTGTTTTGCTGTGGGGAAGGAGTAACATAATACAATTTTCTTGTAAAAGCTCCCACTTCTGCTGTGTGGGAAACTATTCTAGGAGAAACAAGAGCATCAACAGAACCACAGGTGATGGAGACAGAGAGAAGACATCAGTTTCAGGGCATGTTTTGGATACTGAGATCACAGGACCTGCTGATGGTTTGAATTTGTGGTGGGTGAGTGGTTAAGAGCAAGAGAAGTATCCAATATTATATTTAGATTTTTATGTTTAGCAATTGGGTAGATAATGGTGTGTGTTTACTGAAATGGAAATGCCTGTCGGGGGACAGGTTTGACAGACGGTGGAAGAATTATGAGTTCTGTTTTGACTACTTTAAATTTGACATTCCCATTGAGTACTGATGGATGATGTCCAAGAGTCAGTTGGGTATACAAATTTAGAGTTCTGGAGAAAATTCAAAGCAGCAATAGAGATAGGTTTCATTGTATATAATTGAAGAAAGAAGGTACCTAGGCCAAAGTCCTGGGGCACTCCAACAGCAGGAGGTTATGCAATTCTATTTGCAGGATATAACATAAATTCTGGGTTTCTGCTCTATTGGTCAATCTTTTCCACCTTTCTAGGTCTGAAACAGTTTTTTTCCTCCTAATTTACACTTCATTGTTAATTTCAATAGAAATTTGGAAAGGGGGAACATTAAATACTTAGGTCCAAATAATCATCTTGAACTGGAAGTCAGTTGTAGAACAGTTAATTCTTTAGACTCAGAAAGTAAACTGAATGACTGTTATCCATCCAGTAAGTGTACCAAATTGAAAGTTTCTTGAAGAAAAGCAGTTTTTTCCCATTATCTACACAATTCAACTCTGTTGAAATCTTTCAACAGAGTATCCAAGGACAAGGAAGTCTTTCGAACACAGTTGTCTGGTTCAATCAACTATTAGTTGAATGACTATGAACTACTTCTCTTCAATAACTTTTTCTCTTCTTTAATAATAACAATAAGACAGTAATAATGGTCTAATATTACTACTAATATTAGTAATCTTTAACATACTACTCGGAGAAGGCAATGGCACCCCACTCCAGTACTCTTGCCTGGAAAATCCCATGGACAGAGGAGCCTGGTGGGCTGCAGTCCATGGGGTCCCTAAGAGTCAGACATGACTGAGCGACTTCCCTTTCACTTTTCACTTTCATGCATTGGAGAAGGAAATGGCAACCCACTCCAGTGTTCTTGCCTGGAGAATCCCAGGGACGGGGGAGCCTGGTGGGCTGCCGTCTATGGAGTCGCACAGAGTCGGACACGACTGAAGCGACTTAGCAGCAGCAGCAGCAGCAACATACTGCTAGTAAAAAATAATAGAATCAGTTAAAGGTATCTTTCTTCTTTGGCTTGAATACAACAATGTCTGTAAAACGTTTAGCTTAGTGCTTGGCATAGGGTAAGAGTTAACAGATAGTGATTCTCTGAGCTCCATGCTGGGCCCCAGCTGTTCTGGCAGAGGCCCTCTGTGTGACAGCAGACTGTTGATGTGGTCAAAGAGGGAGCAGGGCCCAGATTCCAAAGTGTCTTGTAAACCAGCGTCAGGAATGTGTATTATATCCTTGTGAGAGAGGAAGCTACTAGAGATTTTTGAGAAGTGAAAAAATTTGGTTTATAGCCAGAAACAGTTTTGTTCACATTTACAGCCAGAACTTACAGATTAATGCACTACACAGAATATTTAATGAACATATATAAATATATGTAGGATGCAATGCTAACTGATGTCAGTTTCACCCCTGCTTATGTTCTTGACCGTTTTTTTATGGAAGTTCCCATGCTGCATGATTAAATGTGGAGTTAATGAGGTATTCTCCCACCCCAAACCACTCCTTGAGAGTGTCTCTACTCTTACTACTGAACAAAATAATGGAGCTTAAAATTTATACCAAAGGTAGTATTTCCAAAGAGAAATGTCCATCTTTTAGATAATTAACAGTATTTTGGTATCACCTAATTTGTTACTTAGCAAAACTTCTCATTAAATTTTCCCTAATAGAAGATCTGATCATTTCTTAGTGAACATCATCCTTTGGGATAAAAAGGGAAAAGAGAATGCCTACAAATCTCTTTGGGTGTCAATAAAGTTCACACGGGAAGTAAATATCCTATTATTCACCATACTCCTAAAGCTCTGTCTGGAAAACTGCATGCAATTTCGGGCTCTTTCTATGTTAAAAAAATAAGATTGCTAATTTGGAAAGAATCCAAAGGGTAGTAATAATGACAAAAGGCTTGGAAAACATGCCATTAAACAGAGTCTAAGAGAATGGAGCAAGAACTGCCATTCGATCAGACAACTGATGAAGGCAGAAAAGATTTTAAAATACCATGTGGAAAGAAACCTCCTAAAAAAAAAAAAGATTATTTTTCTCAGTCCAGACACTTATATTAGCAGTTTAAAAAGGAGAATTAAATTATGAGCCATCCAATGCTACATGTTCAGTCAGAAAATGTAGTGGAAATGGGGAAAATGGTAAAATAAGATCAGAGGACTCAGAATGTTGCCATGATCCTTCCAAATATCTCAGGCAATGGCTTCTTCCAAAGAACTCTTTTAAATCTAAATGCTGAGCAGGTACTGCTGCACATGAATTGACACAAATGGATAGGATGACAGTTCACTTAATATTAAAACTTTATGGTTATTTGTCTATGCTCAAATAGGAGAAAGGAGATGAACAAACATAAGATGACACTATTCGTGTCCACTGAAAAGCTATGGTTTTGGAGAGGAAAGAGTATGTGTACAAATACCAGATAAAGAAGCTGGAGGAGGGGGGGGACTTCCTGCATATGGAAGCAGCCAGGCTCTAAAGTTCGAATTTGAATCCCAGTTACATATTGCTTCAAGATTCACCCCAGAGGTCTGATGGGACAAGAAGGCCAGTCGGAATCACTTTAAAATTCTGCTACAGATACATACAGAGAAGGCAATGGCACCCCACTCCAGTACCCTTGCCTGGAGAATCCCAGGGACGGGGGAGCCTGGTGGGCTGCCATCTATGGGGTCGCACAGAGTCGGACACGACTGAAGCGACTTAGCAGCAGCAGCAGCACAGATACATATACATGAATCACTTTGCTGTATACTTGAAACTAACACAACGTTGTAAATCAACTATTGTTCAGTTGCTAAGTCATGTCTGACACTTTTGCACTCCGTGGACTATAGCCTGCCAGGCTCCTTTGTCCATGAGATTTTGCAGCCAAGAATACTGGAGTGGGTTGTCATTTCCTTTACCACTGAGTCAACAGGAAAACCCAAATCAACTATATTTCAATAAAAATTTTAAACATAAAATAAAATTCAGCCTCAGAAGATATAGTTAATAGAATCCATGTGTCCTATGGGTCCGACTTCAACATTGTAAAACATTTGAATGAAGAGTAAACATAATTAATAGAATCCACTTTTCCTATGGGTGTGACTTCAACATTGTAAATCATTTGAATGAAGAGTTAACAGGTAGTCAAACATCTTGCTGTCAACCATTCAGGTGACAATGTAGCCTTTCTTTCTTAGCTTTTCTGTCATGATGGCTAAGTGTCAAGAAGTTAATGTGCACAAAGCTAATACCCAGATTTATCAGCTAAGACTTCAGGGCCCTTTACAACCAGGCCTTCAGCTTCTTTTCTAACTCTCTTTTCTCCTTCCACCCCTTCCTCTTATGACTCTCCTCAAATTCTAACTGGGAAAATCCATTGTTCTCTAAACATACCCTTCTCCTCTCCTCCTTCTATGACAGCACCAATGGCAATGTCTACCCACACATGCTCCCATCCTCCCCAATCTCTTTATTCATGTCCTAGTCATCTAGAAAGTCCCTGCTAAGACTCTATGACTTCCATGAGTCACCTCATGGAAGGTGACTCTCACTTAGCCCTATTCTTCCCCAGTTTTGTCTTTATACCTCAAACCTGGATGTAATGTTTATTTTCATTTCCTGCCCACTAGCCTATAAATCCCAGAGGTCAATATTATAGTAAATTAAGTACTACATTAATAATACTATATTTTACTCACTGTTATATTTTTCATACCACCTAGCAAAGTAAATTTGGGCTTCCCTCATAGCTCAGGGCTTCCCTCATAGCTCAGTCAGTGAAGAAACTGCCTGCAATGCAGGAGACCCAGGTTTGATTCCTGGACTGGGAAGATCCTCTGGAGAAGGAGATGGCAACCCACTCTAATATTCTTGCCTGGAGAATCCCATGGGCAGAGAAGCCTGGTGTGCTACAGTCCATGGGGTTGCAAGAGGCAGACATGACTGCAGGACTAAACCAACAGCCAACAAAGCAAAGTAAGTGCAACAAAGTATCCAATAAATGTCACTGGGTTAAAGTAAAAGTGAGAGGATATGGTCATTAATTGGTAAATAGCAAGAGTGAATAAATTTGCCCAGTTAGAAGATCCTCTTAAGACTAACTATACTTTTCAGAAATATGTGCTGTCTTGGGAAAATTATAAAGTAATGCATATGTATTTTATAAACTGGAAAAGGAAAAATTGAAAAAAGGAAAACATCACCATTACTCCATCGTTCAGAGGTAGCCACTGATAACATTTTAATTTGTATATTCCCTCCTAGCTTTTTAAGAGAATTTTTACATAGTTGTTATTATACTCTATATATGTATCTATTTTCCCCCAAAGGTTATTAAAAGCTTTTGATAAGTACTTCTAATTACAGTATCAAATGCTATTGTTAAACCATATTTTACTTAACCATTCCCTAATGTTGGACATTTAAGATGGTTTCCAATTTTTTTTCTAATTAAAATAATTTAATGCTGAATACCCCTGAGCAAAAAGAATTGTTTACCCATCTTTTCAGAAAATAGTGTTTAAGGGTCATTTAAGCTATTTTTTTGCTGTAAATAATCTAGCTTGGTCTTTTAATGAGTCCCTGTATTTTTTGTTTTCCTCAGCCCTGCTGAGATAATTTCCTGTCCGTTGAATCTTTGCTGCCCTGTTGACATCAGTTATGTTCTTGGCTTTTCATACTGTCCAGGTCATTTACTCAATCCCTTTCTCTGGCTGCCTGGATACGTTCTGACAGATCCTTTCTAATGAAGCTGGACATATTCCATGTTCTCTAGTCACTAGTTCTTAATTGATAGGGCTTTAGGGAAGATTTTTAAATGATTAAGTCTTACACTGACAGTCTCTTAGTTACTGTAAAATTTAAAAATAGTTTTACTTATTTTTTAAATGACCTTATGTTGTAATATTTTAAATATTTAAAAGCACTTTTACATACAGGAATCAAGATTGCTGGGAGAAATATCAATAACCCCAGATATGCAGATGATACCACCCTTATGGCAGAAAGTGAAGAGGAACTCAAAAGCCTCTTGATGAAAGTGAAAGAGGAGAGTGAAAAAGTTGGCTTAAAGCTCAACATTCAGAAAATGAAGATCATGGCATCTGGCCCCATCACTTCATGGGAAATAGATGGGGAAACAGTGGAAACAGTGTCAGACTTTATTTTTTTGGGCTCCAAAATCACTGCAGATGGTGATTGCAGCCATGAAATTAAAAGATGCTTACTCCTTGGAAGGAAACTTATGACCAACCTAGACAGCATATTCAAAAGCAGAGATATTACTTTGCCAACAAAGGTCCGTCTAGTCAAGGCTATGGTTTTTCCAGTAGTCATGTATGGATGTGAGAGTTGGACTGTGAAGAAGGCTGAGCGCCGAAGAATTGATGCTTTGGAACTGTGGTGTTGGAGAAGACTCTTGTGAGTACCTTGGACTGCAAGGAGATCCAACCAGTCCATCCTAAAGGAGATCAGTCCTGGGTGTTCATTGGAAGGAGTGATGCTGAAGCTGAAACTCCAATACTTTGGCCACCTTATGCAAAGAGTTGACTCACTGGAAAAGACCCTGATGCTGGGAGGGATCGGGGGCAGGAGGAGAAGGGGACGACAGAGGATGAGATGGCTGGATGGCATCACCGACTCGATGGACAGGAGTTTGAGTGAACTCCAGGAATTGGTGATGGACAGGGAGGCCTGGCGTGCTGTGATACATGGGGTCGCAAAGAGTCGGACATGACTGAGCAACTGAACTGAACTTACATACATTAGTTTTTATAAAAATAATAAGCAAATGTTATTAGTTCTTTACAGACAAGGAATATGGGGCTCTGAGAAATGAAAAAAATCCCCCCTCAAACCAACCATATTAGTTTTCTATTGCTGATATAACAAATTACCACAAACCTAGCAGCTTTAAACATAACAAATTTATTATATTATAATTCTAGAAGTCTCAGTGGGCTAAAATCAAGGTGTAGCAAGGCTATATTCCTTTTTGGAGGTTCAGGGAAGAATTAGCATGCTTCCCATTTCCAGTTGCTAGATGCTGCCCGTATACCTTGGCCAATGGCCTCTTCTTTATCTTTAAAACCAACAGGCTGATTCATTTCTTATATTACATCATATCTGACACCAACTCTCCCACCTCCCTCTTTAGAAGGACCCTTGAGGTTACTTTGGTTTACTAAAATACTCCAGGATAAGCTCCTTACCTTAAAATTCTTGTCTAAATCACACCTACTAGGTTATTTGTTTTCGTTTGTCATGTAAGACATATTCATAGGTTTTGAGGATTAGAATACAGATATTTCTGAGGGGCAATTAATCCACCTAATACAACTACTCACATCAGAAGTAAAAGCTATAGACTTAATGTGATATTGCTACATTATATTAAGCAAAGTGAATAGAGAGCCCCACAATTTAACGACCACAAAAGCTACAATCCATACACCTACACAGAAAATCATTCTTAAGCAAGGGCATATTTGTAACACAAGTGTAGGTTTCATGTGCCATACATTAATGTATTTGCCCAACTTAAAATGTATATTTATTCAATTTGGATAACTCCTTTTCCTATTGTATGGTAAATCTGAAACTGCTGTGTCTCTAAATGTACACAATAAAGGATTAAAAAAAATTACATCCTAATAGTAGTCATGCTTACTGCTCACACGTTGGTGTGGGTTAATTAGTATAATTAGTCTTATGTATATAAGACTGCCCAAAATGTCCCTGACAGCTAAAAAGCAACCAGCCACATAAATGCCTAGTGGACAACTTTGCAGGTAACAGCCAGGCAACTGGTGATTTACTTTTTTGCATGGCTGTCAGAAAAACACAAAATCTGGCACTTCAGATTTCACTTTCTGAAATAAAGACCAATTATAATACAATTCTACATTAACTTGGCTTTCATCTGAGAATTTTGCTTTATTGGGTGTTTGGATAATAAATATAAGGTTACTTCTTATTGAGTGAACACCACTATGACTAATGTTAAACGGAAATCATTACATAGCTTGTTGAATACAAGGTCTCTTGCTCTGGGTGGGTGGGTGGGTGGGTGGGTGGGTGTGTGTGTGTGTGTGTGTGTGTGTGTGTGTGTGTGTGTGTATCTGTGTGGGCTTCTCTTTTTGCAATATGAATTCTTGGCAATGGGGATCTTTTCTCTCACATTGTCAGGCCACAAATAGGGGATTACAGTTGCTACATAATTTAACTTTGAAGGCACCAACCACCCATAGTTTATGGGAAAGCCAAAAGGAAACATGATGGATAAAGTCTTAAATATAAAGTGACATGAATGATAATTAAAAAGTAATTCTTTATATGAAGTCTGTTGCTTTAATTGTTTTCATATACCAAACTTTGGAAAAAATATTTTCAAGAGCTCTTATATCTTTACCACTTAAAAACTAATATCTACTGAAACTAACTTAAAATTCACATAATCTTTATTATATTTATAAAGTCAAATCCTTAACAAAAGGTACAGTTAGTCATAAATAACAGAACATTTGCAAAGTCTCTTCCCTTAGAAAGTTTTGGAGTAATTTCCCTTGAAAAGTTTTGGAGATAAATTTCTAAAGGGAATTTCTCTTTCCCAAGCAACTTAGATAACTCTGGTTGTTTTTTAAAAATTGCTTACAATTGAATATCTAAAAATGAAAATATTTATTTTTTTTACTTAATGTAATATCAGAGAATTATCATCAACTATATACATACCTAGCATAAAGAATATATAGTGATAAAGGGATGTACATGCAACTAAATATGATATTTTCATATTTGGAACAGGTGGACCTTTCAAAAAAAAGGTTCCTAATTATTCCTATACTGTTGAAATTATTTTAATTTTGCATTTCAGCAGATATATTTGTATGCTGGAAACAGGTGTTCATCAAAAGACAGTGATAAAGAGACACTGCATTCGGGGCTTGGAGCCTAGCCTGCATGGTGTGATGACAGATAAATTAGAAAAATCCTGCTAAACATCTCTACACTTCAGAAGGAGATTACACCTTTTTAAAAAGGCAAAACATGTGGTTCAATTACTTATTGTCTTGGCATGTGGTTATGATGAAAGACGGAGTCTTAAACATCAATAGAGCTAAACTAACATCCCAGATGGGCTTCAGAAGAGGGGACTCCTGCAGCAATCCACCTGCACAAAAAGCAACTGGGAAAAAAAATTAAAGAAATGCGTTTCTTCCCCTCCCCTGTTTAATTTGTTTCTTTATATTAAATAGCCATTTAATGACTAACATGAGCTTTGGGGAAAAAATAAGAGCAAAGAACCTTAATATAAATGTATTTTCTGGGAGATCCAGCAGAAGATGAGGTAGACTTAATTGCAGCTCTCTGAAGAATGACATGCAAGTCTCACATGGGTCCTAGAGTTGTAACAGCTAATCACAAAGCTCAGGAGAGGAAAGGCAATGTAGATTTGCACAATGCATAGGACTACAGAGACAACATGTGGTGTGACCTTAGGTAAACAACAGAACCTGTCTGGGTCTCACATTTTTACATACACAAATTATTGAATTTGTGGTTCCATTTGGTCTCATGCTGCTACAATCTGAATATAATCCTCCCTTCAGTTTGAAAACATACAAAGTAAATGCCACTGGGGGGCAAACAACATAGAGAGAAACTTAGTGGAGACCAGCATTTCTCCACAAGGCATTTCTACATTCAGACATTACTAGAATACCCCAACAGTCCTTCAGGTGTTCAGTACTCTGATATAAATTGGTCCAAAATTAGTAATCAGGTGTAGGGATTAAAGGAAGAGAAATAAGAGGATAAAGAGGAAAATTATAATCTATGAATTACATGCATTATACAAATTTCACATTGAACTCAAACCAAAGCTCTTCAAAGTAAATATTACTAATCCATTGTACCTAAAGCTAAAATAATGATCACCAGCACCTATTGAGCCAAAATCAAGCTAAGCATCTTTCATTTAACATTTATTGGAATTCTATTAGGTAAATTCAGAAATAACACCATTTATTTGCCACTACTGTCCTCTCAAATACCAAAATAAATGTAATCTTATGAGCAAGACTTGAAAATATGCTCTGAACTATGTTAAGGGATTTGCCAAGCTTTATTTAATCTTTGTGACAATGCCATGAGTTGATGGGTTGTTATGTCTCTATTTAACAAATGAGGAAACTGAGGCTTAAAGAGGCAGAAAAAATTTCCCAAGATCAAACAGTAAATGACAGAGCCAAGAAGATGGAGGAAAATCTTATAATCTCTGTGGTGGTAGTGGTTTAGTCACTAAGTCGGGTCCGACTCCTGTGACCCCATGGACTGTAGCCTGCCAGGCACCTCTCTCCAGGCAAGAATACTGGAGTGAGTTGCCATTGCCTTCTCCAGGGGATCTTCCTGATCCAGGAATCAAACCTGGGTCTTCTACCTTGCAGGCAGATTCTTTACTGACTGAGCTATGAGGGAAGATAGTACACTGCTATTAAAGGCTCAAAGAGATTTACTAATATAAGATCACAAAGTTAAATAGTAATCAACAGAGGTGGGAATCCCAGTTTATCATACTCCCAAGTGGTCCTTTTTTAATTTTTCTGACCAGTGTCAAAACTGAATAGCATCTAGCCATTTTCAATAAATACATGTTCAGTGTTTATGATATTCAATGTACAGTGCCAGGCTTGATAAGATTTAAAGAAGCAAGCATCATTCTCCCTAACCCAATGAGGTTTACTAGCACCTTGGGGAAATCAAACAACCACTTATGAAACATTTCAGAAAAACAGTAAGCGTGCACAGGTAAGAGTCAAAAGAATCTGTAGATGCAATATGTGCTGAAGGACAACAGAGAGAGAGAACTCACGTGGGGTGAGACACTGAGACAAATCATGAGGGAGTGTGAGGACTGGCAGGACTTTTGAAGACTGGGATAGAGGGAGAGCAAGATAACCATTTGACTGGAATAGTCTTGGATGTTCCCTGGAAGCAAAGACTAAAAACAGAGAATGAACATGATAAGGGATTGTCTTAACATGAAAGAGCTGGCGATTCAGTTAGGAAGCTATGTTGGGACCAGATTTTAGAATCTGAGTGCAAAATTTGGCTTGCAAACATTCAGAACTCCTAAGCAGCAGGGTGATATGATTTACCTCAGATGATAAAGACTACACCATCGTTGCTGTCTCTTGGGGAAAAAAATCTTGAGGGAAGAAAAGAATGGGTTCTTCTTAGTATAAAGACTGGTGATAGAGGAATTTCTGGCCCAATTTAAAGGTTCTTTTGCTGTTGTTGTTTTAAATATAATAAATATATATAGTTAAAAAATTAGAAAATGTGGTATAAAGACAGAAAAAAACACCCATGATCCTACCACTCAGAAATCATCATCATTAATGCTTGGGTGCATGTCAATTTAGTAATTCAATAAATATTTATTGAGCACCTACTGTCTGCTAGATACCACTCTAGGTGCAAAGACTACAGCAGTGAAGAAATAAAATCCCAAATTACCACCTTATTAAGCTTCCATATAGATATAAAATAGATGTGAAATAAGGTACACTTTTTAAAATCTGGTTTTTCCTTATTTTTAAGTTGAGCTTAAGAAAATTCCAGAAAAACATCTATTCCTGCTTCACTGACTACACTAAAGCTTTTGGCTGTGTGGATCACAACAAACTGTGGAAAATTCTGAAATAGATGCGAATACCAGACCACCTGATCTGCCTCTTGAGAAACCTATATGCAGGTCAAGAAGCAACAGTTAGAACCAGACATGGAACTAACTTAACTGGTTCCAAATCGGGAAAGGAGTATGCCAAGGCTGTATATTGTCATCCTGCTTATTTAACGTATGTGCAGAGTACATCCTATGAAATGCCGGGCTGGATGAAGCACAAGCTGGAATCAAGATTGCCAGGAGAAATATCAATAACCTCAGATATGCAGATGACACCACCCTTATGGCAGAAAGTGAAGAGGAACTCAAAAGCCTCTTGATGAAACTGAAAGAGGAGAGTTAAAAAGTTGGCTTAAAACTCAACATTCAAAAAACAAAGATCATGGCATCTGGTCCCATCACTTCATGGCAAATAGATGGCAAAACAATGGAAACAGTGACAGACTTAATTTTCTTGGGCTCCAAAATCACCGCAGATGGTGATTGCAGCCATGAAATTAAAAGACACTTTCTCCTTGGAAAAAAACTATGACCAAACTAGACAGCATATTAAAAAGCTAAGATATGACTTTGACGACAAAGGTCCATCTAGCCAAATTCAGTTCAGTTCAGTTACTCAGTAGTGTCCGACTCTTTGCGACCCCATGAATCGCAGCACGCCAGGCCTCCCTGTCCATCACCATCTCCCGGAGTTCACTCAACACACATCCATCGAGTCGGTGATGCCATCCAGCCATCTCATCCTCTGTTGTCCCCTGGTCCTCCTGCCCCCAATCCCTCCCAGCATCAGGGTCTTTTCCAATGAGTCAACTCTTCACATGAGGTGGCCAAAGTATTGGAGTTTCAGCTTTAGCATCATTCCTTCCAAAGAATACCCATGACTGATCTCCTTTAGGATGGATTGGTTGGATCTCCTTGCAGTCCAAGGGACTCTCAAGAGTCTTCTCCAACACCACAGTTCAAAAGCATCAATTCTTTGGCACTCAGCTTTCTTCACAGTCCAACTCTCACATCCATACATGACCACTGGAAAAACCATAGCCTTGACTAGACGGACCTTTGTTGGCAAAGTAATGTCTCTGCTTAAGCTATGGTTTTAAGCTAATGTAACCACCTGATACATTTAAATTGGATTTACAAGTTATAACAGGCCCAAGTTAATCAATTTTGAATTGACTCTAATACAGCAAGTTAATTTCAATACTTCCAAATATATAAGATACTAAATATGTACATGTAACTTGTAAACACAAAAATATTTATATATTATAGTTTTGACTCTTTTTGCCCCTTCATATTTAATTATAATTTTCCTGGGGTTGAAACAGGTATAATAAGGGATAACAATTTCCATGGAAATTAACTGGGGTTACTGAATCTTTCTAGAGTGAAAATTATGAACCCTCTTATTCTGGTAACTGCGATTATTTTTATAACCAGAGTTCTTGGCTTAATATGAGAGCCAGGCCATGCCTGTTGACATCCAGAATGAGTCCTCTTGCTTACTCTGGTTACCAGACTGTGTCCCCCTCTACAGCCATTATTTACAATTTAAAAATTAAATTATAAAATTTAACTGCTCTTGTTGTTCATACATCACTGAACTCAAGTTTGATATGCTATCTGTTTTGTTATTTTCTCTATTATTATTATTATATTACTTTCTTCATTCTTTATTCTTTTTCATTTATTTATTTATTTTGGGGGGGGAGCATCTTGCACCATGCTTATTTTGTCCTATAGTTGTTTCTCTGGTAATATGGAAAATATTCTGTTTGAGTTTTTCTAGTGATTAAGTTTAACACAGACACATACATGCACATTTTTTTCCCATAGTGAAACAGCATCTAATGACTCCTGAATTAGATAAGAAACAGCAGGCTTCACTTCTTCCTTGTCCTTCACTCAACCATTTCCCAGCTTTTTTGTTAACTAGCATTCTGGGTTCAGATAGTAGTAGTAGTAATAGCAGTAGTTATAGCAGTAGCATAGTCTATGTACTTAACTATCTCTACATGTTATTGGTGATAGAATGGAAACCTGCAGGGCAGGGAGGCAAGATGCATATGCTCCATTAAACATTTTGCCAAGAAGGCCATTTTTGTTTCTGAATATGTTTGCCAAATTACTTTCCAGGAGAGTTGCACTAATACACAACCTCACCAACCATTCAGTGAGGGTACCCATCTCATTACATTCTAAAGAACTTACCATTACTTTAGGAACTTTTATCTATTTGATAGATAGAAATGGTGTTTGGTCATTATTTTCATTTTTTTTTATCTAGGGGAAAGTTGTAGTTAGGAACTACAATTCTAGTGATCTTCTTCTGAAGTGCAATTACTCATGAAGGAACCCTCATAAATTGAATAGGTTTGATTCAGGATCTTGCCTGAAATGTTACTAATTAATTTCCTAAGTGACTATTTTATAATCTTTTCTACCACGTATTTTCTGGGCATGTAGACCCAGAATAAAAATGTCCAATGAGTGACAGTGTTTTTAATACCACGAATCCCTGTACTCACTCTTAGCCATTGAACTCTGGCATTGTGCTATATGAATTCTCATAAAGTAAATAAATTAATCAGTAAATTCATGTTAATAGAAAACCATAGTCACAATAACTAATTTGTAAAACTTTTGGTATTGGCAAATATTATGATAAGATATATTAACACAATAGGGTTCTGCAAACAAGTTCTGATTTGCAGAACTAACCAACACAATACCAATAATGTCACATGAAATATTCACATTAGAAATGTTGACTGAAGTGATTGAAAGTCATTCACTTAAAATAAGTAAGCACACATATTCCTCATAATACTGGATGCTGCTGCTGCTGCTGCTAAGTCGCTTCAGTCGTGTCCGACTCTGTGCGACCCCAGAGACGGCAGCCCACCAGGCTCCCCCGTCCCTGGGATTCTCCAGGCAAGAACACTGGAGTGGGTTGCCATTTCCTTCTCTAATGCATGAAAGTGAAAGTGAAGTCGCTCAGTCATGTTCGACTCTTAGCGACCCCATGGACTGCAGCCCACCAGGCTCCTCCGTCCATGGGATTTTCCAGGTAAGCGTACTGGAGTGGGGTGCCATCTCCTTCTCCATAATACTGGATAGTCATATCCAATTTATCAGCGTTCCTTGACATTCTTCATCAACAGAATAAAAATTAGCTACCAATTTCACTGACAAACAGAGTAATGTATATATTTCTATGTGAGTGGTAAAACCAGGAACAGCATTTCAAACAAGAGGAACAGCATGAGCAAACACATGAAGGCCATGGGGACTGAGGTGGACTCAAGCTAGTCTTAGTCACTGTAAGACTTGAGGTGTATATGAGACCTCTTGCAAGGGCAAATTTCATTCTGATAACTTCTACTACAGTATCATGTTTTTAACCTTTAAACTTGGTTTGGACAAGAACTCCAAAGAGAGGAAAGATATCATGAAGTAACTTACCAAGAAACTATTCAGATGTGGTTAAGTGAAGGCTGCAACATATTTACCACATGTAAGAAAGTTTCACAGACATTCATTCACTTACTTTAGATCAGGTTGACTACACAATAATTTAGATAATATTTTATAAATATTCTCTGGTAATTAGTAAAGCTAATAAGAACTGAAATTAATGGCATTTTTGACAGGCACATATATTATCTCATTTTATTTTCAAAACAACTTATGAAGTCGTTTTTCTGATTATATCTCTTTTATAGATGCGAACTTAACCAAGGTCATACAGCTAAAAAGTCAAAGACTCAAGAATTGAACCCAAGTTATTGAATTCCAAAGCCCATGCTTTTAATCATTACTCTGAAGAGAACAGTGATAACTTCAGGACATCACAAAGATATTTTGACATTGAGCCCTAAATGTCTAAAACCTGTCTCTGTGTTTACTTTGTTATCAATTGGAGCTGAAGATAAAAAGTTACTTGTGCTTAAAAAAAAGCTTTCAGTCTTGCTGTTCTCACTCTTCCTTCACCACTCCATCCAAGATCAAGGTCACTGTGGTGAATTTGTGGTCCTACAATCATTTTCAATTCATGACCACAAATTATAATTCAAATATAGTTCAAAATGCAGAAATATGACTGCATGGCCAAAGCTTCTAGAAAGGGAATTCTTATTCTAACACAAATACCTGTAATAATGGCAGAAGCAAGCAGAAAATTATGGGTAAAATAAATTGCTTTTTTTGTATAAATATTATTTTTTCAAGGTCTTGTCAGTATAAAGGCTCCTTTTTCAAATCACTAAAGTAGTCACTTCACCCTTTTTTTAATTTTGCCCTTTCAGTCCTTCTCCTCCTACTTAATCAAAAGTCAAAGTTAGAAAACCACCTAAATTAACCCCTTTCCCATGACATTATCATTTCCAGTTTCCAGGAGTTATTAAGCAACCCTAAATCCAGACTGCCAATGATAAAAGAAGAGGAAGAGAAGGCATAGTAAATTAGAGACAACAGATATGAGGGGAAATGCCACTGAAGTGGCAAATGCTGCACATTGGCAGACAGATACTGAATTCCTTATTCCATAAAGAGCTCTTCAACCCCACAAGAATAACACTGATGGCCCAATAGAGAGACTAGCAAAGGACATGAACAGGCTGTTCACATCAAAAGAAAATGACGTGATCTTTATCTTTAATCATTTGAAAAGATATTCAACCTCAGTCATAAGTAAAGAAATGCAAATGAATATAATAAGATACAGTACAAACTTTCAGATTGGGAAGGGGGAAGCAAAGCTGGTTATGGGCAAGAAGTCACATTCATACATCATATTTGGAGCACCACTTAATATTTGTCCAAAAACTTCTAGAAATATATACTATAGGTGCATCTGGCCCAGAGATACATACTCAGGGATATTACAGTAGCAATTCTAAAAGTCAATTCCTGGAAGCAACCCAAATGTCCTTTAGTTTATACCAAATGTGGTTAAAATATCTCTGGAGGTCCACACAGAGAACTGGTCAATGAGGGGAGCTAAAGAGACAGACCAGGGTGAGGAGTGGAACAGTGAGCTATTTTCACTATATAGATCGCTGTACTTATTTTTTAAAAAAGAATGTATATTAAAAATAAACCCACTAAGACAAACATTTAAAAGATGCTTTTGGAATTTTGGAAGAGAAAACCAAAGAAAAGCAGCCATAAAATTTTCAATTTCTTCCACAAAACAGAAAGTTCCAAGGATTATGAGGACACAGTCAGATAGGACTCTCTGGAAATAAGCCCTAGGATTATATACTAAATTCATGTACTTGTTCTGTTTTCATATTTCTGTGTGATATCTTCCTAAAAGAAGACAAGTTTAGTTGTCGTCACTTCACCATTGCAACGTCAGAATTTAACACATAATGGTAAAAGAAATAGTTCAAGTCATTTAGCTAACCAAATCACGAGCATTCTTTAAGCTGTTTTCCATATGACCAATAATTATTTTTCTATTTTCAAAAAACTAAACTTTCAAAACCTTGGTGAAAGCTGGCCACTATAAGGCCATGCCATCTAAAACATCATGTTTGTATCTCTATTACTATGCAACATCAGACTAATGGTCTTATAAATTCCTAGTGTTTGCCAAACACATTACATGGAAGATCACAGTGTTAATTTGGAAAGGGAAACAGTTTCATGGCATCTAAAGGACTGAAAAAATTACCTCTAATCCTTTTGGGAATCAAAGAGGCAATAAAGTGAAATTGAGTGCAGAAAGACTCACATTGTAAATCCATTTACTACCAAGCCTTGTTTACTCAAGGATTTATTCATGCCAGTAACTAGTCACCAAAGCTTAATAGCATGACTTTACCAGAATTTTCTTTAAAGAAGTGTCTGATATTTTTTCACAAATAGTGTTCAGCTGATTAAAGCCTAATTACACACATTGAATTAAAGGTGTGAGTACATAATAAAATGTTCTAGCTAAAAGGAATCTGTGCTGGTGTTTGATTTCCAGCTAGTAATTTGGCTGGAATAAAATGGAAACAAGAAAGCAGAATTGTTTAAAAGATACAGCTTTATGACAACACACATTTCTAAAACTGGAAAAAGAAATAGACAAATATATGGCATACTTTCCAAATGGAACGTGCTGAAATCTAAAACAGCCTTTTCTATTCCCAACATTTATTATTATTATTATTATTATAATAATATAAGTCACACTCACAGAGGCCAACAGCCAGAAAAAACCATATTTCCATTTTAACGCCTTTAGATGATCAAAGCATCAGCTTAATATAATCAGCTGAAATCCATTTACCCGCGAGCTTGCCACTGTGCCCAGGGACTGCCTTCCCTTCCAGCCCTATCTATTCTGGAACAGGTGCTATACTAGTAAATTAATTAGTCTGTGGAGAAGCACCTTGTTCTCCATCTCTGCAGGCCTCTTGTGGGTCAGGGCCTTGAAGATTTCACCATCTGGGCAGAGTTTCCCCCAGAGAAACAATCAAAGCCTACAGATTGCAGCCTACAGAGGAAGGTTCAGATGACAATTAACCTTATTAGGTCTCATTTTTTACAGTTTATAGTGTGTCAACATGTTGGCTCCATAAATAATCTGCTACATCAAATAGGTGGAGAGAAATGGTTTCTCCTCTTATTAAAAGTTATAAAGCCTTCTAGAAAAGAAGTATAGTATTTAAGGGAAATGGTATCATTTACAAACATCTAAATGTTAGGATTACTGAGTAGGAAGCTAGATTTCAAAGTTTGTGAAAGAAAAAAAACCTATCATCCATTTCTTTTAGATGCAAATTCTGAGAGAGAGGAACTTCATATTTTTCCTTTTCTATGTATTCCAAATTTTTCTCTCAGGAAAAATATATATGGTTCCTATATATATGGTTTTTTAACATTTGGCTAACTTAAATACATGTTTCTTCTCAAAAATTGTATTTTTTTCTCCTGTTCCCCCAACCACAGTTATGCATATATGATCCTGTTGTCTGGAGAATACAAAATAAAACCAGTCAAGACAATTAGCATCTATAATTTGTCACAAAATCAACAAATCTTTAAGCCTACATTTTTAATCAGAGTAAGTTTAATTAAACACTTCACAAATGGCTTTGCTGCCTGGTATACAAAAAAAAGTCCCACTTTTTTTCAAGTCTTCAGGGCTTCACTGGTGGTTCAGATGGTAAAGAATCTGCCTGCAAAGCAGGAGTCCTGGGTTCGATCCTTGGGTTGGGAAGATCCCATGGAGAAGGAAATAGCTACCATTCTAGTGTTCTTGCCTGGAGAATTCCATGGACAGAGGAGCCTTGTGGGTGTGGCAAAGAGTCGAACAGGATTGCGCAACTAACACTTAAGCCTTTAAGCATAATTTAGATAGAGTTTACTAAGAGATCATCACAAATTCTTGGGAGAAGACTCTAAGAGTTCTTATTTACAGGTCTATCCCTTTGTATTTGATAGGGTACTGGGCCCCACTAGCTCCTTAAGTTCTATGACATGATTCCCAGTAAGATTTTAAACTTGGGATAGCTACCTTCCCTATTGGCTTCTCCTTTTGCAGCTTCCTTAGACAGCTCCAGTGGGGCCTCACGAGTTACCACTGGGTTAATGATGTGTTTGGAAGCTCGCTGACAGTGCAAGCAGCTTTGTCTTCTCATGTATCCCGTGTTGATTCACGTGTAAGCTGACAATATTTGCAAACTTGAACTGTTTGACACTAAAGACCAGGAAACTCATTTGATTCTGCCTAAAGATAGTTCTGTGGGATTAGAACTGATGGAAAGGAAAAAAAAAAACCTTCAGAAAATGTAGATTTTATAGCTTAAAAAGTAGCAGCAGACTTGATATCGCCATTCTATTTAAAACAAATTTCCTTGAGAGTTACTTTTGGAATTCAGATATAAAGTATTTAGCTTGGAATTTGTCCAGTCACAGCATAATGCTTATATTTGGGACGTGCAGAAATGAAGTTGGAGACAATGAAAGCTTCACTTGCCCTTCTAGTTTTGGTTAGAAGAAAATCTAAAAAATAATGAGCAAGAACAGAGAAATGTGTATATGAGCATTCTTACTCAGTATATGTCCTTCTGTTGTTAAATACATATTTGCCATATCAATTAGTAATATTAGCTTATATCTAACTTATTACAACTATCTTTGGTCATGATATACTATAGTGATTCTATTTTTACAAGTGCAGTTGTGATAGGAAGTTCAGTGTCATTTATTAGCAAATATAAAAAGAACTTGAAGCTGGGATGGACCATGAAGTTTAAGGTATCGATCTAGGTATCAAAGAAAGCCTCTGACAAAACAGTGCCCTCTAGTGGATACACAAACTCCTGGAGTCAAACCAATTCTCTCACATGGAATCTGGTCATGAGTTGGAAATCTGGGCACATAAAGACGTCATATTATTACTGGACACTAAGAAAAATAAGTTTACCAGTAGTCATGTATAAATGTGAGAGTTGGACCATAAAGAAGGCTGAGTGTCGAAGAATTGATGCTCTTGAACTGTGGTGTTTCAGAAGACTCTTGAGAGTCCCTTGGACTGCAAGGAGATCAAACCAGTCAGTCCTAAAGGAAATCAACCCTGAATATTCATTGGAAGGACTGATGCTGAAACTGAAGCTCCAATACTTTGGCCACCTGATGAGAAGAGCCAACTCACTGGAAAAGACCCTGATGCTGGGAAAGACTGAAGGCAGGAGGAGAAGGGGATGACAGAGGATGAGATGGTTGGATGGCATCATCAACTCAATGGGCATGAGTTTGAGCAAGCTCTGGGAGTTGGTGATGGATAGCGAAGCCTGGTGTGCTGCAGTCCATGGGGTCACAAAGAGTCAGACACAACGGAGCGAATGAACGGAACTGAAGAAAAAGAAGAGCAACAGTTAGGGTAACTGCAAAGACAAGATGAGCATGCTTCCTTCATATGGTAAGCACTACTGAGGGCCCACCATGAGCCAGCACCGATGCTATGTGTGTGGGATACAAAGAAGACTGAACAGAACTCCTGCCCTCAAGCAGCTCATGGACTTACATAATCACATTTGAGAAAAGCAAGTAGTACAGGAGGAAGAGAAATAAAAATCTGGAAAGTGAGGCTGGGTCTCCAAAAGCAAAAAAAGTGGACATTTTCATGTGGCTCTTCTTAAAAATTGCATGGAAGTAGTTCTTGCATAGCTATGATTGGTCCACCCAAAAATAATCTGTCAAAGCTAGCAGAAGACAAAACTAGATAAACTCTGTTCCCCAGAATCCAGGACCTTTTTGCCCCACTATCATTTAGAAAGAGTGGAAGAGCTTTCTGAAGATCTTTCTGTAAGATATACCAGAAAGGTCAAAGTTTCTGCAGTTGTTTGAGTACTCAGGAGTAGGAAGTTTGGAGGGAAACATTTCAGAGGTCACTATGTTCCCTAAGACACTTTCCCATGCACTTCCTGGTAGGAATTTATTAGAGTCCCATGGTGTGTAGGCACGAGAGGATCAACCCCAAGTGCCACTGGTGTGCAAGATCACTACTCAGGGCTTCAAATAAACAATGCAAGGGTGAATATGTCTCTTTCAGCATTAATTGCATTCTATTTTCACCTTAAACCCTAAAATGTACATCATATTAAATGTACCTGATGCTGTGTTGCATACACATATTACCATCGAGTCATAAATGCTGTGGTAATTCCAGGCAAATGGAAGCAAAGGAGTTGATTTGTTAAACAATCAAGCACAGATCCAACAGAATCAAAAAGAAAAAAAATGACAGATGTAACTGGTGAAGGTTTCTTCTATGATCCTCGATGATAAAAAACTTTCTTTATTCCCTGGTTTGAATAATCATCCCATTTCCTACGTGATGCCACTGAACCCTAACATATTTCCATCACAAAATATCTGTTACACTGTGATGCACTCTGTTTATATACTCGTCACCTTTCACTAGATACATTTCTCAAACCTCCTGAAAGTCAGAGACCATGTCTTGGCCATTATATCTCCAGTTCCCCATTGTTCCTTGAACAACACTTAGCACAAAATAGTCACTCAATATTTCTAGTTGGGTTACTACTCAAAATATGTAATACTTTGTAAGGAATATATTATATCATTACCCAGATTTCACAGGATAAGAAGTATAAGAAGATAGTTTACAGATAAGAAAATTTCAAATGGAAAGATTATAATTGCTAATAGAATAAAAAAAACTTTTGAAAATCCCATTAGAAACATCAAATACACAAAAATAAATGAAAAATAAGAAAACCCATTGCTGGTAGGACTGTGAAGAATCTGGCATATATAAGAGTGTACATTACTGTGAGAATGTGGCTCAACTCCAGTCTAGACAAGCATTGTTCAGATTCTTGATCTAGGAATTTGATTTGGGGATATTATATAACAGTGAAGACTCCAAAGAGAGACATATGGGGGTGTTCTTCTCAATATCTCTTGGAGTAACAAAACAAAGTAAAAAATAAAGGAAGAAGGCTTGTACAAAGAAAAGCTGTAGAGGGAAATTTTTAAATGACAAGGGAGAATGGAAGGAAGAAAACAAGGAAAGGAGAGAGAGGCAGATAAAGAAAACTGGAAATAAATTGTCAAGAATAAGGAACAGAAAAGAAAACTGATATTACAACATAAGGAGACACTATACAATCAATTAAGAGATAAACATGTATAGGACTTCCCTGGTGGTCCAGTGGCTTGAGACTCTGCCTGCCAAGGCAGGTTTGATCCCTGGAAGATCCCACATGTTGTGGGGCAACTCAGCCACAACTACCAAGCCCACATACCCTAGAGCCTATGCATCACACCAAGAGAAGCCACCACAATGAGAAACCCACATGTAGCAGCTAGAGAGTAGCCCCCGACTTGCTGTAACTAGAGAAAGCAGCAATGAGCAGCCCAAAAAATCAATGAAAAGATAAACATATATTGGACAAATGTATAAAGGATATATATCATACACACACATATATATATGTATGCTTAGTCACTCAGTCATGTCCAACTCTTTGCAACCCCATGGACTATAGCCTGCCAGGCTCCTCTGTCCATAGGATTCTCCAGACAAGAATACTGGAGTGTGTTGCCATTCCCTTCTCCAGGGGATCTTCCTGACCTAGGGGTCGAACTCAGGTCTCCTGCATTGCAGGCAGATTCTTTATCATCTGAGCCACCAGGGAAGCACAAAGCTCCTAATACATATTTATAAATTAATTTATTGGGCATTATTGGTCAGGCATTGTGCTAGGTTATCAGTATATTTAATACCTAGGACAAGCCTGCCTGGAAGGTTACTTTGTACAATGTCTCACAGCTCAAATTTGCAAAAATAAACTTATTTCAAAAAAAGGGAAAAAATCTAAGTATCATCATAAAAATACACTTTATATAGCAAAAGATAATTTTTAGTGATATAAACACTTAGAATTCAAAATTTATTTTTTAATTCAAACCACCAGAAACAATAAATATTAATAACAGCTTCTGATTTGGCTGGCATCCTACCCAGAGTTAGGGTATGGATAATGGTCTACTATCTAAAAAGGACTTTGACAAGGAAAGGTACTGTTACTCTCTTAAATAAACAAACGCATTTGGGGGGAAATTGAGGGAAGGTGTTGACAAGACCTTAGCCTTCATTTCAGAAAGTTTTCCTGTCTATGCCATCAGAGAGAAGCCCCAAATGTCTCCATTAACCTCTGATCATAGCATGAGGTGAAGGGAATCATGCGAACTGAGAATATTTAAATATTCTCTCTGCATAAAAGCTGTTTAGCTGCTGGAATCATTTCCTCTCACTGTCCCTGAGCTAAAGAAGTGGATCGATCAGCAGGGGAGGTGAACAGATGCAGCTGGAGAGGAAGGGAGGCTCGGGGGAATCATATTTGAGCAGCCGTGGGGAATTAGATGCCACAGGGGAGAGTTTACAGAAGCAGTTGGAAGAATGGATCCACAGAGGGAAGGGCTCAGCGAGGCAAAAGCAAGAGACAAGATGCACTCAGAGACACTCACAGCTTGTGATACTCCCTAAATACCCACAGAGAGTTAGGAAGACACTTACTTCCAAGGGGGACTTAGGTAATTTCCCCCTTCCCATTTCAGCCTACAGAAAAAATTAATACACATTTCAGTCTTCCATCTGCCCCTTTGAACCTTCATGGCCTCTGTGATCAAGGCTCACCCAAGACACATATCCACATTGGCAATTCTTCTATTACATCCTCATTTCCCAAAGGGTAAAGCCATTCATCTATATTAGGCCTTAACTATGAAAAAAAGGGGATGCTCACTACTGTTATTCTCTCTAAGTGGTAGCCGGGACTCACTCTCCCCTTCTCACCTTCCACAGGTGAATGCTACCTCCTGCTTCCTATCATTCAGGAAAATCCAAATGACCAAGAGTCAAGATTCTTGAAAGAATATAATTCCTGGGCACTAGAGAGATTAGAACACATCTTGTAAATGAGAGTAAATAACAAATTAATATTCTTCAGAAGACCTTTCAAACAAAACAAAACCAAAAAAACCAGCCATCTGTGAGAAGTTGAATGCTCTGTCTATACTTTTGGAAGTCACTGTTTATAGAACATATTAAACTTCTTTACTAGTAATGTAAATAAGCAAAAAACACTCATACCTTATAAAGATTTCATTTTATTCCTGGGGATTATCCTAGAAATTGAGGTAAAAAGAGTCATTTACATTAACACAGGGCTTTATTTACTGTGAATTAACAGGGACAGGGAGGCTTGGCCTGCTGCAGTCCATGGGGTCACAAAGAGTCGGACATGATGGGGGAACCGAACAACAACAGATGCTTTATGCTTATTATCTACTTTAATTTTTAAAGTTGGAATTTTAGAGAGTGTTTTGTATATCATTCCCAAATTCCATTGTCAGAGGTACAGGACACCCTTGAGAACATCTATTACCTGTATACACATATACATATAAAAATTATTGCTCATAATCACCTAGTCTTGAATCTATGGCTCTTCTAGTTTCTGACAGTCCCTTCAGCACCTGGGACAGTGCTGCATTCTACTCCAACACAGGTGTTTGAAAAAATAAATGGTAGCATACTGAGGGGGAGAGCACCAGTGCAGAGCTCTACATGTTTCAGAAGAACTCCAAAGGTTAGCCCTCAAGATACAGGCACAAGGAAAAATCACCCCTCTAAAAAATCTTTAAACAGCAACTATCATTCCCATGTATTATTTTAATTATAGGATTTTTTTGTAGCCTTATCTCAAGCAATCACAAAAGGCACAATAATCAAACATAAGCAAAAGTTAATTTTCAAGGAATCTTTCTCCATAGAGTTTTATATGTATATGCCATTATGTTACCTTTCTTTCCCTGTGAACCAAGATTACTAACATTGTTTGCTTTTACAAATGGCAAATGGAAAACCCAAGATGAGAAGAGGAGAAAAGAGAAGGGAATTAATATTCACTGAACATTTAAAATGAGCCAGATAAAGTACTGATTCTTTTTTCATATTATCTTAATGTTTATAATAACCCTGAAAACTAAGTATTCTTGTTTAGCTGAGGAAACTGAAGCTCAGAACCTTAAGCAACTGATCCAAGAGGCCCAGATGATCTAAGAGCTTCTATTTACCAGGCCTAACTACAAGTAAATTTGTAATTTGCTTATTTATATGTTCACCAAGTCTCTGTCTGTCTCCCTCTCTCTCACATACATACACACTGAAAGACAAAGACCCATGGTCAGCTAAAATGAGAGCTACAGCAAAAACACTGAATGCTGAGAGCAACACACAATGTTCTCTGGATGGCAGAAATAAATACAAAATAATAGACATATGGAATTATATCACCTCCAGAAACTGTCAAATGAGAAATCTTGAAGGCTATCTTCAGATGAAGCAACTAAAATATAGAACTCTTGGGTGCTAGGTGAGACCCTACAGATAGGTTTTAGTCTAATTGTTTAATGCATAGAACTCTAATAACATTCATTTCCCTGACTTCTCCAAGTCAGTTACCAAACCTTCTCTTTGCACTATTCTAGAAGTTTTGTTAATGTCTACTAAGTTTTACTCTATTTAATTACATGGCAGCCTCTCCTACAAGTTCACAGTCAAAAGCTACACCACATCCCATACACCACCCCCCAAAAAGAAAACACAGGCAAATGCATGCAAAATTATGCATTTGTACATTTTTCTAGGAATGATATTTCATAACTTTCTTCAGACTTTCAATAGGATATGCAACTATAAAAGTAAAGAATTTCTGTTCTATGCTCTGAGGCCAATCTCCACATGTCCTCTGGCCTTCAATAGTTTCAGACCAATAATGAGTGGATGGCATTCAACGGGAGTCTACAGGAAAATATGAAGTCCTATCTATGTTTTTTGGCCTCTAAGAATGTCATAGACACTAAGTACTTTTCTTTTAGAGACAGTTCAGTGTTATGTTGAGAAGATGAGCTTTGGAACTCTCTGCCCAGGTTCTAATTTAGACTCTACTACTTACTAGTTGCATGATCTTGGCCGATCCACTTAGCTCTCTAAGCCTCAGAAAGAAATGTGGCTAATAATAACAACAGGTCCTACTTAATACTGTTGATCTAGTTAGGTAATGAGATAATGTGCTTAAAGTACTTGGCATGTAATAGCACACACCACATGTTAGCTATACGGGTGGCATTGGTGGTGGTGATCGTAACCACAGAATTCTCCCAATTACTCTCCTTTATATCTGGAACATAAATCCAGATAATATTAGTGCTCTAGTACAGCAAAACCTATGTCTATTTATTCAACACATATTATTTATTGAGTATCTACAATGGACTGATCTGGTAAGTGGCGTGGGATGAAATTCTCAAAATACATAAAATTTAAAAATAAAAATGTCATATTTGAGCTTTTGAAGTTTTGTGGCTGAGAACTTTCTCTCAGTGTTGAGTTTATTCTTAGCATTTCCCTTAATGCTTCTGAGCTATTATGGCAAATAATATCAGTTTTACTGAGATGTCTCTGACAAGGAAGATGTTTTTACAGATGGTTCAGGCCAGTGCATTTGTTTTCCAGTGGGGTCCTTACTGGGGGAAAATGGCTCAGATATGTCCCTGAAATTTTGAACTGGCTTCCTTTTAATAAGGCGATGTTTTCAGCTCATTGGACTTTGTAATGTTTTTACTGCTACATGCTTTGTAAAAAATTTTTCTTTATACTTTGAATTCTAAAACATAATTTTTCTGAGGTGCAGTTGTACTGGCAAACTATATAAACACTAAATAAGTAAATATTCTGACCAGTTTAAACAACTTGATGGCTGCTAATAAGGGTTGTGAGGTGATACAGCAAAAACCTCCCAGCTGGATTGTATATTTTATTAAGTAATTTTGGTAGAGGATTTTAATTTAAACCTGTTTGTGCGCTTATTTGTAGAGAATTATATTTGTACAGAGAGCCTACATGAATTTATATAAAATCCATACTGAAGATGGTATGCATGGGGCCTAAAAAAACACAAAAGACTGTTTACAAACAAATTAAAGGCTAAAAATATGCATGTATTACAGAGAAGCTCTTGTATAAAAGACACAGAAAGCCTCAGATTCCTAATAACAAGACTTGAATGAAGGGGACTCGGCTGCTGCTTTCCTCGCTGACTTTTGGCGGGTGTATCGGGCCTTTCTACATTGCAGTAATAATTGATGGCAGGCTGACACATAGCCCAGGGAGAGTTCTGTCAGGAGGTCTCCTGGGCCTGGGGATCAGTGTGCTTAAAATATTAGGATTTGATAGAGTTAACACTTGCCCTTGAGCAGATGGTTTTGAACACTCTGTCAACACCGCCAGTGATTACCGCAAACAGATTCTTCATCCCAGAGGGATGGGAGTGAAATGCTTTCTAGCTCCCATGTCTCATCTAAGAGGTGTAAAAAACCTATCATTTCCAGGGTCTTCTCTCAGCTGTGAGAAGTGCAAATGTTTCCCACACACGCAGCCAGAGTCAAGAGCCTTTGCTGAGCCTGGGAATTGGTCGAACAAACTTAACCTAAATCCTTCTATTTTGTGCCTCTGAAATACTTTGGGTTTATGAAATGTCTTTTGATGAACTACCAGAAAAAAGGACGGATCATAGGCCAACACCGAAGTGTTGAATGAGGGGATGAAAGAATGGAAAAGACCCTGTGGGTACTCTGAAAACCTAAGAAGTTCAAAATTTTCAAAATAAAAATGAACACACCTATCAGTAATTTATTTTCAGTCTGGGCAAATTCATTGTGGGGGAGGAAATGACTCTTCAAAGGAAAAGCATTACCCATTCCTCTTGAGTAAACCAGTTTACAGAATTTGGAAATGAAATCATCAATGAAGGGAGATCACGGAAAGTAACTTGCAAGGTTCTCCTTCAATAGTGAAGAAACCAGTAAGATCAGAAGGTAGCATAGCATCATTCAGGAAGGTCTTATTTCTTGCCTAGCACTGCATTGTAACGAATGCCATCGCTAAATGAAATGGCCTCTGCTCTAAGAGTTCAGAAGACAGAACCTATACTCAAAAAACCTCTGCTGTGGAAGTAGCTGATATAGGACCTCTTATCTACAGTTATTACAACTTTATTAATAGAAAATCAAGTGCAAACAGAACACTTCAATTCCCATGCTCTAGAAAAGACTGTTTAAGGTGTCTCGTCCTATGTGTCAGCTGATCTGTCCCGACTGCTTCTCACCCTTACTTCAAGGAGACATGCCTATGCCTTCCACCACAACTGAGACTGCCAAGACCAAGAAGTAGAGAGAATTTTTATTTTTTTTAAAGGAACGAGAAGGAGGTGTGTGAGAAACAAAGCTTAAAGATCTACAACTCCAGACCCTGGCTTTCATGCTAAAGGTTTATAACCTCCCCTTCGTTATATCATCTTGTGTGATGTTCTGAACACCTGCACTATTAAATTCTTTTCTTTTTAATAAGAAAAAATTAACAAAGTAAAATTTGTTGACAGTGTTCACAGTCAACGCAGTGGGTGTTCCACCTATGTGCTGTCACATTTTTCATGTTCATTTCTGCAGGTGCTAAATACATGCTGACAACATATGTTACCAATCTTAAATTTTTTTTTAACTTGTAATTAAAGAGTGCTCACAGCTTGAAGGAAAAAAAAAATACAGGTGAAAGCTGCCTCTGCCCAAAGACTTTTTCTTTTTTTCTCTCATACCCATTTACATAGTTTTTGAATGTAGCATGTACGGAAAAAATAAGTTATCAAAATTATTATCTATATAAATAGTATCCATAAGACAAATTTGTAACAATGCTAAAACCACATAAGCTTACTTCCTCCCCCAAACCCCACGATTCTTTCCTTGTTTTCAAATATTTTTCCTGACTCTCTGAATTTCTCTTGCTCCTTTCAATTATAGTGTTTCTGGGAAATTACACAAACCCTCCAAAAAGTATTTTTATGTTATATGACCCTCAAAGTTGTAGAAACATTCTCTAAGTGGAATACAATTCTCTGATCCTTTCATTACTTTCTGTGAACATGATCACCTCTGCATAGTTAAATAATTAGTAGGAAATAATTATAGTATTAATCCTATGCATTTTAGAGGTAATTTCTTTTTATTGGCCATTAGGGGACTGGCAGCTTCTCCATTCCTCCTCTAGTGACCAGTGATGGGGTGACTGATGATGGCTTCATCAACAAGGGTTACACTATGCTCTGACCGCTAGTAAGAAAGTTTAGGTGTGTTTTCCAAACGTGCGGCTCCTGCTTAGTCCCTCAGTCGTGTCCAGCTCTTTGCAACCCCATGGACTGTAGCCTGCCAGGCCCCTCTGTCCATGGGGATTCTCCAGGCAAGAATACTGGAGTGGGTTGCCATGCTATCCTCCAGGGGATCTTCCCAACCTGGGGATCAACCCCAGGGGTCTATCATTGCAGGTGGATTCTTTACCCTCTGAAGTATGAAAATCACCCAGGGGAACTCAATTGCTCTACTTCTGCCCCACCCACTTCTAAACTCCTGGCAATCAGCCAAATTCAGTCTACAGAGTCTCTGCACCTCCCTTCTTACGATTTTCACAAAAACTGAGACCAGGATGGCTCCTCCTTAAGAGGTCTTTCTTGAAGACCCTATTCAATGCTTCCTCACCATGAACTTGGACATATGACCCTGCTTTGTGTGCTTTGAGGCAGTTGCCACTATTGTAAGTTACTTTTAAAAAACAAACTTGTTTATTGTTTGTTTCTTTGGTTAAAATGTAAGCCACGTGAGGTCAGGAACTATGCATTTGTCTTGTTTGCATGTAGCATAGATCCTAGCATAGAGTAAATGTTCAGTAAGTATTTTTTAAATAAGTTAATGAATTGCTTAACAAAGATACTGACATGATGTTGAACCTGTTTTCCTTGGATGTTCTGATTCAACAGGACTGAGATGAAGCCAAAAATCCATAATAAAAGCACTTCAGGTGATTTGGATGATTAGGCACATTTGAGAAAAACTGTTAGTGTCTTGCTATTCACCATGGTCCATGGACCAGCAGCCTCAGCATCACCAGGGAGCTTGTCACAAATACGGATTCTCAGGCCTGTCCCAGACCCATTGAATCAGAACCTGCTTTAGCAAGATCCCTTGGTGCTCTGTGCACTAATGTTTGAGAAGCCCCTATCCAGGTACATATATTTCTGAACCAAGTCTCCCCTGTCAGTGAGACACAGACATGGAGCAATCACTAGGATACTTTGGCTGGGACTTTCACCTCGACTTGGGGGCAGGAATGGGAACTCTGACTAAAATTACCAGCTCAGTTCATCACATGTCACAAGCCGAACATGTGATTTCTAGACTAGCAATTCTCATAGTGTGGTTCCCAGAGCAGCAGAAATCACCTAGAAAGTTGTTAGAAATACAAACTCTCTGACCCCATCTCAAACCCACTGCATTAGAAACTCAGAGGGAGGGGTGTCCAATAATCTGACTTTTAACCAGATCTCTGGGTGAAGTTCTGATTCCTACTAAAGTGTGAGAACAATGGTTCTAGATGAGATGTTCCCAGCCCGAGGTGTGCATTAAAATCATGGGGAAGTTTTAGAACTCTCAATGCCTAGGTCCATACATCAGACCAATTAAACAAAAATTTCTGAAAATAGCACCTATATTTCAATAACCTTTAGACATTCTCAAGGCTGGGAACTACAGTTCGAGCCACACTCAGATCTACCTGGCTGCTTGGCAGTAGGCACCAACAGAAACAAATACCTGTAAACAAAGTTAGATTAAGACAGTGGTTCTTGGACTTGAACATGCATGAGAGTCTCAGTTGGAGGGTGTGTTAAAACACAGATTTCCAGGCCCCACTTCCAGAGTTTATGAGTCAGCAGGTCTGAGTGGGGCAGAAAATCTGCAGTTCTAACAAGTTTCCAGGTGATGCCAATGCAGCTGGACCAGAAAATATACTCTGGGTTCTTCTAATATCAGGCTATAGAAGTCATAGGTCATTAAATTGAGCCACGTTAAGTGAATATATCCAATATTTTTTTGTAAATCCTTGTAAATTGTCCCCTCTCCAAAATCTCAGTCAGCAGTTGGAAAAGACAGAGTGAACAGATATTATTTGAGCTTCAGATGGGTATGAGTTTGGATCTTGACTCTGCCTCTTTAGTCAATTTGTTTAATCTTCCTGTATTTCTGGCTACTGATCCTAATCCCTATCCAGCCATTACTAGCTGTGGTTCTTGTGGGGAAGCTACTCTCTTCTTTGCAACTCAGTTGTGTCCTAATAACTTTATCACGTTAAGGGTTGCTGTGAGCAATAAATTAGTTAGGCTTAGAGAGATTAAGTAACTTCCCCAAGGATACAAAAATCTCCCCTAATAGTTGGGGAACTAGCATTTAAATCTAAGCAGATCTGATTTCAAACTATGGTGCTGGAGAAGACTCATGAGAGTCCCTTGGTCGGCAAGGAGATCAAATCAGGCAATCCTAAAGGAAATCAACCCTGAATATTCACTGGAAGGACTGATGCTGAAGCTGAAGCTCCAATACTTTGTCCATCTGATGAGTAGAGATGACTCATTGGAAAAGACCTTGACGATGGGAAAGATTGAAGGCAAAAGGTGAAGGCAGCCACAGAGGATGAGATGGTTGTATGGCATCACGACTCAATGGACATGAATTTGAGCAAACTCTGGGAGCTAGTGGAGGACAGAGGAACCTGGCCGGCTGCAGTCCATGGGGGCATGAGAGTTGGACATGACTTATTGACTGAACAATGACAACAAACATCTGACTTCTCAGCATACTAATGAGCTATCAAAGGTCAAACACAATGGCCTTCTTCTAGGTTCTCATTCTCACTGGTACTCCCTGGTTCATTAATGGCACCTAACTACTCTCTCCCTAAAAGTTTCTTCTCTGTTTTTTTTTTTTTTTCACAGCATTATCCTGTTCTTTCTCTTACCATTTTGATTCTTTATTATATCTCCAAACCAGTATTCTAAACTTTGACCTCTTTCCTAAACTTTTCAATTTTATGCTGAGCATCTCTACTTCGATTTGACCAGACCTCGAAAGCAATATGCCTCACCCCAGCTTCCCTCATTGATTTTTACTATGGTACCACAATCTCCCCAGGCACTCAAATTCAAAACTGCATAGATATTTAGCTGACTTGGAGTTCCTATTAGTTATTCTCACTCTTTTCATAAACCACACAAGGGACTTCTACAAGCCACTTCTCACCAGCCCAATGTGGCCAATGCAAATTATGAAAAAATTACATTTTTCTTTTTATCTGAATTATATGAAAAATAAATCATAATTTCTCTTTAATTTAGACCTTTGGGTAATTAATGTCCTGTGCTCTATTTGTTGTTGTTAAGAGGAACCATATAGGAGACTATCTTCTCACGTGTTCTTGTCTTACCCAAAAAAGCCACTTACAGCCACTCACATAGTCACCAAATGTATGTACTTGAGTAAGTAAGTATTGAGTGCTCAGGGACATTAGTTGGCAATAGCAGCTGGGAGACTTAAACCCATAATCCAGTTGCACCACAACAGAATGTATCATGTATATTCAGCCACTATTCTTTAAAATAATTTGTTTAAAATTATTTGAAATTTTTGACAAATTTCACTTAGTGATGAATGAAATGCATCATCTTTAAGGTCCAAGAACATCAAGATATACCTTTAAATATCAGAATTTAAACAGTTTTAATGATATGAGCTAACTAAATAGGTTACTTCTAAACTCAGTAAGCCCAAAGTTAGGATCCAGGATCTAACCTCCCTTCCCTTGTGAAATGAAGGTGTTAGTTGTTCAATCATGTCTGACTCAGTGCAACCCCATGAACTGGAACCTACCAGGAGCCCCTGTCCATGGGATTCTCCAGACAAGAATACTGGAGTGGTTTGCCATTTCCTTCTCCAGAGGATCTTCCCAACCTAGGGATCAAAACCAGGTCTTCTGCATTACAGACAAACTCATTACTGTCTGAGCCACCAGGGAAGCCCTCCCTTCCCTTAACTGACACTTAAAATCATAGAGCTCTCTGGATAAGGTATTTACTACTATGAGTGAGCTTCTCCTAATATTTAGCAATAACCATACTGTACTGTGACTCAGATGGTAAAGAATCTCCCTGCAATGTGGGATACCTGGGTTTGATTCCTGGGTGGGGAAGATCCTCTGGAGGAGGGCATGGCAACCCACTCAAGTATTCTTGCTTGGAGAATCCCCATGGACAGAGGAGCCTGGCGGGCTATCGTCCATCAGGTTGCAAAGAGTCGAACACAACTGAGCGACTAAGCACAGCGGAATAATATACCATCAGAGAGTGCCCTGAAGTCTGGAGAGAAATTGATTTCTAAAAACAGTTCCATGCTCAGATCGACACCTTCTGAAATTTGTGGCCAAATAGCAGCTTTTATCAATCACTTGTTCTGGTGTGGTCACAGATTCAAGGAGACCAGCTGTACAATTAAACTGACTCTGCTGGCCTGCAATACAGCATTCTACTGGGAAGTGAGGAATCAGAGTACTCATGAAGTATAATTGACCAATAGTATAAAACTGGTTTTTAGGAGCCCAAACTGAATCACTTGGAATTTTGCCAAACTCAAAAAGGGAAAAAAAGCCATAACAATCTTCTTTCTGCTAAGAATAATTATATGAAAAGTTCCCAGTGGGGTTGCCACCTTATTAAGTACCCAATTGTGATCCACGGCTGCAAGGGACTGGCTAAAAACATGGTGAATGCTTTGTATAAGATCTATAGAAAGGACAAGCAAAGTTAAAGGATATATTATTTGGAAACATAAATGCAGCTGAAGTTCAGGGGTTCCATATGAAAGCACATCTTTAGGGCGATTATTGGGCATTACCATACTTCCATAATGTTGAAGAATGGCCATCACTATCTAATTTCATTCCTTCTATTATATGTATTTATGTCTAGATCTACTCTGAAGGGCAATATAGAGAAATGATGCTACAAATTTATTTTATTATTATTTAAAGAATCAAATGTCAATCACATCTTTTACAAGACACAATCTTATAAAAAAAATTTAATTCATGCCATTCTGCAAGAATAAGCTAGTATTTAGTCACTTCAAAGGGTTAAAATACAGATGCTGTGAATGAAATGCATAATCCTTAAGGCCTTAGAGCATTAAGACATATCTGCTCCTTAGGGTCCATCTTTGTCCATAATCAATTTCTTCCCTTGGAGAACATTAATTGTCTCTAATGATAGCTTTCCATCAATACATCCTTGATCTTAAAAGGCCTGTACAGCTTTTTCCTTTATTCAATCAAATCATCTCTACAATTGCCCCCCTTTAGTAAGATAATACCTTTTAAGCCTTGTATTTTAATATAAAAAATAAGAGGTAGCGGCAAATTCTAATGGAAGTGCTAACATTTGAGAACCAGGATGATGGCTTCCATTATCCTAAATAATGTTTGAAGATTATAGAAAGCACTGTGTTTCAAAAGGTGGAAACTAATCCACCACTTTCAAATTATTTCTTGTATAAAAAATCTGTTCTGACATTGGGATTTTTTTTTGCCCCAATGATGGCTCTGTATATTTAAATATTTGAATATGAAAGATAATTTTTTCAGTGCTAAAAAGGCAAATAATTGCTATTTATAAGGACAAAATGCTGAATAATTCAAGGAATTGGCAACTTTAAACACCAAAGCCTTTTATTTTGTTGTTTCTCTGATAAGGCAACCTCACGCTCTTCACTCAAATCACCACAACTCTAATCAGCAGTTGCTAAAATTATTTAATTTCATGATGTCAAAAAAAAAAAAAAAAAAGACTTCAGGCTCTTTGCAACCCACTAACAATATCTTGCTTTTCCCCACCTTGTTGACTTCTTCAAACATGCTTTTCTAAAAGTGTGGAAATTCAGTATGTATATCTATTTGCCATTCTACTGATTTGTTGCCTTTCACGTAGAGGATTGCTCTTGCACTGCTTTATGTAGGTCACCCAGGACAAATCTGTGTTTCTGTCCATGGCCCCACAACAGCTTCTGCAGAACCGCCCTGATATTTATAATAGGTAAGGAACCTTGAGAAGAAACACTGATGCAACAAAAGCTGTCTACCCTACAGAATTCTGTGGGCAATTTCTATATTCAGTAGGAACACAGCAAAATTTCTGTGCTGCATATCAAGTATCATTCTTACCACCACAAGGTTAGGAAGCCCTTCTCGCCAGTCCTGGCTTACACGTGAGCTTTCACTCTTTCTTACAAAAAATCTGCCAGCATTCTAGGAGATAGATGAAGAGACTCTGTGGAATGTAATTAACTGCAAAGCCCAGGTGATTAAAAAACCGATTAAAGAAAATCACAGATGCAACACAGAAAAGAACTTACTCACTGGGAAAAAAAAAAAAAAAGGTGAGGGGGAAGTAAACAGAAAAATTACTAATTTGTTAAGGGTTTCTCTGGAAATATGTGAATTTCTAGGTGCCAAATCTATGTTTTGAATTAAAATACAAGGAATATTTCATAAATACATTGGCTTCAAAATGAACAATAAAAGAAATATTAGAATTCTGTATGGAAGGAAAATGTGTATATGTAGGTAGATAATATCACCCTAACAAATATCAAACCTAAACAAAACACAGACAAAAGTGAGACCAGTTAACAACCAAGATAAGAGATGAAAATTGCCACTGAAGCAGATCAACTTTATTCAATGCCCTGATAAGCACCTATTTGCTCTTCCCCATTATGCTTTCTTAGTATTTATAAATTATCATTTAATTATGCTGGCAAGTGGTAATTGTCAAATAAAGCTCAGATAGGCATAAGCCCTCAGGCTGCACATGACAGAAAAATATCTGTTAAAGCTGGGCTGATTCACACGCTTAGGAAATAATTTCCTTTCTTCTTTTTATCCTTGCCAACAAATTATATGAACTGGCACTTTGTGCTTTGTAGGCATTTTGAAGTCTATGCAGATTACAGAAAAGAAAAATTAGTTGTTTCAATATCTACCATTCCTAAATTATTCTGCTGATTTAAGACATCACGTACGGAGAGAACAAAAGAGTGCAAAGATCAAGAAATTCAAACCTTCCTCTACTTATAGTTTTTGCTCAGGGTCATTTTCAATTGAGGAAATCAAGATTTGGAGAATTATTTTACATATTGTATAATGGATTTTACATAAAGTAGGAACTGGAACATGACATTCATCCCATTAAGAGAGATACAGAAATCTCTTTTTCCTTAAGTCTCTTACTACTTAGGTTTAATTAGTACCCATCCACCCCACCTCTTTTGTATGGAGTATTATAATTTTTTTTCCACAGCTAGTTGCAGCTCTCCAGCTGTGGAGCATAAACATAAATAGAGGATTATAATGGATACAAAAAGATAAGTTGAACACCAAGAAACAATTTAATTTACATCTAATATTTAGACACAATGTTGCATTTTGGTTATATATGTAGAGCCACTTGTGAATTATTTTTATTTGCAAGGCTGAGCAGAGAAAACACAAAGAACTATTTGTTCCTCTATCTTTTGCATGGAAGGGGTGAGTGGTGGGAATGGGGGATAGAAAGAAAAACTGTAAAAAAAAAAAAAAATAGTCTAAGGGAGCTCAAGTTCGTGCAGTGAGCAAAGTCAGTACCACCTCTTGTCTCAGCATTCCTCCTCTCTCTCCCTGCACCCCAGCCACTTAAGGCTACTTTGGGGCCTCGAAGGAGGCCTATTCTCTCCTGCCTCAGAGTGTTTGCACTTGTTTTTCTCTATGCTTGGAAAGTTCTTTTACACTTTCAACCCCACTTTCTTTACCTCTGATCCCTTCAATCTACTGAAGTCCTACCCATTCTGCAGATCCTAATTCAAACAACTTTTCCGTAGAAAAGCTTTCTCTGACCCCTACTGCCAGCTCCAGAATAGATCACTGGTGTTATTACATACCCTCATAGCCCTTATTACAGTTTAATAAAAGAAGAAGAATACAAATATAATGCATTTATGATGGGCCAGGCTAATAGATATTCCAACCAAAATCTCACAGCAACCTTGAGGAGGAAGATGAGAAGGAGTGGAGACATTAGATCACTTGCCCAAGATTCCACAGCTACAAAGTGGTGGAGTCAGGACTCAACGTATATCTGGGTCCAGAGTGTGTGTTGTTAGCCACTTTTTACTGCCATATTTATTTGCACAATTACCTAGTCACTATTTGTCAACTCTCACCTCCCATACACTAGTTAGGAAGTACCATGAAGCCAGCAATCATGTTTTATTTGTTCAAGCCTGACCTATAATAGGAACTTAATAATTATTGAACCAATGACTGAACACTTAGTGCAATACAAAGACATGGTTTGGAAGCTGAAGAATGATGAATCTCTCAGTCATTTTAGCTGCCAGTGCAGTTCCTCCATATTTGCAGACCTGTCTACTTCGTTAATCCTGTGAGGGCTTAGCCTAACAGACAGAACTTTCATCTATCTTTGCTTCAGTGAGTAAGCTGCCGCTATTTTTTTTTTAATGGTTTAATTCCTTTTATTGTAAGGCTTTAAGTAAAAACCAAAATGTTTAAGTGTCATTGATACTTCAAAGAATATAAATTCTTTAAAGAAACAATGCCATTGCCATAGATGTTTTAAGACTGAGTAGATACTGATGTTAGTAGCATATATTTTAATACTGACTCAAAAACACTCCAAATGCATAGAAACATCGGTACATTTGGCATATTATGCAGCCAGAATATACAGGTACAATCTGTGTATTATTAACACTTATTCAGAGTCAACAAAATGTTAACAATGTTTCAGCAAAATGCATAGCTCATATTTGAATATGCAGTCTAGCCTTGAATAATGCAATTCTTTACACATGAAATGAGCACTACTCATTGAAAATTTAGCCATTTTCCTGGTGTTTCATTGCTTGTGCATACTTTTACAGCATTTTAGTCCACGATGTGGGCTATTCAGTAAGTGATGCAAATTTTCTTTTTAAAAAGGAAATAAAATCCTATTTAGTAATCAAAATTAAAAAAAAAACAAAACCATATCCAGACTGGCACTTCAGCAACTGAACATAACCTTAATTCAGGCAGCCCTTTTTAAATAAGATGTTCCCACATAGGAATTGAGAATTGCAAAGCTAAACTGCATTTGTATCTTGGTATTCATAAATGGTTTTCAGCTATTTATTTCAATCGACATTACTCTAACCCAGTGAAACACTCAGCTAAAACGAAGTCGCCATTTTCAAAGAATATTTTGCATCTTCTGTATTACTTTGTTTCTGCAACTTTAGTCTATTCAGTACATTTTGTAGCATTGAAGCACTTTCCATTATAATTAGAAACTTAGCTTTTTAAAAATATAAAGTATTTACTTCTCATTTCCATAAAAACAAAACACAAAAGAATAAAAATCTCTTCCATTTTTAAAGGTGAAGGAACCAAGGCATGGAAAACTAAATGCCTCGCTCAAAAAATAAAAATTAAGATATTGGCCAATAATAAGTCATTTTGCTTTAAAAAACAGTGTTTTTATACAATGACACACATTCACATGTTTTATCTGGAAGGGTAGTGCAAATACACTATCACTAAGGCCTTCAACACAAACTAAATTCTTTTTTATCTAAAATTCCAATATTTATAAACTGCATATAATCTTCTCCTCTCTCTACTTCTCCCTCCTCTTTCTTCTTCTTTTTCTGTACCATGGCTAGCAGGTAATATTCTGGATGACCCCAAAGCCTATAACACTGGTAAGTCTCTTCTGATGCTTCAGAAAAAGAATAAGATATGTTGAGTATAGTTTGAGAATTAAGCATAGTGATTATATTCCAGGGCTCTGCATCCTGGCCACCATATGTGGATATGAGCTAATTCTTTTCTACTAGCCCAAGGGTTCTAAGACCTTGTAAATCAAAGTCCCCACTGTTATATAACAGACAGAAAATCAGTTGTTCCTTACAAATCACTAAATAGGATATTGGGGAGAAAGTGTAAGAGAATAAAACTAACGTTTAAAGGGGGACAGAGCAAATCCACAGACATTTCAATCTACTTTTCTAACCAATGTCCTGTATATTGATCGAAATGTTATCAAGCTCTAAATATACATAATTTATGCAACTGCAACTCCTCAGCTAACTTCAAAGCTTTTAGTACATAGCATAACCATCTGTACACTAGAAACTAAATATCTGTTGGGTGGTTTTTTGAGTAAGAAAAATATTCCAGCATCACCCAATAGAAATATAGAAATATAATGTGAACATGGTATATAATTCTAAATGTTCTAGTAGCCACATTATAAAAGTAAAGAGAAACAGGTGGAATTGATTTTGATAATACATTTCATATAACCAATGTATCCAAAATAGTATCATTTCAACATGTAATGACTATAACAAATAATTGAGAAATTTGATATTTCATTTTGTACTGTCTTCAAGATCTAATGTGCATTTTACACCTCAGTTTAAACTAATCACATTTCAAATGATCGATAACCATGTACAGAATACTTGAAACGTTGGAAAGATCCCCTGGAGAAGGGCATGGCAACCTACTCCAATATTCTTGCCTGGAGAATCCCATGGACAGATGACCCTGGTGGGCTACAGTCCATGGGATCACAAAGAGCTGGTCATGACTGAACAACTAACACAGGCATCCTACCATGTAAGGCTAGTAGTTACCATATCCGATAGCACAGACACTCTGTACCCTGTTAATGGAATGAGATTTGTTCTTTTCTCTTGTGCTCTAAGTTAATAATGTATTGGCATAGCAAATGATATGAAAATAATGTATTTTCCAATATATGAAACAAAGCCTTTGGCAATAAGTATGTTTGAGATGGATCTTGTACTTCCCTAATCCCGTAAAAAAGAAACATTTCTAACTGGATATGTGAGTTGAATTATCTTCATCAAGTCTACACAATAGTGATTAGAAATGATTATCAGCACTGCTTCTGAATTTTCTAGTGAGTTTTGTACTGGAAATTAAGATAAACACAGAAAATATGTGAAGTAAGCCTTATAATTGGGGCTCTTAGGGTGAAAACATGAGTCTATAACTGTCAGCATCTATGTTCTTCTGCCTTATTTAACTCAAACTCCACAAAGCCTCCTGTGATGGGCCATGTCTGGTCTCTTAATCCCTCAATTTTGAAATACTGTAATTATTGTTAATCTCTCTCCCTTTAACCTTATACTTCATCGGTTACAAAAGCTTGCCAATTCTGCCTCCAAAGTGAATCTCATCTTTATTTCCAACTCTGCACCCCCCTAAACTTAGATAGAGTTTTATTCATCTGACCCTTCTTGGACTGTGGTCACCCACAGGCTCCCCGTCTCCCACTATCATAGCATAGTGCTAATGAGAGAGGCCCTGCTGAAACCAAGTTTGAAAAACACCACTCCTTAATCTCTTTCATCTTCAAAATAAAACTTAAATGTTTCTAGATCCATCTATCAATTCAATAAACATTTTATTATAGTTTTTGCTGTATACCAAATACTATGCTACACAACAGAGATTTTTAAAAACTTTTCTTGAATATTTCCTAAATTGGTAAGTGATACAATATAATGTGATAAATGCTATAACCAGCATATGCACACTGTGTATTTGAAAGGCCAGAGGAAACAAAAATTCTGCTGTATATAGGGGAAAATAGGAAAGATACTACAGAGGAGGTGATATCTGAGCAGGTATCTTGAAGAATTAATATTAATTTGCCAGGTAGAGAAGAAGGGAATAATGTTCCTGCCATATAAAACTGACTAATCAAAGGGCTCAAAAGTACATGACAGGGGAATGGAAAACAGAGTAGATTACTGAAGAAAAGGATGGTATTCAAAATACTTAACAACTAGTGGATGTGTTTTCTGACCAATCAGAATTAAAAATGGTCTTACCTATGCATGCCAGCATAGTCAATGAAACAAAATCAGTGAATGTGCTTGGCACAAAAAGAGTGGCAGGAAGGTTGAGGTCAATAACATTAGTAGGGCTAATAATGTGATAATAATGTGGGATAATAATGTGAACTTCTTTTAGTAGATAGGAGGGAACCATTGAAAGGTTTTAGACAAGTGAAAGTCATGTTAGCAACTATATTTTAGAAAGATCAACCAAGCAACTTATAGAGGCTGGATTTGGAAGAAAAGAAATAAAAGGCTGAGATGAGTTAGATGATTGTATTAGCTCAGATAAGAGATGAAATGTAGCTGAACTGAAATCATAGCTATGAAAATAGAGATAAAATATAAAATTCAAGGCATATTTAGGAGATAAAAATTCACAGGATTTGATGAACAATTGAACATGAGGAATGGGAGACTGATAGATAAATCATGCATTTGAGGTTTTTAGCGTGGAAAACTGATGTGCAGAGATGCCATCAAATCAAACAGAGAATATTAAAAAGGAGGCAAGGTTTCATTTTGGGTATATAGCATTTAGAATATCTGAAGAACACAGTTGGGTATGTCCAGAAGATAGTTTTAAATAGGAGACTAGAATCTAGGAGAGAGAAACACACAGCTCATTATGTGATGGTTGAAATAAAGAACATAAATGATTTTCTTAGGGTAAGAAAAGAAGCAACAAGAGAAAATGACTGAGGATAGGCTCCTAGTGAAGGAATTAGAAGAAAAAAAATCCATGTCCTGCCTTGTATTTAGAGACCTAAGTCTTCTTCATTAGATCTTGAGATCCTGAAGGGCAGAAATCACATCTTATTTATCTTTGAGTACCATTAATGGTCACTGAGAGTATTGACACCTAGTAAGTTTGTATGCACACACACAAAATATTTGCTGAGTTGAAATGAGTTTCGTCCTGGAACTCTTGAGGATAATATATATTTTGTAGGACTTTGATTAGATTGCTCTGCTTAGCTGAATCAGTGCATATGAAAATTAGGCTCCTTCTAAGTTCAAGCACAATTTTGAATGCTTTTTCTCTGAACTAATGGTCCAATTCACTTTGAAATGGGCCACAAAGCCAGACAGCTCATGAAGACAGTAGTTGGTCAATTTAATTGCATATCCATTGAGAAGCTATGGGATTGATAAACAAAATGATTACTCCACCACTGATTTTCATCTCTGTACAGAATGTGATGTTATGAAAAGATTCAGATCCACCTGCTCTGTAACATCTGGGTGTATGGCAGGTATATGGCAAGTTATTTCACCTCCTTGAGTTTGTTTGCTCATCTGTAACACTGGGATAATGTGACCTATCCCTTAGGGTCAGTGATGAGAACTAAATGCCACCATGCAGGTAAAAGCACCAAACTCACTGTTCACTTAGTAGGGTCTTCATCTTTGGTAAGAATAAAACATAATTTTTCCTTTGGATAAATTACTAGGAAGAAAAGATATTTCCCAGAAAAGTAACTGGAAAATATTAACTATCTCATAAGTAAAATTCATACTAAGAATGGATATTTACAATGAAATTCTTAAAAACATGGCATAAAGTTTTAAAGTATAGTAGAAGAAGGCATAAGTCCCTGTGTAAATAATTTCACCAATTTCAGAAAATCATTGAAGTAGTTCTCTTTTTAATGATCACTTTGACTGATTTGAGCACAACTGTTCTTTTTTCTTTTAAACCACAGCAGAACAGGCTAGAAGTAGAGAATGTAAGGCCTAGGGTAAAATTAAAGCAAATCAATTGAGTTCCAAATTTGTACAAGTCAATGTGTTAGACGCCAAGACAAAAATGCAAAGAAAACCTCTGCATTAACCTGAACCACTGACAAAATCCTGGGCCCCAGGAGAGGAACCATGATTATTGTTTAGTTTTACTGACAGATCTGTGGTGGACTATTTGTCTTGATATCCTTATTTCTGGTGAAGTCAACTTCCCTTTCCTGTTCCTAGAAGGAAAACTCTAAAGAGTAGTAGTAAAGTATATAAATAGCCCAGAATCATTAAAATCTGTGGACATTTGGTAAAATGGTTACCATTAACCAATGGTTACCATTAACCAATGGTTAACTTCTAGAGTGTTTTGGTTACATTTAATCATTTCAGTAGGAAATAGGCTGAAACCTCTAAACCTGAAGAAAAGTGAAAGTCGCTCAGTCATGTCTGACTCTTTGTGACCCTATGGACTTACACAGTCCATGGAATTTTCCAGGAGAGAATGCTGGAGAGGGGAGACGGTTTCCTTCTCTAGGGGATCTTCCTAACCCAGAGATTGAACCCAGGTCTCCCACATTGCAGGCGGATTCTTTTCCAGTAGAGCCACCAGGGAAGCAAGGTGAAAGTTAAAACCAAGATAATAGCAATCTGGTGTAAGTGACTAGCTCACAAGCTAATAGGCACTAGATGCATGCATGCTAAGTCACTTCAGTCATGTCTGACCCTTGGACTGCAGACTGCCAGGCTCTTCAGTCTATGGGATTCTCCAGGCAAGAATACTAGAGTGTGTTGCCATGTCTTTCTCCAGGGGATCTTCCCTCCCCAAGGATTGAACCCATGTCACTAATGTCTGCTGCATTGGCAGGTGGTTCTTTATGACTAGTGCCACCCAGGAAGCCCAAGCACTAGATGGAGGGCTGCAAATACAGATAATACAGTACCAAGACAATTTGGCCTTCTGCAGTAAAAAATGTGAGTTCCAGTCCCAGCTCTAGCCTTCACCAACTGACTGATCCTAGATTCTGCCCCTTGATGTCTTCAACTGGCAAGATCACTTAACACCATTAGCAATTTCTATTAACGTACCGTTTGTATTAGCACACTATGATGTATGAGGGTTTCCCTGGTGCCTCAGACGGTAAAGAATCTACCTGCAGTGGGGGAGACTGAGGTTCAATCCCTGGGTCAGGAAGATCCCCTGGAGAAGGAAAAGGCAACCCACTCAAGTATTCTTGCCTGGGAAATCCCTTGGACAGAGGAGCCTGATGGGTTACAGACCATGGAGTAGCAGAGTCGGACACTACTGAGTGACTAACACTCAGGCAACTTATATATGAACATGCTTTGTAAACTGTAAAGCGTTGTGCCAGTGTGACTTCAGGTCACTGGCAGCGGTGGCATAAGGATTCTGACTCGCTGGCAGTTGTGCTGTCCATTTATACCTTTGTTTGATTAGTAGGAACTTGAAACTGTGCCTCAAAATGGACTGTTCGTGAACAAGACAACTTGTTCAAAAGTTCTGATTTTCTTAGTTTTTCTTAACAGTCCTGCAACCAATCCCACAGTTCCAGGGAAGAGAAATATAAATAAATTTATGGTCCCAAATTTAAAGTCAAGACTAACTATGGGAAGTGACAGGATTATTAGGGAATATAAACTTTCCCCATGATGTAATTATCCAGCATAAAACATCTCTGACATAAGGTTATGTGGATTCCTTCAGGAGATTCAGTTAGGACTGGACAAAGGGTGGTTCCATCCAATGGTTGCCACAACATGTATTAAGTAAGGCCGAGTCCTGAAGCAGGCAGCACCACCCCTCCTGCAAGAGTACAGGGAGTGTTCCCTCCCGTGACTCAGCACCTGTGTTTCTAGTAGGTTGCAAAAGAGATAGTGACCCTCCACACTGGACAGGACATTTCTGGAATCACAGAAGCATCTTAAAGCTTTTCTAATCATTTTATTAAACTGAACAGACAAGTTAGGCAATTGACCTAAGACCGGGCAATTGACCTGAGACCACAAATCATAAGTAGAACTAGGATCACAAGGAACAGATGAAATTAGAAGACAGAAGACCTTGGTTTGAGCCCAACTTTGCTACATACTAGATGGGTGATCTTAGCTGTATCATTTAAATTAGTGGATTCAGTTTTCTCATCCATAAATGGAGTAATACCTGCCTTGCTTCTAGGATTACTATGATGGGAAATGAGGTAATCTATGTGCAAGTCTATAACCTATTGTATAAATATTCTATAAATATTGTTACCATTAACATGATTCTTGCCACTAAGACTGAGAATGATGACCCCAACAAGGTTGGGGCCCAATACCAGATGACTCTGAGACTCATATAGACCACCTCACAATAACTGTTATCACTTATTGTATCTTTAACATACAATGACACAAGTAATCTTTCTTAAAACCCTTTGGTTAGACCTTATTTTCTTTTTCCAAATGGGAAGACTGATTTCCACAGAGATTAAACAACTTGTCTATTGTCACACTGATAAGGAGCAAACCTGAGATTTAAAGCCCTTGTTCCTAAGCACTAGATTATATTGCCTCCCTAGATTTGACTGAGGCTGATTGGCATGGCTTCAATACCTCTATCTAGTCTCCTGTGGGTTCCATAATGCCAGATTTTTCCCAGCAATGTTTCATATGAAAAGAAGGATGTTTAAAAACTGTCTAGGTTCCCTCCAGTTGTTTTCTTGCACGGAGCAGCAGGATATGTCTTCCAGTTTTTTAGTTTTGATTGCTGTGGTTGCTACTATTGCTACTGTCATCAGCCCAGATTCCAAATATCATGATTTTGCAAAAGTGGAAACTGAGCCTCAAAGAGGCCAAATAACTTTCCCAAAGTCCACAGCTGGTTACAAACCTGAGACTGGAATGTTAGCCTTCTCCTGCCCTATGTCAGTACTCTACTGACTATATCACACTGTATTTTGAAGAATATAATAATCATTTTTCAGATTTCAAGTTCAATGTAGATTTTTTATTTGGTATTCACTGATACCATGGCACCATAGCAGTGAGTCAATCATGAATAAAACCTATGAACTTCTGACTTTTAAATATTTTAAGTATTTACCAAAATGATTCATTCCTCGCTAGAGCATAAAGGTTCAACTTTCAAAATTTGAAAAACAGAAAATATCAATTCTAAAAGAGAAGCTAGAATTGAGGTTTACAGACTAATCTTTTACAAAGATGTCCCTAAGACCTGAACTGGAAGGCAATTAAGTTCTTTTCTTATTAACTATAAAACAAATTCTTTTTTTTTTTTTAAAGCAAAACAGCAAATACTTGAACTACTTTTAACACATGGAAAGAGGAAAAGGAGACATAGGTAAAAATGATTTTCCTTGCTCTGACTCCATCTTATTTTCATTGTCCTTTGTATTTACTTTCTTCTTGCAGACTACAGTCCTGAGAAGAGTCACCCCACAATAAAGATAATTAGTCCCCAGCAAGTGTTTCTGCTATGTACATGCAACATAAGGAATTTTAGTTCCATTTCACCAAGAATAAAGGAAGACATAAAATAAAAATCATTTCTACCAAAAAGACTATATATGAAGCTATACTCAAGATGTTAGGGAACCACAGATGAGGGAGACCTGACCCTGCCTCTAGGGTTTTCACTTCTGGTGAAACTGAGTCTTTAAAGATGTATGAGTGTCAGCCAGACAGGGCCAGTAACATGGCATTCCAGGCCAAAGAAGTATCCATTGTGTGCAGGGAATGAATAGAAGTTTGATGTTACTGGAGTACCAAGAATGCCATGAGCCATTCCCCAAGATGAGATGCATAGCAGAGTTTCCTGAGAGGTCCCTGAGAACAACTGGAATCTGAAGTAAGATATGAACATGTGGAGCTCTATGGAGGAATGTGGACCAAGAATTTCATTCCTTAAAATACGGACATTTATAAATTATTTACATTTCAAAACTTAGAGCCAATTTAACTCTATAGTAAAGTCATTCTAAGGTATTTGCATTTTAATATGCTTCCTGCCATGGGAGAAAAAATGGGACAGCTATAGGTAGATCCTCCATTCTTTTTGGTATAGTAGATCAAAGTTTACAAATTCTCCACTCTGAATTGCCCTTTCTAAGCAAATTGAATCTTCCAGTGCAAAGCAAACTGTGGTTGCCGTCCCAATAATAATCTTATAATAATCCTGGCTTGGGACCCTTAAGCTTTCTAAGAGAAAATTGGTGTAGGAGGGTGCAAGGGAGGGAACCAGCTGTCTCTATGGGCAACCTGCCACAATATAGTGATGCCGATGTCCAGAAACTGAAATATTGCAATTGAAACAATCCCATTAGGCTGCATAATAAATTGTCTGCTGGTGTCCAAAACATAGGCTCAGTCTTTAATAGTAAATAATGTTAACCCAAAGGAAATGTCATTCATCCATCATTTATTGAACACCTACAACATGCAATTCTGTGAAAGTTTTTATCAGTATGAAAAGAAAAATATAGAGGCCCTATAATCTAGAAATTTAACATTCATCCTGGGTCTAAGATAAACCCACAAGCAGCTCTACCTCAAGGCAGATTGTAAGAACAATGATAGAAGTTCTAGCAAATTGCTATGAAGGCTCAGAGATAGGAGAGATTAAATAGACTTAGAAAATTGCTCCAATTTCCATAGGAATAATAAATATGATCAAAAACAGAAAAAAACCCAAAGTTCACAGTTTTCTCCCTGATTAGACTGCCCACTCTAGTTCAACAAAATTCAGATTAGAAAACCAAGCTTTACTATATGACTCAGAATGTGTACAAAATTTTAAGTTTGTTAAAATAGATGGAATATAAATTTCCAAAGACTAGATTCCCTTCAGCTCCTGTTATTTGAAACTAGGGATGGCAAACAGGAATATCTCAGCTGAGCTCAACTACCGTGAGGACCCACAGAGCAAAAGCAAGGATCGCTAAGGTAACCAGACAGCAGAATGTAATTACCGAAACTGGAATTCAGCCAGGCTGTGCAGGCAATATCCACACTCTTTAGAAAATGTCATAGACTCTTTTAATAACCATGGCAATTTTATTCCATAAACATGTATTAGTAGGACATATCAGAACAAGAATAAAATAGTCTTGTTTTCTACACCCACGAATGGATACACAGCCAGAGCAAAGAAGGCAGACTGTAAATCTCAGAGACATGATTATGAACTTGCTAGCTACAATATTCACTCTTGTTTTGAAATGTAATTTTTTTAAATGTAGGAAGGGAGGCATAATGCTATGTGTATAATAGAATTCAAATGAAGTGTCTTATATAACTGGTGAAGAGTAATTCTTAAATTGTTCATGTTGGTAGTTTAATGAAAACACGAAAATACACTATTTACATTCAAAAGCCTAATGATAAATTATGAAATGTGTTATCACAGTCTCTGGACAAAAAATACCCTTTGTTTCTAAAGTTTTACTTCAAATTTTTTATTGTAATATATTAAAGTACAGGTGTTTGTACATAGAACTAAATTTTTCTATTGTCCTCTACCACCAAAGAAAGGGGCTTCCCAGGTGGTGCAGTGGTAAAAAAATCCACCTGCCAGTTCAGGAGAGTCAGGTCCCATCCCTGGGTCGGGAAGATCCCCTGGAGTAGGAAATGGCAACCCACTCTAGTATTCTTGCCTGGGAAATTCCAAGGACAGAAGAGCCTGATGGGCTATAGTCCATGGGGTCACAAAGAGTTGGAAATGACTGTGTGACTAAGTATGTGTGCACACATCCAAAGTAAACAGTTCAGCTGTTGGATTAAATGATTTAATCTAACAAATATTTAATGAGTGCCTACTATGTGCCAAAACAGTCCCTCACTCTCACAGAGATGATAGGCTGGCAAACACATGGAAGGGAAATCAGTGGATTTCCAAGATAGAAATATGACAGTGAGATGCCTGAAGGGCAGAGAGAAAACTACCAAAATGCAGAAAGAAGCAAAATCAAGAGTGAATACCAAGACCCCATGTTGGCCGTGTTGGTATTTAACAAGCAATACTTTATTTTGGTAGATGATAATCACAATATTTAGTGAACATTCAGTCTGCACTCAGTACTGTACTAAGTGTACACTTTTTCTTATATTTTAATGGAATGATACCTCAATATGGATAGAAGAGGAGACATCATGTCTCAATCCAGACCAGAGCACTGGCTCAGTGCAGCCAGTTCAGGATTCAACTCTCAGGACTACCAGTTCAGAGCTCTGCTCTTTTGGGCAAGATACTTTAATGTAACTTCTGTTTCTTTATCTGGAAAATGGTAGCAATTATATCTCTTTAAGGATTACAGGGTTAAATGAGATAGTGCTTATAAATGTTATAAACCGTATCTGGAAGATAGTAAGCATACAACACAAAACTGTACTGGCTAGGATCTCATAAATAATATCTTTCTCTAATGGTATAATATTAACACACCTAGTATAATATATTACCCTTGAGCCCTATTTAAGTAGCTGGTCCATGGGTTCCTGCCCTTTGTTGCCATCTCCTGCCCTTTCCCCATTCCGAGTAGCTGTCAAGCTATACTATCACCCAGAATAATAGTAATGGGGAGTCATTGAGCCCCAAGCCTCTGTCCACTCTCTCCTTTTTCTCCCTGCAGGCAAGGAGATGATAGGTTAGATAATTTTTCCTTGTATTTCAACCTTGAAATCATCATAAATTTTATCCAGATAAATTTTTTTCATATATGTACTTATATCTCTTTAACTTCATTTTCTCTTTCCAACACATTTAATCCTTGCTCATTTCTTCAGAAATAGTTTTCTCCCTTACCCTCTCAAACCCTCTGTCTATGCACCATTGTGAACCCAAAGAACAATACTAATTATTATCGATAAGCATTAAAGAATGGTTAACAACACATTTGTGTCAAGGAAAGGTAAACCGTCTCCATCATTAGGCTTGACATCATTAAGGTCTTCACCCTTTTAAAGTCCTTCAAGTACTCAGAAGTCCCCATTTTCTTCCTCATCTTTTTCTAATTAAACCTTTTCCTTAGACCCCAGTGACCAAGATAAATATGAAACTATTCTAATTGCAGTTTATTCTAGTTTTGTTTATTAGTGAAGAATACAGCTGAAACCTTGCAGTATTTTGACTTTATTAGCTCTAATAAATGCAGGCTTTTATTGACATATTTGTAACCATGTTTTAAAGGAAAAAATTATCCTCTGAATTCGGAACCAATTTGAAAACAAATGTATGAGACTCAACTTTTAAAAAGTTAGGGAATATTTATCATTTCAAGAACAATGCATGATACTAAAAACCATAAAGAGACGCTGACTTAGAACTCACAGCAGTGAACTACAAGCTCATGAGGAATTGGGAATTTGCTTTAGTCCCTTCATGTAGAGTGAAATACAGCTTCTTGTCTTGATATTGTAGTCAGTCTCACTCATAAGCAGCTTAAATTATGCAAACCTAATGTGGTCTGTGGCAGTAAGTGCAAGACTGTAAGATATCTCCACCTTTGAGACAGCGCTGGGAATGACAATTTAGAATTATTTCTGTAAGACTGCCAGCTCCCAGCGTATACAAGAAGATGTGCTCTGTTTTTGTCCTTTGCATAGCAGTTGACTTCTGTCATTCATTGCCCAACCAACCCTAGGTTTTAAGGTGACTGGTCATATGTGCTCCAGTACTTATGTAAATAAATAATATTGGGCTCATAGCCAGTCTAACCGATGACCTTTTACAAACAATAGGCCTTTTACAAACAATAGACTCTATGGGAGGAGTCTGCCAGGATTCTGAGTGCCAAAAAGGTAATCACATATGCATTTTGGTCTTGTTACCTACTTACATCATAGCCTGAAAGGATGATGCTATAAAAGAAGCAGTTTGAAGATTGCATCACCAGAAAATGGTCAATGATAGATGGTCTGTTTTGCATATACACACGTAATTGTCTTCATTTAAAAAACTTGCCAGATACTGACAGAACAGATCATTCAGGATAAGTTATGCTTTCATGTGAATCATTATTTTTCTAGACTGTAAGTAAAACAAATAGTTTTCTTCTCCACTTTCTAATTAGACAATTGTCTGATCATTTTTCAAAAGGCTCCAACCACTTACATTCTTAAAGAATACCATACAATGTCTACTGTGCAAGGCAGCAAGCATATATTCTTGTCCTATGTGAGTTTTGTTTTTGCTTGTTCTTTAATTTTTTAACTAAACAATAAATTTTCACATTTTACTCCATTCAAATCTCTTTAAAATTTAGGTTTAAACTTGAGAGTACAAAATATGGGTCCTTCAGAGCAGTTTCAGCATTGTTACCACAGCAGGCATGAAGAATAGAAATCTGACATTAATTTCAGCTGCAAATGATACAGCCTTGAAATCGAGGAAAATGACAATGGCTCCCAAACATAAATGCTTATACATAGCACTTTTAGAAACAATTTTGTTTCATGCCTTCCCACCAATTTCTTTTTGTAAATAGCAGCAGCAGTTTTCTTCACAATGATACTCCTGAAAAAGACATCCTTAATTGATGATGATTTGACCACACCATCCTAAAACTTCTTGGGGAGCTAGTTTGTTTTTTCTCAGCAATTTGCTCAGTTCCAGGGGAACCAAGATAATTTTGAAACAAATAGTAGTATTAACAAATCTAGAATTCTTCCCCAGAGGGTTCAAATTATGTAAAAAAGGCCATGTTTCTTTTCCAGCTTTTGTGAAACGGTTTGAGTTTTTTCTTCATGGACTTTAGTTTGAAGTGTTAGCGCAAAAGAGTGGAGAACTCAGTAGCCATGGAATCGGTTTGTGTCACGTACAGTTTAGAAACTGTTTACCTGTTTTTTCAAGAACAGTGGTTATGATGCTGCAAGATGCAATGTGTGCCTAGATTGATTAATATTCTAGTGCCAGAAAATAAAGTTTAGAAGCTGTTTTGATCTATTTACCCAATGAAACTATAGACTTGGTCACCTCAAAGAGTGACCACTACTTACTGATAGTTTATATGATTTAAGGATAAAAGAAGTATTTATCTGACCCTCATGGAAAGTAATCTTAAACCATAAAATCATAGTTTTATAACTCTCTTAAGAACATTCTCTCTCTCTTTCTATAATTTCCTTAAATGCTTGGAATCTTAATGCATTCATTTGCCTAGGCTGCCACAACAAAGTACCTCATACTGGGTGGCATAAACAACAGAAATTTACTTTCTCATCCTTTTGGAGGCTAGAAGTAGAAGATCAATGTGTCATTAGGGTTGGTTTCTTCTGAGGCCTCCCTCCTAGGCTTGTGGATAGCTAGCTGTCTTCTCTGGTCTTCACAGGGTCTTCCCTCTGTGTACAAATTTCTTCTTCTTGCAAGGATACCAGTCAGAATGGATTAGGGCCCATTACCTCATTTTAACTTAGTTACCCCTTTAAAGACTATCTCCAAATACATTCATATTCTGAGGTACTGGAGGTTAGAACTTCAACATATGAATTCTGGGGTGGGACACACAAGGCAACCCGTAACACTTACTATATAAGATCAAGAAAAGGGTGCTGGGGTTGAAGAGACTAGCGCATCAGAGGCCTGTCCTTTCGTTTTTCTCCCCTGCCCACCTTCACCACCTCAGGTGCCCCACCAAGCTACCTCTCAGGTACCTTTCCAGAAACTCTAGGATGCCCAGGGGAACTATGCAGCAGCTCATTTGCTTCCCAAATATCAGTGGATATTTACCACACATAGCACTGTGCCACCTAGTGTACAGAATAGTTGCAAAAGTAAACTATAGTTGCAAGACTTTCATTCAAATAGCTTATGCCAAATCACATTTTTGTGTATTAACTAAGTGACAGCTAAGAACTCTAAACACACTGGGTCTTTCTTCACCTCCATCAGAGAGCTAGCAAGGCCTGTGGAAGGAACCCAGGAAGTCCAGGCTTGAAGTGAGGAGACCCAGATGTGAGCACAGCTTTCTTAACCTGCCCAACAGGGAGATGCAAGGCTCAAACGAGATAATGAAGATTAGGGACTATTGTAAATGGAAAGTTCTATAAAAGCAGAAGGTGTTATTATATTAAAAATCACTAGACCAGCTTTCAAAAGGCAGCATTGTTTCCTCCTTCTCATTCTCCACCTGCACATTCCACAGGCTAATTGCCTGTATTATTAGAAGTCACCTTACTTAATCAAATTTAAATGTTCAGACTCTATTTAATTGAAGGCTCTATAGCTCTAACCAAATGTGATAGGTTATTACTTACTTGCTAATTTGGGGGTTGGATTAATCAAGCCTGAATTGGATTTTCTCTTTCCAAAATAATCCCTTTACTTTTCCTCTACCCTGTTTTGAAATTTTAAGTTCTCAAATATTTAGTTTTTGTACTCAGACTGGACATCCTTCCTTTCAATCCACTCCACAACCCCTGGCTGCCCCTCTCAGAGCCTTATAACCTATGACCCACCTCCAATACAGCATGGCTACCCCACCTGAGTAGTTCTCCTAAAATTCACCACATTACCTAAAACTTTCCACAGAGGAGTCATGTCCTTAGTATGTACTTCCAATGCTTTGAGATTCAGAGCTCCACAGGAGGTCAGACTTTCATGTTTACTCTCTAGCAACCCCCTGTGTCTTTCTCCTGAGCCACCCACAGAAATGGCTATCCCTGCCTAACACCATCACCAGCTCCTTTTCTGCTGTGTTCAATTTCCAACTAAAGACAGAGGACTCTTCTTTCCCTTTTCCCCTATGGCTGCTATTCTCTCTTTTTGATTTACTAAACTGTTGCTAGGAAATTGCCATTTTCTTCACAGTTGGCTAAGCAGTGAGTGAGAGACTAGGCCAGGCACTGTAGGAGTCAGACATATCCCCCACTGGCTGGAGTTCATAGCCATGTAGTGGGGTGGGGGGTGGGGGGGACAAGGATATAAACAAACAAGGATGATGCAATATAGGCTGGAAGGAGTGTATCACAGAGGTGGAAGCACCAGTGAAGACAGGATTCTTTCTTACTGGGGAATTAGCAACAGGGCCTCAGGGATGAGGAGGCACTGGGACTGGGTCTTGAAGGATTCAGGGAGAAGGGCATTCCATGTAGAGGAAGAGAGCTCAGAGCTAGCATAAGACTAGCTCCCAACTCATGCAGATGGAAGGAAATGGGCAATAATACACAATGAAGAAGTCAGATCAAGAGGAATTTTGAATGCCAGAGAAGCTCCCTTGGTTACAGGCCTGTCGTGAGTGGCTTTGCCAACCAGAAATTCCAGAAATGCTGTCATACTTCCCTGCCATAACTCTGGAAGGACCTGAAAGGAGTCATTTGATGCCTCATCTTAGGAGGAGTGCTAAAAGCAAGTAATCAGTCATTCCCTTGAAAGGAAAAGCAATGTATTTATATTCCTTTGGCTCATCAGAATTTTTTTAAAAAAAAATTAAAAGTTAAATACCCCATAAGATAATTAAAATTCAATTCCATCTTATGTTAGCTACAGAGTAAAGAACTGATCAGCCTTGGGATTTGTTTCTCAAGAGAAAATATCACATAGGCTTCATCTTAGATTATTGGTTTTCTGTTTATAATTTCTATTAAGTGGCAATCCACTTCACAGCTCAGCTGTCACCACTAGGCTCCTGGGCCCCACATCTTGCCATTTCTAGCACAAACTTCACCTTCACTCCAATTGCATATTCCCAAGAGTTTAGACTCAATTTCTACTTGACTGTTGGCATACCAGTCATATACCATTTACCATGTCCAAACCCAAGATCCTTTTTCTACAAATCACTTTCCCCTCCATTTTCTTTTTCAGCATTCCAACCATCCTTCTAAAGTCACTAGCTATTTAAAATCTCAAGATTATTTTTGATTCATATTATCCCTGATACCTTATCAAATAAAAAAGCCAATCAATTTTCATCTCAACCTCCTTTTGTCCTTATTTTCACAGTCTTTGATTCAGGATCACTGGGGCAGTTTTCTCATTGGCTTTCCTGACTCTAATCCAACCTGCCACATTGCTGCCAAACTAATCTTCTTTAATATATCACTTTCATCATGCTGATTCCCTGCTCAATAATCTTAGGTAGTTCCCTATTTCAGATGCAACCAAAATACAGTGAAAACCCACTAGGAAATTTCACAGATGGCTGTCTTCTCTGAGTGGCAGGTATTATTATCCTAGTCATATTAATGATGAAAATCAAGGCTCCAAAATATAAGTTGCCTGAGGCTAACAACAGTAGAGCCAGGACTACAACCATTCCTTTGGGTCCCACTCCAGTGCTTTGTCTTAATGGAAGTTTGTCACTCCTATGCTTGATTTTCATCATCTCTATAATCTCCCTTTGCCTCATTTAACCCATTTTATTTTTTCTAATTCCCCAACACAGCCCTCCCTTTGGCCAGCCTTGGCTCCTCATTGCCTCTCTGTATGCCTACCTCATTCTTGCTTCTCCATGACTTCCCTTGGGCATACTCTAGTTTTTTTGTAGACTCTGGGGCACACCTTAAGCCCTACCAGGGAGTCTCTGGTGATTTCCCTAACAATGTCAACCTTTCTCAGTTGGATTCCTATAGGAATTTTGCTCCAGCAGTGTGGCTCACAGCCTGAGTATAAGCATCCATGGAATAGACATGGGGACAATTCATGGGTTACAGATTCCTATATGGACCAAAGTATATACTAAATTATATGCAACTCCGGAGAAGGCAATGGCACCCCACTCCAGTTCTCTTGCCTGGAAAATCCCATAGATGGAGGAGCCTGGTAGGCTGCAGTCCATGGGGTCGCTAAGAGTCGGACACGACTGAGCGACTTCACTTTCACTTTTCACTTTCATGCATTGGAGAAGGAAATGGCAACCCACTCCAGTGTTCTTGCCTGGAGAATCCCAGGGACGGGGGAGCCTACTGGGCTGCCGTCTATGGGGTGGCGCAGAGTCGGACGCGACTGAAGTGACTTAGCATTAGCATATGCAACTCACAAGTACCTGCTACTGTTTTTTTCAAAATAAGTAGATACCATTAAGGCTTCCCCTGGTGGCTCAGATGATAAAGAATCTGCCTGCTGTGAGGGAGACCTGGGTTTGATCCCTGGGTTGGAAAGATCCCCTGCAGAAGGGAATGGCAACCCACTCCGGGATTCTTGCCTGGAGAATCTCATGGCCAGAGGAGCCTGGGCTACAGCCCATGGGACTGCAAAGAGTCAGACACAATTGAGTGACTAACACTTTCACTTTCATTTTCATTAGACTAATAAAATACACAGTTTGAAATAATTCATATTTGTTTTCTGCTATATGTATTTTTCTAATTTCAAGTACTACACACAGATCAACTATCAGATAGAGTCTGTGAGATATTTAACATTTAAAAAGAACCTTTAATCTCAATAAGGTTGGAAACCACTGGTCTAAACACCTAAGTGAATACAGTCTTCTTGGTTTCCAATTGTACACGATCTTTAATCTTGTAAGACCCCATGAGGTCTTTAAAGAGATTCTTATGAGATACAGAAGAACTAAAGCATACTTCTAAATCCTACAGCACCTCACCCAAACTGATACATGGTGGGTGTTCAACAAATACTTGTTACAAGCTTCTCTCAGACAATTAAGTGTAATGGTATACATGAGAGAAATTCAGGCGTATTTGCTAAATTGTAGGCTAAAAAAAGCATGAAAAAAATATGATTCCATTCCTTATTGATTGCGCAAACAGTGGAGCTTTCTACTCTTTGTTGCATTCAGGGCCATCTTATAAGGATTTTGGTGAAAACCCTAGTTGTCACTCTTCATTGAAAAATAAGAGATTATTAGCAGACAGATTTGAGGATGAGAACTATGGATTGATTAACACTACCTGATTTATAAATACTCAAGTCTCCCACTTCTGTTTGTAAAGCAGATATCAGAGATAAGCCTTGAAGGAAATCATTTGAATTTCCCATTCCCACACAATATCAAGATCACAGAATGATGGAACTCTTTCAACTTACAGCTCAGTTTTCAAATCTAGTTTTATTGCAGGTTCAAATTAAGATCTGGATATGTCACAGAGCCACACAACTGCTACAAGATAGGTAACACTTTACCTCTCTCTGGGTAGAGGAATGAGGGAAAATTCTGGCATAGGTAAGAAAATTCTTATGGTAGAATAATGGTTCATTATACAACACTATTAATAAAATTTTCCCAAAAAATAGTTTTCCAAATAATTGAAATTTATTCATTTATAGTTTCAAATTTTTTATATTAAAATTTTTAATATAAATTATTCTAAACTATATTTCATGATGATTTACATGAAACAAATGATAATGAAAATAACTCTTCCTTGAAGCTCATCATATTGGCTATCAATGATTTTATACAACTCAGGTATATAACAGGGCTTTCTGTCCATGTATTAAGTGGCCTCAGACTATTACACACTTAGAGCTGTATAGGATTAAAAATTGTTTTATCCTAAAATAATTTTAGACTTAATTAAAAGTTACAAAATAGTATAGAGAACCTCTACATACACCCTTCACCCAATTTCCGCAATGCTATCATCTTAAAATAACCACAATGTAATCATTAAAAACAGGAAATTAATATTAGTACATAAATATCATGCAACCTTATGCAAATTTTACCAGTTTTTCCACTAATATCCTTTCTCTGTTTCCGGATCCAACCCAGATTCTCACACTGTTTGTTTTGTCTCCTTGGTCTCCTCCAACCTGTGGCAGCTCTTCAGCATGTACCTGCTTATCATGATCTTACTTTTGGTGAGTACTGGTTAACTATTTTGTAGAATGTCTTTAAATTTTTCTGGCTTTTCCAGTGATTATATTGGGACTTTTGGGCATACATTTTTGGCAAAAACACAACAGACATAAGGCCATGCCATTTCTTTGGTACATCAGGGACCATGATGCAATGTATCTTATCACTGGTGATGTTAACTTTGATCATCTTTTGGGTGGTGTCTGCTGGGATATTCCAAGGTCCTACCTCCCCTGTGGTAATTAATAAGTATTTCTCTGATTTGTTAATACAGTTTTCCAACTCTTTACTCAGAGCAAGGCATTGGAAATCACTCCGTGTGCTTGCCTCTAGTAAGGTGCCTTTGTAATCTGTTGTGGTTAAAATCAGAAAAAACTAGTTGTCAGAATTCTTTTCAAAATAAAAAAGTGGGCTCTGGGCAAAGGTTTATTGCAGATTCTTAAGGAAAAATATTTTTTTCTTTTTTGCTACTTAGACACCCTCTGTGATTACATTCATGCTTTTGGTTCTGATGTTTTCTATATAGAATCTATATTGATAATACTTCACTTAGGAGGAATTGCTTATAAGACATTATCTTAGTGGCACTTATATATCAGATAAAGATATCCAAAAACTTAGAAGTGGAATTAACGCAAATTAATTTACTAAATGCATATTCTAATTCAATAAGCAAATTTATAGTCCCTTCCCAGTAGTTACACAAGAACTCAAAATAGAAAGAGTTGGGGGGGGGAATTAATTCTGCTTATATTTAATAATTAGATGTAAACAGAATCACATGTGACATGCACAAACCAAAAACTGCCTCACAATGACACGAATGTTAAATTATTCCCTTCACATCTCTACACTTAGGCTCCAAGATTCAAATCACTTAGGCTGAAGAACTAACCAAACAATCAAGTCTTCATATTCCATCTTCCCAATGCATCTGTACCAGAAGAATCTTTCTGAAAGGATATTCACGATGTTGTCAAACCCATCCCTCTGTGTCTAGGCAGGATTTCACTGCAACAGTTTATAAAAGAAAGCTGTGCGCCTTATTTCTAAATCTTTCAGAGAACAGTCCTTTCTTACTATGTTCCTCAAATATTTCCTTTTCATTGAAAATACCCATGTAGATTAAACATACTTTTATCTACATGAGATATAGTTAAAAATACAGTATATGTTTACCATATATTTAAGATCTTTTTATAGGTTTCCACCATTTTAATTTGATGAGGGTGAGATCCAGCCCATTCTTCCTGTTTTATATAATGAGATAAGAATCCAAACATTTCTCAAATAGCATGTCTCCCCCCCCAAAAAAATGTGATTCATGGTTCTCTCTTTCTTATGCACAGTTCTTAAAAATGATTGAGTCACTGTTGCTCTCTCGTTTAATCTGATAATTATGCAAGCACTAAATCTTACATTGGAGCAGAAAATGTTAACACACATTGAAAAACCAAAAAGCGTAGAACTATAATCTGTATGATAAAATGCATTACTCTGTTTAAAAGGATTGTTTTACAGATGCAATTAACAATCAGCGATCATACAGTTTAGACCGGTGTTTTGATGCCATCTGTTGGAATAAGTCCTCTCACTCTCTGGAATGAAGCTATAATTTTCAGCTTACAGTTTCATTAAGCAACACACAGTATAACAGTTCCCCAAAGAAGAGAAATCCTAAACACTTTCAGTTTTATAGTCTTCCATAAACATGTAAGTATGTTGCTGAAATTTTTCAAAAGAAAAAGAATTTAGAAAATTAACAACATGACCACAGATTACTGTTTTATTTTACAGTCTTAAAATATCACCAACAGTTCAAACAGCCAACAATGGTTATCTAATTTTAGTTTCAATATCTGAAATGTGACTTCCATCCTTTTAGTCCATTGATGATTTTTAACTTAAAAACATGCTTGCCCTGTGCCTAAACAAGTTATGTCATAATGGCAGTGATAAAAGTTAACAAATAACCTGTCCATTAGAACACATTCCTGTTTGTTGTTATTAGCTTATTAAATGCCAAACCAAATATTTGGGGTCAGTTAATACACTAGGGGGTGCTAGTTCTCTACATGTACACATTTACAAACCAAAACTTTCCCACAATTAATATTTGGGAATTATAAAAGTTGACCTAAAATTCTAATAAAGTATGTAAGTTGCATGCTACACATGAAGAAAACAAAAAAGAAAAAAAAAAAAGAACTCATTAAAATTGCACTATGAATTAAACAGCAAGAGTCCAAGTAGGAGTGCAATTTTACATTCTAAGAGGTAAGATTGATATGGTCTTGTTTCATGGTTCAGACATCAGTTGCTAGTATCAAACACAATCTGAAATGAAAGTCACAGCTTTTCACAAAGTACAGTATCAGCCCTGGATTTCTTAATGCTATCTATTATATCTATGGTGCTCCAAAAGAAATATAAAGCAAAACCACCAGGGAGAAGAGGTTTCTTTACTAAATTTAGACAACTTATTTGAGATTCTCTTCCTTTGATATACCATTCAAACAGTGCAAATGAGAAGAAGTCACCATTAAGATCTGAACTTATGCTCTATAGTAGGCTGCCTCATGTAACTAATGGCTCTCTCTGTTATATCTTAGAACATCTGCATGATGAAAGTACTTACATACACACACACACACCACCACCACCAGTATAAAGAAGAACCAGGTTTAATTTTTGAGAGCAGCATGTGTGATAAGTCTCTTCAGTGATGTCAGATTCTTTGTGACCCTATGGACTGTAGCCCACCAGGCTCCTCTATCCATAGGATTTTGGAGAATACTGGAGTGGGTTGCCATGCCCTCCTCCAGTGGATCTTCTAGACTCAGGGATTGAACCTGTGTCTCTTACCTCTCCTGTATTGGCAGGCAGGTTCTTTACCACTAGCGCCACCTGGGACGTTCCTTTTAAGATCAGAATCCAGTCCAACAGGGACACTATCCAAAATTCCACTTCATATGTAGTGGGGAAGGAGTATTTTTTTCTTTGTTCTTTTTGGGTTTAATTTTCCTTCTTTGAGAAGACTAGTCAGTAGGACTCCAGATATATCCAGATTCAGGTAAAGCATATTAACCTACAGTTTTCCACCTTCAAAGATGAGTTGAATTTCAAGAAACTTTCATCCAAAATAGGGGCCCTGCCATCTCCTTTGTCAGTTGTCAGGATCTACTTCAACTTCATTTTGCTTCCTCATTTTCCCATTCCACCAAACATCGTGCATTCATCTATTCTCCCCATATTTTCTTAGTACAGTCAGAAATATTCCAAAACGTTTCTCCCAGATTTCCACATTTCCTGTCTGCTGAATGCACTGGGAGTAGATAGTAGATTCTATAGACTTGTCATACGTTGCTTGCAGTGGGATGTATCATATCCCAAAGGAGTTTCTTCAGAACACTTTGATATTATGCTAAAGAATATTTTAAAATATTTATATGAAGTCATATTTTTGGATTACCTCCCAGCACATCAACCCACAAATATAAGCAGGAATAGGGCTGTCTGTTTCATAAACAGAAACTCAAACACAATATTTCATTGTTGATATTCCATCAACACACACAGTCAGGACACAGCACCTGAAATATACGAACTATAAGCCAAGACCCCCAGAGGAGTATTGAAGGATATTTTGCAATGATTTTGGAGAATCCTAACCTGAGACCACCATCTATTATTTTATTAATTTATCTCCTCTGAACTGCCTAGTAGTAGCACTAACACAGCAAATACACAGATATTTCAAATGTGCATTTAAAAGGTCAATTTCCATGGGTTCATTTTGAATCACAACAGAGGTTTATCAGATATATCAAGGTTTTACCCTTTCTTTAAGGATAGAGGCCAAATCTAGTATTGTTTATATCTTAGTATACGAGATGAAGGCAAGAAAATGGTTTTTAAAATAGTAGTAATTATTAATTAGAATTGTTAATGTCTACTGACAAACAGTAAACTTTGTTATTTTGTATGTGGATTATAGAACATTAGAGTTAGTAAGGAACTTAGAGTCATTTTATAACTCCCTATCCCCAGTGCATGAATCTTCCTTACTGTCAAAGACAAATAGCATTCTTGTTTCATCTTACACCCCTCTAATCACAGAACATCACTGCCTTACTAATAAGGCATATGGCATAATAAGGCATAATATTAGGCATAATATGACTAATAAGGCATAATAGTCAGAAAGCTGTGCCTTTTTACTAAGTTGATGCCTATCTTCTTACCATCTCTTTATATTGGTCAGGTTATTCTGTGTATCAGAATTATCTTTGAATCTGTATTGCCTGTGTTCAATTTCCCATTCAGACTTTTATTAGCTTCATAACCTCAGATAAGTTAATCCCTTTGTCCTTCAACATAAATTTAGAAATTGACCACTCTTACCTCCATGGTTGTCTCTACCGTCTCTAGTTTCCAAATCAGTTTTCCAACCCCACAGATCTATTATCTACATGACTGCCAAGAGGCATCCTATTCATATTTGGTCAAACCAAGTCACTATTCTGATCAAAATCATGCGAAGACTCCACATTTAATTCAGAGTAAAAGTTCAAGTCCTCACAATGGCTTACAACGTCCTCCACGCTGCTCTGTCTGGCTCTGCTGATACCCTCCCACTTTCCCCTCAGTCACTCAAGCAGCTTTAGCCACACAGATCCACTGCTCCTGGACCACAAAAAGCACACTCCTGCACTTAGGTCTCTGCTCTCACTGCTTCCATCACCTGGAACCCTCCCCCAGGTTCCAGACCTGCAGACCTGCCTGCCAATGTGGCTTCTTCTTCAAGTATTTGCTTAAATTTCACTTTCTCACTGGGACCTATTCCAGGTCCTTGATTTAATAAAGATGAAATAAAATACCTCTTCACTAAGATAAACTTAAGGACAGAGGCTTTTGTATATTTTGTTCACAGGACTTTGCATATAATAGGCATTCAGTAAATGTTTGTCCAGCGAGTAAATGAATTTGAGGGTACAGCACTTAAAACAGTGGCTAGTAGTAGTAGTAGTAGTAGTAGTGATCGCTCAGTCGTGTTCTACTCTTTGTGACCCCATGGACTGCAGCCTACCAGGCTCCTCCATCCATGGGATTCTCCAGGCAAGAGTACTGGAGTGGGGTGCCATTTCCGAGGGTGATAAATATTCATATAACTATTATTAGTACTGAGGTAACTGCTATTAGTGCTGCCATTGTTACTTTTTTTTTCACTCATTCATTTATTCAATCACCTGTTTGCCTTTTTTTTTTTTTTTAACTTTACAATATTGTATTGGTTTTGCCTTGTTGCCATTCTTACTCTTATCTGAAGTAGTCATGTCTGCTTCTGAAGCTATAGTTACTAAAAGGCTTTGATCTATAAGGTCAGATCACTTTCAAACCCCTGGACTAATCAAACAAAGTTGGTACCTTATAAAAAGACCAATCTTTGGAACTGTTCCTCCTTTCAGTGTGGGTGAATCCACAAAGCTTACTCTTCTAAAGCACCCTCTCCTAATTCTTCCTGGGGCACATGTCTGGCCACCTTTCTTGTTTTCTCTTCATACTCCTAGCACTTTCTGGGACAACCCTGAACCCCAGGCCATAGGGCGCTAATTTTAAAATACATTATTGTGTTACCATTTGTCAAAGGAGACACAAACAGTATAAATGCAACATGCATGATAATTTGACTGAATTGCTGATTAGTGATACATGTGATTTCTAAACTACCCCCCCAATTCAAACTAACCTTGCATGTGATAGAGACAAAATAAATATTTGTTGAAAACAGAAACAGATCCATAGATATAGTAAATGAAAAGGAGTTTGCCAGAGGGGAGAAAGGTCAGGGGAGAAATGAAATGGGTAAGGAAGATTAAGAGGTACACATTTCCAGTTATAAAATAAGTCACCAGAATGAAATACACAGCATGGGGAATATAGTCAATAATATTTTAATAACTTTGTATAGTAACAGATAATAACTAGAATTATTATGGTGATCATTTTGCAACATATAGAAATACTGAATCGCTATGTTGTACAATGGAATAAATAGTGTTATAGGACAATTATACTCCAATAATAAATGGATAGATAATAAATACTTTAAAATGAATGAATCCTCAAAAATGACAAAAAATTAATGTTTATTAGAATTACTTCTAAAATATATTTTAGGCTTAAAAATTACTTTTAATATTAAATATATCACAAAATATATTAATTATCCTTAAGTAAAATTTATTTATTTGTTTTTCAGTAACAATTTTTTTAAATTTAAATTTATTTATTTTAATTGGAGACTAATTACTTTACAACATTGTATTGGTTTTGCCATACATCAACATGAATCTGCCACGGGTGTACACATGTTTCCAATCCTGAACCCCCCTCCCTTCTCCCTCCCCATACCATCCCTCTGGGTCACCCCAGTGCACCAGCCCCAAGCATCCTGTATCCTGCATCAAACCTGGACTGGTGATTCATTTCTTATATGATATTATACATGTTTCCATTCCATTCTCCCAAATCATCCCACCCTCTCCCTCTCCCACAGAGTCCAAAAGACTGTTCTATACATCTGTGTCTCTTTTGCTGTCTCGCATACAGGGTTATTGTTACCATCTTTCTAAATTCCATATATATGCATTAGTATACTGTATTGGTGTTTTTCTTTCTGGCTTACTTCACTCTGTATAATAGGCTCCAGTTTCATCCACCTCATTAGAACTGATTCAAATGTATTCTTTTTAATGGCTGAGTAATACTCCATTGTGTATATGTACCACTGCTTTCTTATCCATTCATCTGCTGATGGACATCTAGGTTGCTTCCATGTCCTGGCTATTATAAACAGTGCTGCGATGAACATTGTGGTACACATGTCTCTTTCAATTCTGGTTTCCTCGGTGTGTATGCCCAGCAGTGGGATTGCTGGGTCATAAGGCAGTTCTATTTCCAGCTTTTTAAGGAATCTCCACACTGTTCTCCATAGTGGCTGTACTAGTTTGCATTCCCACCAACAGTGTAAGAGGGTTCCCTTTTCTCCACACCCTCTCCAGCATTTATTATTTGTAGACTTTTGGATCGCAGCCATTCTGACTGGTGTGAAATGGTACCTCATAGTGGTTTTGATCTGCATTTCTCTGATAATGAGTGATGTTGAGCATCTTTTCATGTGTTTGTTAGCCATCTGTATGTCTTCTTTGGAGAAATGTCTATTTAGTTCTATGGCCCATTTTTTGATTGGGTCATTTATTTTTCTGGAATTGAGCTGTAGGAGTTGCTTGTATATTTTTGAGATTAGTTGTTTGTCAGTTGCTTCATTTGCTATTATTTTCTCCCATTCTGAAGGCTGTCTTTTCACCTTGCTTATAGTTTCTTTTGTTGTACAGAAGCTTTTAATTTTAATCAGGTCCCATTTGTTTATTTTTGCTTTTATTTCCAATATTCTGGGAGGTGGGTCATAGAGGATCCTGCTGTGATTTATGTTGGAGAGTGTTTTGCCTATGTTCTCCTCTAAGAGTTTTCTAGTTTCTGGTCTTATGTTTAGATCTCTATTCCACTTTGAGTTTATTTTTGTGTATGGTGTTAGAAAGTGTTCTAGTTTCATTCTTTTACAAGTGGTTGACCAGTTTTCCCAGCACCACTTGTTAAAGAGATTGTCTTTTCTCCGTTGTATATTCTTGCCTCCTTTGTCAAAGATAAGGTGTCCACAGGTGCGTGGATTTATCTCTGGGCTTTATATTTTGTTCCATTGATCTATATTTCTGTCTTTGTGCCAGTACCATACTGTCTTGATGAGTGTGGCTTTGTAGTATAGCCTGAAGTCAGGCAGGTTGATTCCTCCAGTTCCATTCTTCTTTCTCAAGATTGCTTTGCCTATTCAAGGTTTTTTGTATTTCCATACAAATTGTGAAATTATTTGTTCTAGCTCTGTGAAGAATACCGTTGGTAGCTTGATAGGCATTGTATTGAATCTATAGATTGCTTTGGGTAGTATACTCATTTTCACTATATTGATTCTTCTGATTCATGAACATGGTATATTTCTCCATCTATTAGTGTCCTCTTTGATTTCTTTCACCAGTATTTTATAGTTTTCTATATATAGGTCTTTAGTTTCTTTAGGTAGATATATTCCTAAGTATTTTATTCTTTTCGTTGCAATGGTGAATGGAATTGTTTCCTTAATTTCTCTTTCTATTTTCTCGTTATTAGTGTATAGGAATGCAAGGGATTTCTGTGTGTTGATTTTATAGCCTGCAACTTTACTATGTTCCTTGATTAGCTCTAGTAATTTTCTGGTGGAGTCTTGAGGGTTTTCTATGTAGAGGATCATGTCATCTGCAAATAGTGAGAGTTTTACTTCTTCTTTTCCAATTTGGATTCCTTTTATTTCTTTTTCTGCTCTGATTGCTGTGGCCAAAACTTCCAGAACTATGTTGAATGGTAGTTGAAAGTGGGCACGCTTGTCTTGTTCCTGACTTTAGGGGAAATGCTTTCAATTTTTCACCATTGAGGCTAATGTTTGTTGTGGGTTTGTCATATATAGCTTTTATTATGTTGAGGTATGTTCCTTCTATTTCTGCTTTCTGGAGAGTTTTTATCATAAATGGATGTTGAATTTTGTCAAAGGCTTTCTCTGCATCTATTGAGATAATCATATGTCTTTTATTTTTCAATTTGTTAATGTGGTGAATTACATTGATTGATTTGTGGATATTGAAGAATCCTTGCATCCCTGGGATAAAGCCCATTTGGTCATGGTGTATGATCTTTTTAATGTGTTGTTGGATTCTGATTGCTAAAATTTTGTTAAGGATTTTTACATCTATGTTCATCAGTGATATTGACCTGTAGTTTTTTTTTTTTTTTTTTTTGTGGCATCTTTGTCAGTATTAGGGTGGTGGTGGCCTCATAGAATGAGTTTGGAAGTTTACCTTCCTCTGCAATTTTCTGGAAGAGTTTGAGTAGGATAGGTGTTAGCTCTTCTCTAAATTTTTGGCAGAATTCAGCTGTGAAGCCATCTGGACCTGGGCTTTTGTTTGCTGGAAGATTTCTGATTACAGTTTCAATTTCCATGCTTGTGATGGGTCTGTTAAGATTTTCTATTTCTTCCTGGTCCAGTTTTGGAAAGTTGTACTTTTCTAAGAATTTGTCCATTTCTTCCACGTTGTCCATTTTATTGGCATATAATTGCTGATAGAAGTCTCTTATGATCCTTTGTATTTCTGTGTTGTCTGTTGTGAGATCTCTATTTTCATTTCTAATTTTATTGATTTGATTTTTCTCCCTTTGTTTTTTGATGAGTCTGGCTAATGGTTTGTCAATTTTATTTATCCTTTCAAAGAACCAGCTTTTGGCTCTGTTGATTTTTGCTATGGTCTCTTTTGTTTCTTTTGCATTTATTTCTGCCCTAATTTTTAAGATTTCTTTCTTTCTACTAACCCTGGGGTTCTTAATTTCTTCCTTTTCTAGTTGCTTTAGGTATAGAGTTAGGTTATTTATTTGACTGTTTTCTTGTTTCTTGAGGTATGCCTGTATTGCTATGAACTTTCCCCTTAGCACTGCTTTTACAGTGTCCCACAGGTTTTGGGTTGTTGTGTTTTCATTTTCATTCGTTTCTATGCATATTTTGATTTCTTTTTTTATTTCTTCTGTGATTTGTTGGTTATTCAGAAGTGTGTTGTTCAGCCTCCATATGTTGGAATTTTTAATAGTTTTTCTCCTATAATTGAGATCTAATCTTACTACATTATGGTCAGAAAAGACGCTTGGAATGATTTCTTTTTTTTTTTTTTTCTTGGATTTACCAAGGCTAGATTTATGGCCCAGGATGTGATCTATCCTGGAGAAGTTTCTGTGTGCACTTGAGAAAACGGTGACATTCATTGTTTTGGGGTGAAATGTCCTATAGATATCAATTAGGTCTGACTGGTCTATTGCATCATTTAAAGTTTGTGTTTCTTTGTTAATTTTCTGTTTAGTTGATCTATCCATAGGTGTGTGGGGGGTACTAAAGTCTCCCACTATTATTGTGTTATTGTTAATTTCCCCTTTCATACTTGTTAGCATTTGTCTTACATATTGCAGTGCTCCTATGTTGGGTGCATATATATTTATAATTATATCATCTTCTTGGATTGATCCTTTGATCATTATGTAGTGTCCTTGTCTCTTTTCACAGCCTTTGTTTTAAAGTCTATTTTATCTGATATGAGCATTGCTACTCCTGCTTTCTTTTGGTCTCTATTTGCATGGAATAACTTTTTCCAGCCCTTCACTTTCAGTCTGTATGTGTCCCTTGTTTTGAGGTGGGTCTCTTGTAGACAACATATATAGGGGTCTTGTTTTTGTATCCATTCAGCCAATTACCCTTAAGTAAAATTTAAAGTCAAGCTACAGTTGATAGAGAAAAGTAGGTTTCTGTCTACAAGCACACAGTGATAGTTTTGCCTTGTAGTAAGGAGTCATGGTTCAGGTACTGTTGAAGCCTGACTTGAAGAATTTTGAGCATTACCTAGCTAGCATGTGAAATGAGCACAATTGTACAGTAATTTGAACATTCTTTGGCATTGCCCTTCTTTGGGATTGGAATAAAAACTGACCTTTTCCAATTCTGTGGCCACTGCTGAGTTTTCCAAATTTGCTGGCATATTGAATGCAGCACTTTAACACCACTTTAACAGTACATTAACCAAGAACTTCCAGATGTACAAGCTAGATTTAGAAATGGCAGAGGAACCAGAAATCAAATTGCCAACATCAGTTGGATCACAGAAAAAGTAAGAGAATTCAAGAAAAAAAAAAAACATCTACTTCTGCTTCATTGACTATGCTAAAGCCTTTGACTGTGTGGATCACAACAAAACTGTGGAAAATTCTTCAAGATATGGGAATACCAAACCACCTTACCTACCTCCTGAGAAACCTGAATGCAGGCCAAGAAGCAACAGTTAGAACCAGACAGGGAACAATGGACTGGTTCAAAATTGGGAAAAGAGTACATCAAGACTGTATATTGTCACCCTACTTATTTAACTTACATGCAGAGTACATCATGAGAAATGCCAGGCTAGATGAATCACAAGCTAGAATCAAGAGTGCCAGAAGAATATTAACAACTTCAGATATGCCGATGATACTACACTAATGGCATAAAATGAAGAGGAACTAAAGAACCTCTTAATAAAGGTGAAAGAGGAAACTGAAAAATCTGGCTTAAAACTAGACATTGAAAAAAATCAGAGATCATGGCATCCAGTCCCATCTCTTTAAGGCAAATAGATGGGGGATAATGGAAACAGGTATAGACTTTATTTTCTTGGGCTCCAAAATCACTGCTGATGGGGACTGAAACCATGAAATTAAAAGACACTTGCTCTTTGGAAGAAAAGCTATGACAAATCTAGACAACATGTTAAAAATTGAAGACATTACTTTGCCAACAAAGGTCTGTATAGTCAATGCTATGGTTTTTCCAGTAGTTACATACAGATGTGAGAGTTGGACCATAAGGAAGGCTGAGTGCCAAAGAATTGCTTTCGAACTGTGGTGCTAGAGAAGACTCTTGGACAGCAAGGAGATCAAACCAGCCAATCCTAAAGGAATCAACCCTGAATTCTCATTGGAAGAACTGATACTGAAGCTGAAGCTCCAAGAGCCTGGCGGGCTATGGTCCATACTGTCACACAGTCAGACATGACTGAGTAACTAAGAACAGCACTGCTGCTGCTGCTGCTAAGTTGCTTCAGTTGTGTCTGACTCTGTGCGACCCCATAGATGGCAGCCCACCAGGCTCCCCCGTCCCTGGGATTCTCCAGGCAAGAACACTGGAGTGGGTTGCCATTTCCTTCTCCAATGCATGAAAGTGAAAAGTGAAAGTGAAGTCGCTCAGTCATGTCCACCTCTTAGCGACCCCATGGACTGCAGCCTACCAGGCTCCTCCGTCCATGGGATTTTCCAGGCAAGAGTACTGGAGTGAGGTGCCATTGCCTTCTCCAAAGAACAGCACAGCACAGCACAATAGAATATTTATAAGATTGAAAAGAACATGATCATCATAAAGACAGGAAAACAATAGAATATGAAGACAGTGAAAAGAACTGATGGTGGGGAATGTTTCTGGCGAAAAAACAAGTCATACAGGGAAATAATTACCTTCAGATATTTGAAAACATCATTTGTAAAAAAAAAAAAAAAAAAGATAAAACAAAAACAGATTTAATGTGACTCTAGTCAGAAATAAGTCCAATGGGAAGAAGTTACAAGACAGAAAATTATAGCTCAATACTAGAAAGATCTATAAAATAATTAATATAGGCCAAATATAAAATTGGGTGGCTTAGAGATCAAAAGTTTTCTGTCACTGGAGAAGTTGAACTAAAGGTCAGAGTTTTAGTTTGCATTAGCTTACCAGGGCCACCATAATGAGATACCACAGACTGAGTGGCTTAAACAACAGAAATTTATTTTCTTACAGTTCTGGAACCTAGAAGTCCAAGATCGAGGTGTCAACAGGACTGGTTTCTTCTGAGGCCTTTTGCCATCTCTCTGTGTCCTCACATGGCCTTTGCTATGTGCATGCACAATCCTGGTGTGCCTCTATATGTCTCAGACTCTTCTTGTAAAGATCCAGTCAGATTGGACAAGAACCCACTCTAATGGCCTCATATTAACTTAATACCTTCTTTAATGGCCCTATCTCCAAGTACAGTCATATTTTGTGGTGCTGGTGGTTAAGACTTCAACATACGAATGGAGGAGGCACTATTGAGTCCATAATATCACCCCTTTCAACATGTAACAGAGACACTGTAGCAGGTGGTGGGGAAGGGGTTTTGCTAGATATTACCAAGGACCTACATTCAAACTCTTAGGTCAGAAACGTATGGTACATAAACACAGTAAAATCACATTTATTCAAAGTCTGATTCTCTATCAGCAAGTGATTTGCCATTTACAATAGGACTGCTTCATTATCCCAGGTAAATAGCATCAGTTAAGTGTAAGACAGTCTGATTTAAACTGCTGTTTGTTTTGTACAATTAGTATTAACATATAATTTCAGTGATATTATTTGAAAATTATTACTATGTATATATTCATAATAAAGATTTTTTAAACACAGGAAAATAGTTGTCCACTATTCTGTCACTTTGCCAACAAAGATCCATATAGTCAAAGCTATGGTTTTTCCAGTAGTCATGTATGGATATGAGACTTGGACCATAAAGAAGGCTGAAGGCTAAAGAACTGATGCTTTCAAACTGTGGTATTGGAGAAAACTCTTGAGAGTCCCTTGGACTGCAAGGAGATCAAACCAGTCAATCCTAAAGGAAATCAACCCTGAATACTCATTGGAAGAACTGATGCTGAAGCTCCAATACTTTGGCCACCTGATGTAAAGAGCTGGCTCATTGGAAAAGACCCTGATGCTGGGAAATATTGAAGGCAGGAGGAGAAGGTGACAGACAACAGAGGATGAGATGGTTGGATGGCATCACCAACTCAATGGATATGAATTTGAGCAAACTCTGAGAGATAGTGAAGAACAGGGAAGCCTGGCGTGCTGCAGTCCCTAGGGCTGCAAAGAGTCGGACAGGACTGAATGACTGAACAACAAATTTCGTCACCTATGCCAGTTAAAGTCTTCATTCTGTATTTTCTTCTCATTACCTATAAGCGCGCATAACATACTGAGAACAGATAGTGAAAGAATTGAGTACTAAGGAACTCAAAACCTTTTACAAAGGAAGCAGCTACAGGAATTGGGAGGGATTTGAATGAGATGGGATGGAGAAAGTCTAGGAATGAGTCAAAAGTCTCAAATCTAGATTAACTGGAAGGATGGCAAGTGTTTCAAAATTTGATAAATATTTATCAAAATATAAGAACTACAAAAACTGAAAAGAAAAGCAATTTAGCAAAGGCAATGTTTATGAGTGAGCATTGTCATGTAAGCAAATCTGCCTGCCCCCTAAATTCTGCCCTTAAGCTGTTGGCTCTTCAGACTTGGGGTTGGGATTAGATAAACTGAGGGAGCATCAAAAGGTGATAGCCTTCGAGGTGCCATCATCCTGCTGCTACCCTAATGCTCTGGATGTATTTCAGTTCAGTTCAGTTGCTCAGTCAGTTGTGTCCGACTCTTTGTGACCCCATGAATCGCAGCACGCCAGGTGTCCCTGTCCATCACCAACTCCCAGAGTTCACTGAGACTCATGTCCATTGAGTCAGTGATGCCATCCAGCCATCTCATCCTCTGTCATTCCCTTCTCCTCCTGCCCCCAATTCCTCCCAGCATCAGAGTCTTTTCCAATGAGTCAACTCTTCGCATGAAGTGGCCAAAGTACTGGAGTTTCAGCTTCAGCATCATTCCTTCCAAAGAAATCCCAGGGCTGATCTCCTTCAGAATGGACTGGTTGGATCTCCTTGCAGTCCAAGGGACTCTCAAGAGTCTTCTCCAACACCACAGTTCAAAAGCATCAATTCTTTGGCGCTCAGCCTTCTTCACAGTCCAACTCTCACATCCATACATGACCACAGGAAAAACCATAGCCTTGACTAGATGGACCTTTATTGGCAAAGTAATGTCTCTGCTTTTGAATATGCTATCTAGGTTGGTTATAACTTTCCTTCCAAGGAGTAAGCGTCTTTTAATTTCATGGCTGCAGTCACCATCTGCAGTGATTTTGGAGCCCCCCAAAATAAGTCTGACACTGTTTCTACTGTTTCTCCATCTATTTCCCATGAAGTGATGGGACCGGATGCCATGATCTTCTTTTTCTGAATGTTGAGCTTTAAGCCAACTTTTTCACTCTCCTCTTTCACTTTCATCAAGAGGCTTTTTAGTTCCTCTTCACTTTCTGCCATAAGGGTAGTGTCATCTGCATATCTGAGGTTATTGATATTTCTCCCAGCAATCTTGGTTCCAGCTTGTGCTTCTTCCAGCCCAGCATTTCTCATGATGTGCTCTGCATAGAAGTTAAATAAGCAGGGTTACAATATACAGCCTTGATGTACTCCTTTTCCTATTTGGAACCAGTCTGTTGTTCCATGTCCAGTTCTAACTGTTGCTTCCTGACCTGCATACAAATTTCTCAAGAGGCAGGTCAGGTGGTCTGGTATTCCCATCTCTTTTAGAATTTCCCACAGTTTATTGTGATCCACACAGTCAAAGGCTTTGGCATAGTCAATAAAGCAGAAATAGATGTTTTTCTGGAACTCTCTTGCTTTTTCCATGATCCAGCGGATGTTGGCAATTTGGTCTCTGGTTCCTCTGCCTTTCCTAAAACCAGCTTGAACATCTGGAAGTTCACGGTTCATGTATTGCTGAAGCCTGGCTTGGAGAATTTTGAGCATTACTTTACTAGCATGTGAGATGAGTGCAATTGTGTGGTAGTTTGAGCATTCTTTGGCATTGCCATTCTTTGGGATTGGAATGAAAACTGACCTTTTCCAGCCCTGTGGCCACTGCTGAGTTTTCAAAATTTGCTGGATGTATTTAGCAGCAACTAAAGTCTTCCCTGGTGGCTGAGCTGGTAAAGAGTCCACCTGAAATGTAGGAGACCTGGGTTCAATCCCTGGGTTGGGAAGATCCCCTGGAGAAGGGAACGGCTTCCCACTCCAGTATTCTGGTCTGGAGAATTCCATGGACTGTTTGGTCCATGGGGTCACAAAGGGTCAGACATGACTGAGTGACTTTCACATCACAAACTCTCAAAGGGGCTCTCCTGGTATGGCTCAGCAGTAAAGAATCTGCCTGCAATGCAGGAGATGTGGGTTCAGTTCCTGGGTTGGGAAGATCTCCTGGACGTGAGCATGGCAACCCACTCTTGTATTCTTGCCTGGAAAAATTCCATGGACAGAGGAATTTGGCAGGCTACAGTCCATGGGGTCACAAAGAATCTGACAAGACTAAGCGACTGAACACACACACATGCACATATACACTCACAACTGAACATTAAAATTGTTATACACCCTAAATATTACCAGCAAATATCATCTTGTCCTTGCAAAAGTAAAATTTCAAAAACAATATCCCTCAGTCAACAAAACCATGAAGGTTTTCATCTATAATGAGAATGAAATCCCTGATTGCTGGATAGAACATTGCAGGGATCAAATAGGATAATATAAGCTAAAGTTCTTTGTAACCTTGAAGTCAGACCTCTGGGTTCAAATCCTGGCTTTGCAGCTTATTAGCTCTTTAGTCTTGGGTGAGTTACCTAACCTCTCAGTGCTTGGTTTTTCATATGCAAATAGGGAAAGTAATTGAACCAACACTCAGAGATTGCTATGAGGAATAAATAACATGATTATATATAAAGTACTTGGCACACCACCAAGCATCTAGTAAATTACCAATAAAATATTAGTTATTAATTAGCTTAAAATTTAGTTTGGGAACAAGATAGATATAGTTAGTTAGTTCAGTTGCTCAGTCGTGTCTGACTCTTCACAACCCCATGAATCACAGCACGCCAGGCCTCCCTGTCAATCACCAACTCCCGGAGTTCACTCAGACTCATGTCCATTGAGTCAGTGATGCCATCCAGCCATCTCATCCTCTGTCATTCCCTTCTCCTCCTGCGCCCAATTCCTCCCAGCATCAGAGTCTTTTCCCATGAGTCAACTCTTCGCATGAAGTGGCCAAAGTACTGGAGTTTCAGCTTCAGCATCATTCCTTCTAAAGAAATCCCAGGGCTGATCTCCTTCAGAATGGACTGGTTGGCTCTCCTTGCAGTCTAAGGGACTCTCAAGAGTCTTCTCCAACACCACAGTTCAAAAGCATCAATTCTTTGGCGCTCAGCCTTCTTCACAGTCCAACTCTCACATCCATACATGACCACAGGAAAAACCATAGCCTTGACTAGACAGACCTTTGTTGGCAAAGTAATGTCTCTGCTTTTGAATATGCTATCTAGGTTGGTCATAACTTTCCTTCCAAGGAGTAAGCGTCTTTTAATTTCATGGCTGCAGTCACCATGTGCAGTGATTTTGGAGCCCCCCAAAATAAGTCTGACACTGTTTCCAATGTTTCCCTATCTATTTCCCATGAAGTGATGGGACCAGATGCCATGATCTTTGTTTTCTGAATGTTGAGCTTAAGATAGATATAGATGATAGCAATATGCACACTATGTATATATGTATATATGTATATACGTATATACACACACTCAATATATATGTGTGTGTGCACATATACATACACTGTGTACATACAGTAATAAATGAGAAAAGTCACATGTGTAAACAAAGTCAATGTCTGGGTGGGTGTACTAGATAGAATCTTGCTATTTGACATATGCAGGAAACCATTTTAGGATATGAGCATCTGATGTGGGAAGTAGTTTTGTTTATTTGCCTATCTTTCCTCTAAAGTGAGACAGTCTTGAGTGTAAGGGTCATATCTAGTTCGCCATTTAATCCTCAACGACCAGCACATTACTGATACATACACAGCTCTAGTAAATATTTGTTGAATGAATGCAAGAATAAATGAATGTAAGAAAAGGTAGGAAGTATATACTGCAAACAGAGAAGAACACTGTGTGCCCAGAGCAGGAAGTTAATATAATAATAACAGTAGTTATAACTTAATAAACTTTCAAGCAAAAATCCTGTACCAGAAACCAAATTTTGACTATCAGAAAAGAAAGGTAAGGGAGCAGAAAGGAAAAAGACTAAAACATTTTTTGCAAAGAGATATTTATACTAGTATGAATGATCTCCTGATTCTAGACCCACCACTCTCAATATCATCAGCAGTTCTCTGCAATTTTGGGCACTCAGGAATCTCCCCACTGGAGAACTCTAGAACTAAGTGTCTTTGAAAATCAAGGGCTTCCCATACTTCCTTTTCAACCAAAAGGAACAATAACTATAAAACTTTTATATTTAGAAACTTTAGTTAATTCTGTAATATCTAAAGGGGAATCAACTAACACTCCTCCCAGGTGGGCATACATCTCATTTTATAACATCTCTTAAAGAGGATCTGCCACAACTTCTAATGTTGATGATAGTCTTCATTGCCAGGAAGTGATTTTGTTTCTCCAGTAAAGCACTATTGATCCCCTTGGGACAAACTTTAAGAGCAACCAGTCATTCTGTTCTTTGAAAGAGTTCATCTCTTATTTTTTAAACATCTTTTAATATGTGCTCTCTTCTCTTTTCCAAGTTAAATAACATCCGTTCCTTCCACGATTCCTCTGAGGTATTTGTAATATTGCTTCATTTCTCCTATGGCTTTCCAATAACCTCTCCAAATCTTTATGTACCAGGGGATGAGCCATTGTTTATGTCTTGTTTCTTCTGACCTTCGGTTCAGGACTCATCTTGCAATCGGACTACCTCTAAGGGACTTTGCAGTAATTAGGAAAAGATGCTACTCTCTGGGCAGATGATTTTAAAAATGTCACCCTATGAGTTGCCATGTGATCCAACAATCCCACTCCTGAGCATATATCCAAGACAAAAGTATAATTTGAAGAGATACATGTATCCCTATGTTCATAGCAGCACTATTTGCAATAGACTAGACATGGAAACAACTTAAATGTCCATCAACAGACAAATGGATAAAGATGTGGTATATACGCACACACACACACACACACACACACACGCACACACACACACACAATGAATGTTACTCAGCCATAAAAAATAATGCTATTTTCAGGAACATGGATTGGACCTAGAGATTATCATAGTAAGTGACATAAAACAGAAAATACCATATGTTATCACTTATATGTGGAATCTAAAACTTGACACAAATGAACCATCTGTAAAACAGAAAGACTTGTGGTTGCTAAGGGGAAAGGATGGTGGGGATGGAAGGATGGGAGTCTGGGATTAGCAGGTACAAACCAGTATATACAGGATGGATAAACAATAAGGCCCTACTGTATAACATAGGGACTGTAGTCAATATCTTGTTATAAACCATAAGGGAAAAGAATATGAAAAAGAATATATATATATATATATATATCTGAATCATTTTTTCTGTATAGCAGAAGTTAATACAAGATTGTAAATCAACTATACTTAAATAAAAATTTTTTTTAAATGTTCCCCTCTGGAGAGGCCAGTTAGAAGCGGGATCTTGATAGTGAATAAAAAGGTACTCCTTGCCTGTTTCTTGTCAGGCACCTTCATATACTGAACAAACTGAGAAACCACACCGGCAGCCTTGCCTTTGAGACACCTGTATTATACAAAAAATAGGATTTTTTTTTGCATAATATCTGGGTATTATAGAGCACTGTTCTTTTGGAAATCACATTCTTTCATCTTTCTCTCTCCCCCCTTTTTTAAAAGTGTAACCCAGTGTCCAAGATGGTACAGTAGGAAGATCCTAATCTCACCTCCTCCCATGAGCGCAATAAAATTAACTATTTATAGAGTAACTATTGATGAGAAAGACAAGAATACTGGAAGAAAGGATATTCTACAACTAATGATAAAGATGGAACCATAGTAAGATGGGTAGGAGGAGGAGAGACATGGTATGGTCCAGACCCATAATGTGGGATGAGCGACCCACACGATTGCAGAGGTTTTCCCTAAGAAGGAGTTGAAGCTGCACGTTGGGCTCCTCAGCCCAGGGGTCCTGCACCAGGAAGAGGAGCCCCCAGGTCATTTGGCTTTGAAGGGCAATGTGGCTTTCTTTCAAAAAACCCAGAGGGATGTGGAAAATAGAGACGTCACTCTTAAAGGGCACCCGCAAAATTTCACACCTTCCAAAACTCAGGGCAGAAGCAGTCATTTGAAAGAAGTCTGAGTAAGACCCATGTGCTGAACTTGGAGAGCCTCCCAGAGAGGTAGGAAGCAATTGGAGCTCACCTTGGAGACATAGACAGTACTGGCAGTCATTCTGAAAGCTCTGCTGCTGCTATTTCACTTCAGTTGTGTCCGACTCTGCATGACCCCATAGACGGCAGCCCACCAGGCTACCCCGTCCCTGGGACTCTCCAGGCAAGAACACTGGAGTGGGTTGCCATTTCCTTCTCCAATGCATGAAAGTGAAAAGTGAAAGGGAAGTCACTCAGTCATGTCCGACTCTTAGTGACCCCCTGGAAATCAGCCTACCAGACTCCTCCATCCATGGGATTTTCCAGACAAGAGTACTGGAGTGGGGTGCCATTGCCTTCTCCATCTGAAAGCTCATTCTACCACAAAGACACTGGTTCTAAGAAGTGCAGTTTTGGAATCCTCCTTGTAGTGTATTAGTACCAGGATCTGACCCTATCCACCAGCCTGTTAGCACCAGTACTGGCACACCTCAGGGCAAACAGCTAGGCAGGCAATACTTAGTCCTGCCCATTAGCAGGCTGACTCCAGCTATGGGATGCTTGGTCCCTGCAGCCAGAGACCCTGGGCCCTGACTCTGCCCAACAGTAGGACAGCCTAGCACCAAGACGAGCCTCACCCATCAGTGGGCAAGAATAGCCCAGGGATCCAGTGGGTCCTAACCCTGCCCATCAGCAGGTAAACAGAAGGTCCAGGACCACTGCAGGCCAACAGTTTGCAATGTAAGAACACAGCTCGCCCACCAGCTTACTGGCACCAGCTCCTAGACATCTTGGACCATCCAGCCAGTTGCCCTGGGACTCAACCCCACATACCAGCAGGGTGACATGAGGTTTAGGACACTGAAGGCCCTGCAGCCAGTTATGTTAGGAACCAGATTCACCCATCAGTGGCCAACACTAGATCTGAGACTCCTGGCCACACAACAATACACCCCAGAACCTGGCTCTGCCCACCAGCACTAACCCCAGAACACCCCAGGGCTTTGTAGGCAGCCACCTCACATCAGGCAGGGTAACCAACTAGATCAGGAAATCTGTCCCTGCCACATGCTCGTGCATGTGTATACATACCCACATGCACACGTGTGTGTGCACGCACACACACAGAGCTCCCAATACTTTCTTGGTGATCTGTGCTATATTTAAAATGGATAACCGACAAGGACCTGCTACATACAGCACATGGAACTCTGTCCAGTGTTATGTGGCGGTCTGGATGGGAGGGAAGTTTGGGGTAGAATGGATACATATATATAAAAAGTTAAAAAAATATGAAATGAATCCACAGATCACCAAATATTTTAGGAAAGCAAAGAAGAAGTCAGAGAGCAGCAATTAAAAGTGAGATAAGAAAACTATTGCATCCATGAAATAAGACCAATAAAGAGCTCTTGAAATCTTGAAAAACATGACAGCAAAACTTCAACAAGATGTTTAGGAGATATAGTTGAGGAAATCTTCCAGAATGTAGAATAAAAAGACAAAATAATGCAAAAGTAGGAGAGAAAACATAAGAAAAATAGAGAATCAATCCAAGAATCTTAAAATCTGACAATCAGGAATTCCAGAAAGAGAAGTCGTAAGAAAGGGAAGGATACCATCACAAACTAACCACTATAATTTCCCAACCCCTAAAAGACTTAAAGTTACAGATTCCAAACTAGACCATAAAGTTATATGTCAGAACTCATCACTGTGATAATTTTAGAACTTTAGGGATAAAAAGAAGATCCTAAAAGCTTCTAGAGAGGTTATAGCTGATGGGTCAGCAATCAGAGTTTAAATTTTTCAATAGGAACTTGAAAAGCTAGAATACAGTGAAGTAATGTTATTTAAAATACTGAGGATACATTTCTTCCACATCAGAGTTCTACACCTACCCAAATGTCAAGGTAGATTATAAACATTTTCAGACATGAAGGATTTAAAAATATTCATCCCTTTTACTCATTTTCTCAAGAAACTACTAGAAACCACCACAATTAGAAAATAAAGGAGAAAAACTAGACATGGGAGTCAAACCAAACGAGAGAAGCAAAGTAAATTTCTAGAACTAAGGCAGTGGGAAATCACAGACGATGCTTATGTAACAGCCTAGAAAGCAACTAGTCTGGGCTGGAGCAAAAAAGGAGGAGGGGTTCAGGAGGAATGTCCCAAATCAAAATGAAACTGATAACTTACCTAACATATTGACAATTTGACAGGAATATAGTTCTAACAGACAATTTAAGGAAAAAGCCTAACAAAATATGAGGCAATGATTAAGTCCAATTTTTGTTTGTTGGTTCTGTCGCTCAGTCCAACTCTTTGTGACCCAATGGTACATTAGTACTAGCATAACAAGGGTTTCCCAGGTGGCTCAGTGGTAAAGAATCTGGCTGCCAATGCAGGAGACACAGGTTTGATCCCTGGGTTGGGTAGATCCCCTGGAGGAGGAAATGGAAACCCACTCTAGTACTCTGGCTGGCAAAATCCTATGGAGAGGAGTCTGGGGTATGGGAGGGTAAAGTCTGTGGGGTTGCAAAGAGTCAGACACAACCAAACACAAAAGAATCTGTTATGAAGAAAATTTACATTACCATAAAGCAAATACAAATTATTCATTTAACCCAAATGTTGTCTCAGGGGAGTGGGAACAGGGTGGGGAACCACAGTCTCAGGAGACCTGTGGCTTTTTAAGATGAATCTTATAATAACTATTTGACTCCTTCAACCAGGCATGTGTTTGACCAAAATCAAATTAAAGAATACAGCTTTGCAGAAAGTGTTCACCATGTATGATTTTTTAGTGATGTCTAAAATAACTATAGGGCCACTGCTCCATCAACTGCCAGAGCATCAGTTCTCAACTTTTTTTCCCTCTGGACACACAGACAAGTGGTACCTTCACGTGGCATAATTCCATGGATGTTCCCATTATTCTAACTTTAACATAATGTTTCTCACCTGCCTAAGAAATTATATATCAGAATATAAGTAATGAGGAAATAATATTACAGGACAAATTTGGACAGTGTTTAATGTATCAAAATTTACTATTTACAGTTATCCCAACTTGAGCCATTTTAAATAAGTAGTTAACATACCACAGGACTGATCTCAATATAATCATGTGTCACAAGCTAAATTTGAGAACCATTGGGTTATAGTAGGATTCCCAAACTCAGATGTCAACCAGAGTCAGGTAAGAGAAGAAGTTGTTAGGTAATTAGAATAGGAAAAAGGAATCCAGAATGGCAGTGGTTAAAAGGCAAAGAAGGGAAAAGCCTGTGAAAATAAAACAGGGAAGGTTCGAGGACCTCAGGTAAAACAAACAGCCCTCCTGGCTAGCCCAATTTACATAGGGCAGGCCCAGGGGGAGGAGGGAAAAAACATATAAAAAGAGGAGCCAAAATTGAGCTGGGGGCTTCTCTTCATGTCTTTTGGGCTGATCCAGCCTCACACCTTGAGGATGTATTTTCCTTTGCTTTCTAAATAAAACTGAGCTATAACACTGGTCTGTCCATTGCTTCAAATTTTTGCTATGGTGAGACAGAACTGAGGAAATAACACACTCTCCTGACAAAGTAAACCATGTAAACCTCTCACTTTTCCTTTTCCACACTTCATAGAGTCATGGGACGAGAGAACTTCTTTTTTTATTGTAAGAGAAGTAACAGAATCTGTGTGGTATTGAAAGATAATTGATCCTTTACCTTAACATCTGGTAGAGGCAAACTGCAGAGGAAAAGCCACTTACTTCTACAAAAAACCACTACTCAGCACCAATCAATAACCATGCTGGAATAGAGGTATATTCTCATCCCATCTCGACTCTACCTTACACATTTACATCCTAATGTGAGTCCCTTGTTATCCAAGATGTAAGTCACCATAGATGTGCATCATGTGATTCATATATCGAAGACAGTCCTGATTTGCAAAATGACTCTCCCTTTCAACTTATAAACCATGAAAATGTCCTGGAGAATGCAACATTTCAGTGTACAAAGTTCACCTTCAAGATGGATTTTCAAAACTGGGAAATACATACAAATTTTTTATCTAACCATGTACTTAAATCTTCAGTGCAGAAAATCAGATGATCACATTTGTTATCTAATTCAATTGCAGAGTTGAATAATTCTTTTTCTTATTAGGCCATGTTGTGCTACTTGGACTAAGCTAATGCTCAGTGATTACATGGGGTTGAGATCATAGATATTATACTTTGCAATTCCTTTCAAGGAATTGTTTCCAACATAAGGAGATACTATCATAGCAGAAGTTCAAACAGTATTTCTGCTATGATAGTTCTGATTCTCCAGCCAGATGCTGTCACTCTCTCCCTGACCCTCCTTGGACACCCTTCCCTTATCCTATGAGCACATGGTTAGAGTGCTCCATAAGAGCAATTTTATTTATGTTATCTTCATCCTGACTTGTCTTTATATCAAGGTCTCACCCTTCCTACCAGTCTCAGAGGAGGGGATATCTGTCCTTATGTCTAAAGACCACAATCTTTATTTCCTCTGGGCCCCATCCCCACAATCATCCTTCTTCCACATTGCGAGTGCCCCCTTGTGTCTTCACCCATGTCCAGGGTCCCTGTGCCTTCAAACAAAAGTAAATAAAGGTTTCATTTTACCCTATTCCTTCTTCTAGTACTGCTCAATCTCTTCCTTCCCCTTCTCATCCTTTACCTTTCTTTACATTAACCCTCCTAGGATTACATTAACCCTTCTTGCCTTTCATTTGGCTCCAATTATGACAATAGTCTGGAGAAGGGAATGGCTACCCATTCCAGTATTCTTGTCTGGAGAATTCCCGTGGACAGAGGAGCCTGGCAGGCTACAATCCATGGGGTCACAAAGAATCAGACATGATTGAGTGACTAACACACTTTCATGACTATAGTAATGGAAATAAGTAACTCTTATTAAACTCTTATTAAACTTAGTTTTCAAAACACTTTCATAAACATCTGTCTTTTGAACCTCACACTAACCCTGTGAAATAAGTAGGACAATAATTATCTTCCCTTTATAAAAGAAACTGAATTTCTGGGATATTAAGACATTTACCCAAGGTAATACAGTCAGTAGGTGGCACAGGAATTTGAACTGGATTCACTGAGTTGTGGTCCAGTGACTTTCCACTGTTCTATTACTTCTGAGGCTGTCAATTCCAAAGCTACTAGAGATCTCCTTGTCAATGCCAATTATATATATATATATATTTTTTTTTTTTTTTTGGTCCTTTTACCCTTTGGTTTTTTGGTTGTTGTGGTAGTGATGGTTTGCAATTTTTTTTCTTTTGCCTTTGACTAATATTTAAAATCCTTAAAACCATATTTGTTCTTTTAAAATCTCTTCCCTTAGGTTTCAGGATACTTCAATTTTTAGATTCTTTTTCTAGTTCATTAATCATTTTTCCTCTTTCTCCTCTTCTGTACCCCTTTTCCAGATGTAAAAATTTTCTAATACTCAACTTTCACTTTTTACTTTTTAGGTCTCTTCCTTGTGAGTTCATGGTTTTACACAGATGACTCCATGTCTGTTTCTAAATTAGAAGCTTGAAGATATTTAAATTTGCCTAGCTTTTCTTCTCTTAGGCTGCCTTTCACTAAGTTCTGCTGTCTGTCTGCTCTTTCTGTCCTCATTACTACCACCCACCTCCAGGAGCTCACTACCCCCTCATGACTAGATGATCTTCCCTACAAAATTTCAACACCCTATCCAGTTTTCCTAACAATGGCCATTTTAATTCTTTCCTTTCAGTCACCTTGCACACTTCTGCCAAAATTCACCTTAATAAAATGTTTCCTTAGTGGCACTATCTCCTCAAGTATATCCATACAGCCAAGCATGATCTAAGTCCGTCTATGTAAGGTTCTTTGATGAGGATACAGTCAGTCAGTTTAGTCGCTCAGTCATGTCCGACTCTTTGCAACACTATGGACTGCAGTATGCCAGGCTTCCCTGTCCATCACCAACTCCTGGATCTAGCTCAGACTCATGGATACAAAGTTACTGCTTAAAGTGGCTCATGTGATAAGTCCTATTACTATCGAGACTTATAGGGTGTAGACATGGAAGAGATTACTGTCAGAAGGAAATTATCAACCAAATGGGCAGGGGAAGGTGAAAGGAAGCAAGAACACATGTACTTAGGCACAGGGTAGGGAAGGAAGTTATCTTGAGGGTAGATTCAGGTTAAAGGTGGGGGTAGCCAGTCTATGGTCTTAGATCCTATTCTTTGAGGTACTAAAACAAGACAGAAAAAAATCTATATTTAGCAGAATGGCCCTCAAGGAAGGGACCATATATGGTTAGAGGAACTGCTCTGATAAGCCACTTGAGGTGGGGATGAGGGAGTGGTAAGACTCTCAAGGGGTGGGCCTAAGACTTCATAAGGATGAGTTGATTAGTTGCAGGTTCTGTGTGATTAGGGCTTCCCTGGTGGCTTAGAGGTTAAAGGGTCTGCCTGCAATGCAGGAGACCTGGGTTTGATCCCTGGGTCTGGAAGATCCCCTGGAAAAGGAAATGGCAACCCACTCAAGTATCCTTGCCTGGAGAATCCCATGGATGGAGGAGCCTGGTGGGCTACAGTCCACGGGGTTGCAAAGAGCCGGACACGACTTCACTTTCACTTTCTGTGTTATTAAAAAGAATAGGCAATGTTGGAGCAGAACAAGTTGGTCAGAACAAAGGCAAGAGGTAAGAGTCCTGCCACTAGAGAGCCTGCTTCCCTGCTTCTCCCACACACTGCTGATGTATGTTGACCAAATAATGGTTTGCAGGAGCAACTGGTTACTACCCTATCTGAGATGCTTACATGTCTCAGTGGTGCACTGGATCAGAAATGTTAAGATGTTTAGGATGCCTAGAGTTGAGGGTATTATGTAGTGGAATGCTGATAAATATTCAATGATTGAGTCTCTGGAAGAAAAAATAAAAACCCAACTAATTTCTAGTGTTTGCTGGTGTCTATGGAAAGCGATGACAAACCTAGACAATGTGTTGAAAAGCAGAGACATTATTCTGATGACAAAGGTTCATACAGTCAAGGTTATGGTCTTCCCAGTGGTCATGTATGGTTGTGAGAGCTGTACAATAAAGAAGGTGGAGCACCGAAGAATTGATGCCTTTGAACTACAGTGCTGGATAAGACTCCCGAGAGTCCCCTGGACAGCAAGGAGATCAAACCAGTCAATCTTGAGGGAAATCAACTCTGAATACTCGTTGGAAGGACTTATGTTGAAGGTGAAACTCCAGTATTTTGGTCATCTGATGTGAACAGCTGACTCATTGGAAAAGTACCTGATGCTGGGAAAGATTGAAGGCAGAAGGAGAAGAGGGCATCAAAGGATGAGATGGCTGGATGGCATCACCAATGGAATGGACATGAACTTGGGCAAACTTTGGGAAATGATGAGGAGCAAGGAGGCCTGGTGTGCTGCAGTCCATGGGGCTGCAAAGAGTCGGACATGACTGGGTGACTGAATAGTAACATGGTATAAATACTTCTCCATGGCTGATTTCAAGCCACCAGCATGACATGTGACATCACTAAATGTGGAGCTGAGAAGAGATGTGCACAGTCTGTTCACGCAAGTTCTTGTGCCCTAGCATACCACCAGTTCATGAGTGTGGCTGGGAAAGAGGCGAGAAAAGTCAACTGAACTGAATCACGGTGGAACTAACATGCCAAGTTTTAAACTGCAGACTTTATCCCATGCTAAAGGGAAGCTATCAAAGGTTTTAAAGCAAGGGTAGAATACGCTTATATTTGAAATTTAGGAAAAGTCTCTCCAATGGATCCAAATTCATTTTTCCCTTATCATACTCTAATCAAAGCATATTCACACACATATTTTTAAAATATGCCTAACAAAAGGTTATTATCATAATCATGAAAATTTCTTTTCAATACAAAATTTAAACTTCTTTAAAAAATTTGGAGGAAATAATACTAATAGAAAATTTGTTTTAAAATGTTCAGTAAGCATATTGGAAGTTTTATGGTCACTAGTAATAATAAAGCAATTTCAAATGATGATATGCCATTTCATATGTTAGACTGAAAGCTATTTAAAAGGAGGGCAATTACCAGTGTTAGCAAAGGTAATGGGAGATGACAATTCTCATACACTGTTGATTGAACTGGAAATTATCAAAAAGTTTCTGTAGGGCTGTTTGGTAATATATATATGTGTGTGTGTGTGTGTATAAATTTTTATATGTAAATGTAATGTAACTGACAAATAGGAATAATTCTGTGTCAGGACTTACACTTCTAGGAATTATCCTAAGGAGAGAGTCTTATAAATTCTATAAACTGCAGCACTGTTTTTAATAGCAAAAAGAAACTGGAAATAGCATATAAAGGTAGGTGATTGGTTCAATTTTATATGCCATATGTCTATATTGTACTACTAACCATTAAAAATACAATGTAGCTATATTTTTTTATATAGAAAATGTTTCTAAACTCTAATTGTTATTAAGTGAAAATCAGGTCATATAATACATTCATAAATACACATTTTGAAAGAACATACAAAGAGTAATGATTATGCATGAGAAAGAGTATAAAGATTTTTAATTTTCTTATTTGTATGTTCTATTTTTTATATAATGAATATAAATTACTTAAGTATATTATCCTCTGAGCTTTAACTATTTGTCAACATAAGTAATAGTCATATAGTGATTCTGTTTCTTCCACAAAATTGATATCTGTACGTTATTTACTTCAGAGCAAACACTTATATAATATGTGACTATATACCGAGGAATATTCCAAAGGATATCTAAAAGTAAACAACTCATTGGATCCTTACAATAATCCTATAAGCTGGGTACTGTTATTATCCCTGTTTTACTGACAAGGAAACAGAAGCACAGTGAATGAGTAACTGCCCAAGGTCACACAGCTGGTAATTAATAAAGCTGACATTCAAACCCAGGCAGTCCAGTTATAGTGACAGAGCTCTTTACCATCATACCATACCGATTCACATCGAAACTGATTTATAATTCCTTACCTGAGGATTAGGACTAATAACATTACCTATCACATGGGCTTGCCATTGGGTATAACTGAAATCAACCATGAAAGAACTTAGTTTAATGTTTGGCACATTAGAGTTAATTAGTGCTAGGTATTGAAGAGAAAAATGGTAACAGTACTACTCAGACCTCAAACACCACCACCAATTCAACTTTATTTATTCCCATGCTGCTCCAAGACATACTCTCTGCTTTATTTCAATGAGTCCCTTAAATACACCAAACTCATTCCATGTCATGCTTATGACATGAGCATGAGTTGAAGTTTCAACTCATGCTGTTGGTCTCCCTTAAGTCAGGTGACTAGACTTATCCAAATCACATTGGGTCTTGAAATCCTAGCTCAGGTCCTCTCTCCAATTATTCCAGCACTTTATTATATGACACTATTTAATAAAAATGAGGCAACTGATATATAATTATCTGCTTGTTTTTCTATCCAACAATACAGCAAGCTTTGAGAAAGCAAGGATGAATGTCAGAGCACTTATTCCCCTGAATCCCTTTGGTTATCTCCAACCCCAGTAGGATAAGACCTAGGTATTTAACATATAGTTGCTTCACCTTTTCACTTAGTCATAGGAATATACCCATAAAAGTAGAAATTGACAACTTATCTAAGTTTCCTAGCAGCTTCTTTCCAGAAGAAAAAGATAAATCATAATATTAAAATCAGGAGACAACTGACAAGCAAATGCAAATCCAGGTAAGCATATACAATTTATAATTGCTACTAATATATAATATATTTGGAGAAGGCAATGGCAACCCACTCCAGTACTCTTGCCTGGAAAATCCCATGGACAGAGGAGCCTGGTGGGCTGCAGTCCATGGGGTCGCTAAGAGTCGAACATGACTGAGTGACTTCACTTTCACTTTTCACTTTCACGCATTGGAGAAGGAAATGGCAACCCACTCCAGTGTTCTTGCCTGGAGAATCCCAGGGACAAGGGAGCCTGATGGGCTGCCGTCTATGGGGTCGCACAGAGTCGGACACGACTGAAGTGACTTAGCAGCAGCAGCAGCAGCATAAACATTTATTGGATGTCTTCTTTGTGCCAAGCATTGTACCAAATGGTGTATAAATACTATAGATCTTGCTCACAACTCTAGTATTAATAAAAATGGTCTTTCTTATAAAAATGGCAGATGATAAAGTTTAAAAATTGCCTGGTAGAGCTGAGAATCAAATATAGTTTGATCTGATGCCAAAGTATACTTTTTTTTGTATATCTCCCTTCCTCCCATGTTCTTTTAAAAGGTTGAAATTTAGGACTTATTTTTCTATTTCTTCAAAATACCAATGAAGACTACCTAACCTGTCCAAATCTGCCTTTTAGAAAATTAGGGTCACTATAGAGCACTATATTTCAGATATTCTCCCAGGAAATTTAGTTATAATAATACCAGAGACTCTTCCTTTTAAGGGAATCCTTCATTAAAGACAGTCCCACATCCTGGCTGTTACCAGGAAGCTCTTTATATCTATGATTATTAGAGTTATTAGGGATTCCGAAGAGCACAAGTTGTCCTGCGGTCAAGAACAGAATGAAAAGTCTAAGATGACTTTTTAGAAAAAGTGTATCTTGTGAATAAGATGGTGAAACCAAAAATACTATCACTGAGGTGGTCCCCAGAGTCTGTTCTATGGATGTATGGATGACTTTATATCCCAGTATTTCAACCTAAGGCACTGAGCTGTAAATAGAGGCAGAGGAAGTTAGAGGGAAGAGTCCAGGCAGCCCACAAGAAAGTTGCTGATTCCCTCTCTGAGTGCATCCCCCCACTTCCACGATGTGTCCTCACATCCCCTCAGCCCTATACCCTGAGCCACCCCTGTACCACTTCAGCTGGATTCTCCCAAACTAAGCAATTACATGGAACAGATCGCAAAACTTTTACTTTCTTAATATGGAAACTTCTGATAAGAGACCCATATTTCTGATAATCATCAACAGCCATAAACAGATATAGCCTGCACTTATTAATAACTTTCACCATCTTCAAACCACATTTGTAAGTCTGAGCTCATTACAAGGTTGATTTTCCACATCAGGAAATGTGTATTTCCTCACTCTATTTGCTTTGCACTTTTTCTAAGATGTCTTTGATGTAGCAACTAAATGTTTAATATGAAATAAATATTTCAGGAAAAAGGCAGCTATTTTAAAGATGTGGCTGTTAGTTTTATGTGATACGAACTTTTCCAAGTTTTTTTTAACTTAAAAATCCTTGTTACATGGTTTTTATTATTTGAGTAAATTTTATAATGAATATGATAATATTCACTATTTTTCTATAGAATATGTAATAGGCATAATAGAATATGTAATTCATTTTCATGCAGTTAAAATTCATTAGAGATTGGCACTTTAGGACTTAAAATCTTTTCTAAAAAATAACCTTTGTAAAAATCCAAAAGCCTTCCCTCCTCCTTCAACAAATGTTGGCTTTTGTTATTTTTTATAAGCTGCATATTGAATTTCCCAGGCTGTGTTTCTGAACAGCAATCTACTGAAAAAAAGTGCAATTATTTTTTTTCACTCAAACATGCATTTGAGAGAAATGAGTAGATCAGATAAAGAGCTGAGATGCTATTCAACTCAACCTTGAGTCACTCTGTCTCTTTAAAAAAAAAGGGTGGCAAAATCAATACAAACCAATAATAACTTCACATTTGTGGAAGCAACATGAATGGCTCTCCAAAATATTGAGACACATCCAAGTACATTTTCGTAGAGCTGATATTTATCAGAAGTCATTTGCCCTCAAGCAGATGCTCCCTTTCATTGTGCTCCTGTCACAAATGACTAAGATTTATGACAGACAATTACAGCATCTGCAGTTAGCAGCCTTATAATCAGCACCATTATTTAACGATTGGTGCAATAAACTGACTCCTGTTACTGTTTATCAGATATCAGTCAGTTCTGGCCATTTTCTTCAGCTCCCAAATCACAGTATGGTGCAGGCACTGCCTTTTAATGGCTAGGCAGAAGCAGGAGCATTTTCACATTTTTTACAGACTGCTGAGGGAAAGAAAAAAGCAACCAATTACATGTACGTTCGGTGCCCTCTCCTTTGAGATGCCCATGTATGTAACTGTCTCTATACAGTCCTAAACCTCTTGTAGGAAGGAAAAAAAAACAACTAATTTTTTCTTTTACTGTAAAGACTTTATATTTTTTAAAAAACAATAAAAAACTTTTTGTCTTTCTAAAATTCTCTGTTTAAATTTGCATATCTTGTCCAAGTATAAAATGTTGGTTTACTAGGTCCACTGTTTCTTCTTATAGGATGGTTTCAGCTTGCCTTTTACAACTGGAAAAGCAGCTATTATCCCTTGAAAATATTTGTCAGGGAGCAAGATTTTCCCCCAAACTCTGTGAGGCTTCATTCAGTATTATAGATACAACAGGGTTAAGCTTTTCATCAGTCAAAATCCTGCACATAAGAGATGTCATATGTGTGTGTTTAGCAGTCACTTATATACTAAGGAATTCTACCTTTCTAAATATACATCATATGTACCATTTAAAGTCCTTCCACAAGAAATATCCCAGATTTGTGTACAGACATGGGTGGTAGGCAACAATTCACAGGTTATTTGGAAGACAAGATTTCAGTTTAATGTGGGAAGTGGTATAAAGATGTGAATTTACTGTCAACATAGAAAAGCTTATGAAAGCTTCTATAGATGTGCAAGTGTGAACTTCTAGTCAAATTATTTAGAGGGGGAAAAAGAGCCAGACCTTTCTGATTCCTATCTTTTGTCACTTTTTCCAAAACCACAAAAGCTAAGTTTCTCATTCATGTCAAAAAAGCATTTCATCCAATGACTTTCATCATATATAGGGTAATACAGACAAAAATACTGATGAAGATGCCTTTGTAATGTAAGCTCTATGTTCCATTCACAAAGTTACATGCTCCTCTTAAGAAAAATACGACACTGAAGATCAAACTAATGGATTCTTTTAGTTAAAAAATATTAAGTGGGCCCACATTTCCCTTCCAAAAATATGCATAAGGGGCTTCATGTTGTCAATGCAAAATTGGTTACTTTCTAAATTGAAACTTTCCCAAATGCTTCAGAGACCTTCACAAACTAATCCTCAGAATCCCACACAAGGTTTCAGCAGGTGAATGGTCAGAGTGAGAGCTCTTAGACTTGAAGTTAGAAAGGCCTTTGGTGTCATTTCATGAGACTCACTCATTTGAGAGATGGTGAGGGTAAGAGTGGGCTTCCCAAGTGGCATTAGTGGTAAAGAACCTGCCTGCCAATGTAGGAGATGTGGGTTTGATCCCTGGGTTGGGAAGATTCCCTGGAGGAGGGCATGGCAACCCACTCCATTATTCTTGCCTAGAGAATCCCATGGACAGAGGAGCCTGGCAGGCTACAGTCCATGCAGTTGCAGAGTCAGACAGAACTGAAGCAACTTAGCACACAATGTGCATGGGGTAAGAGTAACAGAATAAAGTTATTTTCACCAGAGCACAGAGCCAAGTATTGTCATAACTGTGATTAAAACCCAAAGTATGACTTGATAAGCAAGTGAAGTCAGTTTCTGTGAAGTCCCACCTCCTCTCTCTATGCTTCTGATAGAAAACAGTCTTCTGGCTCTGCTAAGTCAAGCCCTACTTTGGGCATTCTGTGTCCAATCCTCGGAAAGAGTGCTATGCCCTTTGACACAAGGAAGAAAATTTCCTATAAATCTGCTATATACTTACTTCCCTACTTTAGGATCTGAAGCCAGAAAAGAACTAATCAGTCATTCAAATAATTCCCTCAGTGGGTACCAGAGTTAACTCAAGTTATTGGCTTGTTTAAAATTTTCTAACATAGCAATTTGGCATCCCTAGTGGCTCAGATGGTAAAGAATCTGCCTGCAATGCAAGAGATATGGGTTCAATCCCAGCGTGGGGAAGATTCCCTGGAGAAGGGAATGGCTACCCACTCTAGTATTTTGGCCCGGATAATTCCATTGATTGTACGGTCCATGCAGTCACAAAGAGTCGGACACAACAGAGTGACTTTCACTTTCACAGATCTTAATTTGTTATTCGTTAGGGTTGTTTTTTTTTTTTTTTAACTATTTTGCAAATAGTTAAAATGATTGCAAATAGTTACAAATGATTGCAAAGTCACACAAAAATTATTTTTGTGCCACCACACTATAGGTGTGCCACCAACTTGGCAGTGTTGAATAAGTCAGAGAATTTTTATAATTAAAAAGAATCCACTACCAGCCTCTCTTTGTTGGTGATGTACAGAAATATATTAATGCACAGATTGGTCATTCATTCCATTTTAGCAAAGTACTAAGGTATTGGGAAAGTACTTAGGATGCATCAAAGAAATTGCTATATTTTCTATCTATGTCCTGCCCTTTTCTGCTGGGTTAGAAGAACAAATCACCCAGCCTACAGCAAGTCACTGTTCTTGGAAGCCAATGACAGAACTCTTGGCAATACAGGTTATTAGCAGGTTTTCTTGAGAGGCTGGATCTAGGTTGACAATATTCACGCACACACAAGCAGGTAACATTTCAGTAACACACCTGAACACCAAGATCAAGCGTATAGCTAATGGCCACAATAAGCCCCCAAAATCTGACTGCTAGTTAGTACAAAAATAGTGGCAGAAGGACATTTTTCTTCAAACCTTTATCTAAGGCTATTTGGGGCAGAGAGGGGGACAAGGAGCACCCAAAGAAAGCAATGCATTGTCACTGTGGCCACTGAGATTCTGCCAGAGGCCTTCACTTCTGAAAGTTCCTAATTTATCCTATGGAGGTAAGAATGAGAGAACATACATAAAGCAATGAGTACTGTGAGGGGCACAAAGCATTGCTGCTTAAATATTAGCTGCTATCAATATTATTGTTGTTATTTGTACATGTACTCTGCATATAAGTTAAATAAACACGGTGACAATATACAGCCTCGATGAACTCCTTTTCCTATTTGGAACCAGTCTGTTGTTCCATGTCCTGTTCTAACTGTTGCTTCCTGACCTGCATACAAATTTCTCAAGAGGCAGATAGGTGGTCTGGTATTCCCATCTCTTTCAGAATTTTCCACAGTTGATTGTGATCCACACAGTCAAAGGCTTTGGCATAAAGCTGAAATAGATGTTTTTCTGGAACTCTCTTGCTTTTTCCATGATCCAGCGGATGTTGGCAATTTGATCTCTGGTTCCTCTGCCTTTTCTAAAACCAGCTTGAACATCTGGAAGTTCACAGTTCATGTATTGCTGAAGCCTGGCTTGGAGAATTTTGAGCATTACTTTACTAGTGTGTGAGATGACTGCAATTGTGCAGTAGTTTGAGCATTCTTTGGCATTGCCTTAATTTGGGATTGGAATGAAAACCGACATTTTCCAATCCTGTGGCCACTGCTGAGTTTTCCAAATTTGCTGGCATATTGAGTGCAGCACTTTCACAGCATCATCTTTCAGGATTTGGAATAGCTCAACTGGAATTCCATCACCTCCACTAGCTTTGTTTGTAGTGATGCTTTCTAAGGCCAGCTTGACTTCACATTCCAGGATGTCTGGCTCTAGGTCAGTGATCACACCATCATGATTATCTGGGTCATGAAGATCTTTCTTGTACGGTTCTTCTGTGTATTCTTGCCACCTCTTGTTAATATCTTCTGCTTCTGTTAGGTCCATACCATTTCTGTCCTTTATAGAGCCCATCTTTGCATGAAATGTTCCTTTGGTATCTCTGATTTTCTTGAAGAGATCTCTAGTTTTCCCAATTCTGTTGTTTTCCTCTATTTCTTTGCATTGATCAGACTGGAAGAAACACAAGCTGGAATCAAGATTGCCGGGAGAAATATCAATAACCTCAGATATGCAGATGACACCACCCTTATGGCAGAAAGTGAAGAGGAACTAAAAAGCCTCTTGATGAAAGTGAAAGTGGAGAGTGACAAAGTTGGCTTAAAGCTCAACATTCAGAAAATGAAGATCATGGCATCCGGTCCCATCACTTCATGGGAAATAGATGGGGAAACAGTAGAAACAGTGTCAGAGTTTATTTTTGGGGGCTCCAAAATCACTGCAGATGGTGACTGCAGCCATGAAATGAAAAGACGCTTACTCCTTGGAAGGAAAATTATGACCAACCTAGATAGCATATTCAAAAGCAGAGACATTACTTTGCCAACAAAAGTTCGTCTAGTCAAGGCTATGGTTTTTCCTGTGGTCATGTATGGATGTGAGAGTTGGACTGTGAAGAAGGCTGAGCGCCGAAGAACTGATGCTTTTGAACTGTGGTGTTGGAGAAGACTCTTGAGAGTCCCTTGGACTTCAAGGAGAGCCAACCAGTCCATTCTGAAGGAGATCAGCCCTGGGATTTCTTTGGAAGGACAGATGTTAAAGCTGAAACTCCAGTACTTTGGCCACCTCATGTGAAGAGTTGATTCATTGGAAAAGACTCTGATGTGGGGAGGGATTGGGGGCAAGAGGAGAAGGGGACGACAGAGGATGAGATGGCTGGATGGCATCACTGACTCGATGGACGTGAGTCTGAGTGAACTCCGGGAGCTGGTGATGGACAGGGAGGCCTGGTGTGCTGCGATTCATGGGGTTGCAAAGAGTAGGACACGACTGAGGAACTGATCTGATCTGATCTGATCTGATTTGTACATGAGATTCCAGACTAAATTCCTTGCACGTATAAATTTGAACTTTAGAATCAGGTTCAATAAATAATTCCCCATCCTCAACTAAGGTATATAGATTATCACATCAATCCTAGCAAATGTACCTTATCAGACCTTACATATGTACCTACATACAAATGTACCTACATACCTTATCTACCAATCGATACATCTAAATAATGAGTCAGTTTTCATTCCAATCCCAAAGAAAGGCAATGCCAAAGAATGATCAAACTACTGCACAATTGCATTCATCTCGCATGCCAGCAAAGTAGTGCTCAAAATTCTCCAAGTGAGGCTTCAACAGTATGTGAACCAAGAACTTCCAGATGTTCAAGCTGGATTTGGAAAAGGCAGAGGAATGAGAGATCAAACTGTCAGCATCTGTAAGACCATAGAAAAGGAGAGTTCCAGAAAAATATCTACTTCTGCTTTATTTACTACCTTAAAGCCTTTGACTCTGTGGATCACAACAAACTGTGGAAAATTCTTCAAGAGATGGGAATACAAGGCCACCTGACCTGTCTCCTGAGAAATCTTTATGCAGGTCAAGAAGCAATAGACAGAATTGGACATGGAACAACAGAATGGTTCCAAGTAGGAAAAGGAGTATGTCAAGGCTGTATATTGTCACCTTGCTTATTTAATTTGTATGCAGAGTATATCATGTGAAATGCCAGGCTAGATGAAGCACAAACTGGAATCAAGACTGCTGGGAGAAATATCAATAACCTCAGATATGCAGATGACACCACACTTATGGCAGAAAGTGAAGAAGAACTAAAGAGCTTCTTGATTAAAGTGAAAGAGGAGAGTGAAAAGCTGGCTTAAAACTCAACATTCAGAAAACTAAGATAATGTCATCTGGTTCCATCACTTCATGGCAAATAGATGGGGAAAAACAATGGAAACAGTGACAGACTTTATTTAGGTGGGCTCCAAAATCACTGCAGATGGTGACTGCAGCCATGAAATTAAAAGATGCTTGCTCCTTGGAAGAAAAGTTATGGCCAACCTAGACAGCATATTCAAAAGCAGAGATATTACTTTGCCAACAAAAGTCCATCTAGTCAAAGTTACGGTTTTTCTGGTAGTCATGTATGGATGTGAGAGTTGGACCATAAAAAAAGCTGAGTGCTGAAAAATTGATGCTTTTGAACTGTGGTGTTGGAGAAGACTCTTGAGAGTCCCTTGGACTGCAAGGAGAACCAACCAGTCAATCCTAAAGGAGATCAGTCCTGGGTGTTCATTGGAAGGACTGATGCTGAAGCTGAAACTACAATACTTTGGCCACCTGATATGAAGAACTGATTCATTGGAAAGGGCCCTGATGCTGGGAAAGACTGAAGGCATGAGGAGAAGGGGTCGACAGAGGTTGAGATGGTTGCATAGCATCACCGGCTACTCAATGGACATGACTTTGAGCATGCTCCAAAAGTTGATGATGGATAGGGAAGCTTGGTGTGCTTCAGTCCATGGGGTCACAAAGAGTTGAACATGACTAAGTGACTGAACTGAACTGAATATAAATATATATACATACATACATATATATATATACACACACACACATATATATATATATATATATATTTACATATATGCAGTTGACCCCTGAACAACATAGGGGTTTAGAGGTGCCAGCCTTCCTTGGAGTCAATTATCCAGCTTTTACTTCAGCAGTTCTACATCCACAGATTCAGTCAACTGTGGATTGTGTAGTACTATAGTATATACTATGAAAAAACTCCACAGATAAGTGAACAGGTGCAGTTAAAACCTTTGCTGCTTAAGGATCAGCTGTACATATATGTATGCATAAACATACACACACATAATTATTATTTTTGCACTTCATTGACTTTGGTTTGGTTCCATTATAAACAAAAAGAAAACTAGATTTTTAGAACAGAGAAAACATGAAAATATTACAAAGTACGTGCTTTCACTTTTCTATTTAGTAATAATATTTCTCAGAATCACAATGGGGCTGTGACTATGACAAAATTCTGTCTCTTTTATTCTAACACATAGAAAATATACCTTCAACTTCTCATTATCTCCATTTTCCCTAGTTTTTCACAATCATCTATCCATGAAAATAAGGTGGAAGTGAGTAGAAAAAGACCCATGGCTCCCCTCTAGAATCAAAGATCTCCTAAACATACAAGTTGTTGAACAGCAAAATTAAATCAAATGGCAGTGATGAAAAGACACATAGTCAAGAGTGCCACTCAGCACATTTCGTGAAAAATGAAGAATCTAGAGAGAAAATACTTTGGACTCTCTGGGTTCTAGTTCAGGTCCACACTTATCATCTATGTGACTCTGAACAAGTTACATAATCTCTCCAAGCCTATATGCAAAAATATGATAGCAGTAATACCTACATTGTTCTTTTGAGTAATTAAATGAGCCAACATATGTAAAGTGATTAGCCCAGATTTGGCATGTAATAAGCATCCATTAAATGTGTTCTCTTACACATAAAGTGCTACCAGCTTTGCTTTCATCATTGTGTTTTTCTAATAATGTATGAAATGTCTAATAAGCAAGTCTTGATCTGTTCTAGAAATATGGGTTCAATAGCAGGAAGTCAATTAGAAATAGGTAACATTTATGGGAAAAATTTGAAAATTAAGTGCAAATCTGTATTTTTCTCCAAAAGCAACTTTTTTGAAAAAAATGAATCTACAAATCAATTCCATTAATTTAATTCCACTGCAGGTATTGCCCAAGCATCAGCCTTTGCAGTAACAGCAGTGGTAATCACTTGAGTGTTGAAAGGTGGCAATTTTTCCATATATTGCTTAGCTAAATATAAAGTAGAATCTTTATGAAAAGCATTTTAAATTTCATCTCTGCTATTTATCTGATATTCTTAGATGTTGTATTATTTTAGTGCCTACTTCCAAGGATTGATTTCCTACATCCAGTGATACTTTCACAACTTGGAGTAAAGCCAGAATACAGAAAATTATTCTTCTTGCAAATAAGGGAACAAATAAAATAAATTATTTTTATTTCATATCTAAACTCATTCATTGATGTTTAGGTCTGTGTGTAAGACAGTATATAGTATAGCTACCAAAGTAAACTTGGTAGAGTTTCAAGTATTCCCCATGCCTTCAAGATCTCTAAGATGCTACTGTGCAGTGCCATGCTAAGTCGCTTCTGTCGTGTCCAATTCTGTGTGACCCTATAGACTGTAGCCTGCTAGGCTCCTCTGCCCATGGAATTCTCCAGGTAAGAATACTGGATTGGGTTGCTATGCCCTCCTCCAGGGAATCTTCCCAACCAAGGGATTGAATCCCTGTCTCTTAAGTATCCTGCATTGGCAGGGGGGTTCTTTACCACCAGTGCCACCTGGGAAGCCCCTAAGATGCTACTCAGTCAGTATAAACTTCATTTAGGAAAAAACATTTTAATTGTGGTGAGAAATTCATTTTACCGAACAATTTCACTATAGTTGAGTTTGTGGTGAGGTATATGGAGAAGGAATTATTACACTTATTCCAAAGAGAAAATATATGACTTTAAAGGTCTTGGGTCACACAGCTGTGGTAGGCTACAATTCAAGAAACCCTCTTTTACAATGGATATTACTCCAGCCCCTCTGAGTCCAGCCCTACTTCTCATCAAGTCAGAAGTTGCCAACACACAGCCTGGGGGAAAATACAGCCTGCGCTCACTCCAGATCTAGCCCTCTCACTGAACCACAGGGCACATGTAGACTACATATGGATGCTCCAATTCAAGGACATGCCTTCATGACCCAGACAGGTAGATGTTTTACCTTATTTAATAGACACAAATAGAGAAAGTTAAGCACAACGAGAACACAAAGGAATATGTTCCAAAGAGAAGAATAAGATAAAACCTCTGGGAAAAACCAAGTGAAACAGAGATAAATAATATACCTGATTAAGAGTTCAAAGCCATGGTAATAATAATGCTAACTGAACTTGGGAAAAGATTAGATGAACACAGTGAGAACTTCAACAAAGACATATAAAATATAAAAAAAGAACCAGTCAGAGCTGTAGAACACAATAACTCAAATGAAAGATACATGAGAAGGAATTAATAGCAGATTAGGTGATACACAAGAATGTATAAATAATCCAGAAGATAAAATAGTGGAAATCATCTATTCAAAACAGCAGAGCACTGGGACGACCCACAGGGATGGTATGGGGAGGGAGGAGGGAAGAGGGTTCAGGATGGGGAACACATGTATACCTGTGGCGGATTCATTTCGATATTTGGCAAAACCAATACAATATGGTAAAGTTTAAAAATAAAATAAAATTTTTAAAAAAAATAATAAAATTATTTAAAAATAAAAATGAGAATAGTATAAGGAACCTTTAGAATGACATCAAGCATACTAACATTCATGTCATAGGTGTCCCAGAAGAAAAAGAGAAATAGAAAGGGGTTAAAAAATGTATTTGATGAAATTATAGCTGAAAATGTCCCTAACCTAAAGAAGCAAACAGATACCCAGTTTCAGGAAGCATAGTGAGGCCCAAACAAGATGAACCCAAAAAGATTCACACCAAGACATATCATAATAAAAATGACAAAAGCTAAATAGAATTTTAAAGGCAACTGAGAAAAACAAAGAGTTATATACAAGGGATGCCCCATAAGACTACTGAGTGGTTTTTCAGCAAAACCTTTGCAGGCCAGAAGGCAGTGCCATGATATATTTTAAACTACTGAAAGGAAAAAACCTAACCCTAATTTACACAATATTATCATCGAGAACTGAAGTAGAAATAAAGATTTCCCAAACAAGTAAAAAAAAAAAAAAAAAAAGAGTTAATCCATACTAAACCAACTGTATAAGAAATGTTAAAGGGTTTTCTTTAAGTGAAAAAGAAGAGGCTGAAACAAGAAAACATAAGGAGGAAAAATTCTACTGAAGACTCTACACATGGACATCACCAGATGGTCAACACCAAAATCAGATTGATTATATTCTTTGCAGCCAAAGATGGAGAAGCTCTATACAGTTAGCAAAAACAAGACCGGGAGCGGACTGTGGCTCAGATCATGAACTCCTTATTGCCAATTTCAGACTGAAATTGAAGAAAGTGGGGAAAACCACTTGACCATTCAGGTATGACCTAAATCAAATTCCTTATGATTATACGGTGGAAGTGAGAAATAGATTTAAGGGACTAGGTCTGATAGAGTGCCTGATGAACTATGGATGGAGCTTCATGACACTGTACAGGAGACAGGGATCAAGACCATCCCCATGGAAAAGAAATGCAAAAAAGCAAAACGGCTGTCTGGGAGGCCTTACAAATAGCTGTGAAAAGAAGTGAAAAGCAAAGGAAAAAAGGAAAGATATAAGCATCTGAATGCAGAGTTCCAAAGAATAGCAAGGAGAGAGAAGAAAGCCTTCCTCAGAGATCAATACAAAAAAATAGAGGAAAACAACAGAATGGGAAAGACTAGAGATCTCTTCAAGAAAATTAGAGATACCAAGGGAACATTTCATGCAAAGATGGGCTCTATAAAGGACAGAAATGGTATGGACCTAACAGAAGCAGAAGATATTAAGAAGAGGTGGCAAGAATACACAGAAGAACTGTCCAAAAAAGATCTTCATGACCCAGATAATCACGATGGTGTGATCACTCACCTAGAGCCAAACATCCTGGAATGTGAAGTCAAGTGGGCCTTAGAAAGCATCACTATGAACAAAGCTAGTGGAGGTGATGGAATTCCAGTTGAGCTATTTCAAATCCTGGAAGATGATGCTGTGAAAGTGCTGCACTTAATATGCCAGCAAATTGGGAAAACTCAGCAGTGGCCACAGGACTGGAAAAGGTCAGTTTTCATTCCAATCCCAAAGAAAGGCAATGCCAAAGAATGCTCAAACTACCACCCAATTGCCCTCATCTCACATGCTAGTGAAGTAATGCTCAAAATTGTCCAAGCCAGACTTCAGCAATACATGAACTGTGAACTTCCAGATGTTCAAGCTGGTTTTAGAAAAGGCAAAGGAACCAGAGATCAAATTGCCAACATCCGCTGGATCATGGAAAAAGCAAGAGAGTTCCAGAAAAACATCTATTTCTGCTTTACTGACTATGCCAAAGCCTTTGACTGTGTGGATCACAATCAACTGTGGAAAATTCTGAAAGAGATGGGAATACCAGACCACCTGACCTGCTTCTTGAGAAATCTATATGCAGGTCAGGAAGCAACAGTTAGAACTGGACATGGAATGACAGACTGGTTCCAAATAGGAAAAGGAGTACGTCATGGCTGTATATTGTCACCCTGCTTCTTTAACTTCTATGCAGAGTACATCATGAGAAACGCTGGGCTGGAAGAAGCACAAGCTGGAATCAAGATTGCCGGGAGAAATATCAATAACCTCAGATATGCAGATAACACCACGCTTATGGCAGAAAGTGAAGAGGAACTCAAAAGCCTCTTGATGAAAGTGAAAGTGGAGAGTGACAAAGTTGGCTTAAAGCTCAACATTCAGAAAACTAAGATCATGACATCTGGCCCATCACTTCATGGGAAATAGATGGAGAAACAGTGTCAGACTTTATTTTTCTGGGCTCCAAAATCACTGCAGATGGTGACTGCAGCCATGAAATTAAAAGATGCTTACTCCTTGGAAGAAAAGTTATGACCAACCTAGATAGCATATTCAAAAGCAGAGACATTACTTTGCCAACAAAGGTCCGTCTAGTCAAAGCTATGGTTTTTCCAGTGGTCATGTATGGATATGAGAGTTGGACTGTGAAGAAAGCTGAGCGCTGAAGAATTGATGCTTTTGAACTGTAGTGTTGGAGAAGACTCTTGAGAGTCCCTTGGACTGCAAGGAGATCCAACCAGTCCATTCAGAAGGAGATCGGCCTTGGGTATTCTTTGGAAGGACTGATGTTAAAGCTGAAACTCCAGTACTTTGGCCACCTCATGCGAAGAGCTGACTCACTGGAAAAGACTCTGATGCTGGGAGGGATTGAGGGCAGGAGGAGAAGGGGACGACAGAGGATAAGATGGCTGGATGACATCACTGACTCGATGGACGTGAGTCTGAGTGAACTCCGGGAGTTGGTGATGGACAGGGAGGCCTGGCATGCTGCGATTCATGGGATCGCAAAGAGTAGGACTCGACTGAGTGACTGACTGAACTGAACCCTTTTGAAAATATGATTCAGAGACTTTCCTGGTTGTCCAATGGTTAATACTCCATGCTCCATTGCAGGGGGACACAGGTTCAACCCCTGGTCAGGGAACTAAGATCTTGCATATTGTGCTGTGTGGCCAAAAGAATTTTTCTTAAAGAAAATATTATCCACTGATATCTGGGTAGTAGCTTTTTTTTTTTTCTTCTCATCATAGATGACACAGTAGCACTGGATTGCCTTCTGAACAGCTAGCTGCTGCATCTTTCATGTACCATTCGACTTTTGGGTCTTGTGCCTCAAAAACTAACGTGCTTCCTCAAATAAAGACAATCCCCTTGCCATTTCCTGTGTCATGAGTCTGTTCAGCTCTTCAGTTACTTCTCTCTCTCTTTGTCCTTTCTTTGGGCCTCCAATTCCATCAGGTCTTCATTAATAAGCACCTCATGTTGCATAGCAAGGAAGGCAATGAAGTCATTCTCTTGCAGATCTAGCTCCAACTTCTCACTGAAGATCACTAAGTTGCTGAAGACTTCTTTGGACTCTTTGTCCACCTTCTCAAATCCATGAAAACTGTGAACACACTTCAGGCAAAGGTTCTTCCAAACCCCATTCATGGTGACAGCCATAACCTCACACCAAGCAAAGTCAATGGTCTTGTAGATGTTGTAGTCCTTCCAAATATGTTTCAACATTGTTCCTGATTTGTCACTCACCTTTACTACTTGATGAAAAGTGTGATGTAAATAATATTTCTTGGAAGTCGATATAACTTTTTGGTCCATAGGTTGGATGAGCAACATAGTATTTGGTGGCAGATGCACTACATTGATGCTAGGATGAAAGTTGTCCATGAATGGCAAGTGGCCTTGAGCACTGTCAAGCAGCAAAAGAATGTTGAATCAGATGTCCTTCTTTAAGTAATATTTCTCTTCCTCCAGGAGAAAGTAGTGGAAAAACTAGTCCTGAAAAATGGCCTGTGTAAGCCAGGCTTTGGGGTTACTCTTCCACATAACAGGAAGGGAGCCCATGGCTATTTTCTTAATAAATCTTGGGTTACCTGATACACTAAGAGAGGCCTCAGTTTCATACTGCCAGAAGCATCGCCACCAAACATCAGAGTTAGCCTATCCTTTGAGCTTCCCTGGTGGCTCAGACAGTAAAATCGTCTGCTTGCAGTGTTGGAGACCTGGGTTCAATCCCTGGGTCGGGAAGATCCCCTGGAGAAGGAAGTGGCAAGCCACTCCAGTACTCTTGCCTGGAAAATTCCATGGATGGAGGAACCTCGTAGGCTACCATCCATGGGGTCTCAAAGAGTCAGACACAACTGAAAGACTTAACTTTCACTTTGCTGATTTTTGGTCTGGCATCAACTTTTCCTCCTTACTGATATTACTTTGGTCTGGTATCCTCTTCCAGTACGGTCCTGTCTTGTCCACATTAAAAACCTGCTCGAGTAAATATGTGCATTCATCACATATCAAAAAATCAAATGATTTTTGAAGTATTTCAGGAAATTTATGGGCTGCTATCATATCTACCCTCACTGCCTTGCCATTTACTCTGGCATTGTGAAGGTAGACTCTAGCATTGAAACTGATGAAACAGGCCATGGCTGGCATTAAAAGATGGGCCCTATGATTTTTCTCTGTGTTTCTTCAGGTCCTCATAGAAGCTTTTAGCTTTCTCTTGAATCAGCATTAAACTGAATGGAATTTGATACTAATGCTGATCCCGCCTCCACACACGGAGAAGTTTTTTCATCTCTTCCATACTTTTCCCTGCTTATTCAACATTATTGTCAATATCACTGGCACAGCAGACTTCACATGTTCTATGATTTGTCCTTGTTTTTTAGAATCACGCCAATGGTTAAATGATTCATGTACTAAGAAGGAGCAAAGTCTACCATCGTTTTGCCTCACACCACTTTCTCAATTATTTTCACTTTTGTTTCCATCACTATTGCTTGGCACTTCTTAGCATTACCAGCCACATCACTGACTGCTGCTTTTACACTTGCTTCTGGACATCCTGGGACTGACATAAAGATACTGTCCTACTGTACTCTATAAAGTACACAAAAGCACCACCACTAGTAGAGGATATACGCATGTGACAGTGTATGCCAAACATGTAAACTAACCTTCACGACTGGACACACAAACACGTTTGCATCTTTGAAAGTTCTCAACTTGAAGGTTTGTACACAGGGGTCTTACTGTTCACTGTTGGTGAAAACATAAGTTGGTTCAGACACTATGGAAATCAGTATGGAGCTTTCTCAAAAACTAAAAATATACCTGTCATATTATTTGGAAATTTCTCTCCTGAGGATATCCAAAAAAATGAAAACATTTAATTCAAAAAGATACGTGCATCCCAATGTTCATAACAGCATTATTTACAATAGCCAAAATATGGATGCAACCTAAGTATCTATCAACAGATAAATGGATAAAGAAATGTGTTGTGTATATGTGTATGTGTGTGTGTTGTTGTTGTTGTTGTTTTAATCGTTCAGTCCTGTCTGACTCTTTTGCGACCCCATAGACTATATAGTCCACCAGGCTTCTCTGTCCATGGGATTTCCCAGGCAAGAATACTGAGTGGGTTGCTTTTTTCTTCTCCAGGGGATCTCCTCAGCCCAAGAATCGAACCCACGTCTCCTGCATTGGTAGGTGGATTCTTTACTACTGAGTCCATATATGTGTATGTATGTATATATATTCGGAGAAGGCAATGGCACCCCTCTCCAGTACTCTTGCTTAGAAAATCCCATGGATGGAGGAGCCTGTAAGGCTGCAATCCATGGGGTCTGTAAGAATCCGACACGACTGAGTGACTTCACTTTCACTTTTCCCTTTCATGCATTGGAGAAGGAAATGGCAGCCCACTCCAGTGTCCTTGCCTGGAGAATCCCAGGGACGGGGGAGCCTGCTGGGCTGTTGTCTATGGGGTCGCACAGAGTTGGACACGACTGAAGTGACTTAGCATAGCATAGCATGTATGTACATATTTATATGTATATGTATATGTGATACACATATATACACATAAACACATACACACATATGAAGAATTGGTACTTTCAAACTGGTGCTGGAGAAGACTCTTGAAACTCCCTTGAACTGCAAGGAGAACAAACCAGTCAATCCTAATGGAAATCAACCTTGAATACTCACTAGAAGGACTGATGCTGAAGCTCCAATACTTTGGCCCCCTGATGCAAAGAGCCAACACAGAGGAAGAGACCCTGATACTGGGAAAGATTGAAGGCAAAAGAAGGAGGCAGCAAAGGATGAGATGGTTAGATAGCATCACTGACTCAATGGACATGAATCTAAGCAAACTCTGGGAGACAGTGGAGGACAGAGGAGCCTGGCATGCTATAGTTTGTGAGGTTGCAAAGAGTCAGACATGACTTAGTGACTGAACAACAACAATATACACAGACAAATACATATACATACATACATATATGAGGGAATATTACTGAGCCACAAAAAAGTATGAAATTTTGCCATTGCAGCAACAAAGAGGGACCTGGAGGGTATTATACTTAGTGAAATAAGTTAGATAAAGACAAGCACTATATGTTTCTCACACATGTTGAATCTAAAACATAAAACATTTTTAATATATAGCAAAACAGAAACAGATGCACAGATACAGAGAATAAACTAGTGGTTATCAGTGTGGAGAGATGTCAGGGGGCAAGATAGGGAAGGCAGACTAAGAGGTACCAACTACTAGGTATAAAATAAATAAGATATAAGGATATAATGTATATATATAACCAACATTTTATCATAGCTTTGTGTGGAGTATAATCTATAAAAATACTGAATCACTATGCTGTATACTTGAAACCAGCATAATATTGTAAGTCAACTATACCTTACTGAAAAAAATAATAATCATTGTATTAACTTGTTGCTCTGAGCAGAAGCCTAAACTTATTTTGTCTGATTTTTTTGAGCCTTCAACCTATAGCCCTACTTAGATCCAGATATTTCAGTTTCCAAAGTTGCTGAATGTTCTGTTTGTTTGTTTTGTTTTTTAAAGATGGAATATTGAAGGAAATCTTGATTTCCCTCTATACCAGAGATCTCAACTACTTTACCTCACTCTATGGACAAGTCCAACCTCCTGAGAAGCCAGTAGGAGGACAATTTAGGTAGGACCTCAAGGATAGTGAACAAGGATAGTGAAAAGATCAACAGCTGTCCTCTCTACTCAAGAGGAATTAAGGCAAAATGGAGACAAGCCTAGAGATACTCTTCTCTGCTTGGAATTGCTGACTCTATTAACACACAGGATTCCAACCTCATTCTCTAGGCATTTCAGTCTCACTCTTTGGAAGACCCTCTGCTAGAGTACACGATGTGGAGGGGTGGGGAGCCTATAGTGTTACACCTACTACTTAGCCTTGCCCTTGCTTTCCAATTCATTGACATCAAATCCATCTTTTCAAGTTTTACTGTGACAAGTCTCTGTTTTGTTTACTTAACTATTAATTTCTGATTTTGTGTGTGAGACCAAAAGAAAAGCCTTTCATCACTGCTCTTTCCTTTAGGACTGGAAGAGCTGACAGGGGTTGTGTTACAACAGTGCTCAGTTGATCTCAGGAGAAGCTGGGGCAGAGATAGTGACTCTGGGAGTTCAGGCATTCTCACTTGCATGGGCCATTTGCACAGTCTTGAGAGTGACCTTAGTCATGCAAGTGTGTGTGTGTGTGTGTGTGTGTGTGTGTGTATGTTCAGTCACTAAGTCATGTCAGACTCTGTGTGACCCCATGAACTGCAGCACACCAGGCTTCCCTGTCCTTCACTATATCCCAGGGTTTGCTAAATTCATGTCCATTGAGTTAGTAATGCTATCTAAACATCTTATCATCAGGTGCCAAAGTATTTGTCAGCTTATTTTTTTTAATGTAATCTATTGTTTTTATTTTAAAATTAATAGTTTATTTTATTTTGAATGTATAATTGTGTACTCATTTTCTTAAAGGAGTACTCCTTAATTAACAGGGTTTTGGTGCATCCCTGAGTAGAGAACGCACTGGTCATAGCAAACACCCTCTTCCAACAACACAAGAGAAGACTCTACACATGGACATCACCAGATGATCAACACCGAAATCAGATTGATTATATTCTTTGCGGCCAAAGATGGAGAAGCTCTATACAGTCAGCAAAAACAAAGCTGGGAGCTGACTGTGGCTCAGATCATGAACTCCTTATTGCCAAATTCAGACTTAAATTGAAGAAAGTGGAGAAAACCACTAGACCATTCAGGTATGACCTAAATCAAATTCCTTATGATTATACAGTGGAAGTGAGAAATAGATTTAAGGGACTAGATCTGATAGAGTGCCTGATGAACTATGGATGGAGCTTCGTGACACTGTACAGGAGACAGGGATCGAGACTATCCCCATGGAAAAGAAATGCAAAAAAGTAAAATGGCTGTCTGAGGAGGTCTTACAAATAGCTGTGAAAATAAGAGAAGCGAAAGCAAAGGAGAAAAACGAAAGATAAAAGCATCTGAATGTGGAGTTCCAAAGAATAGCAAGGAGAGATAAGAAAGCCTTCCTCAGAGATCAATGCAAAGAAACAGAGGAAAACAACAGAATGGGAAAGACTAGAGATCTCTTCAAGAAAATTAGAGATACCAAGGCAACATTTCATGCAAAGATGGGCTCGATAAAGGACAGAAATGGTATGGACATAACAGAAGTAGAAAATATTAACAAGAGGTGGCAAGTACACAGAAGAAGTGTCCAAAAAAGATCTTCATGACCCAGATAATCATGATGGTGTGATCACTCACCTAGAGCCAGACATCCTGGAATGTGAAGTCAAGTGGGCCTTAGAAAGCATCACTATGAACAAAGCTAGTGGAGGTGATGGAATTCCAGTTGAGCTATTTCAAATCCTGGAAGATGATGCTGTGAAAGTGCTGCACTTAATATGCCAGCAAATTTGGAAAACTCAGCAGTGGCCACAGGACTGGAAAAGGTCAGTTTTCATTCCAATCCCAAAGAAAGGCAATGCCAAAGAATGCTCAAACTACCGCACAATTGTACTCATCTCACATGCTAGTAAAGTCATGCTCAAAATTCTCCAAGCCAGGCTTCAGCAATATGTGAACCGTGAACTTCCTGATGTTCAAGCTGGTTTTAGAAAAGGCAGAGGAACCAGAGATCAAATTGCCAACATCTGCTGGATCATGGAAAAAGTAAGAGATTTCCAGAAAAACATCTATTTCTGCTTTATTGACTATGCTAAAGCCTTTGACTGTGTGGATAACAATAAACTGTGAAAAATTCTGAAAGAGATGGGAATACCAGACCACCTGACCTGCCTCTTGAGAAACCTGTGTGCAGGTCAGGAAGCAACAGAACTGGACCTGGAACAACAGACTGGTTCCAAATAGGAAAAGGAGTACATCAAGGCTGTATATTGTCACCCTGCTTCTTTAACTTCTATGCAGAGTACATCATGAGAAATGCTGGGCTGGAAGAAGCACAAGCTGGAATCAAGATTGCTGGGAGAACTATCAATAACCTCAGATATGCAGATGACACCACCCTTATGGCAGAAAGTGAAGAGGAAGTAAAAAGCCTCTTGATAAAAGTGAAAGAGGAGAGTGAAAAAGTTGGCTTAAAGCTCAACATTCAGAAAACAAAGATCATGGCATCTGGTCCCATCACTTCATGGGAAATAGATGGGGAAACAGTAGAAACAGTGTCAGAGTTTATTTTTCTGGGCTCCAAAATCACTGCAGATGGTGACTGCAGCCATGAAATTAAAAGATGCTTACTCCTTGGAAGGAAAGTTATGACCAACCTAGATAGCATATTCAAAAGCAGGGACATTACTTTGCCAACAAAGGTCCATCTAGTCAAGGCTATGGTTTTTCCAGTGGTCATGTATGGATGTGAGAGTTGGACTGTGAAGAAAGCTGAGCGCTGAGCAATTGATGCTTTTGAACTGTGGTGTTGGAGAAGATTCAGGAGAGTCCCTTGGACTGCAAGGAGATCCAAGGAGATCCATTCTAAAGGATATCAGTCCTGGGTGTTCTTTGGAACTGCTTCTGCTGCTGCTAAGTCGCTTCAGTAGTGTCTGACTCTGTGTGACCCCAAAAATGGCAGCTCACCAGGCTCTGCCATCCCTGGGATTCTCCAGGCAAGAACACTGGAGTGGGTTGCCATTTTCTTCTCCAGTTCTTTGGAAGGACTGATGCTAAAGCTGAAACTCCAGTTCTTTGGCCACCTGATGCGAAGAAGACTCTGATGCTGGGAGGGATTGGGGCAGGAGGAGAAGGGGATGACAGAGGATGAGGTGGCTGGATGGCATCACCGACTCAATAGACATGAGTTTGGGTGAACTCTGGGAGCTGGTGATGGACAGGGAGGCCTGGTGTGCTGCAGTTCATGGGGTTGCAAAGAATCGGACACAACTGAGTGACTGAACTTTACTAAACTGAGTTGGCGAGAAGGACATAAGCACAAAGATAGGCAAAGACTAGCCCTTTTGGAGTCCCAGTGAGAGAAAAGAGAGGAACACTTCTGGGAAAAAGCTAGAGGCATCAGAATGCTGGATAATTTAGCAAGTTACAAGAGTAACCTGACATAAGTATACAGCTTAGAGGAAAGGAAAAAAGATTGTGGTTAAGATATAGTGCACTGATTAATACCCACTCCAGTGTTCTTGCCTGGAGAATCCCAGGGACGGGGGAGCCTGGTGGGCTGCCGTCCATGGGGTCACACAGAGTTGGACACAACTGAAGCAACTCAGCAGCAGCAGCAGCAGCACTGATTAATGAGTGAGCTAAGTATGGCAGACTGTTTTGATCTGTTTTTGTACTTGTTTGAAATTAGAACAGCAGCTCTTGTCAGTTATTTCCAAGATGGGAAGTTGTCCACATCATCTCAGAAGTTAACACAGCTCAGTGTTAAGAGCACAGATTTTAGAGCCACACGAACTGGGTGTAAATCCTGACCTGACCACCAACCAGACATAAGAGTTTGGAAATCTATTGGAAATCTCCTGTGCCCATTTCCTAATCTGCAAAGTGAGATTAATACTGGCATCTACCATATAGACTTGTTAAGAGGATTAAATACAATAAAACATACAGAGCACTTCTCACATGCCTCGTACAAAAGTCTGCCAAAAATGTGAGGTCTTTTAGTCATTCCCCAAGTTTCCTCCTCTAAATATCACTGTTCCTATTTTCTGTGGTACTCTCATTTTGCATGTTTAGGTTTTGGTATCATATTTTCTTTTAAATAGTGGTGTTAATAATTTTAAAATTAATAAGTCCTGCTTGCATCAAACTTGGAAAGAAACCAAAAAAAGTATAAAGGAGAAATTTAAAATAATTTAAATTTCTTTCCAGCACATTCATGCAAGCTCCATGTCTTAAGTGTCTATGTGCAGCAGGTACCGTCATGGACTCTGGTGCCTCTAAATCCTATCTTTTTCCTGGCCCATATCTCTGTCCTATTCAGTCTGTTTAAAAGGAGAGATGCTAACTCTTTTTGAAGTCTACTCAGTCAAACAACTAAGGCTAATTCTGCTCTTAAATTCAGCTTCTTTCTAATTCAACTTCTGTTCTAATTTAACTATCTCTGGGTCAGGAAGATCCCCTGGAGGAGCATGGCAACCCACTAAAGTGTTCTTGCCTAGAGAATCCCATGGGCAGAGGAGCCTGGTGGGCTACAGTCCATAGTAAAGAGTTGGACAGAACTGAAGCAACTTAGTATGCACATACCTACAATAACACTGATATTAAGATTAATCCTAATCATAATACCAAGAGTTGTTCCATGTGGTACACAAAGTTCTTTTATCCAATTCAGACTATTTCTGTGTGGGTACATAGGAGAAACATCAACATCTGCAGTTTACTAAAGTTTATAAAGTCTAAGGAGTATTCCCAAGGAAGTTAAACAATTTTTACCAGATCACAAAGCTAGAATACAAAGGGCCTGAGATTCACATTCTGGTGAGCACAGGGATGATGATTTCAACTTTGTAATCTGTACATTCTTTGCAGCCATCTGAAATTTATAATTTTAAATGATATGCCTTCTGTCCAGCAGACAGCTCCTTCAGCTCCCATTTCCAATCAAGAGAGTATCCCAGACCTGCTCCCAGATCCAAGTTCTCAGATAACCATTGAGTTAAACCTTGGAATGTTCCCACTTAGAATCCTTTACCACAGCCTTGGAGACAGTCCCCAGATGGACAGGAGGATGAAAACAGTCATCTGCTGTTAGTCTATTCTCAAGGTGGCTGTTAGGATTATTTTCCAATATGCAACTTAAAAATTAAATATACACTTGCATTTTTCTCTCCTTGTACAACAGAGATGAAGTAAGCCAAGATTAGCAACAGGTTAAGGAAAAGAGAGACAGGTTTGCTGTTCTGAATAAGCTATCACTTGGTTTTGTGAAAAGTGAAGCAAGAGATCTGTAACTTCAGTCATGTCCAACTCTTTGAGACCCTGTGGACTATAGCCTGCCAAACTCCTCTGTCCGTGGGATTCTCCAGGCAAGAACACTGGAGTGGGTTGCCATTTCCTCTTCCAGGGGATCTTCCTGACCCAAGTATCGAACCCAAGTCTCTTATGCCTCTTGCACTGGCAGGCAGGTTCTTTACCACTGGCACCACCAAAGTATTTAATAATTTATTCATGTATTCCTTTTCCTATATTGAGTTCAAAAAATTGTGGGCCACTAGTCAAAATGAACAATGCTTATGACTCTCTGAAATGAAAGAATATATCTATGAGAAAGAGAAGGAAAGGAGGGAGAGAGTTTAGTGAATTATTCACTCATCTTTCATCATTAATAGCAGAATGTTCTCAACAAATTAATAAGCAATTACATTCCCATCGACTGAGATGCCCAAGGGAAGAGCCATCGGATGCATTTATTAAATTAACCCTATATGCTCTGAGCCAACGTCAATTGAGAAGCACAAGAAATAAATTTTTTTTTAATTTTTCAGGTTTACTTCTCTGAGCTCTGAATGATACCTAGAATAAAAGAGAGAGGGTAGAAAGGGCAGTTAAATTCAAAGAAAGATATGAAGCCAGAGGTATTCTGAAAGTAGCCTGGAGTTAGATCCACCAAATTCCACAAAAATGTGACAAAATTAGTTGGCAATTTCTTCAGGAAATTCCTTTAACTCCTTTATGGAATTCTGCAATTTTACCTAGTTGTACCTAGGAATAAGATTGTCAGAACATTTTGTGCTGATCTATATAGCAATTTTATTCACTACAAGCTCTGGGTAATTTTGGATCTCAAATACATTTTATGAGAAGTTCAAGAAATATAGAAAAAAATTATTATTGATTATTAGAGGATCAGATATTTTATTCCTTTTCCAGGCTAACTCCTTTCTTATCAAATATGATTAAATGCTTACCATATACCAGGTATAGTTCTACATGCTTTAAAAACATTAATTCATTTACTCCTAATAACAACCCTCTGAGGCAGGTGCAGATAGAGGTTAATTTGCCCAAGGCTGTAATAATGGAACTGGTACTCAAACCCAGGCCATTTGGTTCCAACATCTGTGAGCCTAACCACTATCCTGTGCTCTCTACATGAATGAAGGAATGAGTGAGTAAATAGCAAAGGTATGCATGAATGCCTATCTGGAAATTTACTCTGTCGTGTATTCCCTTCCTCTCTAGCAGCACTTTGCATTTTGTCCACAAACACTGCGGTGTTTTCTTTCCGAAGAGAACACTTCAAGCTGTCATTCTCTGGTCAAATTTCTTGAAGGGAAGCCCACACTTGCCACATCCACTTCTCTGCCAGGTATTTATTCCATAACTTCATGAAATCTGGTTCCCTACTCCCTCCCACTTCACTGACACTGCTCTCTTGAAGGACTGAACTACCTTATTCAGTGGCCTGCTTCTCAGACTCGCCAATCTCTGCCTCCCTGCTCCTTTCTAGACCCTTTTCTCTGGGTTCCTGTTAGCCAGGTCCTCCATTTTCCTTTGCTGGTTGACACACCTTGAGAGTTAACCTTGGTATGACTCTTATTCCCTCTTTCTCTCTCCACACACGTTATTTTTTAAACATTCTCACATCCTCGAGTAACTTCTACTCTTTGCACTAATTTTTGGAATCTGATTGGTGACAAACCTGACTTGTCAGCACTCAGAAAGTGGGTCCAATTTCTTTGACGATAAAGTCGCGTTAACCAATCTCACAAGATAAATGATGAAGTATTCACTTATAATGAAAAGTAGTATATCAAAGGGTCTTCAACCCAGAGTATTACATAGGGAGCAAAATTATGACCGATATACCATACCAGTTTATTTTTTTAGAACAGGTAGTATTATTACCAAAAAAATGAATGACCACTGGAGTTCTCTCATAAGCTCATTTTCCCCACAAGAACGTTCCAGGTGGGAAGCTAAATTATATTCAGAAGACTACTAGGTCAGCATGGAATAAGAATAGGGGGAAATAATCACATGACTCAAATATTTAGCATCAGTCTGATAGTCACAGGTGTATTTAGCTCAATAATAGAGCAAGAGCTGCCAATGGGACCCAGCAAGTAAAATAATTATTAAAGGCATCATTTCCCCTGAATGAACAAATGAATGAATGAATGTTGAACAAGAGTCTTGAGGTTATTTTTATTTTACCATTGCATTATAGTTAATTGTTGAAATATTGATCCCTTTGCAAAATCTGAGCTGTAAGATGTCATGGGCCGCATAGGCTCATCACTGTATCTTTACCATCAAGCACATTGCTAAGCACTTGGCAGTGTGCTAAGTCACTTCAGTCACGTCCAACTCTGTGCAACCCTATGGACTGAGGCTCGCCAGGCTCCTCTGTCCACAGGATTCTCCAGGCAAGAACACTGGAGTGGGTTGCCATGCCCTTCTCCAAGCACTTAGTAGAGAAGGCAATAAATACTTATTAAAATTAAATCATTCAGACACATAAACAAAATACCTTTCAAAGTTAGCTTTAAATGTGAGTTCATCAGAAGTCCTATTGTGTGGGGTTTTACCCTTGTTTTTCAAAGTTATGAAGTCAAATGAATAGAATGCCTTGATTTCAAATGTTTACATCTAGCTCACAGATTTGAAAATTGTGAAACAGTCGACCACACAGTTTTCATTTTTGTCCATCTTATTTCTATAAACTTTGACTATTTCTCCTACCCAGTGACTACACCCCAATTCCACCCCCACTCCTTTATTTTTGATGCTTCTCATTCTCTGTAGGTGGAGGATATAGCAGTAAAGAGAGGAAATAAAAATAACAGATTCTGTGTGCCTATATGGGCTAACCCAGGGCACTCATGGGGTTAAAAGCACTGCAGTAATATTAAGCACATGTTTCAAGTCAGCAGGGTGCCAGCCTGAGATGTCCTCAAAGCCTAATTTGATAGATATTATGCCATACACTGCTGCAAGTAGTAATGAAGAAAGTAAAAATTTTATGGATGAGCAAAATAGGAGCTCTTATGGATGGAGTGTTTTTAAATCAGGTGTATAATTTACCCAGTGTCAGACCACATGTAGAGTGCATTACTCAATTGAACTTACAAGCAGATAGGAAAGCAGTTTCTTTTAATAAGCACTTCTTCAACTTATTGGCTCTACAATTACTTGCACCAAATTACCAGCAGCTGCTGCCTGTTTGGTGTTTTATCCTAGACAAGGAGTTACATTAGTTTCTAATCAACAAGCCATTCAAGGACTCTTTATAATTTTTAGCTTAATTCCACTTTTATTTGGAATTTATTAATTGAAATATCCAATATTTTCATGACAGTATTTTGCTTAGCTTCCCTTAACAGGAAACCTATTCAACTGCTGAGGCTGAAGGGAAAAGGGAGGGAAGATACTTGTCAAACTTATTTCTGACATTTGCAACATCATATATCCTCTATTGGATTCATCTTGCCTTACAGTCTGAATTTTGACATTTCAATTGCTTTTGTAAAAATAATGATACTGTATTTAGACTTTATATTTGCAGTCAATAAATTGTTTTGTCTCTAAATAGCATATTCCCATGCACAGGAGTTAACTGCAAGTTTAAACATTAACCAGTTCAGTTTAACACAGGCCTTCTCAACCTTGGCACTATTGACAATTGGGACTGGCTAACTCTTTGCTGCGAGAATGTTCCGAACACTGTACAATGTTCAGGCAAGATGTCTGGACTCTAACCACCAGATGCCAGTGGCACCTTCCCACCCCCAGCCCCTAGTTGTAACAGAATGCCTGCAGCTATGGTCAAACCACCCCAGACGATTTAACAGATTTGAAGAAATTAAATGGAAAAGGTTTTCAGAAACAGTTGTAAGATAAAGTATTGAATATGTTTTCAATTCATTTGTTAAAGATTTTCAAAGTATTTATACAAAGACTGTGTGTGTATGTGTACTAGTCCATATTTGCTTGCTTTATGAAGAACTGTAAAATGAATTTGACAAAATTTACCCAAAATTCAATTATTTAAGTATTATTCTATTTTCAAGCTGCTTTCAGATCCAAAGGCAAAAGGAAACGACCACCACCAGCAGCAGCTGCTAATAGCTGAATACATATTTGTATAACTTTCACTGTAGAAAGCAGGACCTGGGGACTAGTTTTAGACAAGTGTGGTTATACTGTTGTCAGTAGAGCCAAGAAATCTGAGACCAAATTCATTCTTTGAAATTATATTACACATTACTGCCAGCTTTAAATTAAAACTCAGAAAAATGTGAACATAAGAGATCATTAACAATGATAAATCATAAAAATGGCAAATCCAGTTCAAGATTTTTCTCATAGGGCCTTCAAATCCACAGTTGTATTTTTGAAGATCAGAATCAAAATTGGTAATACCAAGAACTAGAGTACCTGTACACACTGAAAAACAGCAAAAGTGAAAGAAAATTGCCATCCCATTCACCATCTAGTCATCTAGAACTTACCATCTACCATCTTCCATCTAGTCATATGTTGAAAGATCCAAATAACATCCATTTGAAAGTGGTTCCTTCTTAGTGTATCATCAGATCAGATCAGTCACTCAGTCGTGTCCGACTCTTTGCGACTCCATGAATCATAGAAACTTAATCACACAAAACTTGAAAGATAATTTATATTTACCAGGGCCTTTCCCCAACTTCATCCTAATTAGATACACTTCACAACAAGCTTCTCAAACTTTAATGTATGTATGGATCACCTGGTATCTCGACAAACTGTGGATTCTGACTGAGCAGGTCTGGGGATTTTGCATGTGTGCATGCCAAATCACTTCAGTCATGTCTGACTCTTTGTGACCCCATTGACTGCATGTAGTTGGCCAGGATGCTCTGTCTGTGGGATTCTCCAGGCAAGAATACTGGAATGGGTTGCCATTTCCTCCTCAGGGGATCTTCCCCGCTCAGGGATCAAACAGGTGTCTCCTGTGTCTCCTGAATTGGCAGGCAAGTTCTTACCACTAGTGCCACCTGGGAAGTCCACCTGGGGCTTTAGGGAGCCTTTCTAACAAACTTCCAGATGATGACAATGCTGCTGATCCATGGACTACATTTTGATGAGCAAGGATTTGCTTACAACAAATCACCAACTGATCATCAAGCCTGATCTTGAACATTCTTAGGGGGCCAATAATAGAGAAAATCTTAACTCCATAAAGTAATACAACATTGTACCTAGTGAAATCTTAATTATTTTCAGGTTCTTTTTGGAAACAGTGTCTAGACCATGGGAAAATTGAGCAATAAGGTTTTTTTTTTAATGTTTTATTGGGGATGGATTGAGAGATTGGGATTGGCATATATACACTACTATGTATAAAATAGCAATCAGTTAAAAACACTTTGGGGCTTCCCTGGTAGCTCAGTGGGTAAAGAGTCTGCTTGCAGTGTAGGAAAGCTGTGTTCAATCCCTGGCTTGGGAAGATCCCCTGGAGAAGAAAATGGCAACCCACTCCAGTATTCTTGCCTAGAGAATTCCATGGACAGAGGAGCCTGGTAGCCTACAGTCCATGGGGTCACAAAGAGTCGGACACGACTGAGTGACTAACACTTTCACGAACAATTTATAGAATTAAGCAAAATTACTGAAAAATAATTGCTAAATCTCAACCTAAATCTCAATTCAAAATGGATTCCTTCTGCTAATGATTTATGAAATTCAAAAATAAATAATTGGATCTTCATACAAACCATGGTTTCTATGACAGACTAAGGACAAGTTCCCCTCTTACCACTGTGTCTACATGACTCCACTAAAATACTAAAAAAGAGAACCATCATGTCTCTAACAGCAACTCTGCAGCTATAGCCCAGCCTCTTTAAAAAAAAAAAAAAATAAGATTTTTCACACAGCTCTGATATATTTTGACCATGCTGACAAAAACATGTCATAAGTCTGTTATTTTATAAGGAAATAAGAGGAATGACATTAAGTTAGTGGATTCACTCCTTTTCCCTGAGACAAGAAACATATCCTCCCATTTTTGAAAAATCCAAAGAACTTTCAGTTTCCAGAAGACTCAGATTCATGACCTTAAAGCCAGACCTATAAAAGCACCATTACTTCATAATTATAGTTTGCAAATAATTCAAATCCTCTATTTTATGTCAGTAGTCTTGTTTCAGCCTTTTTTATGGCTATGTTAGTTCTCTACCCAGTAAAGAGAAGTGAAACAATAGTTTTAAATGTTATTTTTTCTTGTTCATTTTTTTTCTATTGAAGTTTAGTTAATTTACAATGTTGTGCCAATCTCTGCTATACAGCAAAGTGACTCAATTATCTGTTATGGTTTATCCTAGGAGATGGATATGAAGCCCATAGATAATACATAATCCTGATGGTGCTTAATGATTTTGTGATCACCTTAAATATTCAAAATATTAACAATAGGCAATGTTTGGGCTTCAAGCAATCAGAAGAGAATCCTCAATCAGAAAGGACACTGTGCATAAGCCATCAGCACAGCCATACTAGTGCACGATAGCCACAAATTGGCCTACCTTTGAATAACAGGAGGACAGAAATCCCTATGGACACTGTAGTGCCATTGGGCAGTTTTATCATGGGTAGATGTAGGCCAGGAATGACTTTTACTCAGAATAGGCATAAATATGTAGTTTCCTCCAGAGTGAAGTTCTTTGGGAATCAAGATTAATGTCAATCATATTTAACACATTTATAAATGTTCAAAAAGACCGAATTTATTCAGTGTGAAAGCTCCCAATTTGTAGCTAAGAAAAAAGGTAAAGTATAGGTATGAATGAAGTGAGTGAAGTCACTCAGTCATGTCCAACTCTTTGTGACCCCATGGTCTATAGACTGCCAGGCTCCTCCATCCATGGGATTTTCCAGACAAGAATACTAGAGTGGGTTGCCATTTCCTTCTCTAGGAGATCTTCCCAATCCAGGGATCGAACCCAGGTCTCCCACATTTCAGGCAGACTCTTTACCATCTGAGCCATCAGGAAAATCTTACCAATTTGTACAAGTGGATAGAAAAATAATAAGTAGACTTCAACTTAGAAAGTATATGGTAACATATTTTATGATAAATGACATCGGCATAAAATGAACAGCTCTGAACCATTAGCTTCAAGCAGAGGAAGTACATGTCTAGGAGTCATTGCTAGTTTCCCAAAAATACTAACTGAATCATCTGTGGGGTTGAAAAGTGAAGAAAACATCAATGTATAAAGAAAAATAATAAATACATGTTGAATCTAAAAACACAAAGCAAGCAAACCAAACAAAAGCAGAGTTATAGATACAATGGAGAACAATTTGTAGATGCCAGAAGGTTGGGGAGTGGGGTGGGGGCAAAATAGGTAAAGGGGATTCAAAGGTACAAATCTCCAGTTACATAAAAAGTTGTGTGAGGAAAAAAGGAGAATACGGAGGAAGAGGAGGGGGATGGGATGGGAGGGGATGAGGAGCAGCAGTAAGGTGGGGTGGGTGTGGGAAGGAAGGAAGAGGGAGAGAGAGGAAAGGAGAAGTGAAAGAAGAAGAGTAGAAACCCAACTGAAATTAGTATCCTAGAAAGCTTCAGTACTTACACTTTTTGAATGCTAAGTGAGATTATGCTGCTGCTGCAAAGTCACTTCAGTCGTGTCTGACTCTGTGCGACCCCATAGACGGCAGCCCACCAGGCTCCCCTGTCCCTGGGATTCTCCAGGCAAGAACACTGGAGTGGGTTGCCATTTCCTTCTCCAATGCATGAAGGTGAAAAGTGAAAGTGAAGTCGCTCAGTCGTGTCCGACTCTTCGTGACCCCATGGACTGCAGCCAACCAGGCTCCTCCATCCATGGGATTTTCCAGACAAGAGTACTGGAGTGGGGTGCCATCGCCTTCTCCTTACATATCATAAATTTTAATAATGAAGCTAGAGAAGGCACACAACAGAGGAAATAGCAACCAACATGTTAGTGTTGCTATTTGAGGCACATTGAAACACTGGCCTCTTCAGCCTGGAAAGGCAACTTCTTAATGGGGAACTTGATTAAAATTTACACAATTACAAACAATCTGGGTAACATGGTCACAGGCTTGTTCCCCAATAGAATGGTGGGGCATCCTTGAAACTTTAGTAAAAATAAGTTTAGGAAACTAGAAGGAAGAAGTGATTAGCAAATGTACAGAACCCAAATTCATCTGCATCATTTCCCCCAACCTCCCTCCCACAAAAGTTAACACAAGAAGGAAATAAAGACTTCAGGTCAAAGTTCATTCCTCTATTTAGTGCCAAGCACCAGGCTAAAAGCTAAGACAGTGCTGAAGAGTAAAACTTCTGTGGTTCCTGCTCTGTTAAGTTTAGAGCCAACTGGGTTAGCACCTGAATGGAGTGACAGATAAATAGCTGAAAAATCGTACCAATAATATAAAATTATAACAGATCAAAACTCTGAAGAAAAGGCACATGGTCCCAGACAGTGTCTGGCCATGAGCCTTGACCTAACTAGAAGGATACTATTTGAAAATGTGCTGATATCTTAGAGATAGGTAGAATTTGAAGTAACAGGCTAAAAAGCAATAAATGCCTACTAAATAAAGCCAGACTCTTTTTTAACATTCAGGGTACACTAAAGCATCCAATTTAACCAAAATTCATACTCATTTCAGTGGCCAGGCTTCAGGGACAGACTACTGGGATCTCCAATAACAAAAAACACTGGGAGAATAACACATAAGGCTGATGCCAAAGAAAAAAATTTCAGCTATAAATGATAATTAATTGGCATCTCTTAAATGGAGTTATCCAGTGAAAATATCATTTTTAATAAAATGCATTATTGCCCAGAATATGACTGGCTCATTTGAAAGGTGAGAAATCTATACAAGAGTGGTTATGAAAGTTGATTTACCTCATAAAGCACAGAACCAGTTCACTGAACCAAAATTCACAGAAAAGGGAAATTAATAAAAATTCATATGGCCATTCTAGCACTGTCTAATTTGATTTATATCATTATTAGTTCTGAAATGCCTGCTTGTGACTAGAGTATGAACTTGTGATATATCATGTTTTTCATTTGTGAATCCCTAGCTGAAAGCACCGGAGAAGGCAATGGCACCCCACTCCAGTACCCTTGCCTGGAAAATCCCATGGATGGAGGAGCCTGGTGGGCTGCAGTCCATGGGTCGCTAAGAGTCGAACACGACTGAGCGACTTCATTTTCAATTTTCACCTTCATGCATTGGAGGAGGAAATGGCAACCCACTCCAGTGTTCTTGCCTGGAGAATCCCAGGGACGGGGGAGCCTGGTGGGCTGCCATCTATGGGGTCGCACAGAATCGGACATGACTGAAGTGACTTAGCAGCAGCAGCAGCACCAGCCGAAAAGCACAGTGCCATGCTCATTGCAGGCAATCAATAGATGTTTGTTGACTTGAAAGACAATAGTTAAGGCTTTAATTTATCTAACACAAGTCACTGAGTAACAGTCATTATCTACTTCATTTGTGTTGGTGAACACTGACATTTAAGGATGTTCTGTTGATACATACACCAGGACCTCCCAAACAGGAACACAGCCCTGCTCTCAAGCTTGACAGGGCTGTCTTTACCATCTGGTGCTCTCAATCCCAGAAAATCCTCCTTCTTGCCAAACACAGTCATTATGTCCTAGTGCACATTTTGGGGGCACTAAAATGTTGACTTTGAAGTTCAACAAAAGCCATTTTAGTTGCTTTATTTCTATGTTCTCTTTAAAGACACTACTCTGCAGTTAGCAAAATCCTGCTCAGATTAATAACTGCTGTCATGCTCTCCAATCTTGTGCATCCCCATCCCATACTACTCTGAGGGGGTGGGAAACTGTTGTGAGAATTTTTTCCTGAAAGGTAGGGCCTTCAGGGTATTTACACTGTATGTACATAAAATAGATTTTTATGTATGTGAAATCTAGTGTATATACACAGTAGAAATTGTCTTTAAGTAATCTCCATATATTGTAATTGAAACCTAAGTCATACTTAATAGTCACAACTAGTAAATTGCTCTCTAGAAAATCCAAATGCAACTGCATCTTCAGTTGTATTTAGGCTTACCAAGAATTGATTAAATTTGTTTCCAAACTTTTTCATTTCACTGGTACTTGCTATTGTGAGTTTGTAATTTTAATTAGTGTTACTATATATCGGATGAAATGTAAGTGAGAAAACAAAACGATGTGGTCTAAAAATATATCAGATGCTTTAAAATAAGAACAAGTAGCTAACAAGTAATTTCTATTAAATTGTTTATGGGGAACAAAAAATGTAAAAGACTGGAGAAAATTATAAAAATCTGGAAATGTTTTGCCTCGCAACTTTTTCAGATGTGAATTTAAGCTTTAGCTCCAGTTTTTACATAAATCAAAACTAGAAATATTATATAATATATTATGGATGTGGTTTATGTAAAAGAAGAAATTTAATTAATGGAGCCATGTCAAAGAACATACCTTGAACCTACATAAAAAAAAAACGGGTGAATGAAAATAGTTTTATGTTCTTAGCCAAAATAAAAGATTTCTCTTATGTTAGTACTATTTTTAATGAATCTGTTCTTAAACAGATTTTTCAATTAATCAACTACCTATAGATCCCATTCACAAGAATCAAAGCTACTGTATTTTGGTCCTAAATAAACTTATTTCACCCTCTTCCACGAAAAATGCAAACCAATAAAAAGTCTGCTTCTCCTTTTTTCTTTCAGAAGAAAAATGCTCTTTCACAGCATCATTCCATTGATTTGATGGTCAGTTTTGCGAACTGCCACCCACCTGGTTGCTCAAACCAAAACCTTTGAGTTGTCCTTAATACACTGCTTTCCTCATCACTTATATCTAATCCATTAACGAAATTATTAATTCAGCTTCTAAGATATAAATAATTTCACTTCTCTACACTGGATTATAAAGAGCAAGGGGGAGAAAGGTTCAAAATGAAGAGGTAGGTGGGGCTGGTCATGAATGGCCTTATAGGTCATGGCAAGTAGTCTGAATTTTGTTCCAAATATAATGAGAAACTATTAGATTATCCTAATTATTTTGTGGAGAAATAATTATGAGAGGGTCCAGAAATGGGAACATGGGGAAAACAGTGGGCTACACAGACGTAGTCTACCACGGTGGTTAATGTTGTATAGTAAATTTAATAAAAATTTAATAACACTTGGCATATATCCTAAAGATTGAGTCAACAGAACCTTCTGAATATGGGGAGCATAAATGAAAGAGAATGGTAGTGCACACAATCTAGGTGTTTTAACCCTACATCTGGTTGAAAAGAGAAGCCATTTAATAAGAATGAAGAGGGCAAGAATGAAGAAGAACAAGCTTGGTGGTGTAGAGGTAGCAAGAGTAGGACATGTAGGATTAAGAATTCTGTTGCCATATCTCAAGGTATTAAATAAGCAGTTGAATATATGACTGCAGTTCAAAAAAGTTGGAGTTATAAATTTAGAAATCATCAGGATATATGCGGTATATAAAGCCACATGAATAGGTGAAATTACCAAGAGGAAATTCATATTTAGAACTACATAAGAGAAAGCCAAAAGAAAGAGTTGGCAAAGGAGATTGAGGATAATAGATGGAAATTTAGGAAACTTTGGTATCTGGAAATCTAAGAGTTTCAAGGAGGGGAGAGATGTCAATAAAAGCTGAGAGAGAAAATAAAATAAAGTCAGAACTGAACATTGGTTTGGTAGGATGGAAGGTGTTGGTGAGGTCACCAACACCTCGGGAAAGGAGACTACGGTGGAGTGAAAGAGAAAAATACTCCTTTGCATGGCTTACAAACAGAAAGGGAGGTAGGAAACAGAAGCATCAATAATACACAGCTCCCACTTTACAGACTGTGAAGCTCTTGGTAATACCTGGATCAGCGATTCTAAAGAACCCACCATTATGGGTAAAAAAGAAGACCCATATCAATATTATCATCATCAACAATGCGGACTCTGGCAAGTATACCATCACTGGACATCTCAGCTGCAAGTGTAGGGGTATTGATAAGAGAACCATGAAAAGTTTGAGAAGGCAGCAGCAGAGATGGGCAAAGGCTTTTTCAAGTATGCCTGGGTGCTGGACAAAATGAAGGCAGAAAGAGAGTGTGGCTTCACCATGAAATCTCACTATGGAAGTCTGAGACAACCAACTACTACATCACCATCATTGATGCCCCAGGCACTTTATCAAGAACAGGATCACTGGCTCATCCCAGGTGACTGTGCTGTGGTCATTGTGGCCAGCAACATGGGAATATCTGAAGTAGGCCTCTTGAAGTATAGGCAGATGTGCAAATACACTACTGGCCTACACAATGAGTGTGAAGCCGCTCATCATGGCTGTCAACAAGACAGACTCCACCAAGCCCACCCACAGTGCTGCAAGCTTCCACCAGATCACCAAGGATGTGAGAGCCTACATCAAGAAGATCAGCTATAATTCGGCTGCCATGGCCTTCATGCCCATCTCAGGCTAGCATAGTCTAGCATCCACATGCCCATGTTCAAGAGCTGGAAGGTCAAGAGGAAGGAGGGAAATGCCACAGGGATGACTCTCCTGGATGCTCTGGACTCCATTTTCCCACTCATTCAACTGGTCAATGAGCCCCTGAGGCTGCCTCTGCAAGATGTGCACATGATCGGAAATATTGGCCCTATGTCTGTGGACTTTCTGGAAACTAGATTCCTGAAACTTGGGATGGAGGTCACCTTTGCCCCACCAACCTCACCTCAGAGGTCAAGGCTGGGTAAATGCACCAGGAGACCCTGCCTGAGGCCCTTCCAGATGACAGGTGGACTTCAGTGTGAAGAATTTATCTGTGAAGGACATTCATCACGGAAATATGGCTGGAACGACCCCTCCCCCACCAGATGGAGGCTGGTAGCTTTATGACACAAGTGATTGTCTTGACGCAATAGTTGGAAGATCCACCCCAACTATTTCCCAATCAGCCCACATCTTCTGCAAGCTTGCTGAGCTGTGGGAAAAGATTGACTGATGCTCAGGCAAGAAACTGGAGGGAACCCCAAGACCCTGAAGTCAGGCCACTGTGCAGATGCACAGATAGTCCCCAGCAAGGGCATATGTGTGGAAATGTTCTCTGAGTACCCACCTCTAGGCCATTGTGATGTGTGGGACATGAGACAAATAGTGGTCACTGGAGTCATCGAGGCAGTGGATAAGAAGTCATCCTCAGCAGGAAAGGTCACCAAGTCAGCAGTAAAGGCCAGAAAGAAATGAAGTATGACCCCTGAAGTTTCCTCAGCAATCTCACTACAAAAATTATTTAATACTCTATGCATTCACTGAGTAAGATTAATAAAAATTGTCAAAAAAATAGACCACTTCTTCGCATGTGGCTGTCCAGTTTTCTCAGCACCATTTATTGAAGAGACAATGCTTGCCCTCTTGAATGATCTTGCCTATTTTGTCATAAATTAATTCCTCTTTAAATATTACATACCATTTAAATTTGCTAAGAAAGCAGAATTTAAATGCTCTCACTCCCTTCCCCAGATAAAAGATAAATATGTTAGGAGATGGACATGTTAATTAATTAGATGGCTGAAAATTCTTTTACTATGTATATGCACATCAAATCACCACATTGTACACTTTAAATATCTTACAGTTTTACATGGCAATTATATTTCAATGAAGTTGATATTAAAGAATCAACAACTCTTGTAGAGAGTTTTGCTATAAAGGAGGGCAGAGAAATAAGGTAGGGGATAGAGGAACACATGAAGTCAGAGAAGATGGTTTACTTTTAAGATGGGATTATTACATGGTGCCCTTGAGTAGAAAAGAGAAGACTGGCTTCTGTGTACAAGGAGATAACTTGACCTCAGGAAGGATAAAGACACCTTATCCTTGTGCATAAATGGGAAGAAAGAATATGTGGATATAAATCTACAAATCTGGCTGATAGATTTTTATAACAGAAAGATGAATTGTTTCTCTTTTGTGAATTGTGATGAAAGTGAGAAGAGAAAAGGGGCTGCTGGTACTCTGTGGAAAGAGAAGGTGGATCAGAGACTAACAGGCTATTGCCAGGCAGTATTGTATCTACTTGATGTCTCTGAACATACTTTTAAGTAGAAACAAATCAATTCATAAATGTGTTTTCCTCCACTACATGCAAAAATCATATTTATTGTATATATTTATTATTTTTATTACTTACATACTGTATATCTCGACTAGATTATAATCTTTAAAATATATCACTGCCGTCTCTACTTCTAAGACCTTTATTCACACTATCTGGCATGTAGTTGGTATTTCATTAATATGTGTTGACTGAATAATTCAGTATCCACAAGTATTCAAAATATGCTTGAAATTTAACTCATTTTTATCTTGCCCTTAACTCTTCCATGTCCATATCTGTTCCTCTAAGTTTTTATCATATTACAGCTTATCCAACTAATTTCCCAATCCAGATATTTGGAAATCATCCTCTGACCTCCCTCATTTCATTCTCCATGACCCAACAATCAAGTTCAGTCAACTCTGCCATTTAAATATTTCTTGGAGCTCTTCAGTTTTCTCTTTCCTGTAGCCAATTTCCTGGTCAGGTTGCCATCACCTCACCTGGATTACTGGAAAAGCATCATACCAGCTCTTCCAACTTTCATTTAACCCCCAGGTCCATTCTCCACATCTCTGAAACAGTATAAATCTTACTATGTCCTCCACAGCATTAAACTTTCCATTGATTCTTCAGCAAAGTCTTCAGGGTAAAATTCTCTTTTTTATGATTTATGACACTTTCTTAATCTGGCCTAGAACTCTAGTTGGCAAATTAAGCTAAGTTCAATTCTCTAATTAGCAGATCTCTATCAGCTCTTGGGTCTCTTTATGTACTTTTCCCTCCACCTGGAATATTCTCTTCACCATCCACTTCTACTCATCCTCTCTTTCTCAATTTAGAAGTTACTTCCTCTCAGCAGACTTCCCTCAATCATGGCATTGGTTAGGTACTCCTCTTAAATGCTTCCAAAGCTCTCTAGGTATGCTGTAGTTCTGTAAAATTCCTTTGCAGCATTGCTTTTATCCCAAACCCAGAAGTAACATGTTTACAGGGTAGAGTCTTATGGTTCTTGTAATGAATGTATCCCTCTATTCCTCTCCACAGTCCCTTAGAAATAAAGAACAAAAAAATGAAGGGAAAAAGAGGTGCTTATTTGCTGAAGGAAAAGAATCATTTCTACCAGAATGCCTCCAGAAGTGGCAAGAGAGGTCTGAGCAATTCTGTGATCATGGGGTAATGAAAAAAATGATGAGCACAATCTCTGTATTGCCTTTTTTCAAACATAAATTAGAATTTTCTCAGACAATTTGTAATCTGGGAACTGCTTGATATTATTTTGTTCTTCTTAGGAGTGAATCTCAAAGTATTTGTGTTTTGAATTTCTCTTGGGTATTTTTAATAATTAGCATTCATTTAAAATACTTGAGCAAATACTTGGGAAAGTGAGAAGTATAATTTTCATCTCTTCATGATGACTTCACAAGCATTATAGTAAGTTACAGGAAGTAAGAAGATAAACCATTCTAAAAAGTCAAAGTAGCATGACTTGTAGCAAAAGATCTGATAAATTTTAAGTGAACAAACACAAACTAACCACTACAATTCTGCAGCAAGCAAAATCACATGCCTAGATTTAGAAGAAAAACTTACCAGTTTTCCCATTTGTACCAAATATTTTGGCTATGAATGTTCAAGACAGAGGCAGAATGATCCCATGATGGTTTCTAGTCATATTCAAAAGGTATAGGAATAGATGAGATGAAAGATAGCAAACAGGGGCCTCATGAATAAAATCAAAGCCTAAATTGAAATCACATGGCATTTAACCACATCTCATCCTCTACCTATGGCAACCCACTCCAGTACTCTTGCCTGGAAAATCCCATGGACGCAGTAGCCTAGTAGGCTGTAGTCCATGGGGTCGTGAAGAGTCAGACACAACTGAGCGACTTCACTTTCCTTTTTCACTTTCATGCGTTGGAGAAGGAAATGGCAACCCACTCCAGTGTTCTTGCCTGGAGAATCCCAGGGACAGGGGAGCCTGGTGGGCTGCCGTCTATGGGGTCGCACAGAGTCGGACACGACTGAACTGACTTAGCAGCAGCAGCAGCAGCATCCGCTATCTAAAATGTCACTCTGAGTCTAATAATTTTTAAAGTAGCTTATGACTTTATCTCTTAGGGTATAATTATATAAGCTATATATGAAACACATCATACAAAGATAAGCACAACATGGAGGGTTTGTCATCTTCATTAAACAAGCAGGCAGTCATTATATTTTAATCTACTCATTAGTAGACAGAAAACAAAATAGCTGCTCATGGAATTAATCTGTTAAATAAAGTCTTACAAAAAATATCATTCTAAGAAACTATATATGTGGTTGATCCTTTTGACTTCTATACATTATTAAATAATGCGTTATCTTTGGCAGTGTTTATTCCCATTGTACTTGCTTATGTTTTCACCATTAAATCATTAATTGCAAATCCCTGAGTTCAAGAAATTCTCTTGAGAAATAGTGTATACCAAGTTATAAGCACACTGTGTCTCAAGTCAGGATGATTATAAGCTCACTTTTTAAAAATATTTCTACAGAAGTACATTCCATCAATACAGTTAAGATAGAGTTGCCAGATTTAACACACAAAAATGCAGGATATCACTTAATGTGGATTTAAGTGACACATTATAAATGACAAATTTTTTTTTAGTATAAATATGTCCTGTGCAATTTGGGGGGAAGTATATTGAAGATTTAAAAGTATTCATTGTTTATCTGAGATTCAAATTTAAATAGGTCTCCTGGATTTTATCTGGCAAACTTAGAACTAAAACTTAGCCAAGGATAACCTCCATCAGATGACTCAATTTCTCTGGTATCGATCGCCACATCTAAGGTCATTATCCAAGGGACAGGGTGGTCATAAGTGACAACTGAAGGTTAATTAAGAGCTAATTATTGGTTGAACTGACAAGTCAATATTTCAATTCACCACTATAATAGCCATTTTAATCAATACAGATTTTTTAAGGAATTTTAAACAAATATGATTTTACAATCCTTTCCCTCTAGCAACCTAAAAACTCAATGGTGCTTCTCTCATTTTCCTTGTGAGAGTATCTCCAATTGTTAAGTTAAACATAAACTTTTGTTAAGTTAAAAATATAAACTTGAACTCTATGAAAGTCAACATAAAAGGTAAGGCAGTATATTTTTAATGACAAATAATTTGCTTGTATGTTTTAAATTTAATTAAAACTGAATTTACTATGTTGCCTCCCAAATCCATTTTTCTCTTTTTCTTCTCCCTGAATAACAGCATGGCCCTGTCTGATGGCCAAGTCAGAAATCTGAGTCATTCTCAATCCCCTTCATACAACCCACATATTAAAAAAAAAAAAAAAAACACTTATTGAGTATTTACTGTATTTACTAAGATTATCATATTAAGTATTTACATATCACTGTAATAAATTTTATTTTATTATTTTTTTAAATTTAATTTTATTTTTTAAACTTTACATAATTAGTTTTGCCAAATATCAAAATGAATCTGCCACAGGTATACATGTGTTCCCCATCCTGAACCCTCCTCCCTCCTCCCTCCCCATACCATCCCTCTGGGTCGTCCCAGTGCACTAGCCCCAAGCATCCAGTATCGTGCATTGAACCTGGACTGGCATCTCATTTCATACATGATATTTTACATGTTTCAATGCCATTCTCCCAAATCTTCCCACCCTCTCCCTCTCCCACAGAGTCCATAAGACTGTTCTGTACATCAGTATCTCTTTTGCTGTCTCGTACACAGGGTTATTGTTAGCATCTTTCTAAATTCCATATATATGCGTTAGTATACTGTATTGGTGTTTTTCCTTCTGGCTTACTTCACTCTGTATAATAGGCTCTAGTTTCATCCACCTCATTAGAACTGATTCAAATGTATTCTTTTTAATGGCTGAGTAATACTCCATTGTGTATATGTACCATAGCTTTCTTATCCATTCATCTGCTGATGGACATCTAGGTTGCTTCCATGTCTTGGCTATTATAAACAGTGCTGCGATGAACATTGGGGTACACGTGTCTCTTTCCCTTCTGGTTTCCTCAGTGTGTATGCCCAGCAGTGGGATTGCTGGATCATAAGGCAGTTCTATTTCCAGTTTTTTAAGGAATCTCCACACTGTTCTCCATAGTGGCTGTACTAGTTTGCATTCCCACCAACAGGGTAAGAGGGTTCCCTTTTCTCCACACCCTCCCTAAATTTTAAACTGCGCTCTCTTGACTGTCACAACAACCCAGTGAGATAGGAACTATCACGACTCACTCTACAGATAAGAAACTGAAGCATAAAGAGGATTAATGGCTGGTTCAGATTCAAACAGGTGAGGAGGAAGAGAGCCAGGACTAAAATCTAGGTTCATTTTAATTACTATGTTAACTCCACATATCCAACTGGTCACCACAGTTTGTCAATTCTCCTTCCAAAACATTTTTCAAATCCTTTCTCTTCACCCCGTCCCACCTTAGTTTAGGCCCTCATTGGTACTGTGTACCAATGAGGGCCTACAATCTTCAGATATTTGTTTCATAAAAAAACTACCACAAGTTGGCTCCCTTAAATAACAGAAATTGATTGCCTCAGTTCTGGAGAGCAAATGTCCCAAACTACTGTCATAGCAGAGCTGGTTCTTCCTGAGGGCTATGAGGGAACTATCTGTTCGAGGCCTCTCTCCTTGACTTGGAGATGGCCATCTTCTCCCTGAGCCTCTTCACATCATCTTCCTTCTGTGCACATCTGTTTCTGTGTCCAAATTTCCCTTTGTTAGAAGAACACCAATCATACTGGATTACGGAACCACTTGACTGCAGTATGTTTTCATCATAACTTATTACATTGGCAGTGACACTCTGTTTCCAAACAAGGTTACAATCTGAGGGGTTAGGAGTTAGAAAATCAACGATCTTTTTCAAAAGAGGACACAGTTCAACTCATAACAGGTCTCTTTTAACCTGCTCTTCAGTCCCACCAAAGTGCTTTTGCTAACATTCAAATCTAATCCTGTCATTTCCTTATTTTCTTATTTTCAAAGAGAAGACAGCCTCCAGAATAAAAGGCCAAATTTGGGAATGGGGAGATAACAGAATTTTTTCTATCCATTCTGTGCTTGCCATTCCATCTTTATCTCTTGCCACCTCCTAGTCTCTTTGCTCAGCCCTTGAACTTTAAAGTTCCAGATAGACAATAAACCTGGTCATTGGACTGTGAACTTCTTGAGGGCAGACATGGTATCTTAGTCATCTTTATAGATACAGCACTTGGCACAGAGCCTTTGGCAAGGCAGTGAGGTCTATACATCTATAACACATGTGTAAATGATGCTTACTACACCATAGGAAAAATGGACCATTCAGCCCAAGTAGAGAAAAAGAACCTCTTTGAGCCTGATGTGTACTATAGCAGCTAAGAGCAGAGAAAAGCATGGCATAAAATGTTTGTGGAATATATGTTGTAAAGTACATGTTGTTAAAGTGCTAGGGTTTACAGTGAAGTCCACAAAAATACTTATAAAGGTTAAATATATATGTTGTCAAAGCACCTTGAGTCACAATTTTGGACAAAATTAATATTTTATCTTTTTAATATAATCATAAAACATTTAGCAGCCTTTGGGAACATTAAGCATAAATCCAGTTGAAATAAATTCGACAGGTAAGATGTCATTTCTTGGTTCTATTCATTTGGTGTTGCCAAATTAATATCCTATACTATATTGATGCCATCACCACCTATTTTGCTATGTAACATCATCTAACAAATAATTAAATAGCTCATGTTTAGTCTATTCTATAATACTGCAGGTTTTTAGGAAGATATTATATATCATAAAACTGGGAAGTTTCTATTTTGTGAACTATTATATGGCAATCCCACTTGACAAGACATAAATATGACCTATTCAACCCATTCATTTAATGAGTGACATTTAATTTCAAACATCAAGTAATCCTTTAGGGATCTGTATCTACCCCAGGGGTGACTCTAACTTGCCCTGCTTGGGTTAGGTGCACTTCCCTGAACCAATCACTGTGCCCAATGAATTTGTGAATGGCAGCTTCACCAGAAGAACAAACTAGGGAAGCCAGGTGGACAAAACATGAGGGAAAGACAGTGGAGCACGTAGAAGAAATGTAATGGAGAACCAGAGGCTCTACAACCATCTGGGTAGACTCCATTCCTCCCTCACAAAATTAAAGCAAGTCTAGTTGCAATTCTCTTTGAACCAATAAGAAACAACATAGAAATCTGCTTATCTAAATAATAAACATTCTACTTCTTTATGGAGGTGAGCAGTGTTTGGCTGGAAGAGAAAGTCTGTGTGACTCCTTCCAAACACATAGGACTTCAGTGCCTTCAGAAGAAAAATAGGGAGAATTTTCTCAAAGTGAGGCTTTGGCATTTTTTAAATCACAACACCAAGAATCAGCTGACGACTTTCTGTTCCCAATGACTACAAACAAGGTGAACTTTGATTCTTTTTCAAATATCTACTAATACCTGCCAGATAAAATCCAAACCCTTTAGCAGCTTTCAGTAAAAACATTGAATGTGCCTCTAGCTTCATCTCCTCTACCCCGTAAATAAGCCCTGATCTACAGCAATACAATGTCTATGAATCACCATGACTTCCATGCTTTATACCATTAGTAATATTGGTAATCTTTATTAAGTACCTACTATGTGCCAGGCACTATTCAGGTGCTGGAGATATAGCAATGACCAAGACAAACCCTTGCCCTCATGAAGCTTACATTCCAGTGTATGTCTTGGAGATGGGGGGTGGAGGTTGGTAATCATTATGTAACTAAATAAAGATCCTGGCTGGGGTAAGAGGTAACTTTAGAAAGGGTGGTCAGGAGGTGACCTGAACCACCTTAAAGAATCTCTATGAAAATATCTGTGCTTGGCACTGGGCCTGGGAATCATATACCTTTATCATGAATCCTCCCAGTGATTCTTGTTCAGACTGCACAGCACAGACCTCAAATTCAAGCCTGACCAGTTCCTCAGCCCCAGTCTTAGTCTTTAAGTCCTTTCATTCTGATTGAAATGCTCTTTCTGACACTCTTAGACAGACTCTTCCTTAAGGTCAGTTCAAGGCCATTTCTTACTCATAAAGGTATTCCCCCGTTCTTGCTCGAGGCCTGGGACATTGACAATACTTAAGAATTGTTTATGGAACAAATGCTGTTTGGCTACAGAATTAAATAGAAGTGTTATGACTGCTCAAGACTCAATCTTGATGAGAGACGCTGCTACTGGGAATGCGGAAACAATCAAAGACCATGGAAAAAAAGATGTTGGGTCCTTCTCTGGAGATGAGTGGTGACATTAAGACTGGAGAGATCTTTACTGTGCTCAAAAGTACACAAAGGTGGCCACTACTGAAAGTAAAAATGACTTTTTAAAAATATTTTTTTTTAAATTCAGCTATCTGGGTACTTTCAAGTTTTCTAAAACTAGCATCACCAAAAGATTCAATCGGAATGACATTTTCCCTTCTGCACCTAGACTAATTTCCTGCCTTGAGCATTTTGTTCCTACATATTTCCACATTAATACAGATGCTTTGTTTATAGAACTATTTAATTAGCAAGACCTTTATTTTTTTTCAGGAAAATCTCATGCTTAGGAAAAGGAACTTTTAAGTAGTGCTGGAAATTTTTACTTTTAAAAATGGGAGTTGAAGTGCATGGCATAGAGGATGTTGTAAAACAGGCAGTCTCAAAGCGATTTTAACTATAATCTCTGTATTTGGGTAGTTCATCTAATTAACAACCTGGCATTACCGTAAAGATGAGATTGTCATGTTATTTGAAGTGGTTTTTAACAGTCTTTAAGTGCCAACCACTCAATTTATTAACAGTTTATTCTACCTTAAGTGAAGGAAATTACATAATTATTGTGAGCCTAGAAATGAGAAGAAATACACACATATATTTTATCATTACGTATAAAGAATGCCAAAATTAAAGTTTTTAAGTACAAGTAAAATTCCTTAACATGCATATTAACAGTTTGATGCCACTGGGTTTTTTGGGTGTGTAACCATCTTTCTTACATACTTTTGTTCAACTTTTAGCTTGATGTGATCTAACAAAAATAGCACAAAAGAAGGACAAAACATATTTTGGAAGCAGAATAAGAAGCAGTTTAAAATGTGAACCTTAAAATCAGATTGGCTGTCTTCGAATCCTGGCTCTACCACTACCAGTGCAAAGAACTTAATTAAGTCTTGGTCTTTCTGTGCGCCTTTTCTCACCTCTAAAATACATATCTTAATAGTGATAATAGGGCTCAACTATGGGGTTGCTGTGAGAATTAATGATTTAATACAGGTAAGGCACCAGAACACTCAGAAAATATTAACTATCATTCATTCAGTCTAGCCTTCCCTGTAATAATGTACTTCCCCAAGATAATATTTCACAGGATGATTTCCCTACATTTCCAAGCATTAGGAGCTTTTTTCCAACTCTAAAAATTTCTCAGAACATATCATGATAGCAGTTTTATATTTTTATCCACTACATGAGAATGTGAAAATCATAAAATTTATTCTGGATTTACTCATAATTTTAAACAAATGAGTATTTTTCTCTACCATAAGGTACTCAGAGGTGGCCTTGGTTGATCTTGTAGCATGAAAGGGTTAAATGGTCTAAGTTGGGGAAGAAAGGTCATCATGATAGAGCTTCACAATTTGACATTTACCATCTGCTCCCATCTGAACAGGTTATTTCAACTAGCTATATTTTGATTGATTTGACAGGGAAAGGTTGCTATTATCATTCCCAAATATGGATTCCTGAAGACCTCTGGGTATAATTATTTATTCATTCATTCATTTATTTGATAAAATGTTATTAAAGGTGACTACATATTGGGCAGTATGTTTAGAGCCAAGAGAATGCCTCTCAAGTGTCAGAGGTCCACTTTTTCTTCACAGACAAGATGAGGAAATGGGTACCCAGGGCTCAGGAAAGAAGAAAACAGGGAAATGAGTAAGGGTAAAAGAAAAAGGCAGACTCAGTTCCTCTGATTCTCAGTTCAATGATCATCCTAAAACTTGAACCTGTTTCATAGTGTAATAAACTCACCCCCAGCAATGAGAAAGGATATTTGTCCTTGAATGCCAATTCTCAGGATAGAATCTAGAATGAAGTTGGTATTTAATAGTGAATGAATGATGTATGTATGTACAGACGAATTAATGAATAGGTGAATAGATGGATGGGCCTTTGGGAATGGTTAAAGATTTCTTAGTTTTAATCTCCCCAATTTTTTCTTTGGATTAAAAAATAAATGCTTTAAAGCCAGTTCTCCTGGGAAATGTAGAAAGATACTTTAAAATTTTGGGGGGAAGATTAAAAAGGAAGATACATAGTAGAATGAAGGGAATGAATGGATAAATGACATATCACCTCAGGCAGTTTACTCAGAGAAGTCATGCTTACTGAGATTGACATTAGAATCTTATAAGTGTCCACTGCCCAAATCTCTGCTTTTTTTCTCCCTCTTTACCAGCATCTCACCTTCTCATTTTAAAACTATGTATTTTTTCTCTTAATTTAACCCAGTTAGTGACCCACACCAAATTATAAAAACTACTTCGACATCATAAATACTCTCGAGTAATCCTTAAAATCACTTGATTGAGCTCCTAGAAATGATATCAGGTGTGTGTCTGTGTGAGTTTGTGTATACCTCTATACGTGTACATAAATTTTCATAAATAATTCTTAAAGAACAACCTGTTCTTTTTTCCAGTGAATGCTATGCTTCTATTCTCTTTAGGACTTAGGTCTGTATTTGTCTGGGATGCAGGGACACCAAATTGAGAACTGACATCCACCAAGTAAATGTGGGAGCAGGAACAGGCTTGGAGTCAGAGTGCTCCATAGAGATTAAAAAGGCCACTGGCCTGGGAATTATGAGTGAAGAGCCCTACCAGTCACATTCAGGAAGCCATTTAGGAAAACTTGTAAGCAGACAGGTGATGGGACCCGATTTACATCTTCACAAGTAACAAACGTGAAGTCGCTCATGGGGTCGTGTTCGACTCTTTGTGACCCCATGGACTGTAGCCTACCAGGCTCCTCTGTCCATGGGATTTTCCAGGCAATACTGGAGTGGATTGCCATTTCCTTCTCCAAGGGATCTTCCCAACCCAGGGATCGAACCTGGGTCTCCCGCATTATAGACAGACGCTTTACTGTCTGAGCCACCAGGGAAGTCCATTTTCACAAGTAAAGAAGTAAATAATTTTGTATGCCAAGTGAAATGGTGATCAGAGGTCACAAAAAGCAGAAAGCGACTAAAATATGTAACTTAGGACAAAATTAAAAGAAATTTAAATTAAGTACTTTTTCCATTAAACTTCAACAATTATTAAACCATTTTAATCTAATCCCAGTTTTTTTCAATCTTACTTTGAGGTAAAAGCCTTAAATGTCTCATACTTTGGATTCCAGCATCAAGTAACCACAGAACCAGGCACGTCCATATTTTTCTGTTGTTTTTGATCAAGTGTTTCAAGGTCTTGGAGAGTCTTGACATCTATAGCCTTTAGAGCTCTCCTAATAGTTATCAGAGAGAAAACATTGCTTTGTCCTCTCACTCCTCTATTGAGTTTAAGCTCATTGTATCTTCCTGTTTCAAAGCACAACTACTTGGTACAGACTGAATGTTTTTTTAATTGGAGTAGAGTTGATTTCCAATGTTGTGTTATGTTCATGTGTATAACAAAGCTACTCAGTTATACATATACCCACTCTTTTTTAGATTCTTCTCTCATGTAAGCCATAATAGAGTATTGGGTAGACTGAATGCCCGTGTTTTCCCAAAATTCATTTGTTAAAAATCCTAACCCCCAATGTGACAGTATTAAGAAAGCAGGGCCTCTGTGAGGAGAAGAGGTCCTAAGGGTGGAGCCTTTATGAATGATATGAGTACCTTTTAAAGTGACCCCAGAGAGCTCTCTGCCACCTTCTGCCATATGAGGACATAATAAGAAGGTGACTGTCTATGAACCAGTAAGCGCGACCTCCCCAGAAATCAAATCTGCTAGTACCTTGATCTTGTACTTCCTAGCCTCCAGAACCATGAGAAATAGATTCCTAGTGTTTATAAGCCACCCTGCCTATGGTGTTCTCTTATAGCAGCCTGACCAGACTAACGTAGTACTCGCATGGAGCTTTGTTGCTTCATTACTTCTCTCCCTTCAGCAGTCTGTCATGATACCATCAGCCCCGTATTTCCACCCTGCTAGACCCCGATGATGGAACTCCCACACTCTGCCCAGCACACCACCTCCCCTCAGTCCACACAGCCTCCAGTCTGCTCCAATCCTCAGCATTTCTCTTCAGTGGTGCTGCAAGAACCTCCTGACATGTCTAATGCACTGTGGGAGAGACAGCTGGAAGACTGCTTTCAAATACTGAAAAAAATAAACAAACAAACAAAAAAACACCTTGTTGCCTTGTTGGACAGAAAAGAAATCACTTTGATCAGTGAAATCTCCATTGCCAAGTGTGTCGTGTCTTAATGTTAACAATCACAAGAGACTTCAAATGTTTTTTAAAAATACAAATCTATAACAAATTTTAATATAAAGAAATAGCATATTTTAAAAGACTATAAAGTCATATGGATTAAGTAAAAGAATATATATTTAAAAAAAGAATACAATGTTAACTGTACTTATTTCTGTTTGCTAGGATCATGATTTCTCTCTATATATATAATTTCTCTAATTTCCAAGTTTTCTATGATGAGCATACCTTTGATATTGTAGATAGTTATATTTTTAAAAGTAAATTGATATCTTATATAAACTTTTAAATTAACTTTTATGATTCTAAGATATTGTATGTTCTTGTATATTCTATTTTTAACTAAAAACTCTGTGTGTGTACACAAGTACCTGAGCATAATTTCTACCATAAGCATTAACTAATGAAATACTAGGAAAATGAGAACCAAATAATCAGTGATTCCTTAAAATAGATTCTTAGTTCCCTAAGACAGATTCTTAGTTTCTCTTGTATTCTTAGGGTTAAGTTTATCAGACTCCTCCATAGTTTCAAAAACAGACCAAAAAATTGTCTTTCTACTATATGCCTACATAAATGCCTCCTGTACATTACCTCATTTAAATTTTTCTCTTAATATTCATAATAACTATTCCTATGGTAGTTAAGAGCCATTACGAATCAAAGGCTTTGTTGAAATCCCATTTCTACTACTTACTAGCTCACTGTCTCAGGTGAAGGACTTAACCTCTCAGCCTCAGTTCTTTCCTCTGTAAAATGGGGATAAAATAACATTACCTGTCCTACTGGGTTATGGAAAGATACAGTGAAATAGCCTTAAAGCACTTAGTACAGTGCCTCGCATATACTAACCACTGGATATTTTTTTGCTGGTATTTGCTATTATCCCATGTTAGAGATGAGAAAATTGAGGTTATGAAGATTAGTCACAGTTTCATTCCAGGATTCTCTGACTTCAAATCCATTGTAAACTCTTAATCATGTTACAGTTATACAAGTTACAGTCTAAACGACTCCAAAGCCTCAAATGGAACCATTCTAACATGTCACAAACTGAACTTTAAGGTAGATCTTAGTCCTTCTAAGAACCCTACCCCTTCCCTAACCCTAACCCTAAATGTAATATGCTATGAGATTATAATGCTCAGAGTTTGTAGCTCCTGAGTTTTCTCTTTATCCAGAAGAGCTTTTGATTTTGTTAAGAATCTTGCCTTAAACGTATAAATATATGGTTCTGCTTAATAAGCAAAATCAGGGAAACAGCACTAGGGATCCTGGGATCATCACCCTGAGCAATAGCCAGTCACCCCACAGGATTGAACCTGAACGCTGTAGACATGCTGAAGCTGGCTTTAACTTAAAAGCCCACAAAATGCAGGAAAAGGGATGTTTTTCTTTTTTGTGTGACTTGCCAATGAGAGTTTTGTTATTCTCCTATATAACAGTCCACTTTGTGTAGAGGTTAAGAACAAAGGATTTGAGAAAGACTTATGAACACAGTGGGAACAGGAGAGGGTGGGACGAATAGAGAGAGCAGCTTTGAAATGTAAACATTACCATATGTAAAATAGATAACTAATGGAAAGTTGCTGTATAACACAGGGAGCTCAACCTGGTGCTCTGTGACAACCTAGAGTGGTGGGTTGGGGTGGGAGGTGGGAGTGAGGTTTAAGAAGGAGGGAACATAAGTGTACCTATGGCTGATTCATGTTGATGTGTGGCAGAAACCAGCACAAAATTGTAAAGCAATTATCTTCCAATTAAAAATAAATTAATTTTTTAAAAAAGAACAAAAGGCTTTGGGACTTGAAAAGACCCAAATCCAGGCCCCTTCTCCATTCTTTCTGGCTACAGGATCCTGGAACATGTTAAGTGCTTTGAATCTGTTCCTGTTTCAGTGTCATAGGAGGACACCATACCCCACCTCCTAGGAAAGAGGAGGAAGAAGAAATCTACCAAGAGAACATGTTTGACATACCTAGCACAGTCCAGGTAAAGAATTGGCCTTAATCAACCCTAGCAGTTTTATTAAAAAGAAAATGTGTTTTCAGATGTGAGGAAAAAAAACACAAGACTTCCTATTTTAGGCAACATGTTCTAGAAGAAAGAAGTGAGTCAGGAGATGTGGCTCCTATTTTGGGCTCAAGAACTCTAGTCAGAGAAACCAGCAATTTTCCCCGAGAGTTTGTGAGTTGATTGTAATATGAATAAAGTAATATTTTTACTTACCTGCCTGGATGTATGTAATATAACTTTGTCCTCCTAAGAATGAACTGTGTAATATGTAATTTTTCCCATCATGCAGACCTTTTTCATTGAGAATGGGATCAGAAGAGAATGCTGAACCACTTTCTGTTGTGCATTTCTCTTTAAACTCTATATGCGCATGTCAAATTGTCAACAGCCAAATCTAGTCTACAGATGCAGAGTAAACCCTGCTTTAGAAGCTATGAAAGCTATGCAGAGATGCTCTTAGCCCCCAGGAAACAGCAAAACTTTGAAATCAGCAAAAATAACTCCTGAAAAATTCCTCCCGTCAGTACCTTAACACCCTGCTTCCCTTTCCCTGTGCTGTGCATACTAAAAAGAAGAGGAGGGGCAGAAATAATGGGTTTTCTGGATTTCTTTTTGAGAATATACTCAGAAATGGCTGTTCTGGGGCCTAATGAGATATTCTTTGCAGGCTGAATAATATGAATTCAAATCTAACTCACCTATTAAAGCATAATTTCAAGGAACCAGTAATATTACTACTACTCTTCCCTTTCTCATACTTATCCCAGACTAATGCTTTTGCTGAATAATTTGAAAGCTTTTCCTTCCTGATGAAACTTTAGTTTTATAACAATCTTATACAGTAACCATAAAAATTAGAAATTTATTATACTGTTAGGGAAGATCCCCAAGAGACATCAGAATTTAAAATATTAGTCTTTAATTTGACTTTTCAAGATTCAAGATTCTCTCCTACAAAATTATAACAGTTCTACCCCTGAAAATGGGAGCTCTTTGTCATGTCATCATTTCAGAGTGTACACTGTGCTGCATCTGTTCACTCAGCTGAGTAGTATTTCTAACTCGTGAATGCATCAACAGGAACAGAAAATAATACTAGGAGACTGATATTAACAACAACAACAAAATACAAAATAATAATTGAGAAGTCTGAACATAACCTGCTCTTTTCTCAAGGAACCACCAGCAGCAAGCTGCATAAACCATGTATCTGTCATTTTATATTTGCCTACAGTGACACCTGCTGGAAAACCCTGTTGAAGCTATACATGAAACACATTTTAAAATAAAATAAAAACCAAGCTTTGAAAACATCAGCTATATGTTATTATGGTTTTACTAAAAACATATCACTTACACTTCAATTTAATTTCTTATTCCACTTTTGAATTTTCTTTTTTTTGTACAAACTGAGAGATAAAGATTCAATTCCACTTGATGAAATAATTATTTTACTGGTATGAGAGAGCTGGAATTAACTCTTACATGATACAAACTATTTTAAAATGGAAGCATTTTTAAACAGTTTAAGTGTATTAAACTGTAAAACTGTAAAAATTTACATACCAACTGCAACATGACAGTAAGTGATTTAAAAAATCTTGCATAAGACTGAATATCAGATATTGAATACTTTGAAAATATTTAATAGCTAGCACTTTCCTCAGCAGCATTAATGCACAAAACCATGTTATGTTTGGGGTTTTCAGGATGCTTTTTAGCATGCACTAGATATCAGCCATACTATGCATTAAGCAACCAATATGGATCTTATGCAAGTTACCTTTGATTTCAACACACTTTACATACTAAAGGATCCCATCTCTCAATGACACAGAGAAGGTTTTGCACACCTAAGTCTCATTGTCTTTAACATAACTCACCCACAAAAATTCTGGCTCATTAAAAAGGTGCAAGTTTTTACATGAAAATGGATCTTTTATAAAGTCAGCCTCACCCAGGATTTGGTATCTTACTCTTTTCACCATGGGACACATCTGCAAATCAGTATCTCTGTTCTTGAGTTCAGTCACTTCAGTCTTTCCACAATAATTTCAGTATGGTCTATAAGCTACTGGTGGCAAAATATAAAAACTATCATCAGAGTTCCTTTTTAATGCATCTATATGGGATTTTTAATAAAGCAAACTTCTGTAAGTTCTGGTTCCAGTTCATTTTTTTGTAACTATATCTCTACTTTTATAAGAACTACTTCTAGCATTAGAGAAGATTTGAAACTTCAAAACAAAGGCCTGATAGCTTCATGCCAACCACAAAGCTGATTCTCCATTTTACCATATCTGTCCTTATGAGAGGAAAGGTATCTTTGATTAAAGGTAAAAATTCACAGGGAAACAAATTTTTTCTGATGTCTTACTTTAACCTCTATATTAATCCACAGTTTCATTCCTTCAGCACTAAAGACCATGTCTTATAAACTAAAGTAAAGATACCAAGGATTTGTGGAGGTGATAGAGCCCATGTATCATTCTATATATGAGAAAACTTTGGCCAATAGAGGTGATAAGGTGTATGAGAAGCGCTTGCTGAATTAGCTAGATATTCTCAGTGCTGTACTACAACCTCTGAAGCTAAGCAAAACCATTAACCTTCATTTTATTGCTGTCCCTCACATCCTGAAGCGGGCTTCCCAGGTGGTACTAGTAGTAAAGAATCCGCCTGCCAATGTAAGAGACTTAAGAGACAAGGGTTTGATCCCTGGGTCAGGAAGGTCCTCTGGAGGAGGGCACGGCAACCCACTCCAGTGTTCTTGCCAGGAGAATCTCATGGACAAAGGAGCCTGGTGGGCTACAGTTCATGGGGTCACAACAAGTTGGACACAACTGAAGTGACTTAGCATGCACACACATCCTGAAGTGGTTACACCTATCTTTAAAAAAGAGTTTTCTTAAGACAGTTTTTTCTAAATGCCCATATAAGTTTTGTCTATATACTTTTAAATAGTTAAGAGTATCTCAAAGATTTTTCTCAGTTCCTAGGACTGAACTTCCTAAGCAGTACAGTGAATTTCTCTAATCTTTTAACTCCACTCCTAATTAATTCACATTATAGGTGAGGGGAGACTGAGGTAAGATATAGAAAAGAGAAACCTGACAGTCCCAAGAATCAGAAAAGCTATTCAGAGAGACTTGGATTTCTTACCATACGGAGGAGAGAGTTCAGAAAAATGGATTTAAGTAAACCAAATAAAGCTGGAGCTCTTGTGGACATTAAGTTCTGAACTTGACATATACACTTAGATTTACATTTGTTTTCATTCTATATTTCTGCTAATATTTGCTTTTATAAATTTCAGGTTGGATACCAAATATGATACTCAATTTATTAGCAGATTTAAAAGCACTCAGATCATTACAAAATGATATTAATGAAATCAATTATTGCATGTTTATTCATGCTTTAGCTTGTGCTCCACCATGTATGATTCTTTGCAGCCCTATACACTTTAGCCCACCAGGCTTCTCTGTCCATGGGATTTCCCAGGCAAGAATACTGCAGTGGTTGCCATTTCCTACTCCAGGGGCTCTTTGCAATCCAGCAATTGAACCTGCATCTCTTGTGTCTCCTGCATTGACAGGCAGGTTCTTTACCACTAGCACCACCTGGGAAACCTCAATCATGTTTTAAATAGTCCTCAATGGCATCTGGATAGATTAAGAGGAGGGACGGCTTCCTGGATGTTTTCTCAAATATTTTAATCTTGAGTTATCATTGTTATGACAGTTCAAATTAAACTCACCTGAGTATCTGAATGACCTGCTAGTACTGAGATCTGTAATGTCATTTCAGTGACCATGTTTCTTTCAAGTAACTCTATTGCAGTATTACAGTCTGGCTGAAAGAAAGATTAAGGGAAGACCCAATGTGTAAATGAGGAATTTGTACCATGTCTAATGAAGAACAAGTCACATAATGGTAATCAGTGTCCAGACTAAGATTTTTCAATAGGTTCTATAGAGAAAAGTAGCAGGGAAATTGAGTCTTTCCACAATGATGTGGATAGCTGTAAGAGTTTTTCTGTCTTGCAAGTCTTCCTTTTGGTAGTTTTGATAAGACTAAAAGTCAAGAGAGCTACTATCTTCTTTTCTTGGAGTTAGACATAAGATCTGAGCTGACTGATCAAAAGATTCAGTGATTGGTTCAGAGGAGCATGTGATCTAAACAAGCCAATTAAAGTCCTTTTTGGTTGGTGGTTACAGATACTGGGAAGGAACCGGAGAATCTTTTTTCCAGGACAGTCTTGATCTGTACAGATGAATTTGTCTTGAAGCTGCCTATGGGCCAACTTTGCTATGATATGGACTGAGAGAGAGAGTCTGAGAATGAAGTTCTCATGGAAGAAACTAAGGGCAGAAGTAGAGACAGAACTTAAATAAAAGAACTAAAACCCCTGGGTCTACCCATTTGTTACATACTGGTTTCAACATTCCAGATTATGTGTGTGTGGTCCATTATATTTCTCAAAGTTATTTTTTGTTATTGTCTTGCTTAGGTTAGTTTTAACTGAGTTTCTGTCCCTGTAACCAAAAGGGTCTTGATCAATATATCTGACACACAATAGCACATTCATATGTTATGTAAAAGAAGCTGAGTGTTGCAACAGGCAGTACCATATTCACACTCTTTAGTCGCCATTTCATTGCATAAAAATTTTCATTTCAGAAAAATCATTAACTATATTAAACTGATTTCAAATTGTATTGGGTTTATAGTTTATTTATACTTAATATGTATATTTGCTTTTACAGTTTTATAAAAACTATCCTCCAAGCTAGGCTTCACAGTATGGGAACCAAGAACTTCCAGACGTACAAGCTAGATTTAGAAAAGGTAGTGGAATCAGAGATCAAACTGCCAACATCCACTGGGTCATAGAAAAAGCTAGAGAATTCCAGAAAAACATGTACTTCTGCTTCATTGACTATGCTATAGCTTTTGATTGTGTGGATCACCTCAAATTGTGGAAAATACTGTATCACCTTACCTGCCTCCTGAAAAACCTATATGCAGGTCAAGAAGCAACAGTTAGAACCAGACATGGAACAATGGACTGGTTCAAAATTGGAAAAGGAATACGTCCAGGCTGAATATTGTCACCTTGCTTATTTAACTTATAGGCAGAGTACATCGGAGAAGGCAATGGCACCCCACTCCAGTACTCTTGCCTGGAAAATCCCATGGATGGAGGAGCCTTGTAAGAGGCAGTCCATGGGGTCGCACAGAGTCGGACACGACTGAGCAACTTCACTTTCACTTTTCACTTTCATTCATTGGAGAAGGAAATGGCAACCCACTCCAGTGTTCTTGCCTGGAGATTCCCAGGGACGGGGAAGCCTGGTGGGCTGCTAGCTATGGGGTCGCACAGAGTTGGACACGACTGAAGTGACTTAGCAGCAGCAGCAGAGTACATCATGTGAAGTTCAAGCTGGAATCAAGATTGCCAGGAGAAATATCAATAATCTCAGATGTGCAGATGACACCACCCTAATGACAGAAAGTGAAGAGGAACTAAAGAGCCTTTTGATGAAGGTGAAAGAGGAGAGTGAAAAAGCTGGCTTAAAACTCAACATTCAAAAAATGAAGATCATGGCATCCTGTCCCATAACTTCATGGCAAATACATGAGGGACTGAGCTACTGAACAGCAACAATAAATAAGTGTAAAAATTGATATTATATATAGTTTTATGTTTTCTCATATTTAAGTAATAACATAAATCATTTAAGTCAACACAGGGAGTCTACAATAATTTTCTCCCTTATAAGTGGTCTGTCCTGAAACCAAGATTGAGAATATATTCTATTGGCGAGTCTAGGAAAAACAAGCACTCTCATATATTACTGATAGGAATGAAAAATGCACAATTACATACAGAGGGTAATTTCCCCGTGCCTTTAACCTTTGAGATTTATGTCAGATATACCTTTTAGAATCTATATCAAAGATACAAACAAGCAAAACATAAAATTTCTATGTACAAAGGTGTTTATCACGGCACTATTTGTAATAGAAAAAGACTGGATAGAGACAAAATGTCCGTGAACAGAGGACTGGTTTAATATACTATGGCATCATTAGAGTATCATGCAGCTGTATAAAGGAATAAGCAGGAGAAGGCGATGGCCCCCCACTCCAGTACTCTTGCCTGGAAAATCCCATGAACGGAGGAGCCTGGTAGGCTGCAGTCCATGGGGTCACGAAGAGTCGGACACGACTGAGCGACTTCACTTTCACTTTTCACTTTCATGCATTGGAGAAGGAAATGGCAACCCACTCCAGTGTTCTTGTCTGAAGAATCCCAGGGATGGGGGAGCCTGGTGGGCTACCATCTATGGGGTCGCACAGAGTCGGACATGAGTGAAGTGACAGCAGCAGCAGCAACATACTAATAAAGATTGGTCTCCAAGATATATTAAGTTTTTTGAAAAGCAAAATGTAGAGTAATATTTGTGGTATGGTCTCCCTTTTTTTAAGAAAGGTAAAGGGAAATACTACTGTGAAAATAATTTTCCTTATATTTTTAAGAAGAAATAATATAGAGCCAAACCAAACACTAATAAAAACTGGTTTCTATGGGGAAGAAAAGAGGAAATGTGGAGGGGGCAGGGGTGAAAACATTTGTTTACTGTATCTTTTTACATAGGTTGAACTTGGAATCATGTCAATGTCTTACATAATTAAAAATCAAAACAGAAAAGAACATTTAAGAATTAAAATAAATGAAAACAAAGAAACTGAACTGTACATCAAGTTGGTGGCATAACTACATAGAGAAATACCTCAAATAACTTCAAAACAGAATATTGATTATAAATCTCTCATGGAATATAAGGACACAAAGTCTCAAAGATAAATTGTATTCTTTAGTCTTACTGTTAGCACTAATATTGGTATCATTATTAGTGTAGCTATTATAGGTTTATTGTAGCATAAAGCAAATAAGTGATTATTCTAATATTGTGAAGAGCAAGATTTTTAGTGGAAGAGAAAAAAATACAAGCATAAAATATAAAACTTCAGCAAAAATCCATAGTTTTCCATTTAAATTATAATATTAGCATAAACACATGATGTTTTTCTCTAATTACTATATTATTATCTCTAAATACCATTTCCAAAAAAAAGGAACCAGGGATACTAGGGAAAATGGCTGATTCTAAGTGGAGCAAGAAATGTATGAGAGTTTCCAGTATCTACTGTGACAAAAAAATAGAAATTTATCAAAGACTAGTGACCTGCTTCTTGAGAAACCTGTATGCAGGTCAGGAAGCAAGAGTTAGAACTGGACATGGAACAACAGACTGGTTCCAAATAGGAAAAGGAGTACATCAAGGCTATATACTGTCACCCTGCTTATTTAACTTCTATGCAGAGTACATCATGAGAAACATTTGGCTGGAAGAAGCACAAGCTGGAATCAAGATTGCCGGGAGAAATATCAATAACCTCAGATATGTAGATGACACCACCCTTATGGCAGAAAGTGAAAAGGAACTAAAAAGTCTCTTGATGAAAGTGAGAGGAGAGTGAAAAAGTTGGCTTAAAGCTCAACATTCAGAAAATGAAGATTGTGGCATCTGGTCCCCTCACTTCATGGGAAATGGAGAAACAGTGGAAACAGTGTTGGACTTTATTTTGGGGGGCTCTAAAATCACTGCAGATAGTGATTGCAGCCATGAAATTACAAGACACTTACTCCTTGGAAGGAAAGTTATGACCAACCTAGATAGCATATTCAAAAGCAGAGACATTACTTTGCCAACAAAGGTCCGTCTAGTCAAGGCTATGGTTTTTCCAGTGGTCATGTATGGATGTGAAAGTTGGACTGTGAAGAAAGCTGAACACCGAAGAATTGATGCTTTTGAACTGTGGTGTTGGAGAAGACTCTTGAGAGTCCCTTGGACTGCAAGGAGATCCAACCAGTGTATCCTAAAGGAGATCAGTCCTGGGTGTTCATTGGAAGGACTGATGCTAAAGCTGAAATTCCAATACTTTGGCCACCTCATGCGAAGAGTTGACTCATTGGAAAAGACTCTGATGCTGGGAGGGATTGGGGGCAGGAGGAGAAGGGGACGACAGAGGATGAGATGACTGGATGGCATCACTGACTCGTTGGACGTGAGTTTGAGTGAAGTCCGAGAGTTGGTGATGGACAGGGAGGCCTGGCATGCTGCAGTTCATGGGGTTGCAAAGAGTCGGACATGACTAAGCGACTGAACTGAACTGAACTGAATATGGTTATGTTGAAAGAATAAAGGAATTAGCTAAAAGGGCTCTCACTGGCCTTAAAGGAGTCAGTTTGAGCATCAAAAAGAATAATGATTGTACCTGAATTAATTTTATATAGACACACACACAAGTTTATACTGATACTAAAAATGTTTCATTGGTCACCATTGGAGGTTGCTAGAGTACCAATCCATTACCATGAAAACTGATAATTTAGATTAAGGAATCAAACAAGTATCTTGCCCTACCTGTGCAAACTGTAGTTCAGGGCTAGTGAAGGAAATTTATTTACAGAAGAATTCCAGCTAATGCAAAACAAATGGTCATATTACAAAATCACCATTTTCTAACTCTTAACAAAATAACTGACCTAGACAATGAATATTAATGCTTGATAAACTATTAACAAAATATTGATGGGAACATTTATAATGGAAGGATCTGGCCAACATACCACCACAACCACTATAGAAACTAGTAGAACAACCAAATATAATGTGATTCATGGTGCAAGACAATAAGAAATAAAGAAAATTTTTTCTTCAAAAAACAAAGTGAAACTGAATTTAATTAAGCTTCTAAATTTAATTACCAATTTAAAATCAGTACAATGGACTTGGGAACAATATCAAGAACATAAACAGCATTGTAAAGATGCAATCAGCCAAATGCAAAATGTAGGAAATTCTACTGAGCAAATGGCCCAGTGTCTCAGTGTTTTATGGCATGCAAGATGAGGGTGGAGGGAGAGGAAGAATCAGGAGAAAATGTTACAAAATAACTGAGATTTAAGACACAAAACAACCAAATGTAACATGAATATGCTGTTTGGATGCTAATTTGAACAAATTAAATATAAGATGTTTTTGAAGTAATCAGGAAAATGGACAGGATATTAGAGAATACTAAGAGTCACTATTTTATTAAGGATGATAATATCACTGTTATGGTTTTAAAACCCTTATTATTGGAGATACATACTGAAAAATCTAGAATTGAAACCCTAGAATGGTTGATTCTTTAAATATTCATACAAACAACAGTAACATTGAGGAAATAGGTGAAATTAAATTGGCAAAATGTTGAAAATTATTGAAGTTATATAATGAATATATAGTTGTTAATTGTAGTATACTTTGTGTTTGACATTTCTCATAATAAAAAATTTGGTAAAATAATTATTATATGATTAAAATAAGGAGCCTATACTTTATTCAATTTTCAGAAACTTTAAAAAATTATATTTATTTTTAATTGATGATTGTTTTACAATACTGGTTAGAGTTCTGCCATACACTAACATGAATTAGCCATGGTGTACATATGTCCCCTCCCTCGTGAACCTCCTTCCCACCTCCCACCATTTCCTACTCACTCTAGGTTGTTACAGAGTCCTGGTTTGAGTTCCTTGAGTCATACAGCAAATTTCCATTGGCTGTTTTACATATTGTGGTGTATATGGTTCCATGCTACTCTGTCCACTCATTTCACCCTCTCCTTCCCTTCCTCTCCCCACCCTTGTCCATGAGTCCACTCTCTCTGTCTGCATCTCCACTGCTGCCCTGTCAGTAGGTTCCTCAGTACCACCTTTCTAGAATCCATATATATCCATTAACATACGTCGTTTGTTTTTCTCTTTCTGACTTACTTACTTTGAATAATAGGCTCTAGATTCATCCACTTCATTAGAACTGACTTGAATGTGTTCCTTTTTATGGCTGAGTAGCTTCCCTGATAGCTCAGTTGGTTAAGAATCTGCTTTCAATACAGGACACCCCGGTTTGATTCCTGGGTCAGGAAGATCCCCTGGAGAAAGGATAGGCTACCCACTCCAGTATTCTTGGACTTCCCTTGTGGCTCAGCTAGTAAAGAATCCGCCTGCAATACGGGAGACCTGGGTTTGATCTCTGAGTTGGGAAGATTCCCCTGGAGAAGGGAAAGGCTACCTACTCCAGTATTCTGGCCTGGAGAATTCATGGACTACGTAGTCCATGGGGTCGCAAAGAGTTGGACATGACTAAGAGACTTTCACTTTCACAGTGTTCCATTGTACCACATTTTCTTTATCCATTCATCTGTCAGTGGCCAACTCTTGATGCTGTACAGCCTCTTGATATAAATTAAACCAACATCTAGCAATATTAGTGAGGGATTTCCCCATTAGATAGGGAAATGTACCACTATCTTCCAATTTCCTCAAGCAAATTTCTTTCCCTGTCTCTGAATCCACTGTTAGGTTCTATAATTATTTCATCTATTATATTTATTATATCTACCTTATTATGTCAAGAATAAAAGCATGGATTTTTGGATTCAGAAACACTTTGTTTCAAGCCCCAGACCTGTACTAATTATCCATATAACCTCAGGAAAAAAATAATTAACCTTTCTAAGCCTTAGTTTTTCTCATCTATAAAATGAGCAGAGTACTATCTGTTTTCTTTCAATCCAAAAAACTTGATATCTGAATAAGAATCCTCCAAATTACATTCCTTTTCCTATTCTCTCTCTAAATGGCAGTAAAAATTACTTTTATCTATTGTCATTGTATAAACTCTTTCCAGAACAAAAAATTCAACTTTCTCCTAATATTTAGTCAAAATTCAAAATTAAGAATGGGACTGTTCTCTGCCAATTAGCTCCTCTTTTCTTCTGTTTTTTCTTTATAGTTTATTTATCTATGTTATTGAAGTATATTTACTATGTTGTGTTCATTTCTGGCATACAACAAAGTGCTTCAGTTATATATATATATACACACACGTATATACATATATACACACATATATTCTTTTTAATATTCTTTTCTATTATGGCTTATTTACAGGATATTGAAATATAGTTCTGTGTGCTATACAGTAGGGCCCTGTTGTTTATGTATTATATATATAGTAGTTCATATCTGCTAATTCCAAACTCCTAATTTATCCTTCTCCCACACCATTTCTCCTTTGATAAATTTAAGTTTGTTTTCTATGTCTGTGAGTCTGTTTCTGTAAATAAGTTCACATATCATTTTTTAGATTCCACATATAAATAATATCATGTGGTATTTGTCTTTCTCTTTCTGGCTCATTTCACTTAGTATGATAATCTCTTGGTCCATCCATCTTGCTGTAAATGGCATTATTTCATTCTTTTTATGGCTGAATAATGTACCAGTACGTACACACACACACACACACACACACACACACACACACACACACCACGTCTTCTTTATCTATTTATTTGTTGATGGACATTTAGTTTTCTTCCAAGTCTTGGCTACTGTAAATAGTGCCACTGTGAACATTGGGGTGCATATATCCTTTTGAATTAGAGTTTTCATCTTTTCTGGATATTTGCCCTGCAGTGGGATTGCTGGATCACATGGCAACTTCTCGAACTGTTCTTAATTCTTAAAATATAGATTAGAATTACTATTCTATATTAGAATCTATATTAAAGAATCTATATAAGATCTAAATTAGATAGTGCTCTATGCTCCAGTAAGAAAACTACTCAATTCACCATACTATTTGTCAGGTTTCCAAGAAACTGATACACTTTGTAATGAAACTTCCTTTCTTTGGTCAATAGACAGACCCCTAAAACTATAGTCCTTGCAGGCTGATGCAGCCTTATCATATCACAGGAGTCTGTATTTGAGCCCAAATGTAATGTTTGAAATGTGTGTGTGACTGGTATTTAACTACACATTTTAAGGGGAGTGAGAGGTTGTTTTGATCTGTGCATTCCAGCTACTATCGATCTGGTCACTTAAGGATGAAGACTACATTTACTGACCTTATAACAGAAGACACTGATGGCTTCCCCTATAAACCAACCTAAAAGGACACATGGTCACTGCTATGTCTATACCACTGCTTCAGATCAGATCAGATCAGATCAATCGCTCAGTCATGTCCGGCTCTTTGCGACCCCATGAATCGCAGCATGCCAGGCCTCCCTGTCCATCACCAACTCCCGGAGTTCACTCAGACTCACGTCCATCGAGTCAGTGATGCCATCCAGCCATCTCATTCTCTGTCATTCCCTTCTCCTCCTGCCCCCAATCCCTCCCAGCATCAGAGTCTTTTCCAATGAGTCAACTCTTTGCATGAGGTGGCCAAAGTACTGGAGTTTCAGCTTTAGCATCATTCCTTCCAAAGAAATCCCAGGGCTGATCTCCTTCAGAATGGACTGGTTGATCTCCTTGCAGTCCAAGGGACTCTCAAGAGTCTTCTCCAACACCACAGTTCAAAAGCATCAGTTCTTGGGCGCTCAGCCTTCTTCACAGTCCAACTCTCAACATCCATACATGACCACAGGAAAAACCATAGCCTTGACCAAACAAACCTTTGTTGGCAAAGTAATGTCTCTGCTTTTGAATATGCTATCTAGGTTGGTCATAACTTTCCTTCCAAGGAGTAAGTGTCTTAATTTCATGGCTGCAGTCACCATCTACCCACAATAGGCTGACAGAAGGGCTATCCCTCCTTTGACTGGACAAGAAAGGACCCATTTTTCCCAAGGATCTTTCAACTGTTGGGAATTCCCTGGCAGCCCAATGGTTAGGACTCCACACTTTCACTGTCAAGGGTTCATGTTCAATCTCTGATCAGAAAACTAAGATCATGCAAACCATGAGAAGCAGCCAAAAAAAAAAAAAAAACCAATTAATTAAAAAAAATAATCTTTCCACTATTGGGATAATTCCACCCACTCTCTTCCCCTCTGGCACAAAACTCTGCTTGGAGTGAGTAGAAACTAAAACCTGCTAAGCTTCTGTAGTTAGAGAACCTTCCTTTATCCTGGAAACACGGAGTTAGCAGCAACGCTTACATATACTTTACAGCACGTGTTTCTCTTCATACCTACATCCTAAAAGACTCAAGATTTTCATGCTAATTTCATATTAGAGAAGAGGTCATGTCAGATTAATACACATCCTTGACTACCAGCTTGTCTATTTCTATTTTTCTGTTCTTGCTTTATGGAATAATTTCATCTCAGGCCTTCTAGAGAAATAGAAGTGTCTAAGGATTGCTATTTATGTATCCCCACTTCCCATTCTGATAGTTCAGTTGGTAAAGAATCCACCTGCAATGCAGGACACTCTGGTTTGATTCCTGGGTTGGAAACATCCGCCAGAGAAGGGATAGGCTACCGATTCCAGTATTGTGGCCTGGAGAATTCCATGGACTATATAGTCCATAAGGTTGCAAAGAATCAGGCACAACTGAGCAGCTTTCACTTTCACTTCACTGCCCACTAGATAGGTTTTTTTTTCCCTAAGGACTTGGGACTTGGCTTCATCACAATTCTCCAAAGCATTGGGAACCATGTTCTGGCCCCAGTAGTTACTCCATAAACACTGATGACTGAGTTTTGTTTATTTTGCTCTGATTTTCTATTAAATAAATATAAAAAGGAAGTGAAATACAGCCAACACTGAACAATATGACAAGAGAAGATATTTGGGTAAAAGATCTGGGGCTATTGACGTGAATCTCAGTCTACTATTTCCTGATTTTGATTGTTTAACATCAGAGTCAGAACTTCATTTTTTCCTCATATTTGTTTAATTACAGTCAATGATGTAGGGAATGTCTCAGATAATTGTGGTTTTCAAATTTTAAAAAATTGGATGTACACGTACCATGTATTCTAACCTCTGTTTAACAAACCCCAGATGAAATGACGAACAGAAAAATATATGACCACTCCCCTAATTATATTCCCAACCTGCTCACTGAACATGCCTAAATATTAAGGGTCTAAAACCAAATAGATTTAGGAATTTGACATGAACATCTCTCTAAAATAATAGGAGCTAATTACTACCAGCTATATCAATGTTTAAGTAAAATACCCTTTCTTATTTCCCTTTCAAATTCCACAAATAACTTAATAGAATAGATAATAAAATATAGAAATGATTCCTTAAATTCACAAAAGTCATAAAACAAGTCTTTATTGGTTTCCTCATCTCCAAAATGAGAATAAAAATGATAAACATCCAAAATGTTTTTTGCAATGAAGAGCCAATTAAAGTACTATAATTGTAAAGGACTTGTGAAACAAAATATGATAAAATTATTTTAACAATTATTATAATTATAAAAATCATAATTCAGCAGTTGGGGAATAGAAAATTTTTCTTTTCGGACTCTTAATTAACTAACCGTATTACTGAATTATCCAGCCATGTGTTTACTGTTAACTGCTTTGCAGACAGTACTAGGAGGTCTTGGAACTGCCGCCTAAGCTTGGTTGGTCATGATTTATCTCTGCCACTGACAGTCAAAGCAGCATGTGAATCTGGCTCTGGAAGAAAACCAGATGCCACTACATTTGAGGCACCATTTCAATATACAGGATTGAATAAAAGAACTCGAAAATTATACTACTACTACTTTACTCAACAGCAATTAAATCCTTAGGAGAAAATGCATAAATCTAATCTGGATTGTAAGGAAAATAGTTGGAACTTTTCATTCTTTTGTAAATTCCAAATTAGATTGAGACAATATAATATTACCATGCAGATATTTGAAGGAAATGAAGAATAATCCAGGCACCAAATGAAGATGAACCTCATTAATTAAAAGTAAAATTAACTACTAGTAGAAGTTTCAAATAATTTGGGGAAATAAAGCAGATAAAAATTATGAATAAAATAGGTCTCCTCCAAAGCAGGACACCTGGGTTCAATCCCTAGGTTGGGAAGATCCCCTGGTGGAGAGCATGGTAACTCATTCCAGTATTCTTGCCTGGAGAATCCCCATGGTCAGAGGAGCCTCGAGGGCTACAGTCCATGGGGTTGCAGAGTCGGACACTACTGAGCAACTATGCCCAGAGCACAATGATTAGACTACAAAGGTACTTCAAATTATTTTTGAGTTAGTGTATTTTTTACCTTACATCTACAAAGTGGTATCAATCCTCCCAACTACTTATCATTCTATTTGGTAGACTTCCACAACTCTTAAACCAGAAAATAATCTTCTGAACTTTGTGCTTGATCAAACAGATTTAATCTAGAAGCCACTGCCTTTGCTTTCTTTCATATTTTTTAAGATAATGATTACATCATTTTGCTTGAGAAAAATCCATCCTCCAACCCAAACCTACTATTTATTTTCAACACCCAATAAAAATACAAGTTAAGTTGCAGTATACTAATTGCTAACAAGACAAAGCTGAATGAGAAATTAAGATGTGTAGTTCCTGCCATTCAGAAGTCCACTGTCCAATGGGAATACAAAGTCAATAGATACAATACAATAGATACAATCAGTTCATGAGCTGGGTTCTTAAGACTGAGAGAAGATACCAACTTTGTTCTCCTCCTTGAATGGAATTTCATGCTTGCTTTGTCAAATCTCCCTTCTCCATTGTAAATATTTCAGGTAGCAACCTCAGCTCCTACATTCATCTTTGTATGCATGCATGCTCGCTCAATCGTGTCTGACTCTTTGCGACTGCGGGGGCTGTAGCCCACCAGGCTCCTCTGTCCATGGAATTTTCCAGGCAAGAAAACTGGAGTGGGTTGCCATTCCCTACTCTGCTGCTGCTTGTGCTAAGTCACTTCAGTCGTGTCCGACTGTGCGACCGCACAGATGGCAGCCCACCAGGCTCCCCTGTCCCTGGGATTCTCCGGACAATAACACTGGAGTGGGTTGCCATTTACTCTAGTCATCTTTTAGTAGTCTTAGTTGTGAGAAAGTCCAGTTCAATTTTATAGTGTATCTTCAGGATCTTTTACTGTTTCTTAACCTTACACTTGTACTCCAAAAATAGCATCCCCATTTTATAGATGAAGAAGCTGACACACAGAGGAGATAGGCCTTACTATAAAGATCACAGAGCCAGTAAATGGCAAAGCAGGGACACAAATCTGAGAAGTTTTCTGTTAGAACCTCTGCTGTTAACTTATGTTCAGTACTATCTCTTCTATTAACCAAGTTGGTAAAATGATAGATATTTTAGAGTGGCACATTAAGCAGTGTTTTCATACTGGTAATTATAATGGTATAGTAACCCAGAGAATGACTGTAATGGTTGAACTTACGATGTGCTGAAGACATTTGGAATTAGAAAAGGGACTGTGGTCTCCCCCGCCCCCTTCTCCCCGTATCACCTACAACATCCATATGTTATAGCAAGTTAGCATCATGGGCAGATTTACATTTCCCTAAAGGTCCCATCACTTCATGGGAAATAGATGGGGAAACAGTGGAAACAGTGTCAGGCTTTATTTTTTTGGGCTCCAAAATCACTGCAGATGGTGACTGCAGCCATGGAGTTAAAAGACGCTTACTCCTTGGAAGGAAAGTTATGACCAACCTAGATAGCATATTGAAAAGCAGAGACATTACTTTGCCAACAAAGGTCCATCTAGTCAAGGCTATGGTTTTTCCAGTGGTCATGTATGGATGTGAGAGTTGGACTGTGAAGAAGGCTGAGCGCTGAAGAATTGATGCTTTTGAAATGTGGTGTTGGTGAAGACTCTTGAGAGTCCCTTGGACTGCAAGGAGATCAACCAGTCCATTCTGAAGGAGATCAGCCCTGGGATTTCTTTGGAAGGAATGATGCTAAAGCTGAAACTCCAGTACTTTGGCCACCTCATGCGAAGAGTTGACTCATTGGAAAAGACTCTGATGCTGGGAGGGATTGGGGGCAGGAGGAGAAGGGGACGACAGAGGATGAAATGGCTGGATGATGTGGCTGGATGGCATCACTGACTCGATGGACGTGAGTCTGTCTGAGTGAACTCCGGGAGCTGGTGATGGACAGGGAGGCCTGGCATGCTGCGATTCATGGGATCGCAAAGAGTCAGACATGACTGAGCAACTGAACTGAACTGAACTGAAAGGATATTTTCAACAATTTATTTTCTGTAGTTTCTTGGGTAACCTCCTTCTCAACTTCCAGGTGGTCAGCCAGTGCTATTACACATACAGTTCAATGTGAGCACATTCTGCTTAAGACATTCCATATCCAAAATATTTTTAGATTATCAATGATTCAATATCTTCAGAGATAAGTTTATATTTTTATAGAGTACTTCCCAGGGTGTGTTTTATGGAAAATTTGCCCCTTTAGGTTACTCCATGAAAAGCATGTTCCTCAGTCACCTAAATTTGAGAAACTGCATATATTGTTTTTCCTTGTTAAAGGTCTGATATTCACATTAGCAATATTTTAAATTGTGGGGAGAAATAAGCTAGATAAAACTATAGAACTTTGGTTAGAATTTCCAAAGTTTGTTTAACATGAGTCACATTTTTCTCTTCATAAATCTCTAATAAATTTGCATGGAACTAGTATATATCTAGTTCTAATTCTCTAATGTGCCTTAAGTCCGGATCACTCAGGCCACTGGCTGTCCCTGAACCACACTGAGAATTTAGGAGACAAGTAGGAAGGAACCAGACTAGAGTAAGGAGGCTAAAACTCTGCCTTGATTCAATGCTTCTGGGTTCTTCAGCAGGTCATATTACTGCTCTAAGGAACAGGTTTTACATCTACAAATAAGAAAATAAAGTATACTGTGAGTGTGCATCCTCAGTCACTCAGTTGTGTCCAACTCTTTGCAGCCCCATGGACTTCTTTGTAGCCCACCAAGCTCCTCTGTCCAGGGGATTTCCCAGGCAAGAATACTGGAGTGGGTTGCCATTTCCTCCTCCAGAGAATCTTCCCAATTAGAGATTGAATCTGATTCTCTTGCATCTCCTGCATTGACAGGCAGATTCTTTACCAATAACGCCACCTGAAAAGCCCACAGTACACTAATGATTTTTAAACTCTGTTTTTTAGCCAAGAAATGTACCATGCAAAGGAATCTTACCTGAAAGTGAAGCTATTAATACTACATATTTGTGATGAGGATAAGAATAAGGTCTGCAGCTCTCCCTGCTCAGACCTTCATTTCTATCCCCCAGAACAGTATGAAACTAATAAACTATAATTTCCATCATCCCTTATAATCCTAATTAATTCTATGCTTTAAACATGGCTCCCTGCCTCTGTAACAAAAAACATCTGAGGATATTTAAAAGCTGTGAGACACTGAAATGAATGAATAGTGGTTAGATGGGATTTTATCCCTTTGGAACTTTTTCAGAATAAGCATATCAGCTTGACATATGAGGGTTTTTTAAAAAATATAAGCCAAAACTCTATTTGGCCTGTTAAATGTGCACTGACACCATCCAAATATATCTAGGGCACTCTTGTCACCACGAATCACCCCCACCTTCTGTCAAAGCTCCTGAATCACTGGAACAAGAGACCACAATCATATGACAACAGCAAACTCAGAATTTCCTCCAAAGTAGATTCCCACAAAAGCCAAATCAATAGGTTTCTAGACAGGAAAGAAAGCTCATTGAGTGTCCTTTAGGATTTCTGCCTAAATGTGATCAAGACCATCCTATGCGGAATGAGTGTGCCTTGGGACACTTTAAAGGAAGTGTCCAAGCCAGGATGCTGAGGTGACCAGATGCCTGGGAACTGAATGAAGGAAACAACTCTTAGGGGAAAGGAATGGTTTACATTAACCAGTGTCAGCTCCAGGAGGGGCAGAGTCCATGCTCACAAATGTTCTTGGTCAGAGCCCTGCATGTGTCACCCACAGTCATTCCTCCTGAGAAACAAGAATTTATGTGGATTTTCATCCAAACCTGCTCTTCTCTGCTGCCTACAAAACTGATGACTGGCAGAGAACCAGATTTGCTTGTGCTCTAATGGTCTGACCACTCAGCATGGTCCCAGTTCGCAAAGCTCGACACTCATCGCCAGTGGGACTCACCTTTGGTCTCCATGGCAATGCAGACCTCTGACAGCAGAGGCACCCTGTCTCCTTTTGCTGGTAACAGGCAGATGCCTTCAGGTCCAGCTCAGAATACAATTAGAGACAAAGGTGAGCTTTTCATTGTAAATTTGTATTTTCCAGAGAAACCAAAGCAACAGGATGTGTGTGTGTGCGCACGCATATGTAATTTATTATAAGGAATTGGCTTGCATGATTATGGAGGCTGAGGAGTTCTAAAATCTGCAGTCTGAAAGCTGGAGGCCCAGAAAATCCAGCAGTGTAGTTCTGAGAACTAGAAGGTGGATCATGTAAGTTCCAGTCAAGGGCAAGGAAGACCAATATTCAAGCTCAACCAGTCAGGCAGACAGAGTAAACCCCCCATTCCTCTTCCTTTTCATTTTATTCAAGTCCTCAACAGATTGGCAAATGACCACCCACATTAGTAAGGTAATCTGTTCCACCAAGCCCACTGAATCAAATGCCAGTCTCATCTAGAAACACTCACAGACATACCCAGAAGTAATGTTTAATTTGGCACCCAGTGTCCCAGTCAAGATAACACATAAAATCAATCATCACAAAGCCCCACCCCAAAAGCTTAGTTTCCTACCGAACCAACCTCCAGTCAAGGGAAATGTTAAGGAGCTTTCCTGCTAGGGCCAGTGACCCAAGAGACTGGCTGCTTGGAACAGCATATGGAGCTGTTATTAAAGAAGCTGCTGTTACATATACACAATGGAGTATTACTCAGCCATTAAAAAGAATACATTTGAATCAGTTCTAATGAGGTGGATGAAACTGGAGCCTATTATACAGAGTGAAGTAAGCCAGAAGGAAAAACACCAATACAGTATACTAACGCATATATATGGAATTTAGAAAGATGCTAACAATAACCCGGTGTACGAGACAGCAAAAGAGACACTGATGTACAGAACAGTCTTATGGACTCTGTGGGAGAGGGAGAGGGTGGGAAGATTTGGGAGAATGACATTGAAACATGTAAAATATCATGTAAGAAACGAGTTGCCAGTCCAGGTTCAATGCACAATACTGGATGCTTGGGGCTAGTGCACTGGGACGACCCAGAGGGATGGTATGGGGAGGGAGGAGGGAGGAGGGTTCAGGATGGGGAACACATGTATACCTGTGGCGGATTCATTTTGATATTTGGCAAAACTAATACAATTATGTAAAGTTTAAAAATAAAATAAAAATTAAAAAGAAAAAAAGAAGCTGCTGTTAACTACCACCTATTATCCAGATCAGTGGTAAAGAATCCACCTGCCAGTGCAGAAGACACAAGAGAATAGGGTTTGATCTCTGGGTTGGGAAGATCCCCTGAAGTAGGAAATGGCAACCTACTACAGTATTCTTGCCTGGGAAATTCCATGAACAGATGAGCCTGGTGGGCTACAGCCCATGGGGTCCAGAGTTAGACACAACTAAGCGACTGAGCACAACATTATTCAGATCAACACTTTACTCTCAGGCACTCATTAAAGGATTCTCACAACCCTGACATTTTTAAGAAGATTCACATTACAATCCTTCTCAGAGTTAGGCACCAGCTTTGCCTACATATCCCAAAGGTCCTCCATTCCAGCCATCCTTCCCTAACTCAAAATCCCAAGCAAGTAATTCCCCCATAGCAGCAGCATTCGAACCTAAAGTTCTAACACTAAAACTACCCTCCAAATTGAAGAGGTTCCAGGCCTACAAGAAAAGGGACCCTAAGATGGAGACATAGATAACAGTGTTACTGCTGACCTCGTGAATATCTAGCACCATGACCCTGAGAATATTCAAAAGGCTGCCTTCAGCATCAGCCTCTGGGACAGGCCCACAGCAGCTCATTTGCTTACAAACCAAACTCATTACTTTCTGTGTTAGGCCTCTGAGTTTCCATATCCCTTGCTTGATAACCTAGCTCATATATTTATGCTTTTCATTTTGTAACAAGTCAGACTCTTAATTTCTTTTCTCCTCAACTGCACAATGCACCCCTAGCTTCCGTTTTTACCTTGAATACATTGCCTCTTTGGTTTTTAATTGGATTACATTTCTGGTTAAGGTTCCAAGAACAGACAATCCCTTAGCCTGCCTGAAGTTTGCAGCACACAACTGCCTGTTCCTTCAAGATGTATCAAGTGGTCCATTGGCAATTCATGGCAGCAAAACTCCATTGTCCACCAAGCCTGTTCACCCCTGAAAACCCTTATTGCCAGTCCTGAGAGAAGAGCTAAGAACAAGTCTCTGCCCAAACTTCAGCTCTATTTTTGTGAGTAATCAGCTTTTCTTTGGGAAATAGTTCTAAAATATAAAATTAATGCTGAGAAGACTTCTTGATACTACTTCTATAATTGCCTGATGAAAAACTTCCTTTAGCAACCCTCCAAAGAAGAGTAGGATTGCCCTGTCCTCTTTGAAATACTCATTCAAAGTCAACATATCCAAAATTGAACTCAATTCTCTGCCCCCAAACATACCCCTCCTTTCTTGTTCTCTCTCATTAAATAGCACGCTTTTTTTCAAATTGCCTACAAGACTCTTGAGTCCTTCTATTCTCTTCCTTCTCTCTCATTCCCAATATCCAGTCACCTTATTCTATCAATTCTGTCTCCTATATCTCCCTCAAATCTACTCACCTCCTTATTTCAGGCACCAAAATCTTTTCCCAAAAGATTATTTAAAATGTCACAACCAAATCCTGCTTTCCATTTCTATCTGTTCCCACTTCACCTGAAATGAAGCAACTGAGGTGATCATGATGTAACTAAGGTAATCTTTCTAAAACACAAATACATCTTCTGTTCAAAATACTTACATATCTCCCTACTACGCTTAGAATAAATGCCATACTCCTTAACAGGATATACAAGCTAGTCATGATTCAGGCTTTACTTTTCTCTCCATCTTTCTTTCTCCCCACTCCTCTCCTATCACCATATAACACTCCCGGAGTGAGTCACATTTTTTCACCATTGGGACTTTGCACATACTGTTTCTGCTTCCTGAAATATTCTCCCTTCCCTGCCATCTCTTCACCTGTCCAACACTACTCATTATTCAAATATCAGTTTCACCCCTACTTCCTTAGGACATCTCCTCTAAACCATCCCAATGTACCTCCAGACCTGGCTAAATGAACTTCCTGTGTGTTCCTGTTACACCACTGGATTAAAGCTATGGTAGTACTTATCCTATTATATTATCCATAAAACCAGGAATTACTTGTAATTTTAATCACCTCTCACCCCTAATGAGTTAAGAACAATTTCTTATTCCCTGCTTCATCCCTGGCATCTCAAAGAATATCTGCATCAAATAAGCACTCAATTAAAAAAAAAAGTTGGTGAATAAATGGATGTTGACATTCACCTCCTAGAGACTGCCCATAATGATCACTGAAACCTGACTTCACCACTGTAAGAGAAGTTGGACAGGGTCACACTGGGTAATTTGCTCTAAGGACAGGATTTCGCTGCAGGCAGACTAACTAGCATGTTTATTTCTAAGAATTATGATTAGTACTTCCTTTTCAGGTATTGGAAGACACACCTCTTTGGGATGAATCTAAGTCCAAGGCAGTGCCTAGACTTGATGTTCTAAAAAATGTAATCAGTTGCCTTATCCTGATGGAATATTGACTAGATCACACTTCTGAATTTTTTCATTATTCATAAATCAGGAAAAAATGTACATTATTCTCTTCCCTACTTTAAAATATATCCAGCCTGGAGAAATTAAGGAGAGCACCAATTCAAAAACAATCTGGTTCTACTATGAAATACTGTGGCTTCCCAAGTGGTGTAGTGGTAAAGAACCCATCTGCTAATGCAGAAGAAGTAAGAGACGTGGGTTGGATCCCTGGGTCAGGAAGATTCCCCCGGAGGAGAGCATGGCTGTCCACTCCAGTATTCTTGCTTGGAGAACCCCATGTACAGAGGGGTCTGGCAGGCAACAGTCCATAGGGTCACAAAGAGTCGGACATGACTGAAGCGACTTAGCATGTAAGCATGAAATATTTTCTCTAAACTCCCCTATTTCATATGATGAGCTACTTAATGATACAACTCAGGAATATGCCTCCTGAAATACCACAGAATACAGCATTGCTCTGAATTTTTGACAGTACCTTGGTATGATATATCAGCAATTTATTCCCTAGCTCTGAAAGATTGAAGATCAGTAACTAAATCATGTAAGTGCTTATCAAGTAATTATGTTATTAAAATGACATAAATCAGTCAGTGCGTATCTCGCTTTTGTCTCAGTCTCTTTGTCTTCTCCATTTAACTAGTCAAAACACTATTTTCAGCACCATTGTCAGGAATTAAGAAAGCTATATTTAAATAATGTTAATAGGAGTGACATAAACCTGCACGAAGTAATCACTGAAGTCTAAGACTACACTCCCTTGAAGTTAGCAAGGAAAAATAGGCAGCAGCAGCCTGAACTTGGAATTCTAAGCTTTTGTTACAAAGCAGCAACATTTATACTTTATATATCATTTTTTCCCTTATCACTGGAACTTCTTACTCTTATTTTTACTCTCATATGATTAACATTTATCAAGAACAAAAATAGTCAAAAAAATAAAAAATACACTCATGGAGCCCTGTAAAGGCTCCATAAAGTGTTTTTTTCATCATCAATTAGAATTGTAAAAAGGTGTTTTTACTTTTTCAAGTTTAATTCAGAAATATTTAAAATCTAATTTTCAACTGAATTTGAGTTTGGGGAGGTTTAAAGGAAATGACCTTTAAAATGACCAAAGAAAGTATTTCCCAAAAGTCATTTATTTAGATTTCCTAACTGTGGTAATAACTTGCGAATTAGATTTAGAGAAATAGAATGTGTGTGTGTTTGGGGGACGGGGAGCAGGGAAGGAAATAACACTGACTTAGAAGTCTGTCCTTCAGGGAAAAGAACCTTACCCACACTCAGAAAGCCATTTTCTGACCATTTAAAACCAACTGGAAAATGTCAAGACACTTTTAAAGACAGCTATTAGAAATGCAAACAGAAAGTTGTCTCTGACTCTCATAAGCAAAGTAAACAAAACAATGCACTTTCTAGAAGATATTTTGTTAGTTCAAAAAAAAAAAAAAAAAAAGGCCTATCTTGCTTCAAAAGTATTTCAAAGATGATCTACTAGCCTATGGATAGTTATTGCCAGGAAAGATGAAGCTCACAGATGAAAGAACATTCAATTTCTCCAGAAGGAAGTCATTAGAACTTCTTTGGTAAGTACAATTTCAGTACAGAGGATAGTGAGAAAGTAGTTGAGAGAAGGTCAAGAAGAAAGTCAGAGGTGAGGAAGTGATTCAAACATCTGATGGGTTTGGAATAGACTGAAGGAAAGGTTTTTAGTTGAAGAATGAAGAAAAGTTAATGGATTTGGAGCGGGGGTGTTTAATAAGAGTAAAAGGGATTTAAAGTTAAAAGATAAAGGAGAGTTTCCAAGAAAAGTTATGGGAAAGGAATACCACAGGGAGAAATTTATTCATCCAGAATTCTAGAAAAGAGAAAAGCAGGAATATGAAGGTACAAATAAGAGGAAAGATAGAATTAAATCAGAGAGAAAATGAAAGTAGCATAAAGGAATAAAGAAAAACAGAGAAAGGTAGGATGAAGAGAGACTATTTGGAGAACTTAATAATGTCTTAAACGAGCATCTTTTAAAAAGTAACAGTAAAAACTATAAAATTTTGGTAGAGAGTTGGAGGAAATGGTACAAGGTCTTGGGCTAAAGTTAAGGGAAGCAAGTGGGATAGGGGTATGCTGCTGTACATGATTACAACAAAAGCTGCAAGAGAAAAGAACAAACCTTTACTGAAGGGTTTTGTCCAGAAAAATGCACTTCCATCCCCCCACACAAAGGGAAAACAAAATGCAAACAGGTAGATGAAATAATGACAGTCCAAAGCTAGGAGTGGGTAAAGCAAACATGAAGACAAAATGAACAAGAAATTTTTGATAAGAAGAGTGGAACTCTTCGTGCAGTGAGCAGAGGTTAGGGATCAACGGAATGGAAGGGCACATTCAGGGCAGAGAGAAACAAGGATTAAACTTCCCTGAAACATACAGTTACTGAGTTCAACTTGTTGTTCAGTCACTCAGTCGTGTCTGACTCTTTGTGACCCCATGGACTGCAGCATGCCAGGCTTCCTTCACAATCTCTTAGAGTTTGCTCAAACTCATGTCCATTGAGTTGGTGATGCCACCCAACCATCTCATCCTCTGCCGTCAACTTACCTTGGGTAAAATCTTTCTAAACAAGAGAGAATTTAACCATGACCTGTAATGATTGTCTCCCTTACAGGTTAAAATGGCTTGAAACACAGGGCACAATATTTCTGTACACTACTTCCCCTGATAGAGTGTACTTTTCATCTGGTGTTTATAACAAACTTATCATATATCTCCAGGATGAACAAAGTCAACAAGCAATTTCTTTTTCACTGCCGTTAGTGTTTACTCACCTTTCTGGTTTATAATTGTTCAATTTTAAGACTACCTCCAAGGATTTTCAAAATATTCCATAATACAACACCTGAGTGTTAAGTAATAAAGGAATGTCTTGGAACTCTTCCCTAATATTATAATACTACATAGATAGCCTGATATACATTCATAAGAAGCTTCTTTTTAAATTATTTTTTAAATATAAATGTATTTATTTTAATTGGAGGCTAATTACTTTACAATATTGTATTGGTTTTGCTATACACTGACATGAATCCGCCACGGGTGTACACGTGTTCCCCATTCTGAACACCCCTCCCACCTCCCTCCCCATACCATCCCTCTGGGTCATCCCAGTGCACCAGCCCCGAGCACCCTGTATCATGCATCAAACCTGGACTGGCAATTCGTTTCACATTTGATAATATACATGTTTAAATGCCATTCTCCCAAATCATCCCACCCCCGCCCTCTCCCACAGAGTCCAAAAGACTGTTCTATACGTCTGTGTCTCTTTTGCTGTCTTGCATACAGGGTTATCGTTACCATCTTTCTAAATTCCATGTATATGCATTATTATACTGTATTGGTGTTTTTCTTTCTGGCTTACTTACTTCACTCTGTATAATAGGCTCCAGTTTCACCCACCTCATTAGAACTGATTCAAATGTATTCTTTTTAATGGCTGAGTGGCATCCGGTCCCACCACTTCATGGGAAATAGATGGGGAAACAGTGGAAACAGTGTCAGACTTTATTTTTCTGGGCTCCAAAATCACTACAGATGGTGACTGCAGCCATGAAATTAAAAGACACTTACTCCTTGGAAGGAAAGTTATGACCAACCTAGATAGCATATTCAAAAGCAGAGACATTACTTTGCCAACAAAGGTTTGTTTGGTCAAGGCTATGGTTTTTCCTGTGGTCATGTATGGATGTTGAGAGTTGGACTGTGAAGAAGGCTGAGCACCGAAGAATTGATGCTTTTGAACTGTGGTGTTGGAGAAGACTCTTGAGAGTCCCTTGGACTGCAAGGAGAGCCAACCAGTTCATTCTGAAGGAGATCAGCCCTGGGATTTCTTTGGAAGAAATGATGCTAAAGCTGAAACTCCAGTACTTTGGCCACCTCATGCGAAGAGTTGACTCATTGGAAAAGACTCTGATGCTGGGAGGGATTGGGGGCAGGAGGAGAAGGGGACAACAGAGGATGAGATGGCTGGATGGCATCACTGACTCAATGGATGTGATTCTGAGTGAACTCCGGGAGTTGGTGATGGACAGGGAGGCCTGGCGTGCTGCGATTCATGGGGTCGCAAAGAGTCGGACATGACTGAGCGACTGATCTGATCTGAATACTCCATTGTGTATATGTATCACAGCTTTCTTATCCATTTGTCTGCTGATGGACATCTAGGTTGCTTCCATGTCCTGGCTGTTATAAATAGTGCTGCTATGAACATTGGGGTACATGTGTCTCTTTCAATTCTGGTTTCCTCAGTGTGTATGCCCAGAAGTGGGATTGCTGGGTCGTATGGCAGTTCTATTTCCAGTTTTTAAAGGAATCTCCACACTGTTCTCCCTAGTGGCTGTACTAGTTTGCATTCCCACCAACAGCGTGAGAGGGTTCCCTTTTCTCCACACCCTCTCCAGCATTTATTGCTTGTAGACTTTTGGATCGCAGCCATTCTGACTGGTCTGAAATGGTACCTCATTGTGGTTTTGATTTGCATTTCTCTGACAATGAGTGATGTTGAGCATCTTTTCACGTGTTTGTTAGCCATCTGTATGCCTTCTTTGGAGAAATGTCTGTTTAGTTCTTTGGCCCATTTTTTGATTGGGTCGTTTATTTTTTTGGAATTGAACTGCAGGAGTTGCTTGTATATTTTTTAGATTAATTCTTTGTCGGGTGCTTCATTTGCTATTATCATAAGAAGCTTCTGATAATCTACCACTACCTTTTATCATTTTGTGAAGATGCTGACATCAACTTAAAAGAAATTTTGTCACAATACTAGGATTTCACACACAAAACAGTACTAGGACTTCACACGTAGAGAGGTGGAAAGAATATGGGGTTTTACACAGACCAAATTCAAATCCCAGATTTATGATGCTGGGCAAGTTTCCTGTCCCCTCTGAGCCTCAGTTTTATCATCTATAAATTTGGGGTAATAATATTTACCTGCTTGGTTGCTGTAATATTTACCTTCCTATTGTTGTAAAGGAGATAGCATAAAGTATGCTTTATAAATTGCTTGGCACCGAGTGCATACATGCTCAGTCACTCAGTCATGCAGTCATGAGTAGGCACTCCTAAATTACAATTATTATTGTTATTCACATTTCTGAGGTGTAAGAATCTCATCTAGATGTAAATTCTCTTGCTCTGGGTCACTCCATGAAATTGTTACTTTTCCTGAGGCCAACATAATATATTAGCCATTTTGTAGAAACAGATACGGTTTATTTTTGGGAACATAATTCAATTTTCAAAGTTTAATTTTAATGTTACTGATAGTGTAAATGTTACTGATAGCTGGTGATGGACAGGGAAGCCTGGCGTGCTGCAGTCCATGGGGTTGCAAAGAGGCGGACACGACTGAGGGACTGAATTGAACCTATAGTGTAAAATCAGGCCTCTTTTATATTTAGGCTATTCACTTCATTTCTTTCTCTGTTCTCACCACAGCTAATAAACTGTAAATATCTTATTATTTTATTTTCATATATTATGCCTTTGCTATTGCTAAGTCGCTTCAGTCGTGTCTGACTCTGTGCGACCCCCATAGACGGAAGCCCACCAGGCTCCCCTGTCCCTGGGATTCTCCAGGCAAGAACACTGGAGTGGGTTGCCATTTCCTTCTCCAATGCATGGAAGTGAAAAAGTGAAAAGGAAGTCGCTCAGTCATGTCTGACTCTTAGCGACCCCATGGACTGCAGCCTACCAGGCTCCTCCATCCATGGGATTTTCCAGGCAAGAGTACTGGAGTGGGGTGCCATCGCCTTCTCCATATTATGCCTTAAAAATGACTAAAATAGTGAACCCCTATTTTGATGACAGGCTTCTAATTGATGAGTTAAGTCAATGCTTGTTTACAAAATATATATATATATAAATATACATTTAATATATATTAATATAGTACATTAGTATACTATATGGGCTTTCCTGAGACTCAGCAGGTAAAGAATCCACCTGCAATGCAGGAGACAAAGGAGATGCAAGTATGATCCCTGAATTGGGACGATCCCTTGGAGCAGAAATGGCAACCCACTCCAGTATTCTGTCCTGGAAAATTCCCGAGGAGCCTGGTGGGCTATAGTCTATGGAGCTACAAGAGTAGGACATGACTAAGCACACACAGGAGGACATGAGTATACTACATATGTGCTATATCCATTATGAATGTTTATCATTATTATAGGTAAGATACATAATATTTTAAGCACTTTCTTATATACTATTAGTATGCTAAAAATGTCATTTAAACATTTGTGTTTAGGGAAAAACTTTTCAGAAATTCAGACATTCTATTTCTGGCTTTGATCACTTTTTATAATGTAATGGCACTTAAAAGGAGGCACATCAAACTTTCCATTTGGCTTCAAGGTAAAGAATGACAGATTCTCGCCTAAGAGTAAGCAGACCAGGGGAGGCTCAAGCAGATGGAGAACAGCAACAAAGAGGCCAGAGACTTGGGGCTCAGGAACGACCACAGACACATGTCCCCAACTTCACAATGTCACCAAGAACCACCTCTGCTAACAAGATGTTTAAGGCTTTTGACAAGCAGGAATAGTCTTTCCCTTTCTCACACTTCAGTAACAGTTGACATCTCTGTTAGCATATTTGTTACTTATGTGTGACAACTGTCTTCTCAGGAGATGATTTGAGTTACTGAATAGCAGGGACCATGTTGTTTTCTCTTAGAGAAGATGTTCAAGACCCTTTGGAGGAATGAATTCTTAGCATTAACATGACCTGACTACTGGGTAACCAGTAACCATCTTCTTGCCAAACACAGTGGCCTTGCCTCATACTCTAAAGTGTTTGACACTCAGACCCCTTCAGAAATCACTTCCTCCCTTACTTTTTGTAGCATATCCTACCCAGGTTCTCTTTATACTTGTTTGTCCATTGATCCCTTGTATCCTTCAGCTGACTCTTCTACCATCTCCCATTCCCTAATTAGAGAACAGACAAGCATTTACCCCTCTGCCCAGCTAACAGCTTTTGTTAGACACTCTTAGCCTCTATGCACTTCCCTAGTAGCTCAGCTGGTAAAGAATCCACCTGCAATGCAGAAGACCCCAGTTCAATTCTTGGGTTGGGAAGATCCCCTGGAGTAGGGACAGGCTCAGTTCAGTTCAGTTCAGTAGCTCAGTCGTGTCCAGCTCTTTGCGACCCCATGAATCGCAGGACGCCAGGCCTCCCTGTCCATCACCAACTCCCGGAGTTCACTCAGACTTACATCCATTGAGTTGGTGATGCCATCCAGCCATCTCATCCTCTGTCGTCCCCTTCTCCTCCTTCCCCCAATCCCCCCCAGTATCAGAGTCTTTTCCAATAAGTCAACTCTTCGCATGAGGTGGCCAAAGTACTGGAGTTTCAGCTTTAGCATCATTCCTTCCAAAGAAATCCCAGGGCTGATCTCCTTCAGAATGGACTGGTTGGATCTCCTTGCAGTCCAAGGGACTCTCAAGAGTCTTCTCCAACACCACAGTTCAAAAGCATCAATTCTTCGGTGCTCAGCCTTCTTCACAGTCCAACTCTTACATCCATACATGACTACTGGAAAAACCATAGCCTTGACTAGATGGACCCTTATTGGCAAAGTAATGTCTCTGCTTTTGAATATGCTATCTAGGTTGGTTATAACTTTCCTTCCAAGGAGTAAGCATCTTTTAATTTCATGGCTGCAGTCACCATCTACAGTGATTTTGGAGCCACCCACTCCAATATTCTTAGGCTTCCCTGGTGGCTCAGATGGTAAAGAATCCACCTGCAATGCAGGAGACTGGGGTTTGATCCCTAGGTTGGGAAGATCTTTTTGAGATGGTTATGGCAACCCACTCCAGTATTCTTGCCTGGAGAATTCAATGAACAGAGGAGCCTGGTGGGACCATGGTGTTGCAAAGAGTAGGACATGATTGAGTGACTAAGCATAGCTCAGCTTCAACAATCTCCTTTATGCTTATTACTCTGCAATCTACATCTTTAGCCCTAATCTCCTCATGAAGCTTTAGAGTGTCTCCACTCAAAGATACCTGCTTTCAAATTCACCATAGCTGCAAACAAAACTCCTTCTTTTCTCTTCAAAAGAGCTTCCTCATTTTTTGACCATGGCATCACAGTTTTCTGCATCATTTTCTAGAGTATATGTCATATATCCATTCTTTTATGTGAGAAAGGGATACACGTTCAGTTAATTTGAAGGAAAGAAGAGTTAAGTACAATTTAAAAGGTTTCTTTTCTTCAGGACTTCTCAGAGCCTTTTATATGCTAATGTGCATTATGAAATCTCCAAAATGAGGATCGAGCATATACTGTTTACAAATATATTTGATTATGGGACTCTTTGTGGAAGGTCCTCTCAGAAAGAACCAGCTGCACTGAAACACACATAAAATCTTATCTTAGTCATCTTTGACTTTCCCATCGTTTATTTATGCTATTTCCTGTATCTAAGTAGTTAACAAATACTAATAATTCTGAAATATCTCTTTTCTTTCCTTTCCTGCTATTCATACACTAATGAATAACTCCCCTGATCTAAGCTTCCAGCATTTCATAACTTTAGAACAGTGTTTCTGTTGATTCCTGTTCTCAGCCACCAGACAAAACTTCCTAAGCCATTGTTTTTATTATGCCATTCTTGCCCAGAAAATCCCATGGATGGAGCCTGGTAGGCTGCAGTCCATGGGGTCACACAGAGTCAGACACGACTGAGTGACTTCACTTTCACTTTTCACTTTCATGCATTGGAGAAGGAAATGGCAACCCACTCCAGTGTTCTTGCCTGGAGAATCCCAGGGACAGGGGAGCCTGGTAGGCTAACGTCTATGGGGTCATACAGAGTTGGACACGACTAAAGTGACTTAGCATAGCATTTTATTTTTTTACTATTCTGTTTTTTAATCTTTTTTAAAATTTATTTATTTTTTAAATTTTATTTTATTTTTTAAATTTACAATATTGTATTGGTTTTGCCATATATCAAAATGAATCTGCCACAGGTATGCATGTGTTCCCCATCCTGAACCCTCCTCACTCCTCCCTCCCCATACCATCCCTCTGGGTCGTCCCAGTGCACCAGCCCCAAGCATCCAGTGTCGTGCCTCAAACCTGGACTGGTGACTCATTTCATACATGATATTATACATGTTTCAATGCCATTCTCCCAAATCTTCCCACCCTCTCCCTCTCCCACAGAGTCCAAAAGACTGTTCTATACATCAGTGTCTCTTTTGCTGTCTCGTATACAGGGTTATTGTTACCATCTTTCTAAATTCCGTATATATGCATTAGTATACTGTATTGGTGTTTTTCTTTCTGGCTTACTTCACTCTGTATAATAGGCTCCAGTATGGTATATATATACAATGCAGTATTACTCAGCCATTAAAAAGAATACATTTGAATCAGTTCTAATGAGGTGGATGAAACTGGAGCCATTTCCTTTTTAAAATCCTCTGTTGCTCCCGATCAAGTCAAACCCAAAACCTGGAACTTGTTATCCTATTCACAGGCTTATTCCTTCCATGCCTCTGAGTTCTTCATCCAACCAGGTCCTGCCATAATCTATTATTAAACATAGCATGTGTGCAAGTGTGCTAAGTCACTTCAGTTGTGTCCAACTCTTTACGACCCTGTGGACCATAGACTGCCAGGCTCCTCTGTCCATGGGGATTCTCCAGGCAAGGATACTGAGTGGACTGCCATGGCCTCCTCCAGGGGATCTTCCTGACCCGGGGACTGAGTCCTCGTCTCTTACATCTCCTGCATTGGCAGGCGGATTCTTTATCACCAGTGTCACCTGGGAAGCCCCCTCCCATCCAGTACCCAAGGCACATTAATTCATTAATCACAACTCTTTCTGATCTTAGTTTCTACCTCAGAATATTTCTGAACACAGTGCTTTAGGAAGTTACTACTGACTACTATTGGAGTTGATACACAAAATAAAAAAAAAGACAATAGCCTTCTCAGCCATAAAGACCAGTTTCTCAGTTTATTCTGTGTGATTTTGGACTTTTGACCTCTATAAACTTTAGATTCTTCACCTCTGACTGTGTATAATGCTCCAATGGGCAGTTTGTTGCAAAGGCCAAATGAGCTGGTATGAGTGAGAGCCACTAAACAGGAACAGGGCAGATGACCAAGATCTCTCTCTTTCCTCCTCCTCCTCTTGCTTTATACCTACTAAACATCATATTTACACTCTTCAGGCCTGCTTGGCCAGGCTAGCCCAGGCTGACAAGCCTCTCTTCTCACTCCTCGGACCATCTGCATTTCTATCCTGGATACTCTATCTAGCTGTGTTGTCCATTCGTGTTGTATAATTTTCTGTAGGCCCCTGGCCTCAAAAGTCCTTGACCTCTCATCTCCAGTAATACCCAGCTCCACAACACCATACAATTCCTTACACGGTCCTACCTCATTCTCCAATACAGTTCACATCTCTTCTGATGTCCTCTCTGACCACAGATATCTGTTCATCTCCCTTTGATCCTTGACTTCCAAGTCTGTGTCCTACTCTTAGGAACCTAATCCTTTCAACCCTCCTGATTTTTTAAGTTCATCAGCCTCCTCCTATCTTTCTTTGCCTTCCTGCCAATCTGGGTCCCCTGGATGGTCATTCAGTGAAGCACTAACCACAAGTCTAGAATCCCCTGCCCCTGTATTTTCTGCCACTCTTTCCATGCCAAGTCCCAGATCACTATGGGCCCTCCTTGGCTCCCAGTCCTGTGCTGCTGAGCATTGCCTTGTGATTTGAGATCTGTGGACTCTGTTATTTTTTAGGGAACTGTTTATTCTCTATTTACTAGCACTGGCCTTAAGCAGTTGCCTCAGAATGGTATATTAAAACACATACGAAATTTCTCTCTCTTTTAAAATGCAAATTCTTGGACCCCACCCCAATTATTCTGATTGAGTTAGTCTGGTGTAAAACCCAGTAATCTATATTTTAAGAAGTACCCAAAACAGGAGCGGGCAAACTACTGTCTATAGGCCAAATGTGGCTCATTGTTTGTTTCTGTACTATCCTCAAGCTAAAGTTTTATATTTTTAAGTGATTTAAAAAATATCAAAAGAAGAAGACTATTTCATGACACGTAAATATTAACATTTCAATGTCCCTCATTTTTTCTCTTTTTAAGGACTTTATTTTTCTAGCAGTACAGTTTCAGGTTTATAGCAAAATTGAGAGGAAGATGCAGAGGTTTCCCAGATAGCCCCTGCCTCTATGCATGCACAGGCTTCCCCATCATCAATGTCACTCATCAGAATGGGACATTTGTTACAACTGATAAGCCTACACTGACACATCATCATCACCCCCAAGTTCACAGTTTATATTAGGGTCCACTCTTGTGTTCTTCATTCTGTGTTTGGATAAGTATATAGTATATAATGGCATTGTCCATCATGATATCATAGGACTATGTTCATTGCCCAACATGAATAAAATTCTCCTACAATACAGCTAACTCTCATTTATGCATTATCTATGGCTGCTTTCATGATACAACAGCTAAGTTGAGTAGCTTCAACAGAGACCACACGGCCCACAAAGTCTGAAATATTTACAATCTGTCACCTTACAGAAAGTTTGCTGGTCTGAATTAGCAGATTCTGCTGTAGAATCAGACCTCACCTTGAGGTATCAACATGTAACAAGGTTCGTTGAAATCCATGCTACCTAAACTTCACTTCTTCTCTTCATCTCTTACTGATGCACCAATGCCCTAGAGTTGCTATTTCAACTCATTCCTTTGTCTCTATAAGGACCTCCCCATTTCCATCTCTCTTTATGGACCTCCTCCTTCTTACCAGGTATCTAATCTCTCATTTTATTTATAAAGAACATCAAGCCTGCACAATAAGAATGCTTTCAAATTACTTCTTTTACTCTGTTACCCCATGCGAAACCGAAACTATTCAAAAAAACTTTCAAGGTCTAATGATATTTTAGTATCTGTAAGCTTGCGCTCAAATCCCAGCTCTGCAGTTGTTAATATTTCACTGTGACCCTAGGCAAGACTTCAACCACTAAGTTGTATGGTGTATAAAACTGACTGATGACACCTGGCTTAGAGGGCTGTCGTGAAGGTGAAGTTAAACAACAGGGGCTTGCATAAAAAGGAACTCATCAGTCCTAATGAGGCAGATGAACATAGAGCCTATTATACAGAGTGAAGTCAGTCAGAAAGAAAAACATTGTGTACTAATGCATATATAAGGAATCTAGAAATATGGTACTGGTGAACATGTTTGCAGAGCAGTAATGGAGACACAAATGTTAAGAACAGACTTATGGACATGGCTGCTTAGAGGGGAGGAAAAAGAGGGTGGGATGTATGGAGAAATTAATACGGAAATATACATTACCATATGTAAAACAGATGGCCAATGGGAATTTGCTGTATGACTTAGGGAACTCAAACTGGGGCTTGATAACAACCTAGAGGGGTGGAATGCGAAGGGAGGATGGAGGGATGTTCAAGTGGGAGGGGACATGGGTAAACCTATGTCTGATTCATGTTGATGCTTGGTAGAAATCAACACAATACTGTAAAGCAATTACCATTCAATTAAAAATAAATTTTTAAAAAAACATAACATGGATTTGGTATAGAGCAGATGCTCAATGACTGTTTTCTTCATTCCACTTGACTCCCAATTACTAATAGATCACATTTGTTACAAACCTAGTAATCTATCAGATACTTCATATTCATTACCTCATTAAATTCTGATAGAAATACCAAGATAGAAGATAAATCGTATGGTTGTTCTACCCAAACTTTCTTCATCAATTATCCCCTTTTCCTTAGTTCTCACTCCTGATAACTCTATTTTTCTCTGCACATAGTTATACATATAAACTTCCTCAGTTTTCCTTTCAGCCTTGCCACAATCACAAATTAAGTTCTTCTCTCACTTTCCCTGCAAAAATAAAAAAGAAATCCCACTCATACCTTAACCCTTCACAACTCGGTTTCTATTTTGTTTTTTTTTTTCCTGATCAATCTACTAAAACAGCTATTCCCAGTTGGGAATAGATGGTTCCCAAGAAAACCAAAAATTCTTAGCTCTTAAAAATCAGTGGCATTTACTTGGTACTTATTCTGCTTTAGAGTAAATAACATTCTAACCAAGATTAAACAGCCATGAAAGCTAAGCTCTCCTTGGTTGCCAAAATTTACCCTTGTGGTTTCCTTTGCTTATCTGACCACTTCTTTTTAGTCAGCTTCACTGTCTTCTAATCTTCTTTCTCATCCCTTTCTCCTGTCCTCCATACTCTTTTCTTCTTTTATAATTTTACAGTTGACCTTTGAGCATCTGGTGGTGGGTGGGGGAAAGGCATGTGTGTGTGATTTACATGTAGTTTATAGTTGGCCCTCCACATGCGTGGTCACTCTACATCTACAGATTTAACCAACTACCATGTGGTCTGTAGTGTTTACTATTGAAAAATAACTGCATGTAAGTGGACTTGTGCAGTTCAAACCCATAGAGTTTAAAGATCAACTGTATTTTCTATGACTTTGGCTTCAACTGCCTGTTTTATACAAATCAAAACTAGCTGTATGTAGCCCTAACACTACTTATAGTTTTTTTATCCTTTTTTCAAATCATAGGCTAAATGTCTATTCATATTTCAAATTCAATCAAGGGCAAAACCAAAGATCCCTTAAAATTAAGTCTTTCTCTTGACTTCTCTATTTTGCCAAGTGATGCCATCATTCCCTGAGACTTAAAATCATAGAATCACTCTTTTCTCTCATCCTTCATTACCTTGACCTCAGCGGCTACCATATGTTTATCTCTAAAATGTTTCCCCTGTCTCCCAGTCCTCAATTCCTCATCTCCCAATCAGTCTTGGATCTATAACAGTTCTGCTTCAATGAAATTGCTGCTGTTAACATCACTAACACCCTCCGTGTTGAAAAACCAGCAGCCTTGAATCATTTCAGGACTCCTTTTCCTCTTTGCCTTTGGTTATAGCACTCTTTCTTTCTTGAAAGTCTGCTCCTTTGGTTTCTGGTTTCCTCTATACACATCTCTCTCCCTCCCATGTAATAGCTTACTGTTGAGTTTATCTATCTATTACAGAACTTATTCACATCACACATTTGGCTGAGAGCTCTTTGAGATTAAAAAACTCTATATCTGCCTAACACATAGTAAGCACGAAGTAAACATCTGTTGAATTAATGAGTGAGGAAATTCTGTTTCATTCCATTCCTTCTGTTACTACTCTGATTGAGACTCTAGTTCCCTCTTACCAGGTCTATTTTACAAGTTTCTTAACCAGCTTCCTTACTTTCAACCTACTCCAAACATTTCCAGGTGTGGTTACCAAGTTAATTTTCCTAATGTAGATCTGTGGAACACATCCTTATCTTACACAAAAACCTTCCAATTGCTCACAGAATTGAACCATACATATGAATTTAGAATTCAGCACCCCACAGTAAAAGTCCAGTGTGCCTTCCATGATCTTTTAAGACTATTGTATAACCCCAAACCTAATATGGCCTTTCACATTCTTTGTGTTTGGTTCCCAAACTCCTTCTGTTGTAATCTTTCATCCTTTAAAGGTCTGCTTTCTCCATAATACTTTTCTTGATCCCAAGGGGTGAATAACTTTTGATCTTTGATATTTTAATCCACATAGGACTATTTATACTACTTTGATAGGTCATCATATTTCCAGCCTATTACTGTGATTAGTGATTGGCCTTATTGAGTGACCTAGCTTGCAAACTTTCTTAGAGCAAGAACTGTGCATTCTTTTATATTCCATCTCATAATGTATTTTCAATGAACTTTTAGTGAAGTAATAGTTGGTTAGCTATATATATTAAATACTTTGCATTTAATTATCTCCTATCTAAAACACTTTCCCTTAATTCAAGAAGCAAGTTTCTTCATCAGCAAATAGGGCATGCTGAATGTGATTATTTCTAGGTGCACTCAGATTCAACACCCTCTTTCCTTCTGAGTCATATTTGATCAGCCTATTTTCTTTAAAAACATTTTTTTAAAATTCCCCTTAATGCTCAAGCTCATCTCTAACTTTGACCTAAACCCTTTGACCCAAACACTTCCCCAGTGAATCTGCCTGAAATAACTGCCCATGGAATGGATGCAGTCTCCTCTCTCACACTTCCTACCCTCTTCTTAGCCTACCACAATCTGGTTTCCACATCATCCCTCTACCCAAAATGCTTTTGCAAAGTCAATCACAATCTCTTTGTTGCTAAATACAGTGTGCTGTTCTCAGTCCTTAAGATACCTGACACTTCAGTTCTAAGATGGTCCCAAGTTTTTGTCTTGAGCCCCAAACTCAACTTGAGCTCCATATTTATAGATCCCATTGTCTGCAAAGACACCTTCAACTGAATGTTAAACCCAGTAGAGCGCTCAATAATATTTGTTGAATGGAGAATACCTCCCAAGTCTGCTCTTCTTGGTCTAGGTAAGCATTTCTTAGCCTGTTTCATCCTGTACCCTCTTTTTTATTAGAATATAAAATCCAATGGCCCCTCAGTACCAAACACATTCTGACACAGCTGCCCACCTTTCACCCAGAAGTTTTTGCAGCTTGAGCATGATTGTACATTTCCATCAGACCAAGATGATCTTGTGGAGCATTAGTTTCTGGTGTTTAAACTATTAAAATAATAGTACTTGTTGAATTTTCCAAATGTAAAATTATACTGTAATATTAAATGTATTCATAGACTTTTTGAAACAGTATACAGCCTCTGGAAGATTCTGCTGCCCATAGTGGGTTGAAGTCACATTTCCCTTCCTACTGCTCATCCTCCCAGTTGACAACCCCAGGGTTAGAAGCTCTTTAAGACTGAGTACAGCTAAAAAATTGTGCAACATTTGGTTATAAAGAGCTTAAGTGTTTTTGATCTCTGAATATTTGGGGCATTTTCCCTTTCTTTCCCGCATCCTCTGTTCTCTAACCTCTGTTCATACTTCTAACCCCCCCTTTTATTTTTCTTATTTTCACTGCATTGATCATGGATTGTGCTATCCCTGTGGACAGCTGGACATTTCTTTTTTGGGAGGCCAGAAAAGTAACTTGTCGGTTTTGGAATTTTCTATGAATAAACGCAAGTGACTACGTCCTTGGTTATACATGGAAGTCCAAAAAAAAGAAAAAAATTCTGAGTTGCTTTGGGGAAGTCATCCAAGCATTGTTGAGAAGAGAGGCCTTCTTTCCAGATCTGGATTCCCAAGCAAACAAGAGAAATTCACTGAATTCATGCATAAGCCATAGCTGAATTCACATTTTTTGCACAGCAGAAACTAGTGGGGAAGTCTTTACATTCCTTCTGCTCACATCTTTATTTCACTGAGTCCTGCTTGCCCCTATCTTAGAAATGTTAAAATTGCTAAACTATAGGATAAAGTGCTTTGCCCTTCCTTCAGTTTATGAAAGAAATTGAAAATAACTTTGGGCTATTTTTTTCACAGTACATTTTTGCCATTTTACCTATGTATTTACCCTCACTGAACTAGCTTATATATGTTAAGAAAGCTTTCAATGAAGGAAACTAAACATTATTAAATCTATTTTTGTAACTGTCTTATTGTCAGAAAAAAACTACAATCTTGCTCTTGGTTTTAGAGCACTTTATAAGGAGTCTATGAATATCAAAAGGCATTTCTTTTAGCCTCCAATTTCCTCTTTGAAGGACATACTCATTAGACTGTGACAACATAGGCAACCTTGAATGGCTGACAGATTGGACACCTTTGCCTAAGAGTTACACTGTTGACAGTCAAGTTTAAGGCTCGAAGAACCTTATAACACCAATTGCTTAAGCCAAAAAGCAGAAGCAAAGACCTAATCAACTTAAAAGAAAACCTATGCAGAAAGTATACGAGTGTGTAGGCAAAAGACTGCTAAAAGCTTTCTAAACCTGGTTTTTCAAAAGGGTTTGTAAAGTGTTTCTCAATTCTCACTCCACGCCCCAAACTCCAAACAAATTACATGTGTTGAGCCATTATAGTTAATGCATGCAGTACTTCCTTCAAATTTTCTAAAAGAGGCCAAATCGATAAAAGCCCTTGTACCTAATCATGTGATTTCATGTATTCTCGCAAGTCTATACCTTTGTGGTGTTAAAGCTCCGGACTTGGTTTCGGTGTCAGTGCCCTCTTTCTAGGCATTAACTTTCTATTATCATTTAAGTAGATTCTGCATTGATCATTTAATGTGCAAATTAAGAATCTAGTTTCTATTGCAGTATACAGTAGAATTTACGATACACAACTGAAAAAAGAGACTCAAATTCATGTCCAGCATCATATTACTAAACGAGTTATTTCTCCCTCTTCTATTTCTTTTCTCATTCTTAATATTGTCCTTTCCTCCATCATTAACTTTCTGTTCAAAGTTCCATACAAATTAGCAATGTCCGAGTTTTGCTTTAGCACCCTGGATTCATCCCCATGGGCAGCAACAAGCAAATGTGTGTGAAATCCCTCTTATGTCCTAGAATCATGGAGACTGTCCTCTGCATCCTCCAAGAAGTCCCACTGAAAAATACTGTTTTCATAACTAAGTGCCTGACAAGCTAAGATACTGATATTTTTTTCCCTCATGGAAAACGTGTAATGGTATTTTTTTTCAATTGCTACATAATTCTCAAGACTATTAAGTACGATAAGAACTACTACCAGGAAGACTTTGAGGGTGTGCTAAGCAGATCACTGGGCTTAGATATGCATCTTTAGTTTTAGGAGCTGGGCGAGTCAACGTGCTCCTGCATAATAGAGGTAAGAGTAATTTAAAGATGGAAAGAGAAGGGGGGAGCCAGGGACAGAAGAGCTAGGGAAGCTGGGTAGAGTATGAGGGAAGGGCCAGAGAGGAACCTTCAGTGTTGGCAAACTAAGGCACTTTGCAGACCAGAATGTTTGAGTGGTTTGACAAGAGATATACATATAAACTATTCCCCTCATTTTTCCCTCAGTAAAATCTTCACTGCTCACTCACTCTTCTGTGAAAGAGGGTTCTATTGGTGAACATAAGGAAAAGTTGATATCTGTGACTGTGGGTTGACCCTGGACAAAACCAGCAAGAGGTTATGCATGTGGCAGAGACAGCAGGGTCAGCTAATATCCGTGTTACCCCAAGAAGGCCCAGGTATCAGAGAGAAATTGTACAAATCTTAACTATGTTGAACTGGTTCAGGGTGATTTTCAGGTCCACTATATCCTTCTACTTTTCTGTATATTCATTCTATTAATTTTCAAGAGTTTGATATTGAAACACCAACTAAAAATCTTAATTTATCTGCTTAAGAAATAATTGTATTATATAGTATAACTATATCTAACTTTGTTCTGTATTTTCCAAGTCTCAGGTAAATGTGTTAATATACTTTCATAACTTAAAAAAGAAAGAGCAAAAAACATCAGACCGGGACTTAATCCACATAGTCACATACTGCCTATATTAACAAAGTCCAGTCACTGCATCTTTCTGATCCTGCAGTATCTCCACTATAAAATGGGCATAATGATAGCAGGCTTTGGGGTTTTCAGGAGGATTACGGCTAAAATGTACAAAATACTCACTATATGGAAGTTACTTTTTTAATGATGTTTTTTCCCATTTTTGCTGTAGCTGCTGAAAACCCTGAACCAAGTCCGTGACTCAAAAAAAAAAAAAAAAAATTGAAATGTAGTCTTCAGATATAGTGTATGTTTCTTCCAGAGTTTTAAACTAAATTTTATTTTTTCTACTCATAATTATTCACTCATCCTATATCTCTTCTGTTACATTACAATCTGCAGCAAAACCCTTATAAAAAGTGGTATTAAAGAATTTCTATTATCCTCCCCAGATCCCCATAGTAAATTTTAGGACATGAAGAGAATTGAAGCATCTTCTTCCATGTTAAATGCTGCTGCCCTGCTTATAATTTCATGGAGTTGTATGACCAATACTTGGAGTGACCATGGCATTGATTAAAACCTGTCCCAAACTGTCTTGCCTTGTCCCCTTTATTATCTAGCATTGGGATTAACAATGAGGCATCGTCTGTGGAAACTTGGTTTTATCTTCTTTATCTTTGCATCACTACCAACTAAGCTGATCAGACCCAACCATCACAATCACGCCAAAATGCCTGCCCCATCCATAGGAGGCAAGAAAAGAAACAAGCAACAGATAACATTTCTATCACACCTGAGAGAAGCAAGGCCCAAAAATGCCAGTGATTAGTCCATCATCAATACAAAACTGCAATTAAAACCCAGCCAATCACCTTCCTGCATTCTCAGCACTACAGAAGGTGAGTGCTTAACACACTCATTTACTCAGGCAATCCATAGCTTGTCAGGACATCAAGTCATGGACACATTTATTTGATTCTACTGAAGACAACAGCTTCCGATGACACAGCTTATGCAGGGGCCAGAGCCCCCACCCTGGAAAGATCAGAGCTATACAAGCCTCATCTCCACCTTTGAAATTTATTTTAGTTCATGAAAGCATCAAAATCTCAATACCATCACTGTAATGGAAAGGTAGCACCCAGTTCCTAGTGCAAAACCCAAGGAAGTTTTAATGTTACACAAAAGAAAACAGAACTTTAAAATAAATCACAGGTGCTTCAGAGTTCTGACAAATGTGTGCCCTTTTTCTTTCCTCTGATAACTTCCGAAAACAGCACAAAGACCAAAGTTTCTAAACTTTCCAGAAGTGGGTTTTCGCTTGTTTGTCTTTGGTTTTGTTTTGGCTTAGCAAATAGTACTGCATATGGCATATCAATTGTTATATCCAGGAACAGAAGGCTGTAAGCAAAAGACTTGAGAAGTTTCCCCTTGCCCCAGTGGTTAGCTGGGAAATACCATGCTCTCCAATTTCCCCAAATCCAGGTGTTTACAGAACAGTGTTTATACCTACGTTGAGGGAAAGAGGAAACACTCATTCTCCACTAGCAAGAGCTCTAGAGCAGGCAGTCCTTGACAAACCAAGCAAACAGGAACCTTAGCTGAATTTCAGACTGGATTATGTATTCCTTAGCAAGTCTTCACCTTCATCATTCTTTACAACTACACCAAAACAAATTACCTCTAGCCCTTACCACAAGTACTTCAAGATAACATAGAAGAGCAATTTTGCAAAACGCTTACAAGATTGACTAGACATGAAATTAGTAAGTAAAAGACAAAGTATTATTGTTCAGGTACCAATTTGGCTTAGCAATAAAACTAAAACGACGTCTAAATAATAAACTTATTCTTTAAGAACTAGCAACAATCTTTACCAAACAAGTTTAATTTTTAGAAAAAGGAATGAAATCAATATTATAAGAAAAATCTGTGTAACTGTTACCATTAAATACATCTTTCAAACAAAAGCGCTTTTACGTTGAGCTTCTCTATCAGTCTGAGATCACAGGCAGTGATTACAATGGTAGAGTACAGCAGGTCTAGAACATGACTGTGTCCATGTAGATGACACAACAATTCGACTTGCTTTCACAGGAAAAAACCACTTAGATGCATGAAAAAGTGTGCCAATTAGTTTTACTCTTCTCCCTCCCTCCCACCCCTCAGGTTTTAATCATCTCTTTTGTAGCAACTGTTGTAAATTATGGGTAACAACAACCTTGGAACTTCAATTCCAATACAAACCAATACCCACTGCCACGGTCTTGGCAGTCTGCCATGCATGCTATTTTACGGTTAGGCATTAGGAGGCAGCAAATGGCTCAAAACTACAAGCAAAGATAAATGAGTAGGAAGTTGGAAAAGAGACCCGAAGCAGCAAAAGCATAGAAAACAGATTTCATCTTAAATACAAACTTCCAGGAATTTATATTTGCTATGAGGAATAGTTAGAAGGGGAAAGTGTTTGGCCCTCATAGAGACCTCTGTGAAACCTTCTGGATCCTACTTTCCATTTCATCATCTCTAAGAAACTAGTTACCTTAAGGGTTAAACAACATAGGTCTCCGTTTCATTTAAACTTGTTTTCTGGCTCCAGAGAGAAAGGTCTCAGGGTTGCCTATGTGGAATTCTCAGGTCACACTCGGGTTGGCAGTGCCCACACTAATGCAGATACTGTTCATCTAGGAGACATTAGAACTGATGCTGCCCCATATCCCTTTGTTCCAATTTAAAGTATTTACATATTTTAAATATGCACCATAGTTATGTAAAAATGCCAATGCTCCATGTATGTTTAAAAAAAATACTTGTGACATGTGCTCTCATTAAAAGTAATATGTCCTTAGACAACACATGCCATTATTTTTAGGAAGCTGAAACTAGACTTTTCACTTTTCTTAAAAAGGGATAATCTCTCTCAACAAAGCTCATTGCAATTATAATGCTTTATTAAATTACAGGAAACGTAACTTAAAGAGCCTTAAAAATGTTTGATTAGTTTATAATATCAAAACAACTCTTGCCTTTCTCTCTGGATATTTACTTTAAAGAAGTAAGCTCATGTAGCTTACACAAGAATTTTATTTCAAGCACAAGTAGAAAGGGCATGATTGATAGGAGTCAGAACTATAAATGTGTGAGGAAGACTGTGTGGTACATGGAGAAAAGACAGTTTTCTATCTTTCATCTCCAAGATAGTTGCCTGCAATTTTGTGCATTGTTTCTTGAATTGTTGTGCTAAGAATGCATACATTACATGCCACACAAAACTTAGCTATTACAGAATACACAGAGTAAAGTAGTAGTGAAAAAGACACTCATCAGCACAATATTGTGATACACAGTTAAATCGAACCAAAAGTCATTCGCATCAAATAATGCAAATGCTGCACAAAACGTATTTTCCTTCTGAGCATGCATGCTGATTCCAAACTCCTCCAAAAACCGAATTTCAGCTTTACTATGTTTAACTATTAACAGTAATTGAAAAAAATATCACACATTACTTACTATTTTGAAGACATCTATGCCATCCTTCTGAATTCAAAGGGGTGAAGAGGAATCTTCACTGAAATCTATCAGGCAAAAGGAGAGAAAAATAGCAAATATTAGTTGTCTGAAAATTAGCATCTTCAGGTTTTCTTGAAGTACTTCCCAAAGGATCCCAAACCAGTGAAGAAAAAGTTGGAGAAAAACATCACACACATCACCAGCCGACTTTCTCCACAAACCCATGCAGCTCCAAACTTTAAAGGCTAAATTGCTGAGCATCCTGAGTGAGCAAATATCCGACTTCTGTATCACTGGTTACATACACAATTTCAGTAAGACGAATGCATCTCCAAATCTGTGGTTACTTTAATGTATTATCCAGATTTTCCCCCATTTCTCTCCCTGTCTCTCTTTTCCATTCACATTTTTCTTCCTACAAAATGCACATAGGTCTGTTCTTCCTTGTACCCGAGTCAGGCCTGGCTTTGAAATGCATTTCAATCTCTCAACACAGACTGCTTTCATTGCATTTAGAGTCCCACTAAGGCCCAGCTTTAAAAGCTACTGATTCTTTTTTTCTTTAGCCTTCCTCACAAAGGAAGGGTATTTTGTAAATTACCAGCTCGTTCAGATCAACAAAAGGTACTTTCATAGAAAGCCCCATTTGATTTTGCTCAAATTTGATTACAAGGATGGAGAAAAGGAAAGGAAGTCAAAAAGAAAAACCCCAGATGGCTTTTTCATTCATCTCAGTGAATGAGCTTTATCTGTGCCTTTTGAAACTGTAGCAGTGGAAAAGCATTTCTGTTGGCTTAAAAAACTTGACAAAAATTATTGGTTTGCCATTTCTCATGTAACAGCCATTGGGAACTGGATGAAAAGACTTTTTCATGGGATCGCCTGCTTGGATCAAAATAATGGAGATTAGGTATTTCATTATAAATTACAGTGGGAGATAGAGCAGGCTGTCATATTAATAGCAACCTGCTCATGGCCTTCAATGGTAGCTATTCTCCTAGACAAAGGACCAAGGGGGTTGTCTATTGAACTTGTACTTTAGGCCTGATCAATTTTCTATCATCAAGGCAAAAGGTGAGATGACTAACAAAGGAATTCACACATGAGTGACCTCATAAGCCTACAGATAAAACAGCTTAAAAAAGCAAAATACATCCTGAAATTATGGATGATAAACTATATAAAGAAGAAGACAGAGTGTGAGAGTGAGAGAGGAAAGAGCAATGGTCTATAATTCTCCTCTCTTCTTGGCCAAATGGACACATTAAAAGCTACTTGTTTTCAGCTGCAGATAATTGCAACGTTTGGTTTGCAGTGGTCTGCTTTAAATCCTTCAGCTGACTTTTTTTTCCCTCAGCACAGCTCCAGTCATTTCATTCACTATTAACAACAGCATTGTGTTCAAGACAAAGCTTCAACCGAGTCACACTTAAAAATAAAAACTAGAAAGAATCCCAAGCAGCACAGGCTTCAAGATATTACACAGCTGAACATGCGTTTGTTATTTTGCTCCAGGTTACCAGCCTCTTGCCTGCCTCTCCGTGTGCACGTTTTTCTTAGATTTTAAATCATTTGAAGTCTAAGCTGGACCTGTGACTAAAAGAAATAGAATCTTAATGAAGCCTAATGAAACGTGATTCTATGAAGATTCTTTTGAAGAATAGTGATGATAAAATACAAATCAAAGAAGCAGTGTAGGAAAGGTGATTGATTTTCATCCAACCACATGGAATAATTTAGATTCCCCATTGAAGTTGCCCAGATCACTGTAGAAATTGCTAAAATTTTCTTCCCTATTATACTTGCAAGGAAATTTCAGCTTCTCTTTAAAAAAATAATTGGAATTTCTTCCTGCTAGTCTTAGTGTTCCTTGAATTCAGGATGATAGTAGAGAATTCATGTCTCAGAGAGATAAAACCTGGGTTACTAAAGGTTATTATTACCTGGAAATGCAGATACATGTAACACTTTCTGCATATCACATAAAGCAAATGAAAAGTAAAAAGACATGTGAGCAGGATATATTTTTACTGTGCTATTTTTTAAACCAAAAGGTAGTATAAGATCATTAATATAAAAGGGCTTCCTACTGCCTGAAAGCTTGAGAAAGAACCATAAATATGCCTTGTGACAGCAGCTGTCAAAATAAGGCTACATTTTGAAAGGCACCCTTGACAGGTGTAATGACCCCCAAATCCTGGGCACAAGCAGTCTGAGTACACACTCATATATAAAGTAGTAATGACATACAGAAGGTCACTTGTGTAAAGATCAAGAAAACAAGGTTATAGTATTATCTGAGGCATATACACAAATGATTCATTCGGATAAAATTTTACCTCCTTTGTTTTTAGGGGACCCTTGATCCTTCAGCTATTTTAACCACTCAGAGAGACCATAACTTCAAGGTAATACAAGAGGAACTAAATTACACTGGTGGAAGTCCGTGTGTCTGCAAGCTCTTCCCACTATCGGTGTAAATGGAAATGGATACGAACTTTCCAAAGGGTAAACTGGACAGCATTCTTCAAGAGTTTGAAAGCCTTCATAACTCTTCATCCAGTTATTCCATCTCTAGGAATCTTCCTAGTACAAACTATCAGAAATGCAGATAAAGATTTTTTTTCCACAAAGATAATTATACAGTGAGTCAGACAGTTATAGGATAGTGATTAGGACTTCAAGTTGTAGAGCCAGACTTGCTGAGTTCCAATTTAACTTCACCAGCTTCCAATGACAACCTCATGACTTTCATTATTAACCTCTCTATGCCTCAGTTTTCTCATCTGTAAAGTGGGGATCTCAAAAGTATATTACAAAAATTAAAAGAGTTAATATATATATAAAGCACTAACGCTGTGGCTGAAACATCATAAGTACTAAGTAGGTATTAGATATTTTTATTATAAATGCTTAAATTTGGAAATTACCAACTAAATTGTGATAAATACAACAGAATGTAGTATGCCCATTAGAGATCCTTTTCTTACTGACATGGGAAAATATTCATACTAACTGAAAAATTAAGGATATAAAACTCCATACATTACATGATGGGCTTCCTTGGTGGTTCAGACGGTAGAGAATGCAGGAGACCTGGGTTTGATCCCTGGGGTCAGGAAGAGCCCCTGGAGAAGGAAATAGCAATCCACTCCAGAACTCTTGCCTGGAGAATCCCATGAGCAGAGGACCCCGGTGAACTACAGTCCATGGGGTCGCAAAGAGTTGGAGATGACTGAGAGACTAAGCACACAGATTTGATATATATATAAATATATGAATAGTATATGTGTTTTATATATATAATATAGATATGTACATTAAAAGTGGCAATAGTATTTATTCTTGGATAATGTAATTTCAAGTGCCATTTATTTTCTTTTTACATTTTAATTTTTAAAGGAAATTGAACATTTTTTAACTCTTATTTTTATGAGTTGGTTTATGGAGGAGGAGGAAAACTAGGAGGAGCACCAAGCCACAAGCAGTATTTATGAAACAGAGGTAGGCCAGGCTAAGGGGAGGGCTTCCCAGGTGGTGCTATGTGGTAAAGAACCCGGCTGCCAATTCAGGAGACATAAGAGATGCCAGTTTGATCCCTGGGTCAGGAAGATCGCCTGGGAGAGGGCATGGCAACCCATTCCAGTATTCTTGCCCGGAGAATCCCATAAACAGAGGAGGAGCCTCGTGGGCTACAGTCCATAAGGTCGCAAAGAGTCAGACACTACTGAAGCAACTTAGCACAGCACACAGGCTAAGGGGGAAGTCAGAGTCTATGCCAAAGCCTGCTTCAGTGTTTAGCACTAAGATAAGGAAACGAGATGTGCTTGCACAACTGGGAATTGCTAAGCTTAAAGTTTAAAATACAAACAAAATCCAAACATAATGGATCCACAAAAACTCCTGCCCCAAGGAGCTGTCAGTACAAAGGCATCAGACAACAGGGGAAGATATGCATAAACCAACATATACAGATTCTGGGTAACACAGACAACTGAGATCCAATCAGTTAGGGGCAGAAGACAAAGCCAAAGACTCCTAAGAAGTTTCAACAGGGCCCAAGTAGTAACCTAATCTGTTGCAGGTGAGGCTAAATATAGAGACTTGCAGGTTGCAGCCAAGGAAATGCTTCTCTATGGCAAATGTCTAGAAAAGGAGAGTAAAGACCAAGAGGTAGGAACTTGGCCTTTTTCTCCATGTACCCATGGGGAGCCATAACCTAAGCACAGGAAGGGAGGTACATAGAAGAGCAGACCTTACCCCTTACCCCTGTTAATTGCTCAGTCAAGCTTGAACTGGGGTGGGGGGTGGGGGATGGGGGCGAGGGGAGGGAGGGAAAGTGAGAAGCCTAGAGTGTTTAACTGGGTGCACCAGTATTTAGCAACAATATGTGACTGGAAAGTTATGGAATATCCCAAGATATTATTAACTGCCAGGAACATGACAGAGCATAGCTGAAGCTGCAGAGAAGAGAACTGAATACAGATTACTCAGTATAGGAATTACATGTATATCATGCCTTTGTTACAAGGAAAAAACAATGGCAATTTAAGTTCTAGACTTTTCAAGAAACTTCTGTTAATAAAAAGAAAACTTCTAGAATATGGAAGTGCCATAGCTAGCAATTCCACTTCTGGGTATACATCCAATTATGTATACTGCTGCTGCTGCTAAGTCGCTTCAGTCATGTCCGACTCTGTGCGACCCCATAGACAGCAGCCCACCAGGCTCCCCCGTCCCTGGGATTCTCCAGGCAAGAACACTGGAGTGGGTTGCCATTTCCTTCTCCAATGCATGACAGTGAAAAGTGAAAGTGAAGTCTCTCAGTCATGTTCATGGTGCTATTACCTTATATGCTTCAGTAAGGCATAGCTGTGTTGACAGCATGGAAGACCAGGTGAAGAAGAAAACGATGAGCTTGAAACTCAGACAGAAGGGTTTTCCTAGGGACTTGGTGGCCAATTCATTTACAAAGAGTACATAACCAACATTACCATTCATGTTGGTAAATAATCTAAATAATTATTCTTAATCTGTCCACATATCAGCCTGGCTCCCTTTCAAGGCATGTTGATACATATCGTGCCTTTCTGCAAATTATGAAAGATGTTTCCTCTGGGAGGATGAGTTATTAAATGGCACCCTCCTCCCCACCCCAGGGCATACACTGGATCAGCATAACTCCTGGCTAGATTTTACCCCCTATTTGCTGCTCTGGCATCTCAGTGAAGTGTACAAATTTTAAAAGTGATTCAACATAGCAAGCCCCTAAAATAGACAAGAGTTCCCTAAAACAGACAAAATAACTCAAGGTCTAAAATATGTGTTCCTTTCAGAACTACAAGGAACCCAACTCTTACAATCACATCTCTGTGAATGGTATTTATTTTTTATTGAAGTATAGTTGATTTACAATGTTTCAGGTGTACAGCAAAGTGATTCCATCATATATTTATATGGATGTACATATACTGTAAAATTGTAAATATATATGTATATGTATTATTTTTTATTCTTTTCCATTATAGGGAAGAAGTACAAGATTTTGAGTACTTACTGTGCTATACAGTAGGACTTTATCTGCTTTATATATAGCAGTGTGGTACCTGTTAATTCCAAATTCTAAATTTATCCTTTCCCCCACCTTTATCCCCTTTGATAACCATAAGTTTGTTTTCTATGTTTGTGAGTCTATTTCTGCTTTTTAAATAAGTTCATTTGTATCACTTTTTAGATCCCACATATAAGTGATATCAGACCATATTTGCCTGATTTACTTCACTCAGTATACTAATCTCTAGGTCCATTCATATTGCTGCCAATGGCATTATTTCATGACTAATATTTCATTGTGTGTGTGTGTATATATACATATATATATATTCATATACACACTACATATATATATGCATATATATACCACATCTTTATCCATTCATCTGTTGATGGACATGTAGGTTGCTTCCATGTCTTGGCTATTGTAAATAGTGGTGCTATAAACATGGGGTACATGTATCTTTTTCAATTAAGGTTTTCTCTGTATAAATGCCCAGAAGTGGGATTTCTAGATCATATAGAAACTCCATTTTTATTTTTTTAAGTAACCTCCAAACTGCTCCCCATAGTGGCTGCACAAGTTTACATCCCCACCAACAGTATTGGAGGGTTCCCTTTTCTTATAAATTTTATTGAAAATTTACATTTCCAACCCTGGCCTCCTATCCAAACTAATGCTACATTTCAGGTGAACTATGGGCTGCAAGGAGATCCAACCAGTCCATTCTGAAGGAGATCAGCCCTGGGATTTCTTTGGAAGGAATGATGCTAAAGCTGAAACTCCAGTACTTTGGCCACCTTATGCGAAGAGTTGACTCACTGGAAAAGACTCTGATGCTGGGAGGGATTGGGGGCAGGAGGAGAAGGGGACGACAGAGGATGAGATGGCTGGATGGCATCACTGACTCCATGGACGTGAGTCTGAGTGAACTCCGGGAGTTGGTGATGGACAGGGAGGCCTGGCGTGCTGCGATTCATGGGGTCGCAAAGAGTCGGACATGACTAAGCGACTGAACTGAACTGAACTGATGGGCTTCCCTGGTGGCTCAGATGGTAAATGATAAGACATTGCTATTAGGCTATGACACTGAAGCCTCAAATCAACATATCCAAATATCTTTATATGCCCTTTCCCACACACAAAAAAACCCAGCTCCCTCTCCTTCTGATTTCCCTCTGATTCTGTTCATGTATTATCATAAGTGCCCAGACCCAAAATAACAATAACATATCTGAATCATTCCTTTCTTTTGTGCTTCACAGGCAATAAATATGAGTCAATTTTCTCCTTGATCTCTATATTCAGACTTCCAGCTCTTTCCTAAGTCACATACAGTCCTGAAAATATAAGATATAATTTTTCAAGGTTCTGTAATTAACCCTCTCATCTTCTCTCTCCATGGCCTCATTCAGGAAAGCAGTAATTCTCTCCTTTGACTTACTGTCTGTTGACTCTCTAACTCACCTTTCCTGAAACTCTCTCTCCCTGGATTCTTGGATTCTGACCACCTCCCTGATTCTCCAGTGCCTCTAATTCCACATTCCTGGCTCCAGCAATTTCATTGAGGGACTCTTCCTTATCCCTGAAAGATTCTATTTTGATCCTCTTCTCTCTACATATTCTCAGGCCACCTTTTCCTCTTTAAGATCACCTATGATCTGTATGCTGCTGCTGCTACTGCTGCTAAGTCACTTCAGTTGTGTCCGACTCTGTGAGACCCCATACACGGTAGCCCATCAGGCTCCCCCATCCCTGGGATTCTCCAGGCAAGAACACTGGAGTGGGTTGCCATTTCCTTCTCCAATGCATGAAAGTGAAAAGTGAAAGTGAAGTTGCTCAGTCGTGTCCAACTCTTAGCGACCCCATAGACTGCAGCCCACCAGGCTCCTCCATCCATGGGATTTTGCAGGCAAGAATACTGGAGTGGGGTGCCATTGCCTTCTCCGATGATGTGTATGCTAATGGTTCCCAAATCTACTCCCCTGCTCTAGTCCTAAAGCCAGCTCATTATGTTAAAAAATTAACCTCATTGTTTTCCACAAGGCTTCAGGGAATGGGAGAAACAAGTTGTGGGGGCAGGAGTGGAGAGACAAAGGGGAGAGGGTGATAAGAGGAGACAGTGAGGGAAGGGGAGGGAAAGGAAAGAGAAGGGCAGCTCAAACAAACTTTCTTCAGAGCAAATAATCTTCCTTTTCTATCTGGGCAAAAAGCAACACTTTTTCTCAAGAAACAAATCCCAAGCCCATGCTTGTTGGGTCTTTCAGTCTCAACCCCTATTACTCACCAAAACCTCTGAATTACATCTTATAAATTCCTCTACATTTTCTCCTCTTCTTTTTAGTCAAATTCCTGTTGTTCTCATTTGGATCTGAAGCAGCTATGACTTAACCAACTACAATGTCCAAACTGGGTTCCCACTCAGATTCTCAAAATTTATTCTCTACCTGGACATTACAATAATTTTTCTAAAGGAAAAATCTACTCATTTCACTTCTGATTAAAATTCTTCAATAGTACCCCCATGATACAGAGCTGTGCTAACCAAAATACATCACCTGGGAGTTTGTTAGAAATGCAAAAACTCAGACCCCATTCCAGACCTACTGAACAAGATCTGCATCTTAACAAGATCTCGAGGTGTTTCATGTGGGCATTAAATCTGAGACACACTGATCTAAAGAATAAAATATATTTGTGAGCTCACCAATGGGCTTCCCAGGTGACGCTAGTGGTAAAGAACCCTCCTGCTAAATGCAGGAGATGCAAGAGATGTGGGTTCAGTCCCCATGTTGGGAAGATCCCCTGGGGGAAGGCATGGCAACCCACTCCATATTCTTGCCTGGAGAACCCCATGGAGAGAGAGCCTGGTGGGCTATAGTCCCTAGGGTCACAAATAGTTGGACACGATTGAAGCAATTTAGAACACATGCACACATGTGAGCTCACCCATAGGCCAGTCACAACCTTCACAAGCTGCTGCCCATGTATCTTTCCAGCTTCAGCTTCAGCCTTTACCCTTCCACACTCCTTTCCTGCCTCAGGGCCTTTGTAGAAGACATTCTTTTTCCAGATTACCCTTCCCTACCTCATCCTGCAATACCTGATTCATCTCACATCTTCATACAAGGTCTTAAGACCAAATGTTTTGTTTCAAGAAAATAAATGTTTTAAAGAAAACATATTAGACTAGTGTCTGCACTTGGCATGAGCTGTTTTTCCATGAAATTTTTGTTTCAGCTGAACATTGTACTTTTAATTGCAATTGGTCATGATCTAGAATGCATTTCTTATTGTAGGTATAAACCCCCAAAACTCTAAGTCCTAAAGTACCCTAAAATTCCTTCTCTAAGTTCAGAGGTCAGAAGGGCCTCAGAGCTTTGCCATGGTGAAAGTGAAAGTGAAGTGAAAGTGAAGTCGCTCAGTCATGTCCAACTCTTTGCAACCCCATGGACTGTAGCCTATCAGGCTCCTCCGTCCATGGGATTTCCCAGGCAAGAGTGCTGGAGTGGATTGCCATTTCCTTCTCCAGGGGATCTTCCCAACCCAGGAATCGAACCCGGGTCTCCCACATTGCAGGCAGACGCTTTACCCATCTGAGCTACCAGGGAAGCCCCATGGTGGACATACCTTTATTATAAAACTAATTACATTTTATAAAAATAAAATTTTGCATATCTATTTCCTCATCAGACCATGAGTTCTTTCTGGGTCGGGGCTATTGCTTCTCCATCTTTGAAAATCAGAATCCTAGCACAGTCAATGTTTTTTCCAGGAATGAATGAATAACAGCATTAATGAAATATGTCCCACTATAAATGCTAGTGTTGAGGCAGCAGAGGACCACACAGGGACAAAGTCATGCCTTTGAGTGGTGGCCCAGAATCTGAGGGAAGGCTGTGGGCTTCAGCTAGACTGACTTAATTCATTTCTGAATCCCTACTTTGTCCCATAGGACTGTGTCACCTGGAACAACCTACCTAACCTCATAGGTTTTCAACTTCCTCCTCTGAAAAATGAGTATGTGCTTAGTCACTCAGTTGTGTCTGACTCATTGTGACCCCAGGACTGCAGCCTGCCAGGCTCCTCTGTCCATGGGAATTCTCCAGGCAAGAATACTGGAGTGGGTTGCCATGCCCTTCTCCAGGGTATCTTCCCAACCCAGGGATCAAACCCAGGTCTCCTGCATTGCAAGTGGATTATTTACCATCTTAGCCACCAGGGAAGCCTAAGAATACTGGAGTGGGTAGCCTATCTCTTCTCCAGGGGAACTTCCTGACCCAGGAATCAAACCAGGGTCTCCTGCATTGCAAGCACATTTTTTACCAGCTAAGCTACCCAGGAAGCCCCCCAAAATGAGGATGTTATTTTTAATTTTCCAAGGGTAAGATAGGTGAAATAACATTGCATAAAATAAACTTAACACAGTATCTAGAATGTGTGTATCTAGAATATACCTAGAATATAGTAAATGCTCTGTAATATTTGTACTGGTGTAAGAATTAAATATGACAATATCTACCACACACCTGCCACACGGTAGGCACTCAGGGATGGCAGTGATGATTACAGCTAGGCAATTTATTGGGATTTTTAATATAAGGGAATAACATTGAAAAATCTAACTTCTTATTTTAACTTGGGAGTAAAAATGGGACTCCCCATATGACACAGGAGTGTTTTACTTTGTCTTTAGCACATATCACCTTTAACACTTACATCATCCTTAGCTATATACCACATTTAGCATTTGTCCCCTCCACCAAAAATATAAGCTGCATGAACGCAGAAATACTATCTGGCTTGGTTACCATTATTTATCAAGCACCTAAAATAGTGCCTGACAAAGAGTAGGGAGAATAAGCACTGAACAATTATTTGTTGAAAAAATGGAATACTGGCCAAGCCTTATGTCCTTCAAATCTGGACTTGCCTTGGTCTAAGGGGGAGGTGAGTCTTTTTTGGTTTAAAAAAAAAAAAGAGTTAGATGGGCTGGGCCACTCCCAAGTCAACCCTGAACAGGTCTTTGTTTTCAAAGCCCTAGGCCTATGGATATCATGTTGGAGTGTTTCGGAAGGGAAAACACCAAGGCTTCAGAGTTCCATGATTGAGGAGGATAAGTGGCCTCACTTCTGCAAGATTCCCCAAACTGAGCATAGAAAGGGAGTTTTCAACTCTAAGAATGGCAGTGTCATGAACTCAACACACCTGAGGTAGCAAAACTTCAAATGGTAATAGCCCCAGAACTAACTCAAGGAAATGCTATCTGTCCAGCAGAGGACAACCCAAAATGCACCAGTGTATTCCTGAGGTTCATTATTATGAGGGGGAAAAATCTAGAGAAACTAGAGAAGGTCAGTCAAAACACCTTTCAGAAAAGAAAAATTTTGCTTCACATTTAAGTGAATGCAGCTCTCAAAACTGAGAGAGAGAGACACAGACTGTGATGCAGGTGTGGAGGTAGATGTGGAGGTGGGTGTCAACCTAGACGTGGGTGTAGAAGCAAATGCCCACATTCTCTTGTGGGGAAGGGCAACAGATATGTCCTGCATAGCTCTGCGAGTCAAACTGAAATTAATGAGTAAAAGCCACAGAGACTTTCATATCAACATAAACAAGTTATCTAGTTTAACATGATCCCTAACCAAATAAAGTGAGCTCATTTAGGGGTTTATCCCTAGTACTTACAATGTTCAGACAGGCTGAACTACCACTCGGGCTGAAGATTATAGAGGAACACATGTGTTGTTTCTTGTCTGTCAAGAGCTGTGAGAGGCCTCACTGGAAAAGGGGTTAGTCTACTTCAAATGGATGGATGTTAAGTTAAGAAATAGCTACTCAGGATAACAACACAGAAAAGTAAGCAAGCGCACGGATACTTTGCAGTTCTCCTCAGCTTCAATTTTTAAGCAGATATTTCATGTTGTATAATTTGAAGACATTTAAATACTGAGAAGTTATACAACTATAAAGCTCTGTTATTGGTACTCTATTAATAACAAATGAAAGTAATTTGAACACAGAATAATACCTGTAGTATCTATTTTTAAAAGGATCTTATCAAGGAAATAATGTAAGCAAAACTGAAATGGATGCACTTAATTTACTGTAGAATAAAAATTTCAAAAATTATAGGAACATTCAATTAAGAATACTTGCAGTGCTAATTAAAACCATCTTATCAATCACTAAAGTGGGTCCTATGGTATCTCCTCTATTTGGCAGTATTTTCTTAGTCTAGTTTGAGATGCTCTATGAATTTCAAAGTAATAAAACTGATTTCCCTTGAAAAATGTTACATAACTCAAACTATTTAAGTCAATTTTGCAATCAGTCTGATTTAGCAAAATTTAGCTATCCTAATCAAAATTTAAAACACTTCTATTTATATTAATGGCTATTAAAGGCACTGATCAAGGCAGAGCTTTTTAAGCAATGGAACCACTTTGGTCCCAGAGAAAAATCAAACTGATTTGGAAACATAGATAACTATATGACAGTATGGCACATATACTAATCCTACCTGCATACATTCTAGATAAAAATGATTTGCTAACAAGAAGAACCATGACTGATTTCATGAGTTACACTTCTATTATTACTTTACAACACTGACATAATTCCTGATCCCTCCCTTTTCCTCAGACCCCAGATCCCATCAGTGGACAAGTCTTTTTGATTTTACCTTCCCCAAAATGGCTGATCTATCTCTTTATAGGCTGCTGGGGCCTAGTCCATAAAACATTATCTCTGTCTGAACTGATGCCAAGGGCAAACCAACTGACCTCTCTCATTCCCCTTCTCCAACCACCAAGGCCCACCACCCTCCCCAGCCCTTACAGCCATAACCCTGTTAAAAACTCCACAGTTTAAAATTATTCAAAGGCTTCCCACTGCATTTGGAATGAAATCCAAACTCCTTCCAAGGACCTGTCACTTCCTGCATGATGCAGCACATGCCTATGGCCACAAAACCACCTCCTATAGCTCCTAGACCTGTCCTCTTCCCTACTGACACTCTGGTATTTTTTGTCATCTTCTAACACATAAACATGTACTATACCCTCTAACTGGAATTTTCTTTCTGCAGCTTCTCTTATGTCAGACTCATTCTCATCCTATCAATTTCTCCCCAATGTCCACCCCTCAGAGAGCCTTCCCCAGCTACCTTGGAACGCATCCTGCCCCATGTAACCTTGCTGTTCTCTGTCTCCATCTCAGAATCTGGCTTGTGGTCCTCCTAGTACCTGACTCAACTTGCTGTTATTTCATTAGCTTGTTTTTTCAGTCTGTCTTCAGTTAAGTTCAGTTGCTCAGTCATGTCCAACTCTTTATGACCCCATGAACTGCAGCATGCCAGGCCTCCCTGTCCATCACCAACTCTCAGAGTTTACTCAAATTCATGACCATTGAGTCAGTGATGTCATCCAACCAGTCCATGGACCATCCAACCAGTCCAATGGACATGATACCATCATGTCCATTGAGTCGATGATTCCATCCAACCAGTCTGTCTTCCCTGGGATTGGGTGATGCCATCCAACCCAGTCTGTCTTCACTGGGTTGTAAATTCCATGGGGAAGGAACATGTCTGTCTGGTTCACTGCTAGGCACCCAGGACTTGACACAGGAGCTGGGCACTCAGTAGGAATTCAAAATATATTTGCTGAATGAATTAACATAACAAAACCATAGACATTCCTAAATTTCAAAGGTGTTTGAAAATTTTGCTTAAATGTGTGTATGTATGTATATATATATATGAAAAATTTGCCTGAACCCATATAGTACAAAGTGAAATTGAGAAATTTAGATATTCTTTTAAGTAATTCATCAAATTATTCCTTCTGACAGCCAATAAATGCTCATAAAAATAAGACCCACCTCAAATGGAAAACCTTTTGCTAATTCCTCCTGCTCAAGTATGTATAAAATGCCTGGGGTCCACTTACAGCAGAAGAGCCAGGTTAAAGAGATGGCAAGTTCAAGAGCTGGTAAGGTTAAGAAATGAAAACCATCCCTGCTCTGACAGAAAAACAGATTAAGAGGGCACAGTCTTCACCCTAGACATTGACAATGATCTTGATGATGATGATGATGATAGAAGCAGCATTTGACAAGCATTTGCCATGTGCCACTGTCTCTGTCTCAGTACTTTGCATATATTAACTCATTTAATCCTTACAATAACCTTATCACCATCCACATTTTACAGATAAGAAATTCCAAGGCTTAAACAGGTTAGTGTAGACAATTTACAAAAAGTCATACAATTAAGAAGTGGAAGAGTTGAGATTTAATCCTGCTGCTGCTGCTGCTAAGTCGCTTCAGTCGTGGCCGACTCTGTGCGACCCCAGAGACGGAAGCCCACCAGGCTCCTCCATCCCTGGGATTCTCCAGGCAAGAATACTGGAGTGGGTTGCCATTTCCTTCTCCAATGCTTGAAAGTGAAAAGTGAAAGTGAAGTCACTCAGTCGTGTCCAACTCTTAGCGACCCCATGGACTGCAGCCCACCAGGCTCCTCTGTCCATGGGATTTTCCAGGCAAGAGTACTGGAGTGGAATGCCATTGCCTTCTCCAGAGATTTAATCCTAGGTACTTTGATTTCAGACGCCCACTTTTATTTCTGCTAAAGAAAAAAAAAGTTGAGGTCACTCTTTTTACCACTGAATAAAAAACTCAGTCAATAACCAAAACTTGAACTGTTCTGACTTACTAGAAATGCTGATCATAAACAAAACTTAAGCTTTCTTCATGTCCTTACAGCAAGACTTTCCAGCTTCCTTGCTTGCCAGCTACAAACAAGTGTAGGCAATCAAACGAACACAAAATTAACCAATCACAAGAGAAAACAATGTGCTTATTCATTCAGCCTTTATAAGCAAAAGTGTAACTACTGAAAGCCAAGGTCTAACCACTTTCCATTTGAAGTCTCTCTGTTAGCAGTTTGTTTCTCACACAATAAAATATTCACATTGAATAAAGCCCTCTGAATTTTCTTTTGACTTACTAAAGTATACAAAAATATTTTAAGACATACCAAAAAGAAAATGTACTTTATATGCTACTGAGCATTCAGTTCAGTTCAGTCGCTCAATTGTGTCCAACTCTTTGTGACCCCATGCACTGCAGCACGCCAGGCCTCCCTGTCCATTACCAACTCCCGGAGTTTACCCAAACCCATGTCCATCGAGTCGGTGATGCCATCCAGCCATCTCATCCTCTGTGGTCCCCTTCTCTTCCTGCCTCCAATCCCTCCCAGCATCAGGGTCTTTTCCAATGAGTCAACTCTTCTCATGAGGTGGCCAAAGTACTGGAGTTTCAGCTTTAGCATCAGTCCTTCCAATGAACACCCAGGACTGATCTCCTTTATGATGGACTGGTTGGATCTCCTTGCAGTCCAAGGGACTCTCAAGAGTCTTCTCCAACACCACAGTTCAAAAGCATCAATTCTTCGGTGTTCAGCTTTCTTCACAGTCCAATTCTCACATCCATACATGACCATTGGAAAAACCACAGCCTTGACTAGACAGACCTTTGTTGGCAAAGTAATGTCTCTACTTTTGAATATGCTATCTAGGTTGGTCATAACTTTCCTTCCAAGGAGTAAGCATCTTTTAATTCCATGGCTGCAATCACCATATGCAGTGATTTTGGAGCCCCCCCAAAATAAAGTCTGACACTGTTCCACTGTTTCCCCATCTATTTGCCATGAAGTGATGGTACCAGATGCCATGAGTTTCATTTTCTGAATGTTGAGCTTTAAGCCAACTTTTTCACTCTCCTCTTTCACTTTCATTAAGAGGCTTTTTAGTTCCTCTTCACTTTCTGCCATAAGGGTGGTATCATCTTTATATCTGAGGTTACTGATATTTCTCCCAGCAAGAATCTTGATTCCAGCTTGTGCTTCTTCCAGCCCAGTGTTTCTCATGATGTACTCTGCATAGAAGTTAAATAAGCAAGGTGACAATATACAGCCTTGACGTACCCCTTTTCCTATTTGGAACCAGTCTGTTGTTCCATGTCCAGTTCTAACTGTTGCTTCCTGACCTAAAATGACATTAATAGTAACTGCCAGGTCTTTGCAGCCATAAGGGATATTCACATTTCTTCTCATTGGAGAAATCTGTATCAGTTTGGCTCCCAATACTAAAGTTACTTTTTATCAGAAGGATGAGAATATGACTCTCCTGATACATCCCAGAGGGCAGTCAACACAGAAACAGACCAAACTAAAATATCATAGCCAAAACAAAGGGTGCATGGAAAAGAGAGAGGAAAAGAGGGAAGGTGAGAGAGAAGGAAAAGGTGTGTATACCATGTGAGTCAATAAACAGAGAAGGCAACCAACATTCTACAAAACATTTTTGGAAAAAATGAAAACCACCTTGATAATACTATTGACAAAGATTTGAATTCAAAGGATTTCGGGATAAATAAGAAGTGTCAGGAAATAGTACTGTATTATTTTCCCGTGGCTACTGTAACAAATTACTGCAAACTTGGTGCCTGAAAACAATAGAAATTCTTTTCCTACAGTTCTAAAGCCCAGAAGTCTGAAGCCAGTGTCACTGAACCAAAAACAAGGTGTTGGCATAGCTGTGTTCCCTCCAGAGATTCTAGTGGAGAAACTGTTCCTTGTCTCTTCCAACTTCCTGTGGCTTCTAACATTTCTTAATTTGTGGCCACATCACTTCAGTTTTCAAGGCCAGTATATTGAAATCTCCCTCTGCTCTGTCCTCATATTTCCATCTCTGAACAAACTCACCCTCTGCTTCCCTCTAATAAAGATACACATGATGGTACTTAGGATCCACTAGGATAAACCAGGGTGATCTTCACATCCCAAGTCTTAATCACATCTGTAAAGATCTTTCTTCCAAATAAGGTAGCATTTACGGATTCCAGAGATTGAGACTTGATATCTTTCTAGGGTGTGGGGCACATATTTTAGGCTACTGCAAGAACAAGCTGCTTCAATGAAAGGAAGTAACTAACCCTGGCATAGACTATTGAGAGACACAGGAGCACAATAGAACTCACAGAAGACCAACAGAACTTTGTACAAGACAAGGAACCCTCCTGGACCAGAAGACAAATCATATTCAATTAAGCGCTTTTCCTAGTGCTTTAATGAGATATTTGGGAATTAAAGTAGGCATAATTACTGGCATTTATGTGAAAAGAATTTTGCTTAACTTAATTCTACTGTAAATTGAATGTAATTTTACTCCATAATATAGGGGCAGTCAATCTTGGAAAATTCTTTGCTGTCTTTATGGAATTCTAAATTCAAATGCTAATACACTCAAGGAGGAACAATACATGAACCGTGAACTTCCTGATGTTCAAGCTGGTTTTAGAAAAGGCAGAGGAACAAGAGGTGAAATTGCCAACATCTGCTGGATCATAGAAAAAGAGAGTTCCAGAAAAACATCTATTTCTGCTTTATTGACTATGCCAAAGCCTTTGACTGTGTGGATCACAATAAACTGTGGAAAATCCTGAAAGAGATGGGAATACCAGACCACCTGACCTGCCTCTTGAGAAACCTGTGTGCAGGTCAGGAAGCAACAGTTAGAACTGGACATGGAACAACAGACTGGTTCCAAATAGGAAAAGGAGTATGTCAAGGCTGTATATTGTCACCCTGCTTATTTAACTTCTATGCAGAGTACATCATGAGAAACGCTGGACTGGAAGAAGCACAAGCTGGAATCAAGATTGCCGGGAGAAATACCAATAACCTCAGATATGCAGATGACACCACCCTTATGGCAGAAAGTGAAGAGGAACTCAAAAGCCTCTTGATGAAAGTGAAAGTAGAGAGTGAAAAGTTGGCTTAAAGCTCAACATTCAGAAAACGAAGATCATGGCATCCGGTCCCATCACTTCATGGGAAATAGATGGGGAAACACGGAAACAGTGTCAGACTTAATATTTTGGGGCTCCAAAATCACTGCAGATGGTAACTGCAGCCATGAAATTAAAAGATGCTTACTCCTTGGAAGGAAAGTTATGACCAACCTAGATAGCATATTCAAAAGCAGAGACATTACTTTGCCAACAAAGGTCTGTCTAGTCAAAGTTATGGTCTTTCCAATAGTCATGTATGGATGTGAGAGTTGGACTATAAAGAAAGCTGAGCACCAAGGAATTGATGCTTTTGAACTGTGGTGTTGGAGAAGACTCTTGAGAGTCCCTTGGACTGCAAGGAGATCCAACCAGTCCATCCTAAAGGAAATCAGTCCTGAATATTCATTGGAAGGACTGATGTTGAAGCTGAAACTCCAGTACTTTGGCCACCTACCTGATGCAAAGAGCTGACTCATTTGAAAAGACCCTGGAGACTTCCCTGGTGGCTCAGATGGTAAAGCGTCTGCTTCCAATGCAGGAGACCCGGGTTTGATCCCTGGGTTGGGAAGATCCTCTGGAGAAGGAAATGGCAACCCACTCCAGTACTCTTGCCTGGAAAATCCCATGGACAGAGAAGCCTGGTAGGCTACAGTCCATGGGGTCACAAAGAGTTGGACACAACTGAGCGACTTCACTTTTACTTTGTTGCTGGGAAAGATTGAAGGTGGCAGGAGAAGGGGACAACAGAGGATGAGATGGCTGGATGGCATCACCAACTCAATGGACATGAGTTTGAGTGAACTCCAGGAGTTGGTGATGGACAGGGAGGCCTGGCATGCTGCAATCCATGGGGTCACAGAGAGTCAGACACAACTGAGCAACTGAACTGAAGGTCACAAATATTCTCTCCTAGAAATTAATAATTTGGCTTTTATATTTAAGATACAATCTTTTAAATTTTGTGTATATGGATATCAAGTTTCCCCAGCAATGTCTGATAAAAAAAGACAATCCTTTGCTCCACTGAATTGGTTCGGTACATTTGTCCAAATCAGTTGACCATAAATTTTTAAACTCTTAGTCTATACTTATGCTAGTGCCACACTGTCTTGATTATTGTAGCATTAGAGTCATTTTTGAAAGCAAGAAGTTTAAGTCCTACATTTGCTTTGTTCTTCTATTTCAAAACTACTGTGGCTGTTTGATATCCTTTGCATTCCCATGTCAAATTTCTGCAAAAATATGCCTCTTGAGATTTTACAGAGAAATACGATAGATCTTTGTATACTGGTCTTATATTCTGCAACATTGCATATTTATTATGTGTGCTAAGTCACTTCAGTTGTGTCTGACTCAGTGCAATGCTATGAACTGTAACCTGCCAGGCTCCTCTGTCCATGGGATTCTCCAGGCAAGAATACTGGAATGGGCTGCCATGCTCAACCCAGGGATCAAACCCATATTTTATGACTCCTGCATTGGCAGGCAAATTCTTTACAACTATGAATTCCTTAAGGTTTTATATCTTTTGCAAATACAAATTATTTACTTATTCCTTTCCAATTTAATTTTCTTATTCCTTTCTTCCCTTTCTCTCTCCCCCCGACCTTTCTTTCCCTACCTTTCCTTTCCTTCCTATCCTTCCCTCTTTTCCCTTCCTATCTCCTTGCCTCCCTTATTTCCTTACTTCCCATTTTCTTTTTCTTTCTTCTTTCATCCTTCCCTCCCTTCCTTCTTTTCTCTTTCTCTCTCCTTCCTTTCCTTCCAGAATGCTGTTGACCTGAAGTGGTAAGAGTAAATATCCTTGCTTTATTTCCAAACTTACAGAGAAAAGCATTCAGTCTTTCATTGTCAAGTATGATTTTAGCTCTAAGGGTTTTTTTTTTTAAGTACTGATGCATTTTATCAGGGCAAAGATGCTCCTATCTATCCCTAATTTAAGAGTTTTATTATGAATGGAAGTTGTTGTTCAGTCGCTAAGTCATGTCCGACTCTGCAACACCATGGATTGCAACACACCCGGCTTCCTTGTCCTTCACTATCTCCTGGTGTCTGCCCAAATGAATGGGTGTTGGGTTCTGCCAAATGCCCTTCCTTTGCATCTATTGAAATGACCATGTGACTTTTTTCCATTATTCTTTTAAGATAGTGTATTACAGTAATTTTCACATATTAAATAAATCTTGCATTCTTGGAATAAATTCCACTTGATCACAAGGTATAACCTGTTTGTAGGTTTCTGGATATGGTTTGCTAATATTTTGTTGTAGATTTTTTGTATATATATTTATGACACATATCAGTCTGTAGTCTTTTCTTATGATAGTTCTGTATTTGGTATCAGAATAACAACACTGACCTCATAAAATGAGCTGGAAAATATCCCCCTTTCCTCTATGTTCTGGAAGAGCTTCTGAAATACTGATATAATTTCTTTAGATATTTAATAGAATATGCCAATAAATCTATCTGGGCCTGGGCTTTCCTTTATGGACAGATTTTAATACTAATTCAATTTGTATGTTTGTTACAGGTCTATTTAAATATTCTTTCTTTAATCAACTTTAGTAGTTTGTTTCTTTTAGGGAATTTGTCCATTTAATCCATGCTATCTAATTTGTTGGCATAAAATTGGTTTTTAAATTTTGTAGAAAGAAAATCTCTTTCAGTCCTGATTTTGGTAATTTTTGTCTTTTCCATTCTTTGCCAGGGGAGGAAAGACTCAGTCTACCCAATCTTTTGTCAGTTTTGTTGCTGTATTTTCCTGTTTTCAGCTTAACTGATTTATGCTCTAACTTCATTTTTTTTTGTTCCCCTTTCTCTGACTTTTGGTTAATTTTTTTCAAGTTTAAGGCAGAATCTAATGTTAATTTTTTTCTTCTTTGCTAGTAAAGGCTTTTACTGATATAAATTTTCCTCTAAACATTGTTTTGGTATATACCTTAAATCTTGATATGTTATATTTTGTTTTCATTTAGTTCAAAATACTTTCTAATTTCTTTTGTGGGTTTTTTTATTTTCTATGACCTATGGGCTATTCAAAATGTATTTTTAAATTTTCAAAATTGAGAATTTTTCCAAGTTTCTTTCTATTGTTGATTTTTAATTCCACTGTGTTCATATTGTATAATTTTAATCCTCTTAAGTATACTAAGATTTCTTTTCTTTTATAGGCTAGTATAAGGTCTACCCTGGAAAATATTCCACACAGTTCAGAAAGAATGTATCTGTAAACATGCACATACTAAGTGGAAGTTTCAAATTTCTCACCATTAATTATGATGTTAACTGTAGGTCTTTGTAAATTTAAAAGTTTTTTTATTTCCAGTTTTTTAAGGAATCTCCACACTGTTCTCCATAGTGGCTGTACTAGTTTGCATTCCCACCAACAGTGTAAGAGGGTTCCCTTTTCTCCACACTCTCTCCAGCATTTATTGCTTGTAGACTTTTGGATAGCAGATGTTCTGACTGGCATGAAATGGTACCTCATTGTGGTTTTGATTTGCATTTCTCTGATAATGACTGATGTTGAGCATCTTTTCATGTGTTTGTTAGCCATCTGTATGTCTTCTTCGGAGAAATGTCTGTTTAGTTCTTTGGCCCACTTTTTGATTGGGTCGTTTATTTTTCTGGAATTGAGCTGCAGGAGTTGCTTGCATATTTTTGAGATTAATTATTTGTCAGTTGCTTCATTTGCTATTATTTCCTCCCATTCTGAAGGCTGTCTTTTCACCTTGCTTATAGTTTCCTTTGTTGCGCAGAAGCTTTACGACCTAGCAATCCCACTGCTGGGCATACACGCTGAGGAGACCAGAATTGAAAGAGACACGTGTACCCCAATGTTCATCGCAGCACTATTTATAATAGCCAGGACATGGAAGCAACCTAGATGTCCATCAGCAGACAAATGGATAAGCTGTGGTACATATACACAATGGAGTATTACGCAGCCATTAAAAAGAATACATTTGAATCAGTTCTAAGGAGGTGGATGAAACTGGAGCCTATTATACAGAGTAAAGTAAGCCAGAAAGAAAAACACCAATATAGTATACTAACGCATATATATGGAATTTAGAAAGATGGTAACGATAACCCTGTATGCGAGACAGCAAAAGAGACAGATGTATACAACAGTCTTATGGACTCTGTGGGAGAGGGTGAGGGTGGGATGATTTGGGAGAACGGCATTGAAACATGTATATATGTGAAACGAAACGCCAGTCCAGGTTTGATGCATGACACAGGATGCTCGGGGCTGGTGCCCTGGGATGACCCAGAGGGATGGTATGGGGAGGGAGGTGGGAGAGGGGTTCAGGATGGGGAACACATGTACACCTGTGGCGGATTCATGTTGATGTATGGCAAAACCAATACAATATTGTAAACGAATTAGCCTCCAATTAAAATAAATAAATTTATATTTTAAAAGTTTTTTAATTAATTAATTTATTTTTGCTTGCACTGTGTCTTTATTGCTGTGCGTGGGCTTTTCTCTAGTTGCAGTGTGGAGACTTCTCATCGTAGTGGCTTCTTTTGCTACAGAGCACGGACTCTAGGTACACAGGCTCAGGAGTTGCAGCTCACAGATTCTAGAGCACATGGGCTTCAGTAGTTGTGGCTGGTGGGCTCAGCAGTTGCAGCTCCCAGGCTCTAAAGTGCAAGCTCAGTAGCTGGGACATATGGGCTTAGTTGCTCCGAGGCATATGGAATCTTCCTGGACTAGGGTCAAAGCTGTTTTCCCTGAATTGGCAGGTGGATTATTACTGTACCACCAGGGAAGTCTGGTAAATATTCTTTACCAAATTGAGGAAACTTCCCTTTATCCCTGCTGCTGCTGCTAAGTTGCTTCAGTCATGTCTGACCCTGTGCGACCCCATAGACGGCAGCCCATGAGGCTCCCCCGTCCCTGGGATTCTCCAGGCAAGAACACTGGAGTGGGTTGCCATGTCCTTCTCCAATGCATGAAAGTGAAAAGTGAAAGTGAAATCACTCAGTCGTGTCCAACTCTTAACGACCCCATGGACTGCAGCCTACCAGGATCCTCCATCCATGGGATTCTCCAGGCAAGAGTACTGGAATGGGTTGCCATTGCCTTCTCCCTTTATCCCTAGTTTGCTGAGAATTTTCATCATTCATGGATGTTGGATTTGGTCAGGGCTTTTTCTCCATCTCCGAGGGCACTAAGGCTGTCACCAAGTATACCAGCTCCAAGTAAATATAATATGCCTAGCCGCTGTTAACGGAGAAGGCAATGGCACCGCACTCCAGCACTCTTGCCTGGAAAATCCCATATGGGGGACGGAGGGCCTGGTGGTGTAGTCCATGGGGTCGCTAAGAGTCAGACTGGACTGAGCGACTTCACTTTCACTTTTCTCCATCTACTAATATAATTATGTAATTTTTCTTCTCTAGCCTATTGCTGTGATGAAGTATATTAATTGATTTTTTAGCATGGAGCCAGCCTTGTGTACCTGAGATAAATCTCACTTCATTGTATGTATGAATATTTTTATACATTGTTAAATTTGATTTGCTAAAATTTAAAGATTTTTACACCTATGAGAGATATTGGTCTGTAGTTTTCTTTTCTGGCAGTATCTTTGCCTGATTTTGGTATGAAGGTAATGCCAACCTCACAATGAGTTAAGAAGTACTCCCTCTGCTTCTATTAATATCTTCTGAGAGAGTGTAGAGAACTGATGTAATTTCTTCCTTAAATGTTTGGTAGAATTCACCAGTGAATCCATCTTCTGGCTGGGCCTTGTGCTTTCTATTTTAGAGGTTTATTAATTATTAATTAAATTTCCATAGTATATATAAACCTATTCAGATTCTCTATTTCTCCTTGTGTGAGTTTTCGAAGACAGTCTTTCAAGGAATTGACCATTTAATCTAGGTTATCAATTCTGTAGGCATAGAGTTGTTCATAGAATTCACCTGTTATACTTTTAATGTCCGTGGAATCTATAGAGATGACTTCTCTCTCATTTCTGATTTTAGTAATTTGTGCTCCTTTTTTTCTTAGCCTGACTAGAGGCTTATAATTTTATTGATCTTTCCAAAAAACTAGTGTTTGGTTTCATTGATTTTCTCTTGTGATTTTTTTAAAATTCCATTGACTTTTGCCTGATAGCTCATTAGTCTTTTCTTCTGCTTATTTTGGATTTAATTAGCTCCTCAATTTCTAATTTCATAAAAGGGGTGGTTAGATGATTCATTTTAAATCTTTCTTCTTGTCTAAAATATGCATTCAGTGCTATAAATTTCCTCTAAACACTGATTTAGCTGCATCCCACAAATTCTTATAGGTTGTGATTTTGTTTAGCTCCAAATATTTTCTTTTCACTTCTCTTGGCATTTCTTCTTTAATCCATGTATTATGTAAGAGTTTGTCATTTAACCTTGGGATTTTTCAGCTCTCCCTCTTATTAATTTCTAGTTCAATTTTATTTTAGTCTGAGAGCAGACATTGTAGGATTTCTATACTTTTAACTTTAGGTGTATTTTCTGACCCAGAATATAATCTTAGTGAAGTTGAGAAGAATGTGTTTTCTGTAGTTGTTAGGTGAAATAACCTATGAAAAGTTCTATTATATCCAGTTGATTGTTGTTGTTGATGTTTTGAGTTCAGTTATTTCCTTACTGATTTTCTGCTGAATCTATTGATTTCTAATAGAGGACTGTTAGCTGGAGATCTGCTAATAGTGGATTTTTCTCTTTCCTGGCAATGCTATCAAGGTTTGCCTCATAATTTGACATTCTACTGTTAAGCACATATACATTAAGGCATGTAATGTCTTTTTAGCATATTAATCCCTCTAGCATTATGCTATTAATTAAAGCCATTCTTTTTTTCTGATATTTTCCTTGCTTTGAATCCTGCTGTCAGAAATTAACATACCTACTCTACTCCTACTCTTTTGATTATTGTTACCATGGATATCATTCTTCATACCTTTACTTTTAATCTATATGTTGTTCAGTCACTCAGTCGTGTCCAACTCTTTGCAACACCATGGACTGCAGCATTCCAGGCTTCCCTGTCCTTCATCATCTCCCAGAGCTTGCTCAAACTCATGTTCATTGAGTTAGTGATGCCATCCAACCATCCCATCCTCTGTCATCCCCTTCTCCTGCCTTCAGTCTTTCTCAGTAGCAGGGTCTTTTCCAGTGAGTCAAGTCTTCACATCAGGTGGCCAAAGTATTGGGGCTTCAGCTTCATCATCAGTCCTTCCAATGAATATTCAGGACTGGTTTCCTTTAGGATGGACTGGTTCGATCTCCCTGCTGTCCAAGGGACTCTCAAGAGTCTTCTCCAACACCACAGTTTAAAGGAATCAATTCTTCAGTGCTCAGCCTTCTTTATGGTCCAACTCTCACATCCATACACGACTACTGGAAAATCATAGCTTTGACTAGAAGGACCTTTGTCAGCAAAGTATTGTCTTTGTTTTTTAAAAAGCTATCTAGGTTTGTCATCGCTTTTCTTCCAAGGAGCAAGCATCTTTTAATTTCATAGGTGCAGTCACCATCCATGGCGATTTTGGAGCCCAAGAGAATAAAGTCTGTCACTGTTTTCATTGTTTCCCCATCTATTTGCCATGAAGTGATGGGACCAGATGCCATAATAGTTTTCAAGTGCTGAGTTTTAAGCAAGCTTTTTCACTTTCCTCTTTCACTTTCATCAAGAAGCTCTTTAATTCCTCTTCGCTCTCTGCCATAAGGGTGGCATCATCTGCATATCTGAGGTTACTGATATTTCTCCCTGCAATCTTGATTCCAGCTGTGCTTCATCCAGCCCAGCATTTCACAAGATGTACTCTACATGTAAGTTAAATAAGCAGGATGACAATATACAGCCTTGACATGCTCTTTTCCCAATGTTGAACAAGTCTGTTTGTGACTTGCATACAGGTTTCTCAGGAGGCAGGTAAGGTGGTCTGGTATTCCTGTCTCTTTAAGAATTTCCACAGTTTGTTGTGATCTACACAGTCAATCTATATGGGTTAGTTAATCTACATGGGTCTTTATATTTAAAGCGGGTTTCATGAAGCCAATATTGTTGGGTCTTGTTAAATCCACTCTGACAATCTATATCTTTCAATGGGTATATTTAGACCTTTGATGTATAAGGTGATTATTGATATGGTTAGATATCTGTCTACCATATTTGTTACTGTTTTCTCTGTTACTCTTGTTATTTGTTCCTATTTTTGTTCTCTAGATTTTTTTTTCTCCCTTTTATGAGTTTGAGCATTTTATTTGCTTCCGTTTTCTCTTCTTCCTTAGGATATCACTTGAACTTTTTTACTTTTTGGTGGCTGCCCCAAAGTTTGGGCTATATATTTAAAACTACTCCAAGTCCACTTTCACTTTACTGGTAGTGCAGGTACCTTATTATAACAAAATATTCCTAATCACTCCACCTTGTATCATTGCTGTCATTCATTTCGCCTGTACATACCCATTCATAAGTATTCATATGCTGTCTGTTATATCAATTCAGAATAATAAGAGTAAACATTTTTAGTTTACCTTCACTTATGCATTCCTTGAAGTCCTTCCTTTCTTTATGAAGATCCAAAGTTTCTGAACTATCATTTTCCTTGCTCTAAAGAACTTTTAATATTTCTTGCAAGGCAGAACTACTAGTGACAAATTTTTTCAATTTTTGTTTGCCTGAGAAAATCTATTTCTGTTTCACTTTTGAATGATAATTTTTCATGATGCAGAATTCTAGATTGGTAAATTTTTGTCTCTTGATTGCCAACTAGGTGTTCTTGGAATGTAGACACATCACTCTAATTTCTGCCTCTGTCTTCACATGGCGCTCTATCATCCATGTCTGTCTGTCAAATCTCCCTCTCCTTTCTCCTATAAGGATACCAATCATTAGTCCATCCTAAATCCAGGATAATCTCATCTTGAGATCTTTAACTTAATTCTTTTTGAAAAGACCCTTATTCTAAATAAGGACACATTCTGAGGTTTTATGTGTACATATCTCTTTGACCCACTATAAACACATTCAGATGTATTATATAATTGAGCTTGTAGGTAAGGATGACTAAGAATGTTTCCCACAAAAATACAAGTCCAAAAAGATATATGTATCTAATGCTCATCCATGGTATTAAAATTTGTAGTTGGAAAGGTAAGAAACAATATAAAGGTGAGGCACTTAAGGGACTTATCAAAGATGCTATACTGCATCTATACAACAGAATACTATGCAGATATTAAAAACGATAAAGTAAACTTGTGGGGGACTTTTCCTGGCCATCCAGTGGTTAAGACTCCAAGATTCCACTGCAGGGAGTATGGGCTTGATACCGGGTTGGGGAACTAAGATCCTGCATGCTGGTTCTGTGTGGCTGAAAAGGAAGGAAAGGAGATTATCTTATGATACTATTAAGTTGGGGGGAGGAAGTTAAAATAGAGAAAGCATTTATTTTATGGATTTATGTATTTTTTAATATTTTAATGGAGAAGGAAATAGTAACCCACTCCAGTATTCTTGCCTGGAGAAGTCCATGGACAGAGAAGCCTGGTGGGCTACAGTCCATAGGTCGCAAAGAGTTAGACACAACTGAGCGACCAACACTTTACACTTTAATATTTTAAATGCCATGTTTTACTTTTACAAATTTATATATATATATATATATATATATACACACACACACACACACACACACACATATATACACATACACCTTTTTGGAAGAAACTATATGCTTAGGAGGAAGAAAAACAGCTAGGAAGAAAGATGTCATCTAACAATATGATTTTGAAAAAAAAATAATCATAATGAAATTTAAATATAAGAAGCTGAATAACTACATTTTTAACTCTCTAATACAAATCGTTGCTATACATTGAATAAATTCTGACAGTTAAAGAAATATTTTTAAGAATATTTCAACAACAGATTAATTTTCAGCAAAGAATACATTGACCATCTATCATTACACTGCTGATTTAGCTGGGCTGGACAGCAGGTTTCAGGCTTAGGCAAATGATTACAACAGTCTTACAATTCAGGCTCTGAATCACCATGACAACATGAACATATAATTATATACATGCATTGAAAGAAAACCAAAGAATGAGAAATACAAAAGCAAGCAGGGATAATTTTGGGGGGGGTTCTATAGAGGAAAACACAGAATAAAAATGATTTTTTTAATGTTTCTTACAAAAGAACACCATATTTGTGAAAATAGTTAATTAAATGGATTTAAGTGTAACATAACTTAAACACTATGACCACTTCCTTCTTTCAGCCCTCTCGATTTATCAACTCTCTCAATAGCACACTCGGGAGCATTCAAACAAAACTAAACAGCAATAAAGCTTTTCTAAGCTTCCTGTAATTTGAGTGACAATTTCTATAATTACAAGTATTTGACAACTTTTTAAAATCATTTCTAAATGATCATGAATATCAGTGAGTTTAGAAGATTATATTTTAAAATGCATTTATATACAAACCTACCATAAAAAAAGCAAAATAAATTAAGCTATTACTGTGTTTAGTCTGTTGCTTTATAGTGTGATAATATATGAAATAAGAATTTTCAAATAAAGCTAAAGGAAAGGGTTAGTTACTGGATCTAAACACTAGTAGAACCAGCCTGATTCCCTTTTACTGGTGGCTCAGATTTGATAAAAATAGTCATGTAATTAGCCTCATCCAATTGGAGAGATATGGAAGGAAGACCTTTAAAATACATGTATCTGCATCAACATTCAAGAATAAACAGAGGAAGGGAAAGGGAAATGATCAAATGTACCTGAAGCATGTATTAACCCCTCTAGGTCTAGGGAGACTAAGTAAATCTGCCAGCCCTCAAGAACCACAGGGGGCTTTTTTGTTCAACATTGAAAAGCATTCATCAAGCATTGTGTTGAGCATTTGGAATAGGAAATAATCTCCATTATCAAATGGCTCACCAGCTAGTTGGGAAGACAAACAGGTAAGTAATTGCCATATCAAGGCATCTGTAGTTAGGAGGACCACAGTTTCCACTGCGTCAGACAAATCCAGTTTATACCTGTTATTCTAGCATAATTTTTTAAGTTACTATTAATAGTTTTGACTTCAAATGTGTCCCAGGGTAGAAAATAAATTATGTGATCATATTCATAGGAATACTGTGGCAACCATGGAAAGGTACTTTCTCCAGCACTAGGAGGGCTTCCAGGAGGAAACACTGCCTGAAGTAAGTGATAAAGACTGAATTAACCAAAAGAAGAGGGTGGAGGACCTAGCAGACATCCAAGTTGAGCTAATGGTATCTTGTCTCAAGTATTTTCCTAACACAGGTATTTCCTTTGCACTAAAATTGTGTAATGGCACACATGTGGAGGATACTGCTTCCTCAAATTCCTTTAATAAGCCTCTCTCAGATTCCAAATTCCAAAAGCACACAGGCAAATGACACTGGGGCACTTCATAATTGCCCATAAGCTATTTCCGCCCAGGTATCAGGCAGAATCGTGATCACAGTGGGGCCAATGGTCACAATTAAGTTTTGGACCACCTCTTTTAAGTGCTTGTTCAGTATTTTTTTTTTTTTTTTTTAAGAAAAGGCTCCTCAACCAGGTGAGGATGTCGATTACCTAGCCCTACCCCTCCCACCGAGTGGGACAGCATGTGACCTCGCAGTGTCAGTGTCTGCCTCAGAGGGTTGACCAGCATGTCAGGATTTTACTAAGCATAATGAGCTGCTGCTGCTAAGTCGCTTCAGTCGTGTCCGACTCTGTGCAACCCCATAGACGGCAGCCCACCAGACTTCCCCGCCCCTGGGATTCTCCAGGCAAGAACGAACACTGGAATGGGTTGCCATTTCCTTCTCCAATGCATGAAAGTGAAAACTGAAAGTGAAGTCGCTCAGTCATGCCCGACTCTTAGTGACCCCATGGACTGCAGCCTACCAGGCTCCTCTGTCCACGGATTTTCCAGGCAAGAGTACTTCTTTACCACCACTTGTTAAATCCTGCCTGAAAGTAAAGTCAACACAAAATAAAACAGACCTGACAGATAGAAAGAAAATTCTGCAGATGTTTTTTGAATCCCTATAGGCAATGATGCCTGATATTCTTATTAGATTTTTCCAATATACAAGTTAACATTCCACCCTCAATTGTATAAAGAAAGCATCTTTATTTCTCTGTGATTGTGTAGTATCAGGTGGGGAAGGTAGGGTGGAGAATACACTAGTTTTATCTAGTAACCTCAGTTAAAACCATTAATTTAACTCAGTCTCTGTTTAAAAGACTTTGCAGTGTTTCAAAGCTCTAAGCTTTACCACGACTCTTTAACAAAGTATGTAGGTGTGTAAGAGAGAAATATGCCCTGGGGGCTTTGGAGGAGAACTAGATTCTCTCATCCACAAGTTGTTCCTGGAACTCTGACTTCCACAGTAGAGTGGATGTTCTAGCTGCTCCACAGATTGCTGACCAGTTAGGTGTGACTAGTTCCATCCCTGATCATTCTGCAGGCACCTGATGCTACTGAAGGCTACAGGTGTTCTCTGGGCTGAGACAATGTTCTCAGGGAGCACTGGTCACTTCTTTGCTGAACTAGGCCCCATCCCAGCTCTCACTAGGGCTATCATCTTCCCTAAAGTAGCCTGGGGACTCCCAGTTAGTCTCTGGTTCAGGTGTCTACGCTACAGCCCCTGGCTATAGACTTGGTCCCCATCACAAGGAAAGACCCATTAGATAAGCTCACCACCAGCTGTCTTTCCCATCTCTCCACAGGGCACAAGTGAACTTCTGGATCCTTTCCACAATACATGGGATCTAAGGGAGACTCAGACCTAGTAACTTGGATACTCTCTTCAACCGTGTTGAGCCAAAGTGACTTGGACATAGCCAGGCAGGCTGCTGAAGTAACCTGATTCCAGACTGCAAAAGGAGCTAGAGCAGAGTCCCTGTATCTATGACTTCCCCCTGTAAGACTGCGGCATAGAAAGACATCTCATTACCAGTTTTCCTACCCTAACTCTAGGAGGGTAAAAAAAAAAAAAAACAGCTTTTCCTTTTTCCCCTGTTTTGCTAAGTCCCTTCATATTTAAAACTCTATAGTCAGAAAAGCAAAAGAAAACAAAAACTCCATGACCTGGTTTGCTGGCTTGCCTCTTCTGTTAAAGGAAGAGATGGAGTTTACAGAATTCTTTTCTTTAACAACCTACCCTCACTTTCAAGTCTGTCAACCTTGTATGCTTGAAAACTCTTCTTTGGAATAGTTAATTTTTTTTTTCTTTTTCTTTACACCCCTACAATTACAACCCTAATTTAATCCTCAACCCTCATCTCAGAGAAATGTTGATGAGATATTTAACGCCAAACAGATACATAATTTAGAAAATACCAGAGAATGGAAGGAGTAATATATGTGAGAAATCATAACATCCAATCTGAGTACCCCCAAAAATAAGTGAAAGCATATTAATTACTTAAAATATTATCCTAGATGAACAGTTCTCAAAGCATGACCCTCAGATTAGCATCATTAGAAATGCAGATTCTTGGACCTTCCCTAGACCAAATGAATCAAAAATTCCAGAGATGGGTACCCAAAACCCTCATTTTAGGCAGCCTCCTAAGGAACTGTGATGCATGCTAAAATTTAAGAACAACTGCTTTATGTATATTTACTTAAAAGGACCTCCCACAAAATGATTAAGGTATTCTCACAGGTTTCTCACAGTGTCATTGTAGAAGAAACACTGTGGGTGGCCTCCTGACTAATATAGCATTTCCTGTTTAATGTTTCATTCTCTCAGAGGGCTAATGACATGGGAATGGGGGAGAAATAAGGGATAATCCTCTGCAGACATGAAGAGCACAATATAAAATAACTGAGGAACCCAAATACCCAGTTGGTAAGACATGTAACACCAAAAAGATATGTAATTTAGAAAATACTTGAGAATGGAAGAAGTAATATGCACAAGTAATGATAACATCCATCTGAGCTGAGGCTTAGTCCTTATTTTAGCCTCATGGTAAGTCTATTGGTTTATCAACCCAGGTTGTAAGCAATAGAAACTAAATCTAGCTACCCTTTTGGTGACTTGAAGAGAAGGCCGAAGCAGCATCTGTTCATCTGGGAAGAAATAAGAATAAAGATAATTCTAGGGATCCAAATAGCAAGAACTGACAGATGCCTCTTCAGGAATTCACCACCAACATAAGCCAGAAATAAGACATGTTTTTTCACCTTTCTGTAAATCCTGTCAGGAAATACAGTCCCAGAGAAAGACTAATAGACTAATTTGAATGTCCACTCTTTGGTGAGAGAAAGTCAGGACACCTTGAGTAATAGTCTCACTAGGGGGATGAATAAATCCCCAAAAGTATATTAAGCTGCTGTCTTTTTTGAAAAAAAAAAAAAAAAGAGAGAGAGAAAGAGATATTGGGAGGCCAAGAAATGTCTATCACAGTAATATCAAAAAGCAAGTATTAGCTGAGGAACCTGAGAAGCTGTGTCCAAAATCCCACAGCCAGTGAAGCTCACAGGAAACCCAAACTTCTGACACATACATCATTTCTATTCCCTTTTTACCCCACTCATCTGATTTTCTGACATTAACCTCTCACTTCTATTCCCTTTTACTTCACTCATCTGATTTTATGACTTTAACCTCTAAAACAACCTTTAATCCTGAAATAATGAAGTCAGCATTGAGAAAATAGTAAATATGAGCATGAACTATTAAAAACCCCAAAACTTCAGAGTCAAAGAGTGACCCTACTAACATACTTCTCCCCTATTTTCTTCCCTTTTCCTCTGATGTGCTCAAAGTGAGCTGTGCTGTATCCCCAGAAAATGAACTGGGCTTAAAGTAAATTGTCTTAGCTTTGCCACAGACTAGCTTTGAGGCATTTGGCAGGTTATTTAACATCTCCAAGCATCAGTTTTCTCATCTGAAAAATGAATGAATGGGTTGGATATTATCTCTAAAACCCCAATTCCAAGACCAGAAACAATTAAAATGAGATCTATTTACTTCTACGGCCACTGATTTTGTCTGTCTATAAACTCCTAGAGAGCTGATACTGTATCTTCTCGTTCACTGCAACTTTTCCAGTATATATAAAATGATTCCCCCAAAAGTTTGTCTAATGCCACCATTTGTAGAAATCATAGTCAAACAACAAGGAGATCTGGCCCTTGACTGAAATTACAGAAAGGAAGGTCCTTCTGGTTTCCCAGTGCCTGGGTTAGCCTGCTCTCTTCCACCACCTCAGATACAAAAAAGGAACTTTCTAGTTTTTAGTTTAAAAATGTTTAAACTAAATCTATGTATATGTTTATAAATGTAAAATAGGAGTGTTTTAATAATTGCACAAGAAATAGCCTTACATGCATCGCTGATTGTTTAATTTAAATTATGTCACAGAGAAGTATACATTTTTAACATAAATACATCTACCTTTCATTGAACTGCATTGATCTGGCCCTTTATGTAAAACAATACTACTAATTCCTATTAAAGCTTCCCTGAATAAAAAGCTATTTTGTGGACACAGAAATCCACTTTTTCGAAATCTCATTTCTTTTTATCTTTGACACTGCCATTCTGCTCTCTCTTTGTGAAAAAAGAGTAAATCCTTTCAGAGCCTACAGGCTCAAACACCATAGCGACTGAGATTACCATTCCTGACATCCTAGCTGAATAAACCTTAAGGGGCATTTCTTCTCACCTTTCACCTCGAAATAATCACAGCACTGAAAGTGTAGGCTCTTGGGTGACAAATGACAGGAAAATCATCCCTCACACTTTAGCCTTGGAAATTGACTTCAGTAATGGTTTATAGCTACCCTTTAAAACCTAAATTTTGCCAGGAATAATGCCAAATTTAAAAAGAAAAATGTGTATAAACAACAGAAGCTACTTATTTTTGCACTCATTCTCAAGTGCTTCAAATCTTCTCCATGCTTCCACATTCCCCCAAATATTTTCACTTATGATTTTATATTTTTAAAGCATTGGATGAAAGTTTTCTTTATTGTATCATCGCTAATTTGAGAGTCACTGAACTCTTCCATGGCTAGAACTCCCATCTTATAATCTCTGCATGGTAATTTAAGTGTGCTGCACATAGTAGGTTTTTAGATATTCAAATTAATTTAAAATTCCTTAATAAATGCAAGGAGGCATATAGGTACAACCCAGTGTCTTTCTGGCAATGAAGACTTAATCAGCTCAAAACTGTATTCCAAACTCATTATTTTTTCCCGTTTCTCCTCACACCCCCACCTTCCCATTATCTTGTCACCAACTTCCTTATAAAAACTTCCCAAATAAAATACCCCTTGTCACATTTAACTCCTCTCTCACTCCTTATCCTAACTGATGTATAAATCAGTCTTATGGACTCTGTGGGACAGGGAGAGGGTGGGGAGATTTGGGAGAATGGCATTGAAACATGTATAATATCATGTATGAAACGAGTTGCCAGTCCAGGTTCGATGCACGATACTGGATGCTTGGGGCTGGTGCACTGGGACGACCCAGAGGGAGGGTATGGGGAGGGAGAAGGGAGGAGGGTTCAGGATGGGGAGCACAGGTATACCTGAGGCGGATTCATTTTGATGTTTGGCAAAACTAATACAATGTTGTAAAGTTTAAAAATAAAATAAAATTAAAAAAAAATAAATCTCATAGTAGCTACCTCAGAGATGTCTCTGAAATGTGCCCCCTTGTCCAAAAAGGCCTTAATACAGACCTTCCTCATCTCTTGTGGGAACTACTATAATAGTTACTTCTCTTTAGTCTTCTTGATCCTGTTTCTTCCCACTACACTCTATGCTTAGCACTGTCAGCCACCATCTTCCCAAAACACAGTGATGGTCATATCAGCCTCCAATTTATCATTCCAGATGTAGAGAGACCAACCACTGGCAGAATGATGCAGCAAAGCTGGGAGGGAGCAGAAAAAGAAATACTCCACTGTCTCTCTCTTCCTGTCCTCTAACCTCCTGCTATAATCTCCAATTGCTGAATCCACATGGAAGCCAGAAAGGATCCTGGCTGATGCAGACTCTGAGGGATAACTTCCAAGGGTACACAATAGGGCAGAGCCCAGTAAAGAACTGATTGAGAGGGGCACATATAGAATAACCTGCACAACCCTACCCTTCCTTCATCTTCCTCTCAACCAATAAGATCTGGCTTAAAAGGTACCTTCCCAGGCAGAGTTACTTACCCTCTCCTCTATTTTTTCTCATATCTCTCTCTCTATATATCACTTACAACATTTCATTGCAATTTATCTATTGTTTCTCTCAAAAGCTAGAATACTATCTCATGTTTAATTCACACATTACTGATGTATATTGACCCTCCATGTTTGTGAATGGGTTGAGATGCAAACAGGGAAACAGGGCTTCCCCAATAGTTTGCAAAGGAAGAAATAATCAAAATTAGGTACCATATACCTAATCCATAGACCCTTCCTGATGCCAGACTGAAGTCCCCTGTGTCCACATGGCCTAAAGGAAATGCATGGGGAATACCACAGACCTGATTAAGAAAGGGCTCTTTAATGAATTAATGGATCAGGAGACTTTACTTCCACCACTCATACAGATTCCCTGTCTTAGTCCCCTTAGGAACCTATAGCAAAATCCCACAGACTGAATGACTTTATAAACTACAGAAATTTATTTCTCATAGTACTGGAGGCTGTGTAACATTCAAGATTAGGTGTCAGCACATTTGGTATCTGGTGAGAGCCCACTTCCTAGTTCATAACTGGCCACATTTCTTTACTATATTCTCACACAGGGGAAGGGTTATTGGACTATCTGGAGTCTCTTTTGTGCTCAGTTGCTTCAGTCATGTCCGACTCTTTGCAACCCCACAGACTGTAGCCCACCAGACTCCTCTGTCCACGGGATTCTCCAGGCAAGAATACTGGAGTGGGTTGTGAAGCCCTCCCCCAGGGTATCTTCCTGACCCAGGGATTAAACCCGTGTCTCTTATATCTCCTGCATTGGCAGGCAGGTTCTTTACCACTAGCGCCACCTGGCAAGTCAAGGACTCTAATGCCATTTACAGCAGCTCCACCTCCATGACTTAATCATATCTCAAATGCCCCACTTCCAAATACCATTACATTAGGGATTAAGCTTCAACATAAGAATCTGTGGGGAGTGGAGAACACAAACATTCAGTTTATGGCACTCTCCTAAAGCCTCTTCGAGTCTCTTCTCATGGCGTCTCTGGTGCCCTCTGCACACACTAACATTTACCTTTTTCACTGTGGTATAACATATGTGCTGTGTATGTCACACTCACACAGCATAACTTCAAAAACCCCAGCTCACTTGAAATTGAGATAGAGTTATATTTGTCCACATAAACTCTATGTGTAATTTTCTCTCTAGAAAGTATTCTTACAATCTCTCCTAGATTTTTTGTCTGCATTTTTAAAATAAGGATGTATAATTTACATGGACAATTATCTGTTATGAAAAAGCCATAAGACAGAATACCATGCAGCAATTAAAATGTTTATAGAGACATTTAATGACATGAGAACACACTTATGATAAAATTTTAAATAAGCAAAAGGAAGCTACAACATTGAATATGATTTCAACCAGGTGAAACAAAACATACTTTAAAGGACAATAAAACAAAATATTTAATAGTGGTTATCTCTGATTGTGGGGCTATAATTTTTATTCTTCTGCCTATACTTCTCTGTGTTTGCTATGATTTTCTAAAAGAGTCATAAGTATTTTTTAAATCAATTTATTTTGCAAGTCTCTATTGTTGATGAGGAGTCCAACAGAGCACAGTGAATTCTGGTACAATTTTCATACTGTCACAGTCTCTTAGAATCAAATTATATCTCAGTTTCTAAAACAGTTCTCTTAATTCAAGACTAAAAATGGCATACACTTTTAAAGCTAAATTATTTTGGTGAGGTCTTAATATTACTCCTCAATTCATCACCACCACCAAAGCAAAGTTTCCTTCTCGCTCTATTTTATCTCCCTAATACATAGTCATATTCTTCCTATCTACCCAAAAACCTTGGAGATATTAATTTCTTTATTCACTTGTTCATCCAACTAGCATTTATTTAATACCTCCTTGATACCAAACACTAAGTGTATATACTGACAATAAAAGACACCCTGACTTTAGGGAGTTTTGGGTTCGGTGAAAGGAGACATAAACAATTTTAGTATAAATATGATCACTGAAGCCAGTAAACAGTTTATAGTTAGAGTTCTATTTCCACCTGGGGAGTCAGAGAAGATTTCACAGAGGAGGTTATGCTTATTTGACATCAGGAAGATCAGTAGCTGCTTGTCAGATAATCCAGCAGGGAGAAGCTCATATACTCAAGGCAATGGGTGGGATGTTCTGGAACTGCAAGGTACTCAGTTTGGCCAGAGTGTAATTCTGGAGCAGGGAGATGAGGCCACACTGCTAACCAGGGAACAGATCATAAAGAGACTTCCTTGTCCAGTCCCTCCCTCATCAGGAAGCTTCCACAAGCCTCTTATCCTCATCCATCAGAGGGCAGACAGAACAAAAACCACAGTCACTGAAAACTAACCAAACTGATCACATGGATCATAGCCTTGTCTAACTAAATGAAACTATGAGCCATGACATGTAGGGCCACCCAAGATGGACAGGTCATGGTAGAGAGTTCTGACAAAACATGGTCCACTGGACAAGGGAATGGCTAACCACCTCAGCATTCTCGCCTTGAGAACCCCATGAATAGTAAGAAAAAACAAAAAGATACGACATTGAAGGATGAACTCCCCAGGTCGGTAGATGTCCAATAGGCTGCTGGAGAAGAGCAGAGAAATAGCACCAGAAGAAATGAAGAGGCTGAGCCAAAGCAGAAACAACACTCAATTATGGAAATGATTAGTGATGGAAGTAAAGTCCAATGCTGTTAGACAAAATATTGCATAGAAACCTTGAATGTTAGGTACATGAATCAAGATAAATTGGAAGTGGTCATACAGGAGATGGCAAGAGTGGACACTGACATTTTAGGAACCAGTGAACTAAATTGGACTGGAATGGGTGAAATTAATTCAGATAATCATTGTATCTACTACTGTGGGCAAGAATCCCTTAGAAGAAATGGAGTAGCCCTCACAGTCAGCAAAAGAGTCTGAAAGGCAGTTTTTGTGTGCAATCTCAAAAATAACAAAATGATCTCTGTTCATTTTCAAGGCAAACCATTCAGTATCATAGTAATCCAAATCTATGCCACAACCACTAATGCCAAAGAAGCTGAAGTTGAATGGTTCTATAAAGACGTACAAGACCTCCTAGAATTAACACCCAAAAAAGATGCCCTTTTCATTTATAGGGGACTGGAATGCAAAAGCAAGAAGTCAAGAGATACCTGGAGTAACAGGCAACAGGAGTACAAAATGAAGCAGGGCAAAGGCTAACAAAGTTTTGTCAACAGAACGCACTGGTCATAGCAAATACCCTCTTCCAACAACACAAGAGAAGACTCTACACATAGACATCACCAGATGGTCAATATTGAAATCAGATTGATCATGTTCTTTGCAGCCAAAGATGGAGAAGCTCCATACAGTCAACAAAAACAAGACCAGGAACTGACTGTAGCACAGATCATGAACTACTTATTGTAAAATTCAGATTTATATTGAACAAATTAGGGAAAACCACTAGGCCATTCAGGAATGACCTAAATCAAATCTCTTACAATTACACAATGGAAGTGACAAATAGAGTCAAAGGATCAGATCTGATAGAGTACCTGAAGAACTATGGACAGAGGTTCATGACACTGTACAGGAGGCAGTGATCAAGACCATCCCCAAGAAAAAGAAGGCAAAAAGGCAAAACAGTTGTCTGAGAAGGCCTTACAAATAGTAGCTGAGAAAAGAAGAGAAGTGAAAGGCAAAGGAAAGGAAAGATATACCCATCTGAATGCAGAGTTCCAAAGAACAGAATGGAGCGATAAGAAAGCGTTCCTAAGTGATCAATGCAAAGAAATAGAAGAAAACAATAGAATGGGAAACACTAACATCTCTTCAAGGAAATTAAAGATACCAAGGGGGAAAAAAAAAAGATACCAAGGGAATATTTCATGCAAAGATGGGGACAATAAAGGACATAAGTGGTATGGACCTAACAGAAGCAGAATATATTAGGAAGTGGCAAGAATACACAAAAGAACTATGCAAAAAAGATCTTCATGACCCAGATAATAACCACGAGGGTGTGATCACTCACCTAGAGCCAGATATCCTGGAGTGTGAAGTCAAGTGAGCCTTAGGAAGCATCACTATGAACAAAGCTAGTAGAGGTAATGGAATTCCAGCTGAGCTATTTCAAATCCTAAAAGATGATGATGTGAAAGTATTGCACTCACTATGCCAGCAAATTTGGAAAATTCAGCAGTGGCTACAGGACTGGAAAAGGTCAATTTTTCATTCAAATCCCAAAGAAAGGCAATGCTAAACAATGTTCAAACTACTGCACAATTGCACTCATTTCACACGCTAACACAGTAATGTTCAAAATTCTCCAAGCCAGGCTTCAATGGTATGTGAACCGAGAACTTCGAGGTGTTCACGCTGGATTTAGAAAAGGCAGAGGAACCAGAGATCAATTGCCAATATCTGTTGGATCATAGAAAAAGCAAGAGAGTTCCAGAAAACATCTGCTTTTGCTTCACTGACTACACTAAAACTTTTGACTGTGTGAATCACAACATACTGTGGAAAATTCTTCAAGATATGGGAATACCAGACTACCATACTTGCCTCCTGAGAAATCTGTATGCAGGTCAAGAAGCAACAGTTAGAAATGGACATGGAACAATGGAGTGGTTCCAAGTTGGGAAAGGAATACATTAAGGTTGTATATTGTCACCCTGCTTATTTAACTTACATGCATGGTACATCATGAGAAATGCCAGGCTGGATGAAGCTCAAGCTTGAATAAAGATTGCGGGGAGAAATGTCAATAACCTCAAATATGCAGATGACACCACCCTTATGGCAGAAGTGAAGAGGAACTATCGAGCCTCTTTATGAAGGTGAAAGAGGAGAGTGAAAAGGCTGGCTTACAACTCTATATTCAAAAAACAAAGATCATAGCATCTGGTACTGAGAGAGTCATTTCCTAGGTAGGTTGATAAGGAGTCTAGGGGTCCCCAAGGAGAGAGGGGTCTGGAATTCTCAAGGAGGAAGAAAGGACAAACTTTTTTTCCTTTTCTACGTTCCTTAGGATTATATAACAATAATGTATCCTGCCTGAGGACAGTCTCTGGATTAAGGACAGTCTCTGGATTAAACCTTCTGGCTAATTCTGTTATCCTAAAATGTAAATTATGGGAGTAGACCTGGTCTTTACAAGGATTATATAATAATAATGTATCCTGCCTGAGGACAGTCTCTGGATTAAGGACAGTCACTGGATTAAACCTTCTGGCTAATTCTGTTACCTTAAAATGTAAATTATGGGAGTAGGTCTGGTGAGGTCTTTACAACCTCCAAACATTCTTTGGATTCATTGGAGAGTATTCACTGCTAACACTAGCAAGGGGGTACTCTTTCTGCCCACTTCTGATGCCTATGTCAGAAGCTTTCTCTATCTCCTTTATACTTTAATAAAACTTTATTACACAAAAGCTCTGAGCGATCAAGCCTCGTCTCTGGCCCCAGATTGAATTCTTCTCCTCCAGGGGCCAAGAATCCTGGTGTCTTCGCTTGATTCAACAACAACCTTTCAGTACCATCACTTCATGGCAAATAGATGGGGAAACAATGGAAACAGTGACAGACTTTATTCTGGGGGCTCCAAAATCACTGTAGATGATGACTGCAGCTGTGAAATTAAAAGACGCTTACCCCTTGGAAGGAAAGTTATGACCAACCTAGATAGCATATTCAAAAGCAGAGACATTACTTTGCCAACAAAGGTCCATCTAGTCAAAGCTATGGTTTTTCCAGTAGTCATGTATGGATATGAGAGTTGGACGATAAAGAAAGCTGAGCGCCAAAGAATTGATGCTTTTGAACTGTGGTGTTGGAGAAGACTCTTGACAGTCCCTTGACCGCAAGGAGATCAAAGCAGTTGATCCTAAAGGAAATCACCCTGAATATTCATTGGAAGGACTGATGCTGAAGCTGAGGCTCCAACACTTTGGGCACCTGATGTGAAGAGCTGACTCCTTAGAAAAGACCCTGATGCTGGGAAAGATTGAAGGCAGGAGGAGAAGGGGATGACAGAGGATGAGATGATTGGATGGCATCACCAATTCCATGGACATGAGTATGAGCAAGCTCTGGGAATCAGTGATAGACAGGGAAGGCTGGCATGTTGCAGTCCATAAGGTTGCAAAGAGTTGGACGTTACTGAGCAGCTGAACTGATGACCCTGCAATCCCACCACTGGACATATATCTTGAGCATACCATAATACAAAAAGATATACCCCAATGTTCATTGCAGCACTATTTATATTAGCCAGGCCTAGAAGCAAACTAAATGTCCAATCATTAATTTTTAGCACAGAAAAGTATATCAATATGTTAATTTTAAGGTAAAGAAATAAATTCTTTTCAAGCCATTAAAAGAGGAAAAGGAACAGAGAAATAATTTCATCTAGGTGGTAAAATCAGGATAAGATATATATATATATGTATATATACATGTACACCCTTTATATAAAGTATTATAAAATGCAAACATAAAATAAGATGGTAGAAATAAGACCAAACATATCAGTAAAACTAAATTAAAGATTTTACTTCTAGCAATATGCTATTTATGATAACAAAAGTTAAAAAAATAAAATATAGATAAACATATGTCAGGCAAATCACAATAAAAGAAAGCATGTGTGCCACCATTAGCATAAAAAAGTAAAAATTCAAGTCAAAAAGCACGAAATGGGACAAGGAAGGTTTATAATGAAATAAGCTGCAATTCCCCCAGGAAGATAGCTACAGTCATGAACCATCAGAACCAAATAGAGTACCATCAAAATATAATGCAAAAACTATTAGAAAAAAGATGGATTTAGTCACAAAGTCAAAATTATAATAGAAAACCTTAACTCATCTCTCTCAGAAAAGGACAGGATAAGTAGGCAAGACATAAAGAAGTTTACAGAGAATTTAAATGTCCGTCTAGTCAAGGCTATGGTTTTTCCAGTAGTCATGTATGGATGTGAGAGTTGGACTGTGAAGAAAGCTGAGCGCTGAAGAATTAATGCTTTTGAACTGTGGTGTTGGAGAAGACTCTTGAGAGTCCCTTGGACTGCAAGGAGATCCAACCAGTCCATTCTGAAGGAGATCAGCCCTGGGATTTCTTTGGAGGGAATGATACTGAAGCTGAAAGTCCAGTACTTTGGCCACCTCATGCGAAGAGTTGACTCATTGTAAAAGACTCTGATGCTGGGAGGGATTGGGGGCAGGAGGAGAAGGGGACGACAGAGGATGAGATGGCTGGATGGCATCACTGACTCGATGGACATGAGTCTGAGTGAACTCCGGGAGTTGGTGATAGACAGGGAGGCCTGGTGTGTTGCAATTCATGGGGTCGCAAAGAGTTGGACACGACTGAGTGACTGAACTGAACTGAAATTTATTTAAATTCCTCAAATTCAGTAGAACTGGAAACTAAAGGAACATAAAATACAAAGTATTTTCATTAAATCTAGAGACAATATAAGAATGCCCACTACCCACAGCTATTATTCTTTGGTTCTAGACTATAAAATTAATCAGGAACAAGAAATCAAGAGCATAAGTATCAGAGACAAAACTATATGATTCTTGACCCAAGACAATTCAAAAAGAGAAAAATCAACTGACAAAATAGTAAAAATACTAATTAGTTCTATTAGGATTTTGGATATAAGGTAAATATACCAAAAGTTAATAATTTTTATAATAATCCTATAATCTTTTAAAATCTAATTTACAAAACAGATACAAAATTTTCATAATTTTATAACAAAATTTGATTAAGAATAAGTTTAGCAAAAAATATACAATTTGGTTAAGAAAAAATTTCTTTATACAATGCATAAAGAAAACCATAAAATTTTGCTGAGAGAAAAGAAAACTTGCAATGTGGAGAAATATACAACATTCCTGGATGGGAGAGTTCAATATGCTAAGGATATTTATCCTTTAGTTACTCTACAAATTCAAAAGTACAACAAAAATCTCACTGATATCAACACATTTGCTTTAAAGTAAAAAGACTTTCCAAAAGAATAAATGCAGAATTATACAGAAATTCATGAAAAATAAATAATGGAGCTTGGTCCAACCCACTCAAAATATGTCTTAATGTTATATTAAAAACAAAGTCGTTCTGCTACAGGAATTGAAAAATAGGTCAGCAAGAAGAAGAGAACCCAGAAATAAAACCAGGCACATATGTGAACATAAAAGATGGCATCTCAAATCTGTGAGGAAATGATGGATCACTCATGATATAATATTAACATAACTATATGGGGGGATATTTTAAGAACATAGTTAGATTTAAGGCAGGATCACAATGGCAGAGTAGGAAGGTCCTGAGCTCACTTCTTCCCACAGACACACCAAAACTAGACTCCAAGACTGGATCACCTCAGGCCAAACAACCAAAAGTACAATTACATATAAAACAATTCTCTCTGAGAACAACATGAAGACTAACAGAACAGCTCTTTTGCAATGAAGGATAGAAAGAAAGAAAAAAGTCACACTGAAATGGGTAAAAAGAGAAAAGAGGCGATTTAGTTAGGACCCACACCCCTGGCAGGCAATTCAAAAGAGGAAAAGGATATCACAAATTCAGAGCTTCTCCCTAAGGGGTGAGGGGAACCCCAGCTCTAAGAACCAGCAAGTAGAAGATAAATCCCCTCATTTGGTTTTGAAAACCAGCAACATTTATTACCTGAAGAGCCATCGAGTTTTAGAAAAAAGACTCACCACTTAAAGGCCATATATACAAACTTACCTGCTCTGAGTCCCAGAGCAGAAGTAGATAGCTACCTGGTACTATCACCCGCTTGCCATGCCCACAGCAGTACACTCTCAGCCCATACCTAGCTCCAGATCCAACCCTACCCTACCAAGACAGCAGCCCCCAGTGCACCGTAGGAGAAGTCATGGGCTTTGCCTCCAGCCCCACCCTAGTTCCCCAGTATACTCAAAGGGAAACTCCAGCCTGTGCCAGGCTCCATCTCCAATGCCCCTCCAGCTCCAATTCCCCTTTCCCCAGTACACCTTGGAAAACCCACAGTCTACACTTGTTTCAGCTCCAGCCTTCTTCTGCTCTTGCCAGAGCCACCTGGCAGAAGCAACATGCAAAGGGATGATCCGACACAGAACAGGCTTCAAGACTTAGAGAGGTAACTTTTGCCAAGTTCATACAGATAAACACAGAAAATCAAAGATGATGAGAAGAGATAAGTGTATGTTCCAAAAGAAAGAACAAGATAAAACTCCCAGAGAAAAATCCTAGTGAAGCTGACCTAAGTAATTTATCTGATCAAGAGTTCAAAACATCAGTCATAAAAAATGCTCACCAAACTCAGATGAAGAGAGGAACACAGTGAGAATTTCAACAAAGAATTAGAAAACATTAAAAATCAGAGTTGAAGAATAATTGAAAAATATACTAGAAGTAGTCATCTGCAGATTAGGTGATATGGAAAAACACATAAGCAACCTGGAAGACAGAATACTGGAAATCACCCAATCAAAAAATAAAAAGAATTTTTAAAAAATAAAGATAGTTTAAGGGATCTCAGAGATCATCAAATGTACTACCATTTGCATTATAGGGGGACCAAAAGAAGTGAGAAAGAAAAGGGCAGAAAACATATTTGATAGAATAATAGCTGAAAATTTACCATACCTGGGAAGGAAACAGATATCCAGATCAAGGAAGCACAGAGAGTCTCAAACAAGATGAACCCAAAGAGATTCACACCAAGATGTATCCTAATTAAAATGGCAAATGTGGGGGAAAAAGAAGGAATTTTAAAGGCAGCAAGAGAAAATAGCAGAGAGTCACATACAAACAAACCCCTATAAGGCTATCAACAGATTTTTCAGCAGAAACTTTAGAGGCCAGAAGAGGGTGGCATGATAAAGTGCTGAAAGGAAAAAACACACAACCAGGAATACGTAACCCAGCAATGTAGCGATCAGAACTGAAGGAGACAGAGTTTCCCAGACATGCAAAAACTAAAATAACTCATCAATACTAAATTGGCCTTCCAAGAAATGCTAAAGAGTCTTCTTTAAGTGAAAAAGAAAAGGCCATAACAAAATTTGACAAAATTCAACATCTTCTCATGATAAAAATTCTCAAGAAAGTGGGTTTAGAGGAAACACACCTTAACATAATAAGTGACATTTATGACAAACCCGCAGCTAACATATTAATAGTGAAAGCCTAAGAGTTTTTTATATCTAAGATTAATAAAAAGATAAGGATGCCCATTCTCACCACTTTTTCACAATAGTATCAGATATCCTTCCTATAGCAATTAGACAAAAAGAAATAAAACACATCCAAATTGAAAGGAAAGAAGTAAAACTCACTGTTTAAAGATGGCATGATGCTACATATAGAAAACCTTAAAGAAAGACTCCACTCAAAAACTACTAGGACTAATCACTGCATTCAGTAAAGTTTCGGGATACAAAATTCATATACAGCAACCTGTTGCATTTCTATACACTAATAATGAACTATTGGGAAAATAAATCAAGAAAACAATCTCATTTACAATCACCTCAAAAAGAATAAGATATCTAGGAATAAATTTAGCCAAGGAGGTGAAAGACCTATACTCTGAAAACTATAAGAAAATAATCAAAGAAACTGAAGACAACACAAATAAATGGAAAGGAATGTGCCCATGGATTAAAGAATTAAAATTGTTGAAATGTCCATATTATTCAAAACAATCTTCCAGGTCAGTTCAGTTCAGTCGCTCAGTCATGTCCAACTCTTTGCGACCCCATGAACTGCAGCACGCCAGGCCTCCCTGTCCATCACCAACTCCCGGAGTTCACCCAAACTCATGTCCATCGAGTCAGTGATGCCATCCAGCCATCTCATCCTCTGTCGTTCCCTTCTCCTCCTGCCCCCAATTCCTCCCAGCGTCAGAGTCTTTTCCAATGAGTCCAACTCGTCGCATGAGGTGGCCAAAGTACTGGAGTTTCAGCTTCAGCATCATTCCCTCCAAAGAAATCCCAGGGCTGATCTCCTTAAAATGGACTGGTTGGATCTCCTTGCAGTCCAAGGGACTCTCAAGAGTCTTCTCCAACACCACAGTTCAAAAGCATCAATTCTTCAGTGCTCAGCCTTCTTCACAGTCCAACTCTCATATCCATACATGACCACTGGAAAAACCATAGCCTTGACTAGATGGACCTTTGTTGGCAAAGTAATGTCTCTGCTTTTGAATATGCTATCTAGGTTGGTCATAACTTTCCTTCCAAGGAGTAAGCGTCTTGTAATCTCATGGCTGCAGTCACCATCTGCAGTGATTTTGGAGCCCCAAAAAATAAAGTCTGTCACTGTTTCCACTGTTTCCCCATCTATTTCCAATGAAGTGATGGGACCAGATGCCATGATCTTCGTTTTCTGAATGTTGAGCTTTAAGCCAACTTTTTCACTCTCTACTTTCACTTTCATCAAGAGGCTTTTGAGTTCCTCTTCACTTTCTGCCATAAGGGGGGTGTTATCTGCATATCTGAGGTTATTGATATTTCTCCCAGCAATCTTGATTCCAGCTTGCGCTTCATCCAGCCTAGCGTTTCTCTTGATGTACTCTGCATGTAAGTTAAATAAGCAGGGTGACAATACACAGCCTTGACGTACTCCTTTTCCTATTTGGAACCAGTCTGTTGTTCCATGTCCAGTTCTAACTCTTGCTTCCTGACCTGCATACAGATTTCTCAAGAGGCAGGTCAGGTGATCTGGTATTCCCATCTCTTTCAGAATTTTCCACAGTTTATTGTGATCCACACAGTCAAAGGCTTTGGCATAGTCAATAAAGCAGAAATAGATGTTTTTCTGGAACTCTCTTGCTTTTTCCATGATCCAGCGCATGTTGGCAATTTGATCTCTGGTTCCTCTGCCTTTTCTAAAACCAGCTTGAACATCTGGAATTTCATGGTTCACGTATTGCTGAAGCCTGGCTTGGAGAATTTTGAGCATTACTTTACTAGCATGTGAGATGAGTGCAATTGGGCAGTAGTTTGAGCATTCTTTGGCATTGCCTTTCTTTGGGATTGGAATGAAAACTGACCTCTTCCAGTCCTGTGGCCACTGCTGAGTTTTCCAAATTTGCTGGCATATTGAGTGCAGCACTTTCACAGCGTCATCTTTCAGGATTTGAAAGAGCCCAACTGGAATTCCATCACCTCCACTAGCTTTGTTCATAGTGATGCTTTCTAAAGCCCACTTGACTTCACATTCCAGGATGTCTGGCTCTAGGTGAGTGATCACACCATCATGATTATCTGGGTCGTGAAGATCTTTTTTGTACAGTTCTTCTGTGTATTCTTGCCACCTCTTCTTAATATCTTCTGCTTCTGTTAGGTCCATACCATTTCTGTCCTTTATCGAGCCCATCTTTGCATGAAATGTTCCCTTGGTATCTCTAATTTTCTTGAAGAGATCCCTAGTCTTTCCCATTCTGTTGTTTTCCTCTATTTCTTTGCATTGATCACTGAGGAAGACTTTCTTATCTCTTCTTGCTATTCTTTGTAATTCTGCATTCAGATGCTTATATCTTTCCGTTTTTCATTTGCTTTTCACTTCTCTTCTTTTCACAGCTATTTGTAAGGCCTCCCCAGATGGCCATTTTGCTTTTTTGCATTTCTTTTCCATGGGGATGGTCTTGATCCCTGTCTCCTGTACAATGTCACGAACCTCATTCCATAGTTCATCAGGCACTCTATCTATCAGATCTAGTCCCTTAAATCTATTTTTCACTTCCACTGTATAATCATAAGGGATTTGATTTAGGTCATACCTGAATGGTATAGTGGTTTTCCCTACTTTCTTCAATATAAGTCTGAATTTGGTAATCAGGAGTTCATGATCTGAGCCACAGTCAGCTCCTGGTCTTGTCTTCGTTGACTGTACAGAGCTTCTCCATCTTTGGCTACAAAGAATATAATAAATCTGATTTTGGTGTTGACCATCTGGTGATGTCCATGTATAGAGTCTTCTCTTGTGTTGTTGGAAGAAGGTGTTTGTTATGACCAGTGCATTTTCTTGGCAACACTCTATTAGTCTTTGCCCTGCTTCATTCCATATTCCAAGGCCAAATTTGCCTGTTACTCCAGGTGTTTCTTGACTTCCTACTTTTGCATTCCAATCCCCTATAATGAAAAGGACATCTTTTTTGGGTGTTAGTTCTAAAAGGTCTTGTAGGTCTTCATAGAACCATTCAACTTCAGCTTCTCCAGCATTACTGGTTGGGGCATAGACTTGGATTACTGTGATATTGAATGGTTTGCCTTGGAAATGAACAGAGATCATTCTGTCCTTTTTGAGATTGCATCCAAGTATGCATTTCAGACTCTTTGGTTGACCATGATGGCTACTCCATGTCTTCTGAGGGATTCCTGCCCGCAGTAGTAGATATAATGGTCATCTGAGTTAAATTCACCCATTCCAGTCCATTTTAGTTCGCTGATTCCTAGAATGTTGACATTCACTCTTGCCATCTCTTGTTTGACCACTTCCAATTTGCCTTGATTCATGGACCTGACATTCCAGGTTACTATGCAATATTGCTCTTTACAGCATCAGACCTTGCTTCTATCACCAGTCACATCCAAAACTGGGTATTGTTTTTGCTTTGGCTCCATCCCTTCATTCTTTCTGGAGTTATTTCTCCACTGATCTCCAGTAGCATATTGGGCACCTACTGACCTGGGGAGTTCCTCTTTCAGTATCCTATCATTTTGCCTTTTCATACTGTTCATGGGGTTCTCAAGGCAAGAATACTGAAGTGGTTTGCCATTCCCTTCTCCAGGGGACCACAGTCTGACCAACGACATTTTTCACATGACATGAACAAATAATTTTGAAGTTTGTATGGAACCACAAAAGACCTTGAATAGCCAACCAATCTCGAGAAAGAGCAAACGTAGAGATATCACACACCCCGACGTCAAATTATGCTACAATGCTGCAGTAATCGAAACAGTGTGATACTGGCACAAAACCTGCACCTGGACTATAGGGACAGGATAGAGAGCCCAAACACAAATTCACATGCACATGGTCAATTAATCTACAACAAAGGAGTCAGGAACATACAATAAGGAAATGATAAACTCTTCAATATGTGCTATTGGGAAAACTGCACAACTACATATAAAAAATTGAAACTAGACCATTTCCTCACACAATATGCAAAAATAAACTCAAAATTGATTACAGTGTTAAATATAAGACCTTCCTAGAAGAAGACATATGCAGTATGTTCTCTGAAATTAGTCTTGGGCAATATTTTTATATATGTCTCATCTGGCAAGGGCGCAAAAGCAAAACTAAACATATGAGACCACATCAAACTAAAAAGCTTTTGCACAGTGAAGGAAACCATCTACAAGATGAAAAGGTAACTTACTGAATGTGATAAAATATTTGCAATTGATATGTCTGATAAGGACTTAGTATCCAAAGTATATCTTTAAAAAATCATACAACATCAAAGAACAAACAATCCAATTAAAAATGGGCAGAAGATATGAATAGACAGTTTCCCAAAGAAGACATGCAAAGGGCCAACAGGTACGTGAAAAGGTGCTCAACATCACCAATCATGAGGGAAATACAAATCAAAAGCACAATGAGACATCACCTCACATCTGTCAAAATAGATATTATCAAAAAGACAACAAATAAGTGTTTAGTGGGAATGTGGAAACAAGGGAACACTCATACACTGTTGATGGGAATGTAAATTGGTAGAGTCATTACAGTTTATGGTTTGAAGACCATTATGGTTCTTCAAAAAATTTAAAATAGAGCTACCATAAGACCCAGCAATTCCACTTCTGAATATTTATTCAAAGAAAATAGAAACACTAATTCAAAAAGATATATGCACCCCAATGTTCATTGCAGAACTATTTATAATAGCCAAGATATGAAAGCAGTCTGAGTGTCCATCAACAGATGAATGTATAAAGATACATACACATAGAAATATTACTCTTATTTATTAGTTATTGGAAAAAAGATGATATCTTACTATTTGAGACAACATGGATAAATCTGGAAGGTATTATGCTAAGTGAACTAAGACAGAGAAAGATAAATACTGTATGTGTTCACTTATAAGTGGAATCTAAAAAGCAAAACAAATGAACAAATATGTGTGTTTGTGTGTGTGTGTGTTCAGTCACTCAGTCGTGTCCAACTTTTTGTGACCCCGTGGACTGAAGTCAGCCAGGCTCCTCTGTCCATGAGATCCTCCAAGCAAGAATACTGGAGTGGGTTGCCATTTCCTCCTCCAGGGGATCTTCCTGATCCAGGGATCAGACCCATGTCTCCTGCATTGTAGGCAGATTCTTTACCATTGAGCCAGTGGGGAACACCACAAATTCAACAAAATAGAAACAGACTCACAGGTACAAACTAGTGTTTGCTAGAGGGGGAGTGTGGTGGAGAAATGAGCCAAATAGGTGAAGGGGATTAAGAGGTACAAACCACCAACTATAAAATAAGTAAGGGATGTAACGTACAACACAGGGACTTTGCAAGGTGCATAATCTATAGAAAATACTGAATCAGTATGTTGTACATCTGAAATGAATATGTGAGTCAACTATGCTTCAATAAAAATAATAACAAACAATAATACATTTGAAAATATAACATTGTCATGATTTTCCTGACTTGTGTAAAGAAAAAGCAATGGTCACACTGAATGTTTCTACCTTATGCAAGCTTTAGTTTGTACTGTATCATTTGAGTGAATAAATGAGAAAAAAAAAAAAAAACTTTGTATTTTGAATTGATTTTTATCAAAAGAATGTCATAATTTTCAGTGGCATTAAACTTTTCTTTTATAAGCAAGATTAAGCAAATGAGCTATGTAAAGGAAACCCCTCCTTCGAATGGACTAATCCTCAGAAAGCTCTGTGCAACAGACTTTCACTTGGGCCAAGAGAGGTAACCTGAGAAAATACAATGAAAACGTTGAGCCATGGCCTTAGGCCCAGACTGCCAAGACTAACTTTCTTCATCTATAGTATTCTGTGACTATCCAAAGCCTCATCCCTTCTCCTCAGGCGTTTCATACAGGAACTATCTTTCAGGAAGATCCTGCCCTCCAGTTTCTGATGCCAACTGCATACATCCTACAAAAGGGTACCAAGACTTTCACAGTATCTGTCCCCGAGGGATGGGAGGGAGAAGACAAGAGTCGCTTCGTTTCCTATACTCTTGCTTTAAAAGCCCAGGGTTTCTAAGTACTTTTTATGGTTTGTTGACCATTAGAGAATTACAGTGCAACAACAGATGACCTACTGCTATGGTCGAAACTGTTAGAACTCCCAGTGGACCCACAATTCAGATGAGGGCCTCGTTATTCCATCCCCAGGAGGCCAATCTCATGTCTCCAAGGCCAATTAAAACCTAGTGGATTACTGGGTCCCTGGAACAACCCAGATAGTAATAATATAACATTATAAGGCTTCTTAGAAAAAGTCAATATACAGAAAAAACTTTCCTGGGTATCTCCCATGGTATACCTGCTAACTTCAGAACATTGCCTGTCTTACTTATGTTCTGATTGAGTATTGCACCATCCTTCAAGCCAGAAACTGGCTCTCCATTCCTCTAGATGCAACACATGGAAAACAGCACAAGTCCCAAGGATTTCATTCCATGTACCAAAATCTTGCTGCTAAGGTTCTAACTTGGAGCAATTAGTGAGGCTGAGAACTCTAGGCAAGGAGTATTTAGACTCTGATTCAAGCCAATGACAAGACCAGGTCAGAAGATAGAGGAAGTGTGAAGCAGCACGGGCTGCAGCTGGGGATGACACACAGCTCAGCCCCTGTTACACTTTGCACACAAATACAAACAAAATACAATCTTGATCAGGCAGACATAGCTACACCAATCTAAGGATTTCACTACTTTCCAAACTAGAAAAAGACATTTAGAGTTTTAGGAATAGTTTGTTGGTTATTACAACTTTAACAAATCTTATACCATTCTTTCATAGCATCATTTCAACTATTCTCAATTATTTCTTTCTGGTATCTTTATTTTTAAAATCCCAAGTGAAAACAATTTTAGAAAGACACATCTGAACCAAGTGAATTCAAATGACAATTAAATGAATTAAAAGCCCATGGTCAGAGAGCAGATAAGTAGCCCCACATTCTCACTGAATAAAGACCTATTCCTATCTGGGTATGCCACAAGTACTTCATTTACTACTCCAGTTACTTTTTCTTCTTTTACAAAATGCTAAAATTATCCCTACTCCACCTGTCAATGTGAGAGCTGGACAATAAAAAAGGCTGAGTGCCAAAGAATTGATGCTTTTGAACTGTGGTGCTGAAGAAAACTCTTGAGAGTCCCTTGGACTGCAAGGATATCAAACTAGTCAATCCTAAAGGAAATCAACCCTGAATATTCATTGGATGGACTGATGCTGAAGCTGAAGCTCCTTTACTTTGGCCACCTGATTCAAAGAACCATTTAATTTCACAATGAGGCAACTAGAGGCTCAGAGACATAAATAAATTACTCAAGATCACAGTACCAGTAAGAAGCCAAATTGGGATTCAGACTCAATTTGGAGTTTGAACACTACCTGACTTCAAACCTCAAGCTTTATACTGCACTTAGTCCACCCTTATCTGCACAAAAACTTGTATTAAGAGCTTGTTACAGGTTGACTGGAATGTCCCAGAAAGATGCTGGAATCCAAAGTCCCCAAGTACCTGTGTGACCTTATTTGAAAATAGGGTCTTTGCAGATGATCGAATTAAGATGAGACTCTTAGGGTGGGCCCTAATCTAGATATAACTGTGTCCTTATGAAAAGGGGGAAATTTGGACACAGAGACTTAGAGGGAAGACAGTGTAAAGTGTAAAGACACAGGGAAAGGGTCATCTACAAGCCAAGGAAGCCAGGAAGAGGCTACCAGAAGCTAGGAGAGGGAAATGAAACACTCTCCCCACAGCCCTCATGAGAAACCAACTTGGCCAACAGCTTCATTTTGAACTTCTATCCTTTAAAACTGCAAGACAGTTTCTGTAGTATAAGCAACAGAGTTTGTGGAACATTGTTACTGTAGCCCCAGGAAATTAATACACAGTTCATCCTAAAACACTTCTGTAGCTCTCTCACTCAACCTCAACTCTATGTTTAAGAACTCCAGTTTCTCATCTTTAATATGCCTGATATTCTCTCAATATCCCCTGGGTTTCCAACATTTCTTGCATGACAACTTTGTATCCTAAGAATCGCTTCCTGCTTGTGTTTCTGTTTTTCCAACCACAGCAAAATTCCAAATTGTAACCTGGTAATGCCATTTTTTTCTCTTCCAGAGATATCTCATACTTAAAACTATACCTAAACAGGACGTGGTACATGGTAAGTATGCAACCATATCTGTTTGCATTCATTTATTTTTGTTATATAATTGCCAAACCACTTAGGAAAGCAGTTTAGCAATATGTATCAAGAGTTCAAAGGGCTTTTACTGTTGAACTTACTATTCCCATCTTGAGGAATTAATTAATAACTGGGTAAATAAGTGAACAAGACAAAACTTACATGTACTGCATCATCATCTGAAAGTGAAAATTTGAAAAAAAAAATCTAAAATATTCAAGTAGAAGAATAATAAAATAAATAAAGGTACCTAAATCTATGGAGATATCATGGATTCATGACAAAAGATATTTAGAAATAATATACAGAAACATGGGAAAATACTGTGCATATTAAATGAAATGTAGCAAACAAAACTTAAAGCATAACTGAGACACAGATGTAAATGCTCAAAGACTAGAAGAAAATATGCAAAATAAAAATATACAAATGATTTGTATGATGTTTCTGTTTTTATGATTTTAAAGTTAGGGAGGAAATCTGTTTAATTAATTTCCAAGTATATCCCTTGAGTCCTTCACAGGAATCGGATTGTGACCTCTGTATCACAGAGCAATCAAGGTGTGCTTCGCATTTTGTCTAGTTGACATCCTTCAGCAGTAAACCCATGAGGATCAACCATGACTGCAATCAGTTCAAAAGCACTGAAATTGGGATTTTCAGCTTCTTTTCTCATTGATGACCCTAAGCACGCTGTTTATTTCTCAGCTAAAACAATGGGAAGGACGTGAATCTAAAATGAAAAATTAGTCAAACTCTGCAAATAGATGCCACAGCTGCAAATCAAAGGGCAGCCTTAATATAAACAGTGTGGAAGCGCCTGTTTCAGCGTCCATTTATCAGTCCCACCTGAACATATGCATACTGAAGGCTCCTTTGGGTGGGTGTGTGTGTGTGTGTGTGCAGCAGAGGGATGATGTCCATCATCTACACCACATGAATTCTCTTGCGGAGGTCCAGACATTAGCTTTGTATTCAGAAAACTGGGTTCTCTGTGCTGTTCTTGCCTCTCTCATCATCAACTCCTTCCTCGTAATACTTCATACAACCAATATTTTTCTTCTCATTGCCACAGAGGCAGTTTAGGATCGTGTTATTTCACGACTGGAACATTCTAATAGTCCCTAACTCCACATACGCCTGTTTAGCCTCTGGGCCATCACCAGACTGTATATTATATTCACACTTATATACTATATACATATATTTGTCAATATATAGTCCACTAGTGGTGTGGATATATATTTACATACATATTGTTGTTGAGTCACTAAGTTGTGTCCAACTCTCTTGTGACTTCATGGACTGTAGCCTGCCAGGCTCCTCTGTCCATGGGATTTCCCAGGCAAAAATACTGGAATGGGTTGTAATTTCCTTCTCCAGAGGATATCCTGGCCCCAGGATCAAACCTGTGTCTCCTGCACATGTCTCCTACATTGCAGGCAGATTCTTTACCACTGAGCCACCAGCAAAACTCTTACAATAATATACATACATATAATTTATAATCTTTTATTGAGTGGCCACTGGTTGCTGTACTAACCACTGGAAATTCAATACTGAACAGACTCTGCATGAGCTTAATATTTGTATACTCCCAAATTCATAGGTTGAAGCCCTTACCCCCAGTGTGATGGCTCTGAGCAGATGAGGCCTTTGGGAGGTAATTAGATTTAGATAAGGTAATGTGAGTGGTGCTTTCCTGAAGGGATTCATCCCCTTATAAGAAGAAAGAGAATCATAGGAACTCTCTTGCCATGTACATGCACCAAGGAGAGGCCATGTGCAAATATAGCAGGAAGGTGGCCATCTACAGCCCAAGAAGTTAGTGGGTCCTCACCTGACACCAAGGGCTTCTCTGGTGGCTTAGTGGTAAAGAATCTGCCTGTCATGCAGGAGATGTAGGTTCGATCCCTGGTGGGGAAGATCCCCTGGACGAGGGCATGGCAACCCACTCCAGTATTCTTGCCTGGAGAATCCCATGGACAGAGGATCCTGGTGGGCTACAGTCCATGGGTTTGCAAAGAGTTAGACACAGCTGAAGCGACTGAGCACACACACACACACACACCAGACACTAAATCTGACCACAACTTGATCATAGACTCATCAGCTTTCAGAACTGTGAAAAATAAACATCTACTGTTTAAACCACCCAATCTATGGCATTTTTGTTATAGCAGCCTGAGCTAACTAAAACAGACTCAACCCTGACAGAGATCACAATCTGTGGAAAAGACCAGTGTTAATAACCAGATGAGTGAACCTTTTCAACTTTAATAAAAAGCTAGAAAACCAAGATATATGGTATAATAGGAGAGGAACTAACAGTAAGGCAAGAAAGACTTCCCTGCAGAAATGGAGATCCAGTGGAAATCCAAACAAAGATTAGGAGTAAAAGCTGAACACACCTGAGAAGGAAGTAAGGCCTCAGGGCAAAGGACCTTGTAGGCTATGTTAAGGATTTGGCCTTATCCTAAGGACTGCTAGGAGATCCAACCAGTCCATCCTATAGGAAATCAGTCCTGAATATTCACTGGAAGGAATGATGTTAAGGCTGAAACTCCAGTACTTTGGCCACCTGATGCAAAGAGCTGACTCATTTGAAAAGATCCTGATGCTGGGAAAGATTGAAGGTGGGAGGAGAAGGGGATGACAAAGGACGAGATGGTTGGATGGCATCACTGACTCAATGGACATGAGTTTGAGTAAACTCTGAGAGTTGGTGATGGACAGGGAGGCCTGGAGTGCTGCAGTCCAAGGGGTTGCAAAGAATTGGACATGACTGAGCGACTAAACTGATACTGATACTGAAAGGTGATGGCAATGCATGTAAGCACTTTAAGTTTGAAAGACCTAATCTCATTTTCCTATAGGAAAAAATTCCCTTTGGTTGCTGAGTAGAAGTTTTTCTGGAGGAAAATCAAAGTAGTTACAAAAAAAAAAAGCTCAAAAGTGACTCCAGAGGGCACCCAAAGCCAGTGCTCTATGACAACCTGGTGGGATGGGGTGGGGAGAGAAAGTGGAGGGGGCTTCAAGATGGAGGGGAAACATATGTCTATGGCCAATTCATATTGATATATGGCAAAAAAAAAATCACAAAATTGTACAGTAATTAGCCTCCAATTCAAATAAGTAATTGTTTTAAATGAAAAAATAAAGTGACTGTGGCAGTTCTGGGGTGAACTGCCCACAACATGGACTAGTGAGGATAAAGTGAGTGTATATGAGGGATATTTAGAAGGTAAGGTAAAACCAATGTAAATTGGTGAAATATATAAATTGGTAAATATAGAAGTCAGTTAAACTTGGTGATGTGTTGGGCATGGTGGATAAGAGGATAGGTTAAGACTCTTGGACTTTCAGTTTATGTAAGTAAGTGGATAGTGGGATCATTCACTGAAACAGAGAAAACTAAAGAAACTAGGTTTGGGTTGGAAATTGTAAAATCATAAGAAACATATAGACTTCAAAATTCCTTTCAATCAACCAAGTGAAGATATCAATTTAATACTTTAATCTGGAGCCCAAAGGAGTGACAGGGTCATTCATTCAATTCAGACATGATTGAATGCCTTCAGTGTGGCAGACAATGTATTAAAGACAGTGGACAGAAAAAGAAGTTATGAGACACCATCTTTTCCTTCCAAGAGTAATACCTCCCCATTTCCTACGAGGTCCACACACTTTTTATGGGTAATATTCAGGTTACTTCACAACCCAGCCTTGATTTATATTCACTCTAATTAGTCAACCCTCAGGTTCCCAAACTCTCCAAGCCAGTTGAGCTGATCTACCTACTATCCTCCCAGCTAAAATGATGAGTCCTTGCCTCTAAACATCCTTCCTCTGTCTCCCAACTTAGGACGCCTTCCTTTCTTCTCTCTATCTATGGAAAATCCTTCAAGAGGTGGGTCGGTCCAAGTCCTTTTTCCTCAACAGATCCTTTCAGGAGTTGAATGTGAAGATGAGTTTTCATTCACTACAAAATTCACAAGTATATTTTCAATGGGAGCCCCTCCTCCATCATTTAATTTGACTATTTTGGGCAAAGACAGCATTCCTGGTCAGCTGGCTTTACAATGGGATAGACATTGTTGATAATGACATTAAGACAAATGTGAATTAGAGCTTCCCCCTAAGAGAAATTTATCCCTTTGACTTTCTTATCCTATATCTATGTGCTCAGTCACTCAGTTGTGCTGGCTTTTTGAGACCCCATGAACTGTAACCCACCAGGCTCCTCTGTCCATAGAGTTTTTCCAGGCAAGAAAACTGGAGTGAATTGCTACTCCATTAGATACAGTCATGTATATAGACTCTTCATTTTCACTATCACAATATTCAGAATTAAAATTTTTTCTTTCACCTCCCCAGTCCTTCCCCTTTTCTAGGGGAGTGGGAGGTCTAGAAAAGTAAAGCATTTAAAAGAACTTGCTTTTACTTAAAAAAAAAAAAAAAAGGTGCCACCATTGTAACATAATGTTTCATAACTCCTCTATGAAGTTCCAGATTTTTTGGGTAAAAAATCTGTGTACTACTTTATCAATGTATATTTTAATGATTCTGGATAATTGTAATTCAAATGGCAAATAAAAAGCACTATATGCTCAAACTTGTTATATAATAAATTATGTAATGAAGATTATAAACTTTAATTGGTTGACAAAAAGCCATAAAGTGTGAATGTGGAGGAATTTAAAGTATGTGGCCAAGGACATCTCCATGGATGTAAACCAAGTAAATAAAACACAATAGTTAAAGGGAGGCGGCATACCCATAATTAAAAGAGGAAACGCCACAACAGGATGACAAGCTAATATCACGGCTTTGCACTTGAGAAAGGTCTTTCTACAACAGTACTTTTCAATGGTATTTCACCAGCTTACACAGAGGGAAATCATTTCACTCACTCCTGAAATTTATTTATCAATTGAACAAAATGTGACTCAATAATACAAGCCACACTGCAATGTATAGGATAAGAAGTATACATGTTTCTCTTCAGAATCAAAACCATTCATCACAAAGGTTAACAAACAAGACAGCCTTCAAAATACAATTAAGAAAGGCCCCATGGGTGATACTTCATAGACTAAAAATGATCTTTCCAAGATGACATGCTGTCTCCTTCCATACAGAAAAGCTCTGGGTAACTCTTAAATGGAGGTCTCTCTTGCTGAAGCTCCCTCTAACCTGGTATGTGCTGTGCTTACTCACTCAGTCATGTCCGACTCTCTGTGACCCTTTGGACTGTAGCCCACCAGGCTCCTCTGTCCATGGGGATTCTTCAGGCAAAAATACTGGAGTGGGTTGTCATGCCCTCCTCCAGGGGATCTTCCCAACCCAGAGATTGAACCCAGGTCTCCTGCATTGCAGGCAGATTCTTCATCATCTGAGCTGCCAGGGAAGCCCAAGAATACTGGAGAGGGCAGCTTATCCCTTCTCCAGGGAATCTTCCCAACCCAGGAATCGAACGATGGTCTCCTGCACTTCAGGTGGATTCTTTACCAGCTAAGCTACCAGGGAAGCCCCTAACCAGGTATAAGATGGTGCAAAGACTGTATTAGGAAAGAGAATAGCTAGCTTTGCTCACAAGAATAAAACATAAAGGGGTAATTTGAACTGAGTCTTCAAGGATGATAAGAGTTCACCAAGCCAAAAAGAACTTTCTTGGTAGAGAGGAGAGGGTGCACAAGGCAGAGAGAGATGTAAGAAAACAGAGTATGCAGGCATGAGAACAAAGGGCAATTAGAAAGGAAAGACACCAGATTCAGGAATGTAAGTAAAGAAGTATAAAAGGCACTCTAGGATGACTGCATTTTATCCCATGCTGTGCTATATTTAGTCAATCAGTTGTGTCTGACTCTTTGCAACCCCATGGACTGTATGTAGCCTGCCAGGCTCCTTTGTCCATGAAATTCTCCAGGCAAGAATATTGGAATGGGTTGCCATTCCCTCCTCCAAGGGATCTTCCCAACCAGGGGGATCGAACCCAGGTCTCCCACATTGAAGGCAGATTCTTTATTGTCTGAGCCACCAGGGAAGCCCATGGGAGAGAAGGAATTATTCAATGTTTATCAAACAAGGTACTGAATATACTAAGATGCATATTTTAGAACAATGACTGGGACCTATGTACTAACAACCGTTTTTTTCCTATATTGAGAGAAATAAGAATTCTTAGTTTGGGAGCCTGTGGGAGGATGCTAAGGAAAGAATTGTGCAGAGAGACGTGGGCTGGAGAGAAATCACACTGTCTCCAGAGCTGTGCAGCAGTGGTTCCTCTGCAGTGCAATAGACTTGTAAGGTTTATGTTGAGGTTGTATTCCGTGTCGCGGGATGCAGGAATGCCAGCCATCCAGGCAGAGCTCTGCCACCTTCCAGTGGGAAGGACAGGCAGGTTTGTGCCAGACATGATATAGGAACAAGGGACCTGGAGTGAGGCAGCAGTCACATTCATCAAGATTAGTGTTCCGTGTTCAGCTGTAGGACATGTAAAGTGACAGCTAACGTCAGTTGAGCTCTATGCACTAGGTACCATTTTGAGTGTTTTACATGCATTAATTTATTCTTCATAACAACCCCATAGGTAGGTACTACAATATTATCAATTTCATTTTACTGATGAGGAATCTGAGCCACATACAAGTTAGGAAACTTACCCAAGATCTCACAGCTAGTAAACAGAGGCACTGGCATTCTAACCCAGGCTATTTTGACCCTACCACAACACTAAAAGTGAGCCCAAGTTCCTATAACAAGGTACTGTAGACTGGATGACAAACATTTATTTCTCACATTTCTAAGAACTGGGAAGTGCAAGATCAAGGTACTGGCAGATGTGGTGTCTGATAAGGTCTCTCTTCCTGGTTTGCAAATTTGTCTTCTTCCTGTTTTCTTACATGGTGAAGAAAAAGCACGTTCCAGAATCTTCATCTTCTTGAAATGACAGTAAATGTACCGTGGAGGCCCTACCCTCATGATCTTACCTAAACCTATTTATCTCCCAAATATCTACCTCTGAATGCCACTGCACTGGGGGTTAGGGCTTCACTCTTTGAAATCATGGGGAAGGGAGTTGGGAACACACCTTCAGTCCATAACAGCTTGCATGTTCCTCTCTCAGAAGGAAATAACATAAGCTCACTCCCTGTCACAGGCTGGTGCTCAGGGTATGAAATCTCAATACTAAAGAGGTATGGGGATGAAGTAACATTCAGAAGACATGGAGAGCGGACAGACCTGAAGGAAGAAGACCAAGCTCTAGTCTTTCTGGGCATAAATGACATATTCTGTGGAAAGGTCAAAACTGCCTGACTTTTCTAGTAGAGCAGAATTTTGGAGTTGTTTTCTGAAAAAAGTCTCTGAAGACAACTGGTTGAGGAGATATAGGATACCATGAAAACAAAGCGTGGGGAATTGTGGTAGCCATAATGCTAAAGAAATGTTGAGAAAGAGCAGGAATGGAGCCATCAGGTGATGGCTGAGGTAAGTCTTACAGACCACACAGAAGTTACCCATGCAAAGGACTTGGGGAGGCACTCCAGGGACTCCTTAACCAAGAGAAAAGGCTAAGTAGACAAAAAGTAGGTCAATACGATGGGCTTCCCTGATAGCTCAGTTGGTAAAGAATCTGCCTGCAATGCAGGAGACCCCGGTTCATGACCCCGGTTCCTGACCCTGACCCCTGGGTCAGGAAGATCCCCTGGAAAAGGGATAGGCCACCCACTCCAGTATTCTTGGGCTTCCCTTGTGGCTCAGCTGGTAAAGAATCTGTCTGCAATGTGGGAGACCTGGGTTTGATCCCTGGGTTGGGAAGATCCCCTGGAGAAGGGAAAGGCTACCCACTCCAGTATTCTGGCCTGGAAAATTCCATGGACTGTATAGTCCATGGGGTCGCAAAGAGTCAGACACAACTGAGCGACTTTAAATGTAAAAAAAAAAAAAAAAAGATCAAAGACAATGAGCAAATCAACTAATTTCTAATGTCTTCTAAAATCTTAAATATCCAATGTCCAAGTTTATAAGCTGGACAGTATTTCTCTAATTCATAAAAATGTTTTACAACATGAATTAGGTTCTCAAAAACCACCCTTTGGGTTTCTTCCAGGAGGATAGATAGATATCTTATGCACAAATACAAGTATTCATGTCCTTCGTTTTTTGGACTTTGAATCCATCGATTAAGTAATGATGCTATAAAAAATGCAATTCAGGATGAGTCCAGAAGTGATTGATCCCTGGGATGTGACCCAAGGAGGTAGATTCTTATATCCCTAATAAATATTCTGATCTGTATCATTCTTCAGAGTTGGCAGTCCTGAAAGGTAAAGATATAGCAAGAAAAATGAGGGAAAAAAATTGTTTGCTTTGGTGCCATCTGAAGCTTAAACACTACATTCTCACAGATGCTTTGCTGCTGCTGCTGCTGCTAAGTCACTTCAGTCATGTCCGACTCTGTGCGACCCCATAGACAGCAGCCCACCAGGCTCCCCCGTCCCTGGCATTCTCCAGGCAAGAACACTGGAGTGGGTTGCCATTTCCTTCTCTAATGCATGGAAGTGAAAAGTGAAAGTGAAGTCGCTCAGTCATGTCCGACTCTTTGCGACCCCATGGACTGCAGCCTACCGGGGTCCTCCGCCCATGGGATTTTCCAGGCAAGAGTACTGGAGTGGGGTGCCATTGCCTTCTCCGCACAGATGTTTTAGCAATATTTAAACTGCTAGGATTAAGTGGCTCCAGCTGGTGATAATTAGAACCAGGGTGAATGGGGAGAGAGAGAGAAAGAAGGGGGGCAGCTGGAAAGAGCTCCAGCACCCACCAGGAAGAAGCTGGTTTTCCATTTCATTTGCCTCCACTACCATCACCATCCACCTGTCACCCATCTGTGTGCACCCATACTACTTCATCGGCAATGAGAGGCTGGTGGTGCAGCAAGGTTAATTCAACCTGCCTTTTGTATCAGATGTGCTGCTTATGCTGATACTTGCCATAAACATGAAACTTTTATATGAATATAACAGTGAATATTTTTATTCAACACATATTGTTTGTTTTAATTAATTAATTATTTTACTTTACAATATTGTATTGGTTTTGCCAATTGATTTGAATCCACCATGGGTATACATGTGTTCCCCATCCTGAACACCCCTCCCACCTCCCTCCCCATCCCATCCCTCTGGGTCATCCCAGTGCACCAACCCCGAGCACCCTGTATCCTGCATCAAACCTGGACTGGCAATTCATTTCACATACGATAATTTACATGTTTCAATGCCATTCTCCCATATCATCCTGCCCTCGCCCTCTCCCACAGAGTTCAAAGGACTGTTCAATACATCTGTGTCTCTTTTGCTGTCTCACATACAGGGTTATTGTTACCATCTTTCTAAATTCCATATATATGCATTAGTATACTGTATTGGAGTTTTTCTTTCTGGCTGACTTCACTCTGTATAATAGGCTCCAGTTTCATTCACCTCATTAGAACTGATTCAAATGTATTCTTTTTAATGGCTGAGTAGTATTCCATTGTGTATATGTACCACAGCTTTCCTATCCATTCATCTGCTGATGGACATCTAGGTTGCTTCGATGTCCTGGCTTCAACAAATATTGTTGATTTAACATATGCCAGGCACAGGGGGTTGCTGAGGATGTAGTAGTGGATAAAGTAAATTTGGCCTCCCATCACAAAGCTTAAATCTAGTGAGTGATACTAACAAGAAAAGGTGCTGTAAGAGCTATAAAGGCAGAGATACAGTATACTAAATGAGTATGTGTATCTGTGCTCAGTCTGACTCTTTGTGACCCCATGAACTGTAGCCTCCGGGCTTCTCTGTCTGTGGAATTTTTTATCCAGGCAAGAATACTAGAGCGGGTTGCCATTTCCTACTCCAGGCTACAGGAATATGTAAACATAGAAAATAGAGGCCCCAGGGTGGTCAAGGAAGGGAGTAGGGGAGTGATAGTTCAGAGAAAAGGGAGTGTACAGAGTCATTAAAAAAAAGAAAACATATTCCAAGCAAGGAATTGAAAATAAATCAATATAACAGAAATATTCAGTGGAAATATTTGGACTATAAAGAAAGAGGAGTGCCAAAGAATTGATGCTTTTGAACTGTGGTGTTGGAGAAGACTCTTGAGAGTCCCTTGGACCACAAGGAGATTCAAGCAGTCAATCCTAAAGGAGATCAGTCCTGGGTGTTCATTGGAAGGACTGATGCTGAAGCTGAAATTCCAATATTTTGGCCACCTGATGCAAACAACTGACTCATTGGAAAAGACCCTGATGCTGGGAAAGATTGAAAGCAGGAGGAGAAGGGGATGACAGAGGATGAGATGGTTGGATGGCATCACCGACTCGATGGACATGAGTCTGAGCAAGCTCCAGGAGTTGGTGATGGACAGGGAGGCCTGGCGTGCTGCAGTCCATGGGGTCGCAAAGAGTTGGACACGACTGAACTGAACTGATTCAGTGGAAAATTTCTTTGTGTTGAGAGATGTTCCCATGTAAGTTTAAAGTGTATGTACAATATAAATGCAGACACGTGTGTGTGTGTGTGTGTGTGTGCGTTCAGTGGTTTCTGACTCTTTGTGACCCCATGGACTGCAGCCCACCAGGCTCCTCTGTGTATGGAATTTTCCCAGCAACACTGGAGCAGGTGGCCGTTTCCTCCTCCAGGAGATCTTCCCAACCTAGGGATCGAACCCGTGTCACTTGCACCTCCTGTATTGGCAGGCGGTTCTTTACCACTGTGCTAGCTGGGAAGGAGAGGCATTTATGGGCCTGAGGCCCAGGAAAAAAGTCACAATTATACACAAACCTTTCTCAGCTCTATTGTGGCATTTTTCTTCCTCACAATATTCTTTAAAAATTACATTTTTAAGGCAATGAGAATACTTCATGGTATTTTAAAAGAATTTCCACTAATGAGGAAGTTTGAGGCTAGAGGCATAAAATTTTATTTTTCCTGCTGTTGAATTATTTTGTCTTCTTTTATTGATGGCCTACTCTGCAATCAACTGAAACCTAAATGAGGGTTCATCCTTTGTCTGAGTAAGTAGTTATAAACTTAGTTCTTTATGATAACAAAGGCTTTTATTTTCTTTGTCATCATTTTCTAATTGTAATTGCTATTTACCCACTAACTTGAAAAATAGGATTCAGTGTTAGGTTAATGCTAGAAGTTAATATTCCCCAATTTTAACCCTGCATCACAAAATTACAAACAAAAATAAATTGTTATATGCTTATATTAAAAGTTCATGCTGTACAACAATTACAATGAAAATAAATTTACACACTTTTAAAATATTCTGACAAGCAAAAAACAAGTTAGAGACTAACAAAGAGGTAAAGAGCCTCTTGATGAAAGTGAAAGAGGAGAGTGAAAAAGTTGGCTCAAAGCTCAACATTCAGAAAACAAAAATCATGTCATCCGGTCCCATCACTTCATGGCAAATAGATGGGGAAACAGTGGAAGCAGTGGCTGACTTTATTTTTGGGGGCTCCAAAATCACTGCAGATGGTGACTGCAGCCATGAAATTAAAAGATGCTTACTCCTTAGAAGGAAAGTTATGACCAACCTAGGCAGCATATTAAAAAGCAGAGACATTACTTTGTCAACAAAGGTCTGTCTAGTCAAGGCTATGGTTTTTCCAGTAGTCATGTATGGATGTGAGAGTTGGACTATAAAGAAAGCTGAGCACCAAAAAATTGATGCTTTTGAACTGTGGTATTGGAGAAGACTCTTGAGAGTCCCTTGGACTGCAAGGAGATCCAACCAGTGCATCGTAAAGGAGATCAGTCCTGGGTGTTCATTGGAAGGACTGATGTTGAAGCTGAAATTCCAATACTTGGCCACCTGATGAGAAGAGGTGACTCATTTGAAAAGACCCTGATGCTGGGAAAGATTGAGGGTAGGAGTAGAAGGGGATGACAGAGGATGAGATGGTTGGATGACATCACCAACTTGATGGACATGGGTTTGGGTAGACTCTGGCAGCTGGTGATGGACAGTGAGGCCTGATGTGCTGTGGTTCATGGGGTTACAAAGAGTCAGACACGACCGAGCAACTGAACTGAACTTGTATTTTCTATCCAAACCAGAGTCAAGGTCTATCTGGTCTCCTTTTTCACGTTAGAAAAGTCCTGTTTGCCTCTTAGTAGTTTGCAAACATCTTATGTCTTTCCAAAGTCTCATAGATTTAAGCACAAACAACATCAACAACAATTATACTTTAACTGCATCCTCTCATCCCTAAAATGCTAATGGTTTTTCAACTGATGGGGCTTCAAGAATTGTATCTTCTTCCTCTTGTGATCTCTAATCTTTCCCTAGTTTTCTTTCCTGCTCTTTTTGACTAGACTTTTTTGCATGATGTCCCAGACTTTCAGAAAATTATTCTCTAGATATGCAACTACTTCACTTTTTTAAAGCTGAGCATAAAGTCACATACAAATAACAATCCAATGAAGAAACAGCAGATATTTACATTGTAAATTTTCAGTCTTACTCTCTTACTAGCATATTGATAACTAAAAGAATGAAGCTCCTTTCAAAACGGGAAGATAAAAAACTACTTGAAGTCAGTGAAATAAAAGTATTTGTTTAGAAGCCATCACTTATTAATGTAATAAATATTCACTAAGTTGCTCTTTGTAAGATTTCATATCTTACATATGAACAGAAAGCTGTAGGGTCCCTACCTTATTCTTCCATTCTAGAATAACTCTTGCACCCAGAGCAAACTTTCATTAATTCCTGAAAAGCAACTAAGCTTTCCTTAAATGATGCCGCCTGGAGAAAGCAATGGCACCCCACTCCAGTACTCTTGCCTGGAAAATCCCATGGATGGAGGAGCTTGGCAGGCTTTAGTCCATGGGGTCACACAGAGTCAGACACGACCGAGTGACTTCACTTTCACTTTTCACTTTCATGCATTGGAGAAGGAAATAGCAACCCACTCCAGTGTTCTTGCCTGGAGAATCCCAGGACGGGGGAGCCTGGTGGGCTGCCGTCTATGGGGTCGCACAGAGTCGGACACAACTGGAGCAACTTAGCAGCAGCAGCAGCAGCAGATGATGATGCCACCTTGTGGCTAGCCTACAAATCTGTAAAAGGCCACATCTCGTCAAGTTCTCCATCTCAGGCAGCAACATTTTTATATTTCCCTTCCCAACTCTTTTCCAACTTTTGCCCTGTTATCTAATATCTTCTTACTACCTTTTCTATTCTGTTAAATTTGTCAGAAAAATAAGTAAGCATAGCAGCCCAATCATGGCAAATAAGAGAGAATATCAATTATATATATATCTCTCTCTCTAAGTATCAGTACAAAAGAAAAAAAAAAGCCATGAGATGGATGACATGAACAAACAGTCACAACAGACATTCTCCACAAAGGCCTGATCAGGGACTTTTCTCGTGTCACCCAGTTCTACAAGTGTTCTGTACAGCTCTCACCCACACAAGTCTCTGGTCAATTTGTCTAAAGACAACTATGTAACATAAATGTACTAATCATAAACATTGTACACAATAAATATTCATAATGCTACGACTGTAAGGGAGGGAGGGTATAATTATAGTATCTAGAATTGACTGAAATAATGATTTCAAATCATTTACTGAATTTCTCAAATTCAATAAAAATGGAAGGAGTCTTCCATATTCAGCAGTCAATGCTGGACTACCTCTGGAAGAATAGTTAAGAAGTGCTGAAAATCTCTCGACTCCTCAAGAGGGGGTTGGGGCCTCGTGGACTCATAAAGATAAGGTCCCTACTGGACCTACCATACACGAATAATCACAGGGAAATTTAGGATGGGCAGCAAGTATTGTATGAAACCACATGATCACTTTCAGAATATGAAAGCAGGAATTGTAAAGGCCATAAAAATCAGTTCCACAATGTACAAAAGGCCCATCCTTGAGAAGATGAAGTTACCAAGAGCTATAGATCCTCCCTTCATCTCTCAGCATGGAGCACATCTGCGTATTTTTTGACCAGCTTCCTCCCTGTTCTCGACACTTGCATCCCAGAGAAACCGATTAAAAAATGGCTGGTCTCAGGTGACATTTCTATTGTAAACCATTTGATTTCTTTTGAGTATACCACTACTGAACTCTTAGTTAAGAGCACTGACCTAGGAAACAGGAGACATTTACTCGACACATGGGGCCAATGACTCTGAGGAACTCTGAGCTGAAAGACTCAGTCTCAAACCAAAGACAGACACTGACAATATTGTCACCTCTAAAACTAATCTCAGGCTGACACATGGGAAGCTTTTCATTCTAAAAGGAACTATCATAATAGAATAAAGGTTATCAATTCAAGTATTTATAAACTTTATTTCTAAATTGGATTTACAGTATATGAAACTTGCTAAAAAGTTGGTCTACAGGGCAAGAATCCTTGTTTATTTTATCCAGTGATATGCTTCCTATGTGCTAGGCTATTTTTAATTTTTAATTCTTTCTAAGAAAAATTGATATTACAGATGGGAAAACATCACAGAAAATCTACTGCTCAGTCTTGTGAAGTTTCATTACAGAAACATGAGCTATTCAATAAATCTTCATGTTTAAAAAACATACATATCTATATGATTAAAGGAAAAGCAAAAGAAATGCTCAAAGGATCAGTTCTTAGCTATATATTTATGGCTAAAAAGTGAGTTGTATTTATTCATTGAGAGAAATAAAAAGAAACACCCACAGGCACATACAATCCTTAAAATGTGTCTCACTAATGAATTCTTTAAAGAACACACAGTTAAACTAGTCAAGCTTCTATATCATCTAGCTATGCCGAGTCAATTTCACCCTTAACTCATTAACCTTATACTTCAGTCCCTAAAAAAAATCTCAAACTTTAGGATGCATCTGAATCACCTGGAAGGCTTGATAAAACACAGATTATTGAGCATCATTTCAGATATGTGATTCAGTAGGTCTTGAGTGGGAATCAAGAATTTGAATGTATAGAAGGTTCAAGGCAATTCTGATGCTGCTGATCCAGGGACCATACTCTGAAAGCTTCTACCCTGGAATATTCATTTTTAAACACACATTCATTTTCAAAATCTCAGACTCCAGTAAGTTATCCTTAGGCTTATGTATTTGATTATATGAATAGCAGGTCACATGTGAAAGAGGCTAAAGTCAGCTTATTCATATATGCTTTAGGTAAAACTCATCTAAAAGTATTTTTTGCTTAAATAAATTCTTCAAAGAAATTCATTTCTATCTTTTTCTAAAGCATATTTGAATTGAGATAAATTCCTTCTAACAAATGGTACATTATCTTGAGTTTTGAGATCTTTCAAATGCTTACTCTGTGTCTTTTTGAAGTCATGTAATCTTAATGCAGCTAAATATTTTCACATTATTTCACCGTGGCTTCTATATGGCAAACTTCATGTAATGTGTCAGTTCCTTCAAAGCATAATAACTGGGTAATGTTAGAAGAAGATTTCTATCTTTAAATCAAACTAAAATGAAGCAGTATTATGTTATAGATACTCAGAATTAAAATAGTCATTTATAGGGGTTATGATCATAAATTCAATAAAATCATTTTAAACAATAAAAATATTTAAATCTTTTGTTAATATTGAAGACTCACTGTCTTTTGAAGACTAACTTTCTTCTGAAGTATTTAACAAAATTGTATAGAGGGACACCAAGCAGAATCACAGAATTACCTCTGTCCCAGTACTCTTGCCTAGAAAATCCCATGGAAGGAGGAGTCTGGTGGGCTGCAGTCCATGGGGTTGCTAGGAGTCGGATATGACTGAGTGACTTCACTTTCACTTTCATGCACTGGAGAAGGAAATGGCAACCCACTCTAGTGTTCTTGCCTGGGGAATCTCAGGGACGGGGAAGCCTGGTGGGCTGCCGTCTATGGGGTCGCACAGAGTCGGATACGACTGAAGTGACTTAGCAGCAACAGCTCATTGCAGGACCTCTCCTGAGGGGAGTTTTGACTTTGGGATCTTATAGGAAATATACAGATGAAAGTTATAATGCTATTTTTTTGTTCCCAAGAGTAAGAAATCCCCAAACCCTTTGTAATTTTGTAGATATAATTCCTATGAGATAATAATTCTCATACTATGATGAATACTCAGGTCCATTTCCAGAATATGTGACCATATATTTCTCTAATCTTCTAAACCATCAGGTACCCCTAAACTCCTCGTGAATGACTCCAGTAATTCCCAAGACAATATTCACCTCAATAATTGCCTTTTATCTATGTATAAAAGATGAACTGTACCAGCTATTTATAAGTTCCAAGCTACACATTCACCATTCAAAGCTTTATCAAATTCTTAAGTTAGCAGAAAGAAAAAGAAACCAAAAATTCACTCAATTATTAGAATTATCTTCATGATTAAATTGGCCTGTGAGTTATTAGATTATTTGCTTATGATGGTTCAAAAAGCATCCACTGATATGGTTTACTGTATATACAAGTTTGAACCTGAATTGGAACACTAGCTAGGTATGTCAGCTAGAAAAATTATTTAAAATAATTTGAATTATTTAAAATGTCTTTGATTAATCCTGAAAAGAAGTCAAGTTTAAATGCACAATCTATATAATCCAGTGATTCTCAACCTTGACCTCATGTTAAAATTATCTGTGAAGGTTTTAAACAAACTGATACCTGTGCTCCACCTCCAGAGACTTTAATTAGTTTATGGGTGATCTATATGTGATTCTGATATGCAACCAGAACTACTAACTTACCAGAGGATATTTAATGGTCAATCAAAAACTTCCATTGTCCTTAAATGTCAAAATGAATAATTGTTTCCTAATAACTTATATATTGAATGAAATTGGCTTATGATAGAATGACTATAAAATTTATTCTCCAAGCCACAACACTTCTGAAAGTGAAAGGAGTTGCTATTTGCAATTGACCTAGGACAACAAGGGTAAACCAGGGCTGTCCTGGGCAAAACAGAATGCCCTATGGTCACTCTACTCATAGAAGAGCTACTGGATATTTTTAATTATATAATTCATGTTTAACATATTTTATATACTATACAGTTACATATGCCAAAAGATTGAGGTTTTTAACGACAGAAGACAGTTTAAATAATACTTGAAAAGTTAACATTTAGAGTCTCAATCCACTGGATAAATGCCTATTTACTTAGGATCATGTGTAAAGAGAAGATTTTTGGACTAAATTAAGATTTGCTGGGAGAGCAAACTAAAATAGTAGAGATAATATTTTAAATATCATTAATTTTCTGTGCCAACCCCATTTCAGTGGATAATCACATGCAATAATGCTGACTCTCAAAATGGTAGATTAAAATAATTCATTTCTGTTTTTAATTAAAACTGAGAAAGTAGGAACTAATAATATATGTGTCAGAGCCACATGTGTGCAGTATCAAAGATAAGAAGGGGATTGCAGCAAGGGTTTGCTTCTTGAGTTCCTTGACAATTTACAAGGAAAGCAGAAAGCATGGAAGCTGGTGGCTGCCATAGAGATACATGATGACACGAGAAGCAGCTCTTTTGTTGGCTGAGTTGCTGGAAGCCGTAGCATTGGTCCTCTAATTGCTCAAGGTCACCAACAACCTTGTCCATGTACATACATCCAGTGTGACAACCTCTACATCCCCCCAGGGATCTATGGATGCATCAACTTTGGGATGCTTTTATTGGTAATCTCTAATATCAGATCTTAAAGCCAGCTGGGCTTGAAGATGATAGAAAAATCGTCCTGTTCTGCACAGACTTAAATGAAAGGGTGATGGGTCTTTGGTGGCCAGGCGGGGAGTGGGGGTGGAAACACAATATACTCCTCTATAAATAAACCCCACCAGATCTCTAAATAAGATTGACTCACTGTTTCCTCCATGCCCTTCCTGAATTTCTGAAGTCCTCAGAGTACAATGAATAACTGCTTGTCTCCCTATTTAACAAAATGTGTTACCAGAATGCCCCTCTCTGCACAGATTATAGAGATCTCTGCTGCTGTTGCTTCAGCTAAGTCATTTCAGTCATGTCTGACTCTGTGCGACCCCACAGACAGCAGCCCGCCAGGCTCCCCCGTCCCTGGGACTCTCCAGGAAAGAACACTGGAGTGGGTTGCCATTTCCTTCTCCAATGCACGAAGTGAAAAGTGAAAGTGAAGTCGCTCAGTCATGTCCGACTCTAGCGACCCCATGGACTTCAGCCTACCAGACTCCTCCGTCCATGGGATTTTCTAGACAAAAGTACTGGAGTGGGGTGCCATTGCCTTCTCTGATGGAGATCTCTAACCCAGTACAAATCTCAGTTTATAGGAGCTTTACCACTTGCACCAGAATTCCTTCTATTTATCAGTAGCACTGTGCTGTGATTACAGTTATAAAACTGAGTTCCGTGGTAGACTTCGTCAGAAATTGAAACAATAGATTTTAAGAGTATTTCAGGGGACAGAATATCCTAATTAAAAAAAAAAAAAACAAGCTCACACAGATTTTTTTTGGGGGGGTATCCCAGGACAATGTAGCCCTTAAAAAGGCTCTCCCAAAAGTTAGCCTTCATATCACCAAGTGCTTGAAATATTTATTAGCAATCACCCAGAACTATGGTTTCCTGATAAAATAATTTTGGATAATGTTGAATTAACAAAGTTAAATGGATTTTATCACAGCAGCCTCTTCAGGGTATAAAATGCACTGAATTTCAATAAAAGCGATAGATGGTGCATGTTTTCACGAAATCTGATGTCATGAAGTTCTTTTTGTGTTAGGGAAGCCCATGAATTAGCTCTGCAGAATATACTGTAGGATATGCTGCATCATGATCAATAATTTTTCTAATCAAACATCTTTCCTAAACCTCCCCAGTACAAATTAAACAAATACCTTTGTCCCAAACTGTGTGAAAACAGAATATTAAACACCAACCAAAAAGTCTATAGCTAGTACCCTTTAAGAATGAAGGGGAAATATAGATATTAACAGACATATAAAAACTGAGTTATCTGACTTGCCTGGTGGTACAGTGTCTCCGGCCAATGCAGGAGACACAGGTTTGATCCCTGGTCTGGGAAGATCCCACATGCAGTGGGCAGCTAAAAGCCCACGCACCACAACTACTGGACTCACAAGTGCTAGGATCCAAGAATCGCAACTACTGAAGCCATTGTGCCTAGAGCCTGTGCTTGGCAAAGAGAGAAGCCACCACAATGAGAAGCCCTGCACTACATCGAAAAGTCGCTGCTCAGCTTTCTTTATGGTGCAACTCTCATATCCATGCATGACTACTGGAAAAACCATAGCTTTGACTAGATGGACCTTTGTTGGCAAAATAATGTCTCTGCTTTTTAATCATAGGTAGCTGACAGCTATCATATGTGGCTGATTCTTGAACAACACAGGCTTGAACTGTGTGGATCAACATACACGTGGATTTTTTTAAACAGTAAACTCTACAGTACTACACAATCCAAGGTTGACTGAATCCATGAATGTAGTACCATGAATACAGAAGAATCATGGCTACTGAGGAACCACATATAGTCAGTTATACATATAAGTTATACTCAGGTTTTCAACTGCAGAGAGAGGGTCAGTACCTCACCACCTATCTTGTTCGAAGATCAATGGTATATTTTACTTTTTACTTTATTATTATTTTTAATAATGAATAAAAAATGAAATATACATTTTTCAAATATACATGGAATAAAAAAGCAAAAGAAATGAGACAGTATTCAAAAAGATTTAAAAAATAATTATTCAAAAAATAGTTATAGACAGAAAATTCAAATGAATCTACAGATAAATTATTAGAATCAGAACAAATAAGATTGCCAGATATAAAGTAAATATATGGAAATTGATTTATATATGTTGGCTACAAGTAGTATGTAAAAAACTTTAAAAGGTACTATTTGCAATAATACAAAAATACAAAATAATCAGTAATCAATTTAACAAAAGATTTGAGACTTGTAAACAAAATCTAAACTTTATTGGGAGAATTTTTTTAACTCTAAATTGATTGACACACTATGTTCAAAATCGGAATATTCAGTATCATTAAAATGACAATTCATCCATCAGATCAGATCAGATCAGTCGCTCAGTCATGTCCGACTCTTTGCAACCCCATGAATTGCAGCATGCCAGGCCTCCCTGTCCATCACCAACTCCCGGAGTTCACTCAAACTCACGTCCATTGAGTCGGTGATGCCATCCAGCCATCTCATCCTCTGTTGTCCCCTTCTCCTCCTGCCCCCAATCCCTCCCAGCATCAGAGTCTTTTCCAATGAGTCAACTCTTCGCATGAGGTGGCCAAAGTACTGGAGTTTCAGCTTTAGCATCAGTCCTTCCAAAGAAATCCCAGGGCTGATCTCCTTCAGAATGGACTGGTTGGATCTCCTTGCAGTCCAAGGGACTCTTGAGAGTCTTCTCCAACACCACAGTTCAAAAGCATCAGTTCTTCCGTGATCAGCCTTCTTCATGGTCCAACTCTCACATCCATACATGACCACTGGAAAAACCATAGCCTTGACTAGATGAACCTTTGTTGGCAAAGTAATGTCTCTGCTTTTGAATATGCTATCTAGGTTGGTCATAACTTTCCTTCCAAGGAGTAAGCGTCTTTTAATTTCATGGCTGCAGTCACCATCTGCAGTGATTTTGGAGCCCAGAAAAATAAAGTCTGACACTGTTTCCACTGTTTCCCCATCTATTTGTCATGAAGTGGTGGGACCAGATGCCATGATCTTCGTTTTCTGAATGTTGAGCTTTAAGCCAACTTTTTCACTCTCCACTTTCACTTTCATCAAGAGGCTTTTGAGTTCCTCTTCACTTTCTGCCATAAGGGGGGTGTCATCTGCATATCTGAGGTTATTGGTATTTCTCCCAGCAATCTTGATTCCAGCTTGTGTTTCTTCCAGTCCAGCATTTCTCATGATGTACTCTGCATAGAAGTTAAATAAGCAGGGTGACAATATACAGCCTTGATGTACTCCTTTTCCTATTTGGAACCAGTCTGTTGTTCCATGTCCAGTTCTAACTCTTGCTTCCTGAACTGCATACAAATTTCTCAAGAGGCAGATCAGGTGGTCTGGTATTCCCATCTCTTTCAGAATTTTCCACAGTTTATTGTGATCCACACAGTCAAAGGCTTTGGCATAGTCAATAAAGCAGAAATAGATGTTTTTCTGGAACTCTCTTGCTTTTTCTATGATCCAGCGGATGTTGGCAATTTGATCTCTGGTTCCTCTGCCTTTTCTAAAACCAGCTTGAACATCAGGAAGTTCACAGTTCACATATTGCTGAAGCCTGACTTGGAGAATTTTGAGCATGACTTTACTAGCGTGTGAGATGAGTGCAACTGTGTGGTAGTTTGAGCATTCTTTGGCATTGCCTTTCTTTGGGATTCAGTAAAAATCCTAACAGTTATGTGTGGAAACCGGCAAGTTGACTTTAAAAATCACATAAAAGAAAAAGTGGTCAAAATAACCATGAAATTCTTGATGTGGGAGACCTTATTCTACCAGATGGCATACATAGCTTATTACAAAGTTGTACGAAGTAGGACAGTGTAGAATTGGTATAAGCATAGATATATACACCAAAGTAATAGAGCAGAAAAATAGATCCATATTTACGTGGCTACTTGAATAATGTCAAACAGAACACTTAGAGCAGTGGGAAAAATGATCAACTCTTCACAAAAAATATGCAGGGTCAACTATTTATATAGGAAAGAACAAAATTTGGCCATTTCACATAGAAAAGAAAAATTCAGTTTTGGGTGCTTTAAAGATCTAAACACGAAAAGTAAACAATGAAACTAAGATTAGGAATATATTCCTGACCTTTGAGTAGAAAAAGATTTCTTAAACAGATTACAAAAAGCACTAACAATACAAAGAAATTTCAAAAATTTGATTACATTAAAATTGTTTTCCTACTCATCAAAACTCAGATCATGGCATCTAGTCCCAACATTTCATGGCAATTAGATTGGGAAAAAGTGGAAACAGTGCCAGATTTTCTTGGCCTCTAAAATCACTGTGGATAGTGGCTGTAGTCATGAAATTAAAAAACGTTGCTCCTTTGAAGAAATCCTATGACAAACCTAGACAATGTATTAAAAAGGAGAAACATCTAAGTTAAAAGAAGAGGAAAATAAAGAATCTTCTTTTTAAACAACTTAAAAAGAGAGAGAGAGAGATCACTTTACCAACAAAGATCTGTATAGTCAAAGCTATGGTTTTCTAGTAGTCAAGTATGGATGTGTGAGTTGGACCATAAAGAAGGCTGAGCACTGAAGAACTGATGTTTTCAAACCGTAGTGCTGGTGAAGACTCTTGAGAGTTCCTTGGACACCAAGATTAAACCAGTCCATCCTAAAGGAAATCAGTCCTGAATATTCATTGGAAGGACTGATGCTGAAGCTCCAATACTTTGGCCACCTGTTGTGAAGAGCTGACTCATTGGAAAAGACCCTGATGCTGGGAAAGATTGAAAGCGGGAGGAGAAGGGGATGATAGAGGATTAGATGGTTGGATGGCATCACTGACTCAATGGACATGAGTTTGAGGAAGCTATGGGACATGGTGAAGGACAGGGAAGCCTGGCATGCTGCAGTTCGTGGAGTCAGAGTCAGACACGGCTTAGTGACTGAACAACAACTAATCAAAACACAGACAAGAGTAAAGTCAAATTTATGGGGAAAGATACTTGTGAAACATAAAAAGAAAAATGAAAAAATAAAGAAATTTGACCAAGTTCTTCACAAAAATGAAAATGACCAATAATTTTTTTTAAATACATTGCCTTATTTACTTATTATTTATCATAGATGTTAGAATGATCATGGCTAATACTAATTTAAGCATGTACAGAATACCATTTAGATCCAATATTGGTATATTAAATCAAAGTATCACAGAACCTGATTTTAAGTAATCAGATTATAAAGAAATTTAATTCAAAATCAGTGGCCCATAAACTTCAGAAAATTGACTTAAGGGTAATGGTTAATTTTATGCATCAATTTTATTGGGCACACAGAAACCAAATTAAGTATTATTTCTGGGTATGACTGTTTTCAGATGATATTAGATGTTTTCAGATGATATTAGCATTTGTATTGCCCTTCCCAGTGTGGATGAGCATTATCCAATCCCTTCTGGGTTTGAATGAAGTGGTGGCGAAAGGAGGAATTTGCCCCTTTTTTCCTGTCTCAACACTTCAGCTGGGACACCTCATCTCATCTTTTCTGGCCTTAAGACTGGATTTACACCATTAACTCCTCTAGTTTTCAGGCCTTCAGGTTAAACTGAATTATGCCACCTTTCCCAGGTCCCAGGTCATAGATGGCAGATCATGGGACTTAGGCTTCATAATCACATGAGCCAATTCTTCACAATAAATAAATGTATATTTACAGATGCATTATAAAATAAAAATATATAAATATAAATATTATATATACCCTACTGGTTCTGTTTCTCTAGAGAACTCTCACCAGTACATTAACCTTGACGGTAATCAAAGAAATGGAAATTAAAATCATAAGATCTATACATTCATAGAAACATCTAAAATGTAAGACTATCAATCCCAAAGGTCAAGAATTTAGAGCAATGAAAATTCTCATCTACTACCTATGATTATGTAAATTAGCAAAAATCACCACAATGGACTGAACATTTCTGTCCCCCCAAATTCATATGTTGAATCCTAACCCCTAATGTGATGGTGAGGCCTGTAGAAGGTGGGCCTTTGTGAGGTAATTAGGTCATGATGCAAGAGCCTACATGGTGGGATTAGTGCCTTTATAAAAGGGACTCTAAAGAGTTCCCTGGAGAAGGCAATGGCAACCTGCTCCAGTACTCTTGCCTGGAAAATCCCATGGACGGAGGGGCTTGGTGGGCTGCAGTCCATGGGGTCGCTAGGAGTCGGACACGACTGAGCGACTTCACTTTCACTTTTCACTTCCATGCATTAGAGAAGGAAATGGCAACCCACTCCAGTGTTCTTGCCTGAAGAATCCCAGGGATGGAGGAGCCCGGTGGGCTGCCGTCTATGGGGTTGCACAGAGTTGGACACGACTGAAGCGACTTAGCAGCAGCAGCAGCAAAGAGCTCCCTTCCTCTCTGCCTGCCACATACGGGTACAGCAAGAAGTTGGCAGTCTGTAACCCTGTAACCCAGAAAAGAGACCTCACCAGAAGCTAACTAATACTGGTAACCTAATGTCAGACTTCCAGTCTCCATAACTATAAGAAATAAATTTCTATTGTTTATAAGCCACCCAGTCCATGATACTTTGTTATATTCAATAGCAGCCCAATCTGACTAAAACAACCACTTTGGAAAACTGATAGACATTCTACTAAATTTATATGTATACTATGATCCAGCAACCTCACACTTAGGTATATGCTCAGTATAAAACTCTTAATAGTAGGCTTCTTAGTAGTTTTAATACTTTTGAGTCTCTTAGTAGTAGGCTTCCCTGGCAGCTCAGATGGTAAAGAATCCACCTGCAATGTAGGAGACCAGGGCTTGATCTCTGGGTTGGGAAGATCCCCTGGAGAAGGAAATGGCAACACAGTCCAGTATTCTTGCCTGGAGAATTCCATGGACAGAGGAACCTGGTGGGCTACAGTTCCTCTGGGATCACAGTTCCTCTGTGACCCCTCATGGGGTCACAGTGAGTCGGCCACAACTGAGTGACTGTCACTCACTCGGTATAAAACTGTGCACATGTGCCCCAAATATATGCCCGAAAATGTTCACAGAAGCACTATACTTAAAAACCCCAAACTAAAACCAACCATAATGTGTACTAACAGTAGAATCAATGCATAAATTGTTGTGATATACAAGAGTATACTAACTATTAAAATGAAAGAACTACAAGTAATGACATGAACAATCTCTTAATATTCAGTGAAGAAAGTTAGATACAAAATACATAGTATATGACTTCACTTACATAAAGTTCAAAAACAGGCAAGACTAAGAGTTCAGTCTTGTTTCAAAAAGTGAAGAGTACAAAGGGGTCATGAGGAAAGCTTTTGGGGCACTGGCAATATTCTACCTGTATGCCATATGGTGATTACATGGGCATAGATTCACTGAGCTCTAAATTCTTGATTTGTACTTTTTTTCCTGCATTTTTTCACTCAAATTTTTTTAATTTTTAATGTCCTTAAATCATTTTTTAAATGTATTCAGCAATAATGAATTACTACTAATTCCTAAAATCTCAGTTTAATCTCATTTTGTGGCTCATGAGGGAAGCAATAAGTTAAAGAAAAAGAAAATATATATGAGCAACTGAAACAACTGCTGCCATGATTTCAGTAACTAACCAAAAACTTTTAGTTGAGACTAGTTGTGATTATCTAATTGTGCTGCTGAGGAATAACTAAACAAGAATTACTATTAGCAGGACTAGGCAGCTGTTAAGTATTTTGAGAGAGATGCAGTAATTTATCAGACAAAAATCTCAATGTGGAATTGAGATAAGAATGGATCACTTGAAGTCCTTTCCTAACATGATAAAATGTTGGATTTGGAAGCAACCTGAGAGATTACTTACCAAGTTTGAGAGATGGAAAACCTGATGCCAGAAGAGGCTGAATATCTGGTCAAGATTAAGGTCATCCACGTGGTGGCAAAGCTGGGAGAATAACTCACAACTATTTCTAGGGCAGAGCGTTTTCCGTTTCTCCAGGCCACTTCCCCACCCTACCTGCTTTCCGTTGTTATCGTTGGGGAATACTTTTTTCTCTTTTTTAAAATCTCAGGAATATTGAAAGTATGAAATTGTGCAACTTTTGTCTTCACCTGCTTTTAAGAACAGAATCTAAGTTTTTGCCTTTTTTTTTTTTTTAATGTGACTGCCATTGTACCTCATTCTCACAGCACTTCTGCCAGAATTGATAACTTTGGGAATGTAGTAAGTGTTTTTACCTAGACATTAACTCCACTGTTTACTGCAAATTTGGTTTTCAGAAGATAGTTTAATGTAATTCCAAAGTACGTAAAGACATACTTAGAGAAAAGAACCAGCTACCCAATAAGTATATATCTACCTTTTATATCCAGGCCCTGTAAGTTTCCAAATAACCCAAAGGAAACAGTGGTAACAGTGAATGTCCTTTGTGGAGGAAATCTGCTCTAATAGTTCCATGTCAGTTCTCTATACATTTTTATTCCCATTATGTCTATTACCTGGTAACCATGGAAACATACATGACAGACACTGCAGGAAAAACAAATCTAAAATACACACATTGAAACACATCAGTACAAATGATGCCCTTTTCAATAACCATTATACTTGGATTCTTTTCTCTTCAATGGATTTTAAGTCATCAATTGTATGTAAATTATGCCTAATAAAAAGGGTTTGTCTTACAGTAAGGTATCACATAGTGGAGTTAATATTGACATCATATATCACAAATGCCTCTAAGTTTAACTAAACTACCCAATGTATTTCTCTGGAAGTGTCTTTACCATTAATCATTTATGTAAAACAAACTAAATATTTATTGTGCAAAATATCTCTGGAAGGATTCACAAAAACTTGATAATGATGGTTACCTCTGAGAGGGGAATTTTGAGAAAAAAACAAGGAGAACTTATTTTTACAGTCCTTTTTAATGTTTAAGTATATATTTTGAATTTTAAAAATGAAAGCCACAAGTTTACAAGTTCATTTTAAATTAAAAAAATAAAATATCATTATGTTTCTCCCTATCTCTCCCTTCCATCACCAACACCTCCCCAAACATCCACATACACAGGAGCCTATGATTTCCTAACAAATATATTCTGGCACTGAAACTAATTTTCAAAAAGGCAGCAAGGACAATCAGGTACTCATCTATTCCCACCTTCTCTCCAAAAGCATCCTTCATAGTATCCACTTTTAGATACTCAAAACATAAAATTTGGGAATTACATCTCTTTTCCTGGGTACTAAGGGCCGCTAAGTGCATGCTTGCATGTGTCTAGCCTCCTGGTCTCCAGGTGGCACACTAAACCATTTCCCCATCAAAAGGGAGCTGCTACCATATTCTCTTAAGGACACCAAAGTGACTCTGGCAGCTACAATGCTAGAGAGGAAAATTTTCAATTATGACTCCCTGTATTATAACCAGCCCCTCACATCTCACCCTGGAGGTTGGTTGAGTTAGTCACTTGGTGGACCAGAGCAATTGGACCAAATTTCTCAGTTTAGTGAAGCTGATTTAAGCCAAAGTCCCAGGTGGGGAGCACCTGTTCTCAACTTCCTTTTTGCTACACCCAGCTCAGTGGGAAACGTCAACATTGGAAAGTGTTACTGCTTAGAATACTAAAATCTATCATCAACAAAACTGATAAGATTTACTCTCCATCTGATTTCCACTGTATTACTTTTCAATTGGTTTTAAGTTGGGATAGAGAAGAGAGGTTCTTTGAGGGAGTGAAGGTCTTTGAATCAAGGAAACAGGATGTATCCTATAACCCAAATAATTCAAACTCATCCTCCCTCCACTATCGAATTTCTAATTTTGACATCCCTTATTATCCAAAACCTAGCCACTGCTGAAAGCATCTTTAGTAACAAAATCAGATTGTAGTAGATCATATTTCATTGTCTTAAATGAAAAAAAGAATAATGCATTCCCAACCCAACCAAAAATACACACACACAGATACATGCACATGGCATTACCCTTTGACTCACTGCCAATCCCCCTCACTCACTCCACCCCACCACTCTGAACAAGCCAGGGTTACTCTCACCTTAGAGTCACTGCACCAGCTGTTCACTCTGCCTGGCAAAGTCTACCCTCAATATCCACATGATTCCTGTCCTTTTTAAGATTTCCCTAAAATATCATTTTCTCAATGAGGTCTACCCTGAAACTATAGCAACACTTCTCCCCTCCTACCTCCCTGATCTGTTTTATTTTTCCATGGCATTTTACACCCCCTAGTGTACTTCAGAATGTATAGTGGATACTGTCTGCTGCCTGTCTCCCCAAACTGAAATGCAAAACTTCATGTGGTAAGGATTTGGGGGGATGTTGTCATTGTTCACTGATGTATCAAGAGCCTTGAACAGTTCCTGGCACATTATACAAAGAAAGAAAGAAAGTGAAGTCGCTCAGTCGTGTCCAACTCTTGTGACTCCATGAACTGTAGCCTGCCAGGCTTCTCTGTTCATGGGATTTCCCAGGCAAGAATACTGGAGTGGGTTGCCATTTTCTTTTCCAGGGGATCTTTCCAATCCAGGGATTGAACCTGGGTCTCCCACACTGCAGGTAGACTCTTTACTGTCTGAGCCACTATGGAAGCCACATTATATAAACTCAATAAATATTTGTTGTTGAACTAAACACTGTCTCCAGGCCATCCACTGCCACATCAGTGGTTACTCCTTGACCTTTTAAAGTATCTCTGGATCATATTACTCATTGAGAATCTGATAAAAAGCTATGAACTCTCCCCCCAGGAAAACATATTCAGAGGAATGTTCATGTGTAGACAATTTAAACAATGCATATATACAAACACATTTAAATAAATTCTTTTATAGTTTCAGTGGGTCTCTAGACTACCAGAGGGCCATGCATGGAGACCTAAACCCACAGGCTATATAGAGTACGGAGGTGTCATCAGTAGGCCATGTAGGACACCATGAATGAAGTAAGAGTTCTACAATGCACTGGGAGAGTACCAGATGTCTGTTTTTATGTCAAGTGCTGGAGGAGAGGATTCCAGGAAGAGAGTTTTGTGGAAGGAGAGGCCAGAATAAGACTGTCCTGGGGCCAGAGCAGTAGGTAGGTGTGAAGAGAGCCCTGGTGCTTCCTCTTCCCTTCCTCCATGCTACTCTCCGGCTAACCATTCACCCCCACCCCACACCCACACCAAACCCTGCCCTGGGTTGCGTTAAGTTAGATCAGTAAGCAAAAACTGGCCTCCCGTAGGGTGAGGAAGGGCCACGGTAGCTTTGGGGTCAACACAGGTGGATGTGAAGGACACTACCCAGTAGAGGTAGTTGGAAGAGGAAGAAAATTCTAGTGGCCTCTCATCTGGGCCAATCATTCTCAGTTATATTCATTCATTTATGTGTGAGTGTGACTATCTCAGAGACTCCCTGAACAAACAGAAAGAAGAAAATGTTTAGGGCTTTTTATGTCTCTTCAGGGAAAAAAGAAACACTCTACAAATATGTAATCAAAATCAATCAGAATTACAAAAGTACTAAGAAATGGAAAATGTTTGTTAGAACACAAAAGATGTTTTAGAGAAAATGAATGGTCTCAATGATATTTAAGAATAGTAGACTGCTAATTGAAAATTATCATACTGAACAGACTGATGATGTCTGGAAAACCTGGCCTCCGTTGTTCCATTTGCTCTCCTGCAACAGAGAGAGCTCAGGTAAACAGGAGGAGGAGCCGAGATGAGTGGAGGTGGAACTCCAGGAACTAGGAAGCAGACAAAAATTCAACCAAGCTCTCCTTCAAGTGAACTAAGACTGTAGCTGTGAGAGCAGAGTAATGACACTGAACAGGATAATTCCTGTAAATGTCTGCTTAAAGGGCCAGTGTCAAGAGGAGGGGCCTGGAAAAGTCCACCAATGCAGAGAAAGCAGCATCTGTCAAGTCAGGAGGGGGTGCAGCTAAAGGAAATATGCAAAGCAGGGAGGAAATGTCTATTGAAAATGGTTGATTTCATCTGTTAGAACTCCAAAATGACTGCCAATATTGTGGTCAGGTTTGCCAGGTGAGTAGCAACAGTGTGGATTTTCTCAGGATCAGATGTGTAAAAGCTGTGCTGAAAAAAATCCCCACAGACTGAAGAGAAATAGATATTGTGTGTATTGTTGTGCTTATTCCATCAGGAAGTGACAGACACAGAGCCTTCTCTCCCCTGTGAATGACCCTGAACACTGCTCACCCTTAAAGACAGACCCAGAATAGCATTTGCTAGGAACAGGAACACACATCCTTGAGGAGCCACAGGCCCTTCACATCCACAATTTCAATGACCTCAAATAGCCTGTTACTTGGTGGTATGTTTGCAAGACAAGGTCACTGAGCTCCCAGTATAACTTCCCCAGATAACCTGAACTGTCTGATTGCCACCTCCAAAATAAATAGGTCAGAGAACTCCATTAATGCCCTATGTCTATCGTCTCTGCTTCAGAGCTGCAGACTTAGAGCCCTAGTGAAATCCTACAGGGACAAAACTCCATATGGTTTCCAAGACACTATCCTAAGAAGCTTCAACTCCACGGACCAGCTGGGCACTGTTTGCTTCATGTTCCTAGACCCTCTGGAAGTATTCCAGGTCTCCAAGACTAAAGAGGGAGCTATAAATACAAAATGTCTTCAAAAGCAAATTTTGAATGTCCTGGAAAGTTCAGGAGAATTTGGTCACAGCTGTCCTGACCCCCTTACTGCTTCCTACATTCTCATGGATGTAGAATCCTAGTCTCCTGTGATTTAAACATGACCACTTCCTATATTTGCTTTTACTTCTCCAACATCTCTTCCCATCCCTAATCATTCAGTCTCTGCTTAAAACTCTTTCCACAGAGCTCCTGCGTTAATCTTAAATTGAAATCTGACCACCTATCTCTTCTCTCTGCTATTGTAGGGAATAAATCTAAGTGTCTTCATAGGAGAGTATAAGATATTTAACAGAGCTATCAGACACATAACCAGTTAACACAAAATAAGACAAACACACTTAATTAAATCTCAGACTAAACAAAATATAGTTAGCAAAATAACATTAGATTTATAGCTTGCAATTATAAACATATAATTACAAATGGATAACTCACTCTCTTCAAAGTAGGTGCTTTTCAGCTTTTCCCATGGTACGTCTTCACTAGCAGTCTTAGCCTTAAATGAGTTTATCACCACTTTGGGCTGCATTCCCAAACAACCTTGACCCTCAAAAGACCCAAGCCAGTTCCTACAGATTCTTAACACCCCAAGATATAGAACAATAAGCTCAACCTGTTCTCTCATTAGTCCATAGCACTGGCTGCACGTTAGAATCATTGGGGTGTTTTTTTTTTTTTTTTTAAATCCTGTTGTTTGGGTCCCACCCCAAACCACTTGAAACAGAATTTCTAGGGGTGTGGGAGGAGGAGTAGGTATTGGCTGCTTTTTAACTCTCCACATAATTCTAATGTGCATACAGGGATGACAATTATGCACAAACCAGTGGTTCTCAGACATTAAAATGCAGGAGACTCACCTCTGAGACGGAATCTGTAGTTCCCGAAACGCAGAGAATCTGCTTCCTCAGAGTTGGGGTTGGAATCTAGGATCTGCCTTCTTACCAAATGCTGGGTGTTAACCGAATAAGGCAGTCCTTTTAAGAGCAAGGCAGTCCTTTTAAAACCATCTTAAAGAAACCCTGCCTTAGGTTTTAGATCAGTGGTTCTTAAAGCATGGCCCCCAAACCAGAATCATTAGCAACAGCATCACCTGGAACCCATTAGAAATGCAAATTCTTGGACCTCTACCTGAGACAGTGAAACAGAAATAGTGAGTCAACCAGTATTTTAACAGCCTTCCAGCTGATAGCAATGATCAGTCCAGTTTGCAAAGCTCTGACCCAGACGATTGCGTTTGTCAAGTAAAGAGGGGAAGGATCCCAATGAAGTAGATACCAGGTCCTATTGGCACACCTGGGGTTTTGCATCATGTCTTAAAGGCAAACATGTCTTTGGAAACAACCTAAACATTTTTGTGTAGTTGTCAAAAAGGCTATTCTAAGTCAAAATCTACAAAAAGTAGCAAATTATCCACCAAAATAAAACCATAATATTATTAAAGAGTAAACACGATATGCCTAAGAGTAAAACTAAAGGACAACAACAAAACAAATATTACAAACCAAAGAACAAAATTTTAGTGGCAAACCCTCAGGTTGATTTTCTGGAAAATTTCTTCTTTTCCCACTGCTGGGCACAAGCCTTTACAGAGTTACCAGGAAAACCTAGTAACAAGCTCCCCCTCAGAAATCCCAAAGAGCTCATGGTGGTAACAGCATTCACATGGCCCCACACTGGTCGTGAGGTATGTTAACACTTCATGTTTGGTACTACCCACTACCTACCGGGGAAGGTAGGATGGAAATGATCAGCCTCATTCACAGATGAAAATATTGGTGCCTATAAAACTTTATAAACCTATACGAATTGACAAGATTACCATTTAATAGGAGGCAGAGCCAGGATTAGAACCCACACTTTATACTGCAAATGGATTGCTCTCTTCCTAATCTGTACTGATTCCTACAACCTACTCGGTCTTTGCCTCAGGGCACGTGACTGGGAGGGCACCTGGAGCATCTTGGTGAGAAGGGCCTCTCCACATTAAAGTCTTCTACTGCAGCACAGATTGGGGGCAGGCAACAGGAGAGGGAATGATGATGACCTACTTTCGTAACATTCATCCTGACATGATTAGAATGAGAGCATTTTAAATTATGTCCACAGCTTTTCTGTGTTACAGAAAATAGAAATATTCTTCATATTTAATGCCAGAAATTTATATTATTATTTGCTTTTCTTTGTTGCAATTTTACCTCTTCAGTTCTGTTTCTGCAGCTTAATATTAGGCTGCTTCCCAGGTGCTCAGACGGTAGAGTGTCTGCCTGTAATGTGGGAGGCCCGGGTTTGATCCCTGGGTCAGGAAGATGCCCTGGAAAAGGAAATGGCAACCCACTCCAGTACTCTTGCCTGGAAAATTCCATGGATGGAGGAGCCTGGTAGCTTAATATTAGACTTAATTTCTATTAAAGAAACGTAAGCAAGTTGGTGGGAAGGGAGAAAGTCTCAGAAGCCTACTCAGGGGCTGGGAGAGTTCAGCCTCAGATTATTTGCCTTAGATAATCCTAAGCAGATAAGTACATATAAAGAACACATATTTCAGAAATCTTTGATATTTCCATGAAACCCTCTATGAGTTAGTTCCTGAGTTTTCTGTGCAGAAAACATGTCAACCCAGGGTACGGACATCATGTATACATTATACTACCATTTGCATTAGAAATGGATAAAAATAAAAACACATATTTGTATTTACTTGTATGTGTATAAAGGAACTCTGGAAAAATGCATAAGAAACTGATATTCCTGGTTTCCTGCCTGTGACTCTGGGAAAAGGAGACTGAGCAGATGAAACCCAGAGTAGAGAGAGACTTCATTGTACAAGTTTTTATATATTTTGATTTTGAAGTATGTTATTGTATCACATATTAAAATACACTTTTTTAAAAATAAAATTTTTAATTGAAATATGTATTATGTCTTTAAATTTCGAACCATGTAAAATTCTACATGATCTTAGGAAGTACAGATTTTATTAGATTAACTCTTAGAAATATCTAAGTTAGTTGAGTTCTAATTAAGAAATCCTAGAACATATCTGAATCTTATAAATTTCTTTTGATAAATCCTTTTTAAAAATCCTATCAAGTCATTTTTTTATACTTCCAACAACAGTAAATTGCCTTAAATCATTAAACTTCCTTCAGGTTTGGCAATCATAGATTTTAAATTTCCTAAGAATAATCCTAATTTCTTGTCATTTCAATAAATTTTTTTCAAACAATAATGTTATATCTAAACAATACTTTTTATAAAAGTGTATACATAAGACAGAAAAAAAATCTTTTTCAAGATACATGTCCTGTATTCAGTTTTTAAAATAGTCACTTTTTATCACAGATTCCTTTCATCAGACTTTTGAGTCATTTCAGAAGATCTATGAATCATCTCTCTTTTCACCATTTTAAATGTAGAAATATAAATTAGTATTCTATTCTCACATGTCAAACTCCATTTCACACGTACTGGTTATATGGAATACTGGGTTAATAGGGAAAAATTCAGCATTAGGCACAGGAGTAGCACTTAGTCTAAAAGGTAAACAAGGGCCAGTATCTCCATTCCAGGAGTTGGAGTCTAATCCTTCCACAGATATAAGAATTACTAAAGAAGTTTAGGTAGAGAAGTAAAATGATCAACTCTGTATTTAGAAATATCACTTTCTAAATATAGTTGCAAGGTGGATAATGGGTTGCAGGGTGGATAATGGAATGGCCAATTCCCAGCAATCATGGCAGTTATTAGATAGTTCAGATAGGAGTATGAATCAAGGAAGGGCCAAGGGAGTGACAAAGAGGAGACAGATGTAAGAGACAGTCAGGAGGCAGGACTAAATTCTGATGTGGGTAATGAAGTGACTGATGCCTGCGAGAAGGAAAAATGATGTGGGAGTAGATTTGAGGGTGGACAAGGTGGAGAAATGTATTATTTTATTTTGTTAATGCCACTTTCAAGATTTGTATCCTGATGTAGATGTCTGGTAAGGTGTTGCATATAATGGTCTGGATCTTAAAAGAGAACCATGAACTGAGGTTACAGATTCACCAGACATCAGCAAAAAGGAGAAAAGTAAATCTGGGACAGGAGACTGGTGATGAAACTGGATCCTCTCTGACACGAGTGACATGGGAAATAGTTGGCAATAACATTGCTGTTCAGAAATTGGTTGTATGTACTTGTTTGTCTCAGGGGCAAGGTTGATAATTCAAAAACTACTTTTTGAAAAATTATAAACAATTAAAAGGGAGAAGGATGAAAACACTTCTATAACTAATACCATTTAAAAGAAATTAGAAGATCTAGCGTGAGTGAGAGGCTCACTAATGTACTTTCAAAATGCAATCTATGGACTATTCTTTCTTTACTATATGTATATATACATGTACATATATATACATATATGTATACATGTGTATGTATATACATATATGTGTATATATATATATATATATACATATAGGAGGGCATGGCAACCCACTCCAGTATTCTTGCCTGGAGAATCCCATGGACAGAGGAGCCTGGGGGGCTACAGTCACAAAGAGTCAGTGACCATAGGGTCACAAAGAGTCGGACACAACTGAAGTGACTTAGCATGCATGTATATATACACACACACACACATATCAAAGATTTTTTACAATTTAAAAAAAATTAATGCATAAAGTACAGTCTAAAGAAGGCACACTGGCCTCTCCAGGATGTATAGGAAACACTCTACACAAATGATACCACTTTATTTCTTCCTGGCTGGAACACTGAGCCCCAATGCACATATTTTCTTCAGCCCTGAAGGCCTGGACTTGAAATAAAGTCAATCATCTATTTTCCACTTTTAAGACCTAAGCCAGAAGTGGCCTGAGATGCCAGCATCATGCCCTTTTCTAAGGCTTCATTCTGGTCGTGGCCCTCTGTATCTTATTACTCATCCTGAGGCCTCAAGTAGAAGGAAAATATCCTCACTGTCTCTCCATTCAACCTCAAAACTAAGGAATAAAAAAGCTCTGGCACACTCTGCTTTTGGAGCTCTTACAGCCTAATGATTCTACTGAGCTATGAAGCTCTGGGACGAATGATTTTGACTATCGGAGCCCAAGCAAAGGGAGGCAGATTGCACCCATAGATGCTTCTGGGGTTTTGGACTCCTTGCTTCCCTAACACAGATACTAGATATATTCCTTCTGAAAAGTAACTATTAGCTTGCTGACCCATGGAGGTCTTATGACTTTCCAGCCTAGTATTCTCATTTTGAGGTTGAGTAAACTCACTGGAAGGACTGATACTGAAGCCAAAGCCCCAATACTGTGGCCACCTGATGATAAAAGCTGACTCATTGGAAAAGATCCTGATGCTGAGAAAGATTGAAGGCAAAAGAAGGGAGCAGCAGAGGATGAGATGGTTGGATAGTATCACTGACCCAATGGACATGAATTTGAGCAAATTCTGAGAGATAGTGAAGGACAGGGGAGCATGGTATGCTGCAGTCCATGGGGTCTCAAAGAACCGGACATGACTTAGCAACTGAACAACAACGAACAACAAACTCAGACTTAATGACTAACATGTTACAACAGGCCATCGAGCTTCACATGTCAAATGTGAATAGTACATCCCTATTGCTGGCATAGCCTTAGCTGCATCTCAGCTATACATGAAAAGGTGCTAGCTATCCCTCTGGGAGAAACTTTATCTCCACTCTGCCACCTGACGCAACAATTGTAAACAACATTTTTTTCCAAGAGTATCATATGTGTCCCTGGACTGTTTCCCAATTGCAACTTCTTGTGTGGAAGCTGAACACTGACTTCCCTCTCACACAGGGATCTACATCTAAAGATGCAAAGCTTTTAAATATTTAAAGAAATATAACTAGTAGATCATGTAATCCCCAGATAACTGAAAATATCTCACCAAAATGAGACCTCCTTTGGTTGCTCTAAGGAGCTTTCAAAGGAATAACCAACTCATTATTTATATTCACCCTACAAGCAGTTTTTCTTTAATGAAAGTCTTCCAGTTATTCTTGACTTTAGCTCAAATGATCAGTGATATCATATTGGCTCTGTATTCAGATCAGGTTCATTGCGTTAGCTAAGGTTATTACGGGTGACAGAATTATCCTAAACTTTCTCCTCGCATCCCTGAGTGGAGTCTATGGATTCATTAACACAATGTGCTATACCTAAGTAGAGTACTTAAGGCTAAGTAGAAAAGACAATATAGAAATTTCAAATGGAAGTCACCTAGCTTTATATAGTAAACTTAGATGGTTTAAGGGATTGGTTCTGATTCTATTATTTGTTCTTATAAGTAGAAACACTCATAGCTCTTGTTTTCAGGACTACCTTCAAGGATGTTTGTATAATGAATAGTCTTGGAAAACAGAGAGATTGTCTGCCTCCATAGCAAAGGGCAACTTTGTTTGCTTCCCATTATTATTAAAGATCATGTCTCCTTTGGTAACAAAGGACAAACTTATTTGTAACCCAAGACTGGATTCCCTAAGCTTAGGATTCCTCTACTGTAATACAACCCACTATATTGGAAGTGTATGACTACTTGTTATATTGCCCTATGAAAATTGAGGCTTGGGGAACTGGCACAAGAAAATGATGATACTCTAGCTATTGCTATTTCTGTGAGTAATAAACCATTCCTTGTCTTTGACCCAGTAATCATATGTCTTCTGCCAAATTCATGGTAACACAAAGAAGTTGACAGACCTAGCAGGAAATAGCAATTAAGTGGACAAGAAGGTATAGATGAGCAGAGGTTTTTGCAGCCTCAAGGAGCTGGAGAGACATAAATTAGGGTTCAGAGCTACCAAGGCAGTCAGAACTTAAAGGAATGAAGTTCCAGAGAGAAAGGAAGTTTAGAGACATGAGACCAAAAGTTTAAGTCATTTTTCTTCTCAAGGTATTCACCAATTCATAAATGGCACAGGTCAACAGGCAGAAAAGTATATGGTTTCAAAGAGACTGAGATGCTAAGAAGAGTTTCAAGTATTCTCACAGGACTCGGGAAATAAAAACTTGAGTTCATGATTTGCCTAAGAGAAAAGACCTTGGTAAAAATTCCAAATTTTCACCTGGGAGTCCTATAAAATTCTACCTTAGAAGTAACAATGATGTGGAAATAACCTGAACCTTACAAAGACTGCAATCCAAATCTTAATCATCCTAATAACATATTAATAGTAATAATATTATAGTCAGAATGATCTGCCTCTATTCTAAATATCTACCAGCAGCTGAAGAAAACCCCTCTCTGGAAACCAGTCAGGAATTCTATGATATTTAATACCAAGAGTAAGGATAAAAATATTTAAATATCCAATAGGAACAGAACCACAGATAATCCAGGTATTAGAATTGCCAGACACAGACTTTAAAATCTGAAAGTCAGAAGACAATGGAATGACTACTGTTAGGTGTTGAAAGAAAATAATTGCGGTTATGGACTAATGGGTGTGTTCCCCTCCTCCCCCCAAAAAAACCATATGTTGAAGTCATATCCCCCTGTGGGACTGTACTTGGAGAAAGGCCCTTTATGGAGGCAAAATTAAGGTCAAATGAAGTCATAAGGGTGACCCTAATCTAATAGGACTAGTGTCCTAATAAACAAAGAAAGAGACACCAGAGAGTTCTCTCTCTCTACACACACACACACACACACACACACACACACACAAGTAAGGCCATGCTGCTGCTGCTAAGTTGCTCAGTCGTGTCCGACTCTGTGCAACCCCAGAGATGGCAGCCCCCTGGGATTCTCCAGGCAAGAACACGAGTGGGTTGCCATTTCCTTCTCCAATGCATGAAAGTGAAAAGTGAAAGGGAAGTTGCTCAGTCATGTCCGACTCTTAGCGACCCCATGGACTGCAGCCCACCAGACTTCTCCATCCATGGGATTTTCCAGGCAAGAGTACTGGAGTGGGGTGCCATTGCCTTCTCTGAAGTAAGGCCATATGAGGACACAAAAGGAAAGCAACAATCTGCATGCCAAGAAGAAACTCCTCACCAGAAATCAACCCTGGGAGCATTTTGATCTTATACTTCTAGTCTCTATAACTTCCTGCTGGCCTTTCTATGCAGATGAAAATCAGAATTTTAGCAACTCCTAGCAGATGGTAAGAAGAAGGCAATGGCACCCCACTCCAGTACTCTTGCCTGGAAAAATCCCATGGATGGAGGAGCCTGGTAGGCTGCAGTCCATAGGGTCGCTAAGAGTCAGACACAACTGAGCGACTTCACTTTCACTTTTCACTTTCATGCATTGGAGAAGGAAATGGCAACCCACTCCAGTGTTCTTGCCTGGAGAATCCCAGGGACGGGGGAGCCTGGTGGGCTACCATCTATGGGGTCGCACAGAGTCGGACACGACTGAAACGACTTAGCAGCAGCAGCAGCAGATGGTAAAGCCCTTTAAAATGAATGAAGATTTCCAGATGGCAAAGGGAAAAAATATTAGTCAAAACATAAGAAGGAAGACAACTCAGAAAATAGGTGTGCCCTGTTATTAAAAAAATAAAGCATATATTCATTCAATAAATTATTTCTGAGGACCAACCATTGCTTTATGCACTGAGAGACAGTAGTGAATAAAAGTCTCTGATCTCACAGTGTTCACATTGTAGAGGAGGGAGAGAGACAAAGAACAAGTAAGCAAACAACTTTCAAAAGCATCAGAAGTGACCAAATGTGCAAAAGGGACCTGGAGGGACAGGAGCAAGTCTAGTCTTCAGCAGGATGAAATAGGAGGCCTCTGCACTGCTGCCTCAGGCAGATGAGGCCACTAAGGCTCTGGAATTGAGATTTTCAGAAGAAAAATAGAATATTATTCATAGTTTAAGGTATGCACTTAAACATGTTTTAAATTGTTAATTCATTAACAATATCACAGACAAGTTGACAGAGACCTCAAACAAATCACAGAACTAAGCCCTACACCTACAGTCTCACACATTGGGTTCCCTGATGGCTCAGTGGTAAAGAATCCAGGGGCAATTCAGGAAATGCAGGGGACGTGGGTTCGATCCCTGAGTTGGGAAGATCCCCTGGAGGAGGAAATGGCACCCTGCTCCAGTATTCTTGCCTCAAAAATCCCATGGACAGAGGAGCCTGACAGGCTACATCCCAAAGAGTTGTAAAGAGTAGGACACAACTGAGCGACTGAGCACACACACAAGTCTTACACTGAGAGCCTTTAGGAAATTATTGACAAGAAAAAATGGCAGTAGTCATGACTTTAAATTCTAAGTCAATGGGGAATGACAAGTTACTCAAATTGGTCTTTTTAGCTCTAAGATACTGTTTAAAGCAAAGTCTTTCAATATTACTCTTCCCAACTAGTGGAGTCTCTAAATAAAGATCCATTCATTTAGCAAATAGAAGGAAGTTCATTACCATGCTTACTGAAGAGCTTCCTGAGAGCACTAAACCTACAGAGCAGGTTCCTTCCCTTCCTCTCACTCAATTTTAATTATGTCAAATCTCACCACAAAGAAACACCTGTTGCTTCTAAGCAGCCATGTAAAATGAAGGGAATAATATTAATAAGACTGAAGGAAAGATATTAAAAGCACACAAGCTTTAATAATAAAAACAAAATCATATCTTTTAAGAACAAGAGAAATAAAGATAAGTATGTATATTGGCAATTGAAGGGTCATATTTTTAGCTTAGCTAAAAAGAATAAATATGAATGAAAGAAAATAATTAAACTTTACATTTTATTGAAGTATACTTGACTTACAATATTATATTAATTTCAGGTATATCATAGAGTAGTTCAATATTTTATGCATTCTGAAATTACCACCATGACAAGTCTAGTTACTATCTGTCACCACACAAAGTTATTACATTATTGACTATATCCCCTATGCTTTACATTGCATCCCTGTGACTTATTTATTTTACAACTGGAATTTTGTACTTCTTAATTTCCCTCCCCCCCCATTTCAACCATCACCCCTCTAGCAACCACCAGATTGTTCTCTATATCTGAGTCTGGTTTTGTTTTGTTTTTTAATTTGTTTTGAGATCTACAAATAAGTGAAATCACATGGCATTTGTCTTTGTCTGACTTCTTTCATTTAGCATGAAACTCTATAAGTTTACTCATGCTGTCACAAATGGCAAGGTTTCATTCTTTTTATGGTTTAGTAATATTCCATTTCATATATATATATATATATATAATACATATACATATATATATATATAGGCTTCCCTGGTGGCTCAGATGGTAAAAATCTGCCTGCAATGCAGGAGACCCGGGTTTGATCCCTTGGTAGGGAAGATCCCCTGGAAAAGGGAATGCTGCCCACTCCAGTATTCTTGCCTGGAGAATCCATGGCCAGAGGAGCCTGGAGGGTTACAGCCCATGAGATTGCAAAGAGTTGGACACAACTAAGCAAGCACACACACACACAAACACACACACATAAACATATGACATCTTCTTTATCCATTCATCTACAATGTGTACTTAGGTTGCTTCCATATCTTCACTATAACAAATAAAACTGCAATAAATACTGGAGTGTGTATATCTTTTTGAATTAGTGTTTTCATTTTCTTCAGATAAATGCCCAGAAGTGCTAGGTTGTATGGTAGCACTGTATCTAATTTTTTGAGAAAATTTCATGCTGTTTTCCATAGTTGTATCAATTTGCATTCCCACCAACAGTGTATGCAGGGTCCTTCTTTTCTACATTTTAATCAACACATTATTTCTTGTCCTTTTGCTAGTGGCCATTCTGATAGGTGTAAGGTGATATCTTATTATGATTTTGATTTGTATTTCCCTGATGGTTAGTGATTTTGAACATCTTTTGATGTGCCTATTGGCCACCTGTATGTCTTCTTTGGAAAAATGTCTATTCCGATTCTCTGCCCACTTTTAAATCAGATTGTTTGTTGTTTGATACTGAATTTAAGAGTTTTTAAAAATATATTTTGGTTATTAACCTCTTATCAGATATATCATTTGCAAATAATTTCTTCCATTCAGTAGGTTGCCTTTCCTACATCAAACTAAATGTCTTTTGCAGAGTGAAAGAAACCATCAACAGAATGAAAAGGCATTTAAGACTTTGAAAGACAATTATTCTTTTTCAGAACAAAACAAAAGCAAATTTAAAGTCCAGCAATTTTTCAGAGGAACAAATAATGAAGGATGCAAATTTTAATGTATATTCCAAAGTGTAAGTGAAAGTCACTCAGTCATGTCCGACTCTCCTGTGACCCATGGACTATACAGTCGATAAAATTCTCCAGACCAGAATACTGGAGTGGATAGCTTTTCCCTTCTCCAAGGGATCTTCCCAACATCGGGATCGAACCCAAGTCTTCTGCATTGCAGGTGGATTCTTTACCAGCTGAGCCACAAGGTAAGCCCAAGAATAATGGAGTGGGTAGTCTATCTCCAGGAGATCTTCCCAACCCAGGAATTGAACAGGGGTCACCTGCATTGCAGGCAAATTCTTTACCAACTGAGCTATCAGGGAAGCCCATATATTAAAAACTAATCCTTAACATTAGTCATGAATTTAAATTTATCTGCAAATTTCATATAACATTAAAGAAGAGTGTGAAATTTTTTATTACTTAAGAAAAAGCATTTCCATACAAATTGCAAAATTATTTGTTCTAGCTCTGTGAAAAATACCGTTGGTGGCTTGATAGGGATTGCATTGAATCTACAGATTGCTTTGGGTAGTATACTCATTTTCACTATATTGATTCTTCCGATCCATGAACATGGTATATTTCTCCATCTATTAGTGTCCTCTTTGATTTCTTCCACCAGTGTTTTATAGTTTTCTATATATAGGTCTTTAGTTTCTTTAGATAGATATATTCCTAAGTATTTTATTCTTTTCGTTGCAATGGTGAATGGAATTGTTTCCTTAATTTCTCTTTCTATTTTCACATTATTAGTGTATAGGAATGCAAGAGATTTCTGTGTGTTGATTTTATATCCTGCAACTTTACTATATTCATTGATTAGCTCTAGTAATTTTCTGGTGGAGTCTTTAGGGTTTTATATGTAGAGGATCATGTCATCTGCAAACAGTGAGAGTTTGACTTCTTCTTTTCCAATTTAGATTCCTTTTATTTCTTTTTCTGTTCTGATTGCTGTGGCCAAAACTTCCAAAACTATGTTGAATAGTAATGGTGAAAGTGGGCACCCTTGTCTTGTTCCTGACTTTAGGGGAAATGCTTTCAATTTTTCACCATTGAGGATAATGTTTGCTGTGGGTTTGTCATATATAGCTTTCATTATGTCTAGGTATGTTCCTTCTATTCCTGCTTTCTGGAGAGGTTTTTTTTTTTATCATAAATGGATGTTGAATTTTGTCAAAGGCTTTCTCTGCATCTATTGAGATAATCATATGGCTTTTATTTTTCAATTTGTTAATGTGGTGTATTACATTGATTGATTTGCAGATATTGAAGAATCCTTACATCCCTGCCAAAGCAATCTTGAGAAAGAAGAATGGAACTGGAGGAATCAACCTGCCTGACTTCAGGCTCTACTACAAAGCCACATTCATCAAGACAGTATGGTACTGGCACAAAGACAGAAATATAGATCAATGGAACAAAATAGAAAGCCCAGATATAAATCCATGCACCTATGGACACCTTATCTTTGACAAAGGAGGCAAGAATATACAACAGAGAAAAGACAATCTCTTTAACAAGTGGTGTTGGGAAAACTGGTCAACCACTTGTAAAAGGATGAAACTAGAACACTTTCTAACACCATACACAAAAATAAACTCAAAAAGGATTAAAGATCTAAACGTAAGACCAGAAACTATAAAACTCTTAGAGGAGAACTTAGGCAAAACACTCTCCAACATAAATCATAGCAGGATCCGCTATGACCCACCTCCCAGAAGATTGGAAACAAAAGCAAAAATAAACAAATGGGACCTAATTAAACTTAAAAGCTTCTGCACAACAAAGGAAACTATAAGCAAGGTGAAAAGATAGCTTTCAGAATGGGAGAAAATAATAGCAAATGGAGCAACTGACAAACAACTAATCTCAAAAATATACAAGCAACTCCTGCAGCTCAATTCCAGAAAAATAAATGACCCAATCAAAAAATGGGCCAAAGAACTAAACAGACATCTCTCCAAAGAAGACATACAGATGGCTAACAGACACATGAAAAGATGCTCAACATCACTCATTGTCAGAGAAATGCAAATCAAAACCACAATGAGGTACCATTTCATGCCAGTCAGAATGGCTGCGATCCAAAAGTCTACAAGCAATAAATGCTGGAGAGGGTGTGGAGAAAAGGGAACCCTCTCACACTGTTGGTGGGAATGCAAACTAGTACAGCCACTAGGGAGAACAGTGTGGAGATTCCTTAAAAAACTGGAAATAGAACTGCTTTATGACTCAGCAATCCTACTGCTGAGCATACACACCAAGGAAACCAGAATTGAAAGAGACACGTGTACCACAATGTTCATCACAGCACTGTTTATAATAGCCAAGACATGGAAGCAACCTAGCTGTCCATCAGCAGATGAATGGATAGGAAAGCTGTGGTACATATACACAATGGAGTATTATGCAGCCATTAAAAACAATACATTTGAATCAGTTCTAATGAGCTGGATGAAACTGGAGCAGACTATACAGAGTGAAGTAAGCCAGAAAGAAAAACACAAATACAGTATACTAACACATATATACAGAATTTAGAAAGATGGTAACGATAACCCTGTATGTGAGATAGCAAAAGAGACACAGATGTATAGAACAGTCTTTTGGACTTTGTGGGAGAGGGAGAGGGTGGGATGATTTGGGGGAATGGTATGGAAACATATATAATATCATATAAGAAACGAATCGCCAGTCCAGGTTTGATACAGGATCCTTGGGGCTGGTGCACTTGGATAACCTGGAGGGATGGTACGAGGAGGGAGGTGGGAGGGGGGTTCAGGATGGGGAACACGTGTACGCCCGTGGCAGATTCATGTTGATGTGTGGCAGAACCAATACAATATTGTAAAGTAATTAGCCTCCAATTAAAATAAATAAATTAAATTTAAAAAAATAATTAAGAAAAAGCATAGATTAAAAGGTCCCAGTCCAGATCTACCAATCCAGAACCACTAGTGATCTCAAAGCAGCTTTTAGGAAATATTGCTGAAAGGCACCCAGTTAAATATGCAGCACACCCAAACATGATAAGAATATTTAAAATCAATCATTTTAAAACATTTTAAATGTTGATATGTCACAAATATTTATAAAAAGCAAGCACACTAGAAATTTCTCCTTTCAGAATTGGTGGTGTTTGTGGTGGTTTAGTTCTCAGTCACATCCATCTCTGTGATGCCATAGAGTTTAGCCCACCAGGCTCTTCTGTCCATGGAATTCTCCAGGCAAGAATACTAGAGTGGGTTGGCATTTCCTTCTCCAGAGGATCTTCCCGACCCAGGAATCAAACTGGGTCTCCTGCATTGTAGGCGGATTCTTTACCATCTGAGCCACGAGGGAAGCCCCCTTTCAGAGTTAATTATAAATAATATTATTTCATATTTACATTGTCAAACATTTCTCAACGCTGATTTTATCATGTTTAATAGATAAGAATCCCAGGTTCAGAAAAGTTAAGAAACTCTCTGAAGATTGTTCAGCTGGCAAGGGACAGAGAAAGACCCCAAATCAAAGCATCTCATGCCAAGTCTAAGGCACTTTCTACTACTGTAACACATGGTTCCCATGGAGAAGGCCAAGAAACAAAGCAGTACACAAGTGAGGGAGTCTGGAGAAAGCATCCTCTGATACCACACTCCCTTTCCCACTGACTGAGATTATCTTTGAAGTATATCCCTTTCACAAATATCCACTAAGGATCTCATTGTCTCTGTAGATTATGATTGCATTCAATTATTCATTTATGTTATCTTCTTTTTAATTTACTCTGAATCCTGCCTAATACTCTGAATAGTGGAAAAGTTCAAGAGATATATGTACTCTGGACTGATTCTTTATGACAGTAAGTTGTCGTGAAAATTGAGACTATACCTCATATCTATTTAACCCTGGTATGGCAAATCTCTAGATGTGCCATTCTAAAATCTCTGTGAAGCTTTTATGTTTTCTGGTTAAAAACTCAAGGGTTTCCAAACTTGAACATGCATCAAATCACCTGGAAACCTACTAAAAGTACAAGCCCTTGAGATCTTCTCAAATATACTGAAACATATCTTCTGGTGTCCTTGAACCAGCCTTTGGAAAACATTGCCATAAGACAGCAGTGGAAATATACAGTGCAATGCTTTATAAAACAAGCTATTCTGTTCTTAGATTTTAATGAGTTCAGATTAGTTAGTTTAACAGAATTTAAAACAATCAAAACAGATCTAGGTACATGGAGGCATCCTGTCCTTGACTGGACCCAGGCACAAAGCACAAAGTGTTAAAGGAAAAATTACTCCTATCCATGAAGTGATGGAACTAGGCACAGGGTAGAAATCAATAATCTCAGATCCAGAGTCAGCTCCGCCTCTGTGCAAGTCATAACAGTACTGCTGGCCTTAGTTTCTCTTGGTTCCTGATGCTGCTGTTTTATTCCTTCTTAGTCTCCTTTGCCTTTTGTTCCCTCTGTATGTCCTTTAAATGTGACTGTACTTCGGAGTCCTGTCGTTAATTACACTAAACTTGGCTCAAATCATCAGAGCCCCAGATCTTGAATGACCATCTAGATGTGAAAGTCTTCCAAACTGGCATCTTCACCAGTGTCCTCAGTTACATTCTAATGTACAAGATTACTGGGTTGTTCAGGAGATCCTAGACTTAGAGAGGTAATAGATATCTCACAGCATTTCCTCATCATCAACCTATTTTCCACCAGTTAAACTGGAACATTTTTAACTTTTCACTATTCCTTTCTGAAATATCTGCTTTAGAAAGTTAATTAAGCCAGATCTACCAGCAATAAGGGGGCTTCCCACTGGACATGGAACAACAGACTGGTTCCAAATAGGAAAAGGAGTTCGTCAAGGCTGTATATTGTCACCTTGCTTATTTAACTTATATGCAGAGTACATCATGAGAAATGCTGGGCTGGATGAAGCACAAGCTGGAATCAAGATTGCTGGGAGAAATATCAATAACCGCAGGTATGCAGATGACACCACCCTTATGGCAGAAAGTGAAGAAGAACTAAAGAGCCTCTTGATGAAAGTGAAAGAGGAGAGTGACAAAGTTGGCTTAAAGCTCAACGTTCAGAAAACGAAGATCATGGCATCCATCACTTCATGGGAAATAGATGGGGAAACATGGAAACAGTGGCTGACTTTATTTTGGGGGGGTCCAAAATCACTGCAGATGGTGATTGCAGCCATGAAATTAAAAGACGCTTACTCCTTGGAAGGAAAGTTATGACCAACCCAGATAGCATATTCAGAAGCAGAGACATTACTTTGTCAACAAAGGTCTGTCTAGTCAACGCTATTGTTTTTCCAATAGTCATGTATGGATAAAGAAAGCTGAGCACCGAAGAACTGGTGCTTTTGAACTGTGGTGTTGGAGAAGACTCTTAAGAGTCCCTTGGACTGCAAGGAGATGCAACCAGTCCATCCTAAAGGAGATCAGTCCTGGGTGTTCATTGGAAGGACTGAGGTTGAAGCTGAAACTCCAATATTTTGGCCACCTGATGTGAAGAGCTGACTCATTTGAAAGGACCCTGATGTTGGGAAAGATTGAAGGCAGGAGGAGAAGGGGATGACAGAGGATGAGATGACTGGATGGTATCACCGACTCAATGGACATGAGTTTGGGTAAACTCCCAGAGTTGGTGATGGACAGGGAGGCCTGGCATGCTGCGGTTCATGGGGTCACAAAGAATCAGACACAACTGAGCAACTGAACTGAACTGAACTGGTGGCTCAGATGGTAAAGAAACTGCCTGCAATGCTAGAGACCTGGGTTCAACCCCTGGATTGGGAAGATCTCCTAGAGAAGGGAATTGGCAACCCACTCGAATGTTCTTGCCTAGAAAATCCCATGGACAGAGGAGCCTGTGGGCTACAGTCCATGGACTTGCATACGCCAGCAATAGAAAAATGTTTAATTATGATGCCTATATTTAATGGATAGTTACACAGTCATATAAAATAGTAGTGCTGGATATTATTCAGAAATATGGGGAAATAGAGTGTGTTGTCACAAAGATCATACTAAATTTTATCTATATTATAATTACAATTACATGGAACAGTCAAATGCACACAGACTAGGGTAAGGAATATGAAATATGACAGTTTTTTGTTATCTGGAATTCTGGTTGTTTTTTCCCATTAAACAATTTCTTTTAATGTTATTATTATATCATTTATGTAAATATGTATTTGACATATGATGTAGTCTACTCTTCATAATAAGCGTGTGGAGCTATATAATAATATAACAGCTGCTTGTTGATTCTGTAAACAGTAAGATGCTATAAAGCAATGCAGGCTGCTCTTATAAAATATGCTGCTATATTAATTAACAACCACATCTATCTGCCCAGATCTCAGGACACTTCCCCAGGAGTAGCACAATCTTCTACATTAGTATATGATTATGCTTAAAAAAATAAATGGTATTAGGGCTTCCCTGGTGGTCCCGTGGTTAAGAATCCATCTCACAATGCAAGAAACACAGGTTCAGTCCCTGGTCCAGGAAGATCCCACATGCCACAGAGCAACTAAGCCCGTGGGTCGCAACTACTGAGCACATGAGCCACAACTACTGAAGCCCATGTGCCGAGAGCCCGGGCTCCACAACAAGAGAGACCACTGCCATGAGAAGCCCACACACCACAGACTGAGAGTAGCCCCTTCTCTCTGAAACTAGTAAAAGCCCGTGCAGCAATTATGATCCCACACAGACAAAAATAAACAAGTCATTAAAAAAAAATTTTTTTAAGAAATAAGTGGGATTATTATAACTACTTTAAAAATGGGGAAACTGAGGAACAAGAAAGATCTGAGGACTTACTCAAAGGCAAACCATAAGTCAGAATGAATGACTTTACAAGTCATTGATACTTACCTGACTAACACCATAAACATATTTCAGATTTCTAGACCAACTGTTCCCCGCTTTTAAAACACACACAATTTGCCCAAGTAAAGAAACATTATTATTTTGACTCATTGATGTCCTATCTTGCAACATACTTCTTCTTTCTATTTGCTTAGGAAATTTTCTTAAACTCTCATATGTTCATTTATACATGATGAATGACTTTCAAAGACAACACTCTAAAAGAATCTTTGATTTCAGGTGCTCAGCTTACATGCAAAATAACAAAATTGAAATGCAGTTACACAAATTCTCACTAATTTTCCTACTCAGTAGGATAATGACACTTTGACAAGCTAATTCTGATATTATCATCACTGCAAGTTACTGAGATTTATAAAATGACCCCAAAAAATCACTAATAATTCAATAGGCAATACATGTCTAAGCCAGAGTTCTTTTGCATTACTTGGTCTATTGACTTTGGATTTCAAAGATATGAAAACCAAGGCAAGACTAATGCTAAACTGCCTTAGATGCAGCACCCTATCATTTAAAAATAACATTACTCTGACTAGCATTCAGCCCCTTCTAGACTTGTCACTTCATGTATGCTAAATATTCAACCACAAGATTTCCTCTGTAAACATGCAGGTCACGAGAGCTCTGAAAATTCAAAGTGTTTGTTTCTTTGACCATTTCCTGAACCCTAAACAAGCTGGTTTTAGAAAAGGCAGAGGAACAAGAGATCAAATTGCCAACATCCGCTGGATCATGGAAAAAGCAAGAGAGTTCCAGAAAAACATCTATTTCTGCTTTATTGACTATGCCAAAGCCTTTGACTGTGTGGATCACAATAAACTGTGGAAAATCCTGAAAGAGATGGGAATACCAGACCACCTGACCTGCCTCTTGAGAAACCTATATGCAGGTCAGGAAGCAAGAGTTAGAACTGGACATGGAACAACAGACTGGTCCCAAATAGGAAAAGGAGTACATCAAGGCTATATATTGTCACCCTGCTTATTTAACTTCTATGCAGAGTACATCATGAGAAACATTTGGCTGGAAGAAGCACAAGCTGGAATCAAGATTGCTGGGAGAAATATCAATAACCTCAGATATGCAGATGAAACCACCCTTATGGCAGAAAGTGAAGAAGAACTAAAGAGCCTCTTGATGAAAGTGAAAGAGGAGAGTGACAAAGTTGGCTTAAAGCTCAATATTCAGAAAACTAAGATCATGGCATCTGGTCCCATCACTTCATGGCAAATTGGTGGGGAAACAGTGGAAACAGTACCAGACTTTATTTTTGGGGGCTCCAAAATCACTGCAGATGGTGATTGCAGCCATGAAATTAAAAGATACTTACTCCTTGGAAGGAAAGTTATGACCAACCTAGATAGCATATTGAAAAGCAGAGACATTACTTTGCCAACAAAAGTCCATCTAGTCAAGGCTATGGTTTTTCCAGTGGTCATGTATGGATGTGGGAGTTGGACTGTGAAGAAAGCTGAGTGTCAAAGAATTGATGCTTTTGAAGTGTGGTGTTGGAGAAGACTCTTGAGAGTCCCTTGGATTGCAAGATCCAACCAGTCCATTCTAAAGGAGATCAGCCCTGGGTGTTCTTTGGAAGGAATGATGCTAAAGCTCAAACTCCAGTGCTTTGGCCACCTCGTGTGAAGAGTTGACTCATTGGAAAAGACTCTGATTCTGGGAGGGATTGGGGGCAGGAGGAAAAGGGGATGACAAAGGATGAGATGGCTGGATGGCATCACTGACTCTATGGACGTGAGTTTGAGTGAACTCCGGGAGTTGGTGATGGACAGGGAGGCCTGGCATGCTGCGATTCATGCGGTCGCAAAAATTCAGACACAACTGAGCAACTGAACTGAAACAAGTACAGACTTAAGAATGAGAGACATGTTATTCCCTTTAGCACTAAGTTGACAGTTTTACTCTTCTGTCAATAAACTTACAGCTCCCCCTTTTTTTCATTATGGACCTAAGTGTTGAGAAATTCTACAGTGGGGTATAATTGTTTGGGAATGTTTGGAAATACCATCTACCAATAGTTTTCTGCAAATTTAAGGGTCCCAATTCTAGTCCCTTCTTGATGAAAGTCACAATAATGAATCTTGTTTTACTCTTCTACTACTATGGTACTACAGTTAAATTTCATTTTACCCTCTAAACCAGAAGCACAAACTGGTAATTTTCAGACTTTATTCAGGCCACTAACGTATTTTGGTTGGCTCAAACAAAGCTTTTAAGAATTAAGCCAACATACAAAAACCAGTTAAATTTGAGGAAAAGTCCAGATAGTCCAGACATCCAATTTCTCTTGAAAAATTGGAAACTTTGGCAACTCTGGGCCTGCATTCCTATGCGGTAATAATTCAGCTGATAGGGAGAAATGGTGCCTCGTTTACAGAGCAGCCAGTCTCCAGTTGACCGTAGTCCCTGCTTGCCAATTTCTAAGCCTATTGTGTCCCTGACACCAAGATCCTTGTTATACCCAGCACATTTCATATAATTATGCTATCTGCCTGTTTTCTTAAGCATTTGAATTCCTTACCTCTTTTGAGAAAATATTTTCTATTGTATTTCATTAGCATATGTTGCAGACCCACTGAATGAAAGTGGGGAGCAGAAAGGAATAGGAGGTTACAGGTTCCTGAGTTCAGGGAACCTAAACTCTAGCAGCTTTCTTGTCCGACTCTTTGCGACCCCATGAATCGCAGCATGCCAGGCCTCCCTGTCCATCACCGACTCCCGGAGTTCACCCAAACTCACATCCATCGAGTCGGTGATGCCATCCAGCCATCTCATCCTCTGTCGTCCCCTTCTCCTCCTGCCCCCAATCCCTCCCAGCATCAGAGTCTTTTACAATGAGTCAACTCTTCACATGAGGTGGCCAAAGTACTGGAGTTTCAGCTTTAGCATCATTCTTTCCAAAGAACACCCATGGCTGACCTCCTTTAGAATGGACTGATTGGATCTCCTTGCAGTCCAAGGGACTCTCAAGAGTCTTCTCCAACACCACAGTTCAAAAGTGAGTGAACTGAACTGAACTGAACTGAAACTCTAGCAGTAGGGACTAAAATGCACTCAGAGTGATAATGCAAGGTGTTTAGCATTGAATCACATACAATGATCTAAAGCAGGGTTGTCCAGTAGAATTATAATGTGAGCCACATACTTAATTTAAAATTTTCTAGTAGCCACTTTAAAAGGTGAAATTAACTTAATAAAGTTTTATACAAACCAATATAGCCAAAAGCTTATTTTAACACAGAATCAATGTAAAAAATTACTAATGAAATATTCATATCCTGTTTTTTGTATGAAGAAGTCTATGAATCTAGTGTTTCATTTATATTTAACAGCACATCTCAATTTGAACTAGCCACATATCTCAAAAAATGTGAACAAGCTACTTTTCAAGTGCTCAAGACTCACGTGTGGCTAGTGGCTACATCGTGTGGCAGCACATGTCTAAAGTAAGCAAAACTCATAGGAGAAACTAAAGAAGGCTTCACAGTGAATATACCATGGGAAAATAAATAAGGTGCTGACAAGTGGAGATGGAGCAGTTTGGGAAGCTTTTTATAATGGTGGGAAAGCAGAACTAAACCAAATAAAGTGACATATCTACCTAGGGAATTAAAGAAACTCAAACATTAGGAGACACAAGACAAGGGGAAAACAGAGGGTTAAGAGGAAAAGGGATATCTGAAGCAGCTTACCAAGGACATTGATTGCTAGGCTAAGGAAGTAAAATTTTATTCCGCCAAGACAATCTGAGCAAGAAGTGGTTTCTCACATATATGTTTTAGGATAGAGAATATACAACACTGGGTTAAGGTAACTCAAATCGAAGTAGTCAGGTCCAAGTTCATGCACATAGGGTTAGAACACAAAAATGGAAGCTCCAGAAGGCTGACATCAGTTCAATACAAAAAATAATTTTCTAAATTGTCAATATTGCCCAAAGGACTATGTGCTGCTCTAGGAAGTTGCAAACCCAACTTTGGGGATGTAGAAGCAGATGCTAGATAATGACTCTTCAGGCATCAGGTGAAGTGGAGAAGCTCTTTTGTCTCCTGCAATACACAGATAGCACCCTACACTCCATTCCTTTTGAACAAGTTGTATAACTTCATGCCTTTCTCTCCCATTCAAGACAGCATAATGGAATGCAAGGGAGAGAGACAGTGCTATTATTACTGAGATAACCTTGAATCTGTTCTAATTTATTTTTTAAAAAGAAAATAAATCACTCTTGACCTTTGTTACTTTATTATTAGGGGGGTTAGACGAAGAACATTTTATTCTCTCGGCAGCTGGTATGAGAATTTCTCTTAGTGAGAGAACTGCCTTTGTTGGAAAATGCTTTAGTAGCCCCGCTTGCAGTAGGTGAGCACTGCAGGGCAGGAATACCACCTGAGGCCAAGGATTCAGAGGAGAGGGTGAAACTACAGGGCAAAAACTAGAGAGAGAGAAATCTTGTTTGCTTTTAAGAGGGAAGGAGTGGAAGAAAAGAAAGTCAGGGCAGGGAGGGAAGTGGTAGGGCTAGTGAAATTGTTGGGAGGCTGAAATATTCAATCAAGTTATAAACTCAGGAAATGCTTGATGTGAGTAGATACGGGGTAGTAAACTAGTGGAGGCACTGAATTTTGCATCCAAGTGGACAAAAACAAAACAGAAACCATTCACAGATTCCAAACACTAAGCCAGAGGAAGCCTAAAGAAAATAAGTCCATAGAAATGTAAACAAATAAGGGGAAGCTCCATGGACTAGAGCTCAAGTCCCATTGACTTAGAACCCCAGGGGCAGGGAGACACCACTGGTCACCTTAGTGGCATTGTATTTGTCCACATGGCTTGTAGGAGAGCTTCCATCTCTGTCCACACACAGGGACCTCATGTGGCTGTGACTAAAAGCAGCCACTAGAAAGTGTGGTCAGTCCTAGACTGAAGGTTGGCAAAGACTGCCTTCTGCACCCTCTTACCCCTGACCTCGTATGACAATAACTGTGTTTAAGTGGCCTTCAAATATTCTAAACTATATCAGTTTTATTTAGCAAGTTCTCCTCCAAGTGAAGTCCGTTAAGATGGTATGCCAGAGATACCTCGTAGTTGCAGACAATAACACGCTTTCATTTGACAGTAAATACTAAAAAACCTTGTCACTTTAAATAAGCATAAATAGCATAATTACTATTAGATTATTAAAATAACCACTTAATTTTAAGATAAAACCTGGAGACTTCAAAGTATGGCATTGCTTGATCACTCTGTGCTTTCTCACCAGATTGCACGTGCATATGTGTTGCTGTCTACGGCTGGAGGGAGATTTCAGTGGACAAGTGTGTGAAGCCCCGGTCTAAATCACACCAAAGTGAAGTCACTAAGTCATGTCCGACTCTTTGCGACCACATGAACTGTAGCCTACCAGGCTCCTCTGTCCATGGGATTTTCCAGGCAAGAATACTGGAGTGGATTGCCATTTCCTTCTACAGGGGATCTTCCCGACCCAGGAATGGAACCCAGGTCTCCCGCATTGTAAGCAGACGCTTTACTGTCTGAGCCACCAGGGAAGAGAAATCACACCAAAGACTTGCTCAAATTTGCTCAAACAGAGCCCTAGCGATAACTGTTCCATCACAGCTATCTGCAAGTTGCCTTTGATTATGCCAGTTTCCAGGGATAACTATTGCATCCCCATTGGACTGTATATATCTACTTTCTTTAAAAGCTGCTAGGAAATTCCCTGGTGGTCCAGAGGTTAGGACTTTGTGCTTCCATTGCAAGGGTAACGGGTTCAATCCCTGGTCATGGAACTAAGAGCCTGCATGCTGCACAGCATGGCCAAAAAAAGTACTGATGACTTATTTGCAGTGCAGGAGCAAAGAGGAAGAGGTAGAGAGCAGACCTGTGGACACAGCGGAGGGGAAAGAGGGTGGGATGAATTGAGAGAGCAGCATTGACATAAGGGTGACATAAGGGTGTCAATGCTACTCTCTCAATTCATCCCACCCTTATGTCCATTTTACTCTCTCAATTCATCCCATCCTTGTGTCAAGCTACTCTCTCAATTCATCCCACCCTCTTTCCCCCCTGCTGTGTCCACAAGTCTGCTCTCTATCTCTGCCTCTCTGTTCCTGCTCTGCAAATAGGTCATCAGTACTATTTTTCTAGATTCCATACATATGCATTAATATACAATATTTGTTTTTCTGTTTCACCTTACTGTATACTACCATGTAAAATAGGGCTTCCCTCATAGTTCAGTTGGGTAAAGAATCAGCCTGAAATGCAAGAGACCCGGGTTCAATCCTAGGATGGGGAAGATCCCCTGGAGAAGGAAATGGCAACCCACTCCAATATTCTTGCCTGGAGAATCCTATGGACAGAGAAGCCTGGTGGGCTACAGTCCATGGGGCTGCAAGAATTGGACATGACTTAGCTACTTAGACTTATGTGTAAAATAGATACCTAGTAGGAAACTGCTACATGACACAGGGAGCTCAGCTCAGTGTTCTGTGATGACCTGTGGGTTGGTTGGGGTGATGAAATGTTGGCTCAAAAAGGAAGGGATATATGTATACTTATAGCTAATTCACACTGTTGTACAGCAGAAAATAATACAACATTGTAAAGCAATCATCCTCCAATATTAAAAGAATCTGGCATTTCTATATGCAAATAGCAAATTATCAAAAATAAATATTAAGAAAGCATTGTATTTAAAATTATATCAAAAAATAGTAAATGCCTGGGATTAAATTTAGCCAAAGAAGGGAAAGACTTGTTCTCTGAAAACTATAAGATATTGAGAAAAAAATTGAAGGTGACACAAATAAATGGAAAAATGTATCATACTCATGGATTGAAACAATTGATATTGTTAAAATCCCATACTACTCAAAGCAATCTATAGATTCAATGCAATCTCTATCAAAATACCAATACCATTTTTCAAAGAACTAGAAGAAATAGTTCTAAAATTTGTGTGGAACCACAAAAGACCCTGAATCCATTTTTTAAAAATGGGCCAAGAAACTGAGTAGACATTTTTCCAAAGAAGACATACTGATTGCTAACAGGCACATGAAAAGAAGCTCAACTTCAGTAATCATCAGGGAAATAAAAATCAAAACCACAATGAGATGTCATCTCACACCTGTCAGAAGAGCTATTATTAAAAAGACAAGAAATAGCAAGTGTTGGAAACGATGTGGAGAAAGGGAACCCTTGAGTACAGTTGTTGGTGAGAATATAAATTGGTGCAGCCATTATGGAAAACACTATGGAGGTTTTTCAAAACACTAATTACTGTGTATGTGTGTGCATGTGCGTATTCAGTCATGTCCAACTCTTTGCGGCCCCCTGGACTGTAGCCTGCCAAGCTCCTCTGTCCATGGGATTTTTCTGGCAAGTGTGCTGGAGTGGGTTGCCATTTCCTCCTCCAGGGGATATTTCCGACCCAGCAGATCGAACCTGTGTCTCCTGCATTGCATGTGGACTCTACCACTGAGCCATCTGGGAGCCCTTCTAACTACCATACAATCCAGCAATTCTACTTTGATATTTATCTGAAGAAAACGAAAACACTAATTTGAAAAGACCCTGACGCTGGGAAAGATTGAAGGCAGGAGGAGAAAGGGACGACAGAGGATGAGATGGTTGGATGGCATCACTGACTCAATGGACATGAGTTTGAGCAAGCTCCAGGAGATGGTGAGGGATAGGGAAGCCAGGCATGCTGTAGTATATGGGGTCACAAAGAGTTGGACACAACTTAGCAACTGAACAACAGCAACAATTTGAAAAGATGTATGTACACCTATGTTTACTGCAGCACTAATTACAATAGCCAGGATATGGGAAAAAAAAGAACACACATATATATATACATGCATACATACATACAATGGGATATTATTCAGCTACTAAAAGGAATGAAATATTTGCATTTGCAACAACATGGATGGATCGAGAGAGTATTACCTTAAGTGAAATAAGTCAGAGAAAGGCATATACCATATAATTTCACTTATAGGTAGAATCTGAAACAAAACAAACAAAAAATAGAAACAGACTGGTAGATACAGAGAACAAATTGGTGATTGCCAGAGGGATGGGAGGAGAGGACAAAAGGCAAAATAGGTGAAGGGAATTAAGATGTACAAACTTCCAGCTATAAAATAAATATCATAAGAATGTAAAGTTCAGCATAGAGAATACAGCCAATAATATTGTAATAATTCTGTACCGTGATAGATGGTAACCAGACTTTCTGTGGTGATCATTTTTTAACACACAAAAATATTGAATCAGTATGTCATACACTTTAAATTACTATAATATTATATGTCAATTATAATTCAATTTGAACTTAAATTTTTAAAACTTTAAAGTACAATCATATTGTTGTATAACCACCCTACTATCTATTTCCAGAAGTTTAAAAAACTCACATCCTCACCTCTTTGTCCCTGGTAACTACTACTCTACTTCCTGTGTCTAAGAATTTGCCTTACTTATTTAGCTCACTTGGGGCTTCCCAGGTGGCGCTAGAACCCGCCTGCCAAAGCAGGAGATATAAGAGACAAGGGTTCGATCCCTGAGTGGGGAAGATCCCTTGGAACAGGAAATGGCAATCCACTCATGTATTCTTGCCTAGAGAATCCCATGGACAGAGGAGTCTGGCAGGCTACAGTCCACAGGGTCACACAGAGTCAGACATACTTGAAGCAACTTAGCATAAACATGGCAATTCTGTGTTCAATTTTTTGAGGAAGCATTAAACTGTTTCCCACAGCGGCCACACTATCTCACATTCCTATCAGCAATACACAAGGCTTCTTATATTTATATAAGAACAAAAGATTGGAAGCAACCTAAACATTTATCATTACTAAACTGATTAAATAATTTATAGTACATTCTCACAATGAAATACCATGCAACCATAAAAATAGAGCAGGGATTCCTTTTTTGTATGAATAAAGAAAGGATTCCAACTTGTATTAAGTGAAAAAGCAAGATGCAGAACAGTAAGTATGTTATGCTATCACTTATGTAAAAGAGAATAAAAAGTATATAAATTTGCTTGGAAAAATATAAAATATCTCTGGAAAAATAACAAAAGAAATTAATCAAACTCGTGCTTCTTGAACGAGGAATTCCATGATGGGAGGTCCAAGGAAGACAAAGGGTTTTCACTGTATAATCTTTCATATATTTTGAATTTTGAAGAACAAGATTATAGAATCTATTTGAATATTAAATTTAAAATATCTTTTAAAGTAGTGGATTTTCTAAGATACATTTGATACTTCCTTACATTGAAGGTCCACACCATCATCCTTAGAAGGGGAAATGTAGAGGATCTCTCCTCTTGCAGCATCACAGGCATCTCTTAGAAAAGATGCTCCACATTTTCACTCCACATCTACTCCCTTCATTTTCCCTATTTTCTAAAACAAGTATTTGAACCCCAAATTTAACCTGCTTCCTCCAGATCCTTCCTGTTCACCTTCCCATGGGGGAGAGAGGATCTCAAAATGACTTTGTGAAAGCCAGAACTCCACTCTGGAAACAACCTTCCCCCCAAAAGTAAAGACACAAAGTGAAAATGTCAATCAAACACATGAAAAATAGAGATGTCTCCTAATATGGTAAAATCACAGCTTTAAAGTAGAAGCTTGGGAAAATACAAAAGTGAATCCATCACTCTATCTTTAAAACACTTTACCATCTACACGTGTCTGTGACCCTGATGTCTTTTTAGCACTCTAAATTGGGAAATGAGGATAATGTCTTTTTCAGTATCTTTGAGTAATAGAAAAGCATAGCAGCTCATCATAGCAAAGATCATAACAATGGGAACAAAAAGTCCAATGTTTTGCTTTCCATGATCTAACTGTACCAACTAGTTCAACAAATATATGTTTTTAAAATATATATTAGTTACTTCCCGGGGTTCTATTTAAGTTAATGCAGCAATATTCTCAATTTGGGCTCCTAGTTAACTACTTCTAGTCCTTAAAGCGGAGAAGGCAATGGCACCCCACTCCAGTGTTCTTGCCTGGAGAATCCCAGGGACAGGGGAGCCTGGTGGGCTTCCATCTATGGGGTCACACAGAGTCAGATACGACTGAAGCGACTTAGCAGCAGCAGCAGCAGCAGCAGCAGTCCTAAAGGACTACAGTCCTCCATTAGTTACACATGTTTTTAGTCATTTGCCTTTTTGTGTCTCTCTTGAAAATACACAGTTGATAACCACAAGATTCAAGCTGAGGTAAAATATTGTCAGTATTTTTAAGCACCAATTGACCGAAAACATTGCTTGGGGACACACACATACACATATGCTAATGAGTCATACTGTAGCATGTTATTTTGAGACTTTCCTGCCCACCATAACACAGCCAAACATCTGGCCCATCTTCAAAATGGTGACTTGCTGGAGCAGGGTTCATGCTACTCTCCAAGGCCAGTTGGCATTAATGTAAAAGTAATATATCCCTTCCAGCTACCTGCTTCCAGAGTTCACACAAGAAACATAAAAAATAAATAAG